>NC_141685.1:129389236-130661262 GCF_964263255.1 Lissotriton vulgaris
TTCTCCTGATGCGGTGCGACAACTACAGCGGCGACACCCTCCTTCGGAGTTGTGAGGGGGGCGACGGCGCACGCTTTCTCTTCGTTGTGTGTGAACATTTATACAGATAGCCGCTATGCTTTTGGAGTGGCGCATGATTTTGGCCTGCTATGGAAGGAAAGAGGCTTTCTGACATCACATGGGATGCAGATAATGCACGGAGAATTAGTGCATAACCTTTTGACTGCGTTGACATAACCAAAAAGAATAGCTATTGTGAAATGTTATAGATAAGGTGGTACAAGGAAATGCCTGCAGATCGAGTGGCACGTGAGACAGCGATGCAGCCCAGCACTACTTCCATGTATGTAGTGGAGTCGCAAGCTGAGCGGTGGCACGATGCTAGGCAAGAAGTATTATAGATACAGAGAGCCGCTTCTGAGAAAGAACAGGAGCAATGGTCTAAACATGGAGAGTTGAATGATGAAGGTTGTTGGAGAAATAAGCAAATGGATAAATGGAAGTTGCCCATAGCTTTTGTACAACCTATGGTTCAGATGGCACATGTTGGAGCTTCAGCAATAGTGAAATTGCTTACGCAAGTTTGGGAGCATTCAGAAATTGCGTAAGCACAGCCAAGAGAGTAGTAGAATCATGTATGATTTGTTTGCAATTTAATCCTGGAAAAGGGACACGAACTTCTGCAGGAGGTTTTGCTACACCAACTGCACCTTTTGAAGTTTTGCAAATAGATTAAGTTCAGCTTGAACGCTGCATTAATCTGAAGTATGTCTTGGTGGTGGTATGTGCCTTTAGTAAGTGGATTGAGGCGTACCCCACAAAGGACAACACTGCTATTACTATGGCAAAGGTGCTTTTGAAGGAATTCTTTCCTAGATATGGTGTTTGTAGACTTTTGTGGAGTGATAACGGACCTCACTTTATAGGAAATGTTATCAAGTATGTCCTGAAAGGATTAGGGATCAAATAGAAGTTCCATGCGGCGTTCCACTAATCCTGCTGATTGCGGGTGGAAAGATACAATGCTACTCTGAAGTTAAAATTAGCGAAAATACAGGCTTCTACTTCTTTCACTTGGCCAGATGCGTTGCCACTGGCATTGTTGTCTATTAGATCAGGGCTGCATTCCCCGACAGGTCTCACTCCCTACGAGATTGTGTTCGGGAAGCCAATGAATATCTGGGGAGTTCCTAAACCATGTTCTGTATATGATGTACCTTGTGTCTTAATGAATGACTATTTGGCACAATTAACTGATAGCTTGGTTTCTATTCATCATACGGTTCGAGAAGCACTACCTGATAGATCTACAGGTGAAGGCCATGAACTCCGACCGGGTGACTTCGTCATGGTTAAGTCATTTGAGAGGTCGAGCAGTCTGGAGCAGAGGTGGCGCGAACCAGAGCAAGAATTACTTGCTACGAGGACAGCGGTTCGAGTCACGAATCGGAAGAACTGGGTCCACAGTACTCACTGCCGGAGAATACTTCCTGCCTTGGTGGAGCCTGCTGTGTTGACCGACCATCGAGAGGTTTTGACTCCGGAGAAAGGCCACGCCGTGACACCTGACGGATCTGAGGAGTTCTTCCCGGGCCAGACAATCCCTGGAGCATCAAGATATAATTTGAGGCCGAAGAAGGAGTTTGCAGTACCTGTGAAAGTGGTCTGATCATTCCCTGGGTCAGTGAAACGGAGAGCCGATGGGGAAAGGGGCGGGGTCAACCATGCATTAGAGTAGTGACAACCGTCTTGGCCCGTGGTGAAGAAATCAACGGCTACCCAGGGGTAAGAGCTCTGACGACTACTTTAGTTTCTGGAAGAATTGTCTAGTGCTGTTATTGAAATGGAGAGAAAGAAGATTTTTTGTGCTATAGGGTTTATTGCTGCTTTGGTGATTATGGCAACAATCACTTGGTCTGTTGAGAAGACATCTCCTGCTCGTGAGTGGTTTGTTACTACTACGCCAATACCGGAGGAGCCCTTCTTCTTTACGCTCCCGTATCAGGAGCAGAAGCATCGTCAATCTTATCTCAACAACACTTTTATTCAGATGCTGCATCATACTCATAATGCCACAAACACAATCAATTGTTGGGTATGTGGGATGATGCCTGCTCATCAAAAGAAAGAACACCTTTAATACCTCTTCCTTTCTCACATAATAGCTCTTGTCGAGCCTGGTTCACTCTCTCGTTTGCAACCAGAAAGCCTACAGTAGGTGGACTTATTTTCCATTTAAATAAAGAGTGTTATCAAGACAAAGATGGGTATCCTCAAGCTAATGGAACTAAACGGGAATGGGAGGAATACCGGCCGGACAATATTTCAACGCCATATGTCTTCACCAACACAAGAGACTCTGCCGAAAGTGAACGCTTTGTGATTTCTGTTACAAAGACTAAAGCAAACTTATGTGTACAAAGTGTTGGACAGATTCCTGTTGTAATAAGTGACTGCATTACCGTTTTGAATATAGATGGAATAAATGATAGTTCTTTCCTAGCTTCACATAACACATACTTTGTATGTGGCAGTTATGGGTATTACCGACTACCAGCTGGGTGG
Organism: Lissotriton vulgaris; assembly: GCF_964263255.1. Classification (NCBI taxonomy): domain Eukaryota; kingdom Metazoa; phylum Chordata; class Amphibia; order Caudata; family Salamandridae; genus Lissotriton; species Lissotriton vulgaris. The sequence goes on from NC_141685.1 coordinate 129,391,802, forward strand.
TCGGGTGTATGTTATGTATCGTTTTTATTGCCCCCTGTATTTTTAGCACCTGCATCACATAATCGAGATCTTAAATTGTTTAGTAATATTACTATGAATCGGTATAAAAGGACATTAAGTACAGATGATGTAGATCAAACAGATACTAGTTTACAGCAATATGTGGAGTTTAATCTAGGACTGTTCTTTTTTGTAGGTGCTGCATTAAATAGTAGGAAAGTGCGACGAATGACTAGGGTTGTGGAAGCTGTTACAAATCAGGCAACTATAGCACTTGGAAATATTACTGAAGAACTGAAAATTGCTAGAGTTGTTGCACTCCAGAACAGGATGGTGCTAGATGTTATGCTTGCTGACCGAGGTGGTGCATGTCGCATCATTGGTAGTAGTTGTTGTGTGTTCATCCCTGATCACACACCGTTAGTGTATAATGCGATAAATAAACTCCATAAGATTGCTGTAGAAATTCATACAGAAAATGGTACTTGGACTTTTGCGGGATGGTTTTGGACTCTAGTTTCTGCTTGGGGCTGGAAAATATGGACTGTCCTGTGTATCATATTTGCGATAATCTTAACATGTTGTATATGTGTGCAATGTGGTCCAATATTATGCTCTATGTGCATTACTGCTTGTATACCAGCTAGGAGAAACACTGCAGATATGAAAGTACAAAGTATTTTAGACAAAGAAGTAGCTGAAATGATTAAAATTGATATGCAGGATGAATATTTAGACTATCCCAGGAAGTCGTACGTCTTCAGCTAATGCTGAAAGGGTCGTCTGTTGTAATTTGACAGCGATTAGATTAAGCATTAGCAGAAGACATGCTGTATTTGGCAACTATCGTAACAATTCAGTCGATTCCATTTTGTATTTGCGGCAGCCATTTTGTCTGTCATATGCTGACATGTGCTCACCGTGTGTTTTGTCCTACTTCCTTGTTAACTGCACTTGAAATCTGCCCAGCAACAGGCTATATTAAGTATCTCCTGTTTTAGCGCATGCCCAGTAGAGTCTGCAGCTGTTAGTAATTAGTTCCAGATAGGAATGTCACCCAAGACTCCCCAATTTTATATAACTTTGAGGAATTCAAGAAAGAGTTTTTGTGAATTTTTGATAGTCTGATAATGAATTACTGGAGTTGAGGCAAGGTAATCGAGAGCTTGTCACTTACCTGGCCCAATTTAACAAACTTGTTGTAGAAACTGAATAGCCGGAGGCCAAAAGGGCAGCCTTGTTCTATCGGGGTTTGAAAGATGACTTAAAGGATGCTGTGTCACAGATCCCAAATCGCCCTACAGAAGTTTCAGCTTTGATTGATCTCGTTTTTGAGATAGACTATCGACAAACAGAAAGAAGGGGTGAAGACAACGCAAATTTCGGCGCAGAGGTTGTTAAATCTGGTGATAAAGAACATTGAGTCGAACCTATGCAAATTGGAACTATTAGAGGCCCCCTTTCCAAAGAAGAGAAAGCAAAGCGTTGACAGAATAATCTATGGCTTTATTGTGATATCAGTGAACATTTTGTGAAGAAATGTCCCAAGAAGCCAAAGACCTTCAAGAAGGAAAACTCTCTGCACCACTAGTAGAAGGAGTTGGGCTGGTGGTTGCTAACAAGGATACAACTCCAATTTCTCATCAGGTGGCCAATATTCTACAAACTTCCGCTCCACACCTTATTCTGACGAGGACCCTAAGATTTCAAGACTGAGTTCTTTCAGAAGTGGCCGTGATGCTGGACTCCGAGACTACTGGGAACTTTTGTGACCTCAAATATGCCTTGAAAATTGGTCTGAGGCATTACCTAAAGAGAGAAGTGAGGCAGTTAGGGCTGTTGAGGGTACAAATGTATCTTCCGGCCCAATAACCAGTCACACAGAAGTTGTGGAACTTGTCTCTGTTGAAGGTCAGAAGGAAGAGATTCAATTTAACTTGATTGATGCTCCGCAGTTTGGAATCATCCTGGGTTTGCCTTGGTTAACTGAACACAGCCAAGTTATTGGTTGGAGAATTGCTTCGGAGAAAAGCAGAAAGAGCAAGATGGAAATCTAGCAGCTTTATTATGCAAGCAAAAGATGGTGTGTGAGGTGCAAACTGAGTCTTCCCGTAGAATAGCAATAGTTTGCTGAAGTATTCAGTGAATTGGAATCAAAGAAGTTGCCCCCACATCATTGGTATGACTGCAAAATTTGATTTGGAACCAGGATCTAACCTTCCTTGTAGCCAAATGTATGCGCTTACTGAAGCTGAAAACCGTCATCCTAAAGATTACATTGAGAAATACTTAGAAAACGGGTTCATACGACCATCACAGTCCCCCGTTTCTTCACCGTTATTTTTCATTCCGAAATGTGACGGAGATCTGAGAATGTGTATAGATTATCATACCTTGAACAAGATTACAGTAAAGAATAGTTATCCTCTTCCCCTTATTTCAGTTCTTCTAGATCAACTAAAAGATGCCAAAATCTTCATGAAGTTAGATTTACATGGGGAGTGCCATTTAATTTGAGTGAGAAGTGGAGAGGAATGGAAAACAGCATTCAGAACAAAGTATGGATTACATGAATTGAATTGAGTGAATTGAATTGAGTTCTTATATAGCGCAGCTGCCACCCTACGGGTATCCTGGCACTCAGACCTGAGAAGCCAACCTAAACATCAACCGATAGGGAAAGGGGAATAGAGGAGGGCTAGAAATCGTGCCTGGGAAAGAGCCAAGTTTTCAGGCTCTTTCTAAACTCAGCCAAAGGGTTGGCTTGTCTAATGTTCTGAGGCAGCTCATTCCATAGATGAGCGGCTACAACACTGAGAGTCCTCCCCCCATCCTAGAGCGTTTAAACCTGGTAGTCATCAATAGATTTGCGCTGGAGGAACGGAGCTGCCTCTTGGGATTGTACCAGGCAAACTTCTCCTGCAATGGGACAGGACCCAAGTCATGTGCTGCTCTGTAGGCACTACAAAGTGATTTAAAGTGAATCCTTTCTTTGATGGGCAGCCAGTGAAGGTCTTTCAAAGCCAACGTTGTGGAGGACCCACGTTGCCTGTTTAGCACCATCTTCGCTGCCATAGACTGGACTCTCTGCAGCCCCTGAAGAATATATTGCGGTGCTCCTAGATACAGGGAGTTGCAGTAGTCCAGCCTACTCAGCACAATATTCCTCATTACAAGTGAGCGAGAGTCTTTGGGAAGTAGTGGAAGAATCTGTTGTAGCATGCGCATCAATGAAAGGCACGCGCTGACAGTCTTGTTAGCCTGGGATTCCATTTGGAGGTTATCGTCCACCAAGACTCCCAGGTTACGTACTGCTTTGGCTGGAACCAGAGGCTCCTCATCAGGAGTGAGTCTGAATTCCAGAGGTAGATGTAATGAACATTCTGGCCATGGGGCAGTATACCACCTCCGTTTTCCCATTAAATTGCAAAGAATTTCTCCTAAGCTATACCTCAGTCTGGTGCATGTATTCCTGGAGCGTATCCATGGATACTGCTTGTTTTCCTTCCAGAGAAAACACCAATTGAGTGTCGTCGGCGTAATTGACCAGGTCAACGCCAAAGGATTTAATAATGGGGAACAGGAGCTGTAAATAGATATTAAACAATATGGGACTAATCGCAGAGCCATGGGGTACCCCATGATGTACTGGGGACTTTCTGGAGGTGAAAGGTGTCATAGTCACCATCTGCTGTCTTCCCGATAAGTAGGATTGCAGCCATTGAAGGGCCCGTCCTGACACCCCTATCCTCTCCAGTCTTTCCACCAGTACTGCATGGCTCACCGTATCGAATGCAGCGGACATATCCAGTAATACTAGAATGGTATCATGCCCATTGTCAGCACGCATTCGTAGATTGTCTAATACGGTGGCCAGAGCATTCTCGGTGCCGTGACCTGGACGAAACCCAAATTGGTCCCTATCCAGCAGATGGTTGTCTTCCAGATAACATGAAAGACTTTTGCTGACTGCTTTTTCCAGGATTTTGTATGGGTATGGCAGAAGGGAAATAGGTCTAAAATTTCCTGGTGTCTTAGGGTCTAACGAGGGTTTTTTCAGCAGAGGTGTCACTACTGCCCGCTTCCACGCCTCAGAAACTATTCCTGCTTCCAGGGATTGGCTGCAAATTTGTCGCAGCCAGGGAAAGGTGCCTCGGCCAATGGTTTTCCAAATTTTGTTTGGAAGAGGGTCAAGTGGAGAGCCAGAGGACATACTATTGGCCAGGTTGTTAAAATAATCGTCCGTGAGGACTAGAAATCTGTCCAAGGAGGTATTCACCTTTGCTACTTCCTCCGGCCTCTGGATAATATTGTCCAGGTGGCTAATATCATTAGGATGAAGATCTCCGACAATTTTAGTGATTTTATCCTCGAAATGGGCAGCTATCTCCTCACACAGTTCTTGCGAAGCAGCAACCTTGTTGCTCATGCAAGTAGGGCTAGAGAGGTCCTTACAGATTTTAAAGAGAGCTTTAGTGCTATTGGGAGCTTGTAAGATAGATTTAGCATAGAAGTCAGATTTGGACTTAGCGATAGCCTCCTTGTATCTAGCCTGAACAATTTTCAGTTCTTTCTTGTCAGGGACGAGTATGTCTTCCTCCATTTTCTCTCGGCTTTCTTACATGTTGTACCAGGGGGCTGAGGTTTTCTTCCTATTTTTAAGGCTTTTTACTGGTATGATCGGGTCCAGGGTATTGGTTATATAATTATAAAAAAAATTGATAGCTCTCCCTTACAGAGATAGTGGGAGAGAAAAGGTTAGGATTCATAAAGATCTGTGACGTCTTATTTTTACCTAATTTAGCCCACTCTCCTCCCCTTCTGAATGTCACCGGAAAATCATTATTGTCCACTGACTTGAGAACCTTGATGTTAAAGTGGACTAGATAATGATCAGTCCAGGTTTGTGACAATATGTCTATCACCTCTGTCTCAGTCTGTGTGGCAAACAGTAAGTCAAGGATATGCCCTCCTAGATGAGTGGGTTGCTGAACCATTTGATGTAGGTTAAGGTTCAAGCAAGTGTTCCTCAAATCTCTCAGATGACTGCCCAGACTTCCATTATCCCATAGGTTAAAATCTCCCATTATAATCATTCTAGAATGGGTTTGGGTCAGATTAGTAATAGTGTCCAAAAGTACTTGGAAGTGGGTATCTTGCCCTGGATGTCTATAACAGATCATTCCTGTAAGTAGCCTACCCTTGACCTTCTCCAATGAGAACCCCAGAATGTCAATTCCTTTTACATTGTCTATCTCCAACGGGGCTAAGTTCCATTTCTCCTTAAAGATCAGGTCAACCCCTCCTCCCCTCCCTACAGATCTTGGTTTATGAAAGATTTTGTATCCCTCAGGGCAGGCAAATCCCATTATTACAGAGGAATCAGGATTAGTCCAGGTCTCAGTTAGGAAGAGGGCTTCCAAATCCAGATCCTCTATCATGCAGAATACCTCCACATGATGGTTTACTAAAGATCTGCTGTTAATCATCCCACAGTTCAAAAGCTCTTTATCGTGGCTGACTGCGGATGGACAGCGATAGTGTCCCCTACCTTCCCTCTTACCTAATTTGAGCAGCTGTTCCCTTGTATATGCTGTCCGACCGTGTTCTCTAACGGCACATGCAGCGTGGCTGGCGCTAGGCACATCCGAGGCGCGGACAGGCGCAGACAGGCTTGTCTCTGGCGCGCCTCCGGTGCGCCATCAGCCCGCCCGGTGCGCCATCAGCCCGCCCGGTGCGCTCTTGCATTGCCTGTCCTAAATAGGCGGGCAAATGCAATCAGCCAACCACTAGAGCGCGATTTGAGAGATGGCGCTCATTGGGGGACAGCTGAGCTCCGATCCCACACCCAAGATGGCGCTGGTAGCAGATCGGGAGCTTCGAGGGGGCTAAAATTCTGTAAAACAGCGGAAGAGGTGAAGAATTTTTTTATGTGCAAGTAAGTGGGCTGAAAAACACAATTCTAGTGCCACATAAACATTAATAAAAACGAATTTCACAATTATAAAATTTGCTGTTTTTTCCAAATGACAATGTCCAGACCCAGCTTCCCTGCAATCCTATGGTCAGCGTGAGGTTGAATGACTAAGATCTACGATTATATGAGTACCAAGTGAAGCCCTACAGTTTGAGCAACGCTCCTGCAGCCTTCCAGTACTTCATTAATGATGTCCTGAAGGAGTTCATTGATCAATGCACGATTGTTTACATCGACAACATTTTGATTTATTCCTCATCAGAAGATCAGCAACAGGTCAAAAGAGTTTTGCATTGCCTGAAGGAAAGCAAGCTTTACATAAAACTTGAAAAATGTGCTTTTGGAGAGAAACCTGTGGATTTCTTGGGATTTGTAATTGCTCCAGAAGGTCCTACCATGGATGTTAAAAACATTGAGGCGGTCTTAAATTGGCCTCCTCCAACCTCTGTGAAAGAAATACAGAGCTTCATTGGGTTTGCAAATTTCTATCGCAGATTCATTCAAGATTTTTCCCTGAAGGTACCTCCAATTACTAAATTGCTACGGAAAGAAGTACCTTTTCAATCGTCTGCTGAGGCAGAAGATGCTTTCCAGTTCTTGAAGAAGAGTTTTACCACTGCACCAAATCTGCTGCATGCGCATCCTATTCAACCGTTTTACCTGGCGACTGATGCTTCTAAACAGGCCATCGGAGAGGTACTTTCGGAGAGACACAAAGAGACCGAACAGTTGCATCCGGTGGCATATTACTATAGAAAATTGCAACCAGTGGAAATAACTTATACTATTTCAGATAAAGAACTCCTCGCTATAAAAGATGCCTTCCAAGAATGGCGACATTACCTAGTCAGAGCAAAACATGTGGTGACGGTATTCACCGATCACCGGAATCTTCAGTTTCTGAAGTCTGCAAGAACGCTCACACCATGCCAACTTAGGTGGTCCCTGTATTTCGCCAATTATGGCTTTGTAATAACTTATCGGCCAGGAAGAAATAATGGAAAGGTAGATGCCATGTCTCGCATTGACACAGATGGAAGAAAGAGTCCCATTAGTGATCAAAAGATAATTCCTGAAACTAAGATCGTTGGAGCCACTAGTGAGAAAACTCTCGTAGACAAGGTCAAAGAAGCCTTACCTTCTGAAGAAATGCGGAGCTGCGCAGAGAAGGAGTCAACTCAAGAAATTGTCGATGGATTACCGTTTCATTCCAAGGCCTTGCACTTACCAATCAAATAACTGCAACAACAAGCGTTGATCGACTGTCATGACAGTCCATTAGCTGGTCACCCTTGAATCCATTGAACGGAGGAGTTGTTAAGGAGACAGTTTTGGTGGCCAGGGTTGTCCAAAGATGTTAGAGTTTATGTGGAAGGCTGTGAGATTTGTACAATGGGGAAGACAAATAAGCTGGCTCCTCTGGGTTTATTGAGACCTTTGCCTACCCCTCCATTTTCCTGGCACACTGTGACTATGGATTTGATTGTTAAATTGCCTCCTAGTCAGGGATTCAGTTCAGTATTACTCATGGAAGACTCCTTCTCAAAAATGGCACATTTTGTTGCCCTGAAAGGGAAGTCATCTGCAAAACATATAGCCACACAATTCAATTAACGGGTTGTAAAATACATGGTATTCCAAAGGTTTTGATCACAGATCGTGGATCTCAATTTCTATCCCATTATTGGAAGGTTTACACAAGGAGTTTGGGAATTGAGACACGTTACCCAACGAGTTTTCATCCACAAAAGATGGTCAAACTGAAAGGGCCAATCAAGAGTTAGAATAGTATCTCAGACTGTTTCTTTTGGATCAAGAGGGAGAGTGGCTTGATCTTCTTTGGACTGCAGAGTTTGCTCATAATGATGCTAAGAATGCCTCTACTGGTTTTCCCCCTTTCTACTTGAATTATGGAAGGCATCCAAATTCTGAGATTTCCTCTCAAGAAGTGTTGGTACCTGCAGCACAAAACTTTGTACAGCATCTTAGCAAGGTACACGAGTCTGCCACCAAGAACTTAATGAAAGCTAAGGAACGCTACAAGCAAAGTGCAGATGAAAAAAGACCTGAACCAGATTTGAGTACAGGGGACAGGGTATGGTTAAGCACAAGAAACCTAAAGCTTAAAGGAAATAGAAAGTTTCAACCCCGATTTATAGGTCCATTTCCTGTGGAGCAAGTAGGGAATCCAGTGACTTTCAAACTAAAACTACCACCACAGCTAAAAATACACCCAGTGTTTCATGTTTCTCTTCTTAAAAAGGTTTCACCCCATTTGAAAGAATTAAGAAACAGAACTTATTTTAGTGAAAGGACGAGAAGAATTTGAAGTTAAAAGAATCCTAGTTTCAAAGTCCATTCAAGGGAAAATCTTCTATCTTGTAGACTGGAAGGGTTTTTGCCCAGAGGATAGGTAGTGGGTGGAACAATCAGATGTTCATGCTCCCCGATTAACCAACATTTTTCACTTGCAAAATCCTCACAAACCTCAGCCCGGAGGCTTAACCTTGCGAAGGGGTACTGTCAAGGTGCAGGAAAAAGAAATCAAAGCTCTTCTTTGTCCCGCAGTACCTGCCATTAAATGGGCATTGCAAAGATTACCCGCTCGCAAATGGTATTGGGTGATTATACTGAGGAACTGGGCATTCTCCCCTGTACTACCAACAGGGAGGACCGCTGTAGAAGTTGTCGGTCTAGTCCTGCGCTCCTGGACACGGGTGCGAGGTCTAGACAAGCTGTGAAGAGCGCTGGTTGATTTTAGAACCACGCACTTCACCAACGGATTTTCAGAGATTAGTCACGTTCTCTCTGTAGTCTAGTTAGATAGAAAAAGTGAAGTTTTGTGCCAGGCGTAGGCTAGAGAGAAATACCAATTTAAAGTAAACAGGAAAAAAATATATAAAGAGAAGAATTAATACTTACCCATTGAATACTTCAGGTCCGGATTTCTTCGTCGCTTGGCTGACGGCGGAAGTCCAGAAGGTTCCTAAGGGAGAAGTAAGAAGAATTCAGAAGATAAGAAAGTAAGCAGAGAGTGAACGAACAAATGAGTGAAAAAGAATAAATGAACTCACAAGAGTTAAAGGGTGCTAAAAAGTTGTTTATAATGCAGGTTACCAAAGAATAGAATACTTATATTGTAGCCATAGGCACTTTGGGTAAGGAAATAGAGAGAGAGTAAGAAAGTGGAGAAGGAAATTAGTAATGGTGTGCTTTTCTGTTACAGCGATTTCCACTCATGCTTAAAGATAGAGAGGGAATAAGTAAGGCATAAAACGGAGTACGGCATAAAACGGAGTACGGCAGAAAGAAAGAAGTAGAGTGAAAGAATAGGCACTGAGGCGAGAATTATCAGGTCTGTGGAATTTTTTAGCCCAAGACCCGCCGAGGCGGGGAATTGAACCCTGGTCCCGGGCCAGACCTTTGCACCAGGGTCTGCCGCTCTAACCATTGAACCACACTTCTCCACCCTTTCCCCCGGCTGGGGTCGCTTACTACTCCACCTACATCCATTGCCTTGCTTTTACTACTGCCAGAGGCCCAAACATTAAAGATAATCCCTTTGGATAATGGGAACACTGGACAGTTTTTAAACTTCAGTTTCACTGCACACTCAGTAAATATACCTGCTCCGCTGTAATACAGGCCTAGTAGCACAGCAGGGACACACTTGGTGTCACCAGGTGGGCCCGATGATTAAGCATGCCACCAACTAGGTTGGTGGATGGGGGCTTCATAAAAAGAAAGAAGACTTTTCTTTTTATCACTAACATACAGTTTTGTGTCTCATATCACGTCTTGACAGAGTAGTTCTCATTGATGCCTTTGTAATGAGCCATCTGGGGCTCAATGGTAACTCCGGATACTTTTCAAAAACTCGGATTACAAACTCTTACAATAAAATACATTGCCAGGAAAGGAGCATCTCTGGGTGGTGAGAGAAGCGGCTGAGGCGGTCCACACTCCTCATACACAGAGGACACGATAGGCCTCAACTCCAATCCCTACAGAGCAGGTTTCATCCCAGCAGGGGACAGGTCTCCACTTCTCTGCATCTCCCTGGATAGCCCTCAACCACTCTGCATCCCCCTGGACAGGCTTCACCTCCTCTGCACCCCTCCCGGATCAGCCTCACCTCCTCTGCACCCCCAGCCCAGGACAGGCACCACCTCCTCTGCAACCCCTGTGCACGCCTGACCTCCTCAGCACCCCAGGACAGGCCTTGCTTCCTCTGCACCCCTCAAGACGGGCCTCAGCTCCTCTGCACCCTGGGGCAGGCCTCACCTCCTCTACACCCCCTGCACAGGCCTCACCTCCTCTGCAATCCCAGCCCAGGAACCTGCTCCTCTTCATCCCTGGACAGGCCTCACCTACTCTTAGCCCCTAGACAGGATATGCCTCACCTCATCTGAACCCTGGACAGGCCTCACCAGCACTGCTCCCCCTGTGAAAGCATGACATCCTATGCACCACTGGACAGGCCTCGCCTCCTCTGCTCCCCCTGGAAAGCATTCTCCTCTGCACCCCTCAGGACAGGCCTCCCCTCCTCTGTACCCCTGGACAGGCCTTGCCTCTTCTTCATCCCCCTGGACAGGCCTCAACCACTCTGCATCCCCCTGGAGAGGCTTCACCTCCTCTGCACCACTCCCAGATATGCCGCACCTCCTCTGCACCCCCAGCCCAGGACAGGCACCACTTCCTCTGCACCACTGGACAGGCCTCACCTGCTCTTAACCCCCTGGACAGGACATGCCTCACTTCCTCTGTACCCCCCCGACAGGCATCACCTGCTGTTAACCCCCTGGTCTGGTCATGCCTCACCTCCTCTGAACCCTGGACAGGCCTCACCTGCTCTGCACCCCTGGACAGGCCTCACTTCCTCTGTACCCTGGACAGGCTTCACCTCCTCTGCACCCCTGGACAGGCCTCTCCTCCTCTGCACCCCTGGACAGGCCTCACCTCCTCTGCATCCCTGGACAGGCCTCACCTGCTCTGTACCCCCATGGACAAGACATGCTTCGCCTCCTCTGCACCCCCTGGATAGGCCTTGCCTCCTCTGCTCCCCCCGAGCAGGCATCTCCTCCGCACCCCTCAGGACATGCCTCACCTCCTCTGAACCCCAGACAGGCCTCACCTGCTCTGTACCCCCATGGACAAGACATGCCTCGCCTCCTCTGCACCACCTGGATAGGCCTCGCCTCCACTGCTCCCCCTGAACAGGCATCTCCTCTGCACCCCTCAGGACAGGCCTCACCTCCTCTGCACCCCTGGACAGGCCATACTTCCTCTACACCCCTGGACAGGCCATACCGCCTCTACACCCCTGGACAGGCCATACCGCCTCTGTATCCCGCGGGACAGGCCTCACTTCCTCTGCACCCCTGGACAGGCCTCACTTCCTCTGCACCCCTGGACAGGCCTCACCCCCTCTGCACCCCTCGACAGGCCTAGCCTCTTCTTCCTCCCCCTGGAGAGGCTTCACTTCCTCTGCACCACTCCCAGATATGCCGCACCTCCTCTGCACCCCCAGCCCAGGACAGGCACCATCTCCTCCGCACCCCTGGACAAGCCTCACCTGCTCTTTACCTCTGGACAGGCATCACCTGGTCTGTACCCTCATGGACAAGACATGCCTCACCTCCTCTGCACCCCCTGGATAGGCCTCGCCTCCTCTGCTCCCCCTGAACAGGCATCTCCTCTGCATCCCTCATGACCCGCTTCACCTCCTCTTCTCCCCCTGGACAGGTCTCACCTGCTCTCCTCCCCATGGATAGGACTCAGCTCCTCTGCACCCCTAGGACAGGCCTCGCCTCCTTCGCAACCACCCCACCCCTGAAAAGGACATGCTTCACCTCCTTTGCACCCCCCGGACAAGTCTCACCTCCTCTGGACAGGCCTCTCCTCCTCCGCACCCCTGGAGAGGCCTCACCTCCTCTGCACCCCTGGATAGACCTCACCTCCTCTGCAACCCCAGGACAGGCTTCACTTCCTCTGCAACCCCTGAGAAAATCAACTCCCCAGCACACGTATTTAAGTAAGATGTGGTTTCCCTCTAGGTTAAAAACAAGTACAGTAAATGAGTCTCAGAATATACAGAATTCTTCCTTTCTTTTGTCTTGTTCCCATTTTATTCTGGTGTTCTCGGCCACAACCAACACGTGTTTCGTCGGTACGGGTTGTGATCCTGCGATTTTCTCAAGGTTGTGTAAAAAATAAAAGGTACAGAACCATGGTCTAAATAGAAGTCACATTTCCATGACCGCGTTGCTGCCAGCAATTTCTTTTTGAGCACGAACCTTTAGCTGATTCAGAGACCCTACCGCGGACCCGCCCGCCTGTCTCCCGCTGCCCGACTGCTCACCTAACACCCAGAGCGGGGCCGCCGAGAGGAGACCGGCGAGGGGCAGACTTCACCATCCAGCAGCCCTTGCGGTGTTCCGCGTCACCGGGAAGCGCCAGGAGGCGCTTAAAAACGTCACTAGAGCCATCGAGTGGGGGAACTTTCCATGACTGCGTTGCTGCCAGCAATTTCTTTTTGAGCACGAACCTTTAGCTGATTCAGAGACCCTACCGCGGACCCGCCCGCCTGCTCACCTAACACCCAGAGCGGGGCCGCCGAGAGGAGACCGGCGAGGGGCGGACTTCACCATCCAGCAGCCCTTGCGGTGTTCCGCGTCACCGGGAAGCGCCAGGAGGCGCTTAAAAACGTCACTAGAGCCATCGAGTGGGGGAACTTTCCATGACCGCGTTGCTGCCAGCAATTTCTTTTTGAGCATGAACCTTTAGCTAATTCAGAGACCCTACCGCGGACCCGCCCGCCTGTCTCCCGCTGCCCGACTGCTCACCTAACACCCAGAGCGGGGCCGCCGAGAGGAGACCGGCGAGGGGCAGACTTCACCATCCAGCAGCCCTTGCGGTGTTCCGCGTCACCGGGAAGCGCCAGGAGGCGCTTAAAAACGTCACTAGACCCGTCTCGCGGGACGCCGGGCGAAGCCTGGGCCAAGGGCGGGCCCGTTGTTGCCCGTTAGTGACCGGCAAGACCGGACCGGGCAACCCCCCTTTAGTCCATCATAAGGTAAATTGGTTCACTTATCCTAGGTACATCTTCCTTCCAGCCAATAAGAACTGTATAAATTTCAGCTGAACTTTTATTAAGAACTGCCTTCTAGGTCTCTTTGGAAAATAGTGTAATCCTTTGGCTAGGCCACCACGTCTAAAGGCACCAGGAGTAAAACTGTAATGAGCGTCGCCCAGATTACAGGTCCGATTGACCAATTCATCTCTCGAACTAACGAGGCCATCGATCAGAGTATTTCTCTGCTGGAGCGCAGAGTATCTCAAGACCTTGTGAATGCACGACGCTCCTCCATGGGCCTTCTGGCTTCAGCGATATCACCTATCCAGCAAGGCCCCAATATTCCATTGTTGATACCATCCAAAACTGTAGCAGTAATTCATACCGTCCCTTCTACGGTGGATCTTTCAGCCACACAACCATTGTTAGACTCCCATGTGCTAGAGGACCTTGAAACTACCCCAGATTTAGAGTTATGTCAATCGCAGGAGACAGAACCAGTCAAGCAGTCTCGTGGGGTTAGGGAGGGTGCTGTTCCAAAACGGGGGAAAGGCAAGAAAAATACTACTTTAGCCAGATCTGGTGCCCCTCCTGAGTCTGGAGGGGGGAAACCTGTTCAACTCAGCCTGACCGATCCAAATGTTATCGATCCTCCCGCTATTAATTTAGTTGACTTGCCCGATAATCCTCCCATCATGGGACAGGTGGAGGGTTTCTGTAGGATCTGCAACACCACCCCTCACCTATTAGCCAGCATCAGGGAACTTCTTATCTACCAATTAAAACCATTGGAATCTAGTTTAAGGCTCCTTGAAAAACAGATAGTGAAGCTTTCTGCCACTCCACCTACTCAGTCCAGCTTAGTTCAAACAAAACAGGGGGGGGGAAATCTAAACCTCCAAATATAGTTCCTCAATTGGTTCAACCAGATCCCCGAGGTATGCCGACCAAAGCTGCTAAGGCTTCTACTACGCAACCTAAGCCCAATACACCATCTGCTTCTACCCAGTTAATCTCTGATGCGGGTTCGGCTTCACATAGTACGGCCATTGTTCCGTCCCAGGCCCCCTCAGGACAGGTGAAAGGTCCCGTCCAAGTAGCTAACAAAAATCAGACATCCTTTACACCCAAAACGCCGGGATTAAAACCCACGGGGGAAGTAAAAAAGGGAGCGCGGCCTAGGCGCCCTATACATCTTCCACCGGAGGCGTCCCCCTACACGGTCATTCTTACTGGGGTTCCTGAGCTTTCTTATGATACAGATGAACCTTCTTGGTCTCTCCATAACAAGGTTCTACAGTGGCTTAGCCTAAACAGACCCCTACAGCCCCGTTACTCAGGTAGAATTTCTAGAGTTCGCAGAGTAACATGGATCGGAGACGAACGTAAAACAATACAAGGTGACTGTATTATAGTAAACTGTGATGATCCAACTACAGTTGACTATATTTGTTCATGGCCGTCACTGGAAAAAAAGGGGGGAATTGATGCTCAACGTCTCTCCTTTTTTTATCCCCCAGAGAATAGCTACCAATATTTCCCTACTTTAAATTGGCAACAAGCACAAGAAGGGTCCTGGAATCATGTGGGTAACAGATATAGAAACGGAAGCAGGGAGTGGCAGGCACAGTCTTGGTACCCAAGCAGAATTCACTTCCCTATGGAGGGGTGGCGGGGTTTTCCAACCAGAAATCGATATGATTGTCTGGAAATGGTCGATTGACCGATAGTAAATCCAGTCAGCATAAATCAGGCCCCTGAAGCCTCTGGCGTTCACTTTAGTCCTGGAACACAACGAGACCTGATTGAAGGTCATATTATCTCACAAATAAGTCCGACTACACCAAATGCCAACAAGGTCAGAACTACATTAGAAACCTCTCCTGCCTATTCCAATACAATGGTGGATAGATTTCCAGTGGTTTCTATCTGCATAAACGCCCCAAACCTCCATCAGTTCAAGGACACTGTCAACAGGTTAGAGACCGCGGTCTCTTCGGTGTGTTCGCTTACGCGTGCACCCGACCTCTTGACAGCTGAAACCCTATCTCCTCAGTCAAATGAACTTCTGCTTACTACTAACCTGAGCTTTTCAATCTTGTATTGGAACGTGCAGGTTTACGTACTAAAATGACTCTGCAGCCGTGGTTAGACACGGTAAATGAACACCAGATAGTCTGCCTTCAAGAAACGTGGTTAACTACCCCCCCATCATCTAGTGGGTTATAAAACATTTCACACACCAGCTAGTCAGGGTGTCTTGGGTAGACCAAAGGGTGGACTGGTAGTTTATGTTGTCAATACTCTGCCCCTCACAACGTTATGTATGTCTAAAGAAGTGGCGAGTTATCAAATTTTACAATTAACCTTTAATAAAAATAGCACCTATTTTTTGGTTAATTTTTATAATAATCTTGAAACAATGGATTGTATAAACACCCTTAATGAAATTACCACTTTTTTAATAACACAGCGCAATAAGCTTTCAACAATCCCAGTATATGTGGTCTGGGGTGGTGATTTTAATCTCCCATTATGCACCAATTATTAAAATGGAAACTGTGGCCTGCTGGATGAGCATGGCAGTGCATTGTCTCACTTTGCACACACTATCTGTGGAAATCGACTAAATGAATGCCTCTTTTCACTAGAGCTTGATTTTGCCAATGACCTTGTAGAACCTTCAATTGACTTTTCACCAACTTTTCATGGTAGGGGGCTCTCAAGTACCATTGACTACATGATGTCCTCCCAGAGTTTGAAGGGACAAGTGGCAAATTATCAAACTGGGACTGATGTTAGTAGTGACCATTTTCCCATTAGCGTCTCAGTTGTACCAAAAAATGTCTCTTTACAATCTAACAACACCAGTCTGTTAACTCAAAATTCCTTAACTATGAATAAGGTGAATGGATACTCTGTTAAATGGGCAAAGATAGATCCAGCTGTAATCACTGGGAGGGTCCTTGCAAAAGCTAGACCCTGGATTCTTGATTGCTTAGCACTAGATTCCACCCCTCAAACAATCCTGGCTGGTTTCCAGAAGATCCTGGGGGCAATCAGAGAGGAGCTCACAAGCAAACAAAAAAATAAAAAATGTACAACTGAAAGATGGTTTAACACGAAGTGCCGTAAGGCACTTTCCAATCTAAAGGCAGCCCTACGCAGAACTACGAGGGACGCGTTGGAAATTACCAATTTAAGGAAACTTTACAACTCAGCCAGAGTGGAACGCAGGAGGGAAATCAAGCAAAACCTTTGGTCACAACTGCATGACAGCTGCCATAATAAAGACAGCGTCCTTTTTTGGCGCGTTATTAGATCTCCCTTTCTGGCTGACTCAACAACGGGGCAGCATTTAGATGTCGCAGTGTCAGCAGCTGAATGGGTCACCCACTTTTCATAAATTTTTGGGAACTGTCAACCAGAGCCTCCTGGAGAAGAAGACTGGCGTGGAGGAAGTAAGACGGGGAGTAGCAGCTACCCGATTAACATCTACTTCGACCATGCAGAGGTCGCCAAAGCCCTTAAAGCGTCAAAATCCGGCAAGGCACCTGGGCCTGACGGAGTCCCGCTGGACTTTTTTCTGCATAATCCTGAACTATGGTCTCCACTCCTTACCAAGGTCTTGGCGGCAGCAACAACAACTGGACTGATAGAATCATGGTCAACATCCATTCTACTCCCTATTTTCAAGAAGGGCCATCGTAACGATCCCACCTGCTACAGGCCTATCTCCCTCTTGGACTCCATGGGTAAAGTTGCGGGTCGGGTGGTATTGGTCCGACTTCAAGCCTGGGCCCAAACCAATAACATCATGACCGACCTGCAATATGGTTTCCAGAAGGGTCTTGGGACCGTAGAGCAGCCCTTGAATCTTGCCCTCCTCATTGGGAAGTACGCGGGAGCCAAAAGGGGTAACATCTTTCTCGTGTACGTAGACCTCAGCGCAGCTTTTGATTGCGTTCTGCACCCCAGACTTTGGGCAATCCTCAGGGACCTCGGAGTGGACCCAGCCCTCATTGTTTTCCTTCGAGAACTTTATTCCGATGCAACGGCGTGTGTCAGATTTGGGGTTAACGGCGACCTGACCCCATCTTTTTCCATCAAAAAAGGGGTCAGGCAGGGCTGCGTACTGGCTCCTTTCTTGTTTAATCTTTATACCAACGGCCTTGAGGTGGCCATGCTAGAAGGGAGCCAGGACCTACCTCAGATTAATCACCGCCCAATTCCAACACTGCTATATGCAGATGACTCGGTCATCTTTGCCAGAACACTGATCCAACTTCAAAAACAACTTAATAAATATTGTTCTTTCATGGGCTCTCTTGGCCTTAAAGTCAACATAAAAAAGACTTTTGTTATGCACATCGGCCCCAAGGTCAAGAACCCCAAATCAATTTTTGTTGAGAAAACAAGGCTGGAAAAAACATCTGTTTACCCTTACCTAGGTATATTGGTGGACGACACTCTAAGTTGGAAGCAGGCCATGGCTAGTAGAAAACTTCTTTTCCAGCGAGCAACAACGGCCCTGGTTTCCTTTTCCAGGAAACTCGGTAAACCAGCCCCCACCGAACTGCTTAAGATTTACTATGCAAAGTGTCACAGCGTAGCCACCTATGGCGCGGGAGTGTGGGGATATGGTCCAATAGATCCAATCCAGATGACAGAGAACGGGTTTGTCAAGTATCTGTTGGCGCTCCCACAAAGCGCGCCAACTTACGCATCCCATAATGAACTAGGTATGGACTATATTATTGACACCATTCGTTGCCAACCTATTCTTCTATGGCACTGTAAATGGACAAAAGGCGAGTGCCATCTAACACGCTCTCTGATCATGGACTGTTTGGACTTAAACTGGCAAAGGATTCCATGGCTAGTTTATGTGGGGAATTTCTTTAGAGATCTTGGCCGCAGCTCCTTCTTTGAGGACCCACCTAGTATGGAGGATATTTCGAGAAAGGAGCTAAAGAGGTTGTGTTTAGGTCACCTAAGAGAACTTCGTGGCTCAGCTGAGATCTTAAAACCCTCAAATTCCCCAATCCGCGCAGTCCAGGTTGATAAAGGCATGCAACCATACTTATCGTTTCATTTGTCCAACTATGAGAAATATCTTTTGACAAGGTTCCGTTTCAACTCTTTCTTTCGTTTGGTCTCTTTTCCACAAATACAGAACTGGTCGAATGCGATCACGAATTGCCCTTGTGATGGTGTATCCCCCCCAGTCAACAATTCACATTATCTTGTTTTGTAAATTCAAAAAGTTACCACGAAAGTCCTGGATTTTACCACTTCTCCGTTTAATTGGCCTACGGTCGTGCCATCCAGCATTTATGTCCCTACAACTCCTGGACTCAGAATGTTTTGCAAAATGCATAGTTCATTTTTTAAAAGCTTGCATTATGACCCGTCATTCTCTTGGTTAATCTTTTTTAAGTCCACATATTTTATTCTTATGTATGTAACTGTTATTTTAAGTCCCACATTTGTTTTTTGCAGCATATTTTAGTTTATTTTCTTATCAATTTTAATTAATTCTGATTCTGTTAGTATTATTGTTTGACTCGCTATGTACTGGGACATTTTATATTCTGTTGAATTTTCTTTTTAATTTATTGTCATTTTCATGTACTTTTTATGGTTCCAAAACAAGTGGTAACCGAATAAAAGATTATGAAGAAGAAGTCACATCCTTCTCAGTCATTGGTATTATTTTTTATAAAATTAAAATACGGCCACAGCGCATATAAACTAAGGGGGTTGTCTATGTTAGGTATACAAACAATAGTAACGTAACCTTGTTGAGAAGATACATGTAAAAAAAGCATTCTAAGATACAGTACACGATGGAGAGAGCGAATCTCGATAAAACTCCAATGGCAAAATGACCTCCTTATAGCCCTTGTGCACAAAACCCTTCATAATTTCAAGTGTGAAAACCTGTGTCTGTGATTTGGTCCGAATGATTGCTATCAAGTCGTGTGCTCTAGTTGAGAGAGGGGGAGATTTTGTTGTGTGTTTATCTAGGTTCCTGATCGATACTGTGACCTTATGCCCCTATTCGGCTATAAATCCATTTATTCCCTATATTGGCATAACCGTTCAAGTGCGATATTCAGAAAGTCATCTCTGGCCTCACACGAACAGAGCCACATTCCAGAATAGTTTTCTGCCACTTCCTTTGCAACCAATTAGTGCAATGACAGAGCAGAAGTCACTATCTGATATTCCTAGATTAACACTCCGAGTTCTTCAACAAGATAAAAACTCAGCAAACCTGGAAATCCCCGCTTGCTGTGTTTTGATTAGTAATGGAACTCTAATGAGCAACTGATAGCTATCACTTCCAGTGACATCTTTAATTGACGTCTTATGTCCAGCAAACTTGCGTCAAACCAGGCACCTTTCAGGTATAAATACTACCAACGTTGCCTTAAGCAAATGCTGTGTTGCTGAGCTGGTGTCCCATTGCTGTTGTATGCTGTATGCAGTACGCTGATGCTGCTGCTGTCCCGGTGGTGAAGCTACTGATACCATTATCGCTGCTAAAGCGCAAACGATGGTGTGGTGAGCTTAGGAGCTGAACAGCCGTCCCTCTGCGAAGAGCCCAGCAGATGCCAAGCTGCCCGCGGACGCTGTCCCCCCTCCTCCTCTCGACGCGCTGAAGAGAGATGCTGCCTTTCTCCGGCTGAGAAATCCAGCTCCAGCGTTTCTAGTCTGCCCTCGCGGGTGACTGGGATTTCGAGTTCCCCCTGAAGGAGATACCAGACCTCCATCATTCTATTCAGAGGTATGGTGTTGACTAAACCCTTATTGAGAATTCTTGAAGCAAACCTTGGCAAAACCAACTTAACTTAAAGCTACTTACTTACTCCCCTTCCAAGTGTTAGGCTTAGGTCAGGCACACTGGGGTAGGCTTAGTTAGAAGCACCAGTTGAGTATGTTAGCCTAATGTATATATGACTGTATATATGTTTTATTACTTTTAAACCATTGTATGGCTAAGAAACCATATCAATGCTTTTACAGTATTATTTCGCAATCCTTATCTTACTGTACGTACTTTTTATAATAACAAGTCTTGCAATTGTGGCAATTCATTTCTCTTGTACGAGAAGAAAGACTGTTCAATAAATGTTAACCCTTTTTTGACAAACGCCCGTCACTCTGTTCTCTACATATCGTGAAAGTAAACTGCACTAACCTGACTGAGTGAAATACCTGTCTATTGTTTCACACGACCCTAGAGATCGACTCTTGATCTGAGGAGCAAAGTTGTCATGTTGCACGGTTGTTGGAAAACTGAATCCCTTCTTATCTGCGCCAGGGAAGCTGATCACTTCCTATGCAGAGAAGAAAGTTTCCAGTGACCTCTGAGCTAGTTGGTAACACAACCAATTAAGTTTAGCATAGTCAGTGGAGGCCTGGAATATCCGCAGTTCCACGTCGATACTACTGTTTATGTTATTCCAATGCGCAGGGCCTAGTGGGAAACTAGGAACTACACTACATGGCGCCCAAACGTTTGGTAAGGCGATAAACTAACGCAAGACGTTAGAGTAACTCAGTCGTGCATATTTCACACAGACCCTTTCTCCCGTAAATACTCCAATAGACGTCTGGAGTGGGTGAAAGGTTAAAATCCGCCCGACCTTAGTAGGAAGAGATTCCTATGTAAAGCTCTGGTTTATTCAACGTTGAAGGATACAGTGTTCCAAAATATTGTGCACCTAATCTTTGTCTACTTGGAGACCAACTCTGCAAAAATATTTTTCAGGCAGTAAATGCTAGAAAGTGATGATGAATGGGATGCGACCATATTAGCAGTACAACTAATGATGGACGACGCAAGTATCCTACATAATGAACCGAATGCAATAATCATTCCGGTATATTTAAGAAGATCTATAACGTTAAAACTTATAGAGAATGGACTGACACCACAGGGTGGTACAGTAGTCTTCGTGATAGAGGCTCACGAATATCGGCAGACAGAGGTATTCTATTCATGGATAAAATTTCCAGCGGCAAACGCCGCAACACAAGAGTTCCACTACTATACAGTAGAGGATCCACCGGAAGAGTACGCTCCTTTCGAGGAGATAGAAATTCCTCTTAAATTTCAAGAGCACCTGCTCTGGTTTAATGGCGCCCTAAAACACAATGATCACATAACCAGGCTCGGTCCACTAGGTAGACCAGGAGCAACGTGGCCGGTTCTAGCCGGCTACACACCACATCCGGACATTGTAAAAATGTCAAAGGAAGAGCTGTTAGTACAGCTAAAAACACTTATAAAAATACATAGGCAATTAGTCCAATATGTAATGCGGACTGCAACAGTCCAACCAGCTGTAAATGTACCACAGCTGACCCCTCATCAGGGGAACACTAATAAAATTACACCACAGAACATACAGTCATGTCTTGGTAAAACACCCGTAAAACGGGAACAAATTCCTTTCTGATTAGCACAGAAAATCACTCAAATAGAGGCAGTATTTCCTGATACTACCCCTATTGAGAAACACAGAATCTTGACCATCTGCCTTCCTATGGGAATCGCACCACACATAGAGGACTGTGACACTTGGGGTACAGTCTTTGCTTCCATTTACACAAAAACACATGGTGTTCCGTCTATGGCGGTAATACCAGAAGTGCTAAAACAGATTCAGAATGAATACGGTCCAGAGCCCGCTTTAAATCTGGGTATGAAATTACTGAAAGACTTCAAGCAGGTCTCGGCTATATTACTAGCCAACATAAAGGGAGAAGCAGCATCTGTGGCGATCCGCCAGAAGTTGAGGGAAACAGATATAACAGATCAGCCAATTGAGCTTGCCAGAATCATAGAGAAATGCTATGAAGAATTAGGTAGAGACAGCTTGGGTGGGAAACCCGTAAAGCCCCAACTGCTCGAAAATCCTGAAAAATTATTTATTAAAAATAATTCAAACACTCCTAAAAATAACTGGGATGGAAATAAACAATCCACTCCCAAGGAAAAAGTTTTCCAGTCCAGAGGAAGGTCTCCTCGACGGAGGGAAAGAACTCCGACTCGAGAACACCAGTCTCCCCAGAGGGAGCCCTCTGAGAAAAAATATAACCTTAGAAATTGGGATAATTTAAAGAAGCCTGATAGATATCAAAGTATTGATACACGTCCCTCTCAATCTTTTTCGCAGAAAACAGAAAGAAGAGGACGGTCAGACCCAGGAGAGCACACCAAGTCCAAAGACAAGGAACCTGCTCAGAGTAAAAAATCTCAATTTCAGAAAAAGAAGGTAGCCAGTATTAGAGTAATCGAACATGCCGAGAATACTGAGGACACAGTTGAAAAACGGGGAGTGGGCATTGACAATGTTAGACAGTGCAGCAGAAATCAGTATAGCCCGCAAGATCTTGATGAGTCATCTGGAGACAGTGGACACGAATGAATACATTCAGGTTGAAACTGCCGACACCAGACTTAGCGAGCCCCATAAAATATACAAAATAACATTGCGTATAGAGGGTGATAAGACTAGGAAAATAAAGGGTCTATTTTGGGATAAACTCTCAAAAGGCTATGATATCCTGTAAGCTGAAAAAGATTGGCCCCCAGAGTTTGTCAGGGAGTGCCCTTGTGGCGAAGAAATGATTATGCCTGCCTTCTCGAATCACATTCCGATTCACAAAAAATATACTTATGCAAGGAAATGGGCAGTTGCTCAAGCACCTGCGTTGTATAAGAATCATGTTGGATGGGATGAGGACTCTCCTCCTCACAAAATCCAGTTAAAAATCAACCTACTGCACAGAGGCAGTATCCCATAAAGCAAGAAGCTAAAAAACAAGTCAGGGAGATTTTAGATCAACTTGAATATCAGGGGGTGATTGAAACATGCACCTCTCAAATTAACAATCCTTTGTTTCCTGTCTCCAAGCCAGACAATTCATATCGTCTAGTTTTGGACTACAGACACCTTAATTCATGTTGCAAAACTTTTGCAGTACAGAACTCGCATAGTGCAGCCCTAATGAATAACATAGTTAGGAAAAAATATAAAACGACATTAGACATATCTAATGGTTTCTTTTCTCAAAACATTGCTCCAGAAAGCAGATACTTGACCGCTTTCTCAGCATTTGGGTCGCAGAAAAAATTCTGTCGACTCCCACAGGGGTTCAAGAACAGCCCAGGACTATTCTCAGCTAGAGTAACAGAGTTACTACAAATATATGATGATGAGGCATTATCTTATGTCGATGACATCTATCTCACAGATGACGACTTGGATACTCACTTGAAAAGAGTGAACACCATTATACTTGGGTTCGCAGCAGAGGGTTACAAATTCAACTTTAAAAAGTCTCGAATTGCCCATCTGACAGTATTATTTTTAGGATACGAATTATCAAGTGAAGGAAAAAGCCTAGCGGACAACTTCTTAGAGAAGTGCGCCGTACTCCAAGCTCCAAAAACGCTGAAGAATTTACAATCAATTCTAGGTTTTCTGAATTTCGGAAGAACTTACATTCTAAATTACGCAGAGAGGGTTAAACCTCTCTACGAACTAATTAAACCTGATTTTAAACAAATCAATTGGACTCAAAAACACACAGAAATTTTGAGATCACTGCAAACAGACATGTTAGCAAAAACTAAATTAGATACACGTGACAACACACGCGGTCTTGTAATCCGAGTCATCCCAGGAAGATGCGGATTCACATACCTGACCTCTAATGAGGGAGAAATGGTACTAATTTTAATTAAATCTCACTTGTACACACAAGCAGAAAAAACATTCAGTCACACAGAAAGAACTGTGAAAGCAGTGCAAATTGCATTAGCAAACGAACGAGAATTAGCACACGGCAAACGGATTAATATCCTCACAGCGGAATCCGCCTTCGAGGCGCTATTCAGCCCAGTAAACCTGCCTACAGTGTCACTGGATCCGAAATGGATACAGTACGTAGATTCTCTTGCAGCAGAGGACGTGAAATTCTATCACGGACCGCTCCTAAATGAACTGAATGATTTAGAATATGCAGAAGAATATCCTCTGCCAATCGAGCTTCTGCCTCTCCCACAATACGCCTGTATAATCTATACAGATAGTTTTGTACAGCATTTTAATGTAGAGAGCAAAACCTACAATGCAGCCTGTGCGATCATTAAAGGTCGTTGGCTGTGCGGTAAATTCAGACCAAAAATAACAAAAACTGAATCTGTAAGAAACTGTTCGGTTGAGAGAACTGAAATCAGATGTTTAAAGATGGCGCTCAAAAATGCAGAACGTGAATTCCCGACACTTATCGTGTGCGATTCTCATTTTTGCGTCAATTCTTACAATAACAAACTGCAGAGCTGGATTGATAACGATTTCAAAGATGACACAGGTGCCACGATAAAGCATAAATTGCTCTGGAACGAGGTAGCTCTTTTACAAAAAGAACTACAAAAGATTCACGTGATACACGCACAGAGTCTTCGACGCGATGGCGTTCACGTTGCAGGGAATTCATTGGCCAATACAGCCACAGCGGAGACAAATAAACCGGCTTCCGTAACCACAAAAAAGCGTGCAAGAAAATACATAGACGGGGAAACCATGTTGGCAGTTAAAACGACCTTAAAAGCGACTGTGCAGCACTACCCGTGAACTATCCACTCAATTATGCGTACATAATCGATGCTAACTGCGTTCCTTTTGCTCGAATCCCTGGAGTGGGGGATAGAGTAATTTCAAACAGGAGCAGGAGGGGCTTCCTCTTACTGGAAGCACACATGGGGTTGGGTCTGAGACACCAAACAATTAAAGATTCTCTGAAAGAATTACAATCAGAGTACTGGTGGCCAGGAATGAGCATAGATATTCAATGTTTTGCTCAAAATTGTGTAGACTGCAACAGAGATCGCAGTAATGAACAGGCCAGTGTAGTTTCAGGAACCCTGATAGACAGCATAAGGCGGTCTATCTGCGCAATCAAAGAAGAGAAGCACGTCCCATTGTACACCATTAAGGCTAAACGCACTTAAAAAATGTGGCCCCAGCGCTCGGCTGACGCTAGAACGGTTATAAAAGATTTGCGAATCTTTATCGGCACATACGCAATTACCACGTTCCACTCTGACCAGGGTCCTGCTTTTAGCTCTCGAGCTTATAAGGAGGCCATGGCCAGCATGGGAATTGGGTTGCGGTATTCTTGTCCGTCGCACCCCGAAGGGTATAGTGTGGTAGTAAGAATAAACCGTGACATAAAGCAATCTATAACAGCGAAGGTATTAGGTTCAGGCGCTGGGTGGGTCAAACATTTAATAAGTGTCCAGACTAGTCTTAATAACATGCCAAGAAATTCTCTAAAAGGTTTCAGCCCATACGAACTATTGTTCGGAATTAGAATGCGTATTCAGGACCTCGATAGTCAGATGTCAGTGGTACAAGAAGAAACAACGCACTTTGATGTAAAGGATCGTTTGGCTGTTTTACAGGAACTGAATGAAACAAGAAAATCCTTAAGCAACACAAAGTTAAAGCAACAGCCATCTACCACTGACGAGGCACCACCAGCAACAGCCCCAGCAAGGCCTGTCTGGATTCCAAAGATTGGGGATCTAGTCAGAGAAAAGATCGCGGTGAAGAAGGAATTCGGGCCTTCTTACAGAAAAGCAGTACCTGTCTTGGCAGTCACCGGAACAAGATCAGTTGTGCTACCGCCCCTTGCTGGTAAAAAGGAGAACAGAGTCGTGTCTATCGATCTGGTAAAACCACAAGCATGTGGCCTATAATCAACAGTAGGCCCAGTGGACTCCCAAGAAACAACAGAATACCCAAACTTGCAACAATCCAAGAGGTTCAAACTGAAAGACTAATCACATTCGATCAGCCTGCAGTGCACAATGAAGGACTATGCAATAATGCCATGGAACTCGTGCCTCTTGAGACACAGATTGAAACAGTTCGTCAAGCATCACCAGTCTACAATAATGTGGCATCAGAAAATGCCAGTGAGAGACAAATTGAAAATTCGATCCCAACAATTGACAGAACTGCCTCTGGTTATTTCATCAACTTCGACAACTTCTCTGAAGATCTAAGCGACCCCGAAGTGATGCCAGAAATAAAAAAGACTTTTAAAGAAAAAGCAACAGAACTCTTTCATCAACTGAAGGAAATCTACCTTGTTTCCCCTTGGTTAGAGTTCTGGTTCGGTCTAGGTGTATTTTTCCTCCTGCTTTGGCTCATCATGGTACTTTGTTTGGGAAAATTCATCGAGGGAAAATATAGTACAATGGACACAGCAAGTCAGAACATCAACTTTGTCCTCAAACCACACAGATCATCCCACGTGAAGAAAAGAGAACTGTCAACAGTAAATGTCACAGCCATTCCAATACCTGGTGGGGTAGTATGGGAGAAAACTGACTATGAAATTTATGGTCCGGTCGAAATCCTGAAGTATCCTCATCAACTTAAGGTTTCCTTAAGTGACTTTGTAAAACCGAGTACATTCTCTGATGATTGGGACTTTAACAGTATTAATGATATGATGTCTGATTTAGTAATGTCAGCTAGATTCACAGATCATGATTATTTACAAGGTTCGTCTAGTTATGAACAAATGTTTTGTTTTACCCATTATGGCGACCATTACTTGCATAAATCTGCACAGCCTAGAAATGTTTTTATGTATAATCAATGGGAACATTGTGCAACACCACCTAAAAGCAGTTCTAAGACATTCTTTGAGAAATTCAAGTACTTCTCAGGGTTTAACACCAGTAATGCAGTAACGTTTTATTATAAACTGTTAGATAAAACAGGAATGAAAACAATGCTGACAAATTCTAAATTGATATATTCAGAAGCATTTTATGAAAAAATGATGACATTTGGTTTTGATTTTTGGAAAAATAACATTGAAACAAAAACTATTTGGGGTACAAAAGATTGGCAGGTACAAGGCCTTGAAGCACTATTCAGAACCTGCATGATACCAGAACAAATGTTGTTTTTAAATGACACAATACACCAAACATCCTGTCTTGGCCTAGCTAAGATCAAAGATCTTAAAACACCGTCTATTCCAAAGCCAATACCTGAAAATGCAACTACAGATATTGAGTTAGACGTGTCACAAATTTTACATTTTAACAGAACACATCCTGATTGGAAAAAGTGGTTAATCTGGCCTACTGACACAAACAACTGTCAAGATAGATTCCTGAATAAAACACAGGGGTTAAAAATGACCAGACAAGACCCTAGATATTCCCAGAGACAACATCCAGGGATAATAACAACATACAGTGTAGGGAAACTCTGCCTCGAATGGCTAACATCATCCACACTGGCTGAAATTAAGCAACACTTGTCTTTACTAAAAGATGGTGCTGATTTGCGCGATTTCATTATTGGACCACGCAAACAGCGTCAAAAGCGTTTCATAGCGACCAGTATCTATGCTGCGTACAACGAGGCTTGGAAAATCACACAAATTGAAACAGCTGAAAAAATACGAGAAATTGATCGTATTAATTTGGAAAAATCACTTTCTGTAGTGGACAATGGGTTAATGACTCTGTCCTCCAGAATATATTCGTTGGACAATATTGTATCCTCTGCCTTTGATGTGATAGACAGAGACTTGCTAATGTTACAACATGGCCAATCTCAATTACGTTCTATTATAGAATTAGGCTGGACGCTGCAAAATCTTCGTTCAGGCTATGTGCCTTGGCGTGTAATCAACACAACGTCATTGTTTTCCGTTTTTAACCTTACTGATAAACAGATCAGTTTGGCACAGAAAGGAGCAGACTATACAATCCTGAGCATCGAAAAACTTGAGAGATTACCATTGACAATGTCAGAAAGTCCTGTCATTGAATGGCTAATACACGGAATTATCACTATTCCGATAACAACTTTCCGATTTCAAAAGTGCCTTGAGTACATACCTACTGGCCAGTATGAACAATTAGGTAAAGGATATGTAAAATCAGAATGGAAATTACCATACACTCATTCATGCTACAGTGACAGCGACAAAAATGTATTTCTTAGTGGTGACAACTGTAAACATTCACTGAGCGGTACACTTTTGTGCCAGGGTATTAATTTACACGGAGCTTGTGATGGAAATTCTAACAACCTTTCATGCCACCAGCTTGTCACACCTGCAACTCAGATAGCGGCCTTCTTTATGCAACTTGCAAACGGGAGTTACATTCTTAGAATGGATCACAGATGTTGTGGCCTTGTTCCAGGGAAAAGTTATCTAGTAAGCGTAACATCCATGGTCAAATGCTGTATGCAGGCATTGTTCCCGAGTGGGCCTGCAGACACATTGACTCCCATCTGGCCTCGTCTGAATCTCTATTCTATACGAATTGATACTTTAAGCAAAATGAAATCTGTACTTTTACAGACAACAGTGCCTATAACGTCATCAAAAGAGACGTATGATCTTCTAGTTGCAAGGACAGCTACTGATGTTCATGACCTTTTATCAACAAATTGCCCCGTGCATTTCGTACAAATGCAAAGCCAACTCCTTAACATGTCTAGTGCCACAGGCATCCCAGGCATATTTAAGGCGATTTTTACGGGACTGCTAACACCCTTTCAAGCAATCTTGGGAATCGTTCCTAATTTAGTGCACTCTGTTTTTGGCGGCATACCATTATTTTTGGGACTCGTAGCAGGCATTTTATTTTTGACCCTACTGCTTCGTTATGGCAAGCCGAAACTCAGACATAGCTCCTATAGGAATGGAAGAGACAATCCTAGCAATGCGCTACCGGGACAGGATAACTAACGTCCTTGGATTGGCCAGGCTGAGAGATCTAAACATGACCTGGTTCCTTTCATTCAGACCTATATGGCAGAACTGTATCTTACCGGTACTAAGATGTATGCTATGCGGAGATGAGTGCGTGTTGGACATCTGTCTTGCACTTCCATCAGCAGTACCAATGGACGTCGATACTTTGCTAAGTCCGATAAAGGCTCACGCATTGTGTTGTTCCCAGCGGCTACCAATCCTGATGACAGCATTCGTTGAGACTCCTGTGCTACGACTAGGTGGTAACAGTGGAGCGAGTGACAAAAGCAACATCACCCAGGTACGACCATCTGTGAGCATTGCTGATCCTGACTACGATGACAGCAATCATTCTCACACCTGCCAAGTTACAGCGCTATCGGATTTGGTTGAACTGTCACCTGAATTTGTAGACCAATTCTTTGAGAGCCTGTCGTATATGATGTTCTCACCCGAAGAGAAACAATAACTTTTGAGAAGCTTTCCGACACACAGCGTTCCCATGAACTCTGAATTCGGCCTTCAGTTTTGAACAACAAAAACTGCTAAAAGCGTTGGAACTCTTTTTCCCCGTTCAAGCAATAATTCTTTTGAATTGAACATTTTTTAATATTCACCCTTTTTTGGCACGAAAAAATTCTTTGCTTAAGGTAAAATCTATTCTTAAAGAACAGAAGTTCAAACTTCTATTTTTTACACACATCTAGAGACATAATAACTTACATCAGCCTCTAGCACATTTATTGCAATGCATTTATATGTGATGATTTATCTCACCCTTCTTCTGTTTTAGAGATATTTCATGTGTAATTCTTTTTGCATAATCGTTCATTGATTTCATATGCAATAATTTTTGAATGATTTCTATGCTTTAAAAACGTACAGTACCTAAATTTTCACGTATGACAAATACGCCTATTTCGAATGCATATATGTATTTTGGGGTGGGCAATGTTACACATGCATCTTATTGCTCTAGTTTTAGTAATTTGATGGACATGAACCCGTGGAGTGGGTGTTGTGTGTTTATCTAGGTTCCTGATCGATACTGTGACCTTATGCCCCTATTCGGCTATAAATCCATTTATTCCCTATATTGGCATAACCGTTCAAGTGCGATATTCAGAAAGTCATCTCTGGCCTCACACGAACAGAGCCACATTCCAGAATAGTTTTCTGCCACTTCCTTTGCAACCAATTAGTGCAATGACAGAGCAGAAGTCACTATCTGATATTCCTAGATTAACACTCCGAGTTCTTCAACAAGATAAAAACTCAGCAAACCTGGAAATCCCCGCTTGCTGTGTTTTGATTAGTAATGGAACTCTAATGAGCAACTGATAGCTATCACTTCCAGTGACATCTTTAATTGACGTCTTATGTCCAGCAAACTTGCGTCAAACCAGGCACCTTTCAGGTATAAATACTACCAACGTTGCCTTAAGCAAATGCTGTGTTGCTGAGCTGGTGTCCCATTGCTGTTGTATGCTGTATGCAGTACGCTGATGCTGCTGCTGTCCCGGTGGTGAAGCTACTGATACCATTATCGCTGCTAAAGCGCAAACGATGGTGTGGTGAGCTTAGGAGCTGAACAGCCGTCCCTCTGCGAAGAGCCCAGCAGATGCCAAGCTGCCCGCGGACGCTGTCCCCCCTCCTCCTCTCGACGCGCTGAAGAGAGATGCTGCCTTTCTCCGGCTGAGAAATCCAGCTCCAGCGTTTCTAGTCTGCCCTCGCGGGTGACTGGGATTTCGAGTTCCCCCTGAAGGAGATACCAGACCTCCATCATTCTATTCAGAGGTATGGTGTTGACTAAACCCTTATTGAGAATTCTTGAAGCAAACCTTGGCAAAACCAACTTAACTTAAAGCTACTTACTTACTCCCCTTCCAAGTGTTAGGCTTAGGTCAGGCACACTGGGGTAGGCTTAGTTAGAAGCACCAGTTGAGTATGTTAGCCTAATGTATATATGACTGTATATATGTTTTATTACTTTTAAACCATTGTATGGCTAAGAAACCATATCAATGCTTTTACAGTATTATTTCGCAATCCTTATCTTACTGTACGTACTTTTTATAATAACAAGTCTTGCAATTGTGGCAATTCATTTCTCTTGTACGAGAAGAAAGACTGTTCAATAAATGTTAACCCTTTTTTGACAAACGCCCGTCACTCTGTTCTCTACATATCGTGAAAGTAAACTGCACTAACCTGACTGAGTGAAATACCTGTCTATTGTTTCACACGACCCTAGAGATCGACTCTTGATCTGAGGAGCAAAGTTGTCATGTTGCACGGTTGTTGGAAAACTGAATCCCTTCTTATCTGCGCCAGGGAAGCTGATCACTTCCTATGCAGAGAAGAAAGTTTCCAGTGACCTCTGAGCTAGTTGGTAACACAACCAATTAAGTTTAGCATAGTCAGTGGAGGCCTGGAATATCCGCAGTTCCACGTCGATACTACTGTTTATGTTATTCCAATGCGCAGGGCCTAGTGGGAAACTAGGAACTACACTACATGGCGCCCAAACGTTTGGTAAGGCGATAAACTAACGCAAGACGTTAGAGTAACTCAGTCGTGCATATTTCACACAGACCCTTTCTCCCGTAAATACTCCAATAGACGTCTGGAGTGGGTGAAAGGTTAAAATCCGCCCGACCTTAGTAGGAAGAGATTCCTATGTAAAGCTCTGGTTTATTCAACGTTGAAGGATACAGTGTTCCAAAATATTGTGCACCTAATCTTTGTCTACTTGGAGACCAACTCTGCAAAAATATTTTTCAGGCAGTAAATGCTAGAAAGTGATGATGAATGGGATGCGACCATATTAGCAGTACAACTAATGATGGACGACGCAAGTATCCTACATAATGAACCGAATGCAATAATCATTCCGGTATATTTAAGAAGATCTATAACGTTAAAACTTATAGAGAATGGACTGACACCACAGGGTGGTACAGTAGTCTTCGTGATAGAGGCTCACGAATATCGGCAGACAGAGGTATTCTATTCATGGATAAAATTTCCAGCGGCAAACGCCGCAACACAAGAGTTCCACTACTATACAGTAGAGGATCCACCGGAAGAGTACGCTCCTTTCGAGGAGATAGAAATTCCTCTTAAATTTCAAGAGCACCTGCTCTGGTTTAATGGCGCCCTAAAACACAATGATCACATAACCAGGCTCGGTCCACTAGGTAGACCAGGAGCAACGTGGCCGGTTCTAGCCGGCTACACACCACATCCGGACATTGTAAAAATGTCAAAGGAAGAGCTGTTAGTACAGCTAAAAACACTTATAAAAATACATAGGCAATTAGTCCAATATGTAATGCGGACTGCAACAGTCCAACCAGCTGTAAATGTACCACAGCTGACCCCTCATCAGGGGAACACTAATAAAATTACACCACAGAACATACAGTCATGTCTTGGTAAAACACCCGTAAAACGGGAACAAATTCCTTTCTGATTAGCACAGAAAATCACTCAAATAGAGGCAGTATTTCCTGATACTACCCCTATTGAGAAACACAGAATCTTGACCATCTGCCTTCCTATGGGAATCGCACCACACATAGAGGACTGTGACACTTGGGGTACAGTCTTTGCTTCCATTTACACAAAAACACATGGTGTTCCGTCTATGGCGGTAATACCAGAAGTGCTAAAACAGATTCAGAATGAATACGGTCCAGAGCCCGCTTTAAATCTGGGTATGAAATTACTGAAAGACTTCAAGCAGGTCTCGGCTATATTACTAGCCAACATAAAGGGAGAAGCAGCATCTGTGGCGATCCGCCAGAAGTTGAGGGAAACAGATATAACAGATCAGCCAATTGAGCTTGCCAGAATCATAGAGAAATGCTATGAAGAATTAGGTAGAGACAGCTTGGGTGGGAAACCCGTAAAGCCCCAACTGCTCGAAAATCCTGAAAAATTATTTATTAAAAATAATTCAAACACTCCTAAAAATAACTGGGATGGAAATAAACAATCCACTCCCAAGGAAAAAGTTTTCCAGTCCAGAGGAAGGTCTCCTCGACGGAGGGAAAGAACTCCGACTCGAGAACACCAGTCTCCCCAGAGGGAGCCCTCTGAGAAAAAATATAACCTTAGAAATTGGGATAATTTAAAGAAGCCTGATAGATATCAAAGTATTGATACACGTCCCTCTCAATCTTTTTCGCAGAAAACAGAAAGAAGAGGACGGTCAGACCCAGGAGAGCACACCAAGTCCAAAGACAAGGAACCTGCTCAGAGTAAAAAATCTCAATTTCAGAAAAAGAAGGTAGCCAGTATTAGAGTAATCGAACATGCCGAGAATACTGAGGACACAGTTGAAAAACGGGGAGTGGGCATTGACAATGTTAGACAGTGCAGCAGAAATCAGTATAGCCCGCAAGATCTTGATGAGTCATCTGGAGACAGTGGACACGAATGAATACATTCAGGTTGAAACTGCCGACACCAGACTTAGCGAGCCCCATAAAATATACAAAATAACATTGCGTATAGAGGGTGATAAGACTAGGAAAATAAAGGGTCTATTTTGGGATAAACTCTCAAAAGGCTATGATATCCTGTAAGCTGAAAAAGATTGGCCCCCAGAGTTTGTCAGGGAGTGCCCTTGTGGCGAAGAAATGATTATGCCTGCCTTCTCGAATCACATTCCGATTCACAAAAAATATACTTATGCAAGGAAATGGGCAGTTGCTCAAGCACCTGCGTTGTATAAGAATCATGTTGGATGGGATGAGGACTCTCCTCCTCACAAAATCCAGTTAAAAAATCAACCTACTGCACAGAGGCAGTATCCCATAAAGCAAGAAGCTAAAAAACAAGTCAGGGAGATTTTAGATCAACTTGAATATCAGGGGGTGATTGAAACATGCACCTCTCAAATTAACAATCCTTTGTTTCCTGTCTCCAAGCCAGACAATTCATATCGTCTAGTTTTGGACTACAGACACCTTAATTCATGTTGCAAAACTTTTGCAGTACAGAACTCGCATAGTGCAGCCCTAATGAATAACATAGTTAGGAAAAAATATAAAACGACATTAGACATATCTAATGGTTTCTTTTCTCAAAACATTGCTCCAGAAAGCAGATACTTGACCGCTTTCTCAGCATTTGGGTCGCAGAAAAAATTCTGTCGACTCCCACAGGGGTTCAA
Organism: Lissotriton vulgaris; assembly: GCF_964263255.1. Lineage (NCBI taxonomy): Eukaryota > Metazoa > Chordata > Amphibia > Caudata > Salamandridae > Lissotriton > Lissotriton vulgaris. The sequence goes on from NC_141685.1 coordinate 129,425,858, forward strand.
GAACAGCCCAGGACTATTCTCAGCTAGAGTAACAGAGTTACTACAAATATATGATGATGAGGCATTATCTTATGTCGATGACATCTATCTCACAGATGACGACTTGGATACTCACTTGAAAAGAGTGAACACCATTATACTTGGGTTCGCAGCAGAGGGTTACAAATTCAACTTTAAAAAGTCTCGAATTGCCCATCTGACAGTATTATTTTTAGGATACGAATTATCAAGTGAAGGAAAAAGCCTAGCGGACAACTTCTTAGAGAAGTGCGCCGTACTCCAAGCTCCAAAAACGCTGAAGAATTTACAATCAATTCTAGGTTTTCTGAATTTCGGAAGAACTTACATTCTAAATTACGCAGAGAGGGTTAAACCTCTCTACGAACTAATTAAACCTGATTTTAAACAAATCAATTGGACTCAAAAACACACAGAAATTTTGAGATCACTGCAAACAGACATGTTAGCAAAAACTAAATTAGATACACGTGACAACACACGCGGTCTTGTAATCCGAGTCATCCCAGGAAGATGCGGATTCACATACCTGACCTCTAATGAGGGAGAAATGGTACTAATTTCAATTAAATCTCACTTGTACACACAAGCAGAAAAAACATTCAGTCACACAGAAAGAACTGTGAAAGCAGTGCAAATTGCATTAGCAAACGAACGAGAATTAGCACACGGCAAACGGATTAATATCCTCACAGCGGAATCCGCCTTCGAGGCGCTATTCAGCCCAGTAAACCTGCCTACAGTGTCACTGGATCCGAAATGGATACAGTACGTAGATTCTCTTGCAGCAGAGGACGTGAAATTCTATCACGGACCGCTCCTAAATGAACTGAATGATTTAGAATATGCAGAAGAATATCCTCTGCCAATCGAGCTTCTGCCTCTCCCACAATACGCCTGTATAATCTATACAGATAGTTTTGTACAGCATTTTAATGTAGAGAGCAAAACCTACAATGCAGCCTGTGCGATCATTAAAGGTCGTTGGCTGTGCGGTAAATTCAGACCAAAAATAACAAAAACTGAATCTGTAAGAAACTGTTCGGTTGAGAGAACTGAAATCAGATGTTTAAAGATGGCGCTCAAAAATGCAGAACGTGAATTCCCGACACTTATCGTGTGCGATTCTCATTTTTGCGTCAATTCTTACAATAACAAACTGCAGAGCTGGATTGATAACGATTTCAAAGATGACACAGGTGCCACGATAAAGCATAAATTGCTCTGGAACGAGGTAGCTCTTTTACAAAAAGAACTACAAAAGATTCACGTGATACACGCACAGAGTCTTCGACGCGATGGCGTTCACGTTGCAGGGAATTCATTGGCCAATACAGCCACAGCGGAGACAAATAAACCGGCTTCCGTAACCACAAAAAAGCGTGCAAGAAAATACATAGACGGGGAAACCATGTTGGCAGTTAAAACGACCTTAAAAGCGACTGTGCAGCACTACCCGTGAACTATCCACTCAATTATGCGTACATAATCGATGCTAACTGCGTTCCTTTTGCTCGAATCCCTGGAGTGGGGGATAGAGTAATTTCAAACAGGAGCAGGAGGGGCTTCCTCTTACTGGAAGCACACATGGGGTTGGGTCTGAGACACCAAACAATTAAAGATTCTCTGAAAGAATTACAATCAGAGTACTGGTGGCCAGGAATGAGCATAGATATTCAATGTTTTGCTCAAAATTGTGTAGACTGCAACAGAGATCGCAGTAATGAACAGGCCAGTGTAGTTTCAGGAACCCTGATAGACAGCATAAGGCGGTCTATCTGCGCAATCAAAGAAGAGAAGCACGTCCCATTGTACACCATTAAGGCTAAACGCACTTAAAAAATGTGGCCCCAGCGCTCGGCTGACGCTAGAACGGTTATAAAAGATTTGCGAATCTTTATCGGCACATACGCAATTACCACGTTCCACTCTGACCAGGGTCCTGCTTTTAGCTCTCGAGCTTATAAGGAGGCCATGGCCAGCATGGGAATTGGGTTGCGGTATTCTTGTCCGTCGCACCCCGAAGGGTATAGTGTGGTAGTAAGAATAAACCGTGACATAAAGCAATCTATAACAGCGAAGGTATTAGGTTCAGGCGCTGGGTGGGTCAAACATTTAATAAGTGTCCAGACTAGTCTTAATAACATGCCAAGAAATTCTCTAAAAGGTTTCAGCCCATACGAACTATTGTTCGGAATTAGAATGCGTATTCAGGACCTCGATAGTCAGATGTCAGTGGTACAAGAAGAAACAACGCACTTTGATGTAAAGGATCGTTTGGCTGTTTTACAGGAACTGAATGAAACAAGAAAATCCTTAAGCAACACAAAGTTAAAGCAACAGCCATCTACCACTGACGAGGCACCACCAGCAACAGCCCCAGCAAGGCCTGTCTGGATTCCAAAGATTGGGGATCTAGTCAGAGAAAAGATCGCGGTGAAGAAGGAATTCGGGCCTTCTTACAGAAAAGCAGTACCTGTCTTGGCAGTCACCGGAACAAGATCAGTTGTGCTACCGCCCCTTGCTGGTAAAAAGGAGAACAGAGTCGTGTCTATCGATCTGGTAAAACCACAAGCATGTGGCCTATAATCAACAGTAGGCCCAGTGGACTCCCAAGAAACAACAGAATACCCAAACTTGCAACAATCCAAGAGGTTCAAACTGAAAGACTAATCACATTCGATCAGCCTGCAGTGCACAATGAAGGACTATGCAATAATGCCATGGAACTCGTGCCTCTTGAGACACAGATTGAAACAGTTCGTCAAGCATCACCAGTCTACAATAATGTGGCATCAGAAAATGCCAGTGAGAGACAAATTGAAAATTCGATCCCAACAATTGACAGAACTGCCTCTGGTTATTTCATCAACTTCGACAACTTCTCTGAAGATCTAAGCGACCCCGAAGTGATGCCAGAAATAAAAAAGACTTTTAAAGAAAAAGCAACAGAACTCTTTCATCAACTGAAGGAAATCTACCTTGTTTCCCCTTGGTTAGAGTTCTGGTTCGGTCTAGGTGTATTTTTCCTCCTGCTTTGGCTCATCATGGTACTTTGTTTGGGAAAATTCATCGAGGGAAAATATAGTACAATGGACACAGCAAGTCAGAACATCAACTTTGTCCTCAAACCACACAGATCATCCCACGTGAAGAAAAGAGAACTGTCAACAGTAAATGTCACAGCCATTCCAATACCTGGTGGGGTAGTATGGGAGAAAACTGACTATGAAATTTATGGTCCGGTCGAAATCCTGAAGTATCCTCATCAACTTAAGGTTTCCTTAAGTGACTTTGTAAAACCGAGTACATTCTCTGATGATTGGGACTTTAACAGTATTAATGATATGATGTCTGATTTAGTAATGTCAGCTAGATTCACAGATCATGATTATTTACAAGGTTCGTCTAGTTATGAACAAATGTTTTGTTTTACCCATTATGGCGACCATTACTTGCATAAATCTGCACAGCCTAGAAATGTTTTTATGTATAATCAATGGGAACATTGTGCAACACCACCTAAAAGCAGTTCTAAGACATTCTTTGAGAAATTCAAGTACTTCTCAGGGTTTAACACCAGTAATGCAGTAACGTTTTATTATAAACTGTTAGATAAAACAGGAATGAAAACAATGCTGACAAATTCTAAATTGATATATTCAGAAGCATTTTATGAAAAAATGATGACATTTGGTTTTGATTTTTGGAAAAATAACATTGAAACAAAAACTATTTGGGGTACAAAAGATTGGCAGGTACAAGGCCTTGAAGCACTATTCAGAACCTGCATGATACCAGAACAAATGTTGTTTTTAAATGACACAATACACCAAACATCCTGTCTTGGCCTAGCTAAGATCAAAGATCTTAAAACACCGTCTATTCCAAAGCCAATACCTGAAAATGCAACTACAGATATTGAGTTAGACGTGTCACAAATTTTACATTTTAACAGAACACATCCTGATTGGAAAAAGTGGTTAATCTGGCCTACTGACACAAACAACTGTCAAGATAGATTCCTGAATAAAACACAGGGGTTAAAAATGACCAGACAAGACCCTAGATATTCCCAGAGACAACATCCAGGGATAATAACAACATACAGTGTAGGGAAACTCTGCCTCGAATGGCTAACATCATCCACACTGGCTGAAATTAAGCAACACTTGTCTTTACTAAAAGATGGTGCTGATTTGCGCGATTTCATTATTGGACCACGCAAACAGCGTCAAAAGCGTTTCATAGCGACCAGTATCTATGCTGCGTACAACGAGGCTTGGAAAATCACACAAATTGAAACAGCTGAAAAAATACGAGAAATTGATCGTATTAATTTGGAAAAATCACTTTCTGTAGTGGACAATGGGTTAATGACTCTGTCCTCCAGAATATATTCGTTGGACAATATTGTATCCTCTGCCTTTGATGTGATAGACAGAGACTTGCTAATGTTACAACATGGCCAATCTCAATTACGTTCTATTATAGAATTAGGCTGGACGCTGCAAAATCTTCGTTCAGGCTATGTGCCTTGGCGTGTAATCAACACAACGTCATTGTTTTCCGTTTTTAACCTTACTGATAAACAGATCAGTTTGGCACAGAAAGGAGCAGACTATACAATCCTGAGCATCGAAAAACTTGAGAGATTACCATTGACAATGTCAGAAAGTCCTGTCATTGAATGGCTAATACACGGAATTATCACTATTCCGATAACAACTTTCCGATTTCAAAAGTGCCTTGAGTACATACCTACTGGCCAGTATGAACAATTAGGTAAAGGATATGTAAAATCAGAATGGAAATTACCATACACTCATTCATGCTACAGTGACAGCGACAAAAATGTATTTCTTAGTGGTGACAACTGTAAACATTCACTGAGCGGTACACTTTTGTGCCAGGGTATTAATTTACACGGAGCTTGTGATGGAAATTCTAACAACCTTTCATGCCACCAGCTTGTCACACCTGCAACTCAGATAGCGGCCTTCTTTATGCAACTTGCAAACGGGAGTTACATTCTTAGAATGGATCACAGATGTTGTGGCCTTGTTCCAGGGAAAAGTTATCTAGTAAGCGTAACATCCATGGTCAAATGCTGTATGCAGGCATTGTTCCCGAGTGGGCCTGCAGACACATTGACTCCCATCTGGCCTCGTCTGAATCTCTATTCTATACGAATTGATACTTTAAGCAAAATGAAATCTGTACTTTTACAGACAACAGTGCCTATAACGTCATCAAAAGAGACGTATGATCTTCTAGTTGCAAGGACAGCTACTGATGTTCATGACCTTTTATCAACAAATTGCCCCGTGCATTTCGTACAAATGCAAAGCCAACTCCTTAACATGTCTAGTGCCACAGGCATCCCAGGCATATTTAAGGCGATTTTTACGGGACTGCTAACACCCTTTCAAGCAATCTTGGGAATCGTTCCTAATTTAGTGCACTCTGTTTTTGGCGGCATACCATTATTTTTGGGACTCGTAGCAGGCATTTTATTTTTGACCCTACTGCTTCGTTATGGCAAGCCGAAACTCAGACATAGCTCCTATAGGAATGGAAGAGACAATCCTAGCAATGCGCTACCGGGACAGGATAACTAACGTCCTTGGATTGGCCAGGCTGAGAGATCTAAACATGACCTGGTTCCTTTCATTCAGACCTATATGGCAGAACTGTATCTTACCGGTACTAAGATGTATGCTATGCGGAGATGAGTGCGTGTTGGACATCTGTCTTGCACTTCCATCAGCAGTACCAATGGACGTCGATACTTTGCTAAGTCCGATAAAGGCTCACGCATTGTGTTGTTCCCAGCGGCTACCAATCCTGATGACAGCATTCGTTGAGACTCCTGTGCTACGACTAGGTGGTAACAGTGGAGCGAGTGACAAAAGCAACATCACCCAGGTACGACCATCTGTGAGCATTGCTGATCCTGACTACGATGACAGCAATCATTCTCACACCTGCCAAGTTACAGCGCTATCGGATTTGGTTGAACTGTCACCTGAATTTGTAGACCAATTCTTTGAGAGCCTGTCGTATATGATGTTCTCACCCGAAGAGAAACAATAACTTTTGAGAAGCTTTCCGACACACAGCGTTCCCATGAACTCTGAATTCGGCCTTCAGTTTTGAACAACAAAAACTGCTAAAAGCGTTGGAACTCTTTTTCCCCGTTCAAGCAATAATTCTTTTGAATTGAACATTTTTTAATATTCACCCTTTTTTGGCACGAAAAAATTCTTTGCTTAAGGTAAAATCTATTCTTAAAGAACAGAAGTTCAAACTTCTATTTTTTACACACATCTAGAGACATAATAACTTACATCAGCCTCTAGCACATTTATTGCAATGCATTTATATGTGATGATTTATCTCACCCTTCTTCTGTTTTAGAGATATTTCATGTGTAATTCTTTTTGCATAATCGTTCATTGATTTCATATGCAATAATTTTTGAATGATTTCTATGCTTTAAAAACGTACAGTACCTAAATTTTCACGTATGACAAATACGCCTATTTCGAATGCATATATGTATTTTGGGGTGGGCAATGTTACACATGCATCTTATTGCTCTAGTTTTAGTAATTTGATGGACATGAACCCGTGGAGTGGGTGTTGTGTAATAATCATTCCGGTATATTTAAGAAGATCTATAACGTTAAAACTTATAGAGAATGGACTGACACCACAGGGTGGTACAGTAGTCTTCGTGATAGAGGCTCACGAATATCGGCAGACAGAGGTATTCTATTCATGGATAAAATTTCCAGCGGCAAACGCCGCAACACAAGAGTTCCACTACTATACAGTAGAGGATCCACCGGAAGAGTACGCTCCTTTCGAGGAGATAGAAATTCCTCTTAAATTTCAAGAGCACCTGCTCTGGTTTAATGGCGCCCTAAAACACAATGATCACATAACCAGGCTCGGTCCACTAGGTAGACCAGGAGCAACGTGGCCGGTTCTAGCCGGCTACACACCACATCCGGACATTGTAAAAATGTCAAAGGAAGAGCTGTTAGTACAGCTAAAAACACTTATAAAAATACATAGGCAATTAGTCCAATATGTAATGCGGACTGCAACAGTCCAACCAGCTGTAAATGTACCACAGCTGACCCCTCATCAGGGGAACACTAATAAAATTACACCACAGAACATACAGTCATGTCTTGGTAAAACACCCGTAAAACGGGAACAAATTCCTTTCTGATTAGCACAGAAAATCACTCAAATAGAGGCAGTATTTCCTGATACTACCCCTATTGAGAAACACAGAATCTTGACCATCTGCCTTCCTATGGGAATCGCACCACACATAGAGGACTGTGACACTTGGGGTACAGTCTTTGCTTCCATTTACACAAAAACACATGGTGTTCCGTCTATGGCGGTAATACCAGAAGTGCTAAAACAGATTCAGAATGAATACGGTCCAGAGCCCGCTTTAAATCTGGGTATGAAATTACTGAAAGACTTCAAGCAGGTCTCGGCTATATTACTAGCCAACATAAAGGGAGAAGCAGCATCTGTGGCGATCCGCCAGAAGTTGAGGGAAACAGATATAACAGATCAGCCAATTGAGCTTGCCAGAATCATAGAGAAATGCTATGAAGAATTAGGTAGAGACAGCTTGGGTGGGAAACCCGTAAAGCCCCAACTGCTCGAAAATCCTGAAAAATTATTTATTAAAAATAATTCAAACACTCCTAAAAATAACTGGGATGGAAATAAACAATCCACTCCCAAGGAAAAAGTTTTCCAGTCCAGAGGAAGGTCTCCTCGACGGAGGGAAAGAACTCCGACTCGAGAACACCAGTCTCCCCAGAGGGAGCCCTCTGAGAAAAAATATAACCTTAGAAATTGGGATAATTTAAAGAAGCCTGATAGATATCAAAGTATTGATACACGTCCCTCTCAATCTTTTTCGCAGAAAACAGAAAGAAGAGGACGGTCAGACCCAGGAGAGCACACCAAGTCCAAAGACAAGGAACCTGCTCAGAGTAAAAAATCTCAATTTCAGAAAAAGAAGGTAGCCAGTATTAGAGTAATCGAACATGCCGAGAATACTGAGGACACAGTTGAAAAACGGGGAGTGGGCATTGACAATGTTAGACAGTGCAGCAGAAATCAGTATAGCCCGCAAGATCTTGATGAGTCATCTGGAGACAGTGGACACGAATGAATACATTCAGGTTGAAACTGCCGACACCAGACTTAGCGAGCCCCATAAAATATACAAAATAACATTGCGTATAGAGGGTGATAAGACTAGGAAAATAAAGGGTCTATTTTGGGATAAACTCTCAAAAGGCTATGATATCCTGTAAGCTGAAAAAGATTGGCCCCCAGAGTTTGTCAGGGAGTGCCCTTGTGGCGAAGAAATGATTATGCCTGCCTTCTCGAATCACATTCCGATTCACAAAAAATATACTTATGCAAGGAAATGGGCAGTTGCTCAAGCACCTGCGTTGTATAAGAATCATGTTGGATGGGATGAGGACTCTCCTCCTCACAAAATCCAGTTAAAAAATCAACCTACTGCACAGAGGCAGTATCCCATAAAGCAAGAAGCTAAAAAACAAGTCAGGGAGATTTTAGATCAACTTGAATATCAGGGGGTGATTGAAACATGCACCTCTCAAATTAACAATCCTTTGTTTCCTGTCTCCAAGCCAGACAATTCATATCGTCTAGTTTTGGACTACAGACACCTTAATTCATGTTGCAAAACTTTTGCAGTACAGAACTCGCATAGTGCAGCCCTAATGAATAACATAGTTAGGAAAAAATATAAAACGACATTAGACATATCTAATGGTTTCTTTTCTCAAAACATTGCTCCAGAAAGCAGATACTTGACCGCTTTCTCAGCATTTGGGTCGCAGAAAAAATTCTGTCGACTCCCACAGGGGTTCAAGAACAGCCCAGGACTATTCTCAGCTAGAGTAACAGAGTTACTACAAATATATGATGATGAGGCATTATCTTATGTCGATGACATCTATCTCACAGATGACGACTTGGATACTCACTTGAAAAGAGTGAACACCATTATACTTGGGTTCGCAGCAGAGGGTTACAAATTCAACTTTAAAAAGTCTCGAATTGCCCATCTGACAGTATTATTTTTAGGATACGAATTATCAAGTGAAGGAAAAAGCCTAGCGGACAACTTCTTAGAGAAGTGCGCCGTACTCCAAGCTCCAAAAACGCTGAAGAATTTACAATCAATTCTAGGTTTTCTGAATTTCGGAAGAACTTACATTCTAAATTACGCAGAGAGGGTTAAACCTCTCTACGAACTAATTAAACCTGATTTTAAACAAATCAATTGGACTCAAAAACACACAGAAATTTTGAGATCACTGCAAACAGACATGTTAGCAAAAACTAAATTAGATACACGTGACAACACACGCGGTCTTGTAATCCGAGTCATCCCAGGAAGATGCGGATTCACATACCTGACCTCTAATGAGGGAGAAATGGTACTAATTTCAATTAAATCTCACTTGTACACACAAGCAGAAAAAACATTCAGTCACACAGAAAGAACTGTGAAAGCAGTGCAAATTGCATTAGCAAACGAACGAGAATTAGCACACGGCAAACGGATTAATATCCTCACAGCGGAATCCGCCTTCGAGGCGCTATTCAGCCCAGTAAACCTGCCTACAGTGTCACTGGATCCGAAATGGATACAGTACGTAGATTCTCTTGCAGCAGAGGACGTGAAATTCTATCACGGACCGCTCCTAAATGAACTGAATGATTTAGAATATGCAGAAGAATATCCTCTGCCAATCGAGCTTCTGCCTCTCCCACAATACGCCTGTATAATCTATACAGATAGTTTTGTACAGCATTTTAATGTAGAGAGCAAAACCTACAATGCAGCCTGTGCGATCATTAAAGGTCGTTGGCTGTGCGGTAAATTCAGACCAAAAATAACAAAAACTGAATCTGTAAGAAACTGTTCGGTTGAGAGAACTGAAATCAGATGTTTAAAGATGGCGCTCAAAAATGCAGAACGTGAATTCCCGACACTTATCGTGTGCGATTCTCATTTTTGCGTCAATTCTTACAATAACAAACTGCAGAGCTGGATTGATAACGATTTCAAAGATGACACAGGTGCCACGATAAAGCATAAATTGCTCTGGAACGAGGTAGCTCTTTTACAAAAAGAACTACAAAAGATTCACGTGATACACGCACAGAGTCTTCGACGCGATGGCGTTCACGTTGCAGGGAATTCATTGGCCAATACAGCCACAGCGGAGACAAATAAACCGGCTTCCGTAACCACAAAAAAGCGTGCAAGAAAATACATAGACGGGGAAACCATGTTGGCAGTTAAAACGACCTTAAAAGCGACTGTGCAGCACTACCCGTGAACTATCCACTCAATTATGCGTACATAATCGATGCTAACTGCGTTCCTTTTGCTCGAATCCCTGGAGTGGGGGATAGAGTAATTTCAAACAGGAGCAGGAGGGGCTTCCTCTTACTGGAAGCACACATGGGGTTGGGTCTGAGACACCAAACAATTAAAGATTCTCTGAAAGAATTACAATCAGAGTACTGGTGGCCAGGAATGAGCATAGATATTCAATGTTTTGCTCAAAATTGTGTAGACTGCAACAGAGATCGCAGTAATGAACAGGCCAGTGTAGTTTCAGGAACCCTGATAGACAGCATAAGGCGGTCTATCTGCGCAATCAAAGAAGAGAAGCACGTCCCATTGTACACCATTAAGGCTAAACGCACTTAAAAAATGTGGCCCCAGCGCTCGGCTGACGCTAGAACGGTTATAAAAGATTTGCGAATCTTTATCGGCACATACGCAATTACCACGTTCCACTCTGACCAGGGTCCTGCTTTTAGCTCTCGAGCTTATAAGGAGGCCATGGCCAGCATGGGAATTGGGTTGCGGTATTCTTGTCCGTCGCACCCCGAAGGGTATAGTGTGGTAGTAAGAATAAACCGTGACATAAAGCAATCTATAACAGCGAAGGTATTAGGTTCAGGCGCTGGGTGGGTCAAACATTTAATAAGTGTCCAGACTAGTCTTAATAACATGCCAAGAAATTCTCTAAAAGGTTTCAGCCCATACGAACTATTGTTCGGAATTAGAATGCGTATTCAGGACCTCGATAGTCAGATGTCAGTGGTACAAGAAGAAACAACGCACTTTGATGTAAAGGATCGTTTGGCTGTTTTACAGGAACTGAATGAAACAAGAAAATCCTTAAGCAACACAAAGTTAAAGCAACAGCCATCTACCACTGACGAGGCACCACCAGCAACAGCCCCAGCAAGGCCTGTCTGGATTCCAAAGATTGGGGATCTAGTCAGAGAAAAGATCGCGGTGAAGAAGGAATTCGGGCCTTCTTACAGAAAAGCAGTACCTGTCTTGGCAGTCACCGGAACAAGATCAGTTGTGCTACCGCCCCTTGCTGGTAAAAAGGAGAACAGAGTCGTGTCTATCGATCTGGTAAAACCACAAGCATGTGGCCTATAATCAACAGTAGGCCCAGTGGACTCCCAAGAAACAACAGAATACCCAAACTTGCAACAATCCAAGAGGTTCAAACTGAAAGACTAATCACATTCGATCAGCCTGCAGTGCACAATGAAGGACTATGCAATAATGCCATGGAACTCGTGCCTCTTGAGACACAGATTGAAACAGTTCGTCAAGCATCACCAGTCTACAATAATGTGGCATCAGAAAATGCCAGTGAGAGACAAATTGAAAATTCGATCCCAACAATTGACAGAACTGCCTCTGGTTATTTCATCAACTTCGACAACTTCTCTGAAGATCTAAGCGACCCCGAAGTGATGCCAGAAATAAAAAAGACTTTTAAAGAAAAAGCAACAGAACTCTTTCATCAACTGAAGGAAATCTACCTTGTTTCCCCTTGGTTAGAGTTCTGGTTCGGTCTAGGTGTATTTTTCCTCCTGCTTTGGCTCATCATGGTACTTTGTTTGGGAAAATTCATCGAGGGAAAATATAGTACAATGGACACAGCAAGTCAGAACATCAACTTTGTCCTCAAACCACACAGATCATCCCACGTGAAGAAAAGAGAACTGTCAACAGTAAATGTCACAGCCATTCCAATACCTGGTGGGGTAGTATGGGAGAAAACTGACTATGAAATTTATGGTCCGGTCGAAATCCTGAAGTATCCTCATCAACTTAAGGTTTCCTTAAGTGACTTTGTAAAACCGAGTACATTCTCTGATGATTGGGACTTTAACAGTATTAATGATATGATGTCTGATTTAGTAATGTCAGCTAGATTCACAGATCATGATTATTTACAAGGTTCGTCTAGTTATGAACAAATGTTTTGTTTTACCCATTATGGCGACCATTACTTGCATAAATCTGCACAGCCTAGAAATGTTTTTATGTATAATCAATGGGAACATTGTGCAACACCACCTAAAAGCAGTTCTAAGACATTCTTTGAGAAATTCAAGTACTTCTCAGGGTTTAACACCAGTAATGCAGTAACGTTTTATTATAAACTGTTAGATAAAACAGGAATGAAAACAATGCTGACAAATTCTAAATTGATATATTCAGAAGCATTTTATGAAAAAATGATGACATTTGGTTTTGATTTTTGGAAAAATAACATTGAAACAAAAACTATTTGGGGTACAAAAGATTGGCAGGTACAAGGCCTTGAAGCACTATTCAGAACCTGCATGATACCAGAACAAATGTTGTTTTTAAATGACACAATACACCAAACATCCTGTCTTGGCCTAGCTAAGATCAAAGATCTTAAAACACCGTCTATTCCAAAGCCAATACCTGAAAATGCAACTACAGATATTGAGTTAGACGTGTCACAAATTTTACATTTTAACAGAACACATCCTGATTGGAAAAAGTGGTTAATCTGGCCTACTGACACAAACAACTGTCAAGATAGATTCCTGAATAAAACACAGGGGTTAAAAATGACCAGACAAGACCCTAGATATTCCCAGAGACAACATCCAGGGATAATAACAACATACAGTGTAGGGAAACTCTGCCTCGAATGGCTAACATCATCCACACTGGCTGAAATTAAGCAACACTTGTCTTTACTAAAAGATGGTGCTGATTTGCGCGATTTCATTATTGGACCACGCAAACAGCGTCAAAAGCGTTTCATAGCGACCAGTATCTATGCTGCGTACAACGAGGCTTGGAAAATCACACAAATTGAAACAGCTGAAAAAATACGAGAAATTGATCGTATTAATTTGGAAAAATCACTTTCTGTAGTGGACAATGGGTTAATGACTCTGTCCTCCAGAATATATTCGTTGGACAATATTGTATCCTCTGCCTTTGATGTGATAGACAGAGACTTGCTAATGTTACAACATGGCCAATCTCAATTACGTTCTATTATAGAATTAGGCTGGACGCTGCAAAATCTTCGTTCAGGCTATGTGCCTTGGCGTGTAATCAACACAACGTCATTGTTTTCCGTTTTTAACCTTACTGATAAACAGATCAGTTTGGCACAGAAAGGAGCAGACTATACAATCCTGAGCATCGAAAAACTTGAGAGATTACCATTGACAATGTCAGAAAGTCCTGTCATTGAATGGCTAATACACGGAATTATCACTATTCCGATAACAACTTTCCGATTTCAAAAGTGCCTTGAGTACATACCTACTGGCCAGTATGAACAATTAGGTAAAGGATATGTAAAATCAGAATGGAAATTACCATACACTCATTCATGCTACAGTGACAGCGACAAAAATGTATTTCTTAGTGGTGACAACTGTAAACATTCACTGAGCGGTACACTTTTGTGCCAGGGTATTAATTTACACGGAGCTTGTGATGGAAATTCTAACAACCTTTCATGCCACCAGCTTGTCACACCTGCAACTCAGATAGCGGCCTTCTTTATGCAACTTGCAAACGGGAGTTACATTCTTAGAATGGATCACAGATGTTGTGGCCTTGTTCCAGGGAAAAGTTATCTAGTAAGCGTAACATCCATGGTCAAATGCTGTATGCAGGCATTGTTCCCGAGTGGGCCTGCAGACACATTGACTCCCATCTGGCCTCGTCTGAATCTCTATTCTATACGAATTGATACTTTAAGCAAAATGAAATCTGTACTTTTACAGACAACAGTGCCTATAACGTCATCAAAAGAGACGTATGATCTTCTAGTTGCAAGGACAGCTACTGATGTTCATGACCTTTTATCAACAAATTGCCCCGTGCATTTCGTACAAATGCAAAGCCAACTCCTTAACATGTCTAGTGCCACAGGCATCCCAGGCATATTTAAGGCGATTTTTACGGGACTGCTAACACCCTTTCAAGCAATCTTGGGAATCGTTCCTAATTTAGTGCACTCTGTTTTTGGCGGCATACCATTATTTTTGGGACTCGTAGCAGGCATTTTATTTTTGACCCTACTGCTTCGTTATGGCAAGCCGAAACTCAGACATAGCTCCTATAGGAATGGAAGAGACAATCCTAGCAATGCGCTACCGGGACAGGATAACTAACGTCCTTGGATTGGCCAGGCTGAGAGATCTAAACATGACCTGGTTCCTTTCATTCAGACCTATATGGCAGAACTGTATCTTACCGGTACTAAGATGTATGCTATGCGGAGATGAGTGCGTGTTGGACATCTGTCTTGCACTTCCATCAGCAGTACCAATGGACGTCGATACTTTGCTAAGTCCGATAAAGGCTCACGCATTGTGTTGTTCCCAGCGGCTACCAATCCTGATGACAGCATTCGTTGAGACTCCTGTGCTACGACTAGGTGGTAACAGTGGAGCGAGTGACAAAAGCAACATCACCCAGGTACGACCATCTGTGAGCATTGCTGATCCTGACTACGATGACAGCAATCATTCTCACACCTGCCAAGTTACAGCGCTATCGGATTTGGTTGAACTGTCACCTGAATTTGTAGACCAATTCTTTGAGAGCCTGTCGTATATGATGTTCTCACCCGAAGAGAAACAATAACTTTTGAGAAGCTTTCCGACACACAGCGTTCCCATGAACTCTGAATTCGGCCTTCAGTTTTGAACAACAAAAACTGCTAAAAGCGTTGGAACTCTTTTTCCCCGTTCAAGCAATAATTCTTTTGAATTGAACATTTTTTAATATTCACCCTTTTTTGGCACGAAAAAATTCTTTGCTTAAGGTAAAATCTATTCTTAAAGAACAGAAGTTCAAACTTCTATTTTTTACACACATCTAGAGACATAATAACTTACATCAGCCTCTAGCACATTTATTGCAATGCATTTATATGTGATGATTTATCTCACCCTTCTTCTGTTTTAGAGATATTTCATGTGTAATTCTTTTTGCATAATCGTTCATTGATTTCATATGCAATAATTTTTGAATGATTTCTATGCTTTAAAAACGTACAGTACCTAAATTTTCACGTATGACAAATACGCCTATTTCGAATGCATATATGTATTTTGGGGTGGGCAATGTTACACATGCATCTTATTGCTCTAGTTTTAGTAATTTGATGGACATGAACCCGTGGAGTGGGTGTTGTGTGTTTATCTAGGTTCCTGATCGATACTGTGACCTTATGCCCCTATTCGGCTATAAATCCATTTATTCCCTATATTGGCATAACCGTTCAAGTGCGATATTCAGAAAGTCATCTCTGGCCTCACACGAACAGAGCCACATTCCAGAATAGTTTTCTGCCACTTCCTTTGCAACCAATTAGTGCAATGACAGAGCAGAAGTCACTATCTGATATTCCTAGATTAACACTCCGAGTTCTTCAACAAGATAAAAACTCAGCAAACCTGGAAATCCCCGCTTGCTGTTTTTTGATTAGTAATGGAACTCTAATGAGCAACTGATAGCTATCACTTCCAGTGACATCTTTAATTGACGTCTTATGTCCAGCAAACTTGCGTCAAACCAGGCACCTTTCAGGTATAAATACTACCAACGTTGCCTTAAGCAAATGCTGTGTTGCTGAGCTGGTGTCCCATTGCTGTTGTATGCTGTATGCAGTACGCTGATGCTGCTGCTGTCCCGGTGGTGAAGCTACTGATACCATTATCGCTGCTAAAGCGCGAACGATGGTGTGGTGAGCTTAGGAGCTGAACAGCCGTCCCTCTGCGAAGAGCCCAGCAGATGCCAAGCTGCCCGTGGACGCTGTCCCCCCTCCTCCTCTCGACGCGCTGAAGAGAGATGCTGCATTTCTCCTGCTGAGAAATCCAGCTCCAGCGTTTCTAGTCTGCCCTCGCGGGTGACTGGGATTTCGAGTTCCCCCTGAAGGAGATACCAGACCTCCATCATTCTATTCAGAGGTATGGTGTTGACTAAACCCTTATTGAGAATTCTTGAAGCAAACCTTGGCAAAACTAACAACTTAAAGCTACTTACTTACTCCCCTTCCAAGTGTTAGGCTTAGGTCAGGCACACTGGGGTAGGCTTAGTTAGAAGCACCAGTTGAGTATGTTAGCCTAATGTATATATGACTGTATATATGTTTTATTACTTTTAAACCATTGTATGGCTAAGAAACCATATCAATGCTTTTACAGTATTATTTCGCAATCCTTATCTTACTGTACATACTTTTTATAATAACAAGTCTTGCAATTGTGGCAATTCATTTCTCTTGTACGAGAAGAAAGACTGTTCAATAAATGTTAACCCTTTATTGACAAACGCCCGTCTCTCTGTTCTCTACATATCGTGAAAGTAAACTGCACTAACCTGACTGAGGGAAATACCCGTCTATTGTTTCACACAACCCTAGAGATCGACTCTTGATCTGAGGAGCAAAGTTGTCATGTTGCACGGTTGTTGGAAAACTGAATCCCTTCTTATCTGCGCCAGGGAAGCTGATCACTTCCTATGCAGAGAAGAAAGTTTCCAGTGACCTCTGAGCTAGTTGGTAACACACCCAATTAAGTTTAGCATAATCAGTGGAGGCCTGGAATATCCGCAGTTCCACGTCGATACTACTGTTTATGTTATTCCAATGCGCAGGGCCTAGTGGGAAACTAGGAACTACACTACAATTTTACTATGTAGATACCCTGGGACATTCTTATCGCTTAGCCAGCATTAACCCCTGTGTAGGCCCTGCTGCTAGAAAGTTATAGGCCTCAGTTACATTGACCAGAGAGCTGCCATTTTCTCTTTGTTTAAGCAGAGAGCAGGTCTGACCCAGGCTTCATCGAGCTCTACTTCTGCAAAGCACAGCACTCCTATTTAG
Source organism: Lissotriton vulgaris (assembly GCF_964263255.1). Classification (NCBI taxonomy): domain Eukaryota; kingdom Metazoa; phylum Chordata; class Amphibia; order Caudata; family Salamandridae; genus Lissotriton; species Lissotriton vulgaris. The sequence continues at coordinate 129,443,185 of NC_141685.1, forward strand.
GCCCCCACCCTACGGTGTGCTGAGTTCACGAACGCTAACGTACAAGTTCCCCTCTATTATTTCAACACACCCCGGAGCACCACCTAAGGCTTTGAATGAGGAAAAGGGAAGTGCCAGCCACAGCTGCGATAGTCTTGTGTGATAAATGGGGCTACAGGAATCACAGACTGGCACATAGACGCATAAAATAAAATCCTTTTCTGCCGTCCATGCACAATTTATGACAAGCTTCCAGTCAACAAGGCGCGACCCTTAGTCTAGACAAGTGTACGAGTCGCATCTACGGGAAGAGGGCTACTTTTGAGCGTACGGATGGGAAGGGCGCTGGCCAGGCTGTAAGTAACGAAGGAAAGGGTATGTGGTACGAGAGGGCAAGATGACGTTGCTATACACTTATAGCCACCTTGAAACCTATAAAAAGGAGGTTCACAAAGACCTCTTTGAATTACTCCTCCTGAGTGAGTTCCTCCCGTGGGTTACTCGAGAACCCATGTATTTAGTACATGTACTTTGATTGTGATGCTTTAGGTTATATTCTGTCTTGTGTAATGTTACATTTGAAATGTTGCCTTTGCTAGATATTCTGTTAATCTTGCTTTTTCCTCACTATATTTGAAGAGTTTATGTTCTATTTTAGGGACTTCACACTTATAGGCAAATGTGAGTATTTTCCCATGCAACATGTACTTTGCAGTTGTCCTCTAGCAATTTGAAAGCTTGTATTGAGTAAATGCAATGTTCAGTACTGAAGTCTAAATACACGTGGCTACCAGTGAATGCGGAGTGCTGGATATTGAACTAAAGTGACTTTTATGCCTTTATATTGTTGTTCTTAGAAGTTGCAGCTTCTCAATAAAACTGTTAACCTTTCAGCTTCGGTTTCCACGGCTCACATATCTGTTTTTCTCTATTTTTAGAGCAAGGGTTCCTGCACAACCGGGTACAAATTAAGGGGTCCCATCGTCCCTTGTTCTCTCTCACGGTCTTCCTAGCGCAGGCTTCTGAGCTGCTGCGCCAAGCCCCCTGACCCCTCCTGCCCTGTAATAATTTTCTCCAACATTCTTGGTGCCGCGACCCGGATTGGCAGTCACTAAACACACAGGACGCATCTGGATTTGGAGGAAGTGCAAGTGCAGGCTGCCAGGCGATCGTGCACGCCCTTCTGACTAAGCCATAAGAGGAACACAACGCACGAGTATGCATATTACTGGACTGCCGTTGCGATTGTCTTCTCTCTTTGGTGCGGTGGAGAGGTGTGTATTATTGTAGCGCAGCTGTACCCCTGCCGGGTTATCTGTTCGTTCTGTCTGTTAGCCTCGCCATACATTTTTTTAAAAAGGAGGGGAAAGATTGTGTGTAGATTGGAATCTGAGACTGAAGGTTAATACATTATTGTGATTTACGTGTTTTCCTTTCCTAAAGATAGACACATGTTATTACGCCTCGTGTAGTTACAAAAAAGGATTGTGTCTGCTGTCCTTCAATGCTTATTCTTTGTTTTGTTTGTAAAAGGTGGCCCAGTTACATAAATAGAGACACGGGGAAGGAAGGATTGCATTCAGCAACCTTACAACACTTATGTTTTATTACCATGCCTCTCTGGGAAGGGAGGGCCTCTGACTAAATCTAATAGATTATCAGGGAGGGGAAGGTGCGTCTGGCGTCTTCCAAGTGCATATTTTTGTTTTTTAAGGGATCCTCTGTAGATATAGGAACACAGAGAAGGGAAAGATTGGAGCCGTCGTCTTTTCAATATTTATCCAAGTGCATATTTTTGTTTTTTAAGGGATCCTCTGTAGATATAGGAACACAGAGAAGGGAAAGATTGGAGCCGTCGTCTTTTCAGTATTTATCCAAGTGCATATTATTGTTTTTTAAGGGATCCTCTGTAGATATAGGAACACAGAGAAGGGAAAGATTGGAGCCGTCGTCTTTTCAATATTTATCCAAGTGCATATTATTGTTTTTTAAGGGATCCTCTGTAGATATAGGAACACAGAGAAGGGAAAGATTGGAGCCGTCGTCTTTCCAATATTTATCCAAGTGCATATTATTGTTTTTTAAGAGATCCTCTGTAGATATAGGAACACAGAGAAGGGAAAGATTGGAGCCGTCATCTTTTCTTTATTTATCCAAGTGCATATTATTGTTTTTTAAGGGATCCTCTGTAGATATAGGAACACAGAGAAGGGAAAGATTGGAGCCGTCGTCTTTTCAATATTTATCCAAGTGCATATTATTGTTTTTTAAGGGATCCTCTGTAGATATAGGAACACAGAGAAGGGAAAGATTGGAGCCGTCATCTTTTCTTTATTTATCCAAGTGCATATTATTGTTTTTTAAGGGATCCTCTGTAGATATAGGAACACAGAGAAGGGAAAGATTGGAGCCGTCATCTTTTCAATATTTATCCAAGTGCATATTATTGTTTTTTAAGGGATCCTCTGTAGATATAGGAACACAGAGAAGGGAAAGATTGGAGCCGTCGTCTTTTCAGTATTTATCCAAGTGCATATTATTGTTTTTTAAGGGATCCTCTGTAGATATAGGAACACAGAGAAGGGAAAGATTGGAGCCGTCATCTTTTCTTTATTTATCCAAGTGCATATTATTGTTTTTTAAGGGATCCTCTGTAGATATAGGAACACAGAGAAGGGAAAGATTGGAGCCGTCGTCTTTTCAGTATTTATCCAAGTGCATATTATTGTTTTTTAAGGGATCCTCTGTAGATATAGGAACACAGAGAAGGGAAAGATTGGAGCCGTCGTCTTTTCAATATTTATCCAAGTGCATATTATTGTTTTTTAAGGGATCCTCTGTAGATATAGGAACACAGAGAAGGGAAAGATTGGAGCCGTCATCTTTTCAATATTTATCCAAGTGCATATTATTGTTTTTTAAGGGATCCTCTGTAGATATAGGAACACAGAGAAGGGAAAGATTGGAGCCGTCGTCTTTTCAGTATTTATCCAAGTGCATATTATTGTTTTTTAAGGGATCCTCTGTAGATATAGGAACACAGAGAAGGGAAAGATTGGAGCCGTCATCTTTTCTTTATTTATCCAAGTGCATATTATTGTTTTTTAAGGGATCCTCTGTAGATATAGGAACACAGAGAAGGGAAAGATTGGAGCCGTCGTCTTTTCAGTATTTATCCAAGTGCATATTATTGTTTTTTAAGGGATCCTCTGTAGATATAGGAACACAGAGAAGGGAAAGATTGGAGCCGTCGTCTTTTCAATATTTATCCAAGTGCATATTATTGTTTTTTAAGGGATCCTCTGTAGATATAGGAACACAGAGAAGGGAAAGATTGGAGCCGTCGTCTTTTCAATATTTATCCAAGTGCATATTATTGTTTTTTAAGGGATCCTCTGTAGATATAGGAACACAGAGAAGGGAAAGATTGGAGCCGTCATCTTTTCAATATTTATCCAAGTGCATATTATTGTTTTTTAAGGGATCCTCTGTAGATATAGGAACACAGAGAAGGGAAAGATTGGAGCCGTCATCTTTTCAATATTTATCCAAGTGCATATTATTGTTTTTTAAGGGATCCTCTGTAGATATAGGAACACAGAGAAGGGAAAGATTGGAGCCGTCATCTTTTCAATATTTATCCAAGTGCATATTATTGTTTTTTAAGGGATCCTCTGTAGATATAGGAACACAGAGAAGGGAAAGATTGGAGCCGTCATCTTTTCAATATTTATCCAAGTGCATATTATTGTTTTTTAAGGGATCCTCTGTAGATATAGGAACACAGAGAAGGGAAAGATTGGAGCCGTCGTCTTTTCAATATTTATCCAAGTGCATATTATTGTTTTTTAAGGGATCCTCTGTAGATATAGGAACACAGAGAAGGGAAAGATTGGAGCCGTCATCTTTTCAATATTTATCCAAGTGCATATTATTGTTTTTTAAGGGATCCTCTGTAGATATAGGAACACAGAGAAGGGAAAGATTGGAGCCGTCGTCTTTTCAATATTTATCCAAGTGCATATTATTGTTTTTTAAGGGATCCTCTGTAGATATAGGAACACAGAGAAGGGAAAGATTGGAGCCGTCATCTTTTCAATATTTATCCAAGTGCATATTATTGTTTTTTAAGGCATCCTCTGTAGATATAGGAACACAGAGAAGGGAAAGATTGGAGCCGTCATCTTTTCTTTATTTATCCAAGTGCATATTATTGTTTTTTAAGGGATCCTCTGTAGATATAGGAACACAGAGAAGGGAAAGATTGGAGCCGTCGTCTTTTCAATATTTATCCAAGTGCATATTATTGTTTTTTAAGGGATCCTCTGTAGATATAGGAACACAGAGAAGGGAAAGATTGGAGCCGTCGTCTTTTCAATATTTATCCAAGTGCATATTATTGTTTTTTAAGGGATCCTCTGTAGATATAGGAACACAGAGAAGGGAAAGATTGGAGCCGTCGTCTTTTCAATATTTATCCAAGTGCATATTATTGTTTTTTAAGGGATCCTCTGTAGATATAGGAACACAGAGAAGGGAAAGATTGGAGCCGTCGTCTTTTCAATATTTATCCAAGTGCATATTATTGTTTTTTAAGGGATCCTCTGTAGATATAGGAACACAGAGAAGGGAAAGATTGGAGCCGTCGTCTTTCCAATATTTATCCAAGTGCATATTATTGTTTTTTAAGAGATCCTCTGTAGATATAGGAACACAGAGAAGGGAAAGATTGGAGCCGTCGTCTTTTCAATATTTATCCAAGTGCATATTATTGTTTTTTAAGGGATCCTCTGTAGATATAGGAACACAGAGAAGGGAAAGATTGGAGCCGTCATCTTTTCTTTATTTATCCAAGTGCATATTATTGTTTTTTAAGGGATCCTCTGTAGATATAGGAACACAGAGAAGGGAAAGATTGGAGCCGTCGTCTTTTCAGTATTTATCAAGTAAGGAAGCCTCTGTCTAGTATAAAGGGACAGGGAAGGAAGGACGGCATTTGGCATCCTTCAACGCATTATTTCGTTTCAGTGTGCCTCTCTGTTATAAGGAAAGGGAGGACCTCCATTTCAGTACTTAATGGAGAAGAAGAAGCTAATCTGAAATCCGCGTAGCTAACGGTATTTTCAGATGTCGCTTATTCCTGCTGTGTGATCAGGAACATTTATCATTGTAGCCATTGTATTTTCGCCAGTTAAACGTGTCTTTATTATTTCCTTTTTTTGGTGTACACCACGTGTATAGGGAGCATTCTAACGCACTCTAGTGGCCACAGTGCGCAATTCTTTGCAATATAAAATTCAAATAGTGCAAGTATTTGCATTTAGCTTTTCTTTTATCATTTTATTGGAATTTCAATAGCAAAACTGTATGTTATTGCTTAGTGTTTAGTGATATATATATATAGAGGTCTTTTTCATAACATTTAGGGGCGCATTGTTTGTTTTTTGTTGATTCTGTGTTTGATTATAATAACATGTATATTGATTGTTGAAGAATATTCTTGTGCCAGGCCCCCATACCAATACTATCAATTAAGGGTACGGGCCTGCTTGTAGAAGGCTGCTGGAAAATATTTTGTTAACATTATTGAAGGCCACTGCCAAATGCAGGAGACAGGTTCATTAGTTAGATTCAATAACTAGGGAGATTGTAAATGCATTTTTATGAAGCCCCATGTGTATTGATCTGCCACTGATTGGCTGAAGGGATTCTGTAGGCTACAGTATAGTGAGCGCTTCAAGTGTTACAGATTATGCTCATTGTCCCCCCCATGAACACTGCAGGCTCCGCTGAGGGGAAGATAGGGAATTACACTGTGCCAACAATAGACACATAAGGGCAGCAATAGTATATATATATATATATATATATGTATATATATATATATATATATATATATATATATATATTGAAGCTCCACTCGCACCTGCCTGTTGCACTCCTTGGCGGGTGCCTGCCAGTCGGGGGTGCACCCGACAACAATATCAGCTCAAAGGTTCCTCCCCGCGGTCCCACGGGAAATAGGATGCAGCACTCCAAAGTAGGTTCACAAATATTTATTCTCAAAAGAACGCGCTTTCGGCACTCGGCCTTCCTCAGTTATGAGACGAGAGCCACAACAGACGCCATACATATAGACCTATACCTGTAATAGGTGCTAAACATAGTTGTAGGACAAAAAGTAAATAACTGTCCGCCATCTTAGAACGGGTCTGTATCTCATACGATGTTGAGAACGCAATTAAACTCTGTTGCATAATTAATAAATTAGACATAATAAACATTATAAATCATCATTCACTGGTTTCAGTGTATTATAAAGCCCTGTATGGGCCATATTTATCAAATTTGCAACCTCAGACCCGTGCACATCGTTACTCAAGCTCGCCCTGAATGGGCATAATCCTTTCAGTATAGCTGTCATCAAGGTCTATCCAACAAACTATAATATCAAAAAAATTCTATATATTGTGATCAATACTAAATAAAAATCTAAAGTGAAAGAATACAGAAGCAATGATGTAGTTAATCATCTACAATCAGAACATATCAGTCATCAATCATACAAGATGGACAGCTAAGTCCTCATGCATATTTAATCCCATGGGCGTTTTACTTTGCAGGTCTATAATGTAACGCGATTCCAGTCGCCTGAGCTTTTGTAGTCTATCCCCACCTCTTACATTGATCGGGACAGAATCCAAACAGAAATAAGCTAGCAAATCCCTATTGCGTGAATGCTCTTTGTCAAAGTGTCTGGCAACAGGGCAGCTCACATCTGCGTTCTGGATAGCTCTCTGGTGTTCCAAGATTCTTAGTTTCACTGGATTCGTCGTGCTTCCAACATACCTTCTGCCACAAGGACATGTCAGACAGAACACAACGTACGGCGTGGAGCATGTAAGAAATTTTTGTATTTTCTTAGGCTCTTTTACTCCTGGGATGCTATATTGTGTGGTACGTTTACTCCCTTTACACGCCTTACAGCGTCCACAAGGAAAAAAGCCTTTCATGGGTTCAGATTTAGGTTTAGCTTTATGTTCTTCGTGGTGACTATGAACTAAATAGTCTCCCAGTGCTCTCGCTTTCCTGAAGGTCACTAGAGGATAAGAGGGCAGGTCCTGTTTGATGACATTATCTGTCATCAAGATGTTCCAGTGCTTACGCATAATGCGTTTTATGTCAGGGGCATTTCTTGAATAGGTAGTTATAAGACAGAACAACCCATCAGTGGTGTTCCTGCTCTGTATTTTGTCTTCAAGCAATTTTTTCCTATCCAGAGTCTCAACTTTGCTAAATGCCTGTCTGAGTACTCCTTCTTTGTACCCCCTGGCTTTGAATCTTTGTATGCTGTTGCTAGCCGCTTTCCGGAACTCATTCACCTTCGTGTTATTTCTCTTTATCCTTAATAGTTCACCATAAGGTATACTGTTGACTAGGCTCTTAGGATGTCCACTGGTGGCATATAGAGTGGAATTTCCAGCGGTTGCCTTACGAAAGAGCTTAGTATGGAGACTGCCATCCTCAACAAAAACAGTTAAATCCAGATAGTTCACTTCCTTCTGACTGATTTCTCCCGAGAACCTCAAATTATTACTGTTATTATTGAGTACCTCTAGATACTCCTCATCCAATTCGACTGACCCTTCTATAATTATAAAAAGGTCGTCGATATACCGGTACCAACATTTAACGAGATCGTTCCATTTCTGGTTTACAGGAGACCATGCCACTTGCTCCTCCCAATACCCCACGAATAAATTCGCGAAGCTAGGGGCAGAACAAGTGCCCATCGCTACTCCTGTTAGCTGTCTGTAGAGGTTCCTGCCAAAAAAAAAGATATTGTTGTTGAGGCAGAATCTTAGAAATTCCATCAACATTTTGTTGTGTTCAAAGTATTTCACTGGTCTGCTCTCCAGAAACCAGGAAATAGCTAAGAGTCCTTCATCATGCTTAATACATGTGTACAAGCTAGCAATATCGATAACCAACATGGTATACCCCTCAATCCAATTCATTTTCTCAATACAATTCAAGAAGTGTTTAGTGTCCTTCAAGTAAGATTTGAGATTAACCACATGTGGAGAGAGAAAAAAGTCAATGTATATTGATAGATGTTCTGTTAGGCTGCCCTGAGAAGCTACAATGGGCCTCCCAGGGGGATTCAAAGGGTCCTTGTGTATCTTAGGTAGATAGTAATAGGTAGGAGTCACCGGATTTAGGCATCTCAGAAACAAATGTTCATCACAACTCAGCATATTACTGTTGTACCACTTCAGGATCATATCATGATAATCCTTTATACTGTTATTATACACTAATTCATTGACCCTCATGTATGTATTAGGATCATTGAGCTGTCGTAGCACTTCTTGCTCATACTGTGTCTTGGTCAACAGTACTATGTTTCCCCCCTTGTCCGAGGGTTTACATACCAAGGATGAATCCTCACAAAGTTTTTTCAATGCCATTTGTTGTTTATTAGTGAAGTTAGTCTTATCATTTCTAGATTTACTAGTACTTCTGAGATTTCTTAAATCCTGAATCACAGCCTCCGAGAAAGTATCTACAGCATCCGTCCCCATTATAGGCATGAAAGTCGAAGTGGGTTTGAAGTTCGTAGCTCCCCCTTTCTGCTGTACTTCCATATGTGTCACCAATTGTGTATTCCTCAGAATGGGAACTTCGTCCTCATCAACCTCCCTCCTTAATTCTTCTAGAGATCTTATGCCAGCCAGATCTCTACATAGCAATGTATCATCTTCGGTGTTGCCAACAGCCGTTGGTTTAGACAAAGGAGGTTTCAATTTAAAATATTTGTACAGTTTCAGTTTCCGGGTGAACTTAAACAGGTCAATGCGTGTCTGCGTGAACTCAAAGTTTTTTTCTGGGCAGAATGTGAGTCCAAGTTTCAGGATGTTTTGTTCTTCAGTGGTCAAGATCTTAGGTGTCAAATTGACAATAGTTAAGTTTTCTGCATTATCTAAGTTTTCTTCTTGCAGTCTTTCTTCATGCTCCTGGTTAAGGGAGGCGAGCCTACGGTGTTTCCGGCTCCAGCCCCCCCTCCTCGTCTTCCTCTTGGTGCTCTTCTTTCCGGGGGTTTGCCCCTTCCCCCCTGGTGTTGTATCGTGCGCATCACTTGATATTCCTGGTGAAAACCCGAAGTTTCAGGTGCATCATCCTGTCCATCCTCGCTTGACACTTCGTCCCCTATTACCGATGATTCTGAAGTTTCAGGGACAGTGATTTTTGCTGCCGTATGCTTCTTTTTCATTTTCAATTCCTTTCTGGGTTTGTCATATTTTTTTGAGAAGGTAAGAACTCTTCCCATGCTGCATTCCTTCTCATCTCTCTCAAATTTCTCTTCCTTCCTCAGTTTAATTTTTTCTTCATATTTTTTCAATCGTTTTTTCATTGCTTCAAATTTTTCTTCCAATTTGGGTTGGTCTTGTTCTTTGGCAAGGTCATGCTCTATATCTTTAATTTGTGCCAGGGCTTTGTCCCTGTCGCTCCAGGCAAAACGCACCAATATCATAAGGCTTCCCTTGCAAGATTGGGCAGTGTGTTCAGCCCACGCATCAAGTAGCAGGGGATCCGGGTTCTCATTTGCCGGGATCGTATAGATCCTGAGTCCTCTTGGCACACGATCGACGTCTATATAATTTTGGAGAGAGGTCGCCTCCCACCATTTTCTACACTCTCTTTCATATAGGCGTTCCAATGCAGTCAGTTTAGCATTCAAGTCCACTGCATTTTTGTCAGTAGATTCTGGTACATCACCCTGTGCCCCAGCAGTCTTGCTTTTGTTTTTGAACAGGTCCTGCTCGGCTTTGCGTCTCTCCGTCTCACAAAACATAATAACAGTTCGTGGTAACAGCCGTGACCACAATATGTGAACCTCTATCGCCAGCAATTATCCAACTTATGATGATGATCGGTAAGTAACGGAAGATCCCTTACCCGGCGTAGTCAGGATCGCCTCGCTCTGTTTTTCCTTCCGGAAACGGCGTCCATTACCGGTGGGGGTTCCGTTCATATATCCGACTCGTTGGTATTGCGGTGCAACTGGATTTTAGAAATTGAAGCTCCACTCGCACCTGCCTGTTGCACTCCTTGGCGGATGCCTGCCAGTCGGGGGTGCACCCGACAACAATATCAGCTCAAAGGTTCCTCCCCGCGGTCCCACGGGAAATAGGATGCAGCACTCCAAAGTAGGTTCACAAATATTTATTCTCAAAAGAATGCGCTTTCGGCACTCGGCCTTCCTCAGTTATGAGACGAGAGCCACAACAGATGCCATACATATAGACCTATACGTGTCATAGGTGCTAAACATAGTTGTAGGACAAAAAGTAAATAACTGTCCGCCATCTTAGAACGGGTCTGTATCTCATACGATGTTGAGAACGCAATTAAACTCTGTTGCATAATTCATAAATTAGACATAATAAACATTATAAATCATCATTCACTGGTTTCAGTGTATTATAAAGCCCTGTATGGGCCATATTTATCAAATTTGCAACCTCAGACCCCAGGGCAAGATTGAGTAACGATGTGCACGGGTCTGAGGTTGCAAATTTGATAAATATGGCCCATACAGATCTTTATAATACACTGAAACCAGTGAATGATGATTTATAATGTTTATTATGTCTAATTTATGAATTATGCAACAGAGTTTAATTGCGTTCTCAACATCGTATGAGATACAGACCCGTTCTAAGATGGCGGACAGTTATTTACTTTTTGTCCTACAACTATGTTTAGCACCCATGACACGTATAGGTCTATATGTATGGCGTCTGTTGTGGCTCTCGTCTCATAACTGAGGAAGGCCGAGTGCCGAAAGCGCGTTCTTTTGAGAATAAATATTTGTGAACCTACTTTGGAGTGCTGCATCCTATTTCCCGTGGGACCACGGGAGGAACCTTTGAGCTGATATTGTTGTCGGGTGCACCCCCGACTGGCAGGCACCCGCCAAGGAGTGCAACAGGCAGGTGCGAGTGGAGCTTCAATTTCTAAAATCCAGTTGCACCGCAATACCAACGAGTCGGATATATGAACGGAACCCCCACCGGTAATGGACGCCGTTTCCAGAAGGAAAAACAGAGCGAGGCGATCCTGACTACGCCGGGTAAGGGATCTTCCGTTACTTACCGATCATAAGTTGGATAATTGCTGGCGATAGAGGTTCACATATTGTGGTCACGGCTGTTACCACAAACTGTTATTATGTTTTGTGAGACGGAGAGACGCAAAGCCGAGCAGGACATGTTCAAAAACAAAAGCAAGACTGCTGGGGCACAGGGTGATGTACCAGAATCTACTGACAAAAATGCAGTGGACTTGAATGCTAAACTGACTGCATTGGAACGCCTATATGAAAGAGAGTGTAGAAAATGGTGGGAGGCGACCTCTCTCCAAAATTATATAGACGTCGATCGTGTGCCAAGAGGACTCAGGATCTATACGATCCCGGCAAATGAGAACCCGGATCCCCTGCTACTTGATGCGTGGGCTGAACACACTGCCCAATCTTGCAAGGGAAGCCTTATGATATTGGTGCGTTTTGCCTGGAGCGACAGGAACAAAGCCCTGGCACAAATTAAAGATATAGAGCATGACCTTGCCAAAGAACAAGACCAACCCAAATTGGAAGAAAAATTTGAAGCAATGAAAAAACGATTGAAAAAATATGAAGAAAAAATTAAACTGAGGAAGGAAGAGAAATTTGAGAGAGATGAGAAGGAATGCAGCATGGGAAGAGTTCTTACCTTCTCAAAAAAATATGACAAACCCAGAAAGGAATTGAAAATGAAAAAGAAGCATACGGCAGCAAAAATCACTGTCCCTGAAACTTCAGAATCATCGGTAATAGGGGACGAAGTGTCAAGCGAGGATGGACAGGATGATGCACCTGAAACTTCGGGTTTTCACCAGGAATATCAAGTGATGCGCACGATACAACACCAGGGGGGAAGGGGCAAACCCCCGGAAAGAAGAGCACCAAGAGGAAGACGAGGAGGGGGGGATGGAGCCGGAAACACCGTAGGCTCGCCTCCCTTAACCAGGAGCATGAAGAAAGACTGCAAGAAGAAAACTTAGATAATGCAGAAAACTTAACTATTGTCAATTTGACACCTAAGATCTTGACCACTGAAGAACAAAACATCCTGAAACTTGGACTCACATTCTGCCCAGAAAAAAACTTTGAGTTCACGCAGACACGCATTGACCTGTTTAAGTTCACCCGGAAACTGAAACTGTACAAATATTTTAAATTGAAACCTCCTTTGTCTAAACCAACGGCTGTTGGCAACACCGAAGATGATACATTGCTATGTAGAGATCTGGCTGGCATAAGATCTCTAGAAGAATTAAGGAGGGAGGTTGAGGAGGACGAAGTTCCCATTCTGAGGAATACACAATTGGTGACACATATGGAAGTACAGCAGAAAGGGGGAGCTACGAACTTCAAACCCACTTCGACTTTCATGCCTATAATGGGGACGGATGCTGTAGATACTTTCTCGGAGGCTGTGATTCAGGATTTAAGAAATCTCAGAAGTACTAGTAAATCTAGAAATGATAAGACTAACTTCACTAATAAACAACAAATGGCATTGAAAAAACTTTGTGAGGATTCATCCTTGGTATGTAAACCCTCGGACAAGGGGGGAAACATAGTACTGTTGACCAAGACACAGTATGAGCAAGAAGCGCTACGACAGCTCAATGATCCTAATACATACATGAGGGTCAATGAATTAGTGTATAATAACAGTATAAAGGATTATCATGATATGATCCTGAAGTGGTACAACAGTAATATGCTGAGTTGTGATGAACATTTGTTTCTGAGATGCCTAAATCCGGTGACTCCTACCTATTACTATCTACCTAAGATACACAAGGACCCTTTGAATCCCCCTGGGAGGCCCATTGTAGCTTCTCAGGGCAGCCTAACAGAACATCTATCAATATACATTGACTTTTTTCTCTCTCCACATGTGGTTAATCTCAAATCTTACTTGAAGGACACTAAACACTTCTTGAATTGTATTGAGAAAATGAATTGGATTGAGGGGTATACCATGTTGGTTATCGATATTGCTAGCTTGTACACATGTATTAAGCATGATGAAGGACTCTTAGCTATTTCCTGGTTTCTGGAGAGCAGACCAGTGAAATACTTTGAACACAACAAAATGTTGATGGAATTTCTAAGATTCTGCCTCAACAACAATATCTTTCTTTTTGGCAGGAACCTCTACAGACAGCTAACAGGAGTAGCGATGGGCACTTGTTCTGCCCCTAGCTTCGCGAATTTATTCGTGGGGTATTGGGAGGAGCAAGTGGCATGGTCTCCTGTAAACCAGAAATGGAACGATCTCGTTAAATGTTGGTACCGGTATATCGACGACCTTTTTATAATTATAGAAGGGTCAGTCGAATTGGATGAGGAGTATCTAGAGGTACTCAATAATAACAGTAATAATTTGAGGTTCTCGGGAGAAATCAGTCAGAAGGAAGTGAACTATCTGGATTTAACTGTTTTTGTTGAGGATGGCAGTCTCCATACTAAGCTCTTTCGTAAGGCAACCGCTGGAAATTCCACTCTATATGCCACCAGTGGACATCCTAAGAGCCTAGTCAACAGTATACCTTATGGTGAACTATTAAGGATAAAGAGAAATAACACGAAGGTGAATGAGTTCCGGAAAGCGGCTAGCAACAGCATACAAAGATTCAAAGCCAGGGGGTACAAAGAAGGAGTACTCAGACAGGCATTTAGCAAAGTTGAGACTCTGGATAGGATAAAATTGCTTGAAGACAAAATACAGAGCAGGAACACCACTGATGGGTTGTTCTGTCTTATAACTACCTATTCAAGAAATGCCCCTGACATAAAACGCATTATGCGTAAGCACTGGAACATCTTGATGACAGATAATGTCATCAAACAGGACCTGCCCTCTTATCCTCTAGTGACCTTCAGGAAAGCGAGAGCACTGGGAGACTATTTAGTTCATAGTCACCACGAAGAACATAAACCTAAACCTAAATCTGAACCCATGAAAGGCTTTTTTCCTTGTGGACGCTGTAAGGCGTGTAAAGGGAGTAAACGTACCACACAATATAGCATCCCAGGAGTAAAAGAGCCTAAGAAAATACAAAAATTTCCTACATGCTCCACGCCATACGTTGTGTACTGTCTGACATGTCCTTGTGGCAGAAGGTATGTTGGAAGCACGACGAATCCAGTGAAACTAAGAATCTTGGAACACCAGAGAGCTATCCAGAACGCAGATGTGAGCTACCCTGTTGCCAGACACTTTGACAAAGAGCATTCATGCAATAGGGATTTGCTAGCTTATTTCTGTTTGGATTCTGTCCCGATCAATGTAAGAGGTGGGGATAGAATACAAAAGCTCAGGCGACTGGAATCGCGTTACATTATAGAACTGCAAAGTAAAACGCCCATGGGATTAAATATGCATGAGGACTTAGCTGTCCATCTTGTATGATTGATGACTGATATGTTCTGATTGTAGATGATTAACTACATCATTGCTTCTGTATTCTTTCACTTTAGATTTTTATTTAGTATTGATCACAATGTATAGAATTTTTTTGATATTATGGTTTGTTGGATAGACCTTGATGACAGCTATACTGAAAGGATTATGCCCATTCAGGGCAAGATTGAGTAACGATGTGCACGGGTCTGAGGTTGCAAATTTGATAAATATGGCCCATACAGGGCTTTATAATACACTGAAACCAGTGAATGATGATGTATAATGTTTATTATGTCTAATTTATGAATTATGCAACAGAGTTTAATTGCGTTCTCAACATCGTATGAGATACAGACCCGTTCTAAGATGGCGGATAGTTATTTACTTTTTGTCCTACAACTATGTTTAGCACCTATTACACGTATAGGTCTATATGTATGGCGTCTGTTGTGGCTCTCGTCTCATAACTGAGGAAGGCCGAGTGCCGAAAGCGCGTTCTTTTGAGAATAAATATTTGTGAACCTACTTTGGAGTGCTGCATCCTTTTTCCTGTGGGACCGCGGGGAGGAACCGTTGAGCTGATATATATATATATATATATATATATATTCTGCTCAAATTTATTTATTTATTTATTTATTTTTAACATTTAATATAGCGCGAACAAATGCCCGCAGGCGTCTCGGCGCTGTAGTCTGCAAACTCTCCTAACTTAGGCTTCTAGGCTTTTAGAGGTTAAACAACCATGTTTTCAGCTGTTTCCTGAATGACAACAGGTTTGGGCTAGCTCTGATTGATTGCGGAAGAGTATTCCACAATTTAGGGGCAGCAACCAGAAAGCGTCTGTCTCCCCAGTTTACTAATCTAGTACGTGGCACTACTAGATCATTCATCTTTGCGGACCGAAGTGGTCGGGAAGGTTGGTACGGGATGAGGTGTTTTCTCAGAAATTGCGGGGCTTGTTGGTGCAAGGCTTTGTACACAATGCACAAGGTCTTAAACTTTATTCGATTCTTTACTGGAAGCCAGTGAAGCTCTCTCAGGGTATTAGTTATTGGTTTAAATCTGGGGACACCCGAGAGTAGCCGGGCCGCAGCATTCTGCACTAGCTGCATTTTTTTTATGACCCTAATTTGGGCATTGGCAAACAAGCCGTTGCAATAATCTAGTGCCGACAAGACCAGGGCACTTACCAAGGTTCTGCCTACAGAATCAGGCAAATTCTCCACGTTGCAAAGAATTACCCACACTCACAGGAATTTCAATCTCCAAAGTTTGCTTTATTTTTCAACAGACAAAGACAGACGCCCTCGCGTTTCGGCACACAGCCTTTCTCGATGTCGGTAGCCACCAGACATCGGCATGTTCTTAAACTGATTCCCCACAATCAAGGAAGGACTACTGGCCAGCTGACATTAACCAGCGCCATCTTAGAGTGGTGCATTATTACTGTTGATGTGATCATCTTTGTACATGTTATAAAATCGTTAACCATGTAAACCACTCTTTAATTAATACAAGTGAGGGCGGAGCTTGCCGGCGTTAATGGCGGACGCGTGAGCGCTCGGCTCCCCGTCCAAGCCCCGCTAAAATCCTGTAATCCTATCCTTCACAGAGCCAAGCCTGGCCCCAACTGCCCTGTTTTCACCCCCGGTGACCCCCGGCCCCTCGAGGAGGCGCTTGGAAACCCGGCACACCTCGGTCCGCGGGGAGCAGTGGAGAGAGTCCAGGCAGCGGCGGACCGTGCCCGGAACCACGACATAGCCTGCGACGCAGGCCGCGCGACGTCCTCTGACGTCCTCTGACGTGCGGCAGCAACAGTGCAGTGCGGGTCGGAGGCCTGTTCACCTTCGGCGCAACCGCAATTCCTGACGAACGGACCTCGGCGCTCCTCTCCCCCTCCCCCGGAGCCACACGAGAGCGGGGGTGCAGTGCCTGGCTGCCCCCCCCCCGGCAGCGCTGCCGAGAGGAAAGGGGGGGGCGCCCTCTGGACGTCTTCCACGGGCGGCTTGCATCATACGGAGTGGAACCCTGGAGGGGGGACACAACGTCCCGAGCAGGTGTCTGGCCCGAAAATTGCTGCATGGACCAGGGCGACTGAGACAGTGAGTACACTGTGGGGGTGTGGAGGCCTGGAGGGATACTGGCACACATCGGAGCTAGCTGCGGCTCCCCCCCCCCTCTGTGACTTTCCCGAGGACCTGGCGGGGGTGCGTGGAGTGGATCATTGGCGGCGCTGGTGGCGGGTCGCGGACCTTAGCGGCAGCCGCTATTTTGAGGCCCTGACACACCGACAGCGGGCCTTGTGGGTACCCGCGCACTGCGACAGCTGTGGGGCCAGAGTGCGACCTTGCAGCGGAATTGAGCCGGTCTGGCCCGGGATGTGGCGATTGCTGTAGTGACGGTGTGCGCACGCCAGGCTTGGGACGACTCGCCTCCGCAGCCTCAGGAAGCGGAGGGCCTCCTGGCCCTACATTAACTACACCATAGACGGACCTCTGCCGCCCGCGACCCGGAGAAGAACAGCTGGGTGGTGCATAGCCGGATACGCAGGGCAGACGGAGCAGGGCCACGTTTGATTACTGGCAGTTGTGGGTCTGGTGAGACGCGTGGCAAGACACTGGGACTTGGCGTCATTCTCGACGGATATCCTCGTGGGCAGTCTGGTCGTGGATGCAGAGGGTGCACTGTCTACTGGGGCGCACAACGAGGCTGTGGAACACCGCACCTGAGATCGAAAGCCGACTCAGTGGTCCTCTTTGATGTCGGGCAGATCAGCCATGGGGAAGAACGACAGGACGCAGGCGAAACTCTCCTTTGACCAACGACGAACCAAGGGTCCTGAGGTACCAGCTACAGAGGCATCCCCGAAGGGGGCAGCCCCGGATGGGTCAGCGAGCACTGAACTACGAGACCTGCTGGTTTCCATGGAAAAGGGCATACAGGATAGCATAGCGTCCCTTGGTACCAAAATTGATGCCCTATCATACCGTATGGACCGCATGTCGGAGCGCGTGGACAAGCATGCGGAACGCCTCGACATGGCGGAAAGGCGGCTTACGGAGGCGGAGGAGGCGCAGACCGAATGGGACAAAGATAGAAAACAGTTCGGCAGACTACTGCAGGTGATTCAAGACAAGTCAGAAGACTTGGAAGCGAGGTCACGTAGATCCAACATCCGTATCACTGGAATTGCGGAGACCACCCAGACCGGTAAAATGGAGCTCTTCGTAGAGAAACTGTTGAAGGTACTGTTGGGGAAAGAGGTTTTTTCGCCCATGTTCATTGTGGAGAGGGCCCATCGTACCCTGGGTCCTAAGCCAAAGCCGGGTGCACTCCCCCGCCCCATAATTGCGAAGCTCCTGAATTATCGCGACAGGGACACTGCGTTGCGACTGGCCAGGGATAAGGGCAAGCTGCAATACGAGGGCATGGACATTTCCCTTTACCCGGATTTCACTGCCAAGGTACAGGAGGAGAGGAGGCAGTTTGCCCCCTACAAAAAGCAACTGTGTGATCTATGGTTGGATTACACCATGATGTACCCTGCAAAACTCCGGATCAACAAACAGGGATATTCACACTTCTTCACGGACCCTAGGGAGCTCCAGAAATCCCTGAAGGAGTGGTCTAGAGAGCACAGGGACGCACGGAGGAACCGCGGCGATGACACTAATGGTGCCTCTACAATGAAGGAGCAGGACTGACCGTGAGGCGCGTTGCTCCGCGAGCGGGCCTCTGTCCGGGTGGTGATCTCCTAGTCCTAAGGTCCCGGATGCCATGAGAAGTGTTGCTGGACAAACCCTGCGGATTCATTGGTGGGTGAGAATCTGAGACTTAACTACTGTGTTGGATTTGTACGTGAGGTCCTCTCGCCCTAAGCTGACTCTTTGTGTAGAGGTTCACGTTTATTGAGAGAGCGGCTGGAGCGATAGAGAACCCGGGGGAGTCCCCGAGACTTGGAGGGCGAGCAGGTCCATCTTCTCAACCCTGCTATTCTGGGCCATGCTTAAGGCTTTGAACTACTGGCTGGGGCTGGGCGCGGGGATGCGCTAGCTTAGAGGTGGTGTGCAGTTGGGGAACTGATTCTAACTGGCAACCTCTGCCCTAGTGCTTTTGGCTGCGAGGCTCTGTAGGGAGCCGGTTAAAGGACTTTCCTGAGTCCGTAATTGTTGGGATGAAGGGGGGTGGTTTGGGGTCCTGTCTGACCTGGTTGGGGGTGGTCGGCTGTGGGTGGGTTGGGGACTGGAAGGCCGGGTTGGGGGAGGCCTGCCATTGGGGAGGGGGGTACTGTAATGGGAAATGTGCTCACTGTTCAGTTTGTGGAGAATTGAAATTTTTGCCTTGCAATGTGTTACCTGTGGATTTGACAAGCATACGTTCATGCAATGACAGAACTGCTGTTTGCTATTTATGGTATTTGCTGCTAGAATGACTAGTGCCACTGTAGGAAGTACTGCACATACACGGCTGGAACTAAAGATGTTGACATGGAACGTTTGTGGTCTTAACGACTATCGTAAGCTCCGCAAGGTCCTAAGCTATTTACACAGACACCACGTCGATCTGGCTCTCCTCCAGGAGACGCACCTCCCACTTAATAGTAGGATGCTGCAGGCCCGGGGATTTGCGGGACATATAGTGGCGGCAGGGTTCACAACACACTCCAGGGGGGTCCTTATCTGGTTAGCCCTACCTCCCAATTGAAGCTATTCCCGCTGGTGACTGACCCTGAGGGCAGGTTTGTAATTGCTAGATGTACGGGTAGGGGTCTGGACCTTTTGGTGGTGAATGTATATGGACCGAATTATGACTGCCCTGACTTCTACACGAGGCTGTTGGCGCAATGCAGAGCACACGACTCTTCGAGAACGCTGTGGTGAGGTGACTTCAACTTTGTTTTTGATCCTGCCCTTGATAGATCCTCGGGCCCTGTCCGACGGCCTGTTGCTTCGGCTGCTCACATGAAGGCGGAGCTAATCAAACTAGACCTTGTAGACGTGTGGAGGTATAAACATCCTGCGAAAGGCGGCTTCACTCACTATTCCGCCTTCCACGATATCCATACTAGAATTGATTACTGGCTGATATCTCAGAGCTTGATTGATAGCATACGAAGGTGTGAAGTACTCCCTCGCACCCTCTCAGACCACTCCCCCATTCTGTTGCACCTGGTCACACCTAGGAGGACTATCCCCCCCTTTACATGGAGGTTCCCCCCCTACTCCCTGCTGGGCGATGCCTTCCGGGCCGAACTGGCGGAGGACATTGACTCCTTCTTTGAAACAAATCTGGGCACGGTTGACAGCTTCCAGACCGTCTGGGATACGTTTAAGGCCTACATAAGAGGCATGGCGATGTCCAAACACTCGAGTGTGATACGGTCCATTAGACGAGATTTGACAACGCTCGAATCCCAGCTGTCGGACCTGGAGAGAGGTCCACGGGATCCCTCAGGGTCTCCTGCCGACGTCCAACATAAACAACTGCTGATGGAATTCCATGAGCTAGCTGACAGGGAGATACTACACATGGGCAAATATGCGATGGCGCAGTCATACGGGGAGAGCGATAGGCCCGGGGCGCTCCTGGCAAGGATGGTGCGTGGCACCAGGAGACCCCTAGTGGTGGATGAACTTCACACGCCGGAGGGGGATGTTATCACAGACGAGGAGGAGATCCTCCTAACCTTTCAGAAGTACTATGCCGAGCTGTACAAGTCCAGGTCGCTACACGTAGAAGATGAGATTGATGACTACCTGGAACACATTGCCATGCCATTCTTGCCGAACTCAGACAGAGAATTCCTGATGTCCCCCATACAGGAGGATGAGATTCTGGAGGCGTTGGCGAGCATGAGATCCGGCAGTGCACCGGGCTCTGATGGTCTGACAGTGGGCTTTTACAGGTCGTTTAAAGACAAGCTGGTCCCACACCTGATCACCCTCTTTGACGATATTTGTGAGGAGGGCGCTATGCCCCTCACTATGAGGGAGGCCCTACTGGTCGCCATCCTAAAGCCAGGGAAACCCCCGGAGTCCTGCAGCTCGTACAGACCACTTAGCCTATTAAATGTGGACGCCAAACTCTTCGCGAAAGTGCTGGCCAACCGTCTGGCGCTTTTGGTACCTGACCTGGTCGCCCCTGAGCAGTCCGGCTTTGTCCCTAACCGGAACCTGACATACAATCTCCGCACCGTACTGGGTGCGATGCAGCACATACGACAGGAAAACACCGCCCTAGCGGTTTTCCTTGATATGGAAAAAGCCTTTGACTCAGTGGAGTGGCCTTTCATGACCAGAGTCCTCAGGAAACTGGGCCTGGGAGAACCGTTCCTGCAAATGCTGGGGGCCTTGTACTACCAGCCAATGGCGAGGCTGAAGATAGGGAATAGGGTGACGGATCCGTTTAACATCAGTAGGGGCACTAGGCAGGGATGTCCTCTCTCTCCACTGCTGTATGCTCTTGTTGCGGAGCCACTAGCTTGTGCTATTAGGGATTACCACAGCCTGGAGGGTATCAGCTTCCCTATATATAAAATTGGCATCTCGACCTATGCTGATGATACCCTACTCTATGTCCGCGACCTGGAGTTGAACCTTTCAGCGGTTCTACGGGAAGTGGTCCGCTTTGGAGCTCTGTCGGGGCTGAGGGTGAACTGGGACAAGTCAATTGCCTTCCCGCTAACCCCTGTGACCCATCCCTTTGACATGGAATACCCCCTGAAATGGACTACAGACTCAGTCAGATACCTGGGTATTCAATTACACACTGACCCGGAAGTCTTAGTCAGGGACAACTATGGAGTTGCATGCACTAAACTGGTGGAGGACATAGATGCATGGTGCAAACTCCCCCTCTCCCTCATGAGCAGGATTGCCATTATGAAAATGATGGTGCTGCCGAGGTTCCTCTTCCTCTTTAACAACATCCCGGTGGTCCTCTCGAAGGCCTTTTTCAAACAACTCACGCAAGTGCTCATCAGGTTGGCGTGGGGAGGCAAACAACCCAGGGCCCGGTGGTCGACGCTAATGCTTCCATGTGAGATGGAGGGACTGGGGGCACCCGACCTGGAGAGATACTATCGCATCGCGCAGGCGTCGCACCTGCACGCCTGGATTCACGGGGACCCACGCATACCGCACGTGACCTTGGAGCGCCTTTTTGCGGAGCCTCTACCCCTCCCGGCCACCGTCTGCCTCCCGGGAGACCGCACCGTGGGCCAATTGGACTCCCTTAGATTTACTAACCACGCATGGCATATGCTCTCCCGCGCGCAGGGCTGCCAACTTCTGTATTCGCCGCAAATGCAGATCGACTGGGTGTTGTGGCTGGACCCACTCAGGGAAAAGGGAGTTACGGAGGCCCTCCATGCGCTAGGTCTTTTGAAAATGGAGGACCTGTTTGCAGCAGGGGTACTGAAGACATTGGACCAGCTACCCCCCACCCCATCAGGGACCACCCTATTGCAGAGGTTTCAGTTCCACAGACTCCCGTCAGCATGTAAAGAAGTGCTGGGCCCTGAACTGGAGGAACCCCCCGAGGTCCCAGAGCTCTCCTACGTCATTAAAAACAAATCCTCTAGTAAACTAATCTCTAACTTATATAAGCTGGGCACGTCCCACCAACAGCTCCAGCAATCCAAGGCAAGGGAGGCCTGGCAAAGCGACCTGCGCGCACCAATTGACGACGACATGTGGAAGTACTGCTGCTCCAGCACGCGTAGACTATCCCTCAACGGTAGGCACAGGCTGGTGCACTTTAAGTTGCTCCAAATGGTATACTATACCCCGGAACGACTTCACCGGTACGGGTTACGACAGACGGCGGAATGTGAGCGTTGCCACACCCCGATTGTAGATTTTATCCACATGGCATGGTACTGCCCAGGTATCCAGAAATTTTGGTCGGAGGTTTCCTTAGAGATAGGCGGGATCCTTGGCACGGAGCTGGACGTTGGTCCAGAGCTGGCCCTCTTGGGTTACTCTAAGCCCCTTCCTACGTCCCAGCGCAGAATAGTGGACATGGCCTTACTGACAGCCAGGAGGGTGCTTGCCAAGTGCTGGATGAGGGGACCACTCCCCACCAAGAAGAGATGGGCGGGGGACTTACTCCACTTCTGCACTCAATCAGAACTTTACAGTGAACTACTCCCCCCTAGAAGCAGGCCTAAAAACTTTTGGGGGCTTTACCAGGACTACCTGCAGCGGAGGGAGGAGGAGGGTCAGGATGGTGCCGAGGCACAAGACCTCCTGGATTCCACGGAGGACTAGGTGGTACAGCTGATATGGTGTCTTCATGGGGGACCGGTAGGGGGGGGAGGCGGGGACTAGGTATAGTTTGAGGAGGGTTCCGCCCGGGGATCTGTGCGCCTGGGCAGGGGGCCCTTGGGGTGCCGATGGTTGACTGAGTAAGCACTAGTACACCGACATATCTGCTTGGAGTTTTCTACTAGGGACATCATTGCAGGCACACGGGGGGAGGGTGGGAGGCAGTTGGGTTAGTTAGCTTGTTTCTGGACTTTCTTCGTTTCCCTAAGACCTTAGATGTAAACAATCTTCAATGGCTTGCATGCACCTATGGACCACTACACTCTGCGGCAGGGTTGTTACTGCGCAATGATTGCTTTTCTAGACTGCTAATTTGTTTGCCGCCGGGCCCCCGGGATGCCGGCTAAATGGCTGTGTTCAACATTTCTGAGATCCACAAACACACTGATCCTTTGCATTTGACTATATGACCCCATATGTGGTGTATCGCAGGCTGTGATTTTTGCAAATAAAGGTCTTTAATAAAAAAATAAAAAAATTAATACAAGTACATTGGGATGTGAGATGTATATAATTCATAACCTCCTCACATATACAATTTTTTGTATACTGGATCAAATCCCTTACTCGTTATTCAAACACAATTGAGCCGTGGATCGGCTATTATCCTTCCTACGATATTATTCAAGTCTGTTTATGAAAGTAAATCAACCAATTACATTTC
Source organism: Lissotriton vulgaris (assembly GCF_964263255.1). Lineage (NCBI taxonomy): Eukaryota > Metazoa > Chordata > Amphibia > Caudata > Salamandridae > Lissotriton > Lissotriton vulgaris. Next base: position 129,466,683 of record NC_141685.1, read on the forward strand.
CTTAATTCTATACATTCTATACATTAATATACTTTTTTACCATGTATATGTTTCAAACTACATTATTCCATCTTTTCATTGTTTCATTTTGTCATTTCATTCAACAAGATCATGTTTAACATTTAGCGGACACACCTAGGTATATCGCAACACTCCTAGTTCAAATCGAATTTCATCTTTCAAGGAGTCATGAGTCTATCAAAGACTAAACCAAAAGAAAGGAAAGGAACGGAAAAGAGAAGGAAAATGCAGGAGTTAATCCATCCACAACAACTCTGAAATCTCAGTCCTATGTACACATATACAATTATATACATATATACATATTGCGAGATATACCAGATAAGTCTTTGCAATTTCATCAACCGTTTCTAACATTCATGAGCCAATATGAACCATCAGGTCTTCGCCACTATTCATACCCCAAGGTGTTTTTGTGTGAAGGTCTATGATGTACCTTGATTCGAGTCTCCGAAGTTTCTTCAATTTATCCCCTCCTCTGATATTGTCAGGAACTGAATCTAATCCATAGCACAGCAACTGATTTCGGTCACTATGATGATTTTCTGCAAAGTGTCTAGCGACCGGGTAGGCTTGGTCCACCTTGTCAATTGCGCTCATGTGCTCTAGAATTCTGATTATATATATATATATATCTCACTACAAGATACAGATGAGCTATAGTGGACAACAACCAGTTGAGGTGGTTCTGCACATATTAGACAATAAAATTATATTAGTGCAGATTGTTAGCGAACAAATTCTGAGAAAATTTACCAAAAAGGAAATTTCCTTGATATCTAGAGCGTGGGACTTGTTGGGAATCCCACTCACACAGGGTACTGAGATAAGGGCATCTACATTGCATCTAGTGAGACTGTGCCTCCCAGTGCCAACGTATATATCCCTCACTGATAACACACAACTCACACTTGAGGGACCACAGTACTCACAGAGATCCCCTTCTGTGGAAGACACTCAAGACATACCTTTACACCTACCACTGGTGTCCCCATCAACCTCATATCCTACTGAAGGGCCCCCCCCCACAGAATTAATTCAGTCAGTAGGTAGTGTAGTAAATAGCGAAAGCCCTGATATCGCTCACCAGCATTCACTCACACCGCCTCCTCCAAGCACCAACTGCCCGGAGGGGCAGGGAAATTCACAGGATACCCTCACTCCACTAGGCTGTGAGCATCACGCATTATTTCTACAGGCATTGAACGACCCCACCTTACCCCTGGTTTGTGAGCATCACGCCCACGAGTTGCATGACCAGCTGCAGCAGCAGCCATCACCAAGTCTCACAGAACTATAACAAAGACACCCTTCCACAACGCATTATCCAGAAATGTGGGCATATTTACAAAGCCGCATGTTAAAAGGAGATTAGTATTGCCACATTCACTGCCACAGATTGCCCAGCCCAAAGGTAGCTCTAGGGGATGAGCAGACAACCCACACAATACCCAAGACTACAGATCACGTTACACATAGAGAACGGTCGTGTTGTTTCCCTATCTGAGGATACAACACCATCATTTGTTCAGGTCTCGCCCCTAACGCACACAGTCATCTGGACACTAATATCAGCCCTGGGAATTGACACAACAAACTTGTAGCGGGTGAGACTAATATTAGCACCTAGTGGAGTTACACCATTACTCCTTTCTACAAACAACACAGAAGAAGAAGAATGTCAGCACCCACAGCAAATTCACCAGTCTATGACGCAGATGGCATGTATCCAGGACAGGTTATAAAGACTGACCTAGAACACTTATCAAATGACCAGGCAGCCATAGGTCATGACGATGTCTCAGTCCCAGACATCTCAGATGATTCACAAGACAGTAGACCAGAGAGTACACAGGGCCAGCTATCCCTGAGCTCCCAGAACACTGTACTGCAGGGCTCAGCATCAGGAAAGCCAGGACAAATTGACACTCTATTTACAATAAATATGACACATGCTTCCAACTCTGCAGTCACCCAGCAGAAAGAGGACCAAGAGAGCAACGGGGCTTCTGGCGGTTCACAGTACAGCTCCCAGACTCCACTCCCAAGACTTGACCGCCCAGCACCCACATCCCTCACTGACGACCATAATTCCTCAAGAACAAGAACTAGACATTATGGCCCATTACGATCCCCTAGCCAGCAGCATTATAATACACAGACATACTGGAATGAGTGGCAGCCCCTTAACACTGGTCCCAAGCGAAAGGAAGATGACCTGCTACAGTTCAATGAAGTAAAAAGAGACAGTGAACAGTATCCCTCTGAGGTAGCAACTGAGGGAGACATTAGCAGGAAGAGGACAGAGCACGACCTATGCCAAAGAATGGATAGATAAGCAGGGAACATATCACATGAACAGTACTCAAGAAGCCCCACTGGCAATATAGTAACACTCCAGCGACTGTCATTGCACGTAGGCAGAGTAGATGATAGAATGACTAAACTGATGGGCGACTTGGGCCAATTTAGTAAGAAGCAACAACCTATACTCAATGAATTAGCAGGTGCTGCAAGCCTACCAGGGTCACACAGTGGTGGAATAACAACTATCATGCCACAGCAAGGGCCATGGATAGACTTACATCAGGAAACACAAAGTGCAGCCCCACCACAGAGCAACACAGCAACTTCTCTCACAGCCCACTTAAGTATACCCCAAGCTCCGTCTACAGTCATTAATTATAACACTCAGGTGACACCACCACCTACGTCTGTACTTCAGGCATCACCTCCAGTAGTTACACCACGTAGGCTAGAGAGACCACAGCTAGAGCAAGATAATTTGGACATGACAAAAATGCTCGAACTGGCACAAAAGAGGAATAGACAGAAAAGAACAGAGATAAAAGTTACAGAATTAGGTAACGAAGGACGACCTGAGAACATCCCACAGGAATATGAAGCATCAGGTACAGCACGCCTGCGCATAGCGAAATCTAGAGAACTGAAAAACATTGCCCTTTACAGGCCAAGACCACCATTGACCAATGGTCTGACGCCAATTGATATAGTAGTACTTGGAGAAGGGTCTGACTATTATGTCGATCCATTCTCAGATAACTTGGCAGGCTGGACAAAGGCTAATGCACCTCAAAAGAATGTCTGGCCCCGAGATGGATCTTTTGAGTCAGAGCAAATGGCCACTGCTGAAGAATGTATCTTGCAGGAGGCAGGAAATGACGATTGGAACTACACCTACATGTGCCAAGGCCTAAGGGTCTGGCAGAAATACGCACGCAGGTATGGTAACACAAGACCCACAGGGGTAACACACCAGCTGCCCCTGCCGTCCGAAGAGGTCAATGACTCCCCTATGTCGGTCCCTAACGGACAAAGAAAATATGAAGAAAGAACTCCCACCCCTCACAGAGGGTGCGGGAAAGTGGATACAAGCCTTTGAAAATGACACTACAGGTGTGTCATTGGCTATTTTGGATATGAAAAGCCTTTTCACCTCCCTGATTGGAGAGGATGCGGAGGATATGTTTTCACGCATCGACACAAGGCTTTCCACCTCTAATTCAGAATTAGATGGTGATCCTTTCAATAAAATAAGATCAGCGCTATGGAACGAACTGCGCCGGAAGTTTCCCTCTGTCTCAGACATCGGATCTCTAATGTCACAAACAAGGCAATTAACTATTGAGAAACAGCAAAAATTAAAGAAAACAAAGACTCTTGATGCTGTGGTAAATAAAGATTTACCTATGCTGAATGTCTATGCGGTAAAGTTCAATAAATTAACTCAATCGAAAAATGAGAGGCAGAGTCCGTGGCATCTGAGTTTATAAAGGGTTTATTCCATAAAATGGAATTGGTTCGAACCAGGTATCATGTTCCATCACCACGAAGGTTCAGGAAGGGATAGACAATACTTTATTGACAGTGTGCAATATATATAGTCAATGCATATAATGGTGATTGATACAAAAGGCGTAACAGCTGAGAGAAACGAGATAAGAACACATGTACGTAACAGAAGGCGTGCACAAGGGCGTACACGGAGGTGTGTGCTAGAGACGTCACATGAAAGTGTCACAAGTCGGTGGAATTATAGAGGAATCCTGCAGTGTCAGCAGAAATACATGGCTGGATGCGCGCGCAGGTAACATGACGTGTGATTGACGTGGAACTGGAGGGTGGAGGGACTTGACATTTAGCTTCCGAAATAGGAGACAGAAGTCTGGCGTGTCAGGACAATCTAAACCTAATCATATCTGATATCTTGTGTTTGAGGAACTGTATTATCTAGAAGGAGAGGTCTCTCGGGCAGAGGCTATTCTATACTGACTGCTAATGCGTGCATATGCGCCTACGTGTCTGGGTGTAGTGCTAGGGGCCATGGGCCTACCATGGTAACAGGAGCAGTGAATTACTTGCATGGAGACAGAAAGGCCGGGCCCTTTGCTCTGCAGCTGGGGGGGATGTTTACCTGAATCACTAGACAGGAATGGGTTTTCGAGGAGCGGAGCAGATAACTCGAAGGCTGAATACAGTCTTGGCAGGCAAGCAGGCCGAGCCGGGCACCGCTCGCCACGCAGGGAGTAAGGCAGAGGTCATGGATACAGATCCAGGCTGCGGCTTTCAGAGGCAGAAGGCAGGAAGGCAGAAAAGGGCTCGATGGCAGAAATCAGGGCCTAACTCAATAGAGCCAGGAATACGTGAAAGTGCACCATGTAAAGACGGTGGCAAGGCACACTTAGGAACTGAATTCTCGATCCATTCATGGTGCATCTGAAAGAGGACATGTTAATGTTGGACGCAAATGTATTTGCGTCTTCATAGCTGGTCATGGAGGGAAATTACATGTACTTGAAGCACGTACATGGAGCCGTTGGGGTCTACGTTAGGGGACATAATTTACCATAAAATTCAAATTACCTCATTCCCTCCTTGTCCCCTACGGACCCTTCATGATATATCGATCTTCATTAGTCTATCTATTTGTTCATGTAACACCATTTGCTCTTCCTTTTTCAGGCGGGATTTAGAACGTGGACTTGGATGAGGAAGACATTATGTGGCGCACAAGCTGCAAATCGCTGGCCCACATTGTATACATAGGCAACAACTGAATACTATGAGAAGGGCTATTCCGAGGAAGGATAGGACTTTCCATCCCCAGGCTGATAACACGCTCCAGAACCAACCGGACCATGTCCAGGTGCCTGGATTCTGGTGTATCTGACTTGCAATCTTATGGAGACGGGTTATGGCTCTATATACTGACGGTGCGTTTTCTGGAATGAAAACACAGCAACTCGATCCGATGACTCTACAAGCTCCGCCCCTATCAGCCAGGATGACGTCAAGAACAAGACGATTTTGAAGAACAACAAGTCTCATCGCAGACTGTTCCTCTGTTAAGTTGCCTAGGGCGGAAGTAGTTTCATTCACTACGGCTTCGAGAGTTCTGGTCAAGTGATGTATTGATTTGCTATTGAAGACAGCTCCTAAATAGGGAAAGAAACCTTTATTGAAATCTGTGTATCGTTCCCATGCCGTTTCAGTATAGTCGACAATCGGGAGTTCTCTCTTGGGTCTATTAGGTACTAGACGGGAGTTCTTATGATAATCAGGTGGAGCTAGAAAAACAGGTGGCAGAAGGAATGCAATGTAACATGTCCCATCCCAATCTAGTGGCAAACGTATATAGGCTGTCTGACCACAAATGAAATAGGAATGGCGGGTAGCTTTGAATGTAGACTTGCCTTTATCACTGAATTCGATCACAGTATTACATTCACTATGACCTAGGTGTACTGAACCATTCTTTCTGACACATAATTCACCTTTAACTGGTAACACTGACATAGAGGGTAAGTCTGGTCTGGTATCGGCTTGGACATTCAGAATCATGAGGTTAAGTGTATAATTACCTAATCCATATACTTCATTTTCTAGATCGGTCCCTGTCCTTTGTGGAAGACCCTCCTTGTTAGGGTAACAGGCTTTATGCATAACTACGTTCAGATCTCCCCAGACCCAATCTCCCTTATAAAGTATGGCATCAGAATCTAAAGAATTTATTAAACTAAACCATGCACCACAGGAACCATTGTGTGTAAACGGGTACGGAAAGAGGGGCAGAACTCCCTTGTATTTCTGATAGGGGGGGAGTCGGCCACATATCCAACAATTTGTAGCGTTGTTGGTCTGATGAGAGTGATGTAACATACTAATGAAGGTATTGTTGCGCAGCGCAAGTCGGTATGATAGCTCGTGAGGGGGTAATTCACTGAAAGTATGCTCGACAGTGTCATTTGAGGAAGAATGTGCACGTGTGAAAATAGGAAAATAAATGTGTAGCAATAAACCTGCAGCAATAATCAAAAGACTCAGAAAAAACATAATCAATAATGCAACAATGCAATAACTGCGGAGAGATTTACAATATTTCTTTTTCTTGATCTGTTTCTGTCTATCTCTCTCTCTATTGGGATCTAACTTATACATGTCAGGAACCTGTCTAACCGCTTCACCCGAGGGGGACTTAAACAATTAAACTGTCTGACTTGCTAGATCTCAACTTTAGCTTATACTCCTCCTGAGGAGTTTTCTCTGCCAGGGGGAGTTTAGTATCAGTCACTGGAATGGGGCCGGGCTGGGAGTCTATGTTTGGCGGCAGTCCATGAAATTTTTTTACATGGCTGGAGTGGAGCCACCCTTTTCGGCCCTCCACCTTCACTGCGGTCCTCGTGGTCAATAAAACAAGCTTCGGCGCCTGCCAGCGGGGCTCCAGCGGACTCTTCCGATCAAAGTTCCTGATATAGGCAAGGTCCCCCGGAATGATCTCGTGTGGCTTCACCTCGGTGTTGTCGGGAAAGGCTGCAGCTACCTGAGAACGACAAGATTGTAGTGCAGACATCAAGGAGGTAAGGTAATCTGTCAGCATATTACAATCAACATCTGTAATCTTACGAGGCAGAGGCGTCCCCCACATATTCGGTGGTCTGCCAAAGACCACCTCGTACGGGGATAGCCCTGTTCTTGAGTGAGCTACCATTCTCATGTAAAAGAGTGCTACTGGTAATGCAACTATCCAGTCTACGCCTTTCTCGGCACAGATCTTAGCAAGGCGTGTTTTCAGGGTCTGGTTATGTCTCTCTACGAGACCTGCTGCTTCGGGGTGTCGGACACAATGGAACTTCCACTGATATCCTAGCAGGAGTGATACCTGCTTCATAAGCTCGGACGAGAATGGCTGACCGTTATCTGAGTACACGACACGGGGCAAACCATACAGTGGGAAGAATTCACGTACCAGCTGCTTGGCAGTGGTCGGAGCAGTGTAATCTGGGACTGGATATGCTTCTGTCCATCGGGAAAGTGCACATACAACTACGAGGACGTACTTGAATCCGCGACAACGTTCCATCTGGATATAATCCATCTGGAGGACTTCAAAAGGGTAATCGGGAGGATAGAATCCACCATGCTCTACGGGAACGCCTTTACCTGGGTTGAACTGACAACAGATCATGCAAGTACGCACTTTCTGTTTTGCTGCTGCTCGTAAATGCTTATTGAACCAAAGGTTTTGAATACTGTCTAACATGGCTTTTTCTCCTAAATGTGCAGGACTATGTGCTGTATTAATGATAACTTGAACCATAGAGTCGGGGAGAAACCATGTGGCTTTTCCCTTCGTCATCCATCCCTGTTCTGTCTGGATCCCTCCTAGTTCAGTCCATTTCTTGATTTCATCTGGTGTAGCATGTGTCTGTATGTCAATTACATCTAGGGCGGGATCCCTAACTGTCATGCAATGTGTCGGTGTCGGGACTATTGTCTTTGTCATGTCAGTTGTGTGAGTATGAGTCTGAGCTGTATGCTTGGCTGTTCGATCTGCCAGGTCGTTACCCTGGGAAATGGTATCTGTGACTTTCGTATGTGCCTTACACTTCATGATGGCTATGGCTGTAGGCAAATGTATTGCTTCTAACAGAGCTTGAATGAGGGGTCCATGCTGGATTTTGGCACCGTGAGAAGTTAAGAAACCTCTCTCTTGCCAGAGAACTCCGAAGTCGTGTACAACTCCGAAGGCATAACGGGAATCTGTGTATATGTTAACTTTCTTATTCTTGGCTTGAATTCAGGCTTGGGTCAGAGCGATGAGCTCTGCTGCTTGAGCTGACAGGGTGTCAATGCGATGTGTTTCTATGACTTCAGTTTCTGTCGTGACTGCATATGCGGCCACTAACTCTCCTGTACTTGTTCTCATACATGAACCATCCACATAAAGTGTCAGGTCTGGATCTGGTAATGCGATATCTGTCAAGTCTTGTCTGGGTTTCGTCGTAATGGTAATGACTTCAACACAATCATGTGCCAAAGGGTCTGTCTCACTTAATGGCAAAAGTGTTGCAGGATTCAGTGTATTACAGCGTCTGATTTCTATGTGTGGCTGAAACAATGTCAATTCATAACCTGTCAGTCGTGCTATAGTCAAGTGCTGGGTCTGGGTTCAGTTCAAAAGAACTTCCACGGAATGTGGAACCTGTACTGTCAATTGATGTCCTAATACTATGGAATCACTTTGTCTAATCGCTAGAGCTGTTGCTGCTACAGATTTCAAGCACGCAGGCAGAGCCTGGGCTACTGGATCTAATGTACTAGAAAAATAAGCACACGGTTTGTGTGAACCTGCTTGATCCTGGGCGAGTACTGACAATGCAGTACCTTCGCGTTCTGTGACAAAAAGTGTAAAAGGCTTACTGTAACATGGTGTCGCTAAAACAGGTGCTTGACATAAGGCTTTCTTTAGGTCTTCAAAAGCTTGTGTATGTTCCTGAGTCCAAGGGGGGACAGTCGATGTCGCTGCCTCCTGGGTTGTCAACTGTATGAGTGGCTTGGCTAGAAATGCGTACTGAGGGATCCATTGTCTGCAGTAAGAAGTGAGGCCTATAAAGGCCTGCACCTCCTTTTGTGTCGTGGGTTGTGACATGTTTACAATTAAATGGATACGGTCAGGTGTTAGCTGTCTCCCCCCTTTGGACAGCAAGTGCCCAAGGTACACCACTTGCTGAACACAGAATTGTAATTTTGAAGGAGACACTTTGTGTCCCTTGTCAGCCAGGAAATGCAAAACCGTCAGTGATGCTTGTTCACATTCAGGTTCGCTTCGGGCGGTGATCAGTAGATCATCGACATACTGAAGTAGGGCAGTGTTGTCAGGCATGTGAATACTGTCAAGTTGTCTTTTCAATGCTTGGCTATAAATGCTGGGGCTTTCTGTGAATCCTTGAGGTGCGCGTGCAAATTTGAAGCTTCGGCCATTTAAACAGAATCCGAAGAGATATTGGCTTTCCGGATCAATAGGGACACTAAAGAAGGCGTTCTTCAGATCAATTACAGTAAAGAACGTTGCTTCGGAATCAATGACAGTCAATAGAGACGAAATGTCTGGGACCACGGGATATTGTGGTACAATGCATTTATTCAGTTCTCGTAAATCGATCACTAATCGATAAACTGGGGTTGCATTTGGGTCAGTACGTTTAAGAATTGGAATGATAGGGGAGTTACAGAGATTTGAGTCGGTTTCTACAACCACTCCCTGTGCAATGAGCTCGTCAATGATTTTCAGTAAAGCCACTACAGCATCTGGTGGTAACTTGTATTGTCGAATGCGTGGTAGTACTACTCCTGGCTTGAGTGTGACACGATATGGAGCAATGTGCATACAACCTACATCAGTGGGGCCTTGTGCCCATAAATGTGCAGGAACATCTTGTAATCTGGAATCAATATCTCTCAACACATAGTGACCCTTAAAGTCACGCAGAAACAATCTCACTCCTTCCGGGGAGCAACAGATTACAGCCCCTAGAGCTTTCAAAGTCTTGATACCTAACAAGTTTTCTGGACATGATTTCGTGAGTAATAAATCTGTAGTACGTGTCAATGGACCAACTGCAAGGGGAACTGGTTTCGATACTTCATTAACAATGGGCTTTCCTGAAAATCCAAGGGAAACATTCTGTGAGCCTGAGAGGGGTGCCCCTGGAACCTCGTCGTGACTTATTGTCGTCCTGCTTGCCCCTGTGTCAATCAAAAACTTTCTATCTTTCCCTAATACCTGACTATGTACATAAGGACCCTCTTGATCTACAGGAACCTCAATAAGAGGCAAGCCAACCTCCCTCTCTAGGCTGTTTCATGTGTATCGCTGGTAATCTGGATAATCAGTTTGTGCATATTGGTACATCTGCTGTGTTGCATGTTGTGTTGCGGCAATGGGCTGTGGCTGAGGTACCGCTACAGTCTGTACTGTCTGTTGTGGAGCATGCATAGGCTGTATATTCTGTGGTACTTGTTGTTGGACCTGGTCTTGTCTAAGTTGATGTGGTCTCTCTTTAGTTTTACCTGTGGATATATTATGTTTCAGAACTGCACAATCGTTTACATAGTGACCTGGCTGTTTACAATAATTGCATGTCCCTTTAACAGGAGCTGCCGAATTGTTGGACTGTGTCATACCCTTTTTACTACCGTCAGATGAAACGGACTGAGCAACTAGCATTTTCATTTTCGTGTCTTTCATACGTCTCTGTTCGTGATCATGTTCTTCCCTAATTCTGTTCTGGTGATACTGTAACATCTGTAACATTTGTGAAGGCGAATTAGCTTGCCATGTGCTCTCGACTTTCAGTACACGGTTCTTAACCTGGGGCAGTGAATTCTCGACTAATTTGGATACAAAAAGATGCGGATATGACTCGCTACTTGCTTTCAGGCCACTATTAATGATAAAACATTTCTCAAATCGGGAATAAAAATCACTAGTGTCTTCATCGGGTTTCTGTTTGCAGGCTGAGATTGCATCCCAGTCCTCCTTTTTAGTTGCTAACAATCGTGGCAAAACCTGTACTAATAATCCTGGTAATGCTTCAGTTTTATCCCCAAGACCTAAACCTGGGGTTCGAGTCGCTTCTTCATTTTCTAATGCAGCCCAATCTATCTTTTTGTCACCCACCTCCCATTCTTTTTCTTTCAGTTTCTCGTAAATACCGGCAGGCAGTAGTACTTTCAATATTTTCATATTGTCAGGGTAGGTATAATCTCCCATGAGTAACATGTCTTTAATCTCTCGGTGGAAACCTGCTGGGTCCTTATCATGACTAGGCACTATTTTCTTCATTTCCAATAATTCCATTTTAGTTATGGGCGTGTACACAAACACACGTCTAAGGGTATTATCATCATTCCTGACTGGGTGCACTTCTCGTAAGGGATTCTGTCTATATAAAACATTTTTCTTTCTGGGGGTGGAGCTGGAACAAACTGTGGATTCAGGAAAGCACTATATCTGTGTCTATGTTCTAAGATTACTTTAATTAAATCGGTACCTAGGCCTCTCCATTTATTCATGAGTAATTCTACTAGTATATCCGGTAGGGGACCTGGATCAGAATGTTGGCTTTTATACAATATAAGAAGGTGCTGTATCATGTACATACCAGCTAGTCGCTGTTCGTCTGGGGAAAGGTTCAAAAATGTTTGCGCTACTGCGTCTTCATTATATTTATCGGAATTGTCAGCCCATTGTACTGCTGACCTGGCTAATTCTTGTTCATCCATGGAATCGAGTACATGGTACCCCATTTGTTCTTGAAGTATTTTATCGGTAGCCTGAAACAGATGTTCAGGAGTCCTCAGGTTTGACATGGCAGAGTGAAAAAGTCTCTTGCTTTCTGGGCGTATCGTTTTATTAAAGGGTCTACCCTTTCCTACATATGCTATCGTTCCTTTATCTTCTGGCTCATCCTCCTCTGAGGATTTATTCGCGTCTGATTCTGCTTCCCTTTCCGCTTTCTCTTTTACATGGAATAATGTTATTTCTTTACGGATTTTTCTGTACATGGCCTCTATGCATTTTTGTTTATCATGTTTTCCCTCTGCAATATTCTGACCCCATGTAGTTAGTACCTCCATCTCTTCTTTATTTACACCAGGCCGGTCTCGGTCCCTTATGAAACAGTTTATGAGGAATCTTAATAGTACACCTTGTGTGTCTACTTTCTGATGTGCCATGGCCTCGTGAATACATTCCTGACCCTCCCCAGTCTGAACAAAATGATATATCCTGTCTAGATAATCTTGCATTCCTGGAAATAGAACTAAAAAGTTTTCAGCACGTCTTATACGTGTTGAGGCTAATATCATGCAACCGTCTTTGCCTGGTATTGGATCATATCTACAGTCTGTAAGAAACTCTTTAAGCTTTTCAATTGTGACTGGTTTCGGAGTACGTTCCATTGCTAGTTCTCTAATAGTTAATCGGCGTACTGGTGGCGGGGTATGGTAACCCCCTAACGCACCTCCTGAGGCGGAGGCTTGAGCATGATCTGTCTGTAGGGTCAGTGGTGGCTGTAACGGAATTCCAAAAGGATTAAGCGGATTAGTAGGGGGTGCAGGAAGTGGTGGAGGAGTGGTCTGTCGTTGGGGAAGGCGATCAGTGGGTGGTATAGGTGCAGGTGGAACATTGGTATATTCGGGAGCTACATCGTCTAAATAGGAAGAAAGAAAAATATCTGCTGCAGTCTTGTGACGTAATTTAGTCGGAACCAATGGAGGGGGCAGATTTTTCGGTGTTTCCAGGGTCGCCTTGGGCAGGCCCTCGGCCAGGACTGGGTACAGTCCTGTCATAATGGCATTACTCTTTCTGTCGAGTTGTTCTATTCTGACTCGTTCTCCTTCTTCTAGTAGTTCTTTTTCTTTGGCTTTTTCAGAATCCTCTCTACTTTTCTCTGCTTTTCTGAGTGCTTTCTCTGTCCGTCTATGTGATTCTTTACGCCATAATTCAATGGCATCTTTCTGTGATTGTCTGGCTTTCTTTTTCCATAATGCTTCCTCTACTCTCATGATGCACTCGGCATCCCATGTCCCAGTAGCGGGCCATTTCTGATTCTCCTCTAAGTCCTTGGTGTAATCCACCCACAAGTCGAGGTATAATACGGCGTCTAAGCCGTGCTTGTGGTACATAAAATATCCGGGAGTGTCCCTGGGTGGGATGGGAACAGCTTCCTCGAGTATTCCTTTTCTAGTTCCTATCTGTCTCAGCTTAGAGAACAGAGGCATTCTGAACCCTGATACTTGATACTTACTCGAACTTGAACACAATTAATACAATAAACACAGTAATAAAGGTCAAAACAATCACTCATACCACAACATTAAAACACATTTTAACATTTCGAAAATGAACAACAATAACTAGAATAACTAGATAACTGGATACTGGATATACTGCTAAACAGTACAGATACACTGCTAAAACAGTGCAGACCGGGTCTGTGTACCCAAACCCGTCTTGACCGGACACAAATTAATGCACCTGTCTTGATGCACCACAGCAACGGTACTCACCGGGAAGCACGGAACGGAAGGCCTCGGAAACTCGACACTGGACTGGACCGGACTGAACTTGACTAGACTCGTGACGTAGGTACTTCGGAACTGGTGGGCCTCTAGACTCCTCGGACCTTGCTCTCTTGGCTGGGCTCTGGTCGGGATCCTCCGCACTCCTCACCGCCTCGTCTGGGTGTCGATCGCAGTCTCAGTCACCTCCGTTGGCCTGAAGGAGATACAGGAAATCCTGCGGGTACGCGTAATTGTCCGTCACGGCTGTGGCAGGGGGCTAGGCCTGCAACGCACCGCCGGCGTGTAAGGTGGGGGAGGGGTCCCTATTCGGGCGCCAAATTGTGTGGTAAATAAAGATTTACCTATGCTGAATTTCTATGCGGTAAAGTTCAATAAATTAACTCAATCGAAAAATGAGAGGCAGAGTCCGTGGCATCTGAGTTTATAAAGGGTTTATTCCATAAAATGGAATTGGTTCGAACCAGGTATCATGTTCCATCACCACGAAGGTTCAGGAAGGGATAGACAATACTTTATTGACAGTGTACAATATATATAGTCAATGCATATAATGGTGATGGATACAAAAGGCGTAACAGCTGAGAGAACCGAGATAAGAACACATGTACGTAACAGAAGGCGTAACAGAAGGCGTGCACAAGGGCGTACACGGAGGTGTGTGCTAGAGACGTCACATGAAAGTGTCACAAGTAGGTGGATTCATGGAGGAATCCTGCAGTGTCAGCAGAAATACATGGCTGGATGCGCGCGCAGGTAACATGACGTGTGATTGACGTGGAACTGGAGGGTGGAGGGGACTTGACATTTAGCTTCCGAAAGAGGAGACAGAAGTCTGGCGTGTCAGGACAATCTAAACCTAATCATATCTGATATCTTGTGTTTGAGGAACTGTATTATCTAGAAGGAGAGGTCTCTCGGGCAGAGGCTATTCTATACTGACTGCTAATGCGTGCATATGCGCCTACGTGTCTGCGTGTAGTGCTAGGGGCCATGGGCCTACCATGGTAACAGGAGCAGTGAATTACTTGCATGGAGACAGAAAGGCCGGGCCCTTTGCTCTGCAGCTGGGGGGGATGTTTACCTGAATCACTAGACAGGAATGTGTTTTCGAGGAGCGGAGCAGATAACTCGAAGGCTGAATACAGTCTTGGCTGGCAAGCAGGCCGAGCCGGGCACCGCTCGCCACGCAGGGAGTAAGGCAGAGGTCATGGATACAGATCCAGGCTGCGGCTTTCAGAGGCAGAAGGCAGGAAGGCAGAAAAGGGCTTGATGGCAGAAATCAGGGCCTAACTCAATAGAGCCAGGAATACGTGAAAGTGCACCATGTAAAGACGGTGGCAAGGCACACTTAGGAACTGAATTCTCGATCCATTCATTGTGCATCTGAAAGAGGACATGTTAACGTTGGACGCAAATGTATTTGCGTCTTCATAGCTGGTCATGGAGGGAAATTACATGTACTTGAAGCACGTACATGGAGCCGTTGGGGTCTACGTTAGGGGACATAATTTACCATAAAATTCAAATTACCTAGCTACTATTAGGCTATTAGGCTAGCTACACCAGTGACTCACAGTGACAGTGGCAGTCATTTTCCAAACATCATGTTTTGACAACTGCGACAACGTTAGGAGTAAAGAATAAGTTGACTTCAGCCTATCACCCCCAAAGAAATGGTCTTTGTGAGTACCTCAATGGCCTGCTCAAAGTCAAGATCAGCAAAATAAGTGCCACAATTGGGAAAAAAGTGGCTTTATTGCCTTCCCATCGCTTTGTTTACACTTAGAAACGCTCCCAGTTCTGATCACCTTACACCTCACCGGCTTGTCACCGACAGATCAATAGATGTGGTTGTTCTCTCCACCAGACTTAACAAGACACTGAGCCTTCTTCTGATATTGTGAGCGATGAATTGTTGTTCATTTATGTGCACTTATGCGTGCTTCAAAGTTCCTTTCCATTCAGATATTAAAGACCAAGGGTCCTATCTCCGATGACCTTCCGCCTATCTGCTTTGGGACATACATCTTTGTAAAAGGAGCAGTCCGGAAGAGGAGAGACCTCAAATTCAGCGAACACTTGCAAATTGACTTTTCACCCACAGCTGACATCAGAAAGGAATGCATTCATCGAAGCCAAATGAGGATCCACCCGGCACCATCCCAGATTTGAACATTGACCGAGAGAAGGGCATCACGTACCAACTAACTATCCAAGATCAAGAATGTGGAGATCGTATGATGGCCTACGGACTGAGACGCAGCAACAGAACCACCCTCCATGTCAAGCTTTCAATGAAAAAGATATGTACAATTGCAGTTATTTTCTTTGTTATGTTTGTTATTTCAGTAGCCATATTCCACTGGTTAGCAGTGCGATCAGAGAGAGAAAGAGAAGCTACTAGCAATGTTAGACCTGCAGCCACAACAGGGCACCCCGTGTTCAAGACACTTCCTGGTAACGAGCACCACCCACATTGACACCTTCCTCTCCCCAAGTGACCCCACAGATTGGGACCTGGTACCTGATCTCACCCTGAATCCCCCTATGACAGGTACACCTAAACGTGCCCGCCAATATAAACGAAGTATTAGAGATGAAATGGGTCACGAGGAAGTGCCAGTCAGATATACATTGTGTACCCAACGTAAGGAAGAACAGGCTTTGCAAATTCCAGACTGGGTCAGTAATCTCCAAAAGACAGTTGTTTTCACCTTCGACCAGCACTCTATGCCTGATTTCCACTCCCAGCGCCCTAGTGAGAGAGCAGAGGATAATGGGATTCACAACGTTCTATTAGACAACATGTGGTACAGAGACATGAGGGAGGTTGGAAGAAAGGTCACAAATGAATCCTGCTTTGTATGTGCTCACATTCAACACGCTGTAAGTAATGTAATGTAATGTAAGGGGTTATTTATACCGCGCAACTATCGCTCCAAGGAGCATCTTGGCGCCCACTTGTTTGGCTGATCAGATAGAATTCTTACACTAGGGATCTGGCAGTGGTGTCAGATAGAGTAAAGATCCAGGTTTTTAGTTGTTTCCTGAATTCAGTTTCTCTATCCAAGGCTCTTATGTGGGGGGGGGGAGTGTGTTCCAGGCTTTTGTGCCTAGTACCGCAAGGGACTTGCCCCCGCGGGTCTTGAGCCTGAATGATTGAACTGCCAGAAGATTGGCGATAGTCGAGCGGAGAGTTCGAGTTGGATGGTATCTGATGAATTTTTCCCGCAAATACAACGGTCCTAGTTTATGTATTGCCCTAAACGTGATGAGCAAGATTTTAAATAGAATTCTTTTAATGATAGGTAGCCAATGTAAAGTCTTGAGGGCTTCCGTCGCTGATGATCTCCTGGGCCACTTTAATACAAGTTTGGCCGCCGAGTTCTGCACCATTTGGAGCCTATAGGTAACCTCCTTGTTGGTACCTGCATATAGTCCATTACAATAATCAAGGTGGGATGTGACCAGTGCGACCACTACTGTTTTCCTGGCCTCCAAGGGAACGAGGTCGAAGAACTTTCTCAAGCTCTTTATAACACCAAAGCACGTACCTGCCACTTTCAGTGCCTGCTGTTTAAAGGACAAATTCCAATCAAAGGTCACTCCCAGATTGCGGGCCGTGGTGGCAGTATTGGGTGGTATTTCTGCTTTCTCAGGCCACCACAGTCTGGGTATGAATTCATTGTTTGGGCCCAACACTAGTTTTAATTCGAACCTGAAGTACGGCACCTCCATCCTCATGGACATCTATTGGATCTGCAGAAAAAAACTCTATCTGCAGGTGCCTCCCCACTGGCAAGGACTTTGTTCCATCGTGACGATGCATGAACTGCATCTGGTTGACCCAGCAGCTAACATTTCTCACATTCATACCCACCCAATGACAGATGATGTCACTCTGCTCCACCACCAGAAAAAGAAAGTCAAGAACTATTTCTCACATGGCCCATTTCAGGGCATTCCACAAGAATTCCGAATTTTCAACTATGCTCGCTGGCTCCAAGTGACCAGGTACGAGCTGATGCAGCTTGTCAACAACATCCGTGATGGGTTCAACGCTGTGAAAGAAGAACTACGACCTTTGAGACTCATGGTTCTGAAACATCACTATGTTTTGGACCAGTTAATTGCGATGAATAGTGGTGGATGCGCAAAAGTGGGAAAGTCGTCCTTCTGTGTCTTCATTTTGGCCAATGGTGCGGACAATGGAACACTTACAAAGGCCATTGAGGACTTGGACAATTTGGGGAGACAGATGCCTGAGGATGGAAGTGCAAAAGCAGATGTTTTTTGGACTGGATGCCTTCATGGCTATCTGCAGTACTAAAATTTATAGAGCTTATATTATGTGTGCTTGTAATGATGTATTGCGGAACACAGATTATGCTGTATTGTGTTAAGAGATTGAGATATAAGGTAGTTGAGATGAACTATGAAGACTCAGGAGAATACACAGGAATACGCACGGGACAAGGGGAAGGGGAAGAGTTAGCAATGTTAAACATAGTAGAACTTACCATCCCTGACTCACGCACTTTACAGGTTCTTCTGGATAATAACTACCAGGCCCAGGTTCATAGTGGCCCACCACTTCCCTTAGGGAGAGACTTGGTACATCCTCACGAAACGATGTGCAACAAACTAGGTGGCCACATGAGGGCTTAGCAACTGCCCCGAACACTGAAGAGCCGCCTCTTCATGACCCACAATGGCCACTACCCCCGGCATAGGCTAAAAATGCGGATCAAATGATGTTCAATGATATTCAATAATATGAATAAGAGGAGGGAATGAGAGAGGGGAAGATTTTACTATGTAGATACCCTGGGACATTCTTATCGCTTAGCCAGCATTAACCCCTGTGTAGGCCCTGCTGCTAGAAAGTTATAGGCCTCAGTTACATTGACCAGAGAGCTGCCATTTTCTCTTTGTTTAAGCAGAGAGCAGGTCTGACCCAGGCTTCACCGAGCTCCACTTCTGCAAAGCTCAGCACTCCTATTTAGGCCCCCACCCTACGGTGTGCTGAGTTCGCGAACGCTAACGTCCAAGTTCCCCTCTATTATTTCAACACACCCCGGAGCACCACCTAAGGCTTTGAATGAGGAAAAGGGAAGTGCCAGCCACAGCTGCGATAGTCTTGTGTGATAAATGGGGCTACAGGAATCACAGACTGGCACATAGACGCATAAAATAAAATCCTTTTGTGCAATAACACTTTTCTGCCGTCCATGCACAATTTATGACAAGCTTCCAGTCAACAAGGCGCAACCCTTAGTCTAGACAAGTGTACGAGTCGCATCTACGGGAAGAGGGCTACTTTTGAGCGTACGGATGGGAAGGGCGCGGGCCAGGCTGTAAGTAACGAAGGAAAGGGTATGTGGTACGAGAGGGCAAGATGACGTTGCTATACACTTATAGCCACCTTGAAACCTATGAAAAGGAGGTTCACAAAGACCTCTTTGAATTACTCCTCCTGAGTGAGTTCTTCCCGTGGGTTATTCGAGAACCCATGTATTTAGTACATGTACTTTGATTGTGATGCTTTAGGTTATATTCTGTCTTATGTAATGTTACATTTGAAATGTTGCCTTTGCTAGATATTCTGTTAATCTTGCTTTTTCCTCACTATATTTGAAGAGTTTATGTTCTATTTTAGGGACTTCTCACTTATAGGCAAATGTGAGTATTTTCCTATGCAACATGTACTTTGCTTTTAGGTTGAGGTAATATCCGGTCTGCCGAAGGCAGAACCGGAAGTACCGAGATTTAATGTTTCTTAGTGTGGACTATTTGTCCCGCCTCTGTTTTTGCCTCTCTCCCATTGGCTGGCTTCCTAAACGGAGGCCAGCCATTGGAGGAGAGAGCTGTCCCTCCGAATAGGCTCCGTTCTTTTCGGATTTAGAGGTGTGTTCGGTGTTCTTTTTTCCACTTTTAGGCCACGCCCATTCTGAGAACACCAAACACACCCCCAATCCGAAAAATTTGCAACGTTCTGCAGCCGCCATTTTCTTTCCCCCCGCAGTGAAGGTGAGCCTCGAGCCTCTGCCTCTGCCCCGTTTGTGCCGTTTTCAGTGCTCCTGCACCTCTGTTAGTGCCGTTGTTCTAGCTTTCCTTTATTTATTTAATTCACCGGGAGCCGGCCGTCTCTCCAGCAGTGGGCTTTCCGCGAGAGGGCCTCGCTGGGGGCAGTCATGCAGCGAGTCGAGCGGCAGTGGCAGGGGGCTCCTTTGCCTCTCTCCGCTTCGATAACCTGGCCCTGCGCGCACTGCCGGTTTTGTGTATTTATTGGAAAGTTTATCGAGCGCTCAGAAGTGTGACTTGACTTCTAGGCGCAGCCGAGCATCTCTTGGTGGCTTTACCCCCACACAGGGCAGGACTCCTTTTACCCTCTCTTCTTGCCTCATTTTAACCCTCCCACCGCAAGTCTGATCCCGGCGCCGCCGCCGCCGACGCAGCCATGATCTTCGACAAGGTGAGTTCGTGCTGACACTGGACTGCCCGGAGCCGGGCTCCCCGCCCGTCTTCAGCGGCGGAGACACCGTGGCGGGCCGGGTGCTGCTGGAGCTGGAGGCCGAGGCCAAGGTGGAGTCCATCAAACTGCACGCCCAGGGCCTGGCCCGGGTCCACTGGACCGAGTCCCGCAGCGCCGGCTCCAGCACCACCTACACCCAGAACTACTGCAACGAGGTGGGCTACCTGGAGCACCGGCAGGGCCTGCTGCAGACAGGTGAGCCCACGCTGCGCCAGACAGCAAGCGCCTAGAAGCCGTTCTCTCTGCAGCGCTATGCTACTAAAGTTTCACTAAGTGCTAGAAGTAAGCCGTCTCTCCAGCAGTGGGCTTTCCGCGAAAGGGTCTCGCTGGGGGCAGTCATGCAGAGAGCGGCAGAGGCAGGGGGCTCCTTCGCCTCTCTCCGCTTCGATAACCTGGCCCTGCGCGCACTGCCGGTTTTGTGTATTTATTGGAAAGTTTATCGAAGACGGGGTCTATACTTCCGTGTGCTGCCTCTTTGTGTTTCTTTTTTCGCATTTGTAAAGCGCCAACCACCATTATCAAGGCACTTTGAGCACATGTTCTATTCGGGCGCCCTTACTTTCAGGTCTGGGAAAGCCATCAGACGGCAGGAAGTTTGGTTGACAGGGTGTGTTTGGTTTTGTGTTGTTGCAACATTTGTTCTTTGTTTAGAGTTGGTGGAAGTGTGTGTGTATGTATGGGGGGGGAGGAAGGGGGGGGTTAGCTCAGTTAATGTGACCAGAACCCTGCGTTTTAGATTCTGAGGTGTCTTTTCAACATTAATAATACACCTCCAAGGAGCAAAACAGAGCATTGCACAGAACATATTGTTGCAGCCGAGGCTTCCAAACGTCAGGGTTTGTACATAGAACAGTTCTGTGCCCTGGTGCCACTGCACCTGCAGCACCAATGGTAGCTGCGCCTCTTTTGTAGATTATTCTAGCAGCCCTAGTACAGACAGTCTGCGCATTCGTTAACGCAAGCACTGCTTAATGTTGGCTGTAACTTCAGGCGCGTGCATGCATGTCCGTGAGCACCCGCATATACTTTGAAACGCACATTGTTAATCTTGGACACTTGGAGTCGGGCGCCCACCCGACGTGTAAAGGGAGCATTCATCAATCCCCGATTATTTTAAAAATCTCATGTCAAAATACAGTCATAGTTTTACCGCATTATTCCAAACTCGTGTTTCTTTTTACACTACATTGCTACTCCACACTATTTTCAATACTTCAGAATTGTATGAGCTTTTCCTCAGAAATGCAGCTCGAGCGGTTAACTTTTTTCCACACAAAGAATTTTTGCCAAACCCTGTTTTGAGTTTTAGCATAGGGACGTGTTGAAATATATGTTCCTGCATAGCTCGCTACACATTCGTGAAACACAACACACGGAATACATTTTACACTCTATTTTACTCCATCCTCTCACCTCTAGTCACCAGGGCCGCTTGGCGATATTTTTAATTAACACAGCAGCATGCTCACATTGACGGGGAGAGCTTTTTTCTCATGTTTGCCAAATCGGCGACATGATACCCACCTGGAAAATAATTTTGTATTCTATGAATCGTGAAAGACAGAGTTTTATTTTTAATACAGTGTTACCTGCAAAATGTTTTGGGAAGGTAAGGAGAAGAGGGAGCACGGGATAAAAGGAGCACCTATGAGATAGCGCCTGATTTAGATTTCGGGGGACGGGATATATCCGTCACTGTTGTGACCGAAAACCCTGTGTGACAAAATCTAAATCAGGTTATAGGCACCCGTCGAAAAACAAAGAAAAAAGACAGTCAACACGTTATAAAAATGTACCCATTCTTCTGTGATTCGCTTTATTTCTATTTTCAGACTTAAATATTTCAAAGAATTGATTTTAAAAGTATAAAACCAATACTCGACCTCTGGCTCTCTCTTTCTCTCTCTCGCCTGCTCTCCTTTTCTTTTGCTGTCCCAATCTAGCTAAGCATGGGCATGCCAAGTTTTGAGCAGATCTGTCTAGGGCCCGAAAAGCAAAAGAGGGTTAGGAAATGTTTTTACATTGTAGCTGCTGTAGGAACTTTTGCTCTCCACTGCTGACTGGAATTTATTGGCAAAAAAGGAACTTTACCCCTAATAGATCCTTTTGTGGTTTGGTGTAAATCCCTTTGATAGTTTTTGAGATATTTGTAATACAAAAAGGTATGGGCCAGACTTTAAAGGATTAAATTGCAGTGAAGTCAGAAATGTTCTCCGGATTCGTGTCTGTGGGGTATTTGCAAATCCGAATTTTGAAAAATAAACAGACTTCATTTAGCAAAGGAACATTTTTCCTTCGTCCATTACAAGCTCTGCAAGGAGGAGCAGCAAATACTGATGATCTGGTTGACTGGTCACCAACTGAAAATATTTGTTGCCACAGAAGGAGTTAGGCACCGAACTCTATATGCTGATAAAAGCGCGGGGATGTGCCAGGGGTAGGAGGAGCATCCTCTGTCTTCAGGAAGTGTGTGGAGTGTCCCTAGGGCCAGATATATCCCTCGAACCTATAAGCAAGCATTGGCAAGTCAACAGGTCTCTCCTATGCAAATATATTGGATTTCTCAATGTTTTTTTTAAACATATTGTACAACAGAACTGACTTCAATGCAGCATGGATGAAAGTAAAAAGAAAAAGTGCTAGGACACGGTCAGTGCTGGCTGTGTCATACAGCTTTTTAGGTCGAGGACCTAAAGGCTGCGCTTGCGCAGTCTCCGGTCGGAGAATTAATGTTTTTGAGTATGGGGCTTGAACCCGCCTCTCTCCTCCATCTCTCCTCCATTGGCCGGCTTCCTAAACGGAAGCCAGCCATTGGAGGAGACAGGCGTCACTCAAATCAAGCCCCGTCTCTTTCGGATTCGGGGGCTTGTTTTTGGCGTTCTTGCCACCTGTGACGTCACTCAGAATGCCAAAACACGCCCCCGAATCCGAAAATGTTTGCATGTTTGCGGCCGCCATTTCTTTTGTGCCGTTCACTTTCCAGTACCGCTCTGCTACTTATCGGAGACTCACTTGGTCCCGACACGCCTTCGGCACCATCCCCCGTGTGCTTCTGAGTCTGGGTGCACTTTAAAAGATCAACGCCGGGCTCTGGGCTGCCTGTGTGCCATTTTGGATCCAGTGCACATTATGATGTGCGGAGGAGAGAGAGGGGGGTCGGGGAGAGAGGGAGTCAGCTCCGCAGTCCTCAGGGAGACACGTCTCTCTGCCTTCTCATCAGCTGGCAGCGCTCGACTCCTCCGCAGCATAATCTGTTTCCTAGAGTTATTCCGAACGAGTCTGTGGACCAGCAGGTAAGCCACTTAGTATTTTTTTGCTTAGATTCTCTCTTTTTGTGTTTGCTTTCTGTGTTGCTTTCTCTCTTCCCCACACCACTCTCTTCCCCACACCACTCTCTTCCCCACACCACTCTCTTCCCCCACACCACTCTCTTCCCCCCACACCTCTCACTACGTCACTCTCTCTCTCCCTAACTCTCTCACTAACACTCACTACATCTCTATCTCTCACTATACTACACTCACTATACTACACTCACTATACTACACTCACTATACTACACTCACTATACTACACTCACTATACTACACTCACTACACTACACTGCACTATACTACACGCACTATACTACACTCTCTCACTATACTACACTCTCTCACTATACTACACTCTCTCACTATACTACACTCTCTCACTATACTACACTCTCTCACTATACTACACTCTCTCACTATACTACACTCTCACTATACTACACTCTCACTATACTACACTCTCACTATACTACACTCTCACTATACTACACTCTCTCACTATACTACACTCTCTCACTAACTCTCTAACTCACTACTCAACTCTCTCTTTCTCACAGCAACACATAATCACTACAACAGTAACTATCTCTCACTCTAACACACTACTCAAAATTCACTCTCTCTCTATCTCACTACCTCTCTATCACTACATCACTCTATCTATTTCGATCTCACTCTCACTACCTCACTATATCAGCACACACTCTAAAAAAAATAACTACATCACTCTCTCACTACCTCACAACTTCACTCTCTCTTTCTAAATTACTAATTCACTCTCTCACTACCTCACTCTCAAATACACTAAGTCACTTTCACTACCTCACTATCTCACTACATCACTGTTTCTATCGTAATACCTCACAACATCACTAACACTCACTACTTCACTCTCTCTTTCAATACATCAATCTTTCTCTATCTCACTACCTCACAACATCACTCTCGATCACTACCTCACTCTCTATCTACCTCACTCTCTCACT
Source organism: Lissotriton vulgaris (assembly GCF_964263255.1). Classification (NCBI taxonomy): domain Eukaryota; kingdom Metazoa; phylum Chordata; class Amphibia; order Caudata; family Salamandridae; genus Lissotriton; species Lissotriton vulgaris. The sequence goes on from NC_141685.1 coordinate 129,490,928, forward strand.
ACATCACTCACTCTCTATTTCAATACCTCTCTATCTCGCTACCTCACTCTCTCTCTGCTAATGCAAAATGTCTAATGCAATATGTAACACATATGCAAACACTTAAGCTATTGACAATAGAAATGACAATAACATTTACTTAGGGATAAAAAAAAAAAATTAATAATAATAATAATAATAAGCAATGCCAATAGCTCTACCTATAATATTGCCGAGACCATTGCATTGTAAATGCTTGTTAAATGTACTTTGCAGTTGTCCTCTAGCAATTTGAAAGCTTGTATTGAGTAAATGCAATGTTCAGTACTGAAGTCTAAATCCACGTGGCTACCAGGCTTCTGAGCTGCTGCGCCAAGCCCCCTGACCCCTCCTGCCTGTAGTGTCCTAGCTGACACTGTTAAGGGTTAATATTGTAAAGCCTACACTAAACACCCACCCACCACTGATGTCACGAGGCACGTGACATCAGTCAATAAAAGGAGCCGAGCGCACGTGCTCGTGGCTCACTAACCCACTACCTAACTGGTGTCAGTGTCGCACTCATTTCTACCATGTGGGCCTAGAGCCCACGACGCGACAATGGCGACGAGGCGGAGCCGGTGCCCATGCGTGCACCAGCATTAACGTTGGGGGGAAAAGAAGGAGAATGCTTCCATGAGCAATCCCCCCGAGAGCGAGAGGCCCGCGAGGCGTGTGCCGTGCCCCGGGCCGAATCATAGAAAAGCGGACCGGACAGAGCCCACCTGCACCGGCCGCGATTGTGCCCCGGAGAAGAGTCCTGGCCGGGCGGAGCCCACTCGCCACGGCCGCAGGAGAAAATAGGCCCGTAGGCCGGAGGTGAGCCCAGGGACTGCGAATGGCCCCGGGGGTCACGTATGCCAGGAGCGATCCCCCTATGACTGCACATAAGCGGAGCCCACCCGCATGGTCAGGCGCCCCGCCGGGCGTGAAGCAGCCGAAAATAAACTTTAATCAATGCAGCGCCAGCGAAGCCCACCCGCGGCCTGCATGAAGCGACCCCCGTATGGTGAACTGACGCGGTGCCCACCCGCACAGACATGGCAGCGAAAATGAACTTTAATCAATGCAGCGCCAGCGGAGCCCACCCGCGGCCTGCCTGCAGCGTCTGTTGTCCCCCCCCCCCCTCGCCGCATGTGTAATTAAATCAAAAAACAATACCGGGTCTTGGCCCCTAACTCAGCAAGGCTGAGCCAAAAATTCACTATTAGAACAACACAAAAGCCAATGCTGAGAGACACTTTTGAACCAAAAAGGGGGGGGGGGGGATTTTGAAAAAAGCAAAACCACCTGCTTAATTTCTTTAGCAACGTATCAAGATTTATTTTCTTGCAATTATTTTTTACTTTGTATAATACACAATTTTTAGTGCAAGGAGAAGCCAACAGTTTTCATATATACAGTACATATTACAATGAAAAAAAGGAAAACATAAGTATTTCAAGCATTCAGTCATACATGGCCGTCCAATCATACACAAACATTCATACACATACTAACATGATCAACAAACCAAGAGAAACAAATAAAACCACGTATTAGTCAAAAATAAATTGGAAAGAATCCCTTTGGATGATGCAGTTTTAAAGTCTTTTTTGTGTATTTACACCGGGACAAATCTTTGTCTCAAAGTAAGTGAAGGTGCTCAGTCCTTAACACAACAGATAAAGACCAAATACGGGGTAGAGTGGTCTACGCGTTTCGAACCCCGCTTGTTAGGGGGGTTCTCCTCAGGACCAAGTGGTTCTGCAAAAATAAAAACGGGTGCTTAGGGAGGGGTTCCACAAACAATTATAATGTGAGACTCAACAGTCCAGTGCGTACACCAGCCTACCTCAGCCAATGGACCAACAAGTCATCAAAATTCGTAGATGGTGAGTCGAGAAGTTTGAAAGTAGAATGCTCACAGTAGCTGTAACCAAAGCAGAAGAAATACCCGTGCTGGTCTTAGTTTCAAACACTCACAGTGATTCATTCGCTATATCCTAATGTCTAACAGAAGCGGGACTCTTACCTGCGCTTCGGCCGTGTAATTAAAGGCGGCCGCGGCGAGGGTGAAAGCACTGAAAAGAGAAAAGTAAAGCGGAGTCTACCCGCTATTCCAAAGGCTGCGGCCCGTAATGTAGCACGACTCGCGGAGCCCACCCGCAGCCTGCTTCCAGCGTCCCCCGCCGCGCAAAGTGAGTGAAGCGCGGCGACGGGGTGAAGAGACTGCAAAGGAGGAGCTGCGGGACACCAAAACCGAAGCGGAGCTCACCCGCTGCAGACACTGCCTCGCCCGTCGGAGCATGACCCCCAGCTCCCCTGCCCGCGCGGAGGGAATGAGGCTGCCGCGGGCAGGGAGTATGTGCCCGCAGGGGCAAAGAAGCTGTCCCTCCACACGCGCACAGAAAGTGCATCACTGCGCACCTACATGAAAGGAAAGAGAGGGGACTTACCTCTGCCCAGCAGTGACTCCAGCTCCTCCCCTCCTGCCCTCTCCATGGCAACAGCAGGTCCTACAAGCTGCAAGAGGAACAGCAGGAAAGAAAGTCCCCAAGAGGAGAAAGCCACTGCTGAAGAAAAGCCCAAGCTACACTACCCTCTAGTGGACTTTGGTGAGCAGTGCACCAAAAGAAGCCACAAGAATAAGTCAAGCACAAGTAAGCACAAGGGACAGCCTACAGGGAGAACAAGCCTACAGCGACGCGGACGGAGACCCATCACCCCTGCTGAAGTGACGCCTGTGGCCACAGGTGCTTGCCGCAAGCTTTCGACCAATATTGGTGTCAAACAAGGGTGCGTGTTGGTTCCACTCCTTTTTTCAACTTGTTTATTTCAGACCTATCTCCTTTACTTGCCAATGTCCATTCTCATCCCCCTCAAATAGATGGATCCCGCATTAGCAATCTGTAATATGCTGATAACCTTGTGTTACTGACACATACAAAAGTAGGACTACAGAGGTTACTTGATCAGCTGCTCCCCTACACAACAATAAACTCCCTTGAACCGAATTTGCCTAAAACAAAATTAATTTCTTTTGGGAAGCGGAAGCAGCAGAGAGGTGGGTGGTTTTAATAATAAAAACATTGAAACAGTATCTCATTAAAAATACTTGGGAATTTTTGGGGACTCCAGAGGCTCCTTTTTTAAGCAGAAAAAGGCAGTAAGGGCAAACGCCTGGTCACTCGAGGTTGCCTCAGTGAAACTTTCGAAACAACTACTTGGCCCAAGCCTTACCCCATTGCTAAAGATGATGAAGGCAAAGATAACCAACTCCCTATCATATGGGCATGAGATCATGATGTGCGCATTAAGTACCCCTCTAAACAAATTAACCAACAACATTTTTGAACGAGCATTGCGCCTGCCAAGATCCTCTTCACCAGCCCAAATCAGACTTGAACTTGGACTATTAGACCATCATGGTGTCGAGGCCGGCGCGTTTATCAAGCTTTGCATAGACTGCACAATTCCCGGGAATAGTACTAGAACAGAGCCACCCAATAGTCCCACCAGGACTGGGTAATGTCAATCATATGAGCTAAATGTCCAGGTAGGAATCATTCACAGTATAAATTTTACATTCAACAGTGTCATAACTATGATCACTCAATTAGGGAAGGTAACCAAGGGGTTTCAGCAACAACAAGAATGAATAGTATCAAAAATATATATTTATTTTTTGATTTTCAAACATAGAATTTTTTGTGTTTTTCAATTTTATCCAGAAATTAAGAGTCTGGCAACGTTAAACCACCAAAACCATATATCACAAATCATATGGTGGCACATAAACACCTTTACCACATAGTGTGGACACAATCAAGGGACCACATGCACATTATTACATATGCAGCCTAATTCACAAAATATTGTTTCAAGTGAATTATACAGTCTGGTTGTATAAAAGGTGTTAGGCGTCGACGTTTCGGTCCATGTTGGTCAAAACGATCCGAAGGACCATCTTCAGGACAGAAAGAGTTGCACAGAGGTATCTAATACAAACATAACAACACGACATCATCAGTGAAACCCTTGGGTACACGGAGATTTTTTGCAGCTCAATACAAAGAACAAAGTGACAAAACACTTCACTAGGACATGACTAGGTGTGGCATGCACCTACAGACCACCACCAAGTGCACGCAAACCAACCTACTTATACACATGTGCCAAAGAAGAAATATGCCAAAGAAAGAACCATGTGACTAGTGCCTCCAGGATTCTATTACTACAATGCCAGGAAAGTTCTACCTTATAGATAAATGCACTGAAAAGTGAGATGACCCATATATCAAGTGTGCACTACCAAATTTAGCCTGTGTAGTGTATAATACTTACATACAGCCAAAACGCCTCACAGGTCGTTCTGTAAATCATTAAGTGAATAAGTAAATAACGCTACATGAGCGGTAAAATTCTCCCTTAGTTCTACAAAACGTGAACGTAAGAACACTTACATACTGGCGGCCACCCGAATCTCTGAAAAACAAACAAGTCCATAATCAGGAACCTGCACACGCCAGAACTACCTTAACTCCAGTACTATCATGCCTCAAAACTTACTTCGTTGGCCAAGAGACGCCGGCTCTAAGGAGTCCGTGTGTCTTCTCCGGGTGCAATCGCGGAAACCCTCAACTTCCGCATACAACGTAAATAACATTAGGCGTCATGACGTCACTTAGACAGTGAACTCGGCGGCCATCTTAGAGTGGTCTGGAAGGCTTACTAGTCGTGTGGCAACAAAACAATGAAAAGAATTAAGAACAGACTAATAAAACTAATAACTAAACCAAAATACAAAAACGTCCTCTACTCCAATCAGGTTCATAATTAATTATCACATACAGCCGTATGTGACAGTCCAGACTCGGAAGACACCTATATAGAGGTGGCCAATAAATGCCACTCAATAAGCGTGTTCAGCCCATTCTCCACTGTATCGCATAACCAAATCAGTTTGTTCTCTCTTTGAGCAAGCAGTTTTTCCACATTAGGTCGTCTCCTTGTACCCTTTACACACTCAATAACAAACCATTTCATATCAGTGGGAGCATGTGACATATTATTAAAATGCTGAACCAGTGGCGCCGTTTGGATTTTGCATCTGATGCGGGACTGATGTTGTGTTATGCGTTTCCTTATTTCCTGTGTTGTTTTACCTAGGTAATTCAGGCCACAAGGACATTGGATACAATAGACCACATTTTTGGTCATGCAATTCGAATGTTGTTTCAGCGTCATCTGTCTCCCATTAATGCAGCAGGTTTTGGTTACTTGTGTGGTCGCACAAGCTGTGCATCCACCGCAGGGAAAATGTCCGACAATGGGTGCCAGGCCCCACATGCTAGTTAGGGTATTGATCTTAGGTTCCCTATAGGCTTTGACCAAATGGTCACGTAGATTCTTTCCTCTTTTAAAGGCAAATCTGGGGATGGCTAACTGGGGTTCAACCTTTTTGATCAAATGCCAATTGCGTTTGATGATTTTAGTGATTTCTGTAGATTCTGTACCAAAAGTCAGGACACAAGTTAAGGGTACTGTATCTGATGTGGTATTGAGGTTTATTGACTGCTTTTTTTGTAGGAGGGCTTGACGGTCATAAAACCAGGCACGCTTCATCGCATGCTTTACCAGCCGGTATGGGTATGACCGAGTCACGAGTTTTTCTTGCAAAATTTTTGCTTCCCTGAAATAATCATCCCTCTTGGTACAATTCCTCCGAATTCGGAGGAACTGACCAAAGGAGAGATTATCCCGTAGATTACGGGGGTGGTGGCTGTTATACCTTAAAAGGGTATTTCGTGCCGTGGGCTTAGTATATAAACTCACGGCAAGTGTCCCTTCTACATGAATTTTGCAAGAATGAAAAACAGCAAAGTAAGTGGGGCTGACACAGAAGCAGACTGCAATTATGCTCCTATTTAGGCTTACACTCCCTTTCACTGCAGACTTAAAGGAACTTCTACTCATCATGCAGTCCAGCTTGACCTCCATCGAATCCAAGATGGACTCCATGAATGCAAGGCTGGACTGAGTCAGGCACAGGGTGGACAAACATGAGGACCAGCTGACGGAGGCGGAGCGCCGTATTTCGGACCTAGAGGACTCAGCCACTGCTACCACGTCTCGAAAATCTGACATGGAAAAAATCCTTAAGGTAATAGCCGCCAAGAATGAGTATTTGGAATCCCGCTCCCGCCTCGACAACCACCGAATCCTTGGCGTATCTGAGACGACAGCTACAGGGCGGATGGAGGACTTTGTGGAGCGTCTCCTTATAACACTATTTGGGAGGGAGGCCTTCTCGCCGGTCTTGGTGGTGGAGTGAGCGCATCATTCCCTTTCTGCGCGACCTGTCCCAGGTTCCACTCCCCGGCCGATAATGGCCAGGATAGTAAATTATCGGGACCGGGACAATGCCCTCCGCCTGTCAAGGGAACATGGGCAGCTCTGTTTTGAGGGTATGGAGATCTCGCTCTACCCTGCTTTTACCATGGCAGTGCAGGAACAGAAGAGAAAGTTCATCCCAGTCAAAAAGAAACTGCAGCAGCTAAATCTGCCTTACGCTATGCTCTTCCCGGCACGGCTCAAAGTCATGCACTCAGGGAAACAGGTTTTTTTCAACACTCCGCAACAGGCACAGGGCTTTCTTAAAAGCTTGCCGAAGCAGCAGACTGCTCGTGCATCTCCTCCCCACCCCCTGGAAGACCGCGGAGGTGCCTGCTGCGCCGGCCCTGCACTAATGATTGCATGATGGACGAGAATTCGCCGTTCCGTCATGCCCTTTCCTGGATGCATCCTGTTTCACACAGCCGATGGATGTTGAGGGGAGGCACTGCGACGTAGACACTGACCGGATGGTCTGTGTGGACTTCCGATGTGCGCCTCCCCCCTGCCCAGCCCTGCTGGGACTATTAAGCCCGGGACGGGGCGAAGTTGGTAAGTCCTCTGTCCCCTTATTGTGACCTGCAAGCTGGTAAAGACTTTAATCCTTCAGAACGCCTATATCCTCGCACTGGTCACCCATTAAGGCATAGACTTATAATGTGAACTGACACGAGATGACCTTCTAACCTTGCCCGAACGCCCTCGCTCCTGCGAGAAGGTATTGGATGCCCTCTAGAACCCACCCAACAGGAGAACCCTACCCACTGTTTGAACATTTTGACTGGGGTAGAAAAGTTTTGGTAGTTTGAGTTTCTCTCTCAGTCTTATTGTTTAGAAGGGAGTTATGGTGTCTCTCAGGACACAGAATTGCGGGGAGGGAGGGAAGGGGACCACAGAAGGATTGGGCTGTTGATGTGGGAGGGGGTAGGGGCAAGCTCACTTATCGCCACAGAATCATACAGTTTAATGAGTTGCCACACGCCACTGGCTGTCAGTCCCAGTTTGCAAAACCGATCTGCGACCGCCACTCGACACACATTGCTGATGAACATGTATTGCCATGTCTGCTGCCGTGATGTGGCTTATCACTAAAGGGTTTATCCCGTGGCTGTCACACTCTCTCCATCTCCCTCGCACTTACTCCGACCATTCCCCAGTGCTCATCACTCTTGCCCACCCCCGCATGAAAGCTCTCCCTTTTTGAACTGGCGACTGAATCCACTCTCCCTGCTTGACTGGGTCTTGAAACAAGGGCTTGAGCCGGAGATTGCAAATTTCTTCCCGCACAATGAAAACGTAGTTGTGAACTTGTCCACGATATGGGGGGCATTTGAGGTGACCGTCCGTGGCCTGTGCATTGCCAAGAGCTGGAGAATACTTAAAGACATCAGGGCCAGACTGCGTATGCTCGAGGGCGATCTCAAAAATATCGAAACTCAACTACAGACACCACCGACGCCTGAGCTGCAGGCGCAGTTCAGGAGCACACTAGATGAATACCACGACACTGCGGAGAGCGAGTGTAAATTCAGGGGAAAGTACTATAGGGCCCGCCAGCACGGAGAAGGAGATAGGCCGGGTGAGTCATCCCTGATCCGGCCCCCAGGATTCTCGAATAAAGTCCTAGAGGTGGAGGATGAGGATGGCCAGATCCATAGGGATACGGCTGATATAGAGGCAACCTACTGACGAATTGTAATATTCCAATTAAAATAAGCAGGATTCAAAAAAATGAAGAAAGTCTTTATTTACAGAGGCACAGTATCAGCTCCTAATGCAGCAGCTGTCTCTCCAATAACTGCCTTCCAAAATATTCAAAATAGAATCCTTACAGAGTGGCTTGAAGCAAAATCATAAGAATACAATTCTATTAAAAGGGCAATGTAGAGAAGAATAAAAAGGGAAATGGAAAAGGAAATAAAACATGACAATGTAACACGCTTCTATAAAAGTTTGTATAGGACTCAAAGGGACCACTGAGTTTGATTCCTTTTTTGAGAACACAGCGATTGCGTTGTTGGGAGATGGCCAGCGAAAGTTTCTTTTACGACATCACGAGGATGAGGAAATGGTAACAGCTATAATGCAGCTATCGTCAGGGAAGGCACCGGGCCGGAGGTCCTCCCGGCAGAATTCTATAAAACCTTTCATCATCTGCTCATCTCGATCTTGCGACACGTGTTCGAGGAGGCTAGGGAGACTGGCGTTCTCCCCCCCTCTATGCGAGAAGCCCATATTATCTCCATAACCAAACCCGGTAAAGATGCTAAGTATTGTGATTCGTACAGGCCCGTCTCTTTAATAAATGTGGATGCGAAAATCCAAGCCAAATTAATTGCCAACCGTATCAGCCCCCTGATTACCGCATTAGTCCTCCCAAACCAGTCGAGATTTGTACCTACTAGAGGCACCTCCCACAAACTGCGTACACTGTTCGCGCTCCTGCAGGACATGGATCCGGAGACAAACGCTGCAGCAATATTCCTAGATGCCACTAAGGCATTTGATTCCCTGGAAAGGGACTACCTCGCCTTCATGCTGCAGAGCATGAGGCCCCCCCCCCTTTCTGGCTTGGATCAATCTGTTGTATTCAGGGCTGCAGGCACAGATCCTGATTAACAGTGCACAATCAGCCCCCTTTGCGATAACCAGAGGCACCCGACAGGGGTGCCCTTTTACTCCCCTCCTATTTGCTATTGTCATTGAACAGCTGGCGGCAACAATTAGACAACAATTAGACAACACCATCGGTGCAATGTCTGTATAAAAATCAAAAGGTTTCCGTTAGGGTAAAAAGTACGAATGATAGATTAAACAGAACTGGTGTGTTGGTAAATGGATACTTTCCACAAAAAGATGCCACGTGCTTTTTATGCTATCACGCTCCGAAGCGAAGAATAATAAAAAGAAAAGTATTCATTGAAAACTGGATAATTTTGGATAATTATTTCTATTCTGGATTACAAATAGGCGGACGGATCTCCGCCAAAGGTAGTGCGGATAGGGGCTAGTGACGGCAGTCACTAGCACATCAGTGGTTTAATCAACAAGGAGACTGGCCGCTCCTTCCCTCCCAGCACACCACAACCCAAACAACTTTTTCCGACAGATGACACGTATTATTAAAAGGAGTGCACCTCACAACCACCAACATTTGCAATCACCTTTGTGAGGACGGCACAATATACCCGTTACACAAGAGGGGGGATGCTGTTAGATGTTGCGACAGCTCTCTCGGCTCACTTGGGGTCAACTCTACACACAAGGGACTTTTTGCACCAATGACGAGTTTTTTAGTGCCTCCTCCCCGACCGCGTTGGAATGCTTCTCCTCTGTGTGACTCCTGCAGGACGTTCGGGCTCTTGCACCTTGCTTCCCCCATGAACCGCCCATCGTGGCCCCCCTGCACGTCCTACTTAAGCAAGAATCCCCAGAGCATGTAGTCTCGCGGCTATACTCCACTACACAGGGGGAGTGGGAGAGGGACCCCGCCCCAGCCAAGACCAGATGGGAGGAGGACATGGGACACCCCCTCATGGAGGAACAGTGGTTCGGCTAACCGCAGATTATGACTCATACATTATAGATATCTACACCAACTTTATTATACACCTGCCCGACTGCACCGTCTCCGGCTGCACGACACCGACCGCTGTGACCGATGCGGAGAGGAGGATGCCGGGTTTGGATACTTAGCCTGGGATTGCCCCCTGGTCTGGAAATACTGGTGGGAGGCCCTTAGCGCTTTGGACGAGATGACCGGGGAGCACGTGCCTGATACCCCCTTGTGGCGCTCTTGGGGTACACTGAGCAGTTGCCTGTTAAGATCCGAAAATACACTTCTTTGGCCCTTTTGTTAGCAAAAAGACGGAGTGGTTGAACGATCTTATACACTTTCAAGACCAGCTTCATACTTATGCTGAACTTATGCCACCTACATCTCGCCCACGGGACATTTGGGCCCTTCTGCAAACTTACCTCCTGACACATACTGGCACTGGTGATATACACCCAGACCGGCTACCGAAGGAGGTGGGCGGATGGGAGGGGGAAGAACGCAGAGAAGGGGTGGACTCATGAGATATTGGATGAGGTGGTCTGACAGGCGCTGCACAATCTGAGGGGCTGGGAGCGGCAACTGAGAGGGAAGGTGGCACATGGCGTGGGAAAGTGGTAGCGATAGTCGACCGAGATGAAGACTGGTGGCAAGAGAATTGTGGCCTTTCATGTTTTTGGGGATATTTATGTGGTTAGAGACCTTCATAGATGACTGATTAAATTGAATGCCCTCCTTACGTGGCCGGCCCGATGGGTTGTAGGCGGCTTGCTGTGCTTCTTCCCATACCCCCTCAGATGAGAATACAAATGGGACGCAGTGCCGGCCCGCTGGGATGTAGTCAACCTGCTGTGTCAACTTTGCAAGCAGTCAATAAAGGCCTTGTTGAAAGCAAGAAAGAAAAGAAAAAATAAACAATATGCTTTCACTTTGTCAGAAAATAGCACACATGATTAAAAATGGCAGCACCGTAAGGTTACAAGATTTCACATGGAATGTTACACATTTACCGTTCACATTTATGGAGACAGCGGGTCATCGTCAGTAGGAGTAGCAGGTGCAACACATATACCTCCCCTATAGGAGTTCCACTGAGCCCAGACTCAGGACCAATTTCGGGGGCAGCCCTGTGCCACATACACAGTCCGTGGGTTCCCACACATTAAGCAAACATCTTTTGTCTCTGGACTGACAGATTTGTGTAGGACCTCACACATGACCTTATGGATCTCTTTCCAGTAAGTCTGAATGCACTCACACTCCCAAAGAATATGCATGAACGTGGCCACCATTCCACATTTTCGCCTACATTTTACATCATCACCCCGCCCCATGTGAGCCAGCTGTGGCCCCATAATATAAACCCTGTGCAGGATTTTCAGTTGTATCAGGCGGAAACGTGAGGAAATCGCTACCTCCCTTGGTGAGGCCACTCCTGCGGTCCAATCCTCGTCATCAAGTAAGAGGCCATCTGCCTCCCACGTCTCACACAGTTTAAGTAGGGGATCTGGTTTGTTTTTAATAAGTTTCTTGTATGTCAAAGAGATGGCCTTCTGCGGGAGGAGCCCATCCAGTAGCCTATCTTCCAGTGGGGAGGAGTCAGGGGGAGTGGATCCGTCGCCAATGGTGGTGGTTAGAGCATGACGGATCTGGAAGTATTGGAAAAACTCCATGTCCGCAAGCTCATATTGCTGCTTAAGCTGGTCAAAGCTGAGGATTCGGCCCTTCACCCACAGATCACCCACCCCAGAAATGCCTATGAGGTCCCACTTGTCAAAGCCTTTGGAGGAATGAAGACCACCCAGCTGAGCCATGTCCCAGAGGGGGGTCGCGAGTGTCAACTTGCACTCCCATCCCAGACTCATGTTAGCTGCGTGCCACACCAGGACCGACTGAGACACTAGTCCGGTCAAATGTAGGGTATTGGGATTAGAGTAGAGGGCACGGTTGTACGAGCTGCCTAGTATTAACCATCTGTCCATGGTCTCCCTGGGCCTGGTACGTACCCTGGTTGATGGCAGCGAGGTGTCCCGCCCAATAGTATTTTTTAATGACAGGGAGGCTGATCCCACTATCATACCAGTTAAGGGTTAACTTGTGGAGTGCAATCCTGGGTCTCCCGTCGCACAGCAGCTGCCTCTGTAATCCCTCTAGCTCCCTGAAGAAGCGCGACAGGACTGGATCGGGGTAATTCTGAAGGGCATAAAGGAAGCGGGGAAGGGACATCATCTTGAAAAGAGCAGCACTTCCGAGCAGCGAGAGTGGTAGGGTCTTCCAAACTGCGATATCTCGTTGCAGACGCTGCATGGGCGGGAGCAGGTTTCTCTCATACCGGAGCTTGGCATCGGCCGTAACATAGATCCCTAGATAGCGGAAACCATTGGCCACTACTTTTATTGGACAGTGCCTAGGAAGAGACGGGGTTCCGCTGGATAAGACATAGAGAAGAGACTTCTCCCAATTGATAGAGTAGCCAGAGGATCTACAGAAGGACGTAAAAATGTCCAAGACACATCTGAGCGATTTATAAGGGGAGGCCAGATAGAGCAGAATGTCGTCCCCGTAGAGGGAGATGTGGTCCTCCCAGTCTGCCGACCACCGCAAACCCCTGACGGACAAATCCTGCCGAAATCCAGGCCGACAAGGGCTCCAAGGAGAGGGCGAAGAGCTGGGGCGACAACGGGCATCCCTGCTGGTGCCCCGACCAAAAAGAAAGGGGTCAGAGCACTTGTTATTAAAAATCACTTGCACTAGAGGGGCGGAATAGAAGAGTCTGACCCAAGAGATGAACTGCGGCCCAAACCTGAATTTAGAGAGTCCTGCAAATAGGTAAGGCCATTAGATGGTGTCAAAGGCCATTGACGCATCAAGAGACAAGATGACGATGTCTTCCTGTATTGTACCAGCTCGTGCTATCACCCCATGGACACCTCTCAGATTTAAAGCAGTGCTGCGGTGGGGCATGAATCCAAACTGGTCAGGGTGCACCAGGGAGGTGAGCACTTGTGATAGCCAGGTGGCTAGAAGCTTAGCGAGTATTTTTGGTTCGGCATTGATCAAGGAGATGGGTCGATAGGATGTGCAACTGTCTTTCGGCTTTCCGTCCTTCGGGATAACTATAACGGAGGCAAACCATTGGTCGGGCGACAGCTCTCCCACCACTCTGCTATCTTCGAACATGGCCCACAGGTGTGGGGCCAGCTTATCCGGACACATTTTGTAAAACTCGATGGGGAGCCCGTTGGGCCCCAACGCTTTACCCGGTTTAAGGGCCCTGATTGCTTGTGCAATCTCATCATTAGTTAAAGCACTGTCCAAGTAGCCCCGGTCATCCTCTGATAGGGACGGAAGACCAATGTCTGTAAGGAGATCCACCGAATCCGCCCTCCCGAGGAGCGAGTGTGATGTGTACACCGCTGAGTAATGTGCCAGTTATAAGGGCAGGATCCCGGACCTTCTCACCCGAATATGTCGTGAGTTCAGCTACCAGTCGACTATAGCTCGCCCCCTCTTATCCAGTCATGCAAGAAGTTTCCCGGCCTTATACCCCCATTCATACACCCTACCATCCCTCTCTTTACCCCAGAACTTGGCATGCTCAGTGGCGAGAGCCTTGTACTCATCCGTTTTAAGACACAAAAGATGCTCTGCGGCTGGGGCCCCCCTCTCCACTTCCACCTCCAGGTGTATTACATCCCTTTCAATCGCCTCAATGTCCTTGGAATTCTCATTCCTGATCCCCGCCACTAAAGGGCAGCCCCTCGCACAATGGACTTGAATGCCTCCCAAAGCATCTGAGGGGAATCCACCGACCCGAGGTTCTCACCAAAGTAATGGTCTATCACCTTCTGCAGGTCCTTACGAGGAGATGGGTCACGTAGAGGAACCATGGATTAATAGGCGCCACCATGTCAACCCGCACTCTCCCAGCGCCAATCTTGCCCACACCGGCTAGTGGTCAGTTATGCCCCTCGCCAGGTGGCGGACCTCTTGCAGGTGTAGCAGTTGGGAGGCTGGCAAGAGTAAGTAATCAATGCGGGAGAAGCTGTGGTGGGCACCGGAAAAGAATGTGTATTGTGTGTCCCCAGGGTGAAGGGTCCTCCAAGTGTTGAAAAAGGTACAGGCAGAAGACCTTTTCCGAAGTTGCCCGGCGTTAGTCGCCTCTATACCCATTCAAGTTTATCCAAACAAAGAGGCAGGCGCTGGAGACTGGAAGGCAGGAAACAGAAGTTTTATTCCGACGGAGCAGAACACATCAAATCAGACAACAGGGTATCTTCTCGAGGTGCTCTAACCGCATCTCTGAGGCCTGGCCTCTTATACACGAGTTTATTGCTTTATTACGTTAAACACATCTCTGTCATTACTTTGATGTAAGGAAAGACATCCTCGGAATCCCTGCTTCAGGCCCGTTCCCACACATATTTACAGTTGAAGTCCCCACCCCGGTCACAACAGGTGATGATTATCGCGCAGCTGGACATTCCGCCGATTCACGGAATGTGTGAGGTCGATCGGATCTCATGGGGTGGGGGCTTTGATCAATTCATGGATCCTTTGATGGGGGAAGCTTCCTACTGTACAGGAGGGGGGGCAATGACAGTATCCGCAGGGCCAGGTGGCGGCCTGGGAACGAGTGAGACAAACGGGCACAAAGGAAAGGGGGGTTTTATCAAAGGATCCGGGACCATGAAAGGAATGGAGGGAGGTGTCGCGCTGGGAACAGGATGGGGTTCCGAGGCAGAGCTGCGTGGAAGAGGGGTTTATGACCCAAGCATCAGATTGGAATTAAATATTGACCAGCCAATCCAGCCAAAAACATCGGCATCATCTCAACCATTCCTTGCAGCTACTCGGCATCAAGGAATACAGGGGAGCAAATCCATCACAGCCGGCGTTAAAGACTGTTATTAAGGGAAGTGTCCGGCTTTGGCCCTTTCATTCAGACAGGGTAAAACTGTCCAGAAGGAAACATGCCTGGGCTGGTATTTCTGACTTCAAACCGGGGGTTGAATCATCTTATTTATCATGCACGTTCGTACTTTTTTGGAAGTTAAAATTTATGGTCCTGAGATTGGGAGAATGGCCTTTTTTAGAGATTTTACTTAAATGGTGGCACCCAAACGTCAGTACCGAATGTGGAAAATGCGGTTACCACTCTGAAGCAATGGAGCACGTAGCATGCGCGTGTCCCGCATTGCTCAATGACAGGAGGAACTTACTGCGTGACGAAAGGAACAAACTCGGAGCTCGTACATGTCGTCAGGCAAAATTAGTCACCATGAGCTCTGAAAATACAAAGCTGAACATTCGGTTCACCAAATTTGCCACCAGAGCGGCCAAATCACTGGGCAAATACGGGGCCGCAAACCTCCCTTTCTCTGGTCGTACCGTTACGCAGCCCCATGATGAACTCATGAACATTTGATCACCCAGTGTAGTTTATTTGACCATTTATTTTTACCTAATACTAATTGTTCTTACTTACTTATGGCTTGAAAATGAAATGTATGTCTAAGTCTCCCTCTCCAGCTTTTTAAAGTAATGCCATGATTGTCTTGTCAACCAAGGCTTTTAACTTTTTGGGCAATCGGTCATTATCCAGACACTTTAACTACACCTCACTTTTTAGCAAGATTAACACACCTTTTTAGCACTAATTGTGTCTTTAAAAAAAATCCTTGTATACATGAATTACGCAATTTTAAAATTGAATGCTTGAAATGTATGTCTAAGGTGGAGGTGTTCAAAGTTGGGGTGTGCCTCAGGTGATCCCAAATGGGGTGCCAGGCTTGGGCCAAAAAAATAATACTGATAACAGTGCTTTATTTTAAGTTGAAAATAATGAGCGGCAGTAAGCTGCTCTCCAATGGGCCATCACTAACATGTTTTGTCATTTATATCCTAGCTGGGAGTATGTGTCAAAAGGGACGGGACTCCAAATGTTCTTCAAAACCTCCACCCCCACTTCAAATAAACTTACTGTGGGTACTTGTACCCGTTATTATAGCATTGGAATGTTGGGAGCTCCAATGAAGCAGCTCCGGGCTTGTAATGGCTGGCATAAGTCTGGAGCTCCAACATTCCAATGTTTGTCTTCATGATTTTCTCTTTTTATTTAGAACATTCTACCCTTAGTGGGTGGAATCTTCTAATTGCCTTATAGGCCTTCTGCCTCTGGATATACCAGTTGCTAAAGGCCCTATACCGGTTACAGGCCCTAGACGCATGCTCTCGTCAGCGCGCCCTAAGGCTGTATTAAAGCCTGCCTGACATTGTTAATTGAATAGAATAATTGTGAAAAATTCTGAGGGGGGCCTGACGATCGCTGTGGTGGTGGGGGTGGGGCATTAAAAGGTTTTAAGACCACTGGTCTAGGGTGTTCCTCATCAGGAGGTGTGAGGGGCCTGATGTAACACTGTTGATTGGTCAAATCTTAAAGGGAAGGGTTCAGAGCCGATGGATTTCAATGTCAAACCTGGTATCACCACTTAATCATCCTCTCAATTGCAATAAGTGACTGGATCCGGCCCCCTCCTCCCATGTCCAGATGGGCTGCGGGCTGAGTATATTCAGCACAGGTTTGGAAATCAAGGTTTGAGATGTAAAACATGAAATTAATAGCAACATGTGGTGATGGTGATGCCAAGCACTATGTGCCACTGTTAGTACTGCTAGCAAGTGTGTACATTTATCTGCTAACAGCGCCGCTCCATGGGAAAGGTCAGCCGTCCCTCATAATAACTGCAAACCAAACCTATTCTAGACCCTCTCTAGCAGCACCTGTAGGCGACAGGTGAGTGAACAATAAACTCTCTCTCATAAACCCACCTTTATCAGACATGGGGGTGAACACTTCAGGCGAAAACAACAAAACTAGGGCTGCTGATCGACCCCGATCACAGGACCAGAGTGTTTGGTCTAGAGATCCACGAGGACTAGTTTGATCCTGTGTGGGGCTGAAACCTAACTGGTTCCTTACAGAAATACTGAGTGTTGACAGGGAACAGACAGCCCTTGTTCTGGAAGAGCATGGGCGTTCAGTGCTTATGACCAGGGGTTGCTCAGCCCCTTAAAATAATGTATAGACAGTACATACACCACTAGGACAGCGGCTGATGTCAAAAGGGGGAAGAGTTGCGTTCTCTAAACCGCTGCAGTTTGAGCTGACCCTAGGAAACCACCCGAACTTCAGGCAACTTGGCCTCCACTGGTTCTTTTGGTCGGGCACCGCCAGAACCTCCTTTAGGCTTACTTCAGGAAGTAGTGGGTTTGAAACTGTGTGACTTGGATTACAGTCCGTCTTTGTGTAAGTAGCCCTAACGTTGTAGGGTGCTTCATAGGGTTAGCATTAGAGTTGGAATAAGAATGTCCCCTGCATTTTTTTCGAAGTTTTATTAAGCTCGCACTCGACCCTGAGGTTTCGGGGATAATAGTGCTTTATGTGAACCCCAGTTGCATTACAGATGGCCACATTCATTTTTGTTAGGCACGGAGATATTGAATGATTTGTCCAGAATCACAGGATGTCTCACATGACGGATCAGAGTGCCCTGCCTGAATGTAGCTAAACCAGAACCCCTAAATGTGCGCTGCCAGCTTTGCTCAGTTTGACTTCTAATTATTATAGCCGCGCTCCAGCACTTGACAGCTCAGAAAGCCATAAAAATGTGTGACTTCGCATTTCAGTGCATGATGCAGACCACCACATTGAAATGTGTTAGTCAAACCCCTGATGCACGGTACTTGTCAGGCCTGTTTCCCCTCAATGTACTATGGTGCAAGGCTGGCTGCATTGACGCTAAGCAGCTAAATTTAGCCCCAACACAGGGAGAAACGTAGGGCTGCACCGTATTCTTGTAAACACGGTGTAGCCCGGCATTTCAGAAGTGGAGAGCGTGGCGTTAAGCCAAGGAGGCTAACGCTGCGCACCTCCACTTGCTTGTAAATATGCCCCTTAATGACAACAGCCTGACCTATTTTATCAAGAGACAGAAAATCCTCTAATTTCAGAAGATGCACCGCCTTGATGAAGCATTGCTCCAGGAAACACACCTGTTACCTATTGAACATGATGAACTCAGAAGGGATTGGATGAGTACGGTACTACATGCCAGCAGGATCCAGACTACCCTTACACACCCATCTACTCCTTTGGAACAGAGGGAGAGTGGGTTGGACATCTTATTTCACAAATTCCTGGAGGTTTGCACACTGCGGACGTGGCGGGACCCCCCTGGACAGATATATTTTTGCCAAGGTTCAGATTCTCAATGAGTCTTTGTGTGTGGGCTCTATCTATGCCCCGGCGGCTGACCAAACTCCTGCTCTTCTTTGGACAGCCAGGGTATTAATGATGCTGGAATATGGCACCTTGACAAGTCCAGAAACCATACGACCAGGCAGCCCCGAAACCAGTTCATCTTCTCTGACATTATTGATGACCATGCCTTGATGGATCCGTGGTGGTTGACGCACCTGAGGGACGTGGACTATACTTTCACCTCCTGCGTCCATTGTAAACGTTTATGCCTTGATCCTCCCAAACAGTACCTCTGATCATGATCTACTGCAACTCGACCATAATCTTCGAATGTTGCAAACCCCTCAGGCCCGTTGGTGTATGTATACAGCATGGTATAAAGCCCATGAAAATAAGCACAGACGGTGCCAATATCTGAGCCAGTACTTGGAGGAGAACGCTGGGTCCATCTCCTCTGCACAGGTGCTGTGGGAGGGCAGGAAGGCCTCTGAGAGGCAATTTGATGAATGATTTGGCTGCCTATAAGTGCCACTGTGAGGCATACCAGCGTTGGTTGACTGAACTCATGCTTCTCCTGGCTCAGACTTATAACGCACTGCTGACACCTGCTCTTCTCAAGGACCTGCTTGGGGCCAAGTATGATCTGAACTCTGATTACACAGTGGAGGACCAGAGGGATACGCTCTGTTGATGCTATAGTAGGGAACGGTGAGTTGGGACCCTTTGCTACTCTCATGCGTGATTATGGGCTGCCACAGTCGCATCACTGACAGTTCCGACAGCCTATGGATAGCCTGCGACAGATGCTGGGTGCTCCCCCTTATGATCTTGAGACTGTCCCAGTGTTGCATTATACCCTGGTGTGGAAAGGATACAAGGTCACTATGGTGGGATTGCATGTTACAGCTGTGGACAGCCTTTTTTTGAACATCACTGCCCACACGTTATGCTGTTTGTGGGAGCAGAAGCTGGGCCTCTCACTCTCTGAGCAGGACGGGCACGACCTTTGGAAAGACCACGGCAGTTTCCTCAGGAGGTCAGGTTGAAATTCAGTTATTTCAAGTTCCTACACCACTGGAACTGGACGCCAGAGTGGGTCTATAAAGCATATATGGTAGGCGATTCCAAGTGCTGGAGGTGCTGAAGGTGTGGCGCAGTCGCCTGTGACATTTTGCATTTCCTGCGGACTGTACAGTACTTTTTGCTACTGGGGCTCTGTTTGGGATACCTTGATGACCAACCTAGGGCTGGCACTGCAATTGATGGCCCGTCTGACCTTGCTTCACAAAATGTCAGTATTCCAGGATTTAACCCACCATTGGAAGAGTTAGCTGTCTATGGCCTTTGTAGTGGGAGTTGGCTTTTTGGGGGCAACCATGGGGCCTGGCACCCTGACATTTTTTTCCTGTTCTCATGTCCCTTCCCCTCGTGTTCTCCCTCATCCTCCATCCCTGATCATCTGCGGGATATTCGGAGCCACATCACCTCTATCTAGAGGGTTTATTTCATTAATTGTTTTTCCTGTTTTCAATGTCTTCTCGCAAGTTCTAGTTTACACAGTATCTTGGACTCTGCTGAATCGATAAACTTCCATCCCTGTTTTATGCTCATTGTATATGAAAAATCAATAGAGAAATCAGGTATTTATAAAAGGCACCGGGAGTGGTGTCACTTGACATTGACAATTCCAAAGGAAGAGACATTACTGAATTTATGGACATGATCAACACACCTGTAAAGTGATAAAATTAACAACCAAGTCTCACTAAAATAGACATTCAATTTAACATTCTACTGAACTGTGTGCAGTACTCATGGTGAAATATGGGAAACGTTTTGCCACCAAAATGTGGGACAGAGGGTCTGCTCTCTGCCGAATAATCATGTGCAAAGTTCTAGTTAATCCCCAATGTTTGGAAGAATGAGCCAGGTTTGTGTGAGACCTCAGCACGACCTCCAAATGTGTCAGTGTCACTCGTGATGAGTGATGCTTGAAGGCTCTGATATATAATAAAAATAATAATAATAAAACCATTTATAAAGCGCCTGGTTACCCAAAAACAGTGTGGCCCCGCGCTTAATACTGCAAAATAGCTTAGAGGAAGGGACAGGGGTGGATCAGAAGGGAACAGAAAAGGAACAAAGGTTACGCCCGGGGAAAGAGAAAAGTTTTAAGTTTTCTCCGGAAACTATTTTCAGAGGGCTCCATCCGGAGATCGAGCGGAAGTTCGTTCCAGCACTTGGCAGCTAGGAATCTGAACGAACGTCCGACCATCCTGGCTCTGGTGATTTTGGGAAGTTTAAATATGCAAGTCCAAATTAATGTAGCTGTCGAGGCACTCAAGGCTTCTTGCATGACAATGCTTCAAAGAGTTGACGCACTCACTAATCAGCGGTGTATTGATGACGAGCGTACTGTGATATAGGGGCCTATGTGAAGGAGTAGAATATTTTAGAGTAATGAAATGCCTCAGACCAGTAACACCCACTCATTTTTATTATGCAATGCAAACTGTGTGAGACATTTCTGGTTCATACTTGATATCTATATCTTAGGAATTTGTTGTTTCAAAGATAAATTGCTTTAATTTTTGTCGGTGAATCTTTGTTGAGAGAGGAGGGTGGATACTGTAAACAAAAAAACAAAGCCTGGAAGAGGCCGCTATCTTAATATTTTAGGAGACAGTTGTGCTCTTAAACCAGAAACTCAAAACCTAATTAGAACCCACAATTCAGTCTTGTTCGAGGGTATAAAACTGTATTAAATATAAGGAATAAGCCACAGACATAGGAAAATTAGAAATAAGCTGTTCCTTCAATTGTCGCTTTGACACATGACCTATGCCTCATTGTCACTGATCTGGTGTTTAAAACTCCATGGTATTTGTTGTTGCTATCTAGCACGTTGTGGATATGAAAAACTGCAAATAATGTATTTAAAAGACTAAATAAGCTGTCCAGTTTAATTGGAAAACTGACTGATATTCTGATATATTCTTTGAAATACAGAGATATTCATTCAAATGCAGATATATTAATTGAAATGCAGATATATTCATTGAAATTCAGATATATTAATTTAAATGCAGATATATTCATTGAAATACAGATATATTCCTTGAAATTTAGACTGTCTCTTCCAGTTGTCACCTTTCTGTAAATACTCTTAAGTCTTTTACATCAGTGTCTGGAAGATGCTCATCTGAAGTGAAGCTATAAATACTTTTTTACAGCTGCAACCAAGTGTGAAGCCCTGTACCTGAACTGTCTGACCCTTAAAAACATTCACGTCTGTCTGTTACATCTGAAATCCCAGGTCTTTACAGGTATAAGTGCTTGTTTGTGTGAAATGTATTCACTGCTGGAGCCTGGAGGCGGCGGTTCCGTCAGCGGCCACCAGAGGGCGATCCTCGCTTGCTGATCGAACCCACTGAGCACGCATCGGAAGAAAGGGAGAAGGGTTTCCTTTTCCGGGTCAGCAGCGGCAGAGACAGCACCAGCAGCGGTTTTGACATCACTTCCGGCCTCTGCAGAGGAGGGAGGACCCTGTGCGTCTGTGCAGTTATCTTCATCTACAGCCCCTCCTCAGACCCCAGATCTGCCCCCCCTCAGACCCAGATCTGTCCCCCCAGAAGGAGGAGAAAGCCTGGACAGGTTTCTGCTCAGGTAGGAGAGCTGCTAACTCACTTAGCTGCAATGTATGAATCCCTGGATCTTCCTGCTGCTGAGCCTGAGTGGGGAGCGGAGGAGGAGAGGCCTGTCCAGGGGTGCAGAGAAGGAGAGGCCTGTCCAGAGGAGTGCAGAGGAGGTGAGGCCTGTCCAGAGGTGCAGAGGAGGTGAGGCCTGTCCAGGGGAGCAGAGGAGGATAGGCCTGTCCAGGGGGGCAGAGGAGGGGAGGCCTGTCCAGGGGGCAGAGGAGGTGAGGCCTGTCCAGGGGTGCAGATGAGAGGCCTGTTTTAGGGGTGCAGAGGAGGTGAGGCCTGTCCAGGGGTGCAGAGGAGGTGAGACCTGTCCAGGGGGGTACAGAGGAGGTGAGGCTTGTCCAGGGGTGCAGATGAGAGGCCTGTCCAGGGGTGCAGAGGAGGTGAGACCTGTCCAGGGGTGCTGAGGAAGTGAGGCCTGTCCAGGGGTGCAGAGGAGGTGAGGCCTGTCCAGGGGGGTACAGAGGAGGTGAGGCTTGTCCAGGGGTGCAGATGAGAGGCCAGTCCAGGACTGCAGAGGACGAGAGGCCTGTCCAGGGGGCAGAGGAAGAGAGGCCTGTCCAGGGGTGCAGATGAGGTGAGGCCTGTCCAGGGGTGCAGATGAGAGGCCTGTTTTAGGGGTGCAGAGGAGGTGAGGCCTGTCCAGGGGTGCAGAGGAGGTGAGACCTGTCCAGGGGGGTACAGAGGAGGTGAGGCTTGTCCAGGGGTGCAGATGAGAGGCCTGTCCAGGGGTGCAGAGGAGGTGAGACCTGTCCAGGGGTGCAGAGGAGGTGAGGCCTGTCCAGGGGTGCTGAGGAAGTGAGGCCTGTCCAGGGGTGCAGAGGAGGTGAGGCCTGTCCAGGGGGGTACAGAGGAGGTGAGGCTTGTCCAGGGGTGCAGATGAGAGGCCTGTCCAGGACTGCAGAGTACGAGAGGCCTGTCCAGGGGGCAGAGGAAGAGAGGCCTGTCCAGGGGTGCAGATGAGGTGAGGCCTGTCCAGGGGTTCAGAGGAGGTGAGGCTTGTCCAAAGGGTGCAAAGGAGGTGAGGCATGTCCTTTTCAGGGGGTGTTCCAAAGAAGGTGATGTCTGTCCAAGAGGTGCAGAGGAGGTGATGCCTCCCCAGGGGGAGGAGAGGAGGTGAGGCCTGTCCAGGTGTGCAGAGGAGGTGAGGCCTGTCCAGCGGGGTACAGAGGAGGTGAGGCTTGTCCAAAGGGTGCAAAGGAGGTAAGGCATGTCCTTTTCAGGGGAGGCTTGCAAAGAAGGTGACGCCTGTCAAGAGGTGCAGAGGAGGTGATGCATCCCCTGGTGGAGGAGAGGAGGTGAGGCCTGTCCATGGGTGCAGAGTTGCCTGCGAAGCTGGTACAGAAGAGTTGAGACCTGCTTCGTGGGGGTGCAGAGGAGGTGAGGCCTGTCCAGGGGTGCAGAGGAGGTGATGCCTGTCCGGAGAGGGGCAGAGGAGATGCCTGTCCATGGGGAGCAGAAGAGGTGATGCGTGTCTTGAGGGGTGCAGAGGAGAGGCCTGTCCAGGGGTGCAGAGAAGGTGAGGCCTGTCCTGGAGCGTGCAGAGGAGGTGAGACCTGTCCCGGGGCATGCAGAGGAGGTGAGGCCTGTCCCAGGGTGCAGAGGAGGGGAGGCCTGTCCAGGGGTGCAGACGAGGTGAGGCCAGTCCTGAGGGGTGCAGGGGAGATGTCTGTCCAGGGGGAGCAGAGGAGGCAAGGCCTGTATGCAGTGCAGAGGAGGTGAAGCATGTCCTATCCTTGGGGTTAAGAGCAGGTGAGGCCTGTCCAGGGGTGCAGATGAGGTGGTACCTGTCCTGAGCTGGGGTGCAGAGGAAGTGAGGCGTATCCGGGAGGGGTGCAGAGAGGTTGAGGCGTGTCCAGGAGGATGCAGAGGAGTGGATGCGTGTCGTCTGCGGGTATGAAACCTGCCCTGTAGGAGGTGAGGCCTGTCCTGTTCTCTTGGTATGAAGAATGTGAACCGCCTCAACCGCTGCTCTCACCGCCCAGAGATGCTCCTTTCCAGACATATCATTTTATTTTAAGAGCTCATAATTCGAGTTTTTGAAAAGTATCCAGAGTTACCAGAGAGCCGCATATGGCTCCTGACAAAGGATCACATCTCCTCGATTCATGGCATTTATTTTTTAAACCACAGTCTTTAGTAAAGTAACCAAGACTACAACCCCCAGAATGCACTTTTGTATTACATGAAAGTACTGGCATGAATACTCGGGGGATCACTCTACGGAAATATTTGGTTGCTCCCGGGGCATCGTGGCAGAGACGAGTAGAACAGTTCATATGCAAGAACTTTCATTCTCAGCCTCTCTCTGCAGAATGTGAGTCCAGTGAGATCTGTGATAATATGAATCTATCTCAAAGAGATTTCACACAGTTTTATCTGTTTCAGGGAGAAATACAATGAAAAACAGGGGGTACAAGTCCAGCGCCCCAGTCTCTGGTGTCCTTGGATCTCTGTACTGGCCCGTGACTGGTCCTGCAAGAGAGGACAAACAAGGTGTTTAGTCTAGCCTCTCTAAGGGAGCCAGAGCTGGCTCAGTATCCTGGTCCACCAGGCCCAGCCCACGTCCTGGTCCTCACAAGGCCCTGGCTCAAGTCCTGGTCCTCAGAAGGCCTCAGCTCACGTCCTGGTCCTCTCAAGGCCCTGGCTCACGTCCTGGTCCTCTCAAGGCCCTGGCTCACGCCCTGGTCCTCACAAGGCCTCAGCTCACATCCTGGTCCACACAAGGCCCCAGCTCACGTCCTGGTCCTCACAAGTGCCCCGCTCACGTCCTGGTCCTCACAAAGCCCCAGCTCACGTCCTGATCCGCACAAGTCCCTGGCTCACTTACTGGTCCTCACAAGGCCCTGGCTCACTTATTGGTCCGTCCTCACAAGATCCCGGCTCACGTCCTGGCCCACCAGACCCCGGCTCACGTGCTGGTCCATACCAGGTCCAGGTTCACGTCCTGGTCCTCACAAGGCCCAGGCTCACTTCCTGGTCCACCAGGCCCTGGCACACATCCTCATCCTCACAAGGCCCTGGCTCACGTCCTGGTCCACACAAGGCCCTGGCTCAAGTCCTGGTCCACACAAGGCCCTGGCTCAAGTCCTGGTCCTCCAAGACAATGGCTCACGTCCTGGTCCTCACAAGGCCTTGGCTCACGTCCTGGTCCTCACAAGGCCCCGCCTCACGTCCTGGTCCTCATAAGGCCCTGGCTCATGTCCTGGCTCACCAGACCCCGGCTCACGTCCTGGTCCTCACAAGGCCCTGGCTCACTTCCTGGTCCACCATGCCCTGGCACATATCCTCATCCTCACAAGGCCCTGGCTCATGTCCTGGTCCTTACAAGGCCCCAGCCCACGTCCTGGTCCTCACAAGGCCCCGGTTCACATCTTGGTCTTCACCAGGCCCTGATCACATCCTCCTCCTCACTAGACTCTGGCTCACATCCTTGTACTCAGTAGACTCCGGCTCATGTCCTGGTCCCTACCAGGCTCCAACACACGTCCTGGTCCTCACAAGGTCCTGATCACATCCTGGTCCTCACTAGACTCCGGCTCTCGTCCTGGTCCTCACCAGGCTCCGGGTCACGTCCTGGTCCATACCAGGCCCCTGACTCACGTCCAGGTCCTCACCAGGCCAAGCCTGAGAGGGAGATCAATTGGTTGTTGGCCCACAATGCCACCTCAAAAAGGAAGCAGACATATGCAAATCAGCTTTAGACTTCTTCCAATAGGGCAGTCCAGCCTGAAGAGCCAATCCAGATCCTTTTTGAACCGGAACACAATCAACCCAAGACCGGTTTCAGCCTATCTGGGCCTTGACTGTAGGGTGTAGCTTCATTCCAATGGTGCAGCGAGCACGGGACACACATCTGGGCTCTGACTGTAGGGTGCGACTTGATTCCAGCGGTGCAGTGAGCACGGGACCCACATCTCGGCACACCTGGCCTATTTATGAATAACCAAAATGATGGGTGAAATGTTTGAGTTCCTCCCAGGCTCTGGTAATTACTCTGGGACATATCCAAGCCCATCCTTCTTGTTCTTGCCCTCCGTTGCACCCCAGCGTGCAGCCAATCAGAGTGTTTTAGACAACATTACTTCCAGATGTCTGCTCCAGTAGTCACAGCAGTTCTAACTCTAAGGATTGGCCTGACTCTCTGTTCCTGATGTTCACCAAAGTAACTGAGGCCACGGTGAACAAGCAGCTCACCAAATACCTTGAGTCCGAGCAACTTCTGCACAAAGTCCATCCAGGGCTCCAAAAGAGCTAAAGCCACGTGGGATATTAGAGACATTATGGATGGGGGTGGGGAGGTGGGGGCTCTGATCTGATTAGATCTATCAGAAGCCTTTGACACCATCTCCCACTCCACATTACTACAGAGATTGGAGATGGTGGGTCTTAGGGGAAAGTGCCTGCTCGGTTCTTATCCTTTTTGAAAGATCTGACCCAAGCGGAGGCATCAGCTCATTTCAGATCAACCCCTAAGACAATTCCTCCTCCCCCTGGTTTTGAGACACAATCTTTTCAATCTTTACATGGCCCACTTGGCCAGCCTGATCGAGTCATTCCATATCACCTCTACTCGATGATTCACAGATCATTAGATTAGAAGAAAATACAGCTGACCGAGTCATTCGATAATCGACATCACCTCTACACGATGATACACAAATCATTAGATTAGAACAAAATACGCCTGATTGAGCCATTCTATATCACCTCTACTCAAATGTACACAAATCATTGGATTATAATTAAATACAGATAAAATGCCCAGTAATTTCAGGAGCTGCTTCTGGAAGTCACTGATTGGATGAGCTCAAAATTCCCTGGCGCTAAACGGTGAAAAAAACGGAAATAGTGGCATTTGGGACCGGAGCCTCATGGCACAAGGGTGGCGGCCGGTGTCGTTGGGAGATATGTCCACCCCATTCCATCAGTTCAGCAAACTGGGAGTTTGGGTGGACTTGCATCTGTCCCTAAAAGGATACATTAAAATCACCTGCTCTACAGGCTTCTGACTGCTGAAAGTTATCAGAAAAATACTTCCATTAATCCCTGCTTTATCTAGGAGGGACCTGGTACTTGTTCTGATCCTAGAGAGAATGGATTCCTGCATCACATTAAACGTAGGCATATCTGAATATTGCCTACATAGATTGTTGCTGCTACAAAGACAGCAGTTGGGCTGGTTCTGAGTTTAATAAAATCAAGGTCGATCTCCAACAAACTGGTCAAATTGCACCGGCTTCCTGTCCTGAAAAGATGTCAATATAAAGCACTTAATCTCATAAACACTCTACGATCAGGGGGTTCATTCTTATATGTCCTCGCTTTTTTGCCTGGTATCAGCTGGCCGAGGAGTGAGATCCCATCATGCTTTGCTGACTAAAGTCTCTAAGTGTACAAAAATCAGAATAGATGGCTGCTCTCTGCCTGTGGTGACTGGTACCTGGAATGAAATACCCTCCCACCTGCTCTGTGTGCCCAAGAAAACATGAGTTCTTTCAGGAAACAAATCAAAACCTTTCTGTTCATGTTCAGGGGCTGTGGGATTTTGATACTTATGTGCTCATATTAGCGCCAGGACACTTCTTTCCCGATCTAGCTGTGCAACGCTATATACATTTGCTCTCACATTATGTCATAAGCCATCGATCTCTGGGCAACAGATCGTTGCAGCTATAGACGCCCTATCCTAGAGGACGCGCTAGAGGCTGAGTCATTTGTCAGAGTCTGAGGTACGAAGCGCATGGTAAAGTCCTTCCAGCAACTGTGCACTGCTTTTAACTTCACTGTTTTTAAAATAAATCACTGTTCATACTTTAAATCAGCACGCATTCCTTACCTGAGCATATTGGTACTGTCACAGCCGGTCGCCTAGCGCCTTTCCCCGGTCCACCACGGATTCTTCCGTTTGAGTGGAGGGAAACTACGGCGTAGACCGGAAGGGGAGCATTCCTAGGGCCTTACACACAATCGAGGTCGGCAGACTAGCTCTCGTCTGGTGGTATAAATTTGCATGCTTCCCTCAACTCACAGCGGGCGCTACCTGGCATTACGGTTGATGTCCCTGACAATTACGCAATTGTCAGGATAGATCGCACCACTAAAACAGGGGGTGGCATCGCCATTATTTTTAAAAAAGAGTATCAATGTGAATTTACACATCTACCGATTCCCAATTGTGAAGCAGCCTTATTTAAGTTGTTTCTTACTCCCAAATTTACGTTTTCCGGTGCACTTGTTTATCAATCCCCTGCCCCTGTCTCCTCCTGGACTTCTGCCTTTCCTGAACTTATAACTCCCCTGGCTATGAAAACAGCTAACTATTCCCTCCTAGGGGACTTAAATATTTATTTAGAAAATCCTTTTTGTAAAACGAGCACTGAGTTTATCTTTGACTTGGCCTCCCTTAACGTGAACTTGCTCAACTCTGGACCTACGCATGAGGCGGGTCATTTATTTGACCCTATTTTTTCTAATCTCCCTGAGATTACATGTTCGCCTGCACTGCCATTATGTTGGTCCGATCACTATCTTGTTGGTTTCTCCCTAACAATCCCAGCTAATGTGGTACTAACCCCCACGGATCAAATCGTGCAAATTATAAATTGAAAAAACCTGGATATTACTACCCTGAACACTTTTTTAAACTCTCACCCTCCCTGCTCTAAACAATTGGTTCACTCACTATCCACCTCAGTGTAGAAATGGCTTCTCACAGCATAAACACTTGTCTACCACTTTCTAATAAAAAAGTTAACAATCACCGGACCCCAGCACTTTGGTTCACAGAACTGCTGAAAAAAGAAAAATCTGACTGCAAAGCGCTGGAGCGAAGGTGGAGAAAAAGCTACACGCTTGAATCTAAAAATGTCTATAAAACCAAGATAAAAAAATATAACCTTTGCAGAAAAGCTCGAACTGGCTATGTGTCTTCTACTATTTCTGACCCCGTAAATTGCGTAACATGGTGAAGGAGCTTGCAGGCTCAAAAACTATAGCTACGCCCCGTCACTAAATAAGCAGCAATGCGAGACACTGGCTACGTTTTTTTACAAAAAGTTGAACAAATCTACCAAGACATTGTGCTTGCGCAAGATAAGTGTCTCCTTAACCCGATTGAATCACCTATTCTTTTTGTCGCCCACAAAAACTGCAGTAACCAAATGAAGTCAACTGATACCTCCGGTGGCTTCATTGATTTCTGGCCTAGGCTGAAATTAGACACTCTAATAAAACTTCTTAATAACGTCAAATCTGGATCCCCTAAAGATCCTTTGCCCGTCTCTGTATTTAAGCAGTTAGATCCTTTTTCTCTGGATGTAATTACAGATCTCCTTAATGCTTCTTTCAGGAAGAAACCGTCCCACCTGAGTGGAAACATGCAATGATACATCTACTTCTGAAAAAAGCAGGAGCTGATCCTGGCCAACCCACGAATTATCGGCCTATTTCTTTATTGCCGGTGTTCTCAAAAATTCTAGAAAAGCACGTTCACACGCACCTTGTCCAATTTGTAACCACCCAAAACGTGCTACATCCCAGCCAGTTGGTTTTTAGAACAGGCTTTTCTACTGAAACCACCCTGTTAGGAGTCACGGAAAACATACGTTGCCACTTGGATATGGGAGACACAGTGGCGCTTATCCTATTAGACTTAAGCGCCGCATTTGATACGGTATCTCACACTGTATTAATTATTACTCTTAGCTCCTTGGGCATCCGTGTCTCAGCTCTCAACTGGCTTGCCCCATTTTTGACCAAACGCACGTTTCAAGTCTTCTCCTGTACAGCCTGCTCCGACACACATGTCTTTGCTCATGGGGTGCCACGGGGCTCCACACTCAGTCCCCTACTTTTTAATCTGTATGTGAGTCCTTTGGCCAAAGTGGTAGAGAAATCTGGTCTGACACTATACTCTTATGCCGATGATTCCCAACTTATTTTTTCCCTTTCTTCTAAGAATACTAAGGACTCCTCCCCCCTAAAAATGGGCCCTATCAAAATAGCATCATGAATGCAACAAAACTACCTTAAATTAAACAGAGAAAAACGGAAGTGCTCATATTTGGTAAAAACAAAAATTTGTGGGGTCCCCAACACTGGCCATGCGAAATGGGTGCTCTCCCTATGCCCTCTCCCTAAGCGCGTAATCTGGGCATCATTATTGATGAATCCCTTAGCATGCACTCGCACGCAGTAAAAACTACAGCTACATGTTTTGCCATCTTAAATGGCTAAAAAAAATCTGTTGGATGCTGCCTGAGTCCACCCAGAAAACCGTAGCCAATGCCTTGATTACTTCAAGGCTTGACTATGGTAACGTGCTTTACCTGGGCTCAAACAAAGCCATAACACGTAGACTACAGGTGGTACAGAATTCTGCAGCCAGGCTGTTATGTAAGGTCCCAAGAGCCATTCCTACCTCCCAACACCTATGAAACCTGCACTGGCTCAGAGTTGAAAACAGAGTCAAATTTAAAGCACTTCAGAGTTCAATTGTTCGAAATCCTTGAAGTTAGAGGTTTTATGGACAGGTCCGCTGTCCTCTGGAGATCTGGTTAATGTTAATGTTAATGTTATGGAAATTTGTATAGCGCACGGCTGCCCCAGCAAAGGGGCGTCCCGGCGCTGCGCGCAGACAGAGTGCAGGAAGATGTAGACGCAAAGAAGAGAAAAGGTTATTGAAAGAGATGAGTTTTGACGGCCTTTCTAAAGGCTAGGAGGTCTTGTATACCACAGATGGCTTCGGGCAGACTATTCCATAACCTGGCAGCCAGGAAACTAAAGGATCTGCCGCCTACTCTGGCCAGTCTAGTGCGAGGGATGATCGCAAGATGTTTCCCCTCTGAACGGAGCGATCTCCTAGGAATGTACTCTGACAGCAGGGGGCGCAGCATTGGGGGAGAGGCGGTTTTAAGGATTTTAAAGGCTAAACACAGAGCCTTAAACTGGATCCTTTTACCCACCGGGAGCCAGTACAGTTTTTTCAAGGCTCCGGATACCGAGGAATGGCGGTGGAGACCAACCAGAGCCCTGGCTGGCGCATTCTGGACTCTCTGCAGTCTGATGGTTTCAGCCAGATTAGCTCCCAATAGAAGAGAGCTGGCATAGTCCAGTCTAGAAAGGATGGTCGCCTGGACAATTAGCTGGCGAGTGCGGCAGTTGAAGAACTTCAAAATGGGCCTGATGTTGCGCAAAATACCAAAGCATGTGGCAGCCACTTTTTTAGTGTGGTGAGTGAACTTAAGAGCAGAGTCCACCCAGACACCCTGATTTTTGACACATTCCTTTGGCTTGGGAGGTGGGCCTAAGACATCAGGCCACCAGTTGTCTCCCCAGGACGAGGTGTTTTTCCCCAGGAGCAGTATTTCAGTTTTCCCGGCGTTTAATTGGAGGAAATTCGCCGTCATCCAGTTGGTGATGTCAGTGAGTGTCTGTTTGAAATGAAGGGCCTCCAGACCACTGTTGTCATTCAGAGCCACCACCAACTGGGTATCATCTGCATAGGATACCAGTGCAAGTCCGTTCCTTCTAGCCACCTCCGCCAAAGGGCGGACATAGACATTGAACAGGGTGGGGCTAAGGGAAGAGCCTTGCGGCACTCCCTGTCCAATGCTATGCTCCTTAGAGATGTAAGGGGGGGGGTAGAGATTCTAAAAGACTTGTTAGAAAGGAAGTCTCTAAACCAGCCCAAGGCTATCCCTGTGACTCCAATTTCCTCCAATCTCGTCAAGAGGACCTCGTGTGACACCGTATCGAAGGCAGCACTAAGGTCCAACAGAACCAGTGCTGCCGTTCCGCCGGTGTCGAGAATGGTACGGAGGTCCTCTGAAACACTGAGCAAAGCTGTCTCGGTGCTGTGACCAGCTCTAAACCCGTGTTGGGAGTCATCCAAAATGTTATTGGTAAGGAGGAAATCAGAGAGAATGTTGTTAACATGTGCCTCGATGATTTTGGCAGGCCAGGGAAGCAAGGAGATGGGCCTGAAGTTCTCCGGAAGCGAAGGGTCCAAAGTGGGTTTTTTTAGGATGGGGGAAACCCAAGCCTGCTTCCACTTAGAAGGAACTCTGGCGGTGGAAAGAGACAGATTGATGATGTCTCGGATGTGCTCTGTGATAAATTCGTGAGCTTCACAGAAAGTATCCGCTTTTAGGGGATCTGCCGGGGAGCCAGATTTGATCTTTCTGCAGATTTTTAGAAAACTCTCTCGCTCAAGTGTAGGAAGGGAGGAGAGAGGGCCTGGTAGGATCAAAAATGGCCAATGACTGAGGACATTTTGGGAAGGTGTCATATATTTTCTTGATCTTATTAGTAAAAAAAGTAGCCATGTTATTGCAGAGGTCGGGAGAAGTGGTAATCGTATTGACGTTTTTTTTTGCAGTGAGATCTTTCAGAATTTTAAATACAGCTTTCGAAGTATTGGAGCTGTTGCTGATTTCATTGGCATAATATGCCGCTCTAGTTCTGCAAACCTTACGATGATAAGTTTTTTGGAGCAGGACATAGTCCTGTTTAAGGTTGGCATCATAGTTTTTCCTCCAGCACCTCTCCGCCTTTTTGCATTCCTTTTTCAGAGTTGCTAATTCTGAGTTGTACCAAGGACTAGCTGTGTGGGTGCGGGCCTTGGTCCATCTGGCAGGGATCAAGGTGTCAAGTGCCTGGGTGATCCAGAGGCAGAACTGGTCATAGCCTACATCCAGGTCTTCACTAGGGAGTAGGGGATTTAAAACTAAAAGATTATGCAAATCTTCAAGGTGAAGTTTTCTCCATGGACGTTTCTGGACTGATGGAGTAGGCACCGCTGCAGGGCTCGGGTTGCAGGAGATAGACAGAGTTACTAGGTGGTGGTCTGTCCAGGTTATGGGGATGGGCAGGCCTGCGGAACCACTTGTGATGTTAGAGAAGATAGGATCAAGAAGGTGTCCCGCTGTGTGGGTGGGGCCACTTACAAGTTGATTAAGTTGGAAGGCCGCAAGATCCGCTAGAAAAGTGGCCACTTTAGGTTCGGTGTCCCTATCGAGATGTAAATTAAGATCACCTATGATCGTAAAGTTAGCCGTTTTGATAATGTTAGTGTCCAGATACTGGAGGAGTGAGTTAGTGAAGGGGGCGTCTGCGCCAGGGGGTCTATAGATCAAAAGGCCAGTAGCGCAGAACTGAGAGTTAACTTTGATCGAGAAACGAGTGCTTTCGCAGTCCTTAATGTCCACTTTGATTAATTGGCAGTCAAGATGAGATTTAATTATGAGCGCTAACCCCCCCCTCTCGTGCTCCTGTTCATAGTGTGTATAGTATACCCTGTGGGAGTCGCCAGGTTGCAGACCGAGTCCATATCATCAAGGAGCCACGTCTCAGTCATGAACAGGGCATCAAGAGAGTGGTCAGTTAAAAGGTCGTAGATTTCAGAGTGATGTTTGTGCATAGATCTGACGTTTAGGTGACCTAGCCTGAAGGTGTGGGCTTTGGGGGGTTTGGATTTAGTTTTAGTATTGGGAGGGGTGTGCTAGGGGATGTAGTATATGGGCAGGGTTGCGTCTAGCACAAGAGCATGAAGGGTGCTGAAGGCGTGGCTTGGGCGCCGATGGCGATGGTTGCCTGAGAGCTCGGCTCCGGGACTGAGCCCGTGATTATCCTGTAAATCGGAGGCCGCGGGGCACCCCAGCCCCCGCATTCTGCTGACCGGCCCGACGGAGACCTGCCGGGGCCCTTGGCGAGGTCTGAACGAGTGGTGACCCGGCGGAAAATCGAAGTTTGCGGAGTTGCGGAGTGCGACCCAACATGGCGCCCGGACTTCATTGTCCCCCTGGCCGGATCCATTAGGCTGGAGGGGCATCGCCGGCGGCGGCACACCCCCGGCTCTGCCATCTCCCAGTGATCTGTGTTCTGGATATCGGTCAGATAGGACTTTTTCAACGAGGATTGCACTCGGATGGGTGACTGGGCGGATGCCCACGCTATAGTGGATCCCGCACGCGGACGTCTGGAGTTCCCGGTGGTGGCCCCACTCACGACACCGCACTTAGCTACCTTTTCCTGGCCGACCCCCTTCCATGGGAGGCGCAACCCTCTGGCGCCGCAAATCGTCCGGTGGAGTTGGTGACCCTCGCCCCGGGACTTTATCGGCCGTGCGGGCCTGCCCGACCTGGCGGCGACTGTCTCCGCCTCCTCCTCGGTGCCCTCGGACGACGTGGTGGTGGCGCGAGCCGAAGCGGAGAAGTTCCAACAGGCCCTGGAGACGGAGATCTCCGGCACTCGACTTGAGGCCCGGCAACCAGGAGAGTCTTAGCCGGAGCCTGCACTCGGAGACGCCTGCTCCTGGACCCGCACGGTGTGCTCCCGGTGACATGGGGAAACCTAGAGGAGCCAAGGGGACTACCCCAGCCGCCTCAGACTCGGAGACCCAGGACAAAGAGGAACGTGGGGACCCAGAGAGTTCTGGTGGTGCATCGATGCAACAGCAATTTGACCGCGTCTTGGAGGCGATAGCGACCACGCGCTCGGCCCTTCAGCAGGACATTGCCCAGGTAGCGACGAGCCTAGGTCTCCTTAGAGTGGACCACGGCAAACTTTCGGACTGGGTCAAGGAAGTGGAGAGCTCAGTGAAAACCTTGGAGCCGGCGCAGCGAACCTTGGCTGCGACTATGAAGGATGCGTTATCCCGGATTACGGCCCTGGAGCAGAGAGCGGAGGATGCGGAAGGCCGCAACAGGAGGAACAACATCCGTGTGGTGGGCCTGCCGGAAAAGATTGAGGATGGCGACATGGTGGCATACTTGGAGGCCTGGCTCCGTGACACGGTGGCCCCGGAGGGTCTATCCTCCTTCTACACCCTGGAGCGTGCCCATAGAGTCCCGGCGAGGCCACCGCAGCAGGGACGTGCCCCGAGACCAGTGGTGGCGCGGTTATTGCACTTTAGGGACAGAGACTTCATCCTCAATGCCGCCAGACATAATGGTCCATTCAAAGTGGCGAACAGCCAGGTGAACATCTTCCCGGATTACACCTACGAAACTCAACGCAGACGGTTTTCCTTCCTGGCGGTCAAGCGCGAGCTCAGGAGCGAGGGCATCCAGTACTCGCTCCTCTATCCTGCAAGGCTCCGCATAATTGTCGATGACAAAACTCAATTCTTTGATGCCCCGGAGGATGTCTGTGCCTGGCTCGAACTCTATAGAGCAGGGAAAGATGGCTTTGGCTCCTCATCCCAGCAGGCGGCGGAGCCGGAGCAGATACGGCGATCCAGGAGGATTCGGAGTCGCCGTGGCCGCTCGGGGGGGCCCTCAACTGCAGAGACATCGACGGAGCGGAGGGGAGTGCTGGAGGTGTTATCTGCGCTATCTGGGTCACGGGACGATGCCATTGAGGAGGAAGCAGACCCTGGTGACGAGGGGGCACCAACGGACTCCGAGGAATCGGTGACTGATAGCGTCCATACACCGGTGATCACACCGAAATCGGTGAAAGACCTTCTAGATGGACAGGGGTAAAGGGGTGAGCTACTCCATTTTGGGAGGGGGCCCGGCAGGGGGGTGGCGGGTGCCGACTATTGCTGTTGACTCCCGGGGCAGGGAGGGTGGGGTGCCCTGTTTTTGCCCCGAGGGTTTTTGACACTGTTTTGGGCTTGCTTTAGTCCTGGTAGCCTGAGCGTCGAGGGCCCACTGCCTCCGCCCGGCCCGCACCTGGCCCTTAAGGCCTTCCTACGGTGGCGACCGCAGGATTAGTAGGGGTTAGTGGGTTGATGATGGGTATGGTTTGGATGGGAACTAGATGGTGCTATTTGGGTCCTGTTCTGGGGAGGGTGGATGGGGGTTTGGTTCATTCTTGGGTTGTTCAGTTTTGGTTGGGGAAAATGGCCGCCATCAGTGCTGAGATGATTGATATCCTTTCTTTGTTGGGACCCAGATGGGGAGACTTTGTGAGAACATTATGGGACAATGGCTGATGTTGCTAATCTGAAATGTGTTACTTGGAACGTGCGGGGGCTCCATACTATGTCCAGGCGCCACAAAGTCCACGCTTATTTAGTGCGTAGGGGGGTACAAATGGCGCTGCTGCAGGAGACTCATCTGAACAAGGCGGAAGGGGCGGCGCTACAGCGTAGATGGAGGGGGCAGGTCTTTTGCACTTCGTACTCTGCGTATGCCAGAGGGGCGCTGATTTGGGTTAGAGCTGGGGTTCCCTTCCAGGTCACGAAAACAGTGATAGATCCAGAGGGGCGTTATGTGGCTATCTCGGGCACTTTGGGAGGGAGGGACTTAAACGTTTGCTGTGTGTACGCTCCTAATATAGACCAGACTGCCTTCCTTTCCAGGTTATCGGGCTCGTTGGCCCACTTCTTCTCCGGGCCCCTTCTGCTCGGCGGAGATTTCAACTCAGTAGTGGATGTAGACACTGACCGCTCGCATCCACCCCTTCCCGATTCTCCGGTTCGTCGCATGGCTAAGGGTCGTAGCGACTGGCAGACCCACTGGGGTCTAACGGATATCTGGAGGGCGCAACACCCCACATCTAGGGACTATTCCTACTTTTCGAGCCTCCATGAGTTGCACGTTAGACTGGACGGATTTCTTGGCTCGCCCGAACTGGTTTCGGCAGCAGTCCGGTCTGAATATTTGACCAGAACCATATCAGACCATAATCCCCTCCTGCTGGACCTTCGTTGGTTCCCCGGGCGCCTGCGGTGCCCACCTGGAAATTACGGCCTGAGATCCTTGAGGACAGTGTTTTCAGGGCGGACCTAGGTGATAAGGTCTCAGAGTACTTTGCGTCCAACGGCGGCACCGCGAGCACGAGAGCGTTAGAGTGGGATGCTTTTAAGGTGGTGGTGAGGGGTTACTGTATTTCTAAAAAGGTAGGCATGAGGCGAGTTATCCTCGCCGACCTAGATGCAGCGGACCGGAAACTCCGCGAGCTGGAAATTCGCCGCCCCGGGCGCCCTGAATTACAGGTACGCACGGCGGAGGCGAAGGAGGCGGTGGCTGCGGAGGTCGAACGGCTTCGCTGTTTTGACTACAAGGCCTATACGGTTCGGTCCATCGCAGAGGGGGATAGATCGAGCGCGTTGCTGGCATGGCTGGCCAACCCTACGCGTCAGTCCTCATTGACGACATCTATGCGCACGGCAGACGGAACCGAGGTGTACACTCAGCCTGAGATTCTGAGCTGCTACCGGCAATATTATGGACGTTTGTACCGCAGTCGCTCAGCCCGAAACCCTGACCTGCTCGATAATTATTTACGGCCACTGGAGCTCCGAACAGTGGAGCAGGATGTGGCGAAAGCCCTGGGGTCCGACATAGAACTGGGAGAGATCCGTAGCGCCATTAAAAGGATGGCGAGGAATAAGACCCCAGGCCTGGACGGTCTTCCTGTGGAGTTTTATGCAGCTTATGCTGACCTCCTAGCCCCTAGGTTATTGGTAGTCTACAGAGAGGCGAAGAGGCTCGGGCGACTCCCGAGCTCGATGTGCGAGGCGTTGGTGGTTCCACTCCTCAAGCCCGGAAGGGACTCGTCCGACCCGGGGTCTTACCGTCCCTTATCAATGCTGACGGTTGACTATAAAATACTGAGCAGTATCTTGGCCTCGAGGCTGCTGGGACACATGAGCTCCCTGGTGCATGAGGACCAAGCTGGCTTTATCCCTAGGCGTAACACGACCATGAACATTCGCAGGTTGTTCCGCTTGCTAGGGGAGCCGCTTGTGGATGCCCCGTGCCCGGTTGTCTTATCGGTAGACCTAGAGAAGGCTTTTGATAGCCTGGAATGGGACTGCCTTTGCACTGTGCTACGGAGGTTCGGCCTCGGTGAGGGCTTCATCAGATGGACCACGGTTCTCTATGCCTCTGCATCGGCCAGGGTTCGGGCGGGACCACTGATTTCCTCACAATATCCGGTGGAACGGGGCACGAGGCAGGGATGTTCGTTATCCCCACTCCTCTTTGCGCTGGCGGTGGAGCCACTCGCGCTGCATCTCCGGTCGGGAACCCATTATACGGGCCTATGGACTCCTTCGGGCCCGCACTTCATTTCGCTGTATGCAGACGACCTGCTGCTCTTTTTAGAGGACCCGCTTGCCGCCCTACATGGAGCTGCGACGGCGCTCACGGAGTTTGGGGAGGTCTCGGGCCTCCGGGTGAATTGGACTAAGACCTGTCTTTTCCCGGTTCGCAAGGGCACCCCAGCCCCTACTCTAAGTAGGGAGATTAGATGGGAACCCAACTGCTTTAAGTACCTGGGGGTGTACGTCTATCACGAACCATCCGACCTTCTAGATGGGAACATTGCCCGCAGCACTCGAGCACTTCGAGGCTGTATGGACTTCTGGGCCACGCTACCGCTCTCGGTGGCAGGGCGGATTGCTTTGCTTAAAATGGTGGCGCTTCCCCGGTTGTTATATTATTTCCGGACACTACCGATTTGGGTCCCACCGGCCACGTTTCGACTACTACGATCAATGATAGTCGGATTCCTCTGGGGCTCGGGCCGCCGACGGGTGGCCCTCAAGACCCTGATGAGGCCGAAGGATGAGGGTGGGCTTGCGGTGCCGGACTTTGAAAAGTATTATTTAGCGGCGCAGCTCCAGACCTTCACCCAGGAGATAGCCCGGGAATTCCGGGGCCCAGAAGACAGGAGGGGGACGGGTATGGCCAGGCATGTTCTCTCCTTCATAGCGCTGCGACAACGTTTGACCCTACGGGACTTGTCGCTGGAGGAGCGGACCGTTCGCCTGTGTTGGAACCGAGCTCACGCCCGGGGCCATCTGAGAACACCGTATGCGCCCGAAATACCTTTGGGGATGCTGACGGCCTTGCCCCATGGGGGCGATTGGTCACGATTGGCGAACTGGGAAGACACCGGCTTACAGCTAATGGGAGACCTGTATGAGGATGGGGCGCTCTTGCCCTTTCAGGAGCTCATTGATCGCTTCGAGATCCCCGCGGCGACTTTCTGCTGCACTCCGCCCTTGTTCGAGCGA
Organism: Lissotriton vulgaris; assembly: GCF_964263255.1. Classification (NCBI taxonomy): domain Eukaryota; kingdom Metazoa; phylum Chordata; class Amphibia; order Caudata; family Salamandridae; genus Lissotriton; species Lissotriton vulgaris. The sequence goes on from NC_141685.1 coordinate 129,529,816, forward strand.
TCCAGGCGCACTGGAAAAGCGGGCAGGAGGAATCCACTTTATCTCCGGTGTGCCAATACGTGATGATGTCTGCGGGCACGGTGAAGGCGGTCACTTGCCTTTACGGCAGACTGATCAACGAGGGGCTGGCTCCCCTCACTACTTTGAGAAACCGCTGGGAGGAGGACATTATACAGCTAATGGGAGACCTGTATGAGGATGGGGCGCTCTTGCCCTTTCAGGAGCTCATTGATCGCTTCGAGATCCCCCGCGGCGACTTTCTGCTGCACTCCGCCCTTGTTCGAGCGATCCAGGCGCACTGGAAAAGCGGGCAGGAGGAATCCACTTTATCTCCGGTGTGCCAATACGTGATGATGTCTGCGGGCACGGTGAAGGCGGTCACTTGCCTTTACGGCAGACTGATCAACGAGGGGCTGGCTCCCCTCACTACTTTGAGAAACCGCTGGGAGGAGGACATTGGCAAGGAGATCCCGGAGACGACCTGGTCCCAGCTGGTGCGGCGAGCCTGGAAGGGCACACGCCACGCCCGCTTTCAACTGGTCCATTATTATGTACTCCATAGAGCATATCTGACCCCGGTGAAAATCAGGCGATATTTTGCTACGAATGCGGCGGACTGCCCCAGGTGCCCGGCCCAGGAGGCGGACCTTCTCCACATGCTGTGGGCCTGCCCGGGATTGTCATCCTACTGGGTAGAAGTGGGGAAGACCCTGGAGGAGGTGACGGGGAGGTCCTTATCGTTTGACGCGGCTGTGGGACTCCTGCACTGGTTCCCTCATACCCCCAAGAATAAAATATCCAGCAAATTCATCGACTTAGGGCTACTCCTTGCTAAACGAGAGGTGACCAGGAACTGGAAGGCACGAGTTGGTCCGACAGGGAGCCGATGGCACAGCGAACTCTTGAAGTGGGCGGCGGGGGAGTGTAGAAAACGAGCCCATAATCCTATCGATGCCCAGGCTGGTGGCGCAAACCGCCTCTTAGTTCCCATGTTGAATAATTACCAAATAAAGAGACGGGCGCTGGAAGCAGGAATCAAGAACAGAGTTTAATTCTCATGAGGAGAGCCAGTCATTTCGGACACGAAACACAGTGTCTTTCGGGAGGTGCTCTAACAAGTGAGCTGAGACTCTTGCTTTTATACCTTACAGAACACTTGATAACACAATCAGGACAGTATGACGCAAAAGAGAGACATCCCTATAATCCTTGTGTCAATCCTACCCCACATGTGTTCACAATGGGGACCCTTGACCTGCTGATAAGAGGGGAGGGCAATCACGCAGCTGAGTGTTTCGTAGGATGTGTACGCCTGATCATAGCCCAGGGGGTGGGGTGGCTAGGATCAATAGTGGGTCTCTTGAGGAGGAGTGACTTCATACAATAAGGGCAGTAAATGGTATCTCCTGGCTTAGGCGATGGCCTCGGGCATGTGTGGTCAGCCGGACTCGGGGGAAGGGGTCATCAAGGAGTGGTATTCATGCCGCGTGGACAATCGAGCGCGGAGGGAAGGCTCATCAACAGAGGGGTATTTATGGAAGGAAAGGAGGTGTTGGTCAGGCGCGGCCGTGACTCTCAAGGACAGGGTCTTGCAGAAGGAGAAGGTTTATGACTTGCCCACGTGAGGAGAAGGGAGGGGTAGCCAGGGTGGACACAGGGACAGAGTCACACAGAGAGAGAGAGATCTGATGACCCGTACATGAGAGAGCGGGGGCAGTCAGGTGCAGCTGGGGAGGGCTACGTCAGCTTAAGGCGAAGGATGCCTCTTCAAGAGGGAATGGAGGGGGTCTTGTGCGGGTCAAGCAGGAGAGTTGCCTTTCACAGTAGGGTCGCGCAGGGAGAGGGTTTCATGGTCTATGCACGAGAGAGGGGGTGTAAGGTACGCGCAGGTGGGAAGCCGGGGATCCCAATGGGTAAAAGGCCATGGTGCCTAGAAATGGCTGTACATATGCATATTGGTACGGGCTCTTACTGGCAGGGTGATACGGTCAACAGTTTACAGTATTCATGGTGCTCACAGGGGGTGGAGTGGGAGAAGAAGGGGAATGAATGCTGTCTATGTACATCAATTTCTTCAACTTTCACAGTCGCCCCTTTTTACATAACAGCAGTCATTTTTGCAATTGACGAGTTTACAGGTGGACAAGCATCATTGATGAATTAGCATTTTGTCGATACTGACATTTGGCGTACAATCATAGACAGTTAAGGTGATGGGCAGAATGCAGTACATAGAAAATTGCTTTTCGTTGAGTTCCTAACAATTAAACGTACTACATAGCAAAAATCTTTCTGACTTAAAAAATGTGACCAATGAACAGTTCTGACCAGGTGGTTGAGAGCGGAATTCAGTTCGATACACAATATTTCTTCGTCACAGTGTCTTTTTGTCAGTGAGCCATCACTGGTAGGCTCTAGTCCGAGTACTTTCGTTGGCGCTGTTGAGCACCGGCGGTGGAGCTAAAGGTCCAGCTCGGTTCTATCCTTACGCGTTGCAGGGTGCGGTCAGTCCTCTGCTGTTAGACCACAGTCCTGTTCCCTAAACAATCCGGTTGGTGGCGCCTTATGCTCGGCACCCATAGTTCTATGGTAGCACCCTATTCCCAGTGGAATGCGGTTCTTTCCCTTGGCAAAAAGTCACGTGGAAAAGAGGGTGAGTGTCGTTCAAATAGTCGATAGGTGAGAGGGCGGAGTTGGGTCAGAGTTCCTGGGACACACAAAAGGGACCAAGGGAGCAAAGGATAACAAGCAGGCAGGCCCATCCATCGGGCCCAAAGAAGGGGGACGGAGACTCCAGGCACACGTGGGTTAGCAGACGGAAAGCTTCAAGGCGGCCCGTCATTTTTCATTTTCCACGTTGAAATTGCGGTCTCGTCCCGTATCCTGTTGCTCTGCGGCTCCACCTTTGGTCGAGGTCACACGAGTCCCAAGATCCGCAGTCAGGCTGTACGTCACATCTGACCCATCTCCTTCGGTGATCGTGAATCTTTGAATAGGTACAAGACAAGGTTTTAGAGAAATGGCAGAAGAAGATATCTACGCATGTGAATTCCTCCCTCAATTCTACGCATTTGGGAGATACGCTCATTGGTCACAGTCAGAGGTCCTATTACCAAGCAGTGCATGTGTCAGCATTCCTACTGAGTTTATGGCAGGTTTATTCATTGTCCTGTTTATAACTCAAGTGGGGATAAATGAGATTCCCATCAACTGTGCGTTACATCATATTCAACATTACGGAGCATTTCCCTTCAGGACTGGCTAACATTTTCAGACAGGGCGGGGGTGCCATCATCGACAGTCAGGTAAAACAATATTTTCTCGAGGGTCAACAGCTACTCATGGTCATTATGTTCATATCCGGGACAGCAACTGGGTTCTATCAAAATGGGGCGGGGATGCTTCGGGCGCTTACGCTTCGGTGCAAAAGGGGGGGGGGGTGGGGCAATCTGGGCATTGGGGGTCAATCTAGACGTTGGCGTTCGTCTCTGAAGAACAGACATAAGGTGCCATTGACATACAGTTCCCCTATAAATGGCCAGATTTGGGGGACTTTAGTCGTCTTACCTGTCCTTTCCTTCTCAGCCAATTCAAGTTCATTCATTTTACAGAAAGGAGAGGCAGTAATATGGCGAGATACAATCATTTTAGTTTCGGTCAATTTCGCTGAACACCTTCGCGTTCAATATGGATCAAATCAGACTGGTGCCGGTGGGGCACAGTCTTACCAAAAAGAGGGAGAGAAAATAGGGAGACTCTCATAGAGAGTGAGAGTCGTCCGCAATCTAAACAAGCCATTCGGTACACGTATGACATGTAGGGAGTGAGAGAGAGAGAGAGAGAGAGAGAGAGAGAGAGAGAGAGAGAGAGAGAGAGAGAGAGAGAGAGAGAGAGAGAGAGAGAGACGTGTACAAAAATAGGTCATTTAGTGCGCTCACAACACGGAACAGCAAAGGTCAGGTAACACGCAGATACAGACAGAGGGAAGACATGAATTCGTACATTACACACACACAAACTCAGACAGGGAAGACGGCACATGCATTACACATATACAAGACATTCACGACCAGACAGGAAACAATTGTTAGCCTACAAGATCTGGTTTTATATATATATATCCTACGTATCTTTACTATCCTATTTTATCTACGTGCTTAGCTCTTTCTACCCTTCCCCCCTTTCCCTTCTCGCTTGTTACGCCTGCGAGCGTTCCCAATTACCAATACTCACACCTCGGTCGGTCGATCAGTAATTAACCTGGTCGTGCTAGTTACCCATGGTTGGATCTTAAGCCATTTTTCTGTTCCCTCCTTTGGTGGGAAGTTCTCCAGGCTGAGGCAACGGCAAGTATTGATCGGGAGAACAGTCGGACAGCTTGGCTATATCTATAAGAGTGTGAGAAAGGGGGTAGTGCATTTCGAACATCAGCAACATTTCTAACTTCCTAGACGGGTGGTGCCGTGGCAACCCTCACCCGTATAATTTTCTTTGTCCTTTCCCTACCTAGTCAAACGTCCAGTTACATTATTTAACGCGTCATTTCTAGTCAATTTTTCGTCATTCAGTACCTGTCCAATTTCTATGTCAGTCCATCCTCTCAGTCGCTATGTCCTAAGAAGGAACAGTCATGTTAAGTCTACGTCTTTTGAAAACTTATCTTTATAACGACTACACACATATTCCCTCTTTCCCTTTTTCGTCGGGGGTCCGACCGTTGCTCTTCCACACTCCAGCCGACGTTCTGACGTGACCTGCAGAAGGGAGGGAAAAGAAGGGGTGGGGGGGGGGGGCAGCATTCAAAGTACATCAGCATGTAGTAGTCAAAAAAATATTTTTACCTACCACCTACTCGACCTATCTCCGCGTACTGCATTTCTTTACCATCTCGGCGTTTAAGCCCAGAGGGACCAGTGGTGTTAGATAGATAATCATTGACGATCTGCGTATCTACATGCGTTACTTGGTCGTAACCCTCTTTATCGGGTGCAAGGGTGACGGTCAGGTGGCATTTCTGTGGTGTCATTTTAAGGGTGTCTAAAACACTTTTCCTGGCTGCTTGCAATACATAACGTAGCTGCTAAATACCTGATCCCTTTCTGATCTACATCCTTCATCATACTTATTCTTCGCTCACAGTAGTAAGACATCCAAAACTCATTAAGGCAACTGCTACAACCATGCTTTCTTTTTCAAAATACTTTTAATAAACGAAATTGGTGGCAGTTCATTGCATAAAGTGCAGCAGTGCAATAAAATCGTATTAAAATTTTCTTACAGAGCAAGCATGATGCATGTCAAGAATTCAGTTTTAATTAATTCATAAATTCATTATCCAATACTCATTCTTTATCTAACTTACACCAATTCATTTTCCAAATCGTAATCAGTACCCACCCTAAGTCAGTTCATCATCCAAGCACATACTCAACATCCTTCATATCTACTTTCATTATCCAAAAAACTGCATATAGATCTCGGGACAACAAGCTGCGCAATCAGGGTGCAACAAAGTTTATTCAAAAACGTCTCATTTTGTGTCTGCGCCATTTTGGGAGGGGTCAGGCGAGTTCCAGCATAGTCAGAAAGTCTCTAGTCTCGCGTGGTTGGCCCAGAACTTTCCGTTGGCAGTTCAAAAAGTTTTGTGCTATGTGGTTAACAGTTTATCAAATATGGACCATGAGTCAAAGAGTGGGAAGGGCGGCAACAATTTTCCTACCGGGTCATCCTGGTGTTCCTCCGGAACTGAACAAGTCTGTGCCGCGGCTGCATTTTAGCCATTTCCAATCCGAGGCTGGTGCCGGCAGGAGCTGCACCGATGTCGTGGTTCCCAGTGAGGGGGCGGGGGCACCCATGCGGAGGGATCGGGGTGCCCCCCGGCTCTTATAGAATCTTCAAGGTTGAGGAGAGAAGGCATGGAGCATGTGCCCGTCCTGGGCAGAAGACCGCTTTTTGATGTTGACCCTCTTTAAGTAAGAGCATTGGGGTGTCGCTGGAAGCCTCCACCTGGAGGGAGGTGGGGGAGGCTCGTTCGCGTCACCTCCCCCTTCCAGCGACCCCGCGCCGTTCCTCGGCTCCGTCGCTTCGATATTGGCCGTGCTGGCTATTGAAGATGGGGGGGGGGTGGTCGGCGGCTGAGGCAAGACAGCCCCCCCTTTTCTCTTGACATGTGGCGGGACTACCTGGAACTGTCCAGGAATTTGACATGTGGCGGGACTACTTGCAAGCGCCGCCATTCTCGCTTTTGGCTTCGGCCTTCTTCGTGGGTCGGACCAGGCGAGAGACAGAAGGGGGGGGGGTGGTCGGTGGCTGAGGCAAGACAGCCCCCCTCCCCCGTGGCCTGCAGAGCAGCAGAAGAGGAGAGAAGGAGAGGTCTCTGCCATTCTTTGGACCGCCTGCCCAACATCATCTCCTCCTGACCGTGGCCAGGCGAGCCCCTTGTGCCTCGAGGCCTCGCCTTCCGGATGGGCGTAACCGCGGACCTGTTGCACTTCGGGAGCTTCTGGAATGGGGGTAGGTACCTATTGGGTGGTTTCTATTTCATGTGACCGTTATTTGGGCGTGGCGGGCAATGAGGCCAGATTTGGGAGCAGGAACAGGCAGTGAAGCCTAGCTACCTCGTGGCTATTTTTTGCTGCCAAACTTTTCGCCATTTTATATTTCTTATTATGAACTATTTCTAATGTTTCTTATTTTTAGTGAAGTCAAAAGCTCATCAGGGGGTTACTGACTTAGCCTGATTTCTTTTTATTTTTCTTTCTCTTCCTTAGCGTGTTTCGAGCTAAAGTTTTCTGTTAGTAGGGAACGGTGATCACTTTATGTGTCCTTTTCACTAGGGGGTACTTCTGGACGGACCAGACGAGTTCCCTCCAATAAATGGTCCGGGGTGGAACGAGATTATCGATCAAAAGGGGAACATATATTCCTTCATTAGGGTATCATCCTGGACAGACCGAGCGATGTACTTCCATTTACTAGGGTAGCCTCCTGGACGGACCAGATGGTCTACTTCCACCAAATGGCCCATGAGCGGGGAGCATATGTCCTCCATAAGGGTAGTCTCCTGGGCGGACCATGCGAGCTACCCCCCAAACAGTGGGGAGTGGGTAGGACTGACGAATTCACAAAGGGGCATAACCTACCCTTTACTACCTGCAAAGACTAGATAGAATATTTCTATTCCACGTTGTTTGCAAGTAGAAAATACCTCAAACGAAACAATTCCTGGAACAACAATGTCAAGGCAACCAACCAATCAGTGGGGAGAAAAACAGGCATGACGGATTACAACGGGGACAAATGTCTGCATTACCTGCCCTTCGCTATCCAAAAAGGAAGACAGAATATTTCTACTCGTCTCAGTTTGTAGACAGGGAAGATCTCAAAGAACAACAATCGATTATTAATCGACTTCAAACAATCAGTGGGGAGAAAAGTAGGCATGACGGATTAATACCGGGGACAAAAGTCTGCATTACCTACCCTTCTCTATCTGCAAAGAGGGACGACGTTCCTATTCGCCGCTGTTTGCAAACAGAGAATGTCTCGTTCTCAGAAGAGAACCAATATGTCAAGTAGCCTTCAAAGCTAAATGAACCAATACCAACAATTTCGGTATACAAATACCGATTTTCAATACAATCAATCAATCAATCAGGTGGATAGAACCACCCTACCAATCAGGCGTAAGAACGCCCTACTTAATCTTACCCGGACCGGACCATACGGACAGTTCTTTGACTTCCTCCTCCAGCGCCCGATCGTTCTCTTACTCCATGTAGCATTCCTGTGGGATTCCAGTCAGGACAATAGGTCACTCAAGAGAGGTCCGTTCAGAATTGGTGAAGTTCTGTCGATCGGCAGCCGGGCGAGGGCCCTCTCAAGGCAGGCATACCCCGATTATTTAGATGTTCACTTCTTCGTCTGGATCTCTCTTATCGGACCCTATGTCACTGATGGACCCCGCGTTGGGACGCCAATTGTAGAAAACTAGCCCATAATCCTATCGATGCCCAGGCTGCTGGCGCAAACCGCCTCTTAGTTCCCATGTTGAATAATTACCAAATAAAGAGACGGGCGCTGGAAGCAGGAATCAAGAACAGAGTTTAATTCTCATGAGGAGAGCCAGTCATTTCGGACACGAAACACAGTGTCTTTCGGGAGGTGCTCTAACAAGTGAGCTGAGACTCTTGCTTTTATACCTTACAGAACACTTGATAACACAATCAGGACAGTATGACGCAAAAGAGAGACATCCCTATAATCCTTGTGTCAATCCTACCCCACATGTGTTCACAATGGGGACCCTTGACCTGCTGATAAGAGGGGAGGGCAATCACGCAGCTGAGTGTTTCGTAGGATGTGTACGCCTGATCATAGCCCAGGGGGTGGGGTGGCTAGGATCAATAGTGGGTCTCTTGAGGAGGAGTGACTTCATACAATAAGGGCAGTAAATGGTATCTCCTGGCTTAGGCGATGGCCTCGGGCATGTGTGGTCAGCCGGACTCGGGGGAAGGGGTCATCAAGGAGTGGTATTCATGCCGCGTGGACAATCGAGCGCGGAGGGAAGGCTCATCAACAGAGGGGTATTTATGGAAGGAAAGGAGGTGTTGGTCAGGCGCGGCCGTGACTCTCAAGGACAGGGTCTTGCAGAAGGAGAAGGTTTATGACTTGCCCACGTGAGGAGAAGGGAGGGGTAGCCAGGGTGGACACAGGGACAGAGTCACACAGAGAGAGAGAGATCTGATGACCCGTACATGAGAGAGCGGGGGCAGTCAGGTGCAGCTGGGGAGGGCTACGTCAGCTTAAGGCGAAGGATGACTCTTCAAGAGGGAATGGAGGGGGTCTTGTGCGGGTCAAGCAGGAGAGTTGCCTTTCACAGTAGGGTCGCGCAGGGAGAGGGTTTCATGGTCTATGCACGAGAGAGGGGGTGTAAGGTACGCGCAGGTGGGAAGCCGGGGATCCCAATGGGTAAAAGGCCATGGTGCCTAGAAATGGCTGTACATATGCATATTGGTACGGGCTCTTACTGGCAGGGTGATACGGTCAACAGTTTACAGTATTCATGGTGCTCACAGGGGGTGGAGTGGGAGAAGAAGGGGAATGAATGCTGTCTATGTACATCAATTTCTTCAACTTTCACAGTAGAGCACGCTAAGATACCAGTTAGCTTGGAGGCAGCGTAATGAGAAGGCGCAGGAGGCAGCGTTGGAGTGGGAGACGTTAGTACAGGCCCTTAGGGATTATTGCGCCCCCAGCGACTCTGAAGGTGAGGAAGCGGCTCGCCCCATGTCCCGATAAACGATTACATTTTCAGACCTGTTGCTTTCCCCATGGGTCCCTTAGCAGATCCTGTTGCGGTTGTTACCGAGCGCTGATGGCGGGGTCGGGTGGGGTTTTCTTTGGTTTGTAGCGTTTTGTGGGTGGGGTTTTTCTTTCTGGGTTTATAGGCTTGTTTGGAAAAGCAGATGACGGACAGTGGATCATCCGGACCAGCTTCGACATCCTTCTGAACCCCCATTGAATTTCGCCGCCCGCCCCCAGGGTTGTGGGCCGGCTGGCTGTGTAAGAAACTTACGGCGGGGGGACGGAGGGTTGTATCTCATTGATTTTGCTTGTGCTATAATGCTGGTCGATTATGTAACGATTTACTGATTCCTGCAATAAAAATATATTTAAAAAAAAAAAAAAAAAAAAATGAAGGGTGCTGAAGGCCCAGCAACTCAGCTTTAGAGTAGCACATCTTACCGGCTTAATAGCAGAGAGAGGAGCAAAAAGCCTGGCGCCTGGCGCTGACTTAGCGCGGACGGGCGCAGACGGGCAGCTCTTTGGCGGGTCTTCGGCGGGGCTGCGCGCGATCGCTGCGTGCTCGTAATACTGCGAGGGCTAAGTAGCCTAGAGGAAGTTGGACACTAGAGCGCTAACCGCTCTGCGTGCAGGCCGACCGGAAGTGCCCCTACGAGGAGTTTGCAGGGAGACGGCTCCCACAATCAGTGATGGCGTGTGGTGCAGGGGGAAGTGAGTTTTAAAAGAATACACAATTTACAAAGCACACATAAAGATTTCACACAATTACAACAGAATATAAAAGTAGTTTAAAATTAAAGCGCAGTCTAGCTCTTACTGCCTGGTCAGTTATTGTCTTTATTGAAGAGTAGAAAATAAAATATCCTCTTGGAATCAAAAGTATCACCAAGTAGGTATAGCCACCATTCAATCCACTCTACTCAATCACATCTACACAAGATCCGTTAATTATACATATATATACCACCAAGAAAAAAATTCTATATATTAGCTTTAATATAGAAAAATACAACTCATGTTATTTCCTTTGTACGTAAAAAGGAGATTATGTATGTGACTCCCTATAAACAGTTTTAATTTTAATCCCCCTGTACAAAATATAATTTGGCGCACTAAAACACTTCAGATAAAAATACACGAGGTATTATTTATTTATTATTATTTTGAGTATTTATAAAGCGCGGCTGATACCTTGCAGGCTTCCTGGCGCTGGAGAATACTCTGCTGACGGATAGCCGGAGTAACTAGCGGACGGGCAGGTTTTAGGGGAAAAGCCAGGTCTTGATGCGTTTCCTAAATGGAAGAAGTTGTGAGATCTGGCGTATGTCAATGGGCAGGCTGTTCCATAACTTGGCCGCTGCGACCCTGAAGGATCTGCCCCCGGTTCTGGCTTTATTGAATCTGGGCACCTTTACCAGACAGGCCGAGGATGAGCGTAAGTCTCTGGTGGGAGTGTACCACAGAAACAAGGCTTGCAGAGGTCTGGGCCCGAGTCCATGCAGAGCCTTAAAGACAATGCAGAGGGACTTGAATGCCACACGCTGCTTTAAGGGTAGCCAATGTAGCTCGGCCAGAGCTGCTGTGGCCGAAGACCTTCTCGTCCAGCCAAGAGCCAGCTTGGCGGCGGCAGATTGAATTCTTTGTAGTCGGTCCATCAGCGTGACTGGAGACTCAAGGAGCAGGGCGTTACAATAGTCGAGGCGACTGAGTATCGTACACCTGACTATCGACGCCCGGGCTTGTGCAGGGAGAAGTGGCATGATTTTATGCAGGGAGCGTAGCAGGGCTGTACAGATCCCCACTGTTTTTGCTACCTGGGTTTCCATACTCAGCTTGTTATCGAGCATGGCTCCCAGGTTGCGGACCGAGGAAACTGGCAGAGGTTTGTCTCTAGTCTCTGGAGGCCAGAATGCACTCGGAAACTGGCGGGGTATGATGGTGCCAGCACAAAACAGAACCTCTGTTTTAGAGGAATTAAATTGGAGGGAGTTTCTGTGGAGCCACCCAGCCGTCTCTCTTAAGCAGTCGTGGAAGGTGGATAAAGGAATGGAATCTTCTCCTTCCCAAGAGAGAGTGAGCTGCGTGTCATCAGCGTAGTTTATTGTTTTTATCCCAAAGGACTTAATTAACTTGATTAGCGGGATAAGGTACACGTTAAAAAGAATGGGGCTGATGGAGGAACCCTGGGGAACTCCCTGGGGCACCGGTGCAAAGGTGGATTGGAATGGGGGGAGGGAGACAGCCTGTCTTCTGTCCCGCAGATAGGAGTGAAACCAGAGCAGCGCTGTGCCATCCACACCTACTTCACCGAGTCTCTGCAGCAGCGTACTGTGGTTGACCGTATCGAATGCGGCAGACAGGTCCAGCAATATCAAAGCCACTGGCTGGCCCCTGTCTGCACGCATGCGAAGGTCCTCCATGGCAGTCAAGACCGCTGTTTCGGTGCCGTGGGCAGGACGGAATCCGAACTGATGATCGTCTAGAAGGTTGTTCTGTTCTAGGTGGCAGGAAAGGCAGGAACTGACCCATCGTTCAGCGACTTTCGCTGGAAATGGCAATAGAGAGATGGGTCGGTAGTTAGATAGACAATCTGGGCTCAGGGAGGGTTTTTTTAGGAGTGGAGTGACAAGCGCCTGTTTCCACGGGGTTGGGACATAACCACTGTGCAAGGACTGGTTACATATTTGGCGCATGGTGCCAAAAAGTTCAGTTCCAAAATTTTTCAAAATTTTTGGAGGCAGGGGGTCGAGAGGGGAACCCGAGGTAATTCCATGCACCAGTCTTTCAAACTCGGAGGCCGGGATAGGAGGAAATTCCCGTAATCTGGCCGTAAGGCCAGAGCCTAGAGACGTCAGGTTTTGAGAGCTGGTGCTGGGTCCCTGCATGTTGGGGGCTCCCAAAGAGAGAGGTGTTTTCAGCTTTTGAATGATGGTGTTTATTTTGTTGATGAAAAATGCTGCGAGATTATCACAGAGGGCTTGGGTGGGGGGCTGTGTGGAGATGACACAATCTGGATGGGTTAAGTTTTTAAGTATCTGAAAAATACTTTTTGAACTATTAGTGGCATTGGTAATGATGGAACAGTAATATTTGGCCTTATGTTGGGCGATGGCAGTTTTGTACGCCCAGAGGTTTTCTTTCCAAAGAGTTTTGTTAGTGTCAGAATAGCCTTGCCTCCATCTTCTCTCTGCTTGTCTGCAGGCTAGTTTGAGTGCTCTTAATGAGTCGTCGAACCATGGGGCAGGTACTCGTCTCTTTGGTTTGCCCTTTTTCTGAGGGACGAGGCGTTCCGAGATGTTGGAAATCCTTGTGCAAAGGGACAGATAGTTATCCTCTACCGATTGAGTGATGGAAAAACTGTCTCAAATACTGGGCCGGTCAGTCTTAGTTTATCCAGAGCCTTCCAGTCTCTGTACGAAGAGTCGGGGCCGGGGCGGAGTGACGGTCTGCAAGACCTGCTGCCGGCTATGTGAAATTTAATAAGCGCATGGTCGGTCCAGCACATTGGCAGAATATCGCTCAGGAATACTAGCTGGGGAGAGGAGAAGATTAGATCGAGCTGGTGCCCTGCTGAGTGTGTGGGTTTATTAACCAGCTGGGAAAGTCCCATACCTTCACATGAAAGTAGAAGATTGTTAAGGGCGGAGTCTAGGCTGCCGTTAGGCCATAGGTTGAAATCGCCCAAAACTATCAATTTATTATGAGAGGTAGCCATATTAGTAAGAGTGGTGAGGAGCGATTGCTGCTGAGTGGAGTTGAAAGCTCCCGGCGGGCGGTAACAAATCACAGCCGTGAAAGTTGTTCCGGAGTGGCAGTCGATTGAGAGGCCAAGTATTTCGGTACCCGCCACTGGGTCCATAACAAGGGTTTTTATGGACCAGGAGGCTCTATAAATTATACCGACTCCACCACCCCGACCCTTAGGTCTTGGGAGATGCAGAATTTTAAAGTCTTGTGGACAAGCCCAATCCAGTTCTATATTGCAATCGGAGTGGGTCCAAGTCTCCGTCAGGAATAGAGCGTCAAGATGGTGATTGTCAATGAGCTGAGAGATTTCGTTAGCGTGTTTGGGCAGTGACCTGACGTTCAGCAGGCCACCCGACAGTAAACCTTTGCAGGCAAAGTCGTGCAGAGGATAGGCGGTGTCCAAGAAGGACAGATGACCTTCATGTGCGAAGTCTCTAAGATGGAGTAAAGCCTCATGCGCCAGGTGCGGAGGGCTAATGGTGGACAGGGGGACAGGAGCCTCGGGAGGCGCTCCAGGCGCTGCCGAGGCGCGGACGAGCGCAGACGAGCTTGCCTTATGCGCGCCTTCGGCGCGCATTCGTCGTGCCCGCTGCGCTCGTCCGCTGCGCTTCCTGCAGAGACACATAATATATAGTGAGCTGGCTGCGTGGGAGGGGGGGCGTGGCCAGCCGCGGAGGGCGTGTCTGGCGGGTCCCTCAACCAGGAAGTGGTGGCAAGACGCGGGACTAGGGCAACAACAACAGCTGTCTGCTGCTGAGCGCTATCGCGGTAATGCCAAGGTTTTCAAGTGCACGCAGGTATTAAAAACACAGAAATACACTGTAAAATAGGGCACAAGTTTTAAAAAGTCGTTGCTCCCGGCTTTCCGCCTCAGGAGTTTCTCAGGATTGTAGATGGCGACGCTCGTAGTCAGCGCGCTTTTATGTGAGCCTGGGAGGGGGAGGGGCGTGGCCAGCCGCGGTGGGCGTGTCTGGCGGGTCCCTCAACCAGGAAGTGGCGGCAAGACGCGGGACTAGGGCAACAACAACAGCTGTCTGCTGCTGAGCGCTATCGCGGTAATGCCAAGGTTTTCAAGTGCACGCAGGTATTAAAAACACAGAAATACACTGTAAAATAGGGCACAAGTTTTAAAAAGTCGTTGCTCCCGGCTTTCCGCCTCAGGAGTTTCTCAGGATTGTAGATGGCGACGCTCGTAGTCAGCGCGCTTTTATGTGAGCCTGGGAGGGGGGGCGTGGCCAGCCGTGGTGGGCGTGTCTGGCGGGTCCCTCAACCAGGAAGTGGCGGCAAGACACGGGACTAGGGCAACAACAACAGCTGTCTGCTGCTGAGCGCTATCGCGGTAATGCCAAGGTTTTCAAGTGCACGCAGGTATTAAAAACACAGAAATACACTGTAAAATAGGGCACAAGTTTTAAAAAGTCGTTGCTCCCGGCTTTCCGCCTCAGGAGTTTCTCAGGATTGTAGATGGCGACGCTCGTAGTCAGCGCGCTTTTATGTGAGCCTGGGAGGGGGGGGCGTGGCCAGCCGCGGTGGGCGTGTCTGGCGGGTCCCTCAACCAGGAAGTGGCGGCAAGACGCGGGACTAGGGCAACAACAACAGCTGTCTGCTGCTGAGCGCTATCGCGGTAATGCCAAGGTTTTCAAGTGCACGCAGGTATTAAAAACACAGAAATACACTGTAAAATAGGGCACAAGTTTTAAAAAGTCGTTGCTCCCGGCTTTCCGCCTCAGGAGTTTCTCAGGATTGTAGATGGTGACGCTCGTAGTCAGCGCGCTTTTATGTGAGCCTGGGAGGGGGGGCGTGGCCAGCCGCGGTGGGCGTGTCTGGCGGGTCCCTCAACCAGGAAGTGGCGGCAAGACACGGGACTAGGGCAACAACAACAGCTGTCTGCTGCTGAGCGCTATCGCGGTAATGCCAAGGTTTTCAAGTGCACGCAGGTATTAAAAACACAGTAATACATTGTAAAATAGGGCACAAGTTTTAAAAAGTCGTTGCTCCCGGCTTTCCGCCTCAGGAGTTTCTCAGGATTGTAGATGGCGACGCTCGTAGTCAGCGCGCTTTTATGTGAGCCTGGGAGGGGGGGCTTGGCCAGCCGCGGTGGGCGTGTCTGGCGGGTCCCTCAACCAGGAAGTGGCGGCAAGACGCGGGACTAGGGCAACAACAACAGCTGTCTGCTGCTGAGCGCTATCGCGGTAATGCCAAGGTTTTCAAGTGCACGCAGGTATTAAAAACACAGAAATACACTGTAAAATAGGGCACAAGTTTTAAAAAGTCGTTGCTCCCGGCTTTCCGCCTCAGGAGTTTCTCAGGATTGTAGATGGCGACGCTCGTAGTCAGCGCGCTTTTATGTGAGCCTGGGAGGGGGGGGCGTGGCCAGCCGCGGTGGGCGTGTCTGGCGGGTCCCTCAACCAGGAAGTGGCGGCAAGACGCGGGACTAGGGCAACAACAACAGCTGTCTGCTGCTGAGCGCTATCACGGTAATGCCAAGGTTTTCAAGTGCACGCAGGTATTAAAAACACAGAAATACACTGTAAAATAGGGCACAAGTTTTAAAAAGTCGTTGCTCCCGGCTTTCCACCTCAGGAGTTTCCCAGGATTGTAGATGGCATCAGTGTGGGTTTAATGTGCTGAGAAGTTTGATACCAAACTTTTCAGTTTTCTGTGTAGCCATTATGGTGTTGTGGAGTTCGTAATGACAAACTCCCAGCACCATTTACTCTTAATGGCAGCACTGTACTTACAATGCCCAAGAATGGACTTGGGCACTGTAGGGGTACCGGGCTCATTCACCTGTACCCTCACCGCTGGTATAGTGCACCTCGCTGGAGGGGTGGCTGATCTAGGCCAGGGCAGTGGGTTGTAGGCATGGCTCATAGGGATGTGTGCCATGTCGACTCTTTGCTTTGTTCTGCATCAAAACACGCAGCCTGCAAAGGCAGTGTGTGTGTGTAGAGGTACAGGGGCTCTAAGGGTGGCACAATAAGTGCTGCAGCCCTTAGAGGCCTTCTCTGGTCACAGTGCCCTGGGTACCTGTGGTACCATTTACCAGGGGCTGACCTGTGGCCAGATAGGCCAATTGGGTTAGTTTTGGGGAAAGAACACAGGGTCTGGGAACGGATTGTTTTCATAGATAAACTTCTCCTCAAATTTGGCTGTGAATAACAAGGCCAGCTCTGGGGAAGAAGGAGAACCCATTGCTGTCCCTTTGATTTCCTCTCCATGGGCAGCTCACTGGTGTGACAGTGTCTCCATGAAGACACGTTGAGATGTCTGCCCCAGTAGTCATGGCGGAAGGTTGAGTAGTTGCAGTGGAAGGATCTCCTTCTTGGGTCTGAGGTGCTGGTGTTATCGCAGAAGTGCAACAACGGTAGAGTCCTCAGTGGTTGTCTGCATCTTCCCCTCTGCGGTCTCCGAATCATTTTGTTTGTATTTAGCAGTTGACACTGGCAAGTGAGACACAACCTCTACACAGACTTGCTCAGTCAGGGAGACTGGGGGACCCTAAGCGCTTCATTTCATTTCAATCTTTATTCGGTTTAAAAAACCTTGTAAGATACAATACATTAAAATCATAATACATCATATTACAGTACATAGTAAAAAAACAGCGGTGGGTAAGAATATCATCACATCTCATTTGCACAAAATACGCAAAATTCAATACATTTTCCAAAACATCTACATTGGGGTTGGCTAGATCTTGATCGGTCCCTTTTCTATAGAGAACACTAAATAAATATACGTAGTAATAAAATAATAAATTAAATGTCTGTTTTTGTTAAAAAATGGTATACCATAGCGATAGAGCAGGCAGCACTATAGCGACTAAAAAATGAGTCAATAACATGGTAAAATGGCCTATTACATTAGATTGTTTGATTTTTCTTCCTCCTGATCAAGGCTACACATAGGAGAAAACGACTTAGGCTGAACACAATCGGTTGCGCAGTGTCTCCTTTGAATATTCTGAGACCAACCTTGATTCATCAAAGGCCTAACCTATTACAGATTGGCTTAAGCCATTTTTTCCTTGCTTTAAGGTTTTCTGGGCATATGAATAAAACATGAGACTCATCCTCTTTCATCCCCATCTCACAGAACTCACATATGTCAGAGCCAGCGGCCCCGGTCAACCCCTTATTACAGTTCCATCTAGTTGTTCTTTCTTTTAATTGCAAGATACTATACCGGAACTTTAAATATAGGCTTTTAGCCAATGGAGGGTGAATTTCATCCATGAGGGGCTCTAGTTGCATATTCATTTTGGTTTCAAATAATTTCGAAGTTAGAGTCCCTGTTCTGGGATTCGAAAGCACTGAATCTCTAATATAGTCCCAGTACCTTTGCTTCAAGATCTTTTTTGAGCTGTTTGTAAGAGAATCAGGGTCAAACCAAAAGTCACTTAACCCTAGTTTTTCAAACCATTTTTTGACGTACTCTAGCCATGGCAAGTGTGTGATGTTCTTTATAGCCAATATCTCTTTCAATGCTTCTGTATAATCAGCCAGCTCTTCAGTGGACCATAAGCGGACCCAATAGAGCAGCGGACGAAGAGAAGCATAGTCGTCAGTACGTCTGAAGTTAAGGTCCCATAGTACGGGTGTCAGTGGTGTTGACCCAGGTATCCCTAAAAGTTGCCTAATGAAGGAGTTTTCCCTCACTCGGAAAGTATCCTTTAAAGCATAGGCCCAAAGGTCCGCACCATAAAGTGAAGATGATTGCACTTTATATTTAAATAATTCGATAGCTGGTGAGACCGCTTTGAAGTGGCTATTCTTGTGCTTCTTTAAGATCGGTACCTGATTTTGGGTCAGCCTTAATTTTGAGTTCTCCAATTGTGTTTTCCATGTAACATCACTGTCTAAAATAATACCCAGGTATTTAAAATTGGGGACTTCTTCTATATGTTCATTGTTTATCTTAAAAACCTTGTTAAAACCTTTATGGGGGTTGATTGTCATAACTTTTGTTTTTGAGGAGTTAATTTCTAATTCCTTGTCATGGCAATACAGACTAAAAGTATTTAAAAGGTTTTGGAGCCCCCTGGGTGTCTGAGAGATTAAGATTGTGTCGTCTGCAAACAATAGTGCTGGAACGGCTTGCCCACTCAATTTGGGAGAGTCATGCTCGCAGCCCAAAAGAGTATCGGGGATGTCATTGACGTATAAAGAGAATAAGGTGGGTGCCATTACGCACCCTTGCCTTACCCCTTTTGATATTTTTATTTTCTCGCTGACTTCTCCATTCGGTCCCCATCTGACTCGTGCGTAATTATTCTCGTGGAGTCTGATTAAAATTTGAAGGATATTTCCAGGGACACCCATTCTGTTTAATGTCTTCCATAGGGCTGCCCTAGGAACCATATCAAAAGCTGCCTTCAAATCAACAAAGGCCACGTATATATGGGAACTCCTTATAATCGTATATTTCCAGACTAGACATAAAAATCTAAAAACCTGGTCTACAGTGCTTATCTTGCATCTAAAACCTGCCTGGTATTTTGTGTAGATAGAGTGCTCTTCAATCCAAGAGGTGAGCCGACCAAGAACCTGTCGTGCAAAATTTTTTGTAACTCGTCAATTAGGCTGATAGGTCAAATCCTTCGCACTATCGGCCTATCACCCTTCTTGAACAGAGTTACAATCTCTGCCCCCTTCCAGGTTTCCGGAATAGGAGCTCCTCGGGCAATATCATTGGATAATAAATTGATATAAGGATCCCAGATGTAATTTTCATGTTTCCAAAGATCACCTGGTATTCTGTCAGGGCCTGGCGCTTTCCCTGGCTTAACTGCCTTGATTGCTAAAATTGTTTCTGTTAGAGAAAAAACGAGGGGAGCGTCATGCACAGCCAAGGGAGCCTGCAACCTGTCCCAACCTCCACTCTCACCTGAACTTTCACAGGAATATAACAAAGTAAAATGCTCGACCCATGTTTTCTCCTCTAAAAATGTATCTTTGCATTCTGTCGCCCCCCTGGTGCCTCTAGCAATGAGGCTCCAGAAGGAGGTCTGATCTTTGCGCTTACATGCGTCCAGCAAATCGGACCAAACCCTTTCGTCCCACTCTTTCTTGGCCTTTAATAAAATACTTTTATACTGGGCTCTCTTAGTTCTCACAATATCCGCTGAACCCCCCCGACCGCTGTAATTAGGTCTGTCTTGGCTTTCCGGCAATCCTGGTTATACCAGGTGATCCCAGTTTGTTTACTCTTTTGGGCGTTATGTGATCTTTTTACCGCCCTGGTCAGGATCCCGCCAAGTTGGTTGATTAAATGTTCATGGGATTCTATCAGACTAGGATTTTGGATGACAGTACTGTTACCTAAGAGAAAAGACATATGCCTCACAAATACATTATAGATTTGACTAATGATTTTTGAGTTGTCTAATACCACTGGCCACTTCAGGGATCTACGGTTATTTGCCACTAGGGGATCCTGTGGCAAGGACACTGTGCTATTAGCACTTTTGTCAAGGGTTTTAAAAATCTGAGTTTGGACTGATAAGATCAGAGGATAGTGGTCGCTTTCCGTGCGATCATCCACCATTAGGTCGATGGTCATGGGCCACAAGTTCAGGGAAACTAGTAGATAATCTAGGTGGCTGGAATGTGTCCCTCTGGTGAATGTTGGTCTACTGGGGCAGTCTGATGGCAACCGCCCATTACATGCACGTAGGCCTGATTCTAATGTCAAGTTCAGTAGTTGTAAGGCGCTCACTGTGCAAGGTGCTTTGTATTTCGTATCTACTAAAGGAATATTGTTGGCACTGTCCTCATCCTTATAGATGTCTTCTAGACCTATTATGGGTTCAAAACCTCTATTAAAATCACCACCTATAATCATTTGTGCATTTTGATCAAACCCCGCCACAAGATTACTCAGGTGGGTTACAACTGTTGATTCTTTACATGATCGATGTGGTCTACTATAGATATTGATCACGTAAATGCTACAACCCTTAGTATTTTTTAGCTCAAGTAATAAGAGGTCGGGATTATTTTTATCAATTTGCTTAAAGGACAAGCCTCCTGTGATTTTCACCCAAATTGTTAGTCCGCCAGAGGGTCTCCCCCCATTTGTATTTACTGCGGGTATGAAAAAAGATCTATAGTCAACCTTAAAGTAGTTTTCAAGCCCCCAGGTCTCCTGGAACATAATTAAATCCCCACTAGCCAGATAATCATGCCAGGACGGATCTGAGAGATTTTTTTTCAGACCCGCAATGTTCCAGCAGATAATTTTTGTGCTTCCTAAAACACCTAGTTTCTCTACTACCTGGCATGGAGCAGTTACCCCAGTTGTATCTAAATGCGGTTGTTGTGCCATTATGTCAGCAAAATGCAATGGCTGTTGCGAAATTTTAACAGGTGCAATCTGCTTTGATTCGACTTCAGGATGCAACCTAGGATATATGTGATTTGTACTGCATGACGTTGTCGAGGCCCCTCCATCAAGTCAGTCGCAGTCAGCTAAGCCAGCTAAAGCTTCAAACCTATTAGAGGTGCTGACTCCCCAGTTGTAGGATGGGGCCCCGAAGCCCCAACCATTTGCAGGGGCATTCCATCTAGGTGCAGGGGTAATAGAAAAGGGTGGATTCTGGTGAGAACCCAGCCATCCTCCATTATAGTCAACATTGCCTGTAGGTGCTGGGGTATTAGGATACAATACATTCTGTTGCATGCCTGCCCATCCTCCATTGTAATTAACATTATCTAAGGGCCCACAATTATTAGCTAATGTACCAAGCCCTCGTCTGCCCATTTGGTTCCAGTTTTGCCCTGAGATAGTGTGGCTAGGAGTATTGTGTTGGTTTACTAGCCATGGACCTGCCCTGTTTTTAGGAGCGTAGTTTGTGTCAAATGCTGATAGTCCCCCACCCCAACCATTATCTCTCACTGACCAAGCTGGCTTCCGGGGCTTTTGATTGTTGGCCTTTTGTGACTCATTATAGAAAAATTCTAATGTAAGAGGGATTATAGAACTACTTCTTTTTTGTGGTGGAAGGATATTTGATAGAATATCGGGAAGAGCAGCTGGTGTTGAAAAGTTTAATATCACACAGTCGCCCTTCCATTTTTTTTGCTTATTTCCTATCCAACCAACCCTCCTTGCCGTTTTAATTTCATCAGCCAGCCGCTGTTCGCCCCCCTGTGCTATCCGCATATTATTTGACAGCCAGTATAGTGCCTTGCTTTTTAGTGACGAGGCTGACTCAGCTTGGTCCGGTGATAAGGTTGGTGTGTTGGCTAGCACTAGCACCAACGGTGCTGCTTCAACTACAAATTGTATTGGATTTTCTTCAAAACTAGAGGGCACTGTAACATGTGGTGGATCAATTAAATGGGCAGTTGGGGCTTCTGTTGGCAAGTCGTTGGTAATATGGCCAGTTTGAGGGCATTCTGAAGGAATTGCTCCTAGTGGGGTAGCATCTGATGATACCCTGGATTCATTATCTTCCTTTGGGGAATCACGACCTTTATTGACATTACTTAAAGCATTGCCTATTGCATCTGCTAAAACATTTTGTGTGATTCCAAGTTTCTTTATCTCTGCAGAAAGTTTATCAATCTTACTGATAAGTGGCTTAATAATTGTCTGAATTTTTATTTCTAACAGCTCCGCTATTCTAGACATTAAGTCCTCGTCCAATGTGTCCCTCAGATTGTTTTCCTCATTATTCTGGCAGGTACTTTTTGACTTTGGCGGTGGTGTGACCTTATTTTTTCCTGAACGTGCCCCCCCATGTTTACTTTGCAATCTGCGACAGGCTCTGACTGCCCTTGAGGTCTGTTTTGCCGGTGGTTCGTCCTCCACGTCTTCTTTTTCATCATTTCCTTCAACCTCAATGACAACCTGTGCATCTGGGTCATTATCCTCATGTTGCTCAATGTCCCCCACATTCACTGTGCTGGCATCAATATTGACAGCTACTGGGGAAACTATTGCATGGGGATCGTTGTTAGAGTCTAATAACAGAGACTTGTTAGTTTGCGAGGAGGTGGGTGGGCTCATGGGAGGGAGAATAGGTGATTGAGACAGACCTAACGATTGTCTGCGTTCGCTGTTTATTTTGCTGACCACTTGGACAAGGTAGTTTTCCATGGTGTTCTTTGGTGTTTCGGGTGCCATGTGATGATTTCTTTTACGCATAATTTATACAAAGGTGTGTGAAAGTCTTACACCCACAGCTCGATGAGATAACAAAGTATAATTCTCAAGGTTAAAACAAAAGTCTTATTTCAATAACTTGTGCAGATGTCCAGCTGACTCCTTTCCAGATTCGTCGGTGTGTTTGACTGCTATTAACTTTTCCACGTAGGCCCCCTCTTTTTCCCGGGCTCCTGGGCGATTCGATAATAGCTGTACAGCCTGCTTACCGACCCCCGTCTGGATAACTAGGGCTCAGGAGGTGGTCAACCAGCGTCAAAAAACACCACCTACTCACAATAGGCTGTCATGAAAGTAAATCCCTGGTGCACAATGAAGTATTTTAGGGGGGTGGCCTAGCCTGGCCTACTCGTGCCGATGAGGGCCGTAGAGGGCCCGCCCTTTGCCCGGGCGTCTTGCTCGCGTCCCGCGACGCGGGGGTTCTCCTTCCTTTATGCCTCTGTTGGCGCTCTCAGGGCGCAACCCGCGTCACTCTGCATGCGCCGCCGCGAGGCCTGCCGGGATTTGTAGTCTCCCGGAGCGGCGGCGCGGAGTCCGATGCCCTTTGACTCTTGGCGGTGGCGGCGGTGAATCCAGTGGGCTTCTCTGCACACGTGTGACTCTCGGCGGTGGCGGCGGAATAGTAAGTGTCTCCCCCGCTCTGCCGGGGTTCTCCTTCCTTTATGCCTCTGTTGGCGCTCTCAGGGCGCGACCCGCGTCACTCTGCACGCGCCGCCGCGAGGCCTGCCAAGATTTGTAGTCTCCCGGAGCGGCGGCGCGGAGTCCGATGCCCTTTGACTCTTGGCGGTGGCGGCGGTGAATCCAGTGGGCTTCTCTGCACACGTGTGACTCTCGGCGGTGGCGGCGGAATAGTAAGTGTCTCCCTTCTCGGCACTCTGCCACATTTCCTCTGTTCCTTCTGGGCCGTTCCTCATTAAGGGGTTCTTCTGCTGCTGTTTCTCCTCAAAGGGCAGGAAGACTTCTGCCAGACAAGGCTCTCTCCTCTTCCCTCTCATCGGACAGGCAGCTCACAGGGCCACTGCCCAGGGCAATAGTTTCATCCTGGAAGACTTGCAGAAACCAGGCAATGTGCCCTCGCCTCAGGCAATGTGCCCTCGCCTACGGGGGAGTCACTATCAGCGCTACCTATCTTGAAACAGCAGCTCTTTGTGTCGGGCAGTAAAGAACTTCAGTTCCAACAAAGCCCATATGATTGCCATCCACTTTTCTGTGCTATTTTCAGACCCGGAATGCTTATTCCCTGTCTGGGTTTCCCGGTTTCCCTGGTTGCATTTCATCGTCTATTTTTTTCTGCAGCACAAACAAGGGCTTTGTGCAGGGTGATTGCTGCTCACAGCAGGTAGTGCTGATGCTGCCTCCATGTGGGAATACTTACAACATGAGCACAGTAAGTGTGAACCTTCTAAAAGGTGGTCCTGACTCCATCCCTCCACCCTTATGTCCAAAGTTACACCCTTTTCGTGTGGATTGCTGACAATATTGCCCATCTTGTGCCATGTTAGATGGTGGGCAATCAAACATGGATGTGACTGGTAACAACATACATACACATTTGTAAACAATATAGAGCCCTGCTACCTTATATTATAAATACACGTCTCAAAATTCAAACGGGGATGCCAATGCAGGGTCTGGTCATGACACGTAAATGGAACTTTACTCAATGCCCTGTGAGCATCGCAGCCGCTCTCTGACAGGAAAAATAGCCTGTTCAGCCGGTGACCGTAGTCTTTGCCCCACCAACAGTGTGCTTTTAGTGACTGTCAATGACCCCAGAGCCAGGCTCTGGGTCTTAAGGTCAATTTTGTGCCTCGTCATGCAATGCACACACAGTAAATAAAACCAGGATACCAGAGTCACTTGCAGTTCCTTCTCTCTCACGGCAAGGGTGCACGGGCTTTGGCAGAGGTGGGGGTAGGTTGACCAAGCAGGGCCAATCCAGTCTATTTTGTTGTCTTCCCATAAAACAATTGGCATCCGATATTTACATTTATATATTTTAGCCTTCAATTGTAAAATCAGAATACATTGCAGCAGAACTTTGAGCTGTATGAGGGTTGTGCCAATCAGGTCAAAGTGGGAGGAATGATATTATAATATACACTTCTAAAATGAAGAGTAAATGCAAGTTAAACTATTCTGTATGAAGTGGTCAATTGCTTAGTGTTATCATTTCTGATGTCTTTGTCTCAAACTGGAGGGTCGCTAATTTGAATCCTGGTTGGTGCACTAGGGAATAGTGACTTGTATATTTACAGTGCCCGTGAGAGACAGCACTTTGAATAGGAAAGCCAATAGATTAAAGAAAGAATTAAACAACATATAAAATACGCTACACAAATCATAGGACGGGCTGCCGAGAGTATAAGATCAGTCGAGCATAATTTGAAAAAAGAGAATACGTGTAAATGCTTACCATGCTATCAGATGTTACATTTTTAGTAACCGCAATCGTACTGTAGCTAGTGTTAACCTTTATTTTGGGTTTCCATGAAAATACTGCATTTTTAGAAGTACTGGTAGCACTCTCACAGTAATCTTTAAAAGAATTACTCTTTGTCACCGGAAACCTCCAGGTTTGTCGCGCCCTCTTGGGGTCTGCTCCATTGCCCGTAGTCATCTAGTGCAGCTCGGTGACGCCAGCACAACTGGAACAGCCTGGAGGGCGCACACAGCTCAGCTATACAAGTCCTGCTTGTTTGGTACAGGGTGGCAGGAGCTGTCGGGCAGCAAGGATCCCGAAGTGAGTGTCCACATGCCAGTTTATGGATCTGTCATGGTGATGGCCTTTGCCTTTATACTGTGTTAAGTTAGCATGAGCTTATTAGAAGTTTAAATGCCATTTTCTCCTTTCTGTTGCTTTTGCACACAACATATGTTATTATAAATGTTTAGAGTTTAGCAGAATATTTTGCTTCACACGAGAATAATATGTTTTTGCTATAGTATCAGTCTGGCTTGGCAAGCTATGTCTGAACAGTGAGTGCCGAGGCCCTCCCGCTATCGTGCCCACGTTTACTTTACTGGCAAACGGGAGTTATTTACTTTTAAATAATGAAGCTTGTTGTGTGTTGGTAGCCCAAATTAGTTATGTAGTTACAGTCAGTGAGCGTGTGGTTTGCTGTAAGAATGTAATGTATCCACCCCCGCATGGGAAACTGGATGTTTTCATCTGGCCTACAATTCCGACCTTGAAAGCAGAGTTCAATAAGATGAGTCGCATAAGAGCTCTATTGTCCCAGAAAGAAGTTGCCCTCACATCTGCTCGTGAGACATTCGTCCTTCATGTGGCAAACACCCACACAGAGGTGCATGCTTCATTAAATACTGATTTGCCCTTGCATTTCGCTGAATTGGTTCACACAATCTTTAACGCATCCTCCACCACGGGCCTGGCACACTTTTTTAAAGTAATAAGTGGGGGCCTTGTAACTTCCTTTAAAGCTATTTTTGGCGTCATCCCTGCCTTTTTTCATTCTATTTTTTCCAGCTTGTTTGGTGGATTTCCCTTAATGCTAGGCGTCTTGCTTCTATTTTGTTTATTAAAAAATGAATGCCCTTCCTGTGCAACACGAAGAGGTGTCGCGGCTGACAATACTTCGTAATAAGATGCTTGAGTTTTATGGAACGCTGCCTCTAGCTACATTGAGTGCGGCGTATGGATTATCCTTTCGATTTTCCTACTTCACATGTGTCCAGCCGGTGTTTCATTGCCTGAGTTGCGGTTTCGACTGGGCCCTGGATTTGTGTCTCTGCAATTCGGTGTCTCCCGATGTGGATTATAATCAGCTCATGAGCCCCTTAGTTGCTCACGACCTGCTTGGTTCTGACGGAGGGATTATGGCCTTTGCAGCGATGCATGGAGTCCTGGGTCGTTGGAATGTGTTCGCAGCGGCGCAAATTTCTTGGCACACAGCTTCATTGAAAACCCATCGAGTTGTCCTCTGATGGTACTAGAGGCTCCGGTGATTGAGGAACATGTATGTTCTTTCCCTTTGTTGAATTGGATGGCTGAAATATTCTCGGATGAGAACAGTGACTTCCTGTTGGAGGCTGTTGCTGCATATTTCGCTTATTCTTTAATGGATTGAGATGTGTCATCGCTTATCTCTCTGCCATGACCGAGTTCGCAAGTTGGACATCTGATGTTTTTTCGAGAATTATGATTTTTTCTTCTGCCCAGGCCTATTGGCCTTACAATACAAATGTTCGAATTTTGAATTTTTTTGGGGGGGGGTTCTGAAATGATTTTTCTCACCAGTGCAAATTTAGGACTGATCCTGACTGTCGTTCTTGAACTCTGCTTTCTGAAATTTGCCCATTATCTTATCTTATCTTATCTTATCCATGCTTGGATCAAGGGAGGGTGTCATGGTGATGGCGTTTGCCTTTATACTGTGTTAAGTTAGCATGAGCTTATTAGAAGTTTAAACACCATTTTCTCCTTTCTGTTGCTTTTGCACACAACACATGATATTATAAATGTTTAGAGTTTAGCAGAATATTTTGCTCCACACGAGAATAGTATGTTTTTCCTATAGTATCAGTCTGGCTTGGTAAGCTATGTCTGAACAGTGAGTGCCGAGGCCCTCAAGGTTACTTCAACACAGTAGTTGTTATTCGGTCTGATCAGCGCACGTCCTAGACATAACACATATGCAGCTGTGGGTGCCTCGAGTTTTCAGCACGTTTAATATTGCACTGCGCAGAGCATGCAGACACAGTTTGACGAACCTTCGCATGGAGAGAGCTGGTGTAGAATATGATGTGATCTCATTCTACTAGAACCTAAGGTATGGGGCCGCCCTTGTAATCCCAAGAGACCTTCAATAGATATATTATAATATACTAGAAAGGGAGGGTAAGATTTAGGTGACATTCTTCCCTTCAGCATTTTAACATGCTTTCGCCCTTTGTATTTTATGGAATCGTAAATATGCTGATAACCTTGTTTCTTATAATATGTTTGCTTGTATTAGCTAAACTACTGTACTTGAGAACACAACAGTAGAAATAAATATTTCAAACTTGCACGTGTCCTCATTCACTCCTTGTTTTGGACTGATCTGTGAGTATAACGAAAGAGTGTTTATGAGTTCCACGTTTCCTGAGGTGTACTAAGTTCATGTTCTGGGTTGTCTAATTATTGGGGATTTGTAAGAACCAATGAGACACTGATTGCTAGTCTGGTAGGGGATTTTGGGTACTAAGGTGAGTTTTTGGCACACCCTAACTCACCAAAGTTCCAAGTCTTTGCGCATAGGTCTGCGTAGAAGCAGAATCCCTGCGACAGATTGTGTTTGCAACACAACCCAACCATATGAGCATACTACGAATCTTTGCTGCCACCACAAAAGCAAACTGACCCAGGAGTTACAAATTAGTCATGGAGGCTACAGGCCATTGCTCACATTGATGGCCTCACTCAGGTCTCTGGAATTCTGGATAGCTATCCAAGCAGAGGACATGCCCTTTTGAGAAACTGGTAACTCCAGTGCTTCTTCAAACAGTTCTTTTATCGTGGCGCGCCATTTGACGCATGAAATTCTCACGCCAGTGGCCTCCTCAACATGGTGCGATGTTTGAGTGACATTCGTTCCGCGAAGTCCTGAAGAATGCATAAAGCACAAGCCCGAAACCCATCACCCTATATCTTCCAGGATCAACACCTAACGAGAAGAACAAACGCAGAATTCAAATGTTTTGATAGACCAATGTCATAGTCACAGTTTGATGCGCTGTAGTCGTTCACTGTATTAGCAGGTCTTTTGTAATTAGGCGCTCCTACCTGGAGACGGTTGTTATGTGGTCCCTAATAATAAGGGTTTATTGTCCGCCATTGCGGATACACCGTGTGCCTTGATACTTCTGCTTTTCCTTAACCTTTGTGTTGTTCTAAAAGTACCAGAAACCTTTATAAGACAAGTTTGCAAGCTTTATAATGCTGTCTATCCATTGCCGCTTTATCTCCTGGTAAAATATGCCAACCTAACTTGAAATAAGTACATTTTGTTGTGAGAATAGCTATTGTTGCCGGTGATTTATTTTATTGCCGCACAGCAATGCCTCTATTCTAAATCAAATATTGATTATTCCAATAGTATTGATTTAATTCCAGAGTGTCTTTTGCACCGTTAAGGCGATAAATAATACGTTGACCTCATATTTGAGTTAGATCAGTTTATCCTATTAGAGTCCTGTCCTTATCCGTTGTTTTCTAGTAAGCGGCCTAGGCTCTAGAGGGTCATACGGGCTCTCCCCCCTCCTTTTGCTTCGACAGGGTTTACCTTTAGAGATGCTGATATGGAGTGCGGAGACCTGCAGTTAAGCAGCTCTGAACGAGTGAATGAAATCCATGCTAGTGGTTTGTGCCGGGAACGTGCCGTTTATGTTTATTTCTTCATCCAGGCTCCATCGAGGTGAATACTTTGTCAGATCAATGGACAGATGCACAGAAAGAGTAACATTTGCCTACTTCTAAACAGTTTAAGTCTGATGAATGCAGAACTATTTTTTCCAAAGGTTATTACTTGGCCACGTTACATTCTGGTGAATAGTCCATGAGAGTGGGTGCTGTGTACCCCCCAGAGGCAATGTCTATGTGGTAATCAAACTCTTGTGTCATCGGTAGGCAAAGTGTAAGATTTATTCACCACTCACCCAACTGCACCAGGAACGTAAATGCCGGTACCACTCCTGGCAACGCATCAACAACAACATTCCAGGAGCCGCTGGAAGGAATCTTTAGTTAAAGACGCATCACCACCGTCTGGGCCCATTTTTAAAAGCACGGTTTTACTTACAACTTTAGGATGGTTGTAAATACCTCAGAACTTGGACATAAATGGGGGAGAGGCATACATTTACTTAGTGATTCCTGAAGCTCACTATTTCACAAATTGTAGGTCAGGGTTAAACAAAGAGTCTCCTGATTGCACAGTTTCCTAGTGCAATAAACCACACGTGGGGTGGTGGAGATTGTGATGGAGAGGCCAAGGGACTACAATCCCTGGATAATGACCTGAATAGTGGCACTGTGTAGAAGTAACATTTGGGGGCCCATTAGGATGGCGGGCGGATTGCCCTCGCCAGGCTGGTGGTAGCCACCGCCAGCCTTGCGGGGGCAATCCGCCCGCCATCCACACCTTAATTCCCCTCGCCATAATAGGATGGCGGGGGGGACTGCAGCGGACGGAAAGACCGTCCGCCGCTTTTCCGCCCAGGTCGCCTTGCGACCGCGGCGTAAAAAGTTTAATATGGTGGCAGTGTCTAATAGACACCGACAACCATATTATAATGGGCTTAGGGAGATGCCTTTCCGCGGCGGCGATGCCGCCACGGAAAGGCATGCGGTCTTCACTCTGGGCCCCCCTGCCGGCCCCCAGAGTGAAGGAGAGGTAGGGGCTGCACACGGGGGGGGGGTACCTGTGGTACCCCCCTTCATTTGCTTAAACAAAGCGGCAGGCACCGCGCGGTGCCTGCCACTTTGTTTATGCAAATGCATTACTGCATTTATAGCATTGTGGCGGGCGGTGCATAGAGCACCGTCGCCACAATGCTATAAATGCAGAATGTGCCCGCCACTGTGGCGGGCACATCCTAATACCCCCCACGGGACCCCCACCCTTATGGCGGGCGGTCCCGTTGTCCGATAGGATGGCGGACGGACAAAGTCCGCCCATCATCCTACTGACGCCCTTGGTGTCTATTTCCAGCATATTTAGGTAAAGTGGTAAAGCCTGGATTAGATGTTATGTCTAATGGTGGTGCGCGCACATGCCTGTGAATTGCCCACCTCGTTAAAGGGTTGTGTCAAGGGATATTTTTACATAATTTTTCTAGATGTATTGAGCATATATATAAGTGCCTTCCAACCAATATTTTCATTTAATGGAAAAAGTCGGAGAAAGGTTGAGACCTTTTCTTTTAGCCCTGGAGCAAAAGCTGCTTGTTGTAGGGGACTACCGTCCCCGCAACCAGTCCTGACACTACTAACTAGAGTAGTCAGTTTCCAGTAACCTGTCCCTAAACACCTACTAGCTCTTCCTTCTATGTTTGGGTTCTGAGCCCCTCCTTCTCACCTCGGACTCACCAAGGATGTTTGGTCTCTGTGTGAAGGCTCTTTCGTGTACTGGATTCATGTGAGGTGCAGAGCTCATTTCAGGTGTCTCCCCTGTATCTACGTAGCCTCTAAAGTTGTGTGCTGTTCCAGAACGTTGGTGACAATCCGCATTCTCTCCTCTCACTGCATGCCCCGCCGCTGCTTACTAGAGTCTCTCCTCGTATTGAAATTCTTTGTAAAGCAGATGACCCTTGTAGAGAAGATTATAATCTCTCTGACACCACTTGGTACGTAATATCCCACACCTGCCCCTCCAAAAAGCGGTGCACAGTCAATATATCGATGTTGTAATATCGACCTACCTTAATATCGATTTTTTTATATCGTAGGTACAGAATATCGACAGCAAAAATATTGTTGACCCGAATATCGACCTTAAGGTAAGGAATATTGTTTTATTTAATATTGATGTAAGTAATATCGTTAGCAAAAATATCGTTGTAAATAATATTGAGATTTATATTAGTGTTATGTATTTAAGTATGTATTTTATATGTATGTGTTCAATATTTTGTGTAATGTATTTATTTATTTCTAAATATATGTATGAAATGTTTAGGAAATATAAAAATATTTTTAGGTAGATTTTGCGTTTTAGTATTAGAGCGGGTTGTGGGTTTATAGGGGAATAAGGTGGGAAGTAATTTAATTATATTACATTAAATAATCATTTTTATTAAATATAAATCAATTTTATTAAAATTTTGTGTTTTAGTATTAGAGCGGGTTGTGGGTTTGTAGGGGAAGAGGATGAGACGTAATTTAATTATATTATTTTAAATATTAATTTGTATTAAATATAAATACATTTTAATAAAATATTGTGTTTTAGTTCTGTTGCGGTTTGTGGGTTTATAGGGTAATAGGGTGGAAAGTAATTTAATTATATTTATGTAATGAATATTTTTATTTAATGTTATTTATTATTAATGTATTGTTAATGAATAACTGGTAATCAATTTTTATGACTTTATTAATTATACAGAATTAGTTATTATTTTAATGTATGGTTATTGATATTTACATTACTGGTTATTAATTTATAATTGGTAATTAATTTGTATTACTTGATTAATTGTTAATTATAGTAATGTTGTTAATTTTTTATGTGTAGCTTGTTGTGTGTTTATTATAATTAAGTATTTATTAATTTTAATTAATTATTATTTAATAATCACTTATTGTTAAATAATTATTAATTGGTAATATTTTTTTATTAATTGATACAAAATGATTGTGTTATTTTTTATGTGTAGTGTGTTGTTGGTTTATAGGGGAATATATTTGGAAGTAATTTATTATAAATAAGTAATTATTATTTTTAAATAATTAATATGAAATTATTGTTAATTACTAATTGTTAATTATTTTTAATTAAATTATAATTAAAATAATGTTCTTTTTTATGTGTAGTGTGTAGTGTATTTATTGGGGAATAGGGTGAGATCTAATTTAATGTTAATTACGTAAACATTTCTTTCTTTTTATAGATATTTATTGATAATTTTTTTATGAAGTTTTTCAAATGTTATTATTATTAAAATATTTAAACTATTTGGGCCAGATGTAGGAAGAACGTATTTACCGATTCATAAATACCGAATTTTACCGATTCGGTATTTATGAATCGGTAAATATGAAGGAGGGAGATTTAGGAAGAATCGGTAATTGAATTACCGATTCTTAAAAATTCGGTAAATACCAAATCAGTATTTCCTATTGATTCCTCTAGGCTGTGAAGCCCATAGGAATCAATGGTAATTACCGAATCGGTAAATACCGATTTTTGCAAGGGTGCAGGGGGTGTCACTTTGACACCCTCTAGCACCCCGAATACAGGCATGTGTGCCATGTGGCACACAGACATGCCCTAAGGGCATGTCTGTCTGTTACATGGCATAGGTGTGCATGCACACATGTGCATGCACACCTGGATTCGGTATTTTACCACCCAATTGGATTGGGTGGTAAAATACCGAATCTGTAAGGCCTTTGGGACTCTGAAGAGTCCCACCTACATATCAAAGTTACCGAATCGGTAAAAATATCGATTCAGTATTTTACCGATTCGGCAAATTTACCGATTCGGTAAATTTACCGAATCGGTAAAATTGGCCCCCTACATGCCAATTCTTAAATACCGGTCGGTAACGGCCGAAATCGGCCGTTACCGACCGGTATTTAGGCTCCTACATCTGGCCCCTAGTGTGTAAAATTAACACCTACTCTATCCAACACTTTCTCTACTGTTGTACCTACTGGAGTGGGAATAGTAATGTTTACCCCTACTCTATCCCACACTTTCTCTACTGTTGCATTTACTATAGTTGTATGTGTATATATGTGTTTATAATTTATAATTTTTTTTAACAATTTAGAAGTTATGAAAATAATAATTAATTAATATTAATGAAGAATATATATAATATATATTAAATGTAAATATTTAATTTTTGTTTACATTATAAATACTAGTTATTTTTAAGCATGTTTAATTTAATTATATATAATTATTTATTTTACATTATTTTTTTAACTTAAAAAAACCCGATATTGTTAACAACGATCAATAATTTTGTTTCGATATTTATGTACTTACCTTAATGTAGGTAGGATGTCGATATTCTTGACTTCGACATTTTGGTCCCGATATTTTTGTAGGTCGATTTTCTGTCCGTTGAAAGAAAAACTGACTCTGCATGATTTACTATATGGTAATACTTTCTTGAAATATTGCTCATTCTGCCCATGCTTCAGTCCATATGAGACTAGTCTTTGCCCTCCCACCCTCTTGTCCACACAGTACCCTGAATCCCACCACCTATTACATGTTCACCTCTCAAGAGAACTTACAGACAGAATAGAACTTTTCCTGCTGGTGGACACTGAACACTTTCTGTTAGTAACTCCACTGGCTGCAATCCCATTGGTGCCGGCCTATGTTACTGAATTGTTTGCATCAACCCTTGTGCCTGGCCTGTGTTAATGCATTGTTTGCATTAGATTCTCCTAGTGCCTGGTCTGTATTATTGCATTGTTTGCATCAGATTCTCATAGTGACTGGCCCTTGTTATTGCATTGTTTGCATCAGATTCTCCTAGTGCCTGGTCTGTGTTATTGCATTGTTTGCGTCAGATTCTCCTAGTGCCTGGCCCGAGTTATTGTATTGTTTGCATCAGATTCTCCTAGTGCCTGGTCTGTATTATTGCTTTGTTTGCGTCAGATTCTCTGAGTGCCTGGCCTGTGTTATTGCATTGTTTGCATCAGATTCTCCTAGTGCCTGGTCTGTGTTATTGCATTGTTTGCGTCAGATTCTCCTAGTGCCTGGCCCGAGTTATTGCATTGTTTGCATCAGATTCTCCTAGTGCCTGGTCTGTGTTATTGCTTTGTTTGAGTCAGATTCTCTGAGTGCCTGGCCTGTGTTATTGCATTGTTTGCATCAGATTCTCCTCATGCCTGGCCTGTGTTATTGCATTGTTTGCATCAGATTCACCCAGTGCCCGGCCTGTGTTATTGCATTGTTTGCATTAGATTCTCTAGTGCCTGGCCTGTGTTATTGCATTGTTTGCATCACGTGTTCCTAGTGCCTGGCCTGTGTTATTGCATTGTTTGAGTTACGTTTTTCTAGTATCTGGTCTGTGTTATTGCATTGTATGCTTGCCTTTTGGTAAGTTATCATTCTAATAGTTGCAGCTTTACTAACAAACATGGTAAGGACAATGCACTCTTTCTGCAGTAGCACTCTATTTCCTATTTATGTAGCAATAGACAGCACAACATGTCTGCCAGAGATGTTATAAGGTCAGAAACAGTACATAGGCAAGTAGGTATGATGGAAAACAAACTGTTGAGTACAATATTAAACAAAGCTGTTGTGATAGACGGCAAAACATCCATGTCAAAACAACATCAGTAGGACAATGGTACATTGAATTATAATGGTAGATTTATTTACACTTCTGTGCCATGTGTGTCACTTATTGTTCTTTTCTTCTACTCTCTTGAGATGGTTTTACAAGGCAAATCTGAACTCACTGAGTGTGGAGCTTACACGAATCTGAGAGAAAGGCAGTTCCAAGGATGGTAACAGAGAAGGGTGAAAGATCTGAGTCTTGATGCTGGTTGACGGACTGGTGATCCCTGAGGGGGTGAAGTTGGTGTGTATGTTGCCATGGCTGTCCAGGGGGTGTAAGAAAATGTCAACAATTATGGAGGGCCCTCTTTTGGGTGAGAACCACCCAGCTTCATGCAATACGGACTTGAGGGTTTGTGCCTGCACAGGATGAGTTACATTCTGATAGCAAAATGGAGGATCTTGTCCAAAGGGGATTGATGTTACCAAGGATTAAGTTCTTCATTTACGACAGATAGAGAAAGTCCAAGTACCTCGAGGTGCTTGAAAAGCTTTCTGCACTCTGTTGGTGCAGGCTGGATGTTTATTCTCTAGTTGGCATTGCAAGGGGATGTTCAGATACAGTGGTTTAATAAAACCTTGGAGCAGCACTTGGAGCAGCACTTGGAGCATTGACTCTTGGAGTCTTGTAGTGTGTGCTGAATGCGGTAGGACTGTCTCAATGCTCTACGGAGCTCATAAAATCCGGACTCTCATTCATCTCGGAGCTCGAGCTCTGTGGCATGACCAGTAGAACTGCACTAAAGAAGATGACCTAGACCAGTTATACCTCTCCCGACCTTTGAACTGATCATTGAGGAAAGAAGACCTTGTCTGGAGGGCAGATCTACACAAGGCACAGCTGACAGAAGACCCTGCCTGGGAGAAAGATCTGCACGAGACTCAGCTGACAGAAGACCCTGCCTGGGAGGAAGATTTGCATCCCGGCGCAAACTTCCTTAATCAATGGCTGAATGATTTGTGCCCGCAAGGAGGACAGCTGCGGCCTTGCTAAATCCTTCACGCTGGGCTCTGACATCGGCCCTAAACTTGACACCCTGCGGCTCACCCTAGGGCGGAAATACCACGGAGCTCCGGCACCTGAGTGCACTCAGTGCCGCCCCCCCCTTCCATATGCTACCCCACTCAGTATTAGCAGCAATTTCTGCTGTGTGCCTCCCCCTGAAACGACTCAGCTCATTTAAAGTACTGGCACCCTATCCAACAAGGGACATGCTTAGTTGCATCACTACTTGTGCTTGCGTTATGCCCCGCCTGCGGCTGTCTAGACTGCCATTCAGTGGGTGCTCTCATCCTTTGCTGCATAGACTGTGGTTTGTTTTGCATGCTCTCCTGGTGTCTGGTTTGCCACGATCCTGGACTTTGCTGTGCTTCCCTCATGCTTGAAACTGCGTCTAGGTGGTCCTACACACTGCTTGTTCTATAAGGTCCCCCTTGCAGCGCCGCATCAACAGCCCCACTTACTGGCTATATTCTCGCC
Source organism: Lissotriton vulgaris (assembly GCF_964263255.1). Classification (NCBI taxonomy): domain Eukaryota; kingdom Metazoa; phylum Chordata; class Amphibia; order Caudata; family Salamandridae; genus Lissotriton; species Lissotriton vulgaris. The sequence goes on from NC_141685.1 coordinate 129,565,555, forward strand.
ACCTCATTTGCTTCTTCCAGTTCAGACACGGCATGGGCCGCAAAGACCCTAAGCAACGAGTTCTTCCCTTTGGAAAACTTGTGGCACACTCCTGCGACCAGCAAAACACACAAGATGATGGACGGAATGTTGCACAATGGCAAAACATTCACCCCAAGTCACAGATCTGGGTTTAATCCATCGTTATTTTGCTCACCACGCCACCCCAGTTCAGACATGGTCATACTCCCCCAACCAGCCTAGCGACATGGTGGAAGGTGGGCAACTCCCGTCTACCTCGATGGACGACACTAACCAGTTGAATCCATTACTGATGGAAATGAGGGCAGGATTCAAGGCTCTGGATGTCCGCTTTGACTCCTCGGACAAACACATAGCAGACCCGGGCGCAAAGGTCCAGGTGCATGATCAATATCTTGATGTAGTTGAGTCCCGCACTTCTGACCTGGAGGATGGAATGGCGCAATCAGTCAAGAGGATAGACCGCATGGTACGGATCCTAAAGTAGGTTGCAACAAAAAACGAGGATTTGGAAGCGCGCAGCCGGCGTAACAACATCAGCCTAGTAGGTGTGCCTGAATCCACAGCGTCTGGGCGCATGGATAATCTGGTAGAGACTATACTAACCAACCTTTTTGGGAAAAAGGCCTTCACCTCTGGCTTTGTGGTGGAACGCGCTCATAGGTCACTTGGCCCCCGCCCCAACCCGGGCTGCCCACCTAGACCCATAATTGCGTGAATAATGAACTTCAGAGATAGGGATACAGCACTGCGACTGGCACGCGAGCAGGGCAAACTCTCTTGGCAGGGCTCCAAACTATCTCTATACCCGGATTTCCCTGCTCTGGTTCAGGATGGGAGGAGGAAATATCTTGGGGTAAAAGCAGCGCTCAGAAACCTACGGTTGAAGTATGGTATGCTATACCCTGCCAGGCTGCGGGTGGAGGTGAATGGACGTGCCCGAATTTTTGAAAATCCCAGTACAGGCCTTTTGTCGCAAATATGAACTCAATCAAAAGCGCCCTACAGAGACAGACACTACCTCTTCCCCGCACAGTGGCTCAGCTGTCAGTGTGGATTTATTCTCGAATTCTGGTCATGCCTGACAGATGGTCACTCCTTTCACTATGCCGCTCATTTGATAATTTTTTGTGAAAGCTGGGATTTATCATATTGCTCATAATGTTTTCTAAGGTTGCTGGGCCATTGGATATCAAACACCCCCCTACTTTGGTGTACACCTAGAGATAGTATTGGTGATGATAGACTGTACCACATTGTTTGACATTCACTATTTTTAGGATGCTATTGGTACTATTGCTTGTTTTGGTAAAGTTGGTATTGCCTCTCCGGATGGGCGGGAAGGCTGGGTGGGGGGTGGCGGGAGGGGTTATATTCATATTGCTCTGCACTGAATCTAAGTTACATTTGTTTGCAGCCACAGCAAATGGGTATGACTCTTGGTTAATCTTTACTCCTCAGATTATCACCAAAGGCTGGCACAGTTAGGTTACAATGATGGCCCGTCGAGCATCACACTGGCTACATGGAATGTCAGGGGCTTAATCAATACTCGCAAAAGGCGTCAGGTTGTCCATTATTTACTTAGGCAAGGAGTTGATGTGGCCTTCCTTCAGGAGACACACCTTCCTACCAGCGACCAGTCCCGGTTCGCGTCCTCCTGGGGCCCGAACAGATTTTTTGCAAATTACAGCAGTTACACCACAATTATGGTGTGGCGATCTCTAAACTTGAGATGCAAATAGACCATTGGTGAAAACTCCTTCTCTCCATGGCGGGGCGAGGGGCTCTTATTAAAATGATTGTGCTCCCGAAATTTTTGTATTTGTTTCATAATATCCCAGTATCACTTACGAATACAATTTTTAATACTCTTCGCACTCAGCTGATTAGACTAGTCTGGGGCAATAAGACACCCAGAGTGCGATGGCAGGTAATGACACTCTCATGCGACAGAGGAGGGTATGGGATTCCGGATCTGCAATTGTACTATCTGGTGGCACAGTGGAATTTTGCCCAGCCATGGTATTACCCAGACGCCAGGATCACGTACCTGAGGCCAGAGTCAGATTTTGTTCTGCCAGATTCCCTGGCTGCGGTTCTGCCCTTTGTTATTTCCTGAGATCCCAGGGATATTCAACCGGTCTCCGCAACTAGTTGGGCTTGGGCTAGGCTGGGCCGTCTTACTAACACCCAGACGGTTTACTCCTCTGACCTACCACTCCCTAATGCAAAATGGATGCCCATAACAGGCGTAAAGTTGGTACAAAAGACTTGTACAAAATTCAATATTGTCAAAATGGGCGACCTGTTCCCTGCAGGCCTACAGGCCATATATTTGACCAAGAAGACGTGTCCTCGTTTCCAGACATGACATTCATGGACAGATTTGTTCTGGCTAGACTCCGGTCTACGCTGAAAGCTCAGTTCCCAGACTACCCGCTGGAGCCTCCGTCCTTCCTGCCACTCTCAATGGTGATAGGTAGTAGCAGGGGGGTCCATTTGATATCCCAACTTTACAGAGCATGCGCTGACTTAATCACACTAGACGATAGCAGGGTGCGCAGTGCTTGGGAAGCGGACTTGGGCAACTCAATATCTGACGAGCAGTAGACAGATTGTTGCAAAGTGACGAAGGCAGTATCTTTAAATAGCAGACACAAGCTGATCCATTTCAAGTTTCTACGCAGAATATATGTTACCCCCGGCCAGAGCACACAGGATAGACCCCGCTAGATTTCATCATTGCCAGCTGTGCCACTTCCTTCAGGCAGACTTTGCACATTTATCCTGGACGTGCCCACGCATACACACTTTTTGGGTGGAAGTACACCATACATTGAGCGAGATAATCAAGGTGCCTATGAACCCCCTGCCGGAGATCGCACTCCTGGGATACGTGGTCCAACTCCCTCTTAATGTTCGCAGATTTGCTGCCATCGCTCTACTTTTGGACAAAAGGGAGGTAGCAATACACTGGGGCGGCAGAAGGGCTCAAATAAAAAAGGGACTGATCCAAAGGTTAGCTTCCTGTTCTGTAACCAGTATGCTAGCACAATCCCTCCCTCCTCCATGCCTAGAGATATCTAGGGCCCCTTTAAGGCCTTCCTAACGGCACAACAGCAAGATCCCCCCCACACAGCAGTAACAGGGGTGGGCTAGGCTGACACCCACACCGGACTAACACCCCAGAGTATATAGCATCCACCTCCGGTGGCCTGGGTCTATTCTCATTTTGACAGTAAGCTACTGGGTGGAGGGAGCAGATGGGGTTAAAGATGAGCATATTACACTATCGCTCGAGAGGGGCCTTAAATGTACTGTAAGTATGCTGCATCATATATTACATTGCCTACTGTGTATCGAAAGTAACTAATATTGAAATGCCTCATGATTGTACCCGAGATGTCCTTTCTTTGAAATTAGTGCCTTGCTTTGTCTTATTAAAATGCTAAATAAATAAAAACCATGGTCACAGATGGTTGGTGTGAGAAGAAGGACTGTGAAGAGGTCTTGAAGTGTGCTTTCTTCAATAAAGTTGCACAGCAATCCACATAGACCAGGAGTAGATTTATTGTAGTTAACAGGATACACAGCTATACAAGTATAGAGGGCTCAAGGTGGTAGCTCCAACTGCCTGTGAAGCAATTCCAGTGCCTGGCCCAAACATTCTAACCAAGTAATACATGGATTACATTGACAAGAACAAAGTAAAATTTCAATATTTTTATATAAAGAAAGTGCACTAGGAATTGATTTACAGACACCACATATGTCCCTCCTTTTGATAAAAATAGAAAACAGCACACTTAACAAAACAGTGAACAGAATGCTTACTGAACATACCTACTAGGAATCCTCTTAACTCTTGAACTTCTTCTGACATCAGGAAAACTCTGACCAATATTTACAACTGGATTATGAGCAGGATTGATTCCGGCCAAGCGACCAAAATCCCACCTTTGACCATTTTCTAACTTTGCACTGTTGCTTTTAATTGTGACTATACGTGCAGGATTCCTGAATTTTTATTTACCTTTTTGTAGCATCAAAGGATCCTTGAGCCGAACAAGATCACCAACAACAAATTTGACTTCTTTTTCAGAAACAGGCATGGCGAGTTTATTACGCCTGCTAACACTAGCTTCATCACTGCGATTTTTAGCGATGAAAGAATTTTTTGCAACATCACATTTATTATCCAAATAATTCAATTTCCAAAATGGATAAAGTGTAGACACTACTTTTCTCCCTCTCATCAATTTAAAAGGAACACAACCCGATACAGAGTGAGGGGTGGTCCTATATGCCCATAACACATCTCTGATAGCAGACTCACAATCTGCTTTTGCTTTGATGGCACTTTGAATACATTTGACTGGAACCCTGTTGAATCTTTCAACTTTGCCATTTCCCTGAGGAAAATACAAAGGAGTGCGTAAATGTTTGATACCCATCTGTGTCAAAAAATCTTGCATGAGTTGTGAAGTAAACTGAACTCCATTGTCTGTAAGTAATTCCTCTGCTAAATAGATTTTGAAGAAATCGAATTACAGATTTGGTATTTAGCTCAGAAACATCTATGACCTCCATCCACCTGGATAAGTGATCAATTAGAACTATGAAATACTTCATACAATTGGGTAGAACATGAAATGGTCCAAGAAAATCTACTGCGACCTTTTGTCATACTCTGTTGGGAGAAATGGAGGGTTCGGGAGATGGAGAATTTGTAACTAAAAGTTTGTCACTGTATAAACATTGTGTACAGTTATTAACAAGTGCCTCCACATCTCGATCTACAGACGGCCACCAAAAATCATTACGTATTCTGTGCTTGGCGGCCGTCATACCCAGATGACCTGAATGCGCAGTTTCTAGAATTCTTTGTAAAAAACAAAATGGAGGGATTAATTTGCCTTCTCTGACTAAAAGTTTGCCTTCAAGGGATAATTCATTTGCTACTTTACAAAATGGCTGTAACTCGAGTTCAATAGATCTCTCCTTAGGCCAACCTTCAACCACAAACTCCACAACTTGTTTAAGTAGTGAATAACTTTCTAATGCTTTACACCACTCTACCATGTCAGGGCAAATTACAGTGTCATCAATACTAGCAAAGATACATTCTTCAATATCTTCATCTGTTTCATTAGACTTATCCTCATGCACAGGATGTCTGGACAAAAAGTCAGCTTTGATATTCTTTCCTCCAGGTATGTATTGTACAGTAGAATTGAATTCTAAAAGCTTGGTGGATAATCTAGCTAATGCAGCTGTTGCTTTTTTGATTTTGTTGCCAGAGAGTATACCAACTAATGTCTTGTGATTGGTCCTCAAACAAAATGTTCTCCCCCACAACTATAGTCTGAATTTCTCAATTCCCCATACACAAGCAAGCAACTCTTTCTCAATAACCGAGTATCTCAGTTCAACGTCTTTCATTCGTCTTGAAGCAAAAATTATAAACTCATTGTTGCCTGTCATTTGTGATAACCCAGCACCCATACCATAAGAACTGGCATCCACTGTAACAAATGTATCTCGGCCTTCCATGTATGCTTGAAGAGCAGCTGCACAAAGGATACTCTCTTTGATGCATTGAAAATGGTCTTTACAAGTAGCTGTCCATATAAAATCGGAGTGTTTCTTTAAAAGACTTCTGAAACATTCAGTGAGACTTTCAAAATTCTTTATGAACTTGGAATAGAATTCACAAAGCCCAATGAACAAACAAAGTTGATCTTTGTCACTGGGTGAGGTGCATTGACAATGCCATCCACAATACTAGTTTGAGGTTTGACAACATCTTTAGTAAGATTGGGTCCTAAAAACACAATCTCATTTACTGAAAAGATGCATTTGTCCTCTCTGACTGTAACATGATTGTCTTGTAGTTCGGTAAGTACATTTTCAAGTACGACATTGTGTTCTTCTTTTGAAACAGTGTGCACCAAGATATCATCTTGAAATACAACTACATTAGAAATATCTTTAAACATATTGCTTATAACTTTCTGAAAAACAGACGCAGCTGACGCCAAACCAAATGGCATCCTGCGGAACTGGAATGTACCATCAGGTGTAATGAAAGCTGTGAAATGTCTTGAAGACTCGTCCAGTTCCACCTGATGGTACGCAGCTCGTAGGTCCAGCTTGGCAAACCACTTGGATTGGCCAACTGCAGTGATAAGCTCCTCAATGCGGGGTAAAGGAACATTTTCCACCCAAATTGCGTTGTTGATGGAACGCAAGTCAATGCATAAGCGTAGTTCGACATTTTTCTTTTTGGCCAAAACAATCGGAGAAAGCCACAGAGTAGCATCTACTTTCTCTATAATACCATCTTTCTGCATGTTATTTAACATTACAGAACGTTCATTTCTAAAACTGTGAGGTACATTGCGTTATCTATGTTTGACTCGTTGCACACCTTCTTTAATCTTAATCTTGTGACAAAAATCAAACCAATTTTGTCTGAAAATACATTTTTACATTTTTCTTTCCAAGCTGTGTGGTCAGACACTGAATTGGTAAGAGACACAGAATGTTTGTGACCAGGTTTGATGATCATACCAAACTCAGCTTGATGCCACCAACCCAAAACATTAATACCTTTGTATGCCACATAAATCTTAGTGAATAGTCTTAGTTTTAAAAGTAATATTGCCACAAAAATACCCAGCTAAATCAATTATGCTGCCTTCAAATGCTGTAGTGACAACATCAGGGGGCAATAACACTTTATGAGTCTAATTTTGTTTATACTTGTCAATAGAAATGATGGTAATTCTTGCCCCAGAATCTATAAGTAGCGGAATGTTGATATTGTCAATAAATATCTGAACCAAGGGATCTGAAATTGTGTTATCGGAATGTCAATACAATCTACAGCTGACATCAATTCTCCAAGTTTGTTTTCTACAACATCAATATCAACATCAGAGTGTTGAACAAATCTAACAGGGTGACGTTTGCCTCCTCTACAAACATTGCCAAAATGACCAATTTTCTTGCATTTCCAACACTCTTGCGCTGCAGCTGGACAATTTTTAAAACTTGACACATGATAATTCGAACCACACCTAAAACATTGTATTCTACCACGACCAAAAGATGTACCTCTGAAACTTCTGAAATTAGAAAAAGAACCTCTAGCTTTGATTGCTAAAGTATCAGTTGTATGTGGAGGCTTTGTAGAAAGCGCACCCAATGTGGTTGTAGGTGAAGGATGAGTTTGTAAGATTTTAGAATCACTTTCAGAAGTTTCAATGCTTTTCGCTATATCAATAGCTTCATCCAATGAGGGATTCTTACAAGATAAAAGTTTTTGTTGAATTGTTTTGAGTAACATCTAGACACTAGTTGATCTCTAATTAGTTGTGAAGTGAAGTGATCAACATCACAATAACTAGCTAAAACCCTTAGTGCTGTGATGTAAGTGTCAATAGATTCAGTGGGACCTTGGATGCGAGTAAAAGATTTGTGGCACGAACCACTAAATTGACTTTTGCCTCATAATAAATAGTACGTTTTTTAAATGCAAGTTGATATTCATCAAGGTCACCCAAATCTTGAGCTAAATATACAGGTAAGTGGTCAAAAACACTTTGCCATTCAACACCCAAATAAAAATATAAAAGACTACTTTTTCTTTCTGGTTTGAACTTTAAACCATCAATGGCACCAATATATGCTTCAAAAGATCTGAACCAAAGATGCCATTTTAACAGTGGTTCTCCAGGATTCTGTAGGAACAAAGCGGGAGGAGTAATGGATTGCATAATGTAACCAGAAAACCATGCAAATTAAATTGGAAAACACAATAGCAATGTAGTCAAATAAATAAACTACCAGAACCCGAAAAAGAAAATATTAGTTAAACATTAAAAATAAATATTGATACATTAGTAGGCATAAAAATAATATAGCATCAACACATCAAACAAGCACTGGCGTTGCCAATAGGTCTCGCAGTAGAAAAGTTGGAGCTATTGGTTTTGTAAATGACATTTTATATTTATGTTTTGGGATTTACAATGCCAATACTTTTAACTTTAGCATATGTGACACTTTTAGTATTTCTAATGTCACATGTTTTGTATTGACGTGACTTAGATGTATTGATATTACAATTAACATTGGCTTTTAATTTTTTTAAATAATTAATACTTAAATAAAAGTGATTGTAATTTTTAATGGCAATAGCTTAAACTTTTGTAAGTGAAATATTAACATTTTTTGTGACATTTGCAATAAAGCTTGAAACATTGAGAGAACATATTTGAACCAGTGATGCTGTGGTGGTGCTGAGTGATGCTGTGGTGGTGCTGAGTGATGCTGTGTTTGCGCTGAGTGATGCTGTGGTTGCGTTGGGTGATGCTGTGGTTGCGCTGAGTGATGCTGTGGTTACGCTGAGTGATGCTGTCGTTGAGCTGAGTGGTGGTGTGGTGGTGCTGAGTGGTGCTGTGGTGGTGCTGAGTGATGCTGTGTTGGTGCTGAGGGATGCTGTGTTGGTGCTGAGTGATGCTGTGGTGGTGCAGAGTGATGCTGTGGTGATGCTGAGTGATGCTGTGGTGGTGCTGAGTGATGCTGTGGTGGTGCTGAGTGACGCTGTGGTGGTGCTGAGTGGTGCTGTGGTGGTGCTGAGTGGCGCTGAGGTGGTGCTGAGTGGTGCTGTGGTGGTGCTGAGTGATGCTGTGGTGGTGCAGAGTGGTGCTGTGGTGGTGCAGAGTGGTGCTGTGGTGGTGCAGAGTGATAATGTGGTGGTGCTGAGTGATAATGTGGTGGTGCTGAGTGATAATGTGGTGGTGCTGAGTGATAATGTGGTGGTGCAGAGTGGTGCTGTGGTGGTGATGTTGTTGTGGTGCTGAAAATGCAATAGGTCTCGCAATAGATAAGTTTAAGCTTTTAGTATGTAAAATGTAAATGTTTGTAATCTTTTTTTATGTTTTTAAAAAGATTAAAGTAATATTTTGTGTAATACAAATGGCAATACTTCGAAATTTAGCAAATGTTACATCTATAGCATTAGTAAAGGTACATGTTTAATTTTTCCCTGTCTTCTATGTATTGTTCTGAATAATTACAATGTTTTATCAAGAACATAATTGAAAATATTTAACTTTTTAATGTATTTTTTAATAAATGTAGATACATTGACAGAAATGTTTTGATGCATTTGTAGTTGAATTATTTAACAGATTGATGCTGTGGTGGCGCAGAGTGATGTTTTTTTTGTGACAAGTGATGCAGTGGCGTTCAGTGTTGCTGTTGTAGCGCATAGTGATGTTGTTGTGCCCCTGAGTGATGCTGTGGTGGTGCTGAGTGATGCTATGGTGATTGAATAGATAGAGTGAGTGAGATAGATAGATAGAGGGAGGGTGAATCATAGAGGGAGGGCGACACGCACACAAAATGCTCACAGCGTCTGCAGACAAAAAACGCATTGACACAGAAACTGAAGTTTTCACAAACTGTCACAAACAGTATGCACATAAATACATTTGTGAACAAATATACACAGAATCGGTAACACTAACAGAAAGGAACAGCCACAAGGGCCATGAGGTACCAGAAGCCGAAGGCCAAGTTCTACAAAAAAACAAAGCGCTTGGCACACGGCGTGAAACTTCAGCAGGCAGACTGCAAGGAAGTGATCGAGTCCGTGAAGGTTTGGAGGGCGGGACCGGTCAGGATGGGAAATGCTACGATTGTTAAGAGTAAAATCGCACTGTAATGCGCTGAAACTAAAAAAAAACAAGCACTGTAAAAACAAACACGCATTGCTCATTTAACGCTATAGTCTGGAAGCAACATGGAAGCTTTGAAGGGCGGGACTGGGTGGTATGGAGACGGCCGCTATTGTTAAAAGTGAAAGCGTTTAAGATGTTATCTGCTTATATTCACTGCTTATGTACTGACAAGAGGAAATAATATCAGCTTTATGTGATTTCCCTCGTTTTGTACCGGCCAGGATATATACTGGTCATGCTGGTAAAAAAAACAAGCAATGTCCTGAGCAAATGGTGGGGGCCTGAAGCAGTGGAGTGGGAGAGGTGAGGGGGAGTCACGGGGAGATTAAGGGACAGAAGGCAAGCAGATTTGCAGACCTGATGAGCGAGGAGGGGGTGCAAGGGATGAGTGAGGATGAGGTAGTAGGGGAGGGAACACGGCCTGAGGGAAGCTGGCTGGGGAGGGGGAGGAGCACTCTCCCAGCTGGCCACTTGAAGTACAAACAAAGAGAGGGAGAAGCGACACTTAGAACTGAAGCACACTGCTCTCCAGTATACACACGAACTGTAAACAAACAAAATCCATAAACAGAATACCGCCATACAGTGGAAAACACACACACACAAAATGCTCACAGCGTTTGCAGACAAAAAACGCATTGACACAGAAACTAAAGTTTTCACAAACTGTCACAAACAGTATGCACATAAATACATTTGTGAACAAATATACACAGAATCGGTAACACTAACAGAAAGGAACAGCCACAAGGGCCATGAGGTACCAGAAGCCAAAGGCCAAGTTCTACAAAAAAACAAAGCACTTGGCACACGGCGTGAAACTTCAGCAGGCAGACTGCAAGGAAGTGATCGAGTCTGTGATGGTTTGGAGGGTGGGACCGGGCAGGATGGGAAATGGTACGATTGTTAAGAGTAAAATCGCACTGTAATGCGCTGAAACTAAAAACAAGCACTGGCGTTGCCAATAGGTCTCACAGTAGGAAAGTTGGAGCTATTGGTTTTGTAAATGACAAAGCCCTTTATGTTTTTAAAATGAAAACAAAAATAAAAGGCATTGTTATTTGCAATTGTACTAGCTCAAACTCTCGTGAATGCGAGACCTATTGCATTGCAAATGCTTGTTTGCATTTGTCGCTATATTTTTGCCATTTGTGTGCATATTTCACGTTTACAAAATAAATAAACTAAACCATTGCTCACTCAAACTTTCTTCCTTTCGGTCGTAATTGAGTCCCAATGGCGCCTGTGGTCAGTATCTGGTTCCTCTCAGGTTTTGATGTTAAGTGTTTTTCATTGCTTGGGTGACACGCTCTTCCCACTCTGCTTCTTGGGTTCTAGACTGTAGTTGACTTTGAGAGTTTGGGCCGGCGGTCTGTTGCTCCGTTTTGGAGAGATTGATGGCACGTTGCGCTGCTGCCAGGCGGCCTGTAGTAGAATCGTTTACCACGAGCCCTCAATACCGTGCGAACTGAGTAGCTTCGGGAATTGGCGAGAACAGACCCTGTGTGGTGTGTGCACGATTGGCGTTGCGAGGGCCTTGCTTTTATTACGCTAAATGTATGTGACTATCTCCCCGCATGTCGGCGATGCAAAGACAGTGATCCTACTTGCTAGTTGTTTGCGGTGTGAAATGAGTTAAGCCATAGGGTGAGATTTCCTGCTAGGGGACGTTTACACAACCACTGTTCAACCGTATTTTATGCATCATGGCGCCCAGTTTATTCAGTTATCACTATACCCTGTATGTACACGTACGCAGTTGAATGTACACGTGCATGATGGATTATTTTGGACCAGATAAACGAGATACCAGTCCCGGCACAAACCGGGAAAACACTGTGACGGGCGTTGCCAAAACTTTACTTAGGAATACTGTTGTCTTCAATTGATCTCTATAAGGGGCGTTCTTCCAATGAGGAAAATAAGTTCTCTTTGGTCAGTCAGGCATGCTAACATTCGTTAACAATAAGCATAAAATAAATAAGCTTCCCAAAATGTATTTTTGTTTGATGGTTTTGGGGGGTGGGGGGACGAAACGCACTGTTGCAACATTAACCATATGAAAGTCAATGTTCCCTCTATTAACCATACCAAATGTATTTCAAAGTTACTAATGTAATAATGTAATAATGTATGCATAGTGTGAAATGCAGTTGGTCTCAGTGTATGTAGTAAGGTTTACTAAGCTAAGCTTCACTTCAAAGGTGTGGGAGGAGTGCTGCTACGGCCTGGGGGAAGGTGGCTGGGGAGGGGGAGGAGAAATGCAAGTAAGGCTGTGTTTGCGGGGAGAGAGAGGGGAGGTGCTGGAGCTGGTAAACAGAGTTTATGGCCCAAAAGCGCGTGCCTGTGGCCACGTGAACTTAAAGAAAACCGCAGGAACGAAACCCTTGGTTTGACGAGCATTTTGAGGACTTGAATTCTCGCTCGTCTCAATGCACTTGCGCGCATTGATAGGTCGCGAGACCTAAAAAAACAAGCACTGTAAAAACAAACAAGCATTGCTCATTTAACACTATAGTCCATGAACGCACCTACAGCGTGCGTGTGAAGTTTTATTTTTTTTTTCATTTACTGATTCAAGTTGTACTCGTAAATAAAGAAAATTATTAGCATTGTTATTTACAAAGCCAATAGCTTACACTTTCCTAATGTGAGTTCTATTGGCTATGGCAATGGTTGTTGGTAGCAAGCAAGGACAGTGCTGAGTGATGCTCTTGTGGTGCTGAGTGATGCTCTTGTGGTGCTGAGTGATGATGTGGTTGGGCTGAGTGATGATGTGGTTGGGCTATTAGAGTGATGTGGTGGTGTATTAGAGTGATGTGGTGGTGTCCCAGAGTGATGTGGTGGTGTCCCAGAGTGATGTGGTGGTGTCCCAGAGTGATGTGGTGGTGTCCCAGAGTGATGTGGTGGTGTCCCTGAGAGATGTGGTGGTGTCCCAGAGAGATGTGGTGGTGTCCCAGAGAGATGTGGTGGTGTCCCAGAGTGATGTGGTGGTGTTCCTGAGTGATGTGGAGGTGTCTGTGAGTGATGTGGTGGTGCCCCTGAGTGATGTGGTGGTGTCCCAGAGTGATGTGGTACTGCTCGCCTTCTTTCTTTCCACTTAAAAAACATAACAAAAAAACATTGGCATTTACAAATTTCAATAGCTCCAACTCCAACAAATGATAGACCTATTGCATTGCAAATGCTTGTTTTTTTTTGTGAATTCGCCTATGGCTCGTCAAATCTAAGGTTTACAATCATTTATGATGAAATACAGAAAGCGGACGTTTATTGTCATATGGTTACTGCGTTTCTATATATTGTGTTAAGTTAGCATGAGTTTATTAAATGTTTAAACAACATATTTTCTTTCGGCTTCAGTTTGCACACGACACATAATTGTTATTGTAGCTTTCAACCTAGAAGAAAGATGTGATTTATTTGCGAATAATATGTTATTGCTCTGATATCAGTTGTGCTTGGTACACTTGGTACCACTGTCTGCACACTGAGAACTACACCCTCTAAGAATAACCTAACACAAGGTTGCTGGGAGGCCTTATCCTCGCACCACATTAGACATAACACAAATAATGTTGCTGCCAATATTGGGCTCTACGCGGGTTTAAGATAGAGTTACAGGGAATGAATCAACACACTTGATGCTTCGCATGCAGAGAGCTGGTAGCTGTTGATGTGATCTTCTCCTACTGACATTTAGAGGTATGGGCCCGCCCTGCTAAAAACCCAAATGAGACCTTCTTAGATATAATCTAGTATGCTGAATAGGGTGCGCGAAATATAGGTGATATAGATTTCTATAGAGTTTGTATTATAACATGCTATCACCTTTTGCTTACTATGGATTAGTGACTATGCTGATAACTCTGATTTTTATAATATGTATTCTGGTATTATATAAGATGCTGCGTTTGAGAACCTTGCATTGAAAAATAAATATTTCAAACTTGCACGTGTGTTCTTTGACTCCCAGTTTTGGTTTGAAATGATTATATAACGAAAGAGTGTTCATGTGTTCCACGATTCCTGAGGTAACCAAAGTTCATGTTCTGGTTTGTCTAAGTCATTGGGAGTTTGTTATGACCAATGAGACACTGTAGCTAGCTCGGTAAGGGGATTTCTGATACTAAGGTGAGTTTTGGGTCACCCTAATTCACTAAGGTTCTAGATCTCTATGCACAGTTCTGTGGGAGAACGGAAACCCTGCTACATGGCGCCCATACGTTGTTGGCCTTATATCATGACACTCGAGTAGTATATCATTCAAACCTTAACCCCTTCATTCCCGTTTCCGGAAAACGGTGGTGTCGGACAACCTACCTATTTTTGAAATAGGTCTTTTCAAGCTTGAATTCATCTAAAACGGTTTCCTTGAATTACTACCCAGTTGTGCTACAAAGTATTCTTTGTTTTTTCATTTTCCTGTGCTGGCATGGCACAAGCCGTGGACATCCCGCAGCATAGTCGCACTGCGGTGCGTGACCACTTGCGGGCTTTTAATGTCCCTGTGGAAGGCTTGGCTGTGGTTCTGGTAGTGAGTGCGGAACATGCTTACCCGTACGAACTATTTTATTCGTGGGTGACATTTCCGGCAGTGGACGCTACTTTTGGTGTGTTCCATTCTTACACTGCTTCAGCTGTACCGGCTGCGTATGCTCCGTACAGGGCACTGGAGGTTCCTATTGATGTTTGGAGCATGGAGTTTGGTTTGGTGGCGCCCTACCACACGCTTTAACCGCTCCGAGGTTGGGTCCTTTGTCCATTCCGGGCACTAATTGGCCCGCTTTGGCTGGATTCACTCCTCACCCTAATCGCGCCACTTGTAACGTGGCTGATCTGCGGTGACTTCATGAGGTCGCAGTGTCGGTGATTAGAGCGCTTGTTCATTACACAAGCCGTAATGTTCAGGACCCGGCCCCTAGGGGTGCGCAGCTTCGAGCAGAAGAGGCTGGTTTGAAAATCAGTCCTGCCATGGTGAATTCCGTAATGGGCAAGAAGCCCCAGGATAAGGATGATTTTCCTTTCCGGCTTGCCGAGAAATTTGACCAGCTGGAGGCTGTGTTTCCTAATACGAATCCTGGTGAAAAACACTGGATTCTCACACTTAGTTTACCAAAAGATTTGGCCCCTGAACTTGTTGACTGTGAGACCTGGGGTAAGACTTTTGCAGCGGTCTATTCGAGGTGCTATGGCACCCCGTCTGGGACCAACCTGTCTGCGGTCCTTAAACGTGTACAAGATGATCACGGACCGGAGTCGGCGGTTGAGTTGGGTATGCGCCTGTGTGGCACTTTTGATATAGTTTGCGATCTGATCCTTGCGAATGTCAAGGGGGATGCTGTGAACTTTCAGGTGGCGAACGCGTTGGCGTTGATTCCCGATGCCGAGAAACCCCGTCAGTTAGCGAGGATAATTGTGGCGAAGCCCCAGGGACAGTCTTCGGAAACGAGTGGTCAACCCAAGTCCAAGAAACAGAATTATCCAAAAAAGCAGAATCAGGGTAAGCAACTACAACAACAAACACAGGTTTCTACTCCTGCGTCTCCGTTGCCTGCGCAGTCGGATCGAGTTTATGATTTGCGCGATCGCGCAATGATTAAATCACCTGAAAGGTTTCAGGCTTCTGACCAACGCTCTCCTCGTTCCTTTCAGGACTCATCGGCTCCGTCAACCGGTGGTGGAGGGGGCGGCAGGGGCCGGGGTGGCCAGCAAGGACGTGGTCAGCCCCGCCCGCGTAACGGTGGAGATCAGCAGGAAGGCACTACGCCCAAGAGACCACAGTTTGCCACGAAGAAAGTCGCTGCCTTGACAGCGCATCGATATGCCCCAGATAGTGAGAACGCGGCTTCGGAATCTGACGTGGACAGTGCAGCGGAGATTCCCATAGTGAGAGAAGCCCTCCGTCCACTGTTGAAGGTGACAGCGACTGACACTTATGTTGTGATTGAAACGGCTGATACGCATGTTGCTCCCCCTGAAAGACTTTTTGAAATTGTCCTGTTAATTGAAGGTGACATGCAGCGAACTGTAAAAGGGGTATTTTGGGAAAATCTTTCGTCTACGTATGACATTTTGCTTTCGGAGGCTGACTGGCCCCCACCTTTTGTTCTCGCAGCCCCGCGAGGGGAGGAGGTGATCTTCCCCAGTTTCGCGCACACTGTATCGAGAGTGGAAGCGCTGCATTTTGCAGAGGAGTGGGCTCTGGCGCTTGCGCTGGCTGTGTACCGCAATCAGTGTGGCTGGGATAAATTGTCTCCAAGCCACGAGATTCCTTTACGGTCTCAGCCGCAGCCTCAACCTCAATATCCCATACGGCGTGAAGCCAAAGCTTCAGTCGCGGCTATCCTTGAACAATTGGAATATCAAGGTGTAATTGAAACGTGTGTGTCACCGATGAATAACCCCCTTTTTACTGTAAACAAGCTGGACGGCTCATATTGTTTGGTTTTGGATTATAGGCATTTAAACTCGCATTGCCGTAACTGTGCAGTACAGAATACTCACGGCTCTGCTTTAGTGAATAGTCTTGAGCGTAAACGGTTCAAAACCTTGCTTGACATTTCCAATGGTTTTTATGCCCATAGATTAGATGGTCTAAGTTCCCAATGGACCAGCTTTATTTGCGGCGGTGTGCAAAAAATGTTTCGACGTCTCCCGATGGGCTATAAGAATAGTCCTGGAGTTTTCTCCACCCGCATAGTCTCTCTTTTGGAGGGAATCGACCCAGTTGCTTGTTCACATGTGGATGACATTTATCTCACAGACGACGATCTTTGGGAGCATCTGTGTCGAGTTAATAGCATAATTTGTAACTTTGCAGACATAGGTTACAAGTTTAACTTTGCAAAATCGCACATTGCAGAGTACACAGTGTTGTTTCTCGGCTATGAGCTTAACAACGAGGGAAAGGGGTTGGCACCTCACTTCCTGGAGAAATGCGCACAGTTGCGTTCTCCGACAACACTGAAAAAATTACAATCTTTACTGGGCTTTTTGAATTTCGGGAGGACTTACATTCCGGAATATGCCCAGCGTATCAAGCCTTTGTATGCTTTGATACAACCATCTTTTTCCAAATCATGCTGGCTGCCTGAGCATTCAGCCATTCTGCAATCTTTGCAGGCTGATTTGCTCGCTTCTGAATACTTACAGACCCGTGATAACCAGACCAACCTGGTGATAAGAATTATCCCTGGGACGGTGGGTTTCACGTACCTGACTTTTAATGAAGGGGATACAGTACCTATTGCTTACAAGTCACACTTGTACACTTTGGCTGAACTGCGTTTTTCCACTGTGGAGAAAGTTTTAACGGCTGTACAGATGGCAATTCTTAAGGAACGTGCCCTGTCACAAGGAAAACGCATGTTGGTTGTTACCCCGTGTCCTGCCTTGGAGGCAGTTACGAAAGCCAGTGTACCTAATTCCAAAGCTTTGCACCCTAGGTGGATTCAGTGGGCTGCATCCTTGACATCCCAGGATGTCACGTTTATTTTTTACGCCACTTTACGGTCGCAGGAGTATTTACAGTATGAATTTGTTCATCCTGCTCCTTTAGCAATGCGGCCGTTGGAGGATTTCCATTGCATCATTTACACTGATGGTTCGGCGCAGGTTGCGCATGGCTCTAAACATGCCTACGTTTCCGCATGCGCCATTGTGGTCGGTGCCATGGTGAACGATGAGTTCAAGTCCAGTGTTGTGCACACGCAGACGCTTGGGGACTGCACCGCACAATTAGCAGAGCTTCGTGCTCTGATGCTTGCATTGGAGTATGCAGATCCTAGTGTGACGACTTTGATCGTAAGTGACTCTTACTACTGTGTCCAGTCTTACAATGAAAACTTGTTCTTTTGGATTCAGAATGAATTTCGTGATTCCAAAGGTAGCACAATAAAACATAAAATGATCTGGGTCCGGGTGGCGGAACTTAAAGAGAAGTTGCCACTCGTGTTTGTGATTCATACTCTTGGCCATCAGCGCGTGGGGGTCCACGCTGTTGGTAATTCGCTTGCTGATGAGGCAGCGAAGTCAGCGGTATCAAAATACTTAGTTGCAGCGGTCACGAGGTCCAAAAGCAAGATAGATGATGACATCTTGGCAGCTGTTGCTACCACCGAGAAGGGAGGTAAATATCCTGCGGGGTTCCCTTCAAAGTACACATACCACTTAAGTCCCGATAAGGTTCCTTATGTGAAAATTCCTGATGTTGGCGAACGTCTAGTTCCCAACTCGGATCGCAGGGCTGCTTTGATTACAGCGGCTCATGAAGGTGTGGCGTCTGCGCATGCGGGCGTCTCAGCCACTGTAACTCAGCTACAACAAAGGTTCTGGTGGCAGGGACTGTACAAACAGACGCGCGATTATGTCCTTCAATGTGACATTGGCCAGCAGATTAAACCTTCAACTGCTACGCGTCCGCCTCAGACACCGTTGTACATCTCTAATAAACCGCTTGGTTGCGTTTATTTGGATCACTGCGGTCCATTTTCTTCTGATACTGCATACAAGTACATCTTAGTAGCAGTTGATTCATGCACACGCTTTGTGTGGGTATGGCCACATCGGAGCGCTGATTCATGGACTGTCATTAAGGATTTGCGAGTCTTTATAGGGATTTTTGCCTGTGGACCTTCCATTCGGATCAGGGTCCGGATTTCGCCTCTAAGGCGTAAAAGGATGCTATGGTTTCGTTGGGGGTCCAAGTCAAGTTTTCGAGTCCGTACAGACCCGAGGGTAATAGTGTAGTGGAACGAATGAACCGTGACTTAAAGCAATCTTTGACAGCTCGAGTTATAGGCACTGGCAGAAACTGGTTGGCCCACCTCAATGGCGTGCTGCGTGCGCTTAATAATCTCCCTAGAAGGTCTCTGGGTGGGCGGACCCCGTACGAAATGCTCTTTGGTATCAAGATGTATTTACCCGACCTCGATGGTCTAGACTGCAAGGCCCAGGCCGCGGCCTTTGACGTAGATGAACATTGCAATGTTTTACAGGATCTACAAAAGACCAGAGACAGTCTAGCTAAGGAACATTTGCCCTCCACATCGGATGATGCGTTGCAGATCCCGGTAGTTGGCTGGCTACCCCAAGTTGGAGAACTGGTTCGAGAGAAGAACGATAACAAGAAAGAGTTTGGTCCCTCATATCGTGCACCGGTTCGAGTTCTTGGAGTGAAGGGCACAAGAACAGTCATTTTACCACCACTTCCAGGTCGTAAGGAAAAGAGATTTATCTCAGTTGACAATGTCAAGACACACAGGGTGGCCGATTCTTCATAGCATGACACCGGCTGTATCCTGTCCTTCCATGGTGAGGCAATCTGTGCTGGCTATTACTTCTGGTGCAGAACCGGAGGTGTCCCTCGAGATGCCTGCTATTTCCAGTCCTTTATTAAATACTATTCCTGTTACTAACATTGATGAGCTGAACTACACCTATCCTGCTGATTTATCAATGCCTGATTTGCAGACTCGTTTGGCCGACCAGTCCAGATTCTCTTTTGACTCTGTTTCGGAACTTTCAAGGAAACCCTCAACTATTGCGAAATATGCCACTTTATTTAAAAAACATTTTTTAATTCCCCCTTGGGCATACATTTGGTTGATTCTATTTTCATTTTATCTTTTTATGTCAATTGGTTTTGTGTTTTATTTTTTCCGCCTGATCGATGGCCACTATGTCAAAGAAAGAACAGGAATTCTGTACCTTAATGGAACATTGGCCCCTCTTTCCTCCTCACATTCAGCACACAGACTGAAACGAGACTTGAATACAGTCAACATTACTGCTTGGCCTGTCCTTGATGGGATTGTGTGGGATGCGGTTAGATTTCAAATACATGGCCCCACTGAAGTGATTAATGTTCCGAATGTGCTTAGAGTAAACATGGGGGATGTGATTAAACAAAATATACGTTCTGATGATTGGGATATTCAGGCCGTAGAAGCATTATTCTCTGATTTAAAATATTATGCAGCTTTTGATGCTGAAGACTTATATTTAGATTCTGCTAATTATGGTGATTTGTTTTGCTTCCAACATTATGGTAATCATTTTCTCCATAAGACGAATTCCAGGAGGGTTGCTGTGAATTACACACAGTGGAAACACTGCCCAGCTCCATTAATAGGAAGCTCCAGTACATTTCTGAAAAAATACACTTATTTTCTGACTTTAATCAATCTAATCCTGAGTCATTTTACTTCAGAATGACACAAAAGTCCATGTCCAAAGTTAGACTTACCAATACAAAGTTGCTGTATTCGAAGTCCTTTCTAGACAGATTGTCTGTAGATGGCTACGAGTTCTGGAAGGGAATAATTGACCTTAAATCGATTTGGGGTACCAAAGATTGGCAGGTACAAGGCACTGAGGGTTTGCTCCGTGCATGTCTCATCCCGAATCACATGTTGTTTCTAAATTCTACTATTTACCAAACAACATGCTTTGGATTGGCTACTTCTAAAAAATTAAATACACCAATTATCCCCGAATTAGAAGAATATTTAGGTTGGGGTAATTTTTCTGATTTGTCTATACGTGAGTTACAGTCTCTAGTACACAGTTCGTCCTTTAATGTATCCAGTTTGGATCCAAAGGGTTGGCTGTTGTGGCAAAGAAGTGCTGATACTTGCCAACGTCGCTTTCTGGGGTTGGCTGAAGGGTTCACACAAGTCAGACCAGATCCCCGTTTTGAAACTGATTATACTGTCACCACTTATTCTGTGGGGAAACTGTGTCAGAATTCGTTACAACATTCCACATTAGCTGCAGTTAAACTCCATCTGTCTCAGTTGACTGAAAATGTGGATTTAAATGATTTTATAAAAGGCCCAGCTAAGGGTAGATCTAAACGGTGGATTTATGCAGTTTACAATGAAATTTGGAAAGTTTCTCAAATTGAGGCTGCTAAGCGCCTAAGGGCAATTGACCAAGCAAATTTGGAAAAAGTACTTGCAGTCGTCGATAACAGTATTAACATGCTTTCTTCCCGAATTTACACGTTGAACAATATTGTCTCTTCTGTTGTTGACATTGTGCATGATGAAGTGTCCGTATTATATCATGGTCAAAATCAGTTGCGTTCTGTGATGCAATTTGCATGGACACTACAGACTCTGAAAGCTGGTTGCGTGCCTTGGAGTTACATGAACGTGTCATCACTATTTGCCCCATTTAATTTGACAGACAAGCAGCGCATGCTTTCCATGCGAGATGCATCATTTTCTATGTTACACATTGAAAAATTAGAATCTTTGCCCTTTTCTGTAGCTGAGGCAGCTGCTGCTACATGGCTTATCCATGGTATTATTACTTTACCATGTGCTCTGTATAAATTTACAAATTGTATGCGATATATTGCTATAGGGCGATAGGAACCACTAGGCAGTGCTTTCCTACATGAGACATGGTCTTTACCATACACATACAGATGCCTGAAGGAAGGGAAGGAAGTGAATCTGAATGGTGAAGAATGCACTCAGTCGCCTGACCGTTCACTGATATGCAGACACATCCAGTTGCATGGTTCTTGTAATCAGGACCGGCCTAATTTAGCCTGTGTTTTAAAAGGCGCACCGGTTCCTGCAATAGTTCCCACATTCACTTTATTGACTAACGGTAGTTATTTACTTTTGAATAACGAGGAGTGTTGTGGGTTAATGGTCGGTATCGCCTATGTGGTTACTGTATCAGAACGTGTGGTGTGTTGCAAGAACGTGTTATATCCACCCACGCATTGGAATTCAGATGTTTCCATCTGGCCGCGCATCCCAGCCTTGAGAGCGGAGTTCAACGGTTTGAGCCGAATAAGAGCCCTTTTGTCTCAAAAAGAAGTGGCCCTGAGCTCGGCCCGTGAAACTTATGTCCTTCACATAGCTAACACACGCACAGAGGTGCAGGCACTTTTAAATACTGACTTGCCGTTTCATTTCTGCGAGCTGGTTCATCAAATCTTTAATGCCTCCTCCACGTCTGGACTCGAACATTTTTTTAAATTAGTTAGCAGTGGTCTCGTGACTACGTTTGAAAAAGTATTTGGTATTATCCCTGCGTTCTTTCATTCTATATTCGCGAGTTTGTTTGGTGGATTCCCTGTTTTGCTGGCTTTGGCTGCAGGCGTTTTGGTGATATTTTGCTTTATAAAACATGGATGCCCATCCTGCACAAGAAGCTGTCCAACAGCTCCTGATGCTGTTTCGTAATAGGATGCTTGATTACTATGGCACCTTGCCGCTTGCGACTTTAAGCACGGCTTTTGGATTATCATTTCGATTTTCCTATTTCACATGTGTCCAGCCTGTGTTTCATTGCCTGAGCTGTGATTTTGACTGGGCCATTGATTTGTGTCTCTGCTTGACGACTTCTCCTGACGTCGATTTTGATCAGCTGATGAGCCCCGTAGTTGCTCAAGAGTTGGTTTGTTCTGGCGAAAGGATTATGGCTGTGGCAGCGATGCATGGACTAATGGGTCAGTGGGACATACCCGCAGCGGCGCATGACTTTCTGGCACATAGCATTCTTGAGAACCCACTGAGTTGTCCTCTGATGTTGCTAGAGGATTCGGTGCTGGAGGAGCACGTATGTTCTTTCCCATTGCTTAATTGGATGGCTGAACTGTTTTCGGATGATGACAGTGATTTCATGTTGGAAGCTGTGGCTACCTATTTTGCATATTCTATCCACCCATGAGTGGCTTTGGAGACTTTCACTATGATGGCACGTGACTTTTTAGTAATTCTGAATGGTGCCTTTTCTCTAACGGACATTCAACTTTTATATGTTCGAGGCCTATGATTTTATCATTGGCCTCCAGTTCAAGATTTTTTATATTTTTTTGTGGCCACTATAGGCATTCATACATATTTTGTATTATTGATTTTTATATACATCTACATACATTTAGCTTGGCTCAATATTGTTGAACTCTGCTTTCATGTTTTGCCTTTCTTATAGTATTGGCTTGTTATTTTGACCGTCCTCGGATCATTGGGGGGGTGTCATATGGTTACTGCGTTTCTATATATTGTGTTAAGTTAGCATGAGTTTATTAAATGTTTAAACAACATATTTTCTTTCGGCTTCAGTTTGCACACAACACATAATTGTTATTGTAGCTTTCAACCTAGAAGAAAGATGTGATTTATTTGAGAATAATATGTTATTGCTTTGATATCAGTTGTGCTTGGTACACTTGGTACCACTGTCTGCACACTGAGAACTGCACCCTCTAAGAATAACGTAACACAAGGTTGCTGGGAGGCCTGATCCTCGCACCACATTAGACATAACACAAATAATGTTGCTGCCAATATTGGGCTCTACGCGGGTTTAAGATAGAGTTACAGGCAATGAATCAACACACTTGATGCTTCGCATGCAGAGAGCTGGTAGCTGTTGATGTGATCTTCTCCTACTGACATTTAGAGGTATGGGCCCGCCCTGCTAAAAACCCAAATGAGACCTTCTTAGATATAATCTAGTATGCTGAATAGGGTGCGCGAAATATAGGTGATACAGATTTCTATAGAGTTTGTATTATAATATGCTATCACCTTTTGCTTACTATGGATTAGTGACTATGCTGATAACTCTGATTTTTATAATATGTATTCTGGTATTATATAAGATACTGCGTTTGAGAACCTTGCATTGAAAAATAAATATTTCAAACTTGCACGTGTGTTCTTTGACTCCCAGTTTTGGTTTGAAATGATTATATAACGAAAGAGTGTTCATGTGTTCCACGATTCCTGAGGTAACCAAAGTTCATGTTCTGGTTTGTCTAAGTCATTGGGAGTTTGTTATGACCAATGAGACACTGTAGCTAGCTCGGTAAGGGGATTTCTGATACTAAGGTGAGTTTTGGGTCACCCTAATTCACTAAGGTTCTAGATCTCTATGCACAGTTCTGTGGGAGAACGGAAACCCTGCTACATTATCCTGCATTCAAAATATGATTACAAGGCAGAAAGAAAATGAATGTGGTTGATGGAATAATATCACATATGGGGTTGCAATTCATGAACGAATTCATTAATTCGAGGTGAGGTAAATTCTCAGCATTCGTATGCAATGACGGTACGTGACTGAAAATTAATGCATCTGATCTGGCTATGTCAGTGACAACGTTAACAACGTCCTTGTGCATCTTAGCAAATGCATGTGCATGCTCGAAGTAGCAAACGCAGGCAAGCCCACAGCGTGGCTCTCTGAGCTGAATGCTGGTCCTATCACTTGGCGATTAAAGGCGTCCGAATTCTGGCAGGGCCGAGTCAGTCCTTTAGCAGTCCAAAGCGAGCGGAAATTAGGAGCATTATCCGTGTTGTATGTCTTTGGCTTTTGTTCCACAGCTACAGTTGCTCTCCTGTCGAGCGCAGCCTTACGATTGACCTCACGCAGAACACCTCCTGCTGTTAGGCGCTTCATAGATATTGTGCCACAATTCATGAAATGGTTTCCTTTTATTTAATATTTGTGGTAGACCCCGTGCACAAGACGAGCTGTCAGCAATTTAACCTATCCCTTGACCGCAACGATTCATGCCTCCTCATCCTTCTTGACCTCTCCTCAGCTTTTGATACTGTCAAACATGAGAACCTTCTAGAGCTGCTAAAGACCAGAATGGGTCTATCCGGGACTGTTCTCAAATGGTTCACTTCCTTCCTACATAACCGTTCACAGAAGTTCAAGATCAACAACGTGCTGTCCTCACCGGTGCCGGTAACTTTAGGCGTCCCACAAGGCTCCTCCCTATCCCCCACTTTGTTCAACCTCATCATGGAACCACTCACCTCCTTGCTTCAAGCATCCAATGTACTCTTCCATATGTACGCCGATGACACTCAACTTTACCTCATGCTACAATCCCGGAAGACATTAAGCTTCTGAACTCCACACTCGGAAACACCCAATCATGGTTGGCCGATAATCACCTCAAATTAAATGCTCTGAAAACTGAGTTCCTTCTGATCTCACCCCCCACGAAAATTGCCATCACCCAATCCTGGCTCAATCAGCTAACTGCGCTCAATGTCCAACCCACCATTGTGGAATCTGCAAAATCCTTAGGCATTACACTTGACGCCAAGACCAACATGCAGCAGCACATTAGCAAAGCCACTAAAGGAGCTAACTTCCAAGTCAACACGTTGAGGAAACTTAAACCCTTCCTCCCAGCTAAGGACTTCCAAACTGCTGTACAGGCCCTAGTCATCCCTCGCATAGACTATGGAATTGCGACCCTTAGCGGACTCCCTCTTTCAACAACCGCTCCCCTAAGAGCCTCCTTGAACGCTGCCGCGAGAGTCATCACTGGTTCTAGGAAACACTCGCATATATCCCCTGATTTAAAATCTCTGAACTGGCTGCCCTTTGAGGCCAAAATACAGCTGAAAATAGCCGTTATGACACACTCGGCCGTACACCACAAGTCACCCAGCTACCTCACCCAAAAGCTGACTATATCAGGAGGCTCGAGATCCAACAGAAGTACAAAAAACGTACTCCTGAAACCTCGTAGATTCCGGAAGGAAAAAACATACAAACGCACCTTCTCAGGAATGGCGCCCAGGATCTGGAACTTACTCCAGCCTGAAACTAGGCTTATCCCCTCCACGGCACTTTTTAAGAAAGAGGTAAAAGCCATCCTTATGGCCAAGTTCACCTGAACTCTTCTGATGCTGGAACAGAGACGTCTGTATCGTTGCTGCAGTACTGGTTACCAGTTTGTTTATTGTATTTTATTTGTACATGACTGATATCCTATTATGCTATTTCACTTACCACCGACTACTATTTTGTTCCTAATAGTTGGTTCCAACTACCTTCCTGTTACCCCTACCCCTTGTTCCTGCAAGCATTAGGAAAGAGGTAATAGCCATCCTTTTTAGCCTAAGCTCACCTGATCTCTATTGGTGCTGGATCTAAGTCTCTGCACCGCTTTTGTTTTATTAGTTACTTGATCGTTTACTGGTTCTCATATATGTACTCGATTGTTATCCTATTCTATTATGCTATCATATTGTACCCAATATTGTATCTATTCTCCCCGTACCCAATATTGTATCTATTCTCCCCGCCCCTACCCCTGTCTCTGTAAAGCGCTCTGATATCTGCAAAGATCTTGTTCACGATATATAAAACCTTGAATAAATAAATAAGTAAACCATAATCGAAAGAGCTCTTGTCGTCCCCTTTAACTGAGTCAGTCACATTTACAGTAGTTATTCCCAATAACCTGGGAAAGTAGGATGTGCTTTTAACATACTGTTTGTTAAAGAGATCGCTGCAGAAACAAAACCGCATTGCAAAAGACTGACGGCATTGTTGGCAGCTGATGATATTGCAACAAAAGCGCCCCTGTCGCTCTATATGTGAAAGAGCCGCAGGGGGACTAGTAAGCACAATAAACAAGTTATCTTGGAGACACAAAGGGTAGGATAACAAGAGCAGCCGGGAAACTGAAAGTACCGCCAGCCAGCCATGAATAATTAGGGGAGGAGAAGCCGCAGAGCGCACGCTGGGAGAAGCCCTTTGATGTGGTGGCGGCCGTGAAAAAATGCAATTAGGAGGGAGGGAGGCTGATGCGCGTGCTTGTTTGGTCACGTGATTCACGTGAACTCGAAGAAAACCGCACAGAAAAAGCCATAGTATGACGAGTATTTTGACCACTAGAATTCTCTCCTTTTCCATTCCTGCGGAATGGGAAAAGGCGAGACCTAAAAATAGCGTGTTAATCGCTGAAGAAAAACCAGCAGGTGGTGCTGTGACACGATGAACAAGAAAAGAAATATAGCATGAAGAACCAGCAGGTGATGCTGTGACACGATGAGCAGGACAAAAAAAATTACAGAGGAGTTCTTGTTGCAGAGCAGATCCTTTGTAGAAAGAGAGGAGATGATCTATAATTAAAGCTTTGAAAGATCTGATGAAATGGCTGTCATGGAGAAGCACAAGGTAAAATGATTATAATCGTAGATGTTTGAATTCCACTTTGTTTTATTTAGAAAAAAAATGTCAGTTTCTTTGATAGCAATGTAAGCACTGTGTAGAAAGCAATAAAAATACTTGTACAACTTCATAATAAATGTTGCTGCAAATAATGTTTATTGTAAAGAAGCAGCGCAAATGCTTGAAGCCTGGATGCAGTGGATTGGCTGCTTAAAATTAAGCGTTATTAAAACTGTGTTTATTCTTAGACTGAAGAGAATGATTAACACTGATGCACACGCACTGTATGCAGCGTTAAATGAAAACAGAAGCAAATTCCCTTGACGCTTGGCTGCACAGGCTGGAACTTAATTTGCCTAATGGAAAAGCATTGCCAGGAGCCGAGATTATTTTCAAATAAACTCCTTAACACTTGGCTGCACAAGCTGGAAGAAACAAGCAGAAGAAAACAATTAATAGATGAGAAAATAGCTTTCCCGTCATGCTTGATTGAACTTGTAGAAGTTAAAGTGCAGTTGATAGAAAGGTTTCCTTTAACAGTTGACTGCACATGCAGAGGCTCACACTTTAAGATTTAAAGCCGCAGGAAACCGTAGTTATTCAAAAGCCTTGAAATTAAGGGGCAGATTTACATGCCCCTTGTGCCTCTTTTACACCGTCGTGGCATCACTTTTGTGACGAGCGGCAGCGAAAAAAGATGCACCATGGTGCGGGGTATTTACAACGTGACGCATCTGGGAGATGCGTCTCGTTGTAAAACCCTGTGCCAGAAGTAGGCATTCCTGCACAGGGGGGGGTGTTCCAGCGCAGGAAAGCCTCCCTAAACTGACTGAGTGAAATGTACAAGATTTCACTCAGTCACTTTTGAGCCCATGCTGCGTCAAAACCCTGCGCCTACTTGAAGCAGGCGTAAGGATTGACACAGCATTGTACAGATAGGGCCCCCAGAGCATTGCTGGAGCTGCGTCGTGCTTGCCTTTACGGCACAGATGCGTCACGCATCTGTGCCGTTTTTGCCCCATGGTGCGCTGCATTGTAAATGCGGCGCATCCACGGTGGCGGAGCTGCGGCACACAATAACTGGCGCATCCCTGCTGATATGCAGGGATGCGCCACTTATTGTAAATCTGCCCCTAAGTGTTGTCAGAAGCTATGTTTATTTACTTCAATAATTACACGCACTTCGTAGCTTTGAAGAAAAGCATTGTAGGGAGCCGTGTTTATTTTCAAACATACACACAAACCCTTAAAACTTGAAAGCACGAACCGAGGCAGGAGATCTTAATGCTTGGTTGCACAAGCTGTAATAAATTATGCTTATATTGGATCGGTGGCTTTGTGAAGTTAGTGATTAACTGAACAGATAATGGCTTTCTCTTCACGCTTGGTTGAAGGTGCTGAAACAGACGCGCTGATAACTATTTTCACGAAGGAATGCATGCGCTCAGACACACGCACTGTAGATTTGAATGAAAACAAACAAATGATCGTAGAGCGCTTGAATGATCGCAGTAAATTCAAGGTGGAGATTATGTTTATTATAAATCCACAAGTGAATTAGTTTGAAGTAAACTGCACGCTGAAGTAAACAGTAATATATTCAAAATGCGCTGTTGACAGGAGTTGTTTTCAGACTTGAAAGCACGCGCTATGACATACGCGCTGTAAACAAGATTTATTTGAAAACAAACAGGGATTCCTTACACGCTGGGAAAGGCACAGTAAAGTCAAAGTAGCTTTGATAGAGCTCACTATGTATGTTGGAGCATACATAAGAGGCCATAAATAGTAGAACTGCACAAGTAACAGCGCGTGTTGATTAAGAAACACGGGCACTTGCGCAGCCAATTAACTCTGAATACGTGACAGAGAAATGTCACAAGATTGCCACCATTAGCAGAAAATAAGTCCATGAGCCCTCAGAAGTAACAAAGAGGTTACAGTACCTTCTTGAAGTAGAAAAAACAAGAAGTCCTTCTTTTTATCTTTTGAAATAAAAAAAATGTTCATCCCAAGCTTGTCGCCAAAATTGAAGTGTACTTTCTTGAATAAAGTTGTACAGCAATCCACATAGACCAGGAGTCTTCAATCTTTGAGTAGATTTATTGTAGTTAACAGGATACACAGCTATACAAGTATAGAGGTTTCAAGGTGGTAGCTCCAACTGCCTGTGAAGCAATTCCAGTGCCTGGCCCAAACATTCTAACCAAGTAATACATGGAATACATTGACAAGTAAAAAGTAACATTCCAATATTTTCATATAAAGAAAGTGCACTAAGAAATGATGTACAGACACCAAAGGTCTTCGAAGGCTTTTGGCGAGTAAGAGAAGATCTGACGGTGGAGGATGGTCTCCTCATGCACAGTAGTAAGTTGGTTACACCCCTTGTAGTAAGGAATAAGCTAGTTAAGACTGCTCAAACCTCACACATGGGCATTGCCATGACAAAGGAAAGGATCAAGTAAGCATATTGGTGGCCTACCATGGATGTACATGTAGAGAGGTTGGTGCTTGAATGCGCTGAATATGCGTGTTGTGACA
Organism: Lissotriton vulgaris; assembly: GCF_964263255.1. NCBI lineage: Eukaryota > Metazoa > Chordata > Amphibia > Caudata > Salamandridae > Lissotriton > Lissotriton vulgaris. The sequence goes on from NC_141685.1 coordinate 129,594,831, forward strand.
CAATATTGAAGTGCAGGATGCAACCCATGGGTATTAGGGAACAAGCTACTGGTCCGTGGTAGACATTTCTATAGATATTTTGGGACCTGGGAAATGGAAGACTCGGGATCGCTATTTGATCGTGTGTATTGATATGTTTTCCCATTGGCCTGATATCAAGGTGGTTAATTCCGTTGAGTCTGGAGAAGTGATTGAGTTTCTAGAAGAGTTATTTGTATATGAGGGTTTCCAGTTAACACTCTTGTCAGACAATAGTGTTCAGTTCACGACCTTAGAGTTTCGGAGTTCCAGGGGGATCAAGCATAAGAAGGCATCCCTGTACCATCCACAAAGCAATGGTGTGGTGGAAAGGCTTGTCAAGTTTGTTGAAGAGACTCTGCAACAAGCTGTTGCCTGTGGTGAAAGTTGGGAGTTGGCTATGAGGAAGAAGGTTACCGAGTATAGGTTCACTTCTTATTCTTCCACTGGTGAAACTCCCTTTCGTTTATTTAAAGGAAAGGTCCCCAACATGGAGGTCACTCCTTTGTGGGTAACGGCCAAAAGAATCTTTGTAGATGAAAAGCTGTGTTTTAGAACTGGGGGTTTCTAGTTGTCAATGGCTTGCACCTTTGTCCAAATAGGGACCCTTGCTTCTAGTCAGAGGAAGGGGGGTACCCTCCTAAAATAACCCCAGCTCAACCCTGTGGTAGCTTGGCACTAAATGAAATGAAATGAAATAACAGTATTTGTAAAGCGCACAGCTATCTTCGAAGTGATGTACTGGCTCTGGTGGTCCTCTGGAAGATTAAGTGAGCTGTTGCCCAGAGTCACATGGTGTTGGGCTAACCTGCCGCCAGCATCTGGGATCGAACCGTGAACCCCGTAGTCCGGAGTCAGGCACCCTGGCCGCTGCGCCACACCTCTTCCACAGCAGGAAGGTTTATCTCAGAGGCAGTATGTAAAGCATTTGTGAACACATACAGTAATACAGTGAAAACACTACAGATGGACAACACACAGGTTTTATAAAAATAAGTATTCTTTATATAGACTTAACACAAGACTCAAACGACAAAAATCCACAATACCCTAATCAGAAATAAGATAGGAGAAGTAGCTCACAAATACGTTATTCACTAAAATGCAGTGTTTAGCAACAGATAACCCCAACTGGAGTTATCACGACGTCGAGGTCAAAGAAATCCCAAAGTACGGCATCGACCGCGAGGTCCGCGGCTTCGGGTGTGGACTCAAAACAGACCCACAAAGAACAGTACCTTGGAAAAGCAAAAACAAAGACAGCTCGCGGCATCGAGGAGATGCGGAGTCGTTGGTACTGTGCGGCGTTGTTTCCTTGCTTCAGGGGAGGCGACGCGTCGTGTCCTCGTTGCTTGCGATGCTTGCGCCAAGCAAGGGAGGCGTTGGTTCCTTACTAGAGAGGAGGTGACTTCACGATGGTGCCAAAACCACGGTCTCGTACGATGTTGATGGATCGGCTCTACGATGATGTCAGCTTTGGAGTCGATGCAGCACAGCAGCTGGTGCTGGGCCTTTGTCACAAAGTCGGAGCAGCGTTCAGGGCTTGTGGCAGGTTACGATGTCGCTCGCTGGTGTCGATGTAACACTGTGGCCGGCGTTGGGTCTACGTTGTAAGTCGGAGCAGCGCTCACGGCTTTGATGCAGATTACGGCGTTGCTCGCCAGCGTCGGTGTTGCAATTTCCTTCTGTAGCAGCCAGAAAAGCAAGTTTCAGATGCAGGCAAGCAGATGGGGTGAAGTCTTTGTATCCCTGAGACTTCAGACAGGAGGCAAGCTCAAATTCAAGCCCTTGGAGATTTTCTGCAAGATGAAAGTTTCAATAAAAGTCTTTTCTCCTTTCCTTGGCGATAAAGAAACCACTGCAGGCCATCCCCAGCAAACAACACACTGACATAGGGGTAGTCAAAAACTCCTGCCGATTCTCTGGATCTTCTCCTTTATCCCTGAAGAGTGTCTGTACCTCGTCCAAACCAGTTATGGGTGCATCCTGCCAGTGCACAACTTCTTCCTTTGTCAGTGTGGGCCAAGGTCATCAGACGCACCACAGGAGGTGGAGCCAGCATTGTGGAAGGCAGGAACAGCCCTATTCAGGCCCAGGTGCTACTCCTTCCACCACTCCCAATGCAGACAGGTCTATTCAGCCTTGTGTTGACTCACCCTGTCTCCTGGAGCCACCCCAGCCCCTGTCACTCACAAACCAGACATGGAATACACAACGTAGCAGAGACAGGCTTGAATGGTTAGGCCTGAGACACACTTTACAAGCTGCTTCTGCGGGTGGCATAATCAGTGTTGCAAGCTTACCAGCAGCATTTGACTTACAAGCCCTGGACACGTGCAGTGTACTGTACTAGGGACTGACAAGTAAATCAAATAAGCCAATCATGGAGTCACTAATCCATTAAATCAATTTAAAATAGGGAGCACTTGCACTGTAGCACTGAATAACAGTGGCACAGTGCCCAAAGCACCTAACCAGCAAAAACATATCAGTTTCAGTTTCATTAACTTTTATTCGATTATCATTTCAATAATCATAAAAAGTACATAATAAAGAAAGAAAAAAGACTTTTAACACATGAATAAAAACACGATATTAAGAACATTTTTTAAATGGGTAAAAAGAAGAAATAAGGTTTTGAAATACTGTTCAATTCTCGTTTAACTAGAAATGCTGCGACGTATTATTAAGACTTCTTTAAGAAAGGTCGCTATGAATTTGGCTTCATGCGTTGACTTTAAAGATTGCAGGTATAGATATGCTGCATGCGTTTGTCGGTGACCGCTAATTCGAAGGATCGGAATAATCCATTTTTTCCTAGATGTTTTATAGTATTTACAAAAGAGGACTACGTGAATCGTGGTTTGTCTAGAGGTTCCGTCACAGGGGCAGTTCAATAGCTTTGAAGACCAGTTTTTCGTTTCAGGGAATGTGACTAAACGAAAGAAAATATTAAATCGGAGTCTTGTTAGTAGATACCTTTCATGATTAGACAAAAAATACGTCAAATAAGGCTGTATGCACTTTCCAGTTTGTTGGGCGCCGATTTTTTCGTTGGATGTTTTGGTAATCTCTGTCTGAATCCGTAAATCCCTTAGGTGGTCCAGACACATTGCCTTTAACTGCTTCCTGGAGATATCTTCTGCTGATGGTGGTTCCTCGAAATAGGAATCGCAGCCCAGGTCTTTAAAGAAGTTGGATACGTAGTTTAACCATGGGATTTTACGCCAATTAGCCAAGGCTAGACAGTCAGTGATAAGGGAGCGGGTTAGATGACATTCAGGGTTGCACCATACTCGATGCCACAAGAGAATGGGCTGACATCGGATGGTGTCAACAATGTGTTCCATGCCGAGCTCCCGATGTGAGGCTAGTGTCGGTGAGCTTTGAGCAAGGGACAGGATGTACTTTACAAAGGAATTTTCAGTGACCTGTAATTGGTCAATACGGCCGTGTCCCCAGATGCCAGCACCATATGTGGCCACGCTATGGCATTTTGCGTAGTAAATGGTCAAAAGTTCTGATGGGGCTGGTTTCCCCAATTTCCGTGAGAAAGATGTTAAAGCTGAAGTAGCTCGACGAAGGTGCAGATTCCTGGCCTCAATTGCCTTCCGCCAATTCAGTGCATCGTCGACCAGGATACCCAGGTATGGGTAGACCTGGGTTTTTACCAATTTGGTATTGTCTACCATTATTGGTTTTGTGATTTTGGTCCGAGGGCCGAGGTGCATTGTGAAGGTTTTTTTGATATTTATCTTGAGGCCAAGTGAGTCCATGAATGCTGTGTACTTGTTGGTTTGGATCTGGAGTTGGTTTAGGGTCCGTGCTAAGATCACTGAGTCATCAGCGTACAGCAGCGTGGGTATCGGGCGATGGTTTATTTGTGGGAGATCCTGGCTCCCTTCCAGCATAGCCTGTTCAAGACCATTCGTATAAAGATTGAACAGGAAGGGAGCCAGGTCGCAGCCCTGTCTAACTCCCTTCGTTATCTGAAATGGACGTGACAGCTCGCCACTGGTACCATACCGAACTCTGCCTTCAGCGTTTGAGTAAAGTTCTCGCAGGAAAGTTATTATCGGGGGGTCCACACCCAGGTCGCTTAATATCTGCCAGAGTTTTGCATGCTGGACGCAGTCAAATGCCGCACTTAGGTCGACATAGACGAGGAAGATGTTCCCTCCTTTGGCGTGTACATATTTGCCAGCCAATAAAACGAGATTCAAGGCCTGCTCCATGGTCCCAAGCCCCTTCTGGAAACCATATTGCAGATCGGTTAGGATGTTATTCTCCCGGGCCCAAGATTGTAAACGGTCCAGGAGTACCCGACCTGCAATCTTGCCCATTGAGTCCAGAAGGGAAATTGGTCTGTAGCAGGCGGGATCGTTGCGGTCTCCTTTTTTAAAAATGGGCAAAAGGATGGAAGTAGACCACGAGTGGAAAAGGCCGATCTTGGATACTGCTGACATGACCCGGGTGATTAGCTGTGACCAAAAGTCCACGTCATGGAGGAACAGGTCCATTGGAACACCGTCAGGGCCTGGGGCTTTGCCGGGTTTGGAGGCCCTGATTGCCTTTATGATTTCGTTTAGATGAAAATGGATCTTAATAGGGTAGATGTTATTACTTGTTAACTGGGCCTCATGTGGTGTGATTTCTGTTGCAGGGCCTGGGGCTGTTCCGAAGATTTTGGCGAAGTGGGAAACCCAGTTTTCCTCTGAAATAGCCTCATCAAGATGATCAGTGTCTGTGTTGTTGGCCAGGAAGGGCGATCTTATGGTTTGCCAAAATGCAGTACTATCTTTTCTTTGGGCACTGTCATGTAGGCGGAGCCAGAGATATCTTTTGATTTGTTTTTTGCGATCTTTCCTTGCTAGGTTGTAGATCTTCCTCAGATGGGAAATTTCCTTGGGATCCCTGGTAGACTTATGCAAAGCGTTTTTGAGTGATGAAAGAGCCTTTCGACAAGCGGTGTCGAACCATCTCGCAGTAGGGTGTTGGATCTTGTTTTTTATTTTAACAAATAACTCATCCCTAATTGTTTCCTGGATGTTTTGGAAACTGCTAATAATCGTCTGCGGTGATGCATTCAAAGACGTGCATTTAGATAGCCACTGACCTGTTTTTTCAAAGACCCTCTGTGTCACCTCTTCGGGGTCGATCTTGGCCCATTTTACTGTGTACCCGTTCAGTTTATTCATGGAAAGAGTTTGTTGTTTGAGAGAACTCGATTTTGTAGTGTGGGCTCTTTTCCATTTGAGGTTGATTTTTATGCTGAGTGGGTAGTGGTCACTTGTTGGATTTGACCCAGTTTCAAAGTTCACTAAATGCCCTTTAAGTGAGGTTGATGCCATTACGTAATCGATAATTGTACAATGGCCACGCCCGTGGAAAGTGGGCTGAAAATCCTGCTGCGGATTAACCAGTTCATTCGCATAGTCCATATCAAAAGAGAATGAAATTTCATTAAGTTTGTTACCACATAGTGAATGGGCGAAGTGGGGTATGGGGTCCCCAAGTTCGTTTTGAAGGCCGCAATTGCAGTTCTTATAGTTTGGACATAGAGGAAGATTGAAGTCACCACCCCAAATAATGTAGTTTGTGTTCAAGGTGTTGACATTTTGGAATTCTGTTAAGATTGAGGCAATCTCCTCTAGGTTTGACCAGCTATCCAAGGTACCTAGATTGTTATAATAGTTTATGAGTATATATTTGTTATTTTCTTTGGATACTGTCAAGTGGGTGAATTCAAACATTTGAAATGTTGGTGACTCCTTTATTAACTTCATACTAAGGGCAAGAGTGTTAGCTACGTACGTCGTGAGACCCCCTTTGGGTCTGCCCATATTTCCCTGTACTGCTGTGGTGAAGAAAGTTTTATAGCCCGCAAGGTGGAGTGGAATTGTGGACCACGTTTCTTGCAGGCACAGTATCTGATGTTCTCTAGCTGTTTCAAGCCAAGGCCCTAGTGTTATTTTCGATAGCAAGCCTGCAATGTTCCAATATGCAATGGAAATGGTCAAATTGGTGAGGACTGCGCGGACCTGGGTTGAAACTGGCGGGATAGTTGCGGATAGACTAGTCTGTGGTTGACGAAATTCAATCTGCAGTGAGTTTACAGGAACTATGGGAACTGGAATACGGTGATGTTGCGAGCCAGTGTTATTTCTGCCTATGACTGCGGAGGTTTTATCAGTAGCTTTATTGGGGTTGCTTATGGAAACAGTGGAAGTTGCCGAAGGGGAATTTTCAGGGGTGACAATGTTGGGGGAGCGGAAGGAAACGATTGATGTTTCTAGAACTAAGTTTCCGTTATTACAGAAAACTGGATGGGATTTGTTTGCTGTGATAGGATAGAAGTGTTTATGCTCCTAGAATCAGCCCTGGATGGTCAATCGACCATTTCCAGACAGTCAAAACGGTTTTGCGTTGGAAAACCCTGCCAACCATCGTAAGATTGTGGAGGCCTATCTTGCCAATGTTGGTGCTGCCTTGGCCATTCTCTCGGGGGGTTTCTGCCTCCCTGATCGAAGGTGTACTCCGGCTGAAACCAAGGCTCTCTTGGAGGATGGCGCCAAGACTCCCTAGGTGTCTGGTGCCAGTTCCAAGGTGGAGTATAGCGCTGTTGCCGCGCAGGAGGGTAAAAAAAAGAGAGGTGACGAGCGTCAATTCCCCCCTTTTTTTCCAGTGCGGGCCAGGCACAAATATGATCCACTACGGAGGGGTCTCTGCAAGTTACTATTATGCAGTCTCCGCGGGTCGTTTTTGGTGTTTTGCCTACCCATACTACTCTGCGGGCTGTGGATATCCCTCCCGAGTGGTGGGGTTCTAAAGGCCTATTGATGCTTAACCACTGCATGACCTTGTTTTTAAGAGACCATGCAGTTTCAGGTGTATCGTCGGTTAGCTCTGGTACGCCGATGAGTACTAACGTGTATGGAGTGGCTTCTGGGGGCAGGTGGGCAGCTCGCCTATTAGCTGGTGTTTTGTTAAGCTTATTTTTAGGAGAAGGCTGGGGGACCGCTGACTTTGGCTGAGGAGGTGCTGGTTTTTTTGTTGAGTGAGGTTTGCAAGATTTACTGGTCGCTGGTCCTGGGGTGTCTTGATTTGTCGAGCCTGCGCTAGAAGATGGCTGTTCTAGTGCCACTATGGTTTTGCTTTGATGTGGTTGGAGCTCTACAGACTGTAAGTTATGGCTTGTGGTACTTTGTGTTTTATTTTTTGGGAGTGGAATGGTCAAATTTGGTTGTTTTATGGCTTTAGGTGGTTGTGGATGTGGATGATTTTTAGAGGACTGGGGGGCTTTTCGCTGACCTTTTATTTCTATACGTGTGTTTGTATCAAGTAGTGATGCCGAAAGAATGGTCATCTGGGCTTCCAGGTTTCTAATACTAAGTTGGATGGGTTTTAAGTACTGATACAGTAAATCTTTTACCGTTGTCAGGACTTGTGAAGTAACATTGCATGTTTTACAGAGGTTAGGAGTTGCCTCTTTCAAAGTTACCTGGTGTGGAACATTGACTACCGGAAGAAGTGATATGCTTTGTTGGAGGGGTTGTACTTCAGGAGTTGAATGGACTGTAGCATGGTCGGGATTAGGAGCTGATTCTGACGCACTATCGGTAGGTTTTGTACTACCTTTTTTTGAGATAGCTCCTTCCCTTTCTCCTTGGGAAAGTAAGATAACGTTACACTGGGATTCTGACTGGGTTTGAATTTGGGTTTGACAGGCCGCTAAATCGGGGGTTGCCTCGAGGTTGTCCAAGGATAGTGACAGGTCAGACTCTGTCTGAGTGACTGAGAGGTCTACTATGGATGGTACTGTGATAGTTTCGGAGGCTGACAATGGCACAGGTAAAGAACAGTTTTGGGAGGTGAGGTGAATCGGAGATGTAGCAGTTGCAATAGTTCCCAAGGACGATCGCTTCGCGTTCATAAGGTCCAGTGACACTTTTCAAGAAGGGAGATGCTCTGGTTTATTACCTCATGAGTGCGGGTGATGAACAAGTCAATAGGGCCGGTTATTTGTGCTACCTCCTGGGCATTTTTAGATTTGCTTTTGGTAGTGCTCCTAGTTTTCGGAGGCATGTTTGTAGTCTGATAGTGGATTTCAGGTGTAAAGGGAATGGCCCGGTCCGGACGCTACCGGTCACTAACGGGCAACAACGGGCCCGCCCTTGGCCCGGGCTTAGCTCCGCGCTCAGCCCCGCGCGCGTCCCGCGTTGCGCGTCTCTAATGCTGCTAAAGTACTCCCGGGTATAGAGGGGGCGTGTGTCAGGGGGTCCCATGCTCAGCCCCGGCAGGGCTAACTGATTGTCCGTCTCCTCAACAGGCGGATTGCTACGGGCCCTTTAAGGACAGCCTGTGTGTTCGTGATGACGGCTTCGCATCTGGACCACCTGACTTTGCGGGCCTATCAGGAACGTCCTCTCACCATATGAGAGGAGACCAGGAAGACGCTGGTTGTCCGACGTGGGAGGAAGAAGTAAGACGCCAGGAGGACCACGCAACCAGGAGGAAGGGAAGTACCGGGAAGGCGGAATCCTTGGACGTGGACGACACCAGGAGCGGAGAAGGTGCCGGACCGGTATCCGAGGAAGAGTGGACGGAGGTAGCTGTAAAGTCAGGAGGCCAACGACACCGTGTTTCGCCCAGCCACGCGAAGGAGGACGCGTGGCTCTCCCAGGTGCGTGCTCGTTTGGGTTCTTTACTAAATTTCAAGAAGGGAGGGTCGGGATAGGAAACCGGGTAACCACCGGGGCACTTAGTTTAGCCGAGCCAAACACAACGCACTGAATGTGGTGGTGGTTATTGCTTTATCCCTCACCCCCTCCCTATTTCCGAGCGTTCTAGTAAATCGGAACACGACACTAAAAGCCACGTATTTTTCTTTCCTTCCATGTGCTGGAGTTTCCCGGACCCTGACCCAGGAAGTGCCCCAGGAAGTGCCCCGAGGACTACGACCTTACGACTGACCCAGTGTCTAACAAAAAGACTTTGTTTTGTTGTTCTACAAACTGTAACCCACAATAAATTAGATAAACAGACGCCCTCTAGTCTTGGCTCCTTCCCTTCTTGTGACCGAAAGGTGACAAGTGGCGAGCCAGCCAGGAGACATTCCATCTGAGACAAACAAGATGGAGACCTTACTAAATCAGTTAAGTGAAGGCCAGTCCAAGCTAGAGTGGGCAATTAACCGGTCTAACGAGCAAGCGGACAGTGATAGAGCCACGTTCACCGCGTCTATACAGACACAGGCAGATCACCTTACTAAACTATCAGAGGGTCAAACGCAACTGCTGGCAGTTTTGGGTCAAAGTAGAGCCGCACACCCACCAGGGGCAGTAGTGCCGCTCCAGAAATATACTCCCGGAGACGATCCTGTTTCATTTTTTTTTAATTTCGAAAGGGCAGCCCGAGCTAGTGCATGGCCGGGTGAGAGATGGCCCTTTTATTTAGCGCCCCTCCTTACAGGAGAAGCCCAGGCAGCTTATCAGTTAGCAAACAAGGATGGAACTGCAGCTTACGGACATGTGAAACAAATAATCCTTGATAGATTGGGAGTCGATGATGAGACTCATCGGTTAAAGTTTCGACAAGAAAGAGGAACTCCAACTGATGCTCCCAAAACTCTTTTTTTTAAACTGAAAGACGCCGCCGATAGGTGGTTAAAGCCACAGGAAGGGAATATCGACAATGTCATGAATAAAATTTATTTGGAACAATTTCTTGAAGCATTGCCCTATGGAACACAAAGGTGGCTACGGCAGCATGCAGGTTTGACCCTGGAACACGCTATTGAAATGGCGAATTCCTATGCGAGAGCCCAAACAAGGCCCGTTTTTCGTGAAACCGAAAAACCCGTTGTGAATAAAAACTTTGCAAAACCTGAAAAAAAAACGTACAAACCGGCAAGTGAGCCTCCACCCATAAAACCTAAACCGTTGAAGCCCGAACCACCGGTCTTTACGAGTCCTCAGTGTTATGAATGCGGCGAGTGGGGACATATTGCCAAGTACTGTCGAAAAAAAAGAGAGAAGGAGGAAGAGCCCATGGAAGTGGGGTATGCTCCGCGTGCTCTCTTATATGCACAAGAGACTGGTCCCGCATTTTATGTAAGTGTCTTGGTAGACGGTAAGAAAACTCGTGCCCTGCTAGACTCGGGGTGTCGCCATTCGGTAATACGGAAAGACACTCTGAATGGTTCCTCTTTGCTATTGAACCGTAGTGTACAGATAAAATGTGTGCATGGGGATATCCGTACTTATTCCCTAGCTAGGGTCACGATAACAACAGAAAAAGGAACCCAAGTACAGTGTGAAGTAGGAATCCTTCCTAATCTCCCTGAACCACTCATTATAGGCACAGACAATAAGTGGTTTTCTACTTTGATGGCAGAAGTTTTAGAGAAGCAAGGCAGAAGTGGGGTTAGGGAAGGTTTATTAGCGGAAGAACCTTGGTCTACCGATACCAACTTTAGGGCTGCTCAGCTAAATGATGCCTCCTTGGCAACTGCCTGGAAAAACGCGCAGGACAATAAGAATCAGAACACCCTTACTTATCCTTGTTTTGTAGAGCAAAACGGTCTACTATATAGAATAGGGCAGAGTCAGGCTACCCCACAGCTAATAGTTCCTACCATGTTCCGTGAGCAAGTAATGTTTTATGCTCATGCACATCTATTAGCAGGTCATTCTGGTGCCGAAAAGACCACTAATTCTATCATTGAGCATTTTTATTGGCCCGGGGTGTATGCCCAAGTGAAGAAATATTGTCAAGAATGCCAGATTTGTCAGAAAAGGAACCCGTACATTCCCCCTAAGGTTCCCCTTGTTCCACTTCCAATCATTGGTAAACCCTTTGAAAGGATAGGGTTAGACATCATAGGACCTTTACCGAAGTCACACAGAGGTTACCAATATGTTATGGTAATAGTTGATTATGCCACTCGTTATCCGGAGGCGTTCCCATTACGAGCAGCCACCACTAGTGCCATTTCACAAAAACTGGTAGAGTTGTTTACACGGATGGGATTCCCTAAAGAACTTCTAACAGACCAAGGGACACCATTCGTGTCTCGCCTCATGAAACAGGTCTGTACTATCCTCAATATCAAACATCTTCGTACATCGGTATACCATCCACAAACCGATGGTCTGGTGGAACGCTACAATGGGTTAATCAAAACGACTCTAAAGAAGCTTTTGACCGGAGACGGTAAACAGTGGGACCAACTTCTACCATTGGCTTTGTATGTGTTAAGAAGCCAGTTCCAAAGCAGTTTAGGGACCACACCCTTCGAGTTATTGTTTGGCAGGAAACCCCGTACGTTGCTAGAAATAACCAGGGATAGTTGGGAAAAGACTAGCTCAAAAGATGCTGAAGAGTTGTTGAACTACTCCCAACAGCTGAAGTCCCGGTTGCACAAGTTGAGGACCCTGTCTTATGAAACTCTAGAAAAAGCGCAAGACAAGCAAAAGACCTTTTATGATAAAGGCAAAAAGTGGAGAGAGTTGGACGTAGGAGATTGGGCTTTGGTCCTTCTTCCTACCTCTACTCATAAACTTCGGAAGGAGTGGCAAGGCCCTTTTCAGATAGTCAAGAAAATAGGTAGGACCACGTATACGTTGCAACTATCTCCTTCCCGAACACAGATTTACCACATTAATCTATTGAAGAAGTGGTTAGGTACCCCGCCAAAATCTCATGTGACTGTGTCTCTAGCGACACCACCTGTTCATACCATTGAGCATGCAGTGGTAAATCCCGACCTTACAGATTCTAAGAAAAAAGAATTGCAGGAGTTAATGTTAAACCACCAGGATATATTCTCGGATCAGCCAGGTAGAACTACCTTGGCTGAACACCATATTCCGACAGCCCCAGGGGTAGTAGTAAAACAGAAACCCTATCGGGTCCCCGAAGCACAGAGATCAGTGATAAAAGAGGAGGTACAGAAAATGTTGGAAGCCGGGATCATTGTACCCTCCAAAAGTAACTGGTCTTCCCCAGTGGTCTTGGTGCCAAAACCTGATGGAAGCAAGAGGTTTTGCATTGACTTTAGGGCAGTGAACAAGGTGTCCAAACAAGACGGGTATTCCTTGCCTAGGGTAGATGAGTTAATAGAGCGACTTGGGGAGGCTCAATACATAACAACCATTGACCTCACCAAAGGCTATTGGCAGGTGCCTCTTTCTCCTAAAGATCAGGAAAAGACAGCGTTCACCACCCCGGATGGTCTCTTTCATTTCACTGTCTTACCCTTTGGACTTCATGGGGCCCCTGCTACGTTCCAACGTCTTATGGACACAGTATTGGCCCCCTATGGACATTTTGCGGCTGCATACATTGACGACATCGTTATCCATAGTCCAGATTGGCAGACTCATTTACAACACTTGAGTCAAATCCTAATGGCTTTAGAAAAGGCAGGACTCCATATCAATGCCAAGAAGTCCCGCTTTGCCTTTTCCCAAGTGAAGTACCTTGGGTACATGCTGGGTAACGGCCAGTTGTTTCCCCAACAAGAAAAGGTTAAGGCTATACAACAACAGGAGTTTCCTCGTAATAGACGTGACCTCCGAGCTTTTCTTGGGTTAGTAGGTTACTACAGACGGTTTATTCCTCATTTTGCCACAATGTCAGCTCCTTTGACGGATATGTTGAAGAAGACCGCCTCTTCTGTTCCGTTCAAACAAACTTCCTCTCAGGCTCAGGCAGCTTTTCAGGCACTAAAGGATGTTCTTTCCTCGGCTCCAGTCTTAATTACACCTGACTTCGACAAACCTTTTTATCTGCAAACAGATGCTTCTGGGGTGGGTCTGGGGGCTGTACTGTCTCAATTAGATCAGGATGGTAGGGAGCGTCCGATTCTATACTTGAGCAGGAAACTTTTCCCCAGAGAGGCAGTATATCCCACCATTGAAAAGGAGTGCCTTGCTGTAAAGTGGAGCATTGAGAAGCTTCATTATTATCTGGACGGTCGGCGCTTTACACTGTACTCTGACCATGCCCCTTTGCAGTGGCTCCAGCGCAACAAGGGGCGCAATGAGCGCATTCTACGTTGGTTTTTGTCTCTGCAGCCGTATGACTTTGAAGTATGTCACCGACAGGGTACGGCTCAAACGAATGCTGACTATTTGTCTCGCTATCCACTTTCCCCCGAACGGGAAAAGTCTGGGGGAGGGGTTTGTCAGGGGGTCCCATGCTCAGCCCCGGCAGGGCTAACTGATTGTCCGTCTCCTCAACAGGCGGATTACTACGGGCCCTTTAAGGACAGCCTGTGTGTTCGTGATGACGGCTTCGCATCTGGACCACCTGACTTTGCGGGCCTATCAGGAACGTCCTCTCACCATATGAGAGGAGACCAGGAAGACGCTGGTTGTCCGACGTGGGAGGAAGAAGTAAGACGCCAGGAGGACCACGCGACCAGGAGGAAGGGAAGTACCGGGAAGGCGGAATCCTTGGACGTGGACGACACCAGGAGCGGAGAAGGTGCCGGACCGGTATCCGAGGAAGAGTGGACGGAGGTAGCTGTAAAGCCAGGAGGCCAACGACACCGTGTTTCGCCCAGCCACGCGAAGGAGGACGCGTGGCTCTCCCAGGTGCGTGCTCGTTTGGGTTCTTTACTAAATTTCAAGAAGGGAGGGTCGGGATAGGAAACCGGGTAACCACCGGGGCACTTAGTTTAGCCGAGCCAAACACAACGCACTGAATGTGGTGGTGGTTATTGCTTTATCCCTCACCCCCTCCCTATTTCCGAGCGTTCTAGTAAATCGGAACACGACACTAAAAGCCACGTATTTTTCTTTCCTTCCATGTGCTGGAGTTTCCCGGACCCTGACCCAGGAAGTGCCCCAGGAAGTGCCCCGAGGACTACGACCTTACGACTGACCCAGTGTCTAACAAAAAGACTTTGTTTTGTTGTTCTACAAACTGTAACCCACAATAAATTAGATAAACAGACGCCCTCTAGTCTTGGCTCCTTCCCTTCTTGTGACCGAAAGGTGACAGCGTGGCACTGGGAGGGGGCGCGGCTCGCCAGGGAAGAGGACACAGCTGAGGATGTTAGAAGCTGCTCCTCGCAGTCCCGGGGCCGCGCCTCTCGCCTCCTCTGCGGTCTCGCGCTGGTAACTCCTTTCACCGGCTGGGAACTCCAAGTGGAAACAGGTAACTGCTACTCCAGTAGCACAGGCAGGATTTGGGCAATACAAACAGACTCCTCTGAGCAAGCGGCACCCGCGAAGCGGGGGCCGCGAGGAGTAATGAACTCTTCGGTGGGGGCGGGCACTGGGAGGGGGCGCGGCTCGCCAGGGAAGAGGACACAGCTGAGGATGTTAGAAGCTGCTCCTCGCAGTCCCGGGGCCGCGCCTCTCGCCTCCTCTGCGGCCTCGCGCTGGTAACTCCTTTCACCGGCTGGGAACTCCAAGTGGAAACAGGTAACTGCTACTCCAGTAGCACAGGCAGGATTTGGGCAATACAAACAGACTCCTCTGAGCAAGCGGCACCCGCGAAGCGGGGGCCGCGAGGAGTAATGAACTCTTCGGTGGGGGCGGGCACTGGGAGGGGGCGCGGCTCGCCAGGGAAGAGGACACAGCTGAGGATGTTAGAAGCTGCTCCTCGCAGTCCCGGGGCCGCGCCTCTCGCCTCCTCTGCGGCCTCGCGCTGGTAACTCCTTTCACCGGCTGGGAACTCCAAGTGGAAACAGGTAACTGCTACTCCAGTAGCACGGGCAGGATTTGGGCAATACAAGCAGACTCCTCTGAGCAAGCGGCTCCCGCGAAGCGGGGGCCGCGAGGAGTAATGAACTCTTCGGTGGGGGCGGGCACTGGGAGTGGGCGCGGCTCGCCAGGGAAGAGGACACAGCTGAGGATGTTAGAAGCTGCTCCTCGCAGTCCCGGGGCCGCGCCTCTCGCCTCCTCTGCGGCCTCGCGCTGGTAACTCCTTTCACCGGCTGGGAACTCCAAGTGGAAACAGGTAACTGCTACTCCAGTAGCACAGGCAGGATTTGGGCAATACAAACAGACTCCTCTGAGCAAGCGGCACCCCACATATCAAAAACAGAGGAGACAACAACGAAAAATGGAAGGGAGACTGATGCCAATGGTACCAGGTATAACAGTGGACAGTATTGAGGACTGGAAAGAGAGAAAGAGGTGATGAAAAAAAGAAAGATCTTGTATGATAAAAGGAGGGCCGTGTAGAAAACAATGGTCGACGTGCGAGACTGGGTCAAGATCAAGTCTCCCAGATCCAAATTCGGTCTTCCGTTTAAGGATATCAAGGTTTTTAAAAATGCAATAAAGATGAGTGACAATAGAATCACCATAACTGGTGGGCCTGATTCAGGGTCTGAGGTGGAAGAGCCTGTTGCACGAGAAAGGGGCTCTGGGCCACTTCGCTTGAAATGTATTCCCTGACGTTTGCACAATTGTGTTTTTTAAAGTGATCTCTTTCCCATTTCCCATGCACCCCAGTTTTCTCTTTGTCTATAAAATCGCCTTGTTGAGTTCTTCAAAGATCCTACCTGCATTCTCTATTATGTTCTTAGCATCCTTTGCATTCATAGTTAAGTTTCCTTTTATTTTCTTTAAGTTTAGAATGTGTTAGGGGGAGAAGGTGTGACGTCCTGTGTCACGATACGCTATGTTATGTTATATGGGGATTTCTAGAGCGCAGGCACATCGCCAGGTTTCTTGGCACTGTGAGAGTGAATAGATGAGTGCAGTTGTGGGCCTGAGATAGCTAGTTGTAGAGCGTAGTGAAGAGCCAGGTCTTTAGCTGTTTTCTGAACCGCAGATAGTCTCCCTCAAGCCTGAGGCGAGGAGGTAAAGCATTCCAGATCATGGGACCCAGAAAAGAGAACCGAGTCCCGCCAACGCGTTTGCGACGGATTCTGGGCACCGTCAGGAGGTTCTGGTGCGAGGACCTCAAAGTCTGCTTAGGTAGATGTTTATTGATCAAAGAGACGATGAATCTTGGGCCGGTGTCTTGAATAGCTTTGAAGAGTGTACAACCAGCTTTGCGCAAGGCTCGTTGCTCCGCTGGGAGCCAGTGGAGGTCTCTAAGCAGGGGATGATATGGCATCACCTGTCCTTAAGATAGATGATCCTCGCCGCTTGATTTTTAATCATCTGCAATCGGTGTCTCTGGAATTGTGGGAGTCCAATGTAGAGGACATTCCCATAATCAATTTTAGAAAGGATTAGGGCTATGGCGATTTGGGTGATGGCTTTCTTACTAAAGATGAAAAACAGAAAGGGGTGGCTGGACAGGACAATTTAACACAATATCTTACAGGCACGCAGTCTATATGTACTACGTGACCACTGTATTTATATTCCAGAACACATTTATTTTTCTTTTTTTCAGATTCTTAAGGTTTCAAAATACACCGGCACAAACAAAAGACCATCAAGACAGTAGGTTCATATACACGGTATCTACAAAAATACAAATTTACAAATGTACACTATTTACAACTCTCGAGTCAAACGAAACAAATAATAACACACCAAGACAATAGAACATAAAGTGGTTCAATTCAATTGCAGATTTGAATAGTGCAATACTGATGCAAACAACAAGAAGGAAAACCAGTCCTTAGAACTATGAACCCAGGGGACAGGCGGGATGAAGGTGGAAATGAGTGTCTGCCTGTCTAACAAAACCTGTGGTCAGATATTTAAATGGGGTTGCACTGCTAGGGGTCCAATAAAGTGGAATTAGTTGTGTCCTAGCGGCACCCTTTGAAGTTGCCACAGGGTGGGGTGTCTACGCGTTTCGAACCAGGGTGTTGTAGGTTCTCTTCAGGACAGGGACTGGGAAAAATGGATCTGCGCACTGGCACAGACGTTGCCGTAGTGTGGGCAATTCTCAGAAAACAATCAGTTCTGCAGTTGATACGTGGATGGCCTGAAAACGTGGTGTCCGCCTTGCGGAACACATTCAGGGTGGGTATGCAGCTCTCATGGTTTGCTGCGCCGATGTGATGGGCTGAACGCCAAGGGTTAAATGAATTTATGAGGCGCACGGAAAGCAGAATCCAATTCTGTCCGGCTACGGTGTCAGCTCTACCGAAGCCCGCTCTGTCGGGGAAAATCAATCCATCAATTACGAGCAGAGTTCTGTTCTGTTCTGAGAATTGCCCACACTACGGAAGGAAGTATGTCCTAATAGTGAATTACAGCCAATTTCATTTTTCACTATTGTAAGGCACCTGTTCTCTTAGGCCAAGATGGGCTGCTGGAATTATTAGCATTTGCTTGCCTAACCATTTCAGCCCGCCTCTGCCAGGATGTGTATCTGCTGTCTGGGTTGTGTGAGTGACAGGGCTGGGGATGACAGGTGGTGAATGGAGGGATTACACCAGAGAGGGTGGTGGGAGTGCCCCTTGACTCTGACTAGGGCTGCGCTCTGCCACGACAATGCTGTCTCCACCTCCTGGGGAGCGACTGATGACTCTGCCCGACACCTGGCCCAGGAAGAGGGAAGCCTGTCAACAAGGTGCTCCTGACTGTACTTGTCAACTCAATGCTGGCTCCACCTCCTGCGGAGCGTCTGCTGTCCCTGCCCCACACACTGAAAGGAGAAGGCAGAGTCTGCACAACAAAGTGCTCCAGTGCTGAAAAGGACTATGCAAAGGCCCCCCTGGCCTGAAAAGACAAAGGAAACTGACTATAAATGTAGGAGCCCTGCTCCTACCAAATCAGATCCAGTTTTACCACAATGAACCTCTGCCCAACTAGAAGGACCAAGAAGAAGCTGAAGGACTGGCCTGCAGTTTGCCTTGCTGAGGGAGGAGAGGAGAAGACCAAAAAGGACTTTGCTTTGCTGTGCTCTAAACTATCTCCAAGGGCTTGTCTGAGCTTGCCCCCTGCATTGAACCCCAGGATCAGTGGGTTCTTTGTGCCTTGGCTCGTCTGCAAACTGAGTCGTGTGTTTCCTCCCGCTGGAGTTGAGACTGCATCCCCTCGCCCCCTCCTAGAGCCGTGACACTCTGGAGCTGGCCTGCCCTTTTGCCCGTTGAGGGCCTCGCTCCGCCGGAGCCGCTCTCTGCCCCTCGGGTCAGGCCACCTGCTCCTCTGTCACCTCGCTCGTTACTAGAGTGCCTGGAGTGCTCCCTCGCCCCTGGAAACCTGGTCAACCGAGTGCACTTCCAAGCCTGGACGACCGCCCGTGCGCTACATCGCACCCGGCCGCCCCACTGTGCCCTCTGACCTCTGGAAGAGGCCACGCCGCACCACAAAGGGACTCACCCTGTGCAATCTGTACCAGAGCTCCCGCGCCGCGCCGCGCCTGCTGGAGACCACCCGCCATTGAAGGACCCCAAGGTACGCTGTACCACAAAGCACACAACCAGTCCCTGACTCAGCCTGATCGACGATTGGACGTTGCGCACTTCACAGGTACGGTCCTTCATGACCTGATCAACTCGGGCTCGGGCCCGCAACGTTCTGATTTCCCCGTTCTCCGCTGTGCGTCTTCACCTGTTCTATTCCGTGCCTGCCTGCCCGCCCAGTACGCAGCGTACCGCGAGGCGTGCAGGTGACAGCAGGACTCGTCTGTCCTGCCCCGAACAAAGCACATAGCGGTCACAAACTCTGCCCCTGGTGTCCCGCAAACACACCCCGGAGTGTGTGGAACTATCGTGAAGCTAAATTGAATAACTTGAAAGTAACATAAGCCATTGTCTTTACTCTAAAAGAACGCTTGCCCTTATCCTTACATCTTGTGGCCTCCTTTGAAACACATTATATAAGGTCTTGTGATAATTTTCCTGCATATATATAATTTTACATAAAGTCTACGTATTTTTATAAAAATACCGCCTGGTGTCTATTTGTGGGGGATTCAGTGTATTTATTGTATGTGATTACAAATGCTTATCTGACACATCGCCCTGAAGTTTAGCCTTGGCTGCTCGCACCACGCAACCTAAAGGGTGAGCAGGGGTTATTCTAAAGGAGTAGTTGCCTTGCCCTAATTAGAGGAGAGGGTCCCTGCTTGTCACAAGTACATACCTGTGCCAACCAGAGACCCCCCAATTCTAACATTGGTGGCAGCGAAAGGATTTTCGAATTTGCATTTGTGATTTATATACAGTAAATTATTGTTCACCACATAGTGAGAGCAGACCTATAACACAGCCACAGATTTCTGTTTTTTTAATTTTGTTGAGAGATCTCCCATTTTTGAAGCCATGCCTGTCTCATTCCCTGATGGAAGGGCACCCTCCATAATCTCCGGGATTGATGAAGTAGATTGGGAACACCGGGGACTGGAGGGCTACACAGTAGAGCAGTTGAGAGGCTACTGTCAGAAGTTCAGAGTTGCCCAAACAGGATGCAAAAAGAAAGCCCAATACATCAAGGCCCTGAGAGCCTGGAAGGAGTCAAGGGAGCCACAGAATGCGGTGGTAGTGGAACCACCAGAAGGCATTTTAGATTTTGGCAGAGGCCTGTCGCCAGAGGAGCTGGCAGACAGGGCAGCAAACAGGGCACATGAAGTGGAGATGGAAAAATTAAATGGACAAATGGAAATGGAGAAACAAAGATTGGCAATGGAGAATAAAAAGCTCCAGATGGAACATGATATGAGAGTAAAGGAGATGGAGCTGAAAGCTAAAAGTTTGGAAACATCTCCTCCTGGTGGCAGCACAACGCCGGTGCAGGTAGAGTCAAGGGTGTACATGCCTAAGGATGTGGTAAAGGAATACTTTAAGGGGGGTGACATAGGGCAGTGGTTCAGGGCCTATGAGGTAGCCATGTCCTCCCACTGGGTCCCTGAGAGACATTGGGGAGTGGGGTTGTGGGGGCGGTTCCTTACTGAGGGGCGGGACACACTGCTAGATCTACCCTCTGACGTTATCAATTCTTATCCCCACATGAAAGAAGCCTTAATTACCAGGTTTGGGTTAACTCCTGAAATGCATAGACAGAGGTTCAGGGGTTGTACTAAGATTCCTGGGAGTACGTATGTGGAGTATGTAACCTTTTTCTGCAGAGCACTGGATGGTTGGGTGAAGGGTAGCAAAGTGGATGATTTTCAGGGGCCTCTTGATTTAATGGCGTGGGAACACTTGTCCAGTAATTGTTTTCCTGAGCTACGCCAGCAGCTGATTGATAGCAAGCTGTCCAACCCGAGGAAGCTTGCTGAGGAGGCAGATCGCTGGCTCAGCACCAGGGTCCATAAGGGTCCAGTGGGAGACTCAGCCAAGGGTGGGCAGGGTCCCCAGCAGAAGAGTGGGGGAGACAGGGGTAAACAGAAAGGGTTCCAGAAAGGCCCCCAAAGTAATCCCCAAGGGAACCAGCAGAAAGGTTCTCAGCCTCCCCCACCCCCGAAGCAGACCAGGGCCCCGACAGGTAAACCTGTTCAGAGAGTGCCCATCACCTGTTTCAGGTGTGGCGACCAGGGTCACATTGCCACTGATCCTAAGTGTCGCCTATTTGGAATACCCGCACCCACTGGTGCTCCACTCAGGCAAATAGCTAGTGTTAATTTTGGGGAGGAAATAGCAGTCCAGGAGAGTGGGGATCCTGTTCAGATGACCCTAGTCTCTTTAGGAGACAGTGAGATGGTCCCAGAAAACTACTTACCCTCTAACACTAAGAAATATGGGCAAGTAGTGACCGTCAATGGAAAGAAAGTAGAGGCCCTTAGAGACACAGGAGCCAGTGTGACTGCAGTGAGGCAGCACCTGGTGTCTCAAGAGCAGGTTGTACACCATGCCTACTGTAGGGTTATCAATGCTGACAACTCAGAGAGTCAATGTCCAATGGCTCAGGTTCCCTTTGAGTGGGGGGAGGGGGGGGGGGGTCTCTGGTACTCTGCAGGATGTTGTGAGAACTGCCATGCCTGTAGACTGTTTGCTAGGGAATGATCATGAGAACTCCCCTTGGGATGGTGGGTCTACCCGACTGGGCATGTGTGACCATCTGGTTAATGGCAGCCAGTAGGGGTGTTGAAGAGGCCCTGGAGCCTGAGGGAGAGGCCCAGGAACCAGCCTTAGAGGGAGGGCGCAGGATGCGCGAGAAACCGGCCCCTGAAGTTCCCACGGCCCAGGAGGAAGCAGACCTTGAGGGGGATGCCCTGGAGCCTATAGGGGAACAGATTGCTGAACTGGGAGACCTGCCTGAGCTGACCCATTGGCAGCAAGAAGGAGGCCCGTCCAGGGAGGCATTCTGCAAGGAGCAGAGAGAATGCCCCTCTCTCGTGAGTGTGCGGCAGCAGGCTGCAGACCAGGCCAATGGTAGTCAGTCCGGTACTCTCTTCATTTACTGGGAGAATGACCTCCTGTATTCAGAGCCTAAGGTTGCTGAACCTGGGTCAGCCCATGCGCTGGTGGTACCCCAGAAGTTCAGAGCCTTCCTACTGGGGCTGGCTCACGACGTTCCCTTAGCTGGACATTTGGGGCAGGACAAGACCTTTGAAAGGCTTGTCACCCAATTTTATTGGCCCCAAATGCACAAGATCTCAGATGTGCTCTTCAGGACTTGTCAGACTTGCCAGGCAAGTGGGAAGAGTGGCAGGAAGCAGAACGCTCACCTCCAACCCTTCCCAGTGGTCAGTACCCCATTCCAGCGAGTGGGAATTGACATTGTTGGCCCTCTGGACCCCAGGACAGCCATGGGCAAAAGGTTTATCCTGGTCCTGGTGGATCATGCCACCCGCTACCCTGAAGCCATCCCTCTGAGGACAGTGACGGCCCCCGTTTTGGGACGGGCACTGATGGGAATTTTCTCCCGAGTGGGATTCCCTCTAGAGGTGGCTTCTGACACGGGCCCCAATTTCATATCCAAGTATATGAAATCCCTTTGGCAAGAGTGTGGTGTAACCTACAAAGTCACCACGCCTTACCACCCCCAAGGAAATGGGTTGGTTGAGAGATTCAACCGAACTCTGAAAGGCATGATCATGGGTCTGGAAGAACCCATGAGGCGTAAGTGGGACGTCCGCTTGCCATGCCTTCTCTTTGCATACCATGAGGTACCACAGAAGTCTCTAAGGTTCAGCCCCTTTGAGCTTCTGTATGGTCACCCAGTGAGAGGACCTCTGAGTTTAGTTAAGGAAGGCTGGGAGCAATCTCTCGGGAAACCTCCCCAGAATGTATACAGTTACATGCTGACCTTCAGAAACCAGACCCGGCAATTCAGGCAACTGGCTGAGGCAAATCTGGAAGCCAGCCAGAAAGAGATGAAGCGGTGGTATGACCAGAATGCCACTCTGGTGGAGCTTCAGCCTGGACAAAAGGTGTGGGTCTTGGCCCCGGTGGAGCCTTGTGCACTTCAGGATAAGTGGACAGGTCCATTTGAGGTTGTGGAGCGCAAGAGTCCTGTCACCTACTTGGTGGACTTGCAGTCTCCCAGGAACCCTTTGAGGGTCCTACATGTTAACCGCCTTCAGCCCCACTTGGAGAGGTCCACAGTGGGCATGCTCTTGGCAACTGATGATGGGATGGAGGAGGAGACTGAGCCTCTTCCTGACCTCTTGGTAGCCTCTGAGAAAGATGGGTCAGTGGATGGAGTTAACTTCTCGCCCACCCTGACTCCTGAACAACGGAATGACTGCCGCCAATTTCTGGGGCAGTTTCCTGATCTGTTCTCCCTGGTTCCTGGTGTCACAGATTGGTGCGTCCATGATGTGGACACAGGAGACAGCTTGCCTGTAAAGCACAAAGCTTACAGAGTAACTGACAGGGTCAGAACCTGCATCAAAGAGGAGGTCTCAAAGATGCTTGCTCTTAGGGTGGTTGAGTCCTCCAGCAGTCCTTGGGCCAGCCCAGTGGTCTTGGTCCCAAAGGCTGCAGCGCCGGGAGCCACACCTGAACTCCGGTTCTGTGTGGACTACAGAGGGCTCAATTCAGTCACGAAGACTGACTCGCACCCCATCACCAGAGCTGATGAGCTCATCGATCGGTTAGGGGCTGCCCGGTGTACCTCAGCACGTTTGATTTAATGTCTGGGTACTGGCAGATCGCCCTGACCGATGGGGCCAAAGAGAGGTCAGCATTCTCCACACCAGAGGGGCATTTCCAGTTCCGGGTTATGCCATTTGGGATGAAGAATGTCCCTGCCACCTGCCAGAGATTGGTCAACCGGGTATTGGCGTGACTGGCTGAGTTCAGCGCCGCCTACCCTATCAAGGGAGACCTCCTATGCCCCTATGGAGTCTAGCATCATGATTTAAATGGGGCAGCAGGTTCAGTGGCACAGGTTCCAAAAGCTCTAGGAAA
The DNA here is from genome assembly GCF_964263255.1 of Lissotriton vulgaris. Lineage (NCBI taxonomy): Eukaryota > Metazoa > Chordata > Amphibia > Caudata > Salamandridae > Lissotriton > Lissotriton vulgaris. The sequence continues at coordinate 129,618,079 of NC_141685.1, forward strand.
CCCTTTGAAAACCGATTATTGCTGTATTTAACTACTGCACAAGCATTCACAAGTGCAATTACCTTGCAGGAACTAGGACTCTGATTTGAAAGGTGCAGAAGGTGCAGTGACACAGGGGCCCAAAGCTCTAGGAAACTAAATGAACACTAATTATTGCTATATTTTACTCCTAAATAAGCAGTCAAAAGTGCAATTACCTTATAGGAATCCGGGCCTTATCTCCTCAGACCAAGCCCACCCATGAGCTGGACATATTCGTCTGAAGAAAAAGTGAGGATGAGGTTCTCCCCTTGTTCTGCTGATGGGTTGGGTGTGTGGCCCGTGTGTGAGGGTCCTTTATCATGTAGGATTTGTCTCTTTTAGGCCACCACTGACTGTAAGACTTTCACTATTACTGGTGGGGTTAACCCACTATCTCACACCTCCGCAGCTAATTTTAGCACCATCCCCTCCAATTTACAGCTGGGGTGGAGAGGTTTACTGTGCAATGTGCGATCCCTCCCTAAACACTCCGTTGAGGTTTGGGATCTCCTCTCTTCGGTGCAGCCCGATTTCGGGTTTCTAACCGAGACCTGGCTGAAACCCCACTCGGTCCCCTCCATAGCTCTTGCTGTGCCAGAGGGATACAGATTCGTCTCCATGGACAGACTAAACAAAAATAGGAGGCAGAGTTGCCATTGTGCATAGGGATAACATTATAATTACTGCACTGGAACAGCACAGTGATCCAACTATGGAAGTGTTGGTCTTTCGTATGGACCTTTCGTCCCGTGTAAGTTTTAAAGGGAGCTCTGGTATACCATCCCCCGGCCCTCTAAACAGCTTCCCTCTCTATCTCGTTGAGCTTATCGCCCCGCATGTAATTGCGGGTAGTAACTTCTTGCTACTCTGCGACTTTAATATACATAGTGAATGTAGCTCCAATGTGGAAGCAGGGATACTTATAACAGAGTTAGCCACTCTCTGGTTAATTAAGCTCAATGAGGGCCCTAGACACATAGCGGGTCATACCTTGGACATTGTTTTTTCCAACTGTCCTAATGTCTCTTGTAAACCCCTTCAGCTTCTTCTCTGGTCTGACCATGCGTCAATCGAGTTCTGCATTCAGGCACCTAGGAAGAAGAATCAAGTCATGAAGGACTCTCCTGCCTTTTTCATACAGTGGAAGAAAGTCACCCAGGAAGGCTTTAAAGCCATCTTTGCTGAGCCACGGATATTAGAGTCGGATGGCACTGAAGAGGCGCTAGCCAAGTATAATCTAGCTGTCTCTAGTGCAGTGGACCAACTAGCCCCCCTGAAATCTCTCCTGAGTACGCCCAGGCAGCTTCAGAATGCCTGGTATTCCCCCCTACTTCGCAAGCAGAAACATATCTGCAGGAAGTATGAAAAGCGGTGGCGTCTCACTCATGAGGAGGAGGATAAAGCTCGATTTTATGTGGCCCTAGCTGAGTACCATGGGAAAATCAGGGTGGCACGTAAAGATTATATAGCCTACAATTATTCCAGGCCAATAATGACCCTAAGGTGTTATACCGTATCCTAAAGTCCTTCACGGACCCTAGGCTGTGCGAGAACCCGATGTTCCCCTCACAAAAATAATGCGATGACATTGGCACCTTTTTCTCCCAAAAAATTGAGTCTATATATGATAAAAGTGTTCAATCAGGAGAGCATTCTGCTACCACTATGATTCCTGTAGAATCTGGACAGGTAACCACTGAATTGTTAGGGAGCTTTCCCCTGGTGACGCAAGAGTAGACGGAGTCACTGATCCGCTCCGTGAAATCTGGATCTCCTCGGGATTTTCTACCGGCAAAAATTACTATTTCTCTTGCCAGCCACTTATCCCCCTCCATTGCTCATCTCCTCAATATTTCCCTGCGAGAAGGCCTGGTCCCACTGGAATGGAAGGCAGCACAGGTTATGCCTATTCGGAAGAATTCTAAGGCCCCCCTAACTGAGTTTGCCAACCTGCGCCCCATCTCTCTCCTCCCCTACCTGGGCAAGCTTCTGGAGAAGCATATAAACACCCATCACTCCAAACACATCGAACGGACGGGCAGTCTTGATCCATCTCAATCAGGCTTTCGCCCAAAATACAGCACAGAATCAGCCCTACTAGAGGTAACTGATAACATCAGGATGACCCTAGATAGAGGCTATTCTACGATTCTGGTGCTGTTAGATCTATCCGCCGCGTTCAACGCGGTTTCCAATGGGATCTTGCTCAGGAGATTGGTGGAGGTTGGACTCAGAGACTCGGCCCCCCAGTGGCTGGCGAGTTTTCTATCTTCTCGCTCCCAGGTGGTTAACCTTGGATCTTATCGTTCAGCTGCAACTGAGTTGTCCAAGGGAGTCCCACAGGGCTCTTGTTTGAGCCCCACTTTGTTTAATATCTATGTGGCTCCCTTGGCCAATCTGTTGAAGAACAGTGGGTTTATCCCTGTTTTCTATGCGGACAATACCCAAATGCTCTTTCCATTTGCTAAGTTTACCCCTTCAGTACAGGCCGCCTTCTCTATGGGGATGAGAAACATCTCTCTGTGGATGAGGACTAATTTCCTTCAGTGCAATGTGGGGAAAACTGAAATAATGCTTTTCGGGGAAGCTCGACTACTGTGGATCCCTGATTGGTGGCCTTTAAATCTTGGCTCTCCTCCGGCACCAAAAAACTGTGTGAAAAATTGAGGTGTTCGCCTTGAACAGACCCTCACCATGAAAGAGCATGCCACCCACGCAGCTGGCTAATGTTTCCAAGTGTTGGGCTTATTGCGCCGTATACTCACCTTGCTTCCGGACTCCTGTAGGAAGATGCTAATCCAGGCACTCATATTAAGAGGAATTGCTCTAACAAGGAATCTTTTGAGGTCCACTCAAAAAACTTGGAGGCTCAATTGAAGGAGAAACACTATCCCAAGAAAATCATCCGCCGGTCAAAAAAGAGGGCTTCAAATAACAACAGGGAGGCCCTACTCGAAGTCCACCCTCCAAAAGAGAAGACGGATCGTATTGCTTTTGTCAACACCTTTAACAGTCGATCAAACCAGTTGCAAAAAATCATAAGAAAACACTGGTCTATCCTCAAAACCGGAGGTGACGACATCCCCCAGCCCATGTTTGCCTACAAGAGAGGACCAAATTTAAAAGATCAGCTAGTCCACACACGCCCACGCAACAAGGAGGTGAGGCAAGTGGGTACCCTATGGGACTTACCACCTGTGGTAGGACACCACCCGTGTGGGACTTGTACCGTCTGTCCCCAGACCAATAAGTCTACTGAGATTGACATCGGCACTAACCGCCCATGGATACAAAGCAAGTTTACGAACTGCAACAGCAGTAATTTGATTTACCTGATCAAATGTCCATGTCAATTACAATATGTCGGCATGACAACCAGAAAGATACGGACACGCATTCAAGAACACAAAAGCACAGTGCGTTGTCGTAAACAAGCCACCCGCCTCACTGCACATTTTCTGGAGAAGGGTCATGGTCCTGAAGACTTTTACTGGACAGTCCTTGAGCAACCGCACATCCCTGACTCATGTGCGGATGTCAGCCGTTTCTTGTTCAAAATCGAACAAAAATGGGTATACCGCCTCAACAGCGACAAGGAGGGCCTCAACGAGCCCATATCCTGGATGTCCCTCTGAATGTCGCCCTGTATAGTGTCATCATACACCATCCGTCAACACCTTGCGGAAAGTTTTCCAGCAGCCACGTACCTGTATTTGTACATTCTGACACTATTGCCGTGGAGAATGTTATTTTAAACACCATGGAGTGTGTTTTCAGCTGCCACACACTCAACAACATATGAGTGACTTATTATTTTAATTACATTTTATTGTGCAGCCTAGAGTGTGTTCCAACACACTTTTAAAAAAATTTTTTGCCCTTAATCACTGGCAGAAACGGTCAGCGAACTACATTTCCCAGAATCCCCAGCACCACGTGACTGCCCTTGTCACATGACGCCTGGGGATTACTCACGATCATACAAAACATCACCGTGTTCCGTGATCGGTGCCCCCCCCGAGCAGTACTGAAGACTGCCCGGAGACACCGACGGAAAGGTGAGTGCACCCTGCCTGTGCGCACTGATTTCTTAACGCGCATGGTATATATTTTTCTTAGCGCGCATACGGAGAAGCATACGCCGCTAATGGCGACTCTGATTTTATGATACAAAGCTTCGCGCTTATCGCGCTAATTTCGAGGCTCCTTTTCAAAGTGTTGGCATTCATTTAACTAGTAACGTCTACACGGAGCGCTTTCCATTTTTAAGAGCTCTCCATGATCGCATAACTTTGTACTCTGCAGCGGTACTTTATTCTATGAAACACTCATTGACATTCTAAATGAGCTCAAGCCTAGAGCATACCATTAGAGTAATTCATCATTGGTACGCCCGTTTCTGTGCTCAGCCACGCTATTCTCTCGCTTTTAAACATAACGTGAGAGACTCTGTATATACAAACATTTGGTGTTCGTCCTCACTGACTTTGATAGATCACGGCGGGCATGCCCAGAAGTCTGTCACCACTTGATATATAAGAGGTCTAGACCACCTCTTGTCTCGAAGTATACTCTATTTTACTCTGTTGTTCTTGTGTTACATGATAATACCGCTCTGTAAATACCTTATGATTATCCCCAGAGCGGTGCTCCTTTTACCTGCGCTGCAGCCAGGTGGGGTGAAGCCTCTCAACCTACATACATGGGTGAGTGTATACTTGAGACTATGTCCTAGTATGAGTGAACATATTGCATTGCCAGTATGATTACAAACAGAAACAATGTGAATAACATTAAGTGTCCTATTTGTTTCTTTGTTTGTCTGTCTGTTTGTTTTACATGTTGGATCCCTTACCATTATGCACTAACAGTATACGGTTGAGTACGCCTGGATGTCCAGGTGATATCTTTTCATTCTTTATCTTATTTCTATTTACAAAGCAGTAGTGTATCTCTAAGGTCCTGAAGAATGCATTAGAAACTCCTTTCTTGTGAATGCAGAAACATGTCGACCACCAATAAGTGCGGTTATTATTTAAAACCTGCACCCACACCTGCCTTTTAATCTTAGGGATTGGGGGATATTAATAAATTTCTCTTTTCCACCCAACTCACCTAATTTTATCATTACCCTTCACTTTTTCACTCCAATCACCAGACACTGCTTTTTTCACTAGCCACTATCATACCCTTCTGTTCTGCCCTCACATCACATCTCGGTCACGGTAATTACTTACCGGCCGTCGTGTCTCCTGGGTAAGGAGATCCCAAATGATGACAACAAGGGCGGTACAGTGTGGCTTCTGATGGGAACAATATATTTTTCTCCATATACTCTTGAGCCTTGACTTGACCGCTCACTAACTATTGTTTCTCACTGATACTGTTTTGCATGCATTTGGTATAGTGGTCCTTCTTGCTTGACTTACTGACCTACTCTTTGACCCCCAGATATTATTTGTTGTTGTGTACTCATATTAAGCCGCCTGGATTATTGCAACAGCCTTCTGCTGTCTGCCAATGAGGCCGCTCTGGACAGACTACAGGTCGTCCAGAATACGGCAGCTCGTCTGATTCTGAACGCGCCACCAAGGACGCCTCTCAGCCTTTGCTTGGTCAACTCCATTGGCTCCTGATACGAAAGTGTGTACAGTTCAAGGTGTGCTGTATGATTCATAAGGCCTTGTTTAACCCTGGCCCTAGTTATTTGGTAGATAAATGTATTCCCTATGTCCCTCAGCGGTCCCTCCGCTCACAAGGGAAACATCTGCTCACAGTGCCTAGAATCAAATAAGCTAGGCAAGGTGGGAAGGTCCTATCCTACCTGGGTCCTTGTCACTGGAACAAGCTTCCTGCCCAATTAAAACAATGCATGGAACACCTCCTTTTTAGGAAACAGCTTAAGACCTATCTGTTCACCTCCGACTCTTAGTCTTTCTTACCTTGTCCGTCGACAGCTCAGAGATAGCCCTTCGGGGGTCGATTGTGGCGCTTTATGAATAAATAAATAAATAAATAAATAAATTAGAGTAATGATTTGAATGGTGCAACAGGTGCAGCGGCACAGGGGACAAGGGGTCTAGGAATCCCACTGAATGTCGAGTATTGCTGTATTTTACTACTACCCCCAACGCTGAACCAGCTCTGGCTGATATCTCCCTGCTCCCTACCAAGTGTCTGCCGTCCTATTGCTCCCTGTGGCGCAGTGCGTGCGCCGCCTCCTCGCCTGCTGCTGCGCTTCCTGACCCATCCTCTATAACCTCAAGGGCTTCCTCCCTCGCAGGCTTCCTTTTCTACTTTCCTGGGACACTGGAACACCTTAAATGCGTATGAAGCACCTTTTTTCACAGTATGGGCAGCTTTCATAAAAAGCACTTAAAAGTTCTATAAAGTATTTCTGCAATCCATAAGAGCGCGAGTTATATTGCACAAAATCCCCTTTTTTATGGCGCTGGGCAGATTACATGATTTGGCCAGGATCACATGCTGTTGAGCCGAGACTCGAACCCGGATCCCCAATTTGGCAGCCCATTATTTAACATCTTTATGATCTAAATGTAAATACATGCTAGCCCATTTTGAACAGGAGGCAGCATGCAGATGTCAGGAGTGTGCTTGCTGCAACCAGATTATAGATTTAGAGGGAAGTTACAGTACAAATTATAAAGCAACACCGGCTACAGTGCAGCATAGCTGCAAGAATAAAAAAAATCAAAAAACACTAACACAGTCAATGCTAGCTTTGTCATAAAGCTTTTATCTCTATACTACTTTCAGCCATTTGCAACATGGCAAAAAAACTATTGCTGAAACACGCATAGGCAAATCGTATTGGCTTTGTCAATGCTTGTTTTAAAATAGCAGACGCCTTTTTCAAGTAGCAGGTTGATTACATTTCAGATCTGCATCCCACCTCATTAAGACCTAAAGAGAAGATGGTGATGATTTAGAAATGCTCAAGAAAAAATACTAATTAGGAGGGGTTTTCCTTACTAAAACAAAACAAGCATTGGTGTTAAACTGTCTGCGCTTGTGCAGGCGAAGTCACTGTATTGTAATTGCATTTATATAGTGCTTCCTACCCCTGGCGAGGCATTGAACGCCCTTTTCTGTGAGTAGCATGCTACTCCAGAACCCATAAATGATTAGTGTTGAATTAGTATAGTAAAATATGAAATACTTTGAGTGGTGGACATGTTAGTCAATTCTTTGGATTGAGAAGGCTAGTGGAGCGATAGAAGAGGGAAAAAAGGTTTGCATTTATATAGCGCTTTGAGTTTAACATTGAACCTTCAGGAGTTTATTTCCACTCTTGTACCTAGCAATGAACAAACAGTCTAATTCTCTAATACCTGTAATGTACATAAAGTAAAAAAGAACAGCTTTCTTGTGCCTAGTTAAGGAATCTGTGACTTCTGGCAATTGTAAGAAGGGTACATTTAGCTTTCAGAACAGGACTCATGGTGTCCTCCTAAAAATTGACAATTGGTGAATTAATATTTTTAAAAAGGCTGTCTTGCCTCTTGCCTGTGCAGAGAATTGCACTGGTGAACTACATCCCACCCAACAAGCCTTTGACCGCATAGTATCAGCCAATCAGTTGTGTCCTGTCCTCAAACACGGCAGCACTTTTGGTTTTGTCGCTACTAATGGAAACAAGTAGTGGGGGTCCCATGTACACTTCTGTGTGCCTGTGGACAGGTCGGTAACTTGTAATCAGAAAGGTCAAGGTGGTTCTGCATTACTAACATAAGAATGGAGTCCCACTGGAGAGATCCAAGACATGCAGACTGAAGAGCACGAGGTGGCATACAGGTGCCACGGAGGCCGGGGCAGGGGGCGTGGGTCCGGGGGGGGGGGCAGGAGTCCCAGGGACAGGAGTCCCAGAGTCCCAGGGAGCAGGAGTCCCAGGGAGCAGGAGTTCCAGAGTCCCAGGGAGCAGGAGTCCCAGGGAGCAGGAGTCCCAGGGGGCAGGAGTCCCAGGGAGCAGGAGTCCCAGGGGGCATGAGTCCCAGGGAGCAGGAGTCCCAGGGAGCAGGAGTCCCAGGGGCCAGACTCCCAGGGAGCAGGAGTCCCAGGGAGCAGGAGTCCCAGGGAGCAGGAGTCTCAGGGGACAGGAGTCCCAGGGAGGCCGGGGGCATGGGATCGGGGGGGAGGGGGCAGGAGTCCCAGGGAGCAGGAGTCCCAGGGAGCAGGAGTCCCAGGGGCCAGGAGTCCCAGGGAGCAGGAGTCCCAGGGAGCAGGAGTCCCAGGGAGGCCGGGGCAGGGGGCGTGGGATCGGGGGTGGGGCAGGAGTTCCAGGGAGCAGGAGTCCCAGGGAGGCCGGGGCAGGGGGCGTGGGATTGGGGGGGGGGCAGGAGTCCCAGGGAGCAGGAGTCCCAGGGAGCAGGAGTCCCAGGGAGCAGGAGTCCCAGGGGCCAGGAATCCCAGGGAGCAGGAGTCCCAGGGAGCAGGAGTCCCAAGGGTCAGGAGTCCCAGGGGTCAGGAGTCCCAGGGGGCAGGAGTCCCAGGGGGCAGGAGTCCCAGGGAGGCCGGGGCAGGGGGCGTGGGATTGGGGGGGGGGGGGGCAGGAGTCCCAGGGAGCAGGAGTCCCAGGGGCCAGGAATCCCAGGGAGCAGGAGTCCCAAGGAGCAGGAGTCCCAGGGGCCAGGAGTCCCAGGGGCCAGGAGTCACAGGGAGCAGGAGTCACAGGGGGCAGGAGTCCCAGGGGGCAGGAGTCCCAGGAAGGCCGGGGGCGTGGGATTGGGGGGAGGGGGCAGGAGTCCCAGGGGGCAGGAGTCCCAGGGAGCAGGAGTCCCAGGGAGCAGGAGTCCCAGGGGCCAGGAGTCCCAGGGAGCAGGAGTCCCAGGGAGCAGGAGTCCCAGGGGGCAGGAGTCCCAGGGAGGCCGGGCAGGGCGCGTGGGGTCGGGGGGGAGGGGGCAGGAGTCCCAGGGGGCAGGAGTCCCAGGGAGCAGGAGTCCCAGGGGCCAGGAGTCCCAGGGGGCAGGAGTCCCAGGGGGCAGGAGTCCCAGGAGTCCCAGGGGGCAGGAGTCCCTGGGAGCAGGAGTCACGGGGAGCAGGAGTCCCAGGGGGCAGGAGTCCCAGGAAGGCCGGGGGCGTGGGATTGGGGGGGAGGGGGCAGGAGTCCCAGGGGGCAGGAGTCCCAGGGAGCAGGAGTCCCAGGGAGCAGGAGTCCCAGGGGCCAGGAGTCCCAGGGAGCAGGAGTCCCAGGGAGCAGGAGTCCCAGGGGGCAGGAGTCCCAGGGAGGCCGGGCAGGGCGCGTGGGGGAGGGGGGGAGGGGGCAGGAGTCCCAGGGGGCAGGAGTCCCAGGGAGCAGGAGTCCCAGGGGCCAGGAGTCCCAGGGGGCAGGAGTCCCAGGAGTCCCAGGGGGCAGGGGTCCCTGGGAGCAGGAGTCACAGGGAGCAGGAGTCCCAGGGGGCAGGAGTCCCAGGGGCCAGAAGTCCCAGGAAGGCCGGGGGCGTGGGATTGGGGGGGAGGGGGCAGGAGTCCCAGGGGGCAGGAGTCCCAGGGAGCAGGAGTCCCAGGGAGCAGGAGTCCCAGGGGCCAGGAGTCCCAGGGAGCAGGAGTCCCAGGGGGCAGGAGTCCCAGGGAGGCCGGGCAGGGCGCGTGGGGTCGGGGGGGAGGGGGCAGGAGTCGCAGGGGGCAGGAGTCCCAGGGAGCAGGAGTCCCAGGGGGCAGGAGTCCCAGGGAGGCCGGGGCAGGGGGCGTGGGATCCGGGGGGGGGAGGGGGCAGGAGTCCCAAGGGGCAGGAGTCCCAGGGATGCCGGGGCAGGGGGCGTGGGTCGAGGGGGGGGGGAGTCCCAGGGAGCAGGAATCCCTGGGAGGCCGGGGCAGGGGGCGTGGGTCCAGGGTGGGGCGTGGGTCCAGAGGGGGGGGCGTGGGTCCAGGGAGGTGGCGTGGGTCCAGGGGGGGGCAGGAGTCCGGCAGGAGTCCCAGGGGCCAGGAGCCCCAGGGAGCAGGAGTCACTCCACTGCTTCCGGACTTCGTTTTAAGGGGTGCTTGGCCCGGCCACTCATCTGAATAGGTTCCTGTGATGAACAGGTGAATAGACGGCCACACAGTTTGACATAAAGGTGGGCGGAAAGAGACCCCTGAGCACGAAGGCTGGAAGGAAAATCATGGGATCCCTGCCTTTCGAAAGTGTCCCGAGGCAGAATAATGAACCCAGACACATCCAAGCCCCCATTCCCATTGCTGCTCCGTTCAATACATGCATTGGGAGAGGGTGCTTTGCTCTTATTAAATCGCAAAGCTGCTTTGGCTTTAACCTTTTTTAAATAGCTGCGTTGGTCCTGGCTGGCTTCCTGCTCTGTCTGCTCACTTAGCCAAGGCGAGCGCCCATCCCCCAGTCCAGGCCTGAAGGTGTTCTCCGCCATGTTGGCTACTTGGAGCCCTTGTTATGCAAATGAAGCGCCTTTGCCCCTCTTTGGCTCCCCACGGAAACAGAGGGCGCCCTTTCTTTCTTTGCACAGACACACAGGCCAGTGCCTCTGGGATTCTTTTAACAAGAATCTAAAGAACCACACCATTTTAAACAAGAAGTCAGCAGCATCAAATATCAGAATGTGTTTAGAGGTGCAAGGTCAATCATTTGCATAGCATGATAAACAAACTGCAGAAGAACGGCCTGATCTTTTAAGCCTTTCCCTGATTGTTAAGTTACAGTTGCTCGACATGTCACCCTTTGCTGATGGAACGAGTAGCACCAAACCTTATGATGCGGACAAGCGCATGAGCCCTGGCAGATCTCGGCATACCTGTAGCAAGGACACCATCAAACTGCAGACTAAGAAGTGTAAAAAATAAATTAAAAAAAGACAATACAGCAGGCCTTTTCCTTCAAAGCACCAAAGGCCTCTATTATCAAAATGGTTGCATCACTATGACAAAACAGCGATGCAAAATTTTCATTGCGCACTCCTTGCGACATGGTGGATGCACCGTATTCAATGTACGGCGCTCCATGCCGCAAGGAGTTACAGATACGTCAGTATTACCAATGTATTTGTAGGCGCAGAAGTGACACAGTGTTGGAGTGTGTCTGAAAACAGACGCAACTCCAGCAATATGTCAGTTCACATGGAGGAAGCCCCATGTGAAAGGGCCTGTGTCAGTCTTACGTCTGCTGTGAGGCAGGCGTATGGTTTTGACGCAGTGGCGTCCTAGAAGTGGTGCCGTGAAATCAGATAGATTTTACTGCGACCCTTCTACCAGGCATTTTATGGGGGAATGCCCACATTGCATAAATTATATCTGACGCAGGTATAATGTAGCGCAGGGCTTTACAAAGTGACGGAGCTGCTTAGATGCGTCACTTTGTAAATAGGGCACAACATGGTTCATTTTTTACGCCACAAGTGCATCACAAAAAAGTGATGCACTGGCGGCGCAAAAGTGTCTCAGGGCCTGATAAATAAGGCCCCAAGAATCTGGAACGACATCCTAGAATGCCTCAGGACTGCCCCAACGCTGCTCAAATTTAGGAAAGAGTTGAAGACTTACCTCTTTTAATGTACACTACATCACAGTGAACTAACCATCAACAATCCAGTTTCTTCTCAACCTACTACTTGACTTTATTCTTATCTCTGGTCCTGTACAGGCATTCCACTGCTTTTGGCTAGGTTTGAGCTATAAGAATATAATATGCATACATATATTCATACATGACATGAAAAGACAAATTCTTTTATTTGAGAATACTGCACCAGTTTGAATATTCACTCCTCTTCCCAGGACCGTACCTCCTGTGTAACACCCTGTGGTACCTTTACATTTCTAAGAATGCCTTTTGGACTGATTTCTGCATCATTTTTTCAGAGGGCGAGGGAGGGCATTCTTGGAGGCCTTCAGGGTGTCAAGGTGTACCCAGATGATGTGCTCATCTTTGGTGTGGATCTTGAGGAGCATAATGGGAGGTTGAGGTCAGTATTGAAGAAGTTACGTGATGCTGACCTCACCCTTAGGGCTGAGCAGTGCAAATTTGGTGTCAAAGAAATAGAGTACTTAGGGCATTTTGAGTCCGTTGCAGGCATCAAACCCAAAGACTCATTGGTAAACACCCTTTGTAATTTGCGCACCCCTTTGAACAAAGAAGAGTTTGTAAAGTTTCTGGGAATAGCTGAATTTTATCACAAGTTCGTTCCGAACTTTGCAGGGAAAAGTTTTTGTTTGAGGTCTCTCCTCTAGAAGGGAAGCACATTTGTTTGGTCCGAGTGCTGTGAGGAAGAATTTGAGTGCATTAAGAAACATCTAAATGAAACACCTTTTCTAGAAAGTTTTGACCTCACAAAGGTATCTTATCTCATGACTGATGTCAGCTTGAAGGGGTTAGGAGCAGTTCTTTTGCAGAAGGTTGATGTGGAGGTTAAAATGATTCTTTGCTTCTCTAGGCCCTTGCAGGGTGCTGAATGCAACTGTTCTGTTGTAGAGAAAGAAGCTCTGCGTGTTTTGTGGAAGGTGCGCAAGCTGAGAAAGGTTTTGTGGGGGAAAAGGATCAGAATTCTTACTGACCACAAACCTCTTAGGGAGGTCTTCTCCAAGAAAGGCATTGACTTTGTCTCCCATAGGATACGGAAGTGGGTTGTGGCTCTACAGTTCTGTCAAACTCTCTGTCAAGACTCGGGGTGAGGAGTGTGAAACGACAGATGATGTTGAGTGGTTTAGAGGTGAAGAACTGGAGGAAGAAATTAATGTGTGTGTGATTAGTGAAGGGTTGATTTCCAAGAGAGATTGGAGGGACTATCACATGATCGATTTAGACTTGCGGAAAGTCCTAACCATGGTCACAGGTGGTTGGTGTGAGAAGAAGGACTGTGAAGAGATCCTCAAAGGCTTTTGGCGAGTTAGGGAAGATCTGACGGTGGAGGATGGTCTCCTCGTGCGCGGTAGTAAGTTGGTTGCACCCCTTGCAGTAAGGGATAAGCTAGTAAAGAATGGTCACATCTCGCACATGGGCATTGCCATGCCAAAGGAAAGGATCAGGGAAGCATATTGGTGGCCTGCCATGGATGTACATGTAGGGAGGTTGGTGCGTGAATGTGCTGAATGTGCGTGTTATGACATGATATTGAAGTGCAGGATGCAACCCATGCTTATTAGGGAACAGGCTACTGGTCCATGGTGGGCATTTCTATAGATATTTTGGGACCTGTGAAGTAGAAGACTCAGGATCGCTGTTTGATCGTGTGTAATGATATGTTTTCCCATTGGCCTGATATCAAGGTGGTTAATTCCGTTGAGTCTGGTGAAGTGATTAAGTTTCTAGAAGAGTTATTTCAATATGAGGGTTTCCAGTTAACACTCTTGTCAGACAATAGTGTTCAGTTCACAATCTTAGTCACGGAAGAGTTTCGGAGTTCCAGGGGGATCAAGCATGAAAAGGCATCCTTGTACCATCCACAAAGCAATGCAAAGCAAACACCGTCCTGACGCTCTCAGAAGCGGTCGCTCCCTGCTCCAGTGGTATCGTTGCTGAACGCGCTGCTTTGCTCTGTGTTACTCGTTTTCATAATTGCTGCTTGTTATAGTGCTGGAGTGCTAGAAGCCTCAATCGAGTGTATATTATTTATTAAGAGCGCTTTGCCGATTTTAGCACTGTCCTGGTTTCACATGCGCAAGCCCAGTTGTTGTGTCTGCTAGCTGCTGCTTAGCATAGCGCTTGACTGCTAGACGCATTATCGAGTGTTTTTTAATACATATTGAGTGTTTAAAGTCGCCATTCACTCGCTGTGCCCCATCCTGTTGCCAGTTTCACATTGCGGCCATTCTGTTTGTTGTTTGTGCCTCGGAGCCCGTCCTCTCCGCCCGATCCCGCCTCCCAGCTGACCCTCCCTCGCCCCTCCCCCTCCACTATCCATATTATTATTTATTATTATTATTATTATTTATTTAGTTTATAGAGCGCGACAGATACCCAAAAAGGGCTTCCCGGCGCTAAACAGAAATTTGAACTAGAAGGACAGAAGGGTTGTAAATGGGAAACCGAAAAGCGTTCACTGGTTAAAAAGCCAGGTTTTGATGGCCTTACGAAAGTATAGGTACCTGTTTTCAAGACGGAGTGGTTGGGGAAGGGAATTCCAGAGCCTTGGGCCTAGGAAGGAAAAAGATCTGCCTCCCATCCTAGCCCGACGTATTTTAGGGACGCAGAAAAGACCTTGGGAGGCGGATCTCAATTCTCGGGCAGGCATGTAGGTATGCACAAGAGTCATAAGGTATTTGGGAGCATTGCCCCACTTTATCCTGTGCATAAGGCTGAGAGTCTTAAATTTAACCCTGTTGTCTATTCTTAGCCAGTGAAGTGCCTTTAAGTGACTGGACATGCGGTCTCTCCTGTTACATTTACAGAGAAGCCTAGCTGCCGCATTCTGTACCAGTTGGAGACGCCTTATAACTGCCTGGGATGCCCCCAGATAGAGGACATTCCCGTAGTCTAGGCGGGAGGTAATTAATGCATTTACAACTGTCTTTTGGGTGTCTTCAGGGAGTATCCATATGATTTTCCTGAGCCATCTCAAGATCGTAAAACAGGTGGCTGAGAGAACGCTCACCTGGGGCTCCATGGTTAGGTCTCTGTCAATGATAAAGCCCAAATTGCGGACCTGGTACGATGGAGTTGGCAGGGGGCCCATTTCAAGGGGCCAGTGTCTGGAGTTCCAGAGGTTCTGGTCGGGGCTTACTATCAGAACCTCGGTTTTGCTGCTATTGAGTTTGAGTACATTATTGTTCATCCAAGATGAAATGTTCCTAAGGCCGGTCTGGAGGCGTGAAGAGGTATCTTGGTTCACATCGGATAGGGAGAATATGATTTGGGAGTCGTCAGAGTATGTGTACATGGTAAGGCCAACAGATTCAGCAATCTGAGCCAACGGCGCGGCATAAAGGTTAAAAAGCAGGGGGCTTAGTACTGATCCCTGTGGGACTCCAAGCGGAGAAAAATGAGTCTTGGATGCCGCATTGCTGGAGGAAATTTGAAATTTCCTGAGCGTCAGGAAGGATGCTATCCAATCTAAAGCCTTTCCTCTTATGCCCATATTGGAGAGGGAAGCAAGCAGGGTGTGGTGAGAAATGGTGTCAAACGCCGCGCTGAGATCAAGAAGAATCAGCGCGGCAGAGTGACCCTTGTCGACCAAATGTCGAAGATTTTCCACAACTCCAAGTAGTGTGGTTTCTGTCGAAAAACATGCCCGGAAGCCAGATTGGGTGGGGTGTAGAACGTTGTTTGCCTCCGTAAACTTAGTAAGATGTTCATGAACGTGCTTTTCCAAAATTTTGGAAAGTGCAGGCAGGAGGGATATCGGGCGAAAATTTGCTAAGACCTTAGGGTCAGCCGTTGGTTTCTTAAGGAGGGGGGAGACCATGGCATGTTTCCAAGGTGACGGAACCGTGGCTGTGGAAAGAGATAGGTTTAGAATGTGACATAGCACGGCTAGGGAAGAGGTGTCCAAGAGTCTAAGTATAGAAATCGGGAGAGGGTCAACTGGCGACCCGGATTTAACTTTCTTTAGAATGTTCTGTAGACCTTGGACGTCTAACTCGGGCCAGGAAGTGAGTAACGCGTGGGACAGATAAGGTTGGGCCATGCTGACATCAGTATGAGGTCCAAGATTGTGCGCATATGTAGATTGAGCTTCCTTTTGTGTGGCTATGTCTTGATGAATGTTCTCAATCTTAGAAGTGAAATATATAGCCAGTTCCTCGCACTCTAGACTGTTAAGGGGGGGAGGTTTGGAAGAAGTGTTTGCGCCTGCAAGTTCCTTTACCAAATTGAAGAGAATTTTCGATTTGTTTGCAGCTTCATCTATAGATTTGGTGACATAGTTAGATCTTGCCTTATTGCAGGCTTTCTGATAGAGTTTAAGCTCGCTTTTATAGCGCGTTCTAGCAGCCGGAGAGTAATACTTCCTCCACAAGCGTTCAAAACGCTTACATTTGGATTTGAAGGCCTTAAGGTGCTCGTTGTACCATGGGGCAGGTGGATTGTGGAAGGTAGTTTTTTTGTGAGCTAGGGGCAGGCAGACGTCTAAAGCATCCAATAGCCATTTATTAATAGTGGTGGCTGCCATTTCGATGTCACCGGTGTTTAACGCTTCCACTGGAATAGTCAGGCTTAGAGTGGACGTGAGGCGGTCAATGTCCAGATTTTTCCAGTTTCTTTTTAAAGACTTAGAGGTCTTACGGGGAGAGCTAACAGCTGAGTGGTCTCCCAGCTGGAATTTAATTAAAAAATGGTCTGACCAATCTAGGGGCAGGACCTGCTGGCACTGTAGCTGGGGGAGACTGGAGAAAATAGGGTCCAGAAGGTGTCCTTTGTTGTGGGTGGGACCTGAATTCCATAAAGTAAGATTCATGGCAGCAAGGTCATGAATTAAATTAGGGCCTGGTTTATTAGTAGGATCATCAAAATGAATATTTAGGTCTCCTAGAATGGATAGATGGTTATGATTCACTCTTACTGTAGCAATCCAGTCCACTAGTTGAATAGCCCAGGGCAGCATGGGGCCGGGTGGGCGGTAAATGAGAAGGCCAGTAAAAGTGAAGGTCGGGTGAAGTTGGAGTTTAAAAAACGCAACCTCGCTGTTGGGGAGAGAAACAGGCTCCAGAGTGCATTGCAGCGTTTTTCTAAAAATTATTGCTATCCCGCCTCCAATACCGGAACTTCGGTCTTGGTGCATGATGGAATAATTGCACGGTAAGGCTTCGGCTATATCAGGGCCAAAACTGGCATGTAGCCACGTCTCGGTAAGAAACAGGGCATCAAGGGAATTATCGGATAAGAGGTCAAAGAGGTCTCTTTTATGTTTGCAGAGTGATCTGCAGTTTAGACTACCAAATAGCCAAGAGCGAGTTGTTTTATGTTCTTTGGGTCTGAGCCGCTGGCCACATAGTTGCGGGGTGTCGAGATGGAAGTTACAAGCACGACATGCGATGCTGGATTCGCGGTAGTTAGATAGTAAATCGCAGTTCGGTTTCGCAGGTGGACGAAGGGACCGTAAGAAATCGGGTGCGTAGATGGTTGGTCCTCCAGAAACTAAGGGCCCTGGGACCGGCCGGACGCGGACGGGCGCAGACGGGCTTGCCTTAGGCGCGCCTTCGGCGCGCAAACGACGCTCCCGCTGCGCTCGTCCGCTGCGCTTCCGGTAAATACACATTTTATCTCCAAAGGGAGAGGGCCGGAAGGGGCGTGGCCTCGAAAAAGGGGCGTGGCGCGGCTCCTGGCTTTCCGCCTCAGGAGTTCAAAGTATCTAATGACGCTCGTAGGTCAGCGCCTTAAATACGGCAGTCAGGGGGCGTGGCCTCGAAAGGGGGCGTGGCCTTCGGGCTCGCCAGCAAGCAATGGCAGCAAAGGTCTTTTACGTCCTGCTGCAGCGCTAAGCTCCGCTGCGTGGGTGTCTGGAAGGAGTAACAGAGGAGAGCCACAGAGCAAAGTGCAGGTAAAAACACAACAAAAGTACTGTGACACTCAAATATTAAAATTAGCAACTGATTGTCGGCTCCCGGCTTTCCGCCTCAGGAGTTCAAAGTATCTAATGACGCTCGTAGGTCAGCGCCTTAAATACGGCAGTCAGGGGGCCTGGCCTCGAAAAGGGAGCGTGGCCTTCGGGCTCGCCAGCAAGCAATGGCGGCAAAGGACTTTTACGTCCTGCTGCAGCGCTAAGCTCCGCTGCGTGGGTGTCTGGAAGGAGTAACAGAGGAGAGCCACAGAGCAAAGTGCAGGTAAAAACACAACAAAAGTACTGTGACGCTCAAATATTAAAATTAGCAACTGATTGTCGGCTCCCGGCTTTCCGCCTCAGGAGTTCAAAGTTCATATATGACAGATGCATCTGCGCGCAGCATCCACGCGCAGCTGATGCGCCCCTTGCGCGCCGAAGGTGCGCCAAAAGTAAGCCTGTCTACGCCCGTCCGCGCCTGGACCGCGCCCAGCGCCAGACCCCCTGCACCCCCCCAAAAACTGCACTCCTCCCACTTAAAGTATGACGCCGCCACCCTCCTAGCTCTTAACCCCGGACGTACACCTCTATGCTGCATAGCTGCCCCAGGACTCACCCATGGACCCTTCACCTGCCTCTCCTGCAAATTTACCAGCATCAAGACCCATACCACATCCTCTACCACCAAACCCAGCTCCGATCCTAACCACCTGAAGTGCATCCTGCTGAACACCCGCTCGGTCCACAGACACGCCACCGAACTCTGGGATCTACTCAACACTACATCACCGGACGTCGCCTTCCTAACTGAAACATGGATGAACGCCTCATCATCACCCGATATCGCCATAGCCATCCCGGACAACTACAAGATTATCCGAAAAGAACGCACCAACCAAACAGGCGGAGGCATCGCCATCGTCCATAAGAACACCATCAAAATCACGACCAGCTCCGACGATAACCTTACAACCGCCGAACACCTCCACTTCCAGGTCCACACCGATCCTAGAACCACACTCAGAGGCACCCTCATCTACAGGCCTCCAGGAACCCGTATACAATTCAGCGAAGACATCACAGACTTCATCAATCCACATGCCCTCGCCTCCAAGAACTACATTCTATTAGGAGACCTCAACTTTCACCTGGACAAGAAAAACGACAGCAACACCACCACCCTTATTGACAACCTGGCCAATCTCGGCCTTAATCAACTTGTTGACACCCCCACCCATTTAGCCGGACATACGCTCGACCCAATCTTCACCTCCAGCAAACACATCTCCTTCGATCACACCACAGCTCTCCACTGGACGGACCACAGTTGTGTTCACTTCAGCTACAAAACCACCTCGACCCACAACCCCCCACAACCTATCCCCCGAAGAAAATGGAACAAAATCACCACCGACCAACTCCTCACATCGCTCAACCAAAACCCACCTGCCCTCTCATCGGACCCAAACCAAGCTGCCATCAAATTCAAACAATGGATCACTCACAGCGCTGACGAATTAGCACCCTTGAAAAACCATCACACCAAACAAGACAACAAAAAGGCCCCCTGGTTCAACGATGACCTTAAGAAATCCAAAAAGCTATGCCGCACTCTAGAGAAAACATGGAGAAAAAACCCAACCACCGACAACATGACCACCTTCAAGGCAGCCACCCGCAAACACCACCAGCTGATCCGAGCCACCAAGAAATCAGCTCTCAAGAATCGACTCGACAACAATGCCCATAACAGCAAGGAACTATTCAATATTGTCAAAGAATTCACCAACCCCACCGCAGCCTCAAACGACATCACTCCCTCCCAAGACCTCTGCGATTCTCTATCCTCCTTCTTCTACAACAAAATTGCCGACATACATAACAGCTTCCAAAACAGCTCCAACAATCAATCCTCTCCAACCCCTTCATAACCTAAACCGCCCTCTAACAACCTCAACGCTTGGAACCCAATCACCAATGAAGACACCATCCGCCTCATGAATTCCATCCACTCTGGCTCGCCAACCGACCCATGTCCCCACCACATCTTCAACAAAGCAGACTCCATCATCGCACCCCATCTCCGTGATGTCATCAACTGCTCCTTCACCTCTGCCACCTTCCCAAAAAGCTGGAAACATGCCGAAGTCAGCGCCCTCCTGAAGAAACCCACAGCAGACCCCTCTGAACTTAAAAACTACCGCCCCATATCCCTCCTCCCATTCCAGGCCAAAGTCATTGAGAAAGCCATCAATAGCCAACTCGCCGCCTTCCTCGAATCCAACAACTCCCTCGATCCTTCACAGTCCGGCTTTCGAGCCAAACACAGCATCGAAACCACCCTCATCGCAGCAACAGACGACATCCGAACACTACTGGACAACGGAGAAACAGTGGCCCTTATTCTACTCGACCTCTCCGCCGCCTTCGACACTGTTTGTCACAGCACACTCATTCAACGCCTCAGCAACATCGGCATAAAAGGAAAAGCTCTGAACTGGATCATCTCGTTCCTAGCTGGGAGAACTCAGAGAGTCCGACTTCCCCCCTTCAAATCAGAGGCCACCGAGGTCATCTGCGGTGTACCACAAGGATCATCACTCAGTCCCACCCTCTTCAACGTCTACATGAGTCCATTCGCTTCCATCGCGCGTCAACACAACCTTAACATCATCTCCTACGCTGACGACACCCAACTGATTCTTTCCCTCATCAAAGACCCCAATACCGCCAAAACCAATCTTCACGAAGGCATGAAAGAAGTAGCCGTATGGATGAAAGACAGTCGCCTTAAACTTAACTCAGACTTAACGGAAGTGCTCATCCTAGGATCAACCCCCTCTGCCTGGGAGGACTCATGGTGGCCTTCTGATCTAGGTCCAGCACCCATACCCACGGATCACGCACGTAACCTTGGCTTCATCCTAGACTCTTCACTCTCAATGACCAATCAAGTCAACGCCGTCTCATCCTCCTGCTTCAACGTACTTCGTATACTCAAAAAAATCTTCCGCTGGATCCCCGCCGAGACAAGAAAAACTGTCACCCACGCATTGGTTACGAGTCGACTAGACTACGGAAACACCCTCTACGCCGGAATTCCAGCCAAATCACAGAAAAAACTCCAACGCATCCAAAACGCAGCAGCGAGACTCATTTTGGACATCCCTCGCCAAGATCACATCACCGGCCACCTGAAAGACCTCCACTGGCTCCCCGTCAACAAGAGAATAAGGTTCCGTCTCCTCACCCACGCACACAAGGCCGTCTACAAACTAGGACCCGAATGCCTCAACACTCGACTATCCTTCTACACACCCACCCGCCAACTAAGATCATCCAATCAAGGCCTCGCCGCAGTTCCGCGTATCCAAAGATCCACCATGGGAGGTAGATCCTTCTCCTACTTGGCGCCCAAGACATGGAACTCACTCCCCACTCACCTCCGCCTTACACAGAACCACTTCTCCTTCAGAAAAGAACTTAAAACCTGGTTATTCGATAAATAATGTACCCCCTCCCCAAGCGCCTTGAGACCCTCTGGGTGAGTAGTGCGCTATATAAATTCCTGAACTTGAACTCTAACATGTGGTGGAAAGGTTTGTCAAGTTTGTTAAAGAGACTCTGCAACAAGCTGTTGTGTGGAAAGTTGGGAGTTGGCCATGAGGAAGGTTAGCGAGTATAGGTTCACGTCTTGTTCGTCCCCTGGTGAAACTCCCTTTTGTTTATTTAAAGGATAGATCCCAAACATAGAGGTCACTCCGTTGTGGGTAACGGCCAAAAGAACCTTAGTAGGTGTAGGAAGGGGGAGGCTCTAATTGGCGCAGTGCAACACTAGCGACAAGCAGGGACTCTCTCTTCCTCGTCAGGGCTGAGGGTTACCTTCCAGACAACCTCTGCTTACCCTCTAGGTAGTGTGGCTTAAGCAGTCGTAGGCTAATCTTTGGGGCACATAGGGTTAAACACTTGCAACAGTACACCTTTACAACCAACCCACCACACAACGAGACCAGACTGTATTCTGTAAAAATATATATCTTTATATAGATTTTAAGCAGGCTTGCGAATACAGTCAATATACTTTATGAAAACGGTTGCAGATTACTTGATTCGGGTTACCACAGTTCTTATGCAGTTCTCTTGAGGCCCGTAGGCCGGTGTTACTCAAAGTTCTTGTGGAGTCGGCGGCTTCCAGGGGATCTGTCCCACGTCGCGTTGCCTTCCCGGGGTCGCTGATCGTTGCGGCTCTTCAGCCGAGCAGGTCACTGGTCATCCGGGGCAGCGGTGTTCTGTGGCGGCAGGGTCCTCTTCTCGTCGTCCGCTCCGACCCTGGAGGCGGCGGTTGTGCGGCGGTGACAAGTGGCAGTACGGTCCCCAAGTGCAGGACGTACCCAGCCAAATGTCGGTGCAGCTGTGGGCTCACAGCTGGGCTGTCGGGCAGGCTACCGACTTTGCGGATTCTCGTAGGGCAACTGTCCGTCTTTGCAGGTGAGTGACTGCTCGCTATGCAGTCACCTCGTGAGCTCGGACCGGACGGGTCCTCCTTTGCTTTGCTCTCGGGCTCCCGGTGCAGTTGCGGTCACGGTGTTCGGGCCAGCGGCGGCTGGTCCTTACTTTGCTCCCGCTGTTGCTTTGGGCCCCGGTCACGGTGGTCGGGAGGTCGTTGCCTTGGAGGAGATTCCTCCGTCGGTGCTGCGGCGATGGTCAGCACCCGCAGTCGCTTCCTTCCAAGGGGGTAGCGTCCACTGGTCCTGGGACGCTGGTCAGGGGGCAAGTTCAGTTGCAAGCCCTTGGAGATCTCTTTAGCAGAGTTTGGCACAAGTAGAGCAAAAGTCTTTTCGTAGTCTTTTTGTCTTCCTCTCCTTCAGCAGCAAGGCACCAGACACAGGCAAGAGTCAGCACCCTTCCTTGTCTCTCACGGTCCTTCTCGTAGGGCAGAGTCCTTCTGTGGCCCAAACCGGATCTAATTTTCAAGGAGCAGGGCTCCTTCTTTTATAGGCCAATTCTTTTGTTCTCGCAGGCCAGGGGGGCCTTTGCATAGCCACTCTCAGTTCTGGAGTACCCCGGCGGGTGTACTCCGGCTTCTGCTTTCAGTGTGAGGGGCAGGCGCATCAGACGCCCCACAGGAGGTGGAGCCAGCATTGTCCGGACAGGGGTGGCCAGAGTACCTTGTTGATGGGGGCTTCGCCCTTCCTGGGCCAGGTGCCGGCAGAGTCATCCGCCGCTCCCCAGGAGGGTGGAGCCAGCATTGTGGTGGCCGAGCACAGTGACAGTTCGAGTCAAGAGGCACTCCTACCTCCCACTAAGGTGTAATCTGCGCATTCACCACCTGTCATCCCTCCAGCCCTGTCACTCACACATCCCAGACAGTCAGATACACATACCAGCAGAGGCGGCTGAAATGGTTAAGCAAGCAAAGGCTAACTTTCTAAAAGTAGCATTTGCAAACCCAGGATGTTAAAATAAACTTGACTACAAGAAATATCTTATCACCCTGAGTTCAGGCATACTAAACATGACTCGCTACCATGCTCCTTGAGCCTGCGGGGATTATAGGGTGTAATAATCCTCGCAGCTCAGTCTGGCCTAATGGAGCAGGTAGCCTTCAATAGTGAAATACGGTCTTCGTTGTAAGTCACTACTAGGACATGCCACGCACATCAGGGCTTGTCCTACCTTGCACCTACAACGCACCCTGCCCGCAGGCCTACCATAGGGGTGACTAATATGTAGTCAAGGGAAGGGTCGGTGCTGGCAAGTGGGAACACTTGCCCAGCTAGCGTGACAGTACGAGACCGCACGCGGGTTCTGCGGTCGCAGTTCCCAGACACATCTTTACGGCTGCTTCGGTGGGTGGCGCAACCAGCGCTGCAGGCCCACCAGCAGTATTGGCATCTACAAGCCCCGGCACTCTCTCGTGCACTTTACTAGGGACTAACAGTAAATCCAATGCACCAATCATGGATACCAATCGTATGTACAATTTACAGTAGGGAGCACTTGCACTGCGGCACGGATCAGCCGTGGCGCAGTGCCCTGAGTATCGGAAAACCAGCAAAACATCGGAGGCACATCAGCAAAAAGTGGAAGGGAGACTCACGCCAAGGTGCCAGGTCTAACATGTGTCCCCTCCAGCTGAAATGTGGGGGGAACTACCCTTCCCCAGGGAGTTCCACATCACTAAGGCGGAAAAATCTGGACAGACCGTCAGCGTTGGCGTGATCGGTGCCAGGGCGGTGTTCCACCGTAAAGTCCATACTCTGTAGAGAAATGGACCACCTCAACAGTTTCGGGTTCTCACCCCTCATTTGCATCAACCATCTGAGGGGCCTGTGGTCCGTCTGAACTCGGAAGTGAGACCCAAACAAGTAGGGTCTTAGCTTCTTCAGCGCCCAGACCACAGCAAATGCTTCACGCTCTATTGCACTCCACCTACTTTCCCGTGGAAGTAACCTCCGACTTATGAAGGCTACGGGTTGGTCAAAGCCCTCCTCAGTCATCTGTGAAAGAACAGCCCCTACACCATGCTCTGAAGCGTCTGTTTGCACAATGAACTCCTTGGAGAAATCGGGGGCCAGGAGCACGGGCGCCGTGCACATGGCAGTCTTCAGGGTGTCGAAAGCCTTCTGACAGGTGTCAGTCCAAATCACATTCCTGGGCTGCTTTTTCGAAGTCAGCTCTGTCAAGGGGGTCACGATCGTGCCATAGCCCTTGACAAACCTCCTGTAATACCCAGTGAGCCCCAGGAAGGCTCTCACTGCAGTCTGGGTCTTGGGGGGTTCCCAAGCCAGGATGGTTTCGATTTTGGGCTGCAAGGGGGCTACCTTGCCACTCCCAACTTGGTGTCCCAAGTACACCACTGAACCCTGCCCAATCTGGCACTTGCTTGCCTTGATTGTGAGGCCTGCTCTGCGCAGGGCCATCAACACTTCCCAGAGGTGTCGCAGGTGTTCGGGCCAGGTGCCGCTGAACACCGCGATGTCATCCAGGTAGGCGGCACTGAACTCGTCCAGTCCAGCCAACACCTGGTTGACCAATCTCTGAAAGGTGGCAGGGGCATTCTTCATTCCAAATGGCATAACCCGGAACTGGAAATGCCCATCTGGTGTAGAGAATGCCGACCTCTCCTTTGCCCCATCGGTCAAGGCGATCTGCCAGTACCCAGACGTTAAATCAAACGTGCTGAGAAACCGGGCAGCCCCTAGCCGATCAATGAGCTCGTCAGCTCTGGGGATGGGGTGCGCGTCAGTCTTCGTGACTGAATTGAGTCCTCTGTAGTCCACACAGAACCGGAGTTCGGGTGTGGCTCCCGGCGCAGCAGCCTTCGGCACCAAGACCACGGGGCTGGACCAAGGACTGCTGGAAGACTCAACCACCCCGAGGGCAAGCATCTTGGAGACCTCCTCCTTGATGCAGGCCCGTACCCTGTCAGTTACCCTGTAAGCCTTATGCTTCACCGGTAAGCTGTCTCCAGTGTCCACATCATGGACGCACCAATCTGTGACACTCGGAACCAGGGAGAACAGGTCTGGAAACTGCCCCAGCAACTGGCGGCAGT
Source organism: Lissotriton vulgaris (assembly GCF_964263255.1). NCBI lineage: Eukaryota > Metazoa > Chordata > Amphibia > Caudata > Salamandridae > Lissotriton > Lissotriton vulgaris. The sequence goes on from NC_141685.1 coordinate 129,643,090, forward strand.
CCTCCTGTTGTTCGGCGGTCAGGGAGGGTGAGAGGTTAACTCCATCCACTGACCCATCCTTCTCACAGGCCACCAAGAGGTCAGGAAGAGGCTCCGACTCCTCCTCCATTCCGTCATCGGTTGCCAACAACATGCCCACTTCGGACCTTCGCAAGTGGGGCTTGAGGCGGTTGACATGTAGGACCCGCAAAGGGTTCCTGGGCGTCTTCATGTCCACCAAGTATGTCACGGGGCTCTTGCGCTCCACAACCTCAAATGGTCCTGTCCACTTATCCTGAAGGGCACAGGGCTCCACTGGGGCCAAGACATACACCTCCTGTCCAGGCTGAAGCTCGACCAGAGTGGCATTCTGATCGTACCACCGCTTCATTTCCTCCTGGCTCGCTTCCAGATTTGCCTCGGCAAGTTGTCTGAAGCGCCTGGTTTGGTTTCTGAAGGCCAGCATGTAGCTATATACATTCTGGGGAGGTTTCCTGGGAGATTGCTCCCAGCCTTCCTTTACCAAACTCAGTGGTCCTCTCACGGGGTGGCCGTACAGCAGTTCAAAGGGGCTGAACCCTAGGGACTTCTGTGGTACCTCGCGATATGCAAAAAGCAGGCATGGCAAGAGGACGTCCCACTTACGCCTCATCGGACCTTCTAGGCCCATGATCATGCCTTTGAGGGTTCGGTTGAATCTTTCAACCAACCCGTTACCTTGGGGATGGTAGGATGTGGTGAACTTGTACGTTACGCCACACTCCTGCCAAAGGGACTTCATATATTTCGATATGAAATTGGTCCCCCTGTCGCTCACCACCTCTAGAGGGAATCCTACTCGTGAGAAAATTCCCATCAGTGCACGCCCCACCACGGGAGCCGTCACTGTCCTCAGAGGGATGGCTTCAGGGTACCGGGTGGCATGGTCCACCAAGACCAGGATGAACCTGTTGCCCATGGCGGTCTTGGGGTCCAGAGGCCCAACGATGTCAGTACCCACTCGCTGGAATGGCGTACCGACCACAGGGAAGGGTTGGAGGGGAGCCTTGTTCTTCCCTCCCGTCTTCCCACTTGCCTGGCAAGTCGGACAGGTTCTGCAATAAGCGTCTGAGCTTTTATGCATTTGGGGCCAGTAGAAGTGGGTGACAAGCCTGTCATAGGTCTTGTCCATCCCCAAATGTCCTGCTAAAGGCACATCATGAGCCAGACCCAGTAGGAAGGCTCTGAACCTCTGGGGTACCACCAGCACACGGGCTGACCCAGGTTCAGCAGCCTTAGGCTCCGAATACAGGAGGTCGTTCTCCCAGTACACGTAATGTGTTTTGGCCTGAACACCATTGGCCTGGTCTGCAGCCTGCTGCCGCATACCCATGAGAGAAGGGCATTCTTTCTGCTCCCTGCAGAATTCCTCCCTGGAGGGTCCTCCTTCTTGCTGCCAATGGGTCAGCTCAGGCAGGTCCCCCAGTTCGGCGATCTGTTCCCCTGTAGGCTCCAGGGCATCCCCCTCAAGGTCTGCCTCCTCCTGGACCGTAGGAACGTCAGGGGCCGGTTTCCCGCGCCCCCTGCGCCTTCTCCCTAAGGCCGGTTCCTGGGCCTCTCCATCAGGCCCCAGGACCTCTCGATCACCCTTACTGGCTGCCATCGACCGGGTGGTCACGCACGCCCAGTCAGGCAGACCCACCATCCGCAGGTGAGTCGTTTTCTCCACCTTTTCCCAAGGGGAGTGCTCCAAGTCGTTTCCTAGCAAACAGTCAACAGGCATGGTTTTTCTCACACAGACCTGCAGAGTACCAGAGACCCCCCCCCCCACTCGAAGGGAACTTGAGCCATCGGACACTGACTCTCAGAATTATCAGCGTTGATAACCCTACAGTAGGCATGGGGTACAACCTGCTCTTGAGACACCAGGTGCTGCCTCACTGCAGTCACACTGGCTCCTGTGTCTCTAAGAGCCTCGGCTTCCTTACCATTGATGATCACCACCTGCCCATATTTTTTAGTGTTAGAGGGCAGGTAGTTTGTAGGGATCATCTCGCTGTCTCCTAACGAGACCAGGGTCATGTGAACGGGATCTCCACCCCCCGGGACCATCATTTCTTCTCCCAGGTGAACGCTAGTCACTTGTCGGGGCGGAGCACCAGTGGGTGCAGGTTTTCCAAATAGGCGACACTTGGGGTCACTGGATATGTGCCCAGGCTCGCCACATTTGAAACAATTGAAGGGCCCCTTTGGAACAGGTTTACCTGTCGGGGCCCCATTCTGCTTCGGGGGTGGGGGAGGCTGAGAACCCTGCTGCGGATTCCCTTGGGAACTACTTTGGGGGCCTGTTTGGAACCCTTTCTGTTTTCCCCCCTTGTCCCCCCCACTCTTCTGCTGGGGACCCTGCCCACTCTTGGCGGAATCTCCCACGGGACCCTTGTGGACCCTGGTGCTGAGCCAGCGGTCCGCCTCCTCAGCAAGCTTCCTCGGGTTGGACAGCTTACTATCGATCAGGTGTTGGCGTAACTCAGGAAAACAGTGATCAGACAAGTGCTCCCATGCAATTAAATCAAAGAGACCTTGAAAATCATTAACTTTGTTACCTTTCACCCAACCATCCAGTGCTCTGCAAAAGTAAGTCACATACTCCACATACGTATTCCCAGGCCGCTTAGTACATCCCCTAAACTTCTGTCTATACATTTCAGGGGTAAGCCCGTACCTGTTTAATAAAGCTTCTTTCATGTGGGCATAGGATCTCTGATTCTCAACGGGCAAATCTAGCAAGGTATCTCTCCCTTCGCTAAGGAACCTTCCCCACAACCCCGCTCCCCAATCCTTGTCAGGGACCCGGTGGGAGGACATGGCTACCTCGTATGCCCTAAACCACTGTCCTATGTCATCCCCCTTAAAGAACTCCTTAACTACGTCCTTCGGGATGTGCACTCTTGACTCTACCTGCACTGGCGATGCGCTGCCACCAGAGGGAGGCCGATCCAAGTCTCTCTCCTTGAGACTTATCTCCCTCATTTTTATTTTGTAATCCATCTGGTGCTTTCGCTCTTCCAGCGCCATTCTTTTGGTTTCAAGCTCCAGCTGGATTTTCATTTCTGCCAACTTTCTCTCGTGATTCGGGGTTTCCTTCCTGTCCGCCAGCTCCTCTGGTGACAGGCCTTTACCCAAGCTGTGCTCGCTGTCTTGCCTCTCTAGATCGATCAGATCCCCAAGCGCATTCTGCTCCTCCGTCGTATTCTGCTCGGCGAGGACGTCTTGCTCTTCCGGGGTCTTTCTGGACTCCACCCAGGCTTTCAGGGCCTTGTAGAATTCCGGTTTGTTTTTGCAACCAGCGTGCGGAACCTTGAGTTTCCTACAGAAAAACTTCAGTTCCATCTTCGAGTATTTGTCCAGCTTTGCGGCGTCCCACTCTACCTCCAACACCTCGGAGGTCGTGGACTCCGCTCCATCCAGGCTCTTTGTGCCCGGCATGGTTTCTGCACTCGGAATCTTCTTTCGGCAAAATTCAAAAATCAAAGTCTGTGGCTAAGTAACTGGACCGTAATCCTTGTGTAGTGGTCAGAAGCTCAGGTATAGCTATCGCAAGTGTAAATTCGAAATCCCACCGCTGCCGCCAATGTAGGAAGGGGGAGGCTCTAATTGGCGCAGTGCAACACTAGCGACAAGCAGGGACTCTCTCTTCCTCGTCAGGGCTGAGGGTTACCTTCCAGACAACCTCTGCTTACCCTCTAGGTAGTGTGGCTTAAGCAGTCGTAGGCTAATCTTTGGGGCACATAGGGTTAAACACTTGCAACAGTACACCTTTACAACCAACCCACCACACAACGAGACCAGACTGTATTCTGTAAAAATATATATCTTTATATAGATTTTAAGCAGGCTTGCGAATACAGTCAATATACTTTATGAAAACGGTTGCAGATTACTTGATTCGGGTTACCACAGTTCTTATGCAGTTCTCTTGAGGCCCGTAGGCCGGTGTTACTCAAAGTTCTTGTGGAGCTGGCGGCTTCCAGGGGATCTGTCCCACGTCGCGTTGCCTTCCCGGGGTCGCTGATCGTTGCGGCTCTTCAGCCGAGCAGGTCACTGGTCATCCGGGGCAGCGGTGTTCTGTGGCGGCTGGGTCCTCTCCTCGTCGTCCGCTCCGACCCTGGAGGCGGCGGTTGTGCGGCGGTGACAAGTGGCAGTACGGTCCCCAAGTGCAGGACGTACCCAGCCAAATGTCGGTGCAGCTGTGGGCTCACAGCTGGGCTGTCGGGCAGGCTACCGACTTTGCGGATTCTCGTAGGGCAACTGCCCGTCTTTGCAGGTGAGTGACTGCTCGCTATGCAGTCACCTCGTGAGCTCGGACCGGACGGGTCCTCCTTTGCTTTGCTCTCGGGCTCCCGGTGCAGTTGCGTCTTTGCAGGTGAGTGACTGCTCGCTATGCAGTCACCTCGTGAGCTCGGACCGGACGGGTCCTCCTTTGCTTTGCTCTCGGGCTCCCGGTGCAGTTGCGGTCACGGTGTTCGGGCCAGCGGCGGCTGGTCCTTACTTTGCTCCCGCTGTTGCTTTGGGCCCCGGTCACGGTGGTCGGGAGGTCGTTGCCTTGGAGGAGATTCCTCCGTCGGTGCTGCGGCGATGGTCAGCACCCGCAGTCGCTTCCTTCCAAGGGGGTAGCGTCCACTGGTCCTGGGACGCTGGTCAGGGGGCAAGTTCAGTTGCAAGCCCTTGGAGATCTCTTTAGCAGAGTTTGGCACAAGTAGAGCAAAAGTCTTTTCGTAGTCTTTTTGTCTTCCTCTCCTTCAGCAGCAAGGCACCAGACACAGGCAAGAGTCAGCACCCTTCCTTGTCTCTCACGGTCCTTCTCGTAGGGCAGAGTCCTTCTGTGGCCCAAACCGGATCTAATTTTCAAGGAGCAGGGCTCCTTCTTTTATAGGCCAATTCTTTTGTTCTCGCAGGCCAGGGGGACCTTTGCATAGCCACTCTCAGTTCTGGAGTACCCCGGCGGGTGTACTCCGGCTTCTGCTTTCAGTGTGAGGGGCAGGCGCATCAGACGCCCCACAGGAGGTGGAGCCAGCATTGTCCGGACAGGGGTGGCCAGAGTACCTTGTTGATGGGGGCTTCGCCCTTCCTGGGCCAGGTGCCGGCAGAGTCATCCGCCGCTCCCCAGGAGGGTGGAGCCAGCATTGTGGTGGCCGAGCACAGTGACAGTTCGAGTCAAGAGGCACTCCTACCTCCCACTAAGGTGTAATCTGCGCATTCACCACCTGTCATCCCTCCAGCCCTGTCACTCACACATCCCAGACAGTCAGATACACATACCAGCAGAGGCGGCTGAAATGGTTAAGCAAGCAAAGGCTAACTTTCTAAAAGTAGCATTTGCAAACCCAGGATGTTAAAATAAACTTGACTACAAGAAATATCTTATCACCCTGAGTTCAGGCATACTAAACATGACTCGCTACCATGCTCCTTGAGCCTGCGGGGTTATAGGGTGTAATAATCCTCGCAGCTCAGTCTGGCCTAATGGAGCAGGTATCCTTCAATAGTGAAATACGGTCTTCGTTGTAAGTCACTACTAGGACATGCCACGCACATCAGGGCTTGTCCTACCTTGCACCTACAACGCACCCTGCCCGCAGGCCTACCATAGGGGTGACTAATATGTAGTCAAGGGAAGGGTCGGTGCTGGCAAGTGGGAACACTTGCCCAGCTAGCGTGACAGTACGAGACCGCACGCGGGTTCTGCGGTCGCAGTTCCCAGACACATCTTTACGGCTGCTTCGGTGGGTGGCGCAACCAGTGCTGCAGGCCCACCAGCAGTATTGGCATCTACAAGCCCCGGCACTCTCTTGTGCACTTTACTTGGGACTAACAGTAAATCCAATGCACCAATCATGGATACCAATCGTATGTACAATTTACAGTAGGGAGCACTTGCACTGCGGCACGGATCAGCCGTGGCGCAGTGCCCTGAGTATCGGAAAACCAGCAAAACATCGGAGGCACATCAGCAAAAAGTGGAAGGGAGACTCACGCCAAGGTGCCAGGTCTAACAGTAGGTGAAAAGGTAAGTTTTAGAACTGAGGGTCTCTAGTTGGCAATGGCTTGCACCTTTGTCCAAATAAGGACCCTTGCTTCTTGTCCGAGTAAGGGGGCTACACTCTTAATATAACCCCTGCTCAACCCTGTGGTAGCTTGGCATGAAATGAAATGAAATACCAGTATTTGTAAAGCGCACAGCTACCTTCGAAGTGGTGTATCGGCGCTGGGGGTCCTCTGGAAGATTAAGCAAGCTATTGCCCAGAGTCACATGGTGCTGGGCTAACCTGCCGCCGGGGATCAAAACGTGAACCCTGTAGTCCAGAGTTAGGCACCCTGGCCGCTGTGCCACACCTCTTCCACAGCAGGAAGGTTTATCTTAGAGGCAGTGTGTAAAGCATTTGTGAACACATACAGTAATACAGTAAAAACACTACAGATGGACACCAGACAGGTTTTATAAAAATAAGTATTCTTTATATAGACTTAACACAAGACTCAAACGACAAAAATCCACAATACCGTAATCAGAAATAAGATAGTAGAAGTAGCTCAAAATAGGTTATTCACTAAAATGCAGTTTTTAGCAACAGATAAACCCAACTAGAGTTATCACGACGTCGAGGTCAAAGAAATCCCAAACTACGGCGTCGACCGCGAGGTGCAAGGCTTCGGGTGCGGAGTCAAAACAGACCCACAAAGAACAGTACCTTGGAAAAGTGAAAACAAAGACAGCTCTCAGCGTCGAGGAGATGTGGCGTCGTTGGCACTGTGCGCCGCTGGTTCCTTGCTTCGGGGGAGGCGACTCATCAGGTCCTCCATGCTTAAGATGCTTGTGCAAAGCAAGGGAGGAGTTGGTTCCTTACTGGAGAGGAGGTGAAGTCACAATGGCGCCAAAACCACGGTTCCATACGATGTCCATGAATTCTTGACCACCCATGTCGAGGAAAGGCTCCACGATGATGTCATCTTTGGAGTCGATGCGGCAGAGCAGCTGGCGTCGGGCCTATTTCACAAAGTCGGAGCAGCGCTCAGGGCTAGTGGCGGGTTACGATGTCGCTCGCTGGCATTGATGTAGCACTGTAGCCGGCATCTGGTTTACGTTGTAAGTTAGAGCTGCGCTCGCGGCTACGATGCAGATTACGGCGTCGCTCGCTGGCGTCGGTGTTGCAATTTCCTTCTGTAGCAGCCAGAAAATCAAGTTCCAGATGCAGGCAAGCAGAATGGGTGAAGTCTTTGTACCCCTGAAGCTTCAGGCAAGAGGCAAGCTCAAATTCAAGCCCTTGGAAATTTTCTGCAAGATGATGAAAGTTTTAATAAAAGTCTTTTCTCCTTTCCTTGGCACTAAAGAAACCTCTGCAGGCCATCCCCAGAAAACAACACACTGGCATAGGGGTAGTTAAAAACTCCTGCCGATTCTCTGGTCTTGGCGACAAAAGGTCCATTTTGATTCCTAGAAGTGATCTAAAGTTCTAGGGTCTGGGTTCCCCTTTTTATACACACAAATCCTTTGTCTCTGAAGGCAGAGAGTGTCTGTACCTAGTCCAAACCAGTTCTGGGTGCATCCTGCCAGTGCAAAACTTCTTCCTTTGTCAGTGTGGGCCAAGGTAATCAGACGCACCACAGGAGGCGGAGCCAGCATTGTGGAAGGCAGGCACAGCCATATTCAGGCCCAGGTGCTACTCCTCCCACCACTCCCAATGCAGATAGGTCTATTCAGCCTTGTGCTGACTCACCCTGTCACCTGAAGCCACCCCAGCCCCTGTCACTTGTGGTAAATATTTTACCGTATACGAGTTTGCCAGATAATTTCGGATAATTAAAGAAAATAGCTCAATCAAATGAGAGGCAGAGTCCGTGGTGTCTGAGTCATAAGGGCTTTAATCATAAATGATGACCCGAGCCATGGAAATCTATTCCATCAATACAAGGGTTCGGGTATGCAATGATGGCAGGAAAGATGTCAACGATTTATTCACAGTACATGACATATATAGTAAAATGACACAATAGCATTGAATACAGTAGGCGTGACAAGTGAAATGTATATGATAAGAACACATGTGCGTAGCAAAAAGGCGTGAACAGGGGTGTGCACAGAGGCGTACACTAGACACGTCACAGAAAAGTGTCACAAGTGGGTGGATGCTTAGAGAATTCTTGCAGAGTCAGCTGAAACCTGTGGCCTGAATGCGCGCGCAGCTAATATGACGTGTGATTGACGTGCATCTGGAGGAAGCTAAGGGTCTGACTTTTAGCACTAGTAGAAGAGACAGAAGTCTGGCATGTCAGATCGACCTGTCCCTATAACATATCTGATATCTAATATTTGGAGGATGTTTAATCTAGAGTAAAAGGTCACTTGGGCAGAGGCTACTCTATACTGAATGTTAGTGCGTGTATAGGTGCCTGCGTGTCTACGTGCGGGGCCATGGGCCTACTCTGGTAACGGGAACTATAAATTACTTGCACGGAGACAGGGAGACTTGCTCTTTGCTCTGCAGCCGGGGATATGTTTACCTAAATCACTAGACAGGAATGTGTTTTCGAGGAGCTGAGCTGGCTACGCTGATAACTTGAAGGTAAAATACTGTTTTTGGCAGGCAGACCAGGCCGAGCCGGGCACCGCTCGCTTGGCAGGAAGTAAGGCAGAGGTCAGGGATGCATCTTCATGCTGCAGCTTTCAGAGGCAGAGACAGACGTGGCTTGAAGACAGAATTCAGGGCCTAGCTCGGCAGAGCCAGGAAAAACGTGAAAGTACATCATATAAAGACGGTGGCATGGCATACTTAGGAACTGATTTATCAATCCATTCATGGTGGATTTGATAGAGGACATGTTAACGTTGGACGCAAATGTATTTGCGTCTTCATATTCGGTTGTGGAGGGAAATTACATGTACTTGAAACTCGTACATGGAGCCGTTGGGGTACACGTTAGGGGACACAATTGACCATAAAAATTTCAATTACCTCATTCCCTCCTTGTCCCCTACGGACCCTTCATGATATGTCGATGTTCATGAGACCATCAATCTGTTCATATAACATCATTTGCTCTTCTTTCTTTCTTCTGGAATGGGAACGTGAACTTGGATGGGGAACACAGGATGTGGCGCACAAGCCGCAAATCGCTGGCCCACATTGCAGACATAGACAACAACTGAATACTATGGCCAATATGATTCCTAGGAATGACAGTAGCTTCCATCCCCAGGCTGTGATTACACTCCAGAGCCAACCGGACCAAGTCCAGGAGCCTGGATTCTGGTGTATCAGATGGGCAATTTCATGAAGTCTGGTAATGGCCTTATAGACTGATGGCGCGTTATTTGGAATAAACACGCAGCAACTGGATCCGATGACTCTACAAGCCCCGCCCCTATCGGCCAGGATGACGTCAAGGACAAGGCGGTTCTGAAGAACGACAAGTCTCATAGCAGACTGCTCCTCTGTTAAGTTGCCCAAGGCAGAAGTAGTCTCATTCACTACGGCTTCAAGTATTCTGGTTAATTTGCGTATCAGTTTACTATTGGAGACAGTGCCTAGATAAGGAAAGAATCCTTTATTGAAATCTGTATATTGTTCCCATGTAGTTTCAGTCTGATCAACTATTGGGAGGTCTCTCTTGTGCCTAACAATATTAAGGCGGGAATTCCTGTGATAGTCAGATGGGGCTAGGAATACTGGTGGCAATAAGAATGCAATGAAACAGGTACCATCCCAGTCTGGAGGTAAACGTACATAGGCAGTCTGACCACATATGAAATAGGAATGTCGGGAAGCTTTAAATGTAGACTTGCCTTTGTCACTGAATTCGACCACAGTAGTACAGTCACTGTGACCTAGATGTACTGAACCATTCTTTCTGACACATAATTCACCTTTCGCTGGTAAAACTGATATGGATGGCAAGTCTGGACTAGTCTCGGACTGAACATTTAGAATCATGAGGTTAAGTGTAAAATTGCCTAATCCATACACTTCATTTTCTAGATCTGTCCCTGTCATTTGCGGAAAACCCTCCTTGTCTGGGAAACATGCCTTGTTCATGACTGTGTTCAGATTACCCCATATCCAATTGCTTTGGGAAACTCTAGATTCGGTGTTTATAGAAGATATTAAACTAAACCATGCACCACAGGAACCATTATGTGTAAACGGATAAGGAAAGAGGGGCAGAGCTCCCTTGTAGTTCTGATAGGGAGGGAGTCGGCCACATATCCAACAATTAGTAGCATTGTTGGTCTGGTGAGAATGGTGTAACATACGAATAAATGTATTGTTGCGCAGCGCTAGTCGATAAGACAATTCGTGTGGAGGAAGAGCACTAAACGTGTGCTTGACAGTGTCATTAGAAAAAGAATGTGCAAGAGGAAAATATATGTATAACATCCAACTTATTGCAATAATCGTAAGACTCAGAAAAAAACATAATAAGTAGTGTGCAGACGCATCAGCTCCGGAGACTTTTACAATAATTTCGTTTCTTGGTCTCCTGTCTATCTCTCTCTCTATTTGGGTCTAACTTGTACATTGTCAGAAACTGCCTAACCGCTTCACCCGAGGGGGACTTAAACAATTAAACTGTCTGACTTACTAGACCTCAATTTCTGTCTGTACTCCTCTTGGGGAGTTTTCTCTAGAAGGGGGAGTTTGGTATCAGTCACTGGTACGTGGGAGTTCTGGGATTCAGATTTTGGCGGAAGTCCAAAGAATCTCTTAACGTGACTGGAGTGCACCCAACCCTTGCGCCCCTCCAGTTTCACGGCAGTCCTGGTTGTTAACAAAACGATCTTCGGCTCCTTCCAGCGGGGCTCCAAAGGGCTCGATCTGTCAAAATTCCGAACGACCACAACATCGCCCGGGACCAGTTCATGTGGCTTCACCTCAGTGTTGTCTGGGAAGGCTGCTGCGACCTGTGAACGACATGATTGTAGTGAAGACATCAAGGAAGCAAGGTAATCTGTCAACATAGTACTATCAACATCGGTAATTTTTCGAGGCAGAGGCGTCCCCCACATATTAGGAGGTCTACCGAAGACCACCTCATACGGGGATAGCCCTGTCCTAGAGTGGGCTACCATTCTCATATAAAAAAGAGCAACTGGCAAAGCTACTATCCAATCTACTCCCTTCTCTTTACACACCTTTGCAAGGTGAGTTTTCAGAGTCTGATTGTGCCGCTCCACGAGACCTGCTGCCTCAGGATGCCGGACACAGTGAAACTTCCACTGGTACCCCAATAGAAGCGAGACCTGCTTCATAAGTTCGGATGAGAATGGCTGGCCATTATCTGAATACACGACACGGGGCAAACCGTATCGAGGGAAGAATTCACGAACCAACTGCTTGGCAGTGGTCGGGGCAGTGTAATCTGGGACGGGATATGCTTCTGTCCATCGGGATAGGGCACATACAACTACGAGGACATACTTGAATCCTCTGCATCTTTCCATCTGAATATAATCCATCTGGAGGACTTCAAAAGGATAGTCGGGAGGATGAAATCCACCTTGCTCTACGGGAACACCTTTTCCTTGGTTAAACTGACAACAGATCATGCAGGTACGCACTTTCTGTTTGGCTGCTGCTCGTAAATGCTTGTTGAACCAGAGGTTCTGTAAACTGTCTAACATGGCTTTTTCTCCTAAATGTGCTGGACTATGTGCTGTATTAATGATAACTTGAACCATAGAGTCGGGGAGAAACCATGTGGTCTTTCCCTTCGTCATCCATCCTTGATCTGTCTGGACCCCTCCTTGTTCAGTCCATTTCTTTATTTCATCTGGAGTAGCATGTGTCTGTATGTCGATGACATCTTGTGTGGGGTCCCTAACTGTCATAAAATGTGTCAGTGAGGTTACATCAGTCTTTGTCATGTCCGTTGTTTGAGTATGAGTCAGTGCTGTATGTTTCGCTATTTGATCTGCAAAATCGTTGCCCTGAGAAATCTTGTCGGTGACTTTCGTATGTGCCTTGCACTTCATGATAGCTATAGCTGTAGGTAAATGTATTGCTTCTAACAGAGCTTGAATGAGGGGGCCATGCTGTATCTTGGCTCCGTGAGAGGTCAAGAAACCTCTTTCTTGCCAGAGGACACCGAAGTCGTGAACGACTCCGAATGCATAACGTGAATCTGTGTATATATTTACTTTCAAGTCCTTGGCTCGTATACAGGCTTGGGTCAGAGCAATGAGCTCTGCTGCTTGGGCTGACAGGGTGTCAATGCGATGCGTTTCTATGACTTCAGTTTCAGTGGTCACTGCATATGCGGCCACTAACTCTCCTGTACTTGTTCATAAACATGAACCATCCACATAAAGTGTCAGGTCTGGATCGGATAATGCGACATCTGTCAAGTCTTGTCTGGGTTTCGTAACTGTGTCAACTACATACACGCAATCATGTGGAGTAGGGTCTGTTGTGCTCGATGGTAAAAGTGTAGCAGGATTCAGTGTATTACAACGTCTGATTTCTATGTGTGGCTGGAATAATGTCAATTCATAACCTGTCAGTCGTGCTACAGTCAAGTGTTGAGTCTGGGTTCTGTTTAGGAGAACCTCTACAGAATGTGGAACTTGTACTGTCAATTGATGTCCTAATACAATGGAATCACTTTGTCGGATTGCTAGAGCTGTCGTTGCAACTGACTTTAAGCACGCAGGCAGGGCCTGGGCTACTGGATCCAATGTACTCGAAAAATAAGCACACGGTTTGTGTTTGTCTGCTTGTACCTGAGTGAGAACCGACAACGCTGTGCCATCGCGTTCTGTGACAAAAAGTGTAAAAGGTTTGCTGTAACATGGTGTCGCTAAAACTGGTGCTTGACATAAAGCTTTCTTTAATTCATCAAAAGCTTGTGTATGTTCCTGAGTCCAAGGGAGGACAGTCGAAGACGCTGCCTCCTGTGTTGTCAACTGTATAAGTGGTTTAGCTAGAAATGCATATTGTGGAATCCATTGTCTGCAATAGGAAGTGAGTCCAATAAAGGCTCGTACTTCTTTCTGTGTCTTGGGCTGCGGAAGATGTGCAATTAACTGAATTTGTTCAGGTGTCAGCTGCCTACCCCACTTGGACAGCAAGTGCCCAAGGTACACCACTTGCTGGGCACAGAATTGTAGCTTCGAAGGAGACACCTTGTGTCCGTTGTCCGCCAAGAAATTCAAAACTGTCAGTGATGCTTGTTCACATTCTGGTTCACTACGGGCGGTGATCAATAGATCATCGACGTATTGGAGTAGGGCAGTGTTGGCAGGCATGTGAATACTGTCAAGTTGTCGTTTTAATGCTTGGCTGTAGATGCTGGGGCTTTCTGTAAATCCTTGAGGTGCGCGTGCAAATTTGAAGCTTCGGCCATTTAAACAGAATCCGAAAAGATATTGGCTTTCCGGATCAATGGGGACACTAAAGAAGGCGTTCTTGAGGTCAATTACAGTAAAGAACGTCGCCTCAGAATCAATAGCTGTCAATAGGGACGAAATGTCTGGGACCACAGGATACTGTGGTATAATACATTTATTCAATTCTCGTAAATCGATGACTAATCGATAAACAGGAGGTGCATTTGGATCTGTACGTTTAAGAATTGGAATGATAGGGGAATTACAAACATTTGAGTCGGTTTCTACAACCACTCCTTGTTCAATGAGTTCGTCAATGATTTTCAGTAAAGCCACTACAGCATCTGGTGGTAACTTGTATTGTCGAATACGGGGTAGTACTACTCCTGTCTTGAGTGTAACACGATATGGAGTAATGTGCATACAACCTACATCAGTGGGGCCTTGTGCCCATAAATGTGCAGGAACATTCTGTAACCTGGGGTCAAAATCTCTCAATACATAATGGCCTTTGAAATCACGAAGAAACAACCTTACTCCTTCTGGAGAACAACAAATTACAGCTCCTAGAGCTTTCAGGGTCTTTATACCAAGCAAGTTTTCTGGACATGATTTCGTGAGCAATAAGTCTGTAGTACGGGATAATGGACCAACTGCTAGGGGAACAGGTTTCGATACTTCATTGACTATAGGCTTTCCTGAAAATCCAAGGGAAACATTCTGTGAGCCTGAGAGGGGTGCCCCTGGAACCTCGTCATGACTGATGGTCGTTCTGCTTGCCCCTGTGTCAATCAAAAATTTTCTATCCTTCCCAAATACCTGACTGTGTACATAAGGGCCTTCTTGATCTACAGGAACCTCGATAAGGGGCAAGCCAACCTCCCTCTCTAGGCTGTTTCATGTGTATTGCTGATAATCGGGATAGTCAGATTGTGCATACTGGTACATCTGCTGTGTAACATGTTGTGTTGCGGCAATGGGTTGTGGCTGTGGTACTGCTACGGTCTGTTGTGGAACCTGTATAGGCTGAACATTCTGTGGAGCGTGTTGTTGGACCTGGTCCTGTCTAGGAGGACGCGGTCTCTCTTTAGTTTTACCTGTGACTATGTTGTGTTTCAAAACTGCACAATCGTTTACATAGTGACCTGGCTGTCTACAATAGTTGCATATCCCTTTAACAGGAGCTGCTGAATTTGAATTATTAGATGGTGTCGTACCCCTTTTATGACCATCAGCTGGAACTGACTGAGCAACTAGTACTTTCATTTTCGTGTATTTCATACGTCTCTGTTCGTGATCATGTTCTTCTCTGATTCTGTTCTGGTGGTACTGTAACATTTGTAACATTTGGGAAGGCGTATTAGCTTGCCACGTGCTCTCGACTTTTAGTACACGGTTCTTAACCTGGGGCAGGGAGTTCTCGACTAATTTTGACACAAAAAGGTGTGGGTATGACTCGCTACTGGTTTTCAGGCCACTATTAATATTAAAACATTTCTCGAATCGGGAATAAAAATCACTGGTGTCTTCGTCGTGTTTCTGTTTGCAGGCTGAGATTGCATCCCAATCCTCCTTTTTAGTTGCCAATAATCTTGGCAAGACCTGTACTAACAATCCTGGTAATGCTTTAGTTTTCGCCCCAAGACCTAAACCTGGGGTTCGACCAGTTTCTTCGGTTTCTAATTCAGCCCAATTAATCTTTTTGTCTCCCACTTCCCATTCTTTTTCCTTGAGTTTCTCGTAAATACCGGCAGGCAATAACACTTTCAGTATCTTCATAATGTCTGGATAGGTGTAATCTCCCATTAGTAACATGTCTTTTATTTCACGGTGGAAACCTGCAGGGTCTTTATCATGACTGGGCACTATTTTCTTCATTTCTAACAATTCCATTTTAGTTATAGGCGTGTATACAAACACGCGTTCAAGGGTATCATCGGCTTTCCTGACTGGATGTACTTCTCGTAAAGGATTCTGTTTGTCTAGGTGATATGGTTGCCTGACTGGGGGTGGAACGGAAACAAGATGTGGAGTTAAGAAGGTTCTATACTTGTGACGTTGTTCTAGAATTATTTCAATCAGATCGGTACCTAGACCTCTCCATCTTCTCATGAGTAAGTCCTGCAATAAATTATATAATGGACCTGGGTCAGATGCTTGGTTTTCATACTGTATAATGAGGTGTTGGGTCATGTATATACCAGCTAGTCGCTGTTCTTCTGGAGTAAGACTTAAAAATGTTTGCACTACTGAATCGTCTTTATATATGCTGTCATCCCCGGCCCACTGTACCGCGGACCGGGCTAGTTCCTGATCACGTAAGGTATTGAGTTCGTGATAACCTACTCTTTCTTTCAGTACTTTATCAGTAATTTGGAATATATGTTCAAGGGAACATCGCTCTGGTTTCGGACAAAGGTAACGTTTCTTGTTTTCTAAACGAATGGGTCTGTCGAAGGGCTTATCAAGAGGGTACTGTCTAGGTAGTTTCTCTCTACCTACATATGCCACCAAGTCTCCCCTCGCCTGTTGCGAGGTTTCTGCTGGATTCTCTGGTTCTTCCTCATCCGAGGTCTCTTTATCGTCTAACCCAGAACGCCTTTCAGATTCTCGACGGGCATGTATTGCTATTATTTCTTTACGGATCTTTCTAACCATAGCATGTATACTTCTCTCTCTATCATGTTTGCCCTCGGCAATATTCTGACTCCATCTTGACAATCGCCCCATCTCTTCTTGTGGAAAGCTAGGCTGATCTTGTTCCCTTATCAGACAATTAACCAAAAATCGCATTATTAAACCTTGTGCCTCGACTTTCTGATGTGACATGGCTTCACCAACACACTCGGGTCTTTCTCCTGTTCTAATAAAATGATATATATTGTCTAGATGGTCTGGCATTTCTGGTAATAACACCAAGTAATCTGTAACACGTCTTAAACGTAGGGATGCTAACAACATGGGTCCTGTTTTACCAGGCACTGTGTCATATCTGCAATCTGTAAGCTGTTCTTTAAGCTTTTCGGCTGGGGCTGCTTTAGGCGTACGCTGCATTGCTAATTCTCTCATTGTCATACGTTGTAACTGTGGCGGGGTGCGATAACCTCCTGTAGCACCTCCCGTGGCGGAGGCTTGAGCATAACCTGGCTGTAGGGTCGGTATCTGTAACGGAGTTGGAACCTGAGCAGCGCCAGCCCCAAAGGGATTAAGCGGATGAATACCAGGGAGAACAATAGGGGAAGTGACAACAGGTGCGGGAAGTGGTGCGGGAGGGATCTGCTGTTGCGGACCTGGGGGCAGATGATCAACAGGGGGTACAGGTACAGGTGGTACGGTTACATTGGTATATGCGGGAGCTACGTCGTCTAAATAGGAAGAGAGGAAAATATCTGCTGCGGTTTTGTGACGTAATTTAGTCGGAACCAATGGAGGGGGCAGATCTTTCGGTATTTCCGGGGTCGCCTTGGGCAGGCCGTCGGCCAGGACTGGATACAGTCCTGTCATAATGGCATTACTCTGTCTTTCGTGTTGTTCTATTCTGACTCGCTGCCCTTCTTCTAGTAATTCTTTTTCTTTGGCTTTTTCGGAATCTTCTCTACTTTTCTCTACTTTTCTGAGCGCCTTCTCTGTCCGTCTATGTGATTCTTTACGCCATAATTCGATGGCATCTTTCTGTGATTGTCTGGCTTTCTTTTTCCATAACGCTTCCTCTACTCTCATGATGCACTCGGCATCCCATGTCCCTGTAACGGGCCATCTCTGATTCTCTGCTAAGTCTTTCGTATAATCCACCCACAAGTCTAGATATAATATGGCATCTAAGCCGTGCTTGTGGTACATAAAATGTCCAGGAGTGTCCCTGGGTGGGATGGGAACTGCTTCTTCGAGTATCCCTTTCCTAGTTCCTATCTGTCGCAATTTCGAAAATAAAGGCATAGCTACCTCGATCTAGACACAATGAAAACAATAAGAAAATGCAAACAATCACTCATACCACGACATTAAAACACATTGAAACATTTCGAAACGAACAATAATAACTGGATATCTGGATACTAGATGCACTGCTAAACAGTACAGATACACTGCTAAAACAGTGCAGACCGGATTTGTGTACCCAAACCCGTCTTGACCGGACACAAATCAATGCACCCGTCTTGATGCGTCCCCAGCAACGGTACTCACCGGGAAGCACGGAACAGAAGGCCTCGGAAACTCGTCTGGACTGGACCGCTACGACATCACTGCTGCTGCTGCGCACTACGCATGCGCCTCGACACTACTGGTGGGC
Source organism: Lissotriton vulgaris (assembly GCF_964263255.1). NCBI lineage: Eukaryota > Metazoa > Chordata > Amphibia > Caudata > Salamandridae > Lissotriton > Lissotriton vulgaris. The sequence goes on from NC_141685.1 coordinate 129,660,720, forward strand.
CTCTCGATACCTCGGACACTGCTCTCTCGGCTGGGCTCTGGTCGGGATCCTCCGCACTCCTCACCGCCTCGTCTGGATGTCGACCGCAGTCTCCGTCACCTCCGTAGGCCTGAGGGAGATACAGGAAAACCTGCAGATGCGCATGGGGTCCGTCACAGCTGTAGTCGGGGGCAAAGCCTGCGACGCATCACCGGCGCGTGGGGTGGGGGAGGGGTCCCTATTCGGGCGCCAAATTATGTGGTAAATATTTTACCGTATACGAGTTTGCCAGATAATTATGGATAATTAAAGAAAATAGCTCAATCAAATGAGAGGCAGAGTCCGTGGTGTCTGAGTCATAAGGGCTTTAATCATAAATGATGACTCGAGCCATGGAAATCTATTCCATCAATACAAGGGTTCGGGTATGCAATGATGGCAGGAAAGATGTCAACGATTTATTCACAGTACATGACATATATAGTAAAATGACACAATAGCATTGAATACAGTAGGCGTGACAAGTGAAATGTATATGATAAGAACACATGTCCGTAGCAAAAAGGCGTGAACAGGGGTGTGCACAGAGGCGTACACTAGACACGTCACAGAAAAGTGTCACAAGTGGGTGGATGCTTAGAGAATTCTTGCAGAGTCAGCTGAAACCTGTGGCCTGAATGCGCGCGCAGCTAATATGACGTGTGATTGACGTGCATCTGGAGGAAGCTAAGGGTCTGACTTTTAGCACTAGTAGAAGAGACAGAAGTCTGGCATGTCAGATCGACCTGTCCCTATAACATATCTGATATCTAATATTTGGAGGATGTTTAATCTAGAGTAAAAGGTCACTTGGGCAGAGGCTACTCTATACTGAATGTTACTGGGTGTATAGGTGCCTGCGTGTCTACGTGCGGGGCCATGGGCCTACTCTGGTAACGGGAACTGTAAATTACTTGCACGGAGACAGGGAGACTTGCTCTTTGCTCTGCAGCCGGGGATATGTTTACCTAAATCACTAAACAGGAATGTGTTTTCGAGGAGCTGAGCTGGCTACGCTGATAACTTGAAGGTAAAATACTGTTTTTGGCAGGCAGACCAGGCCGAGCCGGGCACCGCTCGCTTGGCAGGAAGTAAGGCAGAGGTCAGGGATGCATCTTCATGCTGCAGCTTTCAGAGGCAGAGACAGACGTGGCTTGAAGACAGAATTCAGGGCCTAGCTCGGCAGAGCCAGGAAAAACGTGAAAGTACACCATATAAAGACGGTGGCACGGCATACTTAGGAACTGATTTATCAATCCATTCATGGTGGATTTGATAGAGGACATGTTAACGTTGGACGCAAATGTATTTGCGTCTTCATATTCGGTTGTGGAGGGAAATTACATGTACTTGAAACTCGTACATGGAGCCGTTGGGGTACACGTTAGGGGACACAATTGACCATAAAAATTTCAATTACCTCACACTCACAAACCAGACATGGAATACACAACCTAGTAGAGGCAGGTTTGGATGGTTAGACCTGAGACACACTTTACAAGCTGCTTCTGCGGGTGGCACAATCAGTGCTGCAAGCTCACCAGCAGCATTTGACTTACCGGCCATTGGCACACGTAGTGTACTGTACTAGGGACTGACAAGTAAATCAAATAAGCCAATCATGGAGTCACTAATTCATTACATCAATTTAACATATGGAGTGTGAGAAGTTGGCCTGATATGTGATGTCCACTATTCTAGTGGGCACCTTGTATCAGTCCAAACAACCCTTATGGTGATGGTTGTAAAGTCAACCTTATAGACCAGCTATCCTAGTGGTAGCATGGACAAAGCAGTCTTAGGCTAAACTCAAGAGGGCATGTGAAGCCAGCTGTTTTACCTTATGCAATCCCTTTAATACAAAGTGAAAGGACACCACACAGGTAATATATATAAAATATATATGTATTTATTACTAAATTAATCCTTTATGAGGGCAGAGGCACAAGCACATAACAAGATACTCAATAAACATACAATAAGTTGCACAATATGCAGTAATGCCCTAGGGGCACCTAAAACCATATAATAAAATAGTGGTATTAGAACCACGTCACGAACAAAGGATAGGCCTAGGGCCTAGGGAATCGCTGGGTCTACGCTGTACTACCAAGAGTTAGGAAGCTGGAGGCCCACGGGAGGCGTGTGCAGTGTCTGTACTCACACGCGGGTTACCATAGAATGGGAACAAAATAATTAGAAAGTAGTTCTTTAAGGACACTTCTGACTGGGCTAGGAACTAACTATGTGAAACTAGGACACTAGGATAGTCAATCTTCACAGGACCACCAAAGTACTCGCGTTACCTCACCCACAGGAAGCGGGTGCATAGGTCCCAAAGTGTGTTGGGTTTCGTTGTTGATTCCTATGGAGCCTTGGAGAGAGATGCTGCAGGCGACCAGGAGAGAAGTGTCCGGTTGGATCCAAGGGCGGATCGAGAATGAAGAGTACCTGAAAGCAGAGGGGGCAGAGTCTGGGTCACTAGCCAGTGACCAGGATGGAACCAGAAAGGAACCAGGCGATGTCGGGAAGCAATCAGGTGATGTCGTGAAGCTTGTCTCTGCTGCCACGTGGACCAGGAGGTGTCGACGACAACCAGGAGCTGGGCACGGACTGTCCCAAAGGCTCTTGCTGTCGGTGGTGTCGGCTTCCGGATTGGAGTCAACAAGCCTTCGCAAAGGCAACCCACGCAGGATTCGAAGAGGGCTTCTTGATCAGACCAGCAAGGTCTGATGGACGTCTCCTTTTCAGGGAGGCAGGGACCAGTCTGGAGCAGCCAGACCAGCATTGTAGATTCAAAGGTTCCTCGTCACAGAGGCCACAAGCCAGCGGGCAAGTGACCGGACAGACGCGTCGACCAGGAAAATGCAGAAGGACTCCACGCAGAACTCGTGGAGTGTGGAGGGCTGATCTTCGGTGCAGTTGGTGCTCGGGGCTGGGGCTTCTCAATCCCCAATGCACAACTTCGAGGGTGCCTCAGAAGTTGCACAGAAAGCAATTTGCTTGCTTTCCAAGATGGCCGGTCCCACGTCTCGCGTCGCCTCCACTGGTCTCAGCTTTGCTGTGGCTGTGGATCAGGCTGAAGGAAGTCCGGGTCTTGTCAGGCTCTATGTTCGGGCTCCGGCGGGAGCGACGACAAAGCAAACCGTTGAGCGCTTGATGGTGCCTGCTTGCACAGGGTGGTCACTCCTTGACCACAAGGGAGATTCTTCAGTCGTCTTCTTCAAGGAGATCGTCGAAGGTCCAGAGTTTTGTTTCAGTTTTCGAAATCAGGATAATCTAAAGTCTTGGGACTCAGCTCCTACCTATATACCAAATCTAGTGTCTGGATTACCTGCTGAGTCCCTCCTATGGGTGGGACCAGGGAAGGGGGTGGGTACACCCCTTTCCCTTTGTCAAGTTTCGTGCCAGAGCTGGGGCTGGAGTGTCCCAGCAACCAGTTTCAACTGGAGTATGCATGGAGCACCTTGTGAGCCCCAGGCAGTGTCTCATTTCATTTAGCCCTCCCTGCCCCAATACACTTTGGCCTGTCTGGGGTGGTGCTAGCACCTCCCTGTGACAGGAAACCTTTTGTCCAAGCCTCCCTCGCTGGAAGGGCTCCCAGCAGCAGGAGGTCAGACTTGTGTCTGTTGCAGCAGCATCCATTTTGTGATGCTGAGGCTCTGGTTAACTTTAACCGGGATTAGTAGGAACAACATGTCTTCCCCCTCTAGAAGGGTGGAATGCTACCCCCGCCACCAGAACTGTTGAAGGGGTAGTATTCCAAAGCGTATGACACCTTACACGACATGTTTTGATAAAGCCAAACCAGAGTTAGCCTTTAACCGCAAGGTTCATAATGCACTTAAGAGTATATGGTATGGCAATATCATGGAACAGCTATAAGGACATGGTTCCGCAAGCTGCAGACAGACTCAGCTCATACTAGAGCACCATCTCACATAAAACCCAGCACTCTGCCTTCAGGATTGTTAAGGCCTGCCAAAGGATTGACTTATAGGTGCATATGTGTCTATATATAAGGGTAGATATAGGAATACTATATCTAAGCAAGGGGTGATTACACCACCTTGCCCCAGCTGAGTGATCAGCCAGTTGTGTCAGATTGGGTGGCCAGCCAGGGGTGGTATAATACATGCTGCAGCCCCTGGTAGGCCTTGGATGCACCTATGCCCTGGGTACCTATGGTACACTGTACAGGGGCTGATAAGGTGAACCAATATCCAATTGGAGATGTACCTAGAGTACATGGAGTCCATTTTACAATGAGAGCAGATTGCCTGGGGTCCTGATTAGCAGGATCCCAGGCCAACTAAGTCGAAAGCCAGCTAAACACAGGGAAAAAAAATCTGGGGTAACCATAGTCAGGTATCCATCCTCCTACATGGAGCACTTGCACTATGGCACTGAATAGCAGTGGTACAGTGCCCAAAGCATCTAACCAGCAAAAATAGAGGAGACAACAGCGAAAAATGGAAGGGAGACTCACGTTATTGGCACCAGGTCTAACAGTGGGCAGTATTTAGGACTGGAAAGATAGAAAGAGGTGATAAAAAAGAAAGATCTTGTATGATAAAAGGAGGGCTGTGAAGAGAACAGTGGTTGACTGGGTCAAGATCAAGTCTCCCAGATCCAAATTCCGTTTAAGGTTATCAAGGTTTTCAAAAATGCAATAAAGACGAGTGACCATAGGAATTTAAGTTGAGTGGTGACGTGTCAGGCTAGTGCTAGTTTTGATACTAGCACCGCAACTAGAGAACCTGATTCAGGCTCTGAGGTGGAAGAGCCTGTTGCACGAGAAAGGGGCTCTGGGCCACTTCGCTTGAAATGTATTCCCCGACGTTTACACAATTGTGTTTCTTAAAGTGAGCTCTTTCCCATTTCCCATGCACCCCCAGGGACGTAACACAGGCCCCCGCAGCCCCTGCAGTGCCAGGGGGGGGGGGGGGGGGGCAAGCTCCAAGGGGCCCCCTTGACACTGCACAAAGGCCAGAGAGCTCCTAATTGAGCCTAGAGGGGGCTTCTCTTCGCACCATGCAGGGAGGCCCCCTCAATTTTCGTTACGCCAGTGTGCACCCCAGTTATCTCTTTGCCTATAAAATCGCTTTGTTGATTTCTTCAAAGATCGTAACTGCATTCTCTATTATGTTCTTTGTATCCTTTGCATTCATAATGGTTTCCTTTAAGTTTAGAATGTGTTAGGGGCGAGAAGGTGTGACGTCCTGTGTCATGATATGTTATGTTATGTTATATGAGGATTTCTAGAGCACAGGTACACCGCCAGGTTTCTTGGCACTGTGAGAGTGAATAGATGAGTGCAGTTGTGGGCCCGAGATAGCTAGTTCTAGGCCGTAGTGAAGAGCCAGGTCTTTAGCTGTTTTCTGAACCGCAGATAGTCTCCCTCAAGCCTGAGGTGAGGAGTTAAAGCATTCCAGATCATGGGACTCAGGAAAGAGAACCTAGTCTCGCTAGCACGTTTGCGACGGATTCTGGGCACCGTCAGGAGGTTCTGGTGCGAGGACCTCCAAGTCTGCTTAGGTAGATGTTTATTGATCAAAGAGACGATGAATCTTGGGCTGGTGTCTTGAATAGCTTTGAAGAGTGTACAACCAGCTTTGCGCAAGGCTCGTTGCTCCACTGGGAGCCAGAGGAGGTCTCTAAGCTGGGGGGTGATATGGCATCGCCTGTCCTTAAGATAGATGATCCTCGCAGCTTGATTTTGAATCATTTGCAAGTGGTGTCTCTGGAATTGTGGGAGTCCAATGTAGAGGACATTCCTATAATCAATTTTAGAAAGGATTAGTGCTATGGCGATTTGGGTGATGGCTTTCTTACTAAAGAAGCGTCTGATCTTGCACCTATGCCCTGGGTACCTATGGTACACTATACAGGGGCTGATAAGGTGACCCAATATCCAATTGGAGATGTACCTAGAGTACATGGAGTCCATTTTATAGTGAGAGCAGATAGCCTGGGGTCCTGATTAGCAGGATCCCAGGCCAACTAAGTCGGAAACCAGCTAAACACAATGGACCTTGAGAAAGAAGGTCCACTCTGAGAGGCAGATGTAGAGGGTGGCACAAAGAGAGGCGCAGATGGTCCACGTACCACAGCCTTTTGACCAGTCATGGGTGGTAAGAATTGCTTTGCACCAGTCATGGTGAATCTTCCTGACAACTGGAGGAATTAAGGATATGGGAAAAAAAGGTGTAGTGAAGAGAAAAACTCCACCTCAACCAAAACCCAACCCCAACATTTCCCATAGTGTAAACTGGAGGGCACACAATTGTGGACAATGGACGTTTTCACAAGTTGCAAATCGGTCAACCTGAGGGCGACCCACAGGGCTAACATGTTCTGCACCAGAATCCAAAAGGAGATGCCGTTCGTGCCTGGCAAGATGAAGCCAACTCAGTCTGAGAGCTGACCAGATGGTTGGCACCTAGCCAGGCCCAATGCTGGTGCAAGTCGAACCCAGAGACTGGCCCTTTTGCGCCACCGGAACTTCACTTTTTTGATCTTCCAGTGGCACAATGTGCCACTGCATATTTATAAGGCCACGTAAACCCACCTGATTGTAGATTGCATGAGGCATGCTGGACAGGACATCAATGTATCCTTCATCTACTGCTCAACTCTGCAGGACCAGCGACAGAGCACAATGGAAACCTTCTGAAAGGAGAGCCTTCGAAGAGTCCACGTTATGATCAACACGCCAGACGATGTATGATTTTTATCTTCCAGAAGAGACTGCCTAGGTGGAGGGGAAACAGGCTGATGAAATTACATCGACCACCTCCATTGGCAGCTGGAAGGAGCTCCGATGCCCCTTTCAATCTCTAGAAATTAAGGTGGAGGCTCTGGAGGGTGAGGCGCGGGTCCTGCCCCTCTTGATCTCCAGATATGAAGGAACCATCAATATATCCATCCGTCCATCCATCCAGCTATCCATCCACATTCCACCCACCCATCTGCCCAGCTATCCACCCACAGATCCATCCATCCACCCATCCGTCAATCCATCCACCCACCCACACATCCATCCATCTATCTATACATCCATCCACCCAGACACATCCATCCATCCGTCTGTCCATCCATCCACTCGCAAATCCATTTATCCATCAACCCACAGATACATCCATCCATCTCACCCATCCGTCCACCCACACATCCATCCATCCATCCATCCATCCACTTCTTTCTTCTCTCTCTGATCGCTTTCTCTCCACCTCTCCTCCCAGAGACATTTTAAGGCCTTGGCAAAGTGGGCTCTGGCCCCAGGCCCCAGCCTTTCAGGGGCCCCTGATAGACCTGGCTCTGTTCTCCACACAGCCCTGCCCTGATGATCTTGAATGGTTTTTAAACACAGTTTGTTTTCATATATTTGTATTACAGGTGGGTCTCAGGGAGTGTGCGCAGTGACGTCAGTGAGCTGCTGCTAAGTCATTGGACACACTTTAGAGTCTGGAGCAGACTGATTGGACCATGAATTCACAACTGGTCTGCGCAGGGGCCCCAAAATGTTTGATCCAGGGCCCCCAAAATCCTTAAGATGTCCCAGCCTCCCCTTACTCTCTTTCCATCCATCTAACTTCTCTACCACCCCCACATGGAGAAGCAGAGGGCCCCCCACAAACAGAAGCATGGGGGCCCCTCCACATGGAGAAAGAGAGGGCCCCCACAATGAGAAGCAGAGGGCCCCCACAATCAGAAGCAGAGAGGCCCCTCCCACATGGAGAAGCAGAGGGCCCCTTCCACATGGAGAAGCAGGGGGTCCCTCCCACATGGAGAAGCAGAGGGCCCCTCTCACAAACAGAAGCATGGGGGCCCCTCCACATGGAGAAAGAGAGGGTCCCCCACAATGAGAAGCAGAGGGCCCCCCAATCAGAAGCAGAGAGGCCCCTCCCACATGGAGAAGCAGACGGCCCCTCCCACAAGAAGCATGGGGGTCCCTCCACATGGAGAAAGAGAGGGCCCCCCACAATGAGAAGCAGGAGGCACCCTCCTATAAGGATACGCAGGGGGGACCCTCCCACAAGAAGAAGAAGCAGGGGGCCCCTCCCACAAGTAGAAGCAGAGGGCCCCTCCCACATGGAGAAGCAGGGCGTCCCTCCCACATGGAGAAGCAGAGGGCCCCCCACAAACAGAAGCATGGGGGCCCCTCCACATGGAGAAAGAGAGGGCCCCCCACAATGAGAAGCAGAGGGCCCCCCAATCAGAAGCAGAGAGGCCCATCCCACATGGAGAAGCAGAGGGCCCCTCCCACATGGAGAAGCAGGGGGTCCCTCCCACATGGAGAAGCAGAGGGCCCCTCTCACAAACAGAAGCATGGGGGCCCCTCCACATGGAGAAAGAGAGGGCCCCCCACAATGAGAAGCAGAGGGCCCCCCAATCAGAAGCAGAGAGGCTCCTCCCACATGGAGAAGCAGAGGGCCCCTCCCACATGGAGAAGCAGGGGGTCCCTCCCACATGGAGAAGCAGGGGGCCCTCTCACAAACAGAAGCATGGGGGCCCCTCCACATGGAGAAAGAGAGCCCCCCCCACAATGAGAAGCAGAGGGCCCCCCCCAATCAGAAGCAGAGAGGCCCCTCCCACAAGGATAAGCAGGGGGCCCTCCCACATGGAGAAGCAGGGGCTCCCTCCCACATGGAGAAGCAGGGGGTCCCTCCCACATGGAGAAGCAGAGGGCCCCTCTCACAAACAGAAGCATGGGGGCCCCTCCACATGGAGAAAGAGAGGGCCCCCCACAATGAGAAGCAGAGGGCCCCCCAATCAGAAGCAGAGAGGCCCCTCCCACATGGAGAAGCAGAGGGCCCCTCCCGCATGGAGAAGCAGGGGGTCCCTCCCACATGGAGAAGCAGGGGGCCCCTCTCACAAACAGAAGCATGGGGGCCCCTCCACACGGAGAAAGAGAGGGTCCCCCACAATGAGAAGCAGAGGGCCCCCCAATCAGAAGCAGAGAAGCCCCTCCCACATGGAGAAGAAGACGGCCCCTCCCACAAGAAGCATGGGGGTCCCTCCTCATGGAGAAAGAGAGGGCCCCCCACAATGAGAAGCAGGAGGCACCCTCCTATAAGGATACGCAGGGGGGACCCTCCCACAAGAAGAAGAAGCAGGGGGCCCCTCCCACAAGGAGAAGCAGAGGGCCCCTCCCACAAGGATAAGCAGGGGGCCCCTCCCACATGGAGAAGCAGGGGCTCCCTCCCACATGGAGAAGCAGGGGGTCCCTCCCACATGGAGAAGCAGAGGTCCCCTCTCACAAACAGAAGCATGGGGGCCCCTCCACATGGAGAAAGAGAGGGTCCCCCACAATGAGAAGCAGAGGGCCCCCCAATCAGAATCAGAGAGGCCCCTCCCACATGGAGAAGCAGAGGGCCCCTCCCACAAGAAGCATGGGGGTCCCTCCACATGGAGAAAGAGAGGGCCCCCCACAATGAGAAGCAGGAGGCACCCTCCTATAAGGATACGCAGGGGGGACCCTCCCACTAGAAGAAGAAGCAGGGGGCCCCTCCCACAAGGAGTAGCAGAGGGCCCCTCCCACATGGAGAAGCAGGAGGTCCCTCCCACATGGAGAAGCAGGGAGCCCCTCTCACAAACAGAAGCATGGGGGCCCCTCCACAGGGAGAAAGATAGGGCCCCCACAATGAGAAGCAGAGGGCCCCCCCCAATCAGAAGCAGAGAGGCCCCTCCCAAATGGAAAGCAGAGGGCCCCTCCCACATGGAGAAGCAGGGGGTCCCTCCCACATGGAGAAGCAGAGGGCCCCTCTCACAAACAGAAGCATAGGGGCCCCTCCACATGGAGAAAGAGAGGCCCCCCACATTGAGAAGCAGAGGCCCCCCCCCAATCAGAAGCAGAGAGGCCCCTCCCACAAGGATAAGCAGGTGGCCCCTCCCACATGGAGAAGCAGAGGGCCCCTCTCACAAACAGAAGCATGGGGGCCCCTCCACATGAGAAAGAGAGGGCCCCCACAATGAGAAGCAGAGGGCCCCCCAATCAGAAGCAGAGAGGCCCCTCCCACATGGAGAAGCAGAGGGCCCCTCCCACATGGAGAAGCAGGGGGTCCCTCCCACATGGAGAAGCAGGGGGGCCCTCTCACAAACAGAAGCATGGGGGCCCCTCCACATGGAGAAAGAGAGGGTCCCCCACAATGAGAAGCAGAGGGCCCCCAATCAGAAGCAGAGAGGCCCCTCCCACATGGAGAAGCAGAGGGCCCCTCCCACAAGAAGCATGGGGGCCCCTCCACATGGAGAAAGAGAGGGCCCCCCACAATGAGAATCAGGAGGCACTCTCCTATAAGGGTACGCAGGGGGGACCCTCCCACAAGAAGAATAAGCAGGGGGCCCCTCCCACAAGGAGAGGCAGAGGGGCCCCTCCCACATGGACAAGCAGAGGGGCCCCTCCCACATGGACAAGCAGAGGGGCCCCTCCCACATGGAGATGCAGGGGGGCCCTCCCACATGAAGATGCAGAGGGGCCCTCCCACATGAAGATGCAGAGGGGCCCCTCCAAGAAGCAGAGGGGCCCCTCCTAGTCTTCCACAGGGGCCCCCAGGGGGAGGCAGCAGCAGTTCCCCAGGGAGGGGTTTATTCTGCATTTATTTTAGGATGTTTATAAAGCGTGAAAGAGGCCGGGGGGAGTCAAGGCGCCTCGGATTAAACATTTATTATCACAAGTTGTGCACAAGAATAGATACACACAGTATAACACCCCCCAGAGGGACAGACATCAGGAGTGGGGTACAGTGGGGTTCAGTGTCAGCTGCACAAGACACGATCACACCACAAGCCAGAAATACCCCAGAGATCCGCCCCCTCCAGAGAGGACACTTCAGGGTTAAAGGTCACTATTGGGGACGGATCATTGAGGGGGTTTTGGGGGGGGGGCGTAGGGGACAGCAGCATCACTGGAGCCAGGCCCCGGGGCTGAAAGATGGAAATGGATCAGGACATTTCCCTTATTTCCCTCATTCTGAGGGAGGAACACGTGCCTCGTGTGTAGTGCCTCGTGTCTGGTGTGTGGTATTAAAGCCCCTCGGTCCGAGCCACAGTCCTGCCTCTGGGGGGCGCCTCTGGACAGGTCCAGGGGAGCAGTGTCTCTCTTCAGGGTCTGTGCATAGCGCCCCGAGGCTCAGCGCGGAATCAGAGGTGCTGTATGGTGTGGAATGAACTCTGGGCTCCTCTGCCCTTAATGAGAATCCTTCACCGAGAGGCCTGTCCAGAGGAGGGGCAGAGGAGGAGAGGCCTGTCCAGAGGGCAGCGGAGGAGAGGCCTGTCCAGAGAGGAGGGGCAGAGGAGGTGAGGCCTGTCCAGGGGTGCAGAGGAGGAGAGGCCTGTCCAGGGGTGCAGAGGAGGAGAGGCCTGTCCAGGGATGCAGATGAGGAGAGGCCTGTCCAGGGATGCAGAGAAGGTGTTGCCTGTCCAGGGGGGCAGAGGAGCTGAGGCCTGTCCAGGGGGCAGAGGAGGAGAGGCCTGTCCATGGGGCAGAGGAGGAGAGGCCTGTCCAGAGGTGGGGCAGAGGAGGAGAGGCCTCTCCAGGGGTGCAGATGAAGTGAGGCCTGCCCAGGCATGCAGTTGAGGAGAGGCCTGTCCAGGGATGCAGAGGAGGTGAGACCTGTCCAGAGGAGGGGCAGAGGAGGTGAGGTCTGTCCCAGGGGGGAGGCAAAGGAGTTGAGGCCTGTCCAGGGGGCAGAGGAGGAGAGGTCTGTCCAGAGGAGGGGCAGAGGAGGAGAGGGCTGTCCAGGGGTGCAGAGGAGGAGAGGCCTGTCCAGAGGTGCTGAGGAGGTAAAGGCTGTCCTGGGGTGCAGAGGAGGTGAGGCCTGTCCAGGGGTGCAGAGGAGGAGAGGCTTGTCCAGGGGTGCAGAGGAGGTGAGGCCTGTCCAGGGGTGCAGAGGAGGAGAGGCCTGTCCAGGGGTGCAGAGGAGGTGAGGCCGGTCCATGGGTGCAGAGGAGGCAAGGCCTGTCCAGGGGAGCAGAGGAGGAGAGGCCTGTCCAGGGGTGCAGAGGAGGTGAGGCTTGTCCAGGGGTGCAGAGGAGGTGGGGCCTGTCCAGGGGTGCAGAGGAGGTGAGGCCTGTTCAGGGGTGCAGAGGAGGTGGGGCCTTTCCAGGGAAGCAGAGGAGGAGGGGTGCAGAGGAGGAGAGGCCTGACCAGGGATTCAGAGGAGGTGAGGCCTGTCCAGGGGTGCAGAGGAGGTGAGGCCTGTCCAGGGGTGCAGAGGAGGAGAGGCCTGTCCAGGGGTGTAGAGGAGGAGAGGCCTGTCCAGGGGTGCAGAGGAGGTGAGGCCTGTCCAGAGGTCAGAGGAGGAGAGGCCTGTCCAGCGATGCAGAGGAGGAGAGGACTGTCCAGAGGTGCAGAGGAGGTGAGGCCTGTCCAGGGGTGTAGAGGAGGAGAGGCCTGCCCAGGGGTGCAGAGGAGGAGAGGCCTGTCCAGGGGTGCAGAGGAGGAGAGGCCTGTCCAGGAAGGCAGATGAGATGAGGCCTGCCCAGGGGTGTAGAGGAGGAGAGGCCTGCCCAGGGGTGCAGAGGAGGAGAGGCCTGTCCAGGGGTGCAGAGGAGGAGAGGCCTGTCCAGGAAGGCAGAGGAGATGAGGCCTGCCCAGGGGTGCAGAGGAGGAGAGGCCTGTCCAGGGATTCAGAGGAGGTGAGGCCTGTCTAGGGGTGCAGAGGAGGTGAGGCCTGTCTAGGGGTGCAGAGGAGGAGAGGCCTGTAACTAAGCAGATTCTATGTCAGTTTGCTATTTGATATTATAGAAAAACGTTTTCTTATTTCTTAGCACACATTTGTTGAGGTGGTCTGTCAATTGACTTTACAGCTAGAGTTATTTCTGATTCTGGCTTTTGATATACTTTAGAGGTTCCCTTTATGTGATTCTCCTGCAAATATTATGATAATTATTTCTCTGACTGAGTAACCATATTTATGCCTTCAGTAATTATTTGAAACCTATAATATAGCTTTGTAGCTTGTTGTAGCTCCAAAGGCATGGGCCTTTACCATGGGAGTGATCCTTTAATGGGCAGTATTGCCAGCGATGGCTGACTATAAGGTCATTACACTGTATGCCCCATGAGGGCAGAATGTGTTAATCAATAAAACAACAGTGTCCCAGAGACCGAGGGGGTTGAAACACCTCCAGTACTCCAAACTGCTGTAAGTGTGAATGTTGAACAGTTAACAGTAGCATACAGGACCACAGGGGTTAATTGTTGAACAGTCACAGCAATAGCTGTGAAAGGAGGCTGAAGTCGGCCGCTGGCTCTCCCTGGGCTCGGCTAAACTGCTTTTCATCATTCAGGTGAGCCGGGGAGATGCAGGAGATGAGCAGAACCCCCCCTCCTTCCGAAATGCCAGTGACACTGCGAGCTACGGGGGGAGGAAGGGGGGGGGGCTCCTGTGTGGCCTGCTGCAGGCGCTATCTTCTGCCTTCTCCTGCCCAATCCATATATTTCAGAGAGGCAGAGGCTGTGTATTAGGACATTGTAATGTTGAGAGCAGCGGGCCTAGATCAGGTTGTATAGGCTGCTGCTGCTCCGTTGTCTCCAATGGAGGTCTAAACATTTCAATGTTCCCAGCTTTGTCTCGTGAAGGATTTATTTATACTGACCCTCCGCATCATCCCTTCAGATAAGTTATAGATAAAAGCACCAACACATTGATGCTTTGTTGCTTCCATTTCTCAGCATTCAAACTCTGCATCAGCTTGAACGTGAATTGCAGTTGCTCAGAGAGCTTGGTTTGAATAAATATAAGAGTCTGGTTGATTTATGAAGTGTGGGCAGAATTATGTTCAAGGACTTTAACATACCTTTGCAAACCAGATTGTTTTGATTTGCAAGTTTCATGGTCTGTAAATGTTAAGATGGGGTTATGAAGACGTGGACTGGGTTGTTAGGGTTTCTTCTCTGAGACTGTGGGTGCACTCTATATTCACAGAGACCTTTTCCAGCAAGGGATCGTGGTTTTTGGTGAACCAAAAAAGTATTTATTCATACCCATATTTGCATCACAATGGCCTCCAGAGAACAAGAGATTCTTTTGTTTTGCAAGTACAGGACGGTTATTTGTAAAATGTGATGAAGTGTGATAGTCGTCTGACGCAAAACTATTTCTTTACTTCCTTTCAAGGTATTCTGGGATGACCAGGCAGTGCAGCGTGGCTGCCACCCTTGGAGGAACAATATATAATATAACTGTCAGGTAAGGATTCCTATAACTCTTAAGTTTCCTTTTCCCCGGTTTCTTCTTTCTCTATTCCCTTTCTTGATCTCAGTTTTTTTTTTGTCTCTTCAGCTTCAACATTTGACTCCCTCTGTGCACTATTCTTGTTGTTATCCAACTTCTGATAATAATATGATGGAGCCACATTCCTCCTGGAAATGTTGGGGGTGTAGTGCAAGTCCAGTTCCTTCTTAGGTCAGTTTTGCCCAGCAGTTCCTTAACTATTGGCACATTTGGCTTCTCCTCTACACCAGGTGATACTCTCCCCCCTCTGACTGTTCTTTCTGCGTCTTTTCTCTCTTGATCTGACTTCCATCTCTTTACTTCCTCCTAAACTATCCTTTTCTGTCTTATCTACTACAACCAAAAGACACAGTATAAGTGTGTGGACACACATGCACACAAGGCTTGCTTTAGAGTGGTGCAACCGGTGGAGCCGTACCTGGTGCTGACCTTGGAGGCACTGTGTTTATATGTAACTTATGGGTTCACAAGCATCTGCTGCACAGTTTCCTGTGCTGGACCCCTGAGGTCAAAGTGGAAGATAGCTTTTTTTCCCCTTTGCTCTATTTTGTGTTTTTCTTTTCCTGACCCTTTTTGGTTTCCTTTACTGTTGTGCTGTTTTTTTCACTTTTTCAGGTGTTGCAGTGCCTGGTTCCTGTAGGAGGAGCATGATGAGTTCTGAGCCACCAAGTAAGTCCTTATCATCCGCACAATTTAAAATAGTGAATTCCACTGAGCTAACTGGACACCGTGTCAGTCTACAGTGGCATTTAAAGCATTGATTACAACTAGGCGAATTCCTTTTTTCAATAAAATGTCCCTTCCTAGATCACTGGAAAAAGGAATAGATGAATAGTTTAAGTGAGTAGGGGAGTAAGTAACATCTAATAATTCATTAAAAGAATTACAAATATCTCACTATCATGCCAGCCTGTTTCACAGAGAGTGTAAATTGATAGTGTTGGCTGCTTCTGAGAATCTATGTCGCAATATATGTGCAACTAGTGTTTCTTTCTTAATTATTAAATACGTTTTCTCTCACATCCATGAGCTCCAGTAATCCGAAGCTCCCAATCTACAGTGTCCCCGAGCTGTTTCACCACTATCAGAAATGATACTCAACAGATTTCCTGGCTTGTTTTTGTCAATACTTTCTTTGTGCAAAGTATAAGGTCACAAATATTTTTTCTTTGTGTTCATTTACAATTTTTGACTCCATTTCTACAGGTGACTGAAGCATGAACAGAAAAAAGAAGGTTTAAATTTAGTGAAACACAACGAAAAGGAATATTTTAAGGAAAGTTAAAACATTCTCGAGCTCTTGAGAAGAAACACATTCTATGTGCCAGGAATGGTGAGGATGTTGGAGCGGAAGAAACTGGTGAATGAGAAAGTTGTCAAATCCCTATAGTAAAATTGCCATAAATGTTTACCAAGTGTCAGTAACTCAGATTGAGGAGAACATTGGCCACAATCGATCCCCACGCAGTGCACTTGAGAAAACTCAGTGCTGTACATTTTGTTTTTATGGTTTATGAGAAATGCTTTGGAGACCTAAACCCTCCCCAACCGATCAGCATCTGTAGACGTGTTGTGATGTGACAGAACCGTCAAAAAGACTAATATTCATGGTTTACAAGCGCAAGCTTTTGTCTCTGTCTCCTGAAGACGAGAGGAGAGAAAAGATTGTTTAAAAGAAAGTCATTGTAAATACTCTTTCTCAGATGTCGTTACAGCAAAGATGCTGGATTACCATTTCCAATATAGGAAGATTTTCTCCACCTGCTCTGTCTCTTGGGTTGATCCGAGTGGTTTCAAAGTGTCCTATAACTCCAAAGTCTATCATGTACCTGTCTTAGCCACTGAACAGAAAAAGCATATACTGGCACAGGAAGTATAAAAGGGGCCAGTGTTACGCTATTGATAATTCATAAACCACCCTGGCATGCCCTAATCATCTGTCATTACTTGTATGAACGAACATACCTAACAGGCAAACACTAAAGCCCAAAGACCTTATCAGTGCCTTTAAAACTCCTAAATCAAATGTGATCAAACTAGAATCACTAAATGAGACTAATTAAACAAGAGAAAATTCACCCGGGCATAACTTGGAGAAAATGAATCCATGAGAGGCCTCTTAATCAATACAAGGGGCTCCTCAGTGAAAGTTAATAAGACAAGTTAGATCGGTGCCTTTAAAGGTAGGAAAATAATTTCCAGTTAAAAACTATAATTAGTTGAATACATATGTTAAGAAGAGCATCTGAAATGTATTTTAGAAGTTAATGCTGAGTGTAACATAAACAAGTACACGATCAGAAATCAAATTCAGTCTTAAGATGACATGTATCCAGGAACAAACCCAACTTGGAGAAACAAACAACTCTAATAAGAGCAATGAATGTGAGAACAGCTTTAGTTGTCAATCCCACCTCACTAAATATGAGAAAACTAGCGCTGGACGAAAACCCTATCAGTGTCCCGAATGCCAGAAACACTTCAATCACAAATCCAATCTAACATTACATGAAAGAACCCACACTGGGCAAAAACCTTATCAGTGCTCCGAATGTTGTAAAAGCTTCAGTCATAAATTCAGCCTTACTGTACATGAAAGGACCCACACTGGACAAAAACCTTATCAGTGTTCTGAATGTCAAAAAGGTTTCTATCACAAATCCAGTTTAACTCAACATGAGAGAATCCATACTGGACTCAAACCTTATCAGTGCTCTGAATGCCAGAAAAGCTTCAGTCGGAAAATAACTCTCACTCACCATGAGAGAACTCACACTGGGCAAAAACCTTATCACTGCTCTGAGTGCCAGAAAAGCTTCAGTCAGAAATCCCACCTTACTGTGCATGAAAGAACCCACACTGGGCATAACCCGTATCAGTGTTCTGAATGTCAAAAAGGTTTCTATCACAAATCCAGTTTAACTCAACATGAGAGAATCCATACTGGACTCAAACCCCATCGGTGCTCTGAATGCCAGAAAAGCTTCAGTCGGAAAATAACTCTCACTCACCATGAGAGAACTCACACTGGGCAAAAACCTCATCAGTGCTCTGAATGCTGTAAAAGCTTCAGTCATAAATCCAGCCTTACTGTACATGAAAGGACCCACACTGGGCAAAAACCTCATCAGTGCTCTGAATGCTGTAAAAGCTTCAGTCATAAATCCAGCCTTACTGAACATGAGAGAACTCACACTGGACAAAAACCTTACCAGTGCTTTGAGTGCCGGAAAGGATTCAGTCAGAAATCCAGTTTAATTGAACACCAGAAAACTCACACTGGACTAAAACCTTATCAGTGCTCTGAGTGCCGGAAAAGCTTCAGTCAGAAATCCACCCTTACTGTGCATGAAAGAACCCACACTGGGCATAAACCGTATCAGTGTTCTGAATGCCAGAAAAGCTTCAGATTGAAAACAACTCTCACTAGACATGAGAGAACTCACGCTGAGGATAAACCTTATTAGCTCTTTGAATGCTGGAAATGTTTCAGTCAGAAATCTGGTCTCACTCAACCTGCGAGAACTTACCGGGAAAAACCTTGTCATTGTTCTAAATGCCAGGGAAGAGTCTGCTGGAGATTCAGTTTCATTCAACAAGAGAGAACCCACAATGAGAAAGAAAATGACTCGTGCTCTCAATGTGACAAAAACTTTAGTTGTAAATGTAACCTTTCTACATAAGAGAGACAATGTGGGAAAATAAAAGGTGCTCACTGTAAACCCTGGGGGAGGTTTCAGCATCGCAAAACATTTACATGAAGCAGCCACAAAGACATCAATCCATTGATTGTCCAACAAACTGTCTACTGAGAAAAGCACACAGTGAGGGATGGAAATGCTTGAATTACCTAATTCTTTTGTAACTATTTGTGGCCTCATTCCATTCAGTATGTTTTGCTCCCTGAGTGTTTATAAGCAGTGGCTCTGACCCACAGAGACCATTCGATCCTGAACTTTGAGGCCACACCTCCAAGGATCAGGAATGCTTGAACCTCAAACTGTTTCCAGCCTTAACGAGCCTCACCAGGGGGCTGCAGCAGGAGTCCCTTTGTCATAGGTCTCTATGGGACCAACATCTGTTTATGTCTGTACCACGTAGGGCTGATCATTGAGAAAAACTAAAGATGATGTATGGACTGGTAGTTAATCTCTGCAACATCCCACCACATTATTCTCTAGTCTTTGTGTAACTACAGATGAGGTCAGCCATATGCAAACCATTCTTGGCCCCATCCTAAATAGTCCTAATTGTCACGTCCTCTCTGGCTCCTCAGGATCAGGGTGATACTATATGGGGTCCACCTACTGACTTCCCCCACACTCTGACTATTGAAATATACAGAGTATAGAGATAATCAAGCGAGGGATGGGAAAGGGTAGGAACTTCGGTGGAAAGGGATTAACTGTAACAAAAAAGCATAACATTAATACTGTACAGCAATCCTATCTACTCTCATATGTTCTCGCTAGAATCCTAACTATACCTTATAGGTCTTTCCCAACAAGATGTTCTTCTTGCGAACAGATAAACAACACCACCTGTAAAAGACAATAATCATTCATCAACACCACACCAGTACCCGTGTATTGAAACACAAAAAATCCTTTTACTCAATCATACTCACATCCACAACCAGCGGATCCCAGAACAAAAATAGAACAAAATTATCCTTCTCCAAAGATAAAAAATAGGGTTCAAATCCAGTAAGTTCCTGGTGGAAACAACTCAGTGTCAGTCTTGAGCCAAGAAAGAAAAAACACACAGTTTGGGGTTCCACCCAACGTGGAAAAAACACTAAAGGAAATCCAGAACTTTAGTCTCCCACAAGTATACTGTCTGAACAGGATAGGAAGTCACTCTGGAATACATATATATCTTAGCATATATCAATTAGGCCAAGTGTTTGTCATTGATAAGGTACAACTATACCCTTTAAAGATCGAGTGCAGGGTGAGATGCTGCCATGGCTCCTAATCTGAAAATCACCAAAAACAGAAGGAATCCACAAGTTCTCCGCAGCCGTGAGGGAACTCACTTCTTTGATCCACACGCTCAGACGAGCGGTGATCAGGAATACAGCCCGCCGCAGCCGCGAGCGGGCAAGGAACAAGAGCAGTTCACGCTCAGCCGAGCGGAACACAAGAAGACGCCCGCCGCAGCCACTAGTGGGCAAAAATGAAGGAATCCGGATCGCGTCCTCACGGAAGATGAGACGCGAGGTGGTACATCGGCTCAGCTGAGCCTCCAGCGATACACGGATCTAAGGAAAACAACGGGAAGAAACACAGGAATCCAATCCTCCAACAGCACGGCTGTTGACAGAGTCCAGGAAAGCCAGAATCATGTACAACGCTATCGCGTTGTCACGTGATTTTTATCAACTAGCGCTGCTTCCGCCCAGAAGGCATTCTGGGACATGTAGTTCTCGATGTCTATAACAATGTAGGCGCATGCAGATCTCAGTTCCTGACACTAATGACTTCTGTTCCAAAAGGACACAGCCTCGTATTACAAAGATCCACATGAGTGGCCTCCTTCCATCTTCTTTTTGTTTCAAATGGAACCTGCTATCCCCTTAACCATGACTCAGGCCTGCCACGTTCCATGCTTTGGCTCTTATCCTCAACCTTGAACCATCTCCATAACTTGGAAGCTTCGAAGACTTCGCAGCTGTTGTAACTGCTTGAAGTTTCACAAATTTTGATGGCCGTGGATTCAGGTTCAACTTGATGACCCAACTCTACTCTGTGGGAAATTTGCACTTCAAGCCACTTCTGTGCAGCTCGTCACCTTCTGAGAATTCCAGTGATAATCATTACCTGAGACTAAACTTATCTTTGTCCTCTCGAGCATAGCTCCCAAAGTCAGCTACAATTTTGTAGGTGACTTCCTGATTGATTCCGTAGAACTGCTTGTTTTTTATTTATTTACCTTTTTGTTTGGTTTTGACAATTGTTTTTGCTAATTAATAATCCTTAAATCACAGCCCACCTTTAGATTTTGCTTCTGAATAATTATTAAATATTCTTTTTGCTCTAAACTTGGTTTGAATCTTACAGTTCCTTGTCTATTTTTAATAAACTATTGAAATTTGTGACTTCCACTGTTTTGCTTTTCCTTCGAGCGTGTTTTAGGCCATACTGCTCAAGCCACGTTACCAAAAGCGTGCTAAGAACACTTTAGTAGAAGACACATTTACCTTTGCTGGCCAAAGTTTGGAAAATGCAAAGCAGGCTGAGTCCAGAAAGCACTCTAAGGTTACTGTCTTAGGTGGCATCTGCACTACCTGTAGATGCAAAAATCAAAGATTATGAGAGAAGCTGTTAGTGGAGAAGTGTGGCTCACTGGTTAGAGGGGGCAGACCCTGATGCAGAGGTCCGACCTGGGACCAAGGTTCAATTCCCGACGCGGCAGGGTCTTGAGCTCAAAATGTCCACGGACTCGATAATTCTCGCCTCGGTGCCTACTCGAATCATGGGTTCACACTCTGCAACTCTGGGCAATAGTTTGCTTAATCTCCTCTACAGCCCCACCGCGATGGGATGCCTGGTCTTCACCTTGGGGATGCCCAGTAGGGGTTATCTCGCAGGGAAAGGCAGGACAGGTTCCCAAAGCAAGCGCTAAGAGACCTGTCGGTGATTTGGCGCTATATATATCAAAATTAACATAACATAACAAGCTGTGCCCCTGGAATTTGAGACTGCCGCTCAAACAGTTGAAAGAGCTCAAGAGGCACCCGTAAGCGATTCATGTCTCAGCAACTAAGACTGCCCGCTCCTGTCATACAACACTCACACTGAATCACACTCCCTGTGCAATGTACAAACGTTTACATAAACAAGTTCTGTTGTGCTTTGTGAACAGGCTTTCACCCCCCTTTGTATGCAAATGAGTTTCTGTGATCAGACACCCCAGGCTCCCATCTCTTCTAGTGCAGATGATAATGTGGAAACTAACGAGATCACAAACTAGGGCTGTATTGAGAAATAATCGTCTTCCAAGTCCCACAGTAGTTTTTAGTTCTTTATTAGTATTTTAAATGTACATTCCCCATCCTGTTCCAAGGTAGAGTAAAGTTTGCGAAGCGCGACTCTCTTGTGGCCTTCTCCCCACATTAGGTCCATAAGAACAGAAACAGAGTCCAATTTCCTGAAGAAGCGCAGAGGCAGGTAAACTAAAGGGATCGAGAAGCAATATAAATGTATTAACAGCATTTTTGCATTTTTCCACTCTACCCATGGGTCGATAGTTGCAGGGAGCCCCAAAACAACAGGGAGCTGCAAACCTTGGATATCACCTAAGTTGCCCTGTACACGTTCATTGTCGTGTGGTAAGTTCATCGCTTAATACCTGAAGATGTTAGGGTGTCACCCCAGTGCTAATTGGGGCAGCACTTCCTGTTTTAAGTTGTTAGTTTGCGGTATGTAACTGTTACCACGGATTTTTTACAACGCATACCATTACAACGCAGGTCATTTTACAACGGATACCTTTACATCGCATTACACTACAACGCACATACTATTACAACGCATACCATTACATCGTAAGTATAATTATAGGTAAGTTTATTTTTTTTTATAAACATTGGGTTTTGGGGTACAGGGGTATTTTTAGGTTTTAGGGTTGGGTTTGGGTTTTGGGGTACAGGGGTATTTTTAGGTTTTAGGGTTGGGTTTGGGTTTTGGGGTACAGGGGTATTTTTAGGTTTTAGGGTTGGGTTTGGGTTTTGGGGTACAGGGGTATTTTTAGGTTTTAGGGCTGGGTTTGGGTTTTGGGGTACAGGGGTATTTTTAGGTTTTAGGGCTGGGTTTGGGTTTTGGGGTACAGGGGTATTTTTAGGTTTTAGGGCTGGGTTTGGGTTTTGGGGTACAGGGGTATTTTTAGGTTTTAGGGCTGGGTTTGGGTTTTGGGGTACAGGGGTATTTTTAGGTTTTAGGGCTGGGTTTGGGTTTTGGGGTACAGGGGTATTTTTAGGTTTTAGGGTTGGGTTTGGGTTTTGGGGTACAGGGGTATTTTTAGGTTTTAGGGTTGGGTTTGGGTTTTGGGGTACAGGGGTATTTTTAGGTTTTAGGGCTGGGTTTGGGTTTTGGGGTACAGGGGTATTTTTAGGTTTTAGGGTTGGGTTTGGGTTTTGGGGTACAGGGGTATTTTTAGGTTTTAGGGTTGGGTTTGGGTTTTTGGGTACAGGGGTATTTTTAGGTTTTAGGGATGGGTTTGGGTTTTGGGGTACAGGGGTATTTTTAGGTTTTAGGGTTGGGTTTGGGTTTTGGGGTACAGGGGTATTTTTAGGTTTTAGGGCTGGGTTTAGGTTTTGGGGTACAGGGGTATTTTTAACCTATTTTTACAAATATTAAAATTAAAATTAAGTTAATTAATAATTTTACTAAAATAATATATAACAAATAATTAAATTAAAAAATACATTAATAAATATTTACAACATATTTTAAAATTATATATTATTATTATATACTTACCTATACTTACGTTGTAATGGTATGCGTTGTAATAGTATCTGCGTTGTAGTGTTTTGCGTTGTAATGGTATCCGTTGTAAAATGACCTGCATTGTAAAAAATCTGTTGTAATGGTATGCGTGCTAAAAGTACGCGTTGTAACATCATACACATGGGATATAAGCTGGATTTAGTCAAATTTAGCCTTAGTCTAGAAGCCCTACCAAAATCGTCTAGAACATCACCTGTGGTAGATACGAATGCACGTTTCTGAGGTACACAAATGCATCATCAGCATACAGTGATATGTCCTCTCAATCGACAGCGGGCATCTTTGCTGCATTTAAAAGAAACTGAGATCTCTGCCTGTCCGGATGCAGGCCAGCGGGTTGGTGTAGAGGAGTTTTGTCCAGTGTAATATTTCTGGGCCTAGTTTCATCCACATTAGCACTTTCATCAAGTAAAACTACTCCAGGGTGTCGAAGGCCTTCTCTATATCTAGTGAGAGTGCTGTGTATGGAGGCAATTCATGAATATTCTTTTCCATCAGCCAGAGAGGCGCCATAGGTTAAGACACCTTTTTCTCCCAGGTACGAAACCATTCTGGTCTTGGTGCCAATGTAGAGAGGCAGGGGAGCAACCTGTTTGCAAGGACCTTCCTGCAAATCTTGCGGTTGGTGTACAGTGGCCAGCAGGAGCATAGCTCCAGTGGTCCCTGTTGGGCTTAGGCAGGACCAATATCATAGC
The DNA here is from genome assembly GCF_964263255.1 of Lissotriton vulgaris. Lineage (NCBI taxonomy): Eukaryota > Metazoa > Chordata > Amphibia > Caudata > Salamandridae > Lissotriton > Lissotriton vulgaris. Next base: position 129,684,186 of record NC_141685.1, read on the forward strand.
CTCCCATAGGGATCCCGGCAATGTGCCCTCCTGCCGGGCCTGTTGGTACATTTGGAGTAGGTTTGGAGTGAGGTTTGCTCTGTAGGTGAAGTAAAAGTCCACCGGGAACCCGTCCATCCCAGGAGTTTTGTTGCACGTGATGTAGTCAATCATGAAGCCAATTTTCTTGGTGGTCAGGGTTTCGTCTGGTGTATGTCCCTGAAGGGGGTTAAGTCTGGGGATTGTCAGCCTCATCTAATTGGGGCGCTTGCGCTCCCAACACAGCCTGGTATACAGACGTCTGGTACTACAGGAAAACCTGGTTTATATCTGCTTGTACATTCAATAACACTCCTACCGGGGATCTGCTGGCCTTTCTGGGGGTCTTTGAGGTCAACGACCTTAGGAGCCATGCTAGTATCTGATAGTGTAGTGTTCCTAGTCTGACCACCGCCTCTCTTTACTCCTTTCAGAGAGGGGTGATTGTGTTCTAGTTTCATGCAGCTACCCTACATTTATTTCCGTTGTTCATATTGTTTGTTGAAGAGAGGTTCTGGGCTCGCAAGGCATGTTTTACACAATGCTACATCTTGGTGCACTGGCCTTATGTGAGACCCTTAAAGGTACCCCACTCTATCACTGTCGTAGAGGCAGTTCTTTCCTTCGCCTCAAAGATGGCGATAGGTGTACCTTCAGTATCACAGAAGACTCTGTCCCGTAGGGCCGGGGCGTACAACCTCCTAGTAGGTACTGATGCATGTCGTCAGCCCCACTGATTCATCATTTTGAGGTGGTTGTGGTCCGAAAGTGTGCGGCCTAGACATTCAGGTCACAAGACCAAGGAAGCCACAGAGGGATTGCATAGGAGCAAGCCGATTCTGGTGTGCAGTTAGTGTACTGGTGAGAACAACGAGTATTCTCGTGTACGAGGATTCATCTGTCATCGGATGTTTCACGTCTGGGTAAGCATAAGCCAGTCCACACTGCATGGGTCATTCTGATTGCATTCTCGTGTTGTGGTGGGGGAAGGATCTATCTAGGGAGGTGTCATGGGCAGAATTAAAGTTCCCACCCCATATACTCTGCATTGCCAGGGCTTGTATCAAAAGCTTGGATGAAGTACACCTGTCTAAAACGCAACACAGACTAGATGGAAGTCCTCATTTTTGGAAAAAACACCTCACCGTGGAATGACACATGGTGTCCCATGGAGCACGGCATACCCCCGCATCAACATACCAGGCCCATAACCTCTGCATCATTCTGGATAGCAAGCTATCCATGAAGAAACAAGTCAACGCAGTCTCATCCACCTGCTGCCACACCCTTTGCAGGCTCCACAAGAGCTTCAAGTCGCTCCCAGCAAACACCAGAAGGACCATCATGCAAGCCCTCATCACCAGCAGACTGGACACTGGAAACACAATCTGTGTAAGAATTACTGCACGCCTCCAGACGAGACACCAGACAATACAGAACTCAGGAGCAAGACTCATAATCAACCTCCCAGAAGGATCCAAGTCACACCCCATTTCAAGAAAGTACACTGGCTGCCGATTCAGAAGAGATGCCAGTTCAAGATGATGAGTCATGCCTACATGGCCTTGCATAACGTAGGACCAGCATACATCAACAAATGCCTGACCTTCCACTATCAATCAATCAATCAATCAATCAATCAAAATTACTTTATTCGGTATACAGCAATACCATAAAAGTACAATACAATTAAAATAAAAAAACACAAGAAATAAAACCTTCTACCGGGTACCTAGACAGTTGGTACAAAATATTAGCAAATAACAGTGCAAATCATCGTGGGTAATAAGGTTAAAAATGTGCTGAAAGTTAGAAAGTCTAACACTCCTGAGCAGATTACATTCAAAAAGGGCAAGTTACGAAACAAGGGTAATATAAAACCAACATGTTAAAAAAGGAAAAAACCCCAAGCATAAAATTAATCTGTGTAAAAAACAAGGAGAAGGGCGTCATAAGTGTTGGTACCAAGGAGAAAAAAGGATAATTTAATGACCAGTGTCATAATCCCCTGTCTTTAGTATTCCTCAGTCTTGCGGTCATCCTTAGGAAATTAACAGTACAAAAAAGTGTGAAGGCCTCCTCAGACAATTTCAAGAACAATAGCGCAACCTTTGCGTGTTTGAACCTAGCATTCTTTAAAATGCTCTTTAAAAACAACTTCCTGGGGTGAGCGTAATAGGGGCACAACAAAACAAAATGGAGTGTGTGATGGAGTAGGTTCAACCTAAATCTAGTCATCAGGAATCTGTCCTGAGCATTATAAAAATAAGACAGGTATGGTTCCAAACCTGGGCTGGATTTAGCCAAGAGGTGGGCTCTCACGGATGGTTTTACCATCTCTGTGTCTTCCCTGATGCAGGCCTTGTTCTTTAAGAATGCGGACTTAACAATCGCCTTGTCCTGGGCTAACAAGGATCTTGGGGTGTTAAAATAATCAGCAAAACCCAGGCCCAACAGGGTCTCCCTTACATATTTAGGCCAAGGGATATTGTTCCCATGCTCCCTTTTAATGCAATCAGTTATTATCTGTTTGCTTAGAGCAGCTTCAGGGTTAGTCCATATTTTAAGCCAGCAACTGAGAGGTTTCAATTGAATCTCATCTCTGATGTAAATGAGACCTAACTCTTCGTGGATTTAATAGGAGGGGGTGCTCTGTGGGACTCTAAGTAACCGTCAAAGGAATTAATTTTCTTCTATTTGGATCCTTAATGGGTCAATGAAACCCCAAACCTCACTGCCATATAGTGCTTTGGCATTACAGATGGCCCTATACAAATTCAAGATTTGCTCAGGAGCCCAGCGACCCAACCTGTGTGCAAAATTCATGATTGCCCCGGAAGAGCTGATAAGAGATCTGCATTTCTCATCTGACAGAGTATTAAACTTGATGCGGCTATCACATAAAATTCCCAGATAAGAAAATGCCTGCTATTTTTCTAGACAGTGGGTGCCGATCCTGAAGGTGAATTTTCTGCCTGGCCTTTTTCCCATCTCCATGATGTATGATTTGGAGAGATTAGCGGACAGGTCCAGGTTCTCCATGAAGATGACAAAGCCATCAATGAGGTGCTGAAGGCCCCGCGCAGTGCGTGACAGAAGTACTGGTCGTCCGCGTAAAGCGGAACCGGGATCCCTCTTCTACCTATCCTCGGACAGTCCACCCCTAATGCTCCCAATGCCTTATCTAAACCATTAATATATAAAGTAAATAAGAAAGGCGCCAGGATGCAGCCCTGTCTCACTCCTCTAGAGCAAGGGAAAGAATCAGAAATGTCTCCCTCGTCGTTGTATCTGACATGGGCTGAAGTGTACTGGTGGTGCAAAGTGCTTAAAATATTAACCAGTCCTGAATCCACGCCCATGGCCCCCAATAGCTCCCACAGTTTCTTACGGTTAACCCGGTCGAATGCTGCTGTGAGGTCCATGAAAGCCAAGTACACCATCTCATCGCTGGCGACAGTGTACTTGGCGACAAGGAGATAAAGGTTGAGACATTGGTCAGAGGTTGAGCGACCCGGCCTGAAGCCATACTGTATATCCGAAATGATGTCATGTTCGTCTGCCCAATCCATAAGCCGATTTAGAATAGCTCTCCCCATGACTTTCACTGTGACATCAATGAGGGAAATAGACCTGTAACCTTGTGGGTTATCTTTGTTACCCTTTTTGAATATTGGGACAATTGTCGCAGTGGACCAGGGTGAAGGCATACCTGCCTCCACTGCCGTATTGATCACTCTTAATAAAATAGGAGCCCACAAGTCTACCTGGGTTAATAGGAGATCTGGAGGGATCCCATCCGGGCCCAGGGCCTTATTCCGGGTTAAGCCCTCAATTCCCGCTTTTATCTCACCCAAAGAAAATGGGGTTTTAACAACCCTTTGATTTCCTATCCCTGCTGATGGTACTAAATTGCTCGTACTCTCATGATTATAGAGGCCTTGAAAGTGCTCCACCCAAGCCTCTGGCAGGACGTGTCAGACCGGCTTGGATTTATTCTTATCCTGAAAACGGGGTTTATTTAGAATTTTTCAGAAGGCGGTCATATCCCTTGATTCAGCCGCTTCCCTCAGATTCTCCCAAGCCTGGTATTGCAATGAGGTTTTGTGTTGTTTTAGTGCCTGTTTATACCTCCCACGGCAAGTGTACACCGTTGTCTTATCTTTGGGAACAATCTTTAAAGCTGCCTTCAGTTCCCTCAAGGCACTAGAGCATTGCTGATCAAACCACCTGTGAGTATCCTCATCCTCTTTTGGCGTTCTACATCTAAGCAGGCCGTCAATACAATGTGCTACTCCCTCAAATGCATTGATGTGGTCCACCTCCTCTACTGTTGGGTCTAGACACTTCCAGACCTGCTGGGTTTTCTCCATCAGTAGTGCCCTGTAGAATTTATCACAATTGATGTTTGACCATCTCAGTCTCCTTCCCTGGTCCGTGGCTGTAAAGGAGCCTCTGGTCTGCTTACAATGGGAATGTTTAACTGAGTCAGGGTCCCTTAGGATCAACACCAGGGGGCTATGGTCATTGAAGGTGCTAAACTCCACATTAAAACTTAATATCCGACATATTAAGGAGCTTGGAACAAAAATAAAATCAATAACAGAGCCCCTTCCCTTTAAAGGTTGGGAGGATACGATAGTCCCCCGCTGCTCCTATCAAATCCATTGTGTGAGTACGGGCATGTGTGCCCAACAGCTTGCTTAACTCAAATCCCTCCCTGGTATGCAGTCCCTCTTCCCTTGGGCAAGCGGACCATTCCCCCTTACTGCTAATTAAGTGGGGGCACAAGTGACAATTAAAATCTCCCAACACCACCAGTTGGGCGCTAGCAACCCCATGCGATTCTAATCATATCAACCTATGTTCCAGCTCTACCAAGCTGGCTAATGTCTGTCGGCCCTTGATAGCATTACAAAAATTAATACAAATTGATTTTAATCCCATGTTCGTAAACCGTATTCCCTGTGTGCATACTGAACCCCAAACTAAGTCCTCCCATTTCCCATCTCCCATTTCCCATGTAACCTCAAATCCACATAAGTAATTAGGTCTCCCTTGGCTCGCCCTGAAGAGGATCTACATGCTGGAACAGAATACATTTTGTAGCCTTCCAGTGCTAGTGCGCTACAATCTGCCTCCCAAGTTTCTTGCAGACTAATAATGTTAAATCTCCTGATATATCCCAGCCAGTCCTCATTTTTAAGTTCACTGGACAGGCCTGCTATGTTAAAGGAGATTATATTAATATTTCCCTGCCCTCCTACTACTGGGGGGTTAGACCTTTGGTCAATGTGCCCAGTTAAAGATGCAAGAAATCTACGTGGATTTTTCTCTATATCCAGCGTGCTATGGGCTCCATGAATAAGGGGCGGTTTTGACGTCACCGTCATCTCCTCGACTAACCCTCCATTATCCCTGCTGTGGTGCACATCTTCCTGTGCCACCCCTTGTCCTAGGATTGGCCCCCCCAACCAGTCAATCTAATTCACTTAGGGCGGAAACACTTTGGAGTGGCGCGTATCGATTAAATATCTTTCAGGGTGCAGGGCAGGGACATCATAACTAAGTATTTTTATATAAAGCCTACGTATTTTTTATACAAATCTTACGCCTAGTGTCCATTTGTGGTGGGTCATTGTGTTTACTGTATGTGATCATAAATGCTTAACTAACTAGCGCCCTGAGGATTAGCCTTGTCTGCTCGCGCCACGCAACCTAGAGGGTGAGCAGGGGTTATTCTGAGGAGTAGTTCCCGAGACCTGACTAGAGGAGAGGGTCCCTGTTTGTCACAAGTGCCTACCTGTGCCAACCAGAGACCCCCAATTCTAACAGTTACCAAAGCAAGTATTCTAGATGCCAAAGCATTACATCCTCGATGGATACAATGGCCTAACTCTCTCACTGCAACAGATGTAGATTACAAATTCAATTCTACATTACAAGCATTCCTGCAGAATGAACATGAATATCCTTTGCTGAATGAAAGAATGCCTCTATATAGCTTTATATCTGTTATTTATACCAATGGCCCAGCCTGCCATGGGAACACAATAGCAACATTCTGCTGCATGCGCAATCGTAAAGGGACGCATGCATGACGGAAAGTTCTGTTTTGAAAAAACACACACTCAGTCCCTAGGGGACTGTACAGCGCAGCTGGCAGAACTCAACGCTCTGATTATGGCACTACAAACTACGGATCATGGACTCCCCATACTTATAGTGTGTGATTCATTCTACTGTGTCCAGTCCTATAATGAACACCTTCACTACTGGGGCCAGAATGGATTTCGAGATTCAAAGGTTGTACTAACAAGCTGCATTTGGGAACAGGTGGCAATGCTGAAAGAAGACCTGCCACAGGCTCATTTTATTCATACATTGAGTTATGAACGTGTTTGTGTTCACGTTGCAGGGAATTCCATGGCTGATTACGCTGCTAAATCGGCAGTTCGCACTACTGCCGTTGCTGAAATCACTGGTTCAAGTACAAGAATGGACAGAGGCATCATGGTGGCAGTCAATGCTGCTCACAATGACACTCTCTTGCTGAAAGGCTTTCCATTCGAGTACTCCTACAAGTTAGATGCACCAAACATTCTGTATACTGAAATTCCAGGAGTGTGGGATGGAGTAATACCAAACAGTGCTCGCAGATTGGGTTTAATACTAGCTGCTCACGAGGGTCTGGGGTCAGCACACACAGGGGTTGTGGATATAGTTTAAATACTCAAGTATTGGTATTGGTGGCCGGGTCTTACAAAATAGACCTAGGACTTCGTCCTCAAATGTGACATCTGCCAGCAGATGAAAGGCACAACTGTAGCACATCCACCTCAGACACCCCTATTGATCTCAGACAAGCCTTTAGCGGTTGTTTATTTGGATCACTGCGGCCCCTTACACTAAGTCGGGGTTTACATGTATATCTTGGTGGCAGTGGATCCATGATCCAGATTCCTGTAGGGTTGGCCACAGCGCTTGGCTGATGATCGAACTGTTATAAAGGATTTGTGAATCTTCATTGGAACATACGCAATTGGCACACTAGGTTCTGACCAGGGCCCAGCGTTTAGCTCTCTGACTTACAAAGAAACTATGGGAAGTATGGGTATGACCTTGCTGTACTTCTCCCCCTCCTATCCTGAGGGAAATTCTGTAGTTGAGAGGAAAAAACGTGACCTAAAGCAGTCCTTAACAGCAAGGGTATCAGGGTCAGGTGGTAATTGACTCAATTACATTTATGGGGTCCTGAGAGCACTCAATAACATGCCAAGAAAATCCCTAAGAGGTCGTACGCCTTACAAATTCCTGTTCAGTATGAGAATGTGGGTACCAGACCTCAATAATGTCAGCAGAGTGGTAGTGGAAACACCATTTGACATCAATGAACGTTTGGCTGTTTTACAGGAATTCCGGGGTGCACAAAGCAACGTCCAAGAAAAACGCACCGCCACTGGAGAAGTGAAGGTTGTACCAGCAAGACTAGCCTGGATCCCGAAGATTGTAGACCTAGTCAGAGAGAACATTTTGGACAAGAAAGAATTTGGGCCATCTTACTGAGCGCCTGTACCTGTCCTGGCTGTCAAAGGTATTAGAACTGTACTTCTTCCGCCAATTGCCGTTCGCAAAGACAAAAAGTTTGTCTCATTGATCTGATCTAACCACACTATGTGGCCAATTCTCAACAATAGGCCGTGTGGGCTCCTGGGTAACCACTGCTTTAATAACTACAGAAGATTCCCCTCTGCAAACAGAAGCTGTATACAAAGATGAAATAATACTGCTTCCTGTTGAAACAACTGCAACTGAACAGTCGACGAGTACTGAAATCTTAATTCGAAAAATTGACGGTCTATGTGAATATGCCACAGATCGAGTCATCTCCCAGTTCTAAAAAACCTGCTGAGCTGCCAAAATTAGTCTGAACGGCATATGGCTCCTTCGTGCATTATGGAGACTTCTCAGCGGATTCTAGTGAACCTGAACTGCCACCACTGCTTCTCTCTTTAAAGCTACTATTGTATACTCTCTATTTTTGGCTCAAAAAGACATACTTTGTTGTTCCATGGATTCATCTCTGGATTACAAACACTTTACTGTTTCTGGTCCTCTGGATTGCTTTGATGACTGTCATTTTCCTGCTCCTGGGCGGACACTATATCCCAGAAAGCTCTGCAGTACAACTTGTGAACCTGGTTCTGAAACCACATATATCATCGCACCGTGAACAAAGAGACCTGTCCTTGGTGACGATTACATCAGTTCCAGTTCGGGAAGGAATAGTTTGTGACAGGGTATCATATGATGTGTACGCGACGAATGAGCTATTGAAAATTCCATATTTGTTTAAAATTTCCCTAAATGATATCTTCATTTCTAGTACTTTCTCTGATGATTTGGACATTGAAACTGTGCATAATTTGCTTGCAGATCTGAGGTTCCGTGACGATTTGAACCCGTGTTTTCAATATTGTCAGAAATACATAATATTGGTATCAGCGAACCGCAAATGATCCATTTAGCATATCCTGGTGTTTTCGCTATGCTACGAGCAAGAGCACTCCTGTTATGAACACATTTCTGATCTACCCACGGCATTCATCTTAGATCATGGCAGCCATTTTGTATTTCTTGCCCTCACATACGCAATAACCTCTGATCACTTCATTTCGATTAAAGACACGTAGCCTTAGCCGGAGATTCACCTCTTTCATGACACGTGCACCTTAAACCAGATCACGCTGTAGCTGCATGACTCGACAAAGGCTGCCTCCTCTGCCCGAGGCCAGTCCTGCTAAACTGGTCTTCGTGTCCATTGTCCTGATCATGATTAGGCGGCCGAAGCCGGTAGCCTTGCCCATTTACAACCTACAAACATCTCTTATCCCGCTTTCCTATCTTCCACACCTGGCTCCGTTTCTTTCTTTCTGAATCTTTATTAGGGGGAGGTAACGAAATTTACGATGAGGCGGTCCGGCTCTTGAATGCAATATTGACAAGGGATTGTGATGAACTAGTGGGAACCCCTCTTCGTAGATGTTTGGTATCAGATTTTATCGACGGTTCCTGTGTAACGCCAAATATTTATTGTTAGGACACAAAGGTTTTGGGAATGTACCAACATGTGAAGAATTCGCCTGAAGGCCAAAATTTAGTATATAAGGAGCAACCCTCTTTGTACAATTTGAACAGGCTCCTAGAATCTGCCCATGTGTGGTTTCTGTGACTTCTGTGTCCCTGCAGTAATAAACCTTTGGTCTTTGACGCCACCATCGAGAAGCCTGTGTTTCTGTTCATTTGCGCACCAAGGCAGGTGGAACTCCGGGGTCTTTGGGTGTTGTTCCCTGACACCTCCGGACGGAACCAAAAAGTCCAGAACTCCAATTGGCGCCCAACGTGGGGCGACGTCATTCGGTACCGGTCCAAAAGCCTGAAGAGTTCGAGAAGCTTCGTGTGAAGATTCCTGAGGGAGGCGCCCCACTTCATCGATCCCGGCATATCGCAAAAGTGGCCCGAAGTTCTCTTCCACGAGGGTTCCCGTTCAGGACGGCTGCAGTGGGCCGTTGCCTTGACCGTCGCCCTGTCTTGGACCCGAGGTGCAGTCCTTAGTACAGCGAAACGTGACAGGTTTCTCCTTGGTGACGTCTTCAGTGCCTCAGTTAAGTATTTAGTGGTTGCTAGCTGGTTACTTCGATTCTTGGTTTGGTTTGGTTTCGTAAGATTATCACTGATTGTTCTGGTTACGATAATCTATTTGGTTTAGTTTGGGTATCGATACATCAGTTCGTTTTGGTAGGCCTAAGTTCTTGGTTCAGGTGCACATATCTGTTTCTTGTTTTGTTTGTTCTGTATTCCGGTCTGAAAAATGGTAAGTCGGAGAAACTGTTTGTTGTCTTGTTTCGGTTGTAACAGTGACTCACGATTGGAGGACTCATGTCTGGTTCCTCCGATTGGGACTCCCCTATATGACTTGTACTGTAAACATGGTGTGGGTCCTATATCTTATAATGAGGTGTGGGTCCGATACACTGAGAAAGATGGTGTCCTTAGTTGGCCACTGCATGGTAGTTTTGAACCCGAAATTCTTGACAATTTAGAAGCGAAATTGTTTAGGAAGAAAGCCCGGCCGGCAATGTTTGATTCTTTCCGTTACTGGCGAAAAGAATCCAAACAGAGAGAAATGAAAAGGTTAAAGAAAGAACAGAAAGAGCAAGAAGAGTTAACTCTAGAGCAAGCAACTAAGCATTCTGAGTACTGAGGAACGGGGAATTTTAGATTCCACGGCTCTCAGATGGATTTCGAAGAGTAGGAGATATAGTACGAGAGATGTGCTAGATACATTTATGCAGTGGAAAGAACCAACGCAACGGTATGTCTTTGATGAGATGTGCTCGCTGTTACGTGAGGAGATAGAAGAAGATGATGTTGAATCAAATCTAGAAGACTTAATTAAGGTTCAGAAAGAGTTTGCTGCAGTAATGATAGTAGGTGAAAATATAGAAGAAGCGATGGAACTGATTTTAAGTTACAGGAATGATCCATCACTTCGTTCACCGAGAGATTTAGAGAAAAGCAAGATGAAGTTAAGTCGCCAATATCCAATGAGGGAGGTTCCTCCAATTTGGCGCGAAGCTGTGCAAGCTGACAATGTTCGGGGTATTGTAGCCGCTCCGGCGCAATTCCAAAGGGTGTGGATACACATTCCGTGGAAGCGAGCCGAAGTGCTAGCAGTGAAGCAGGCCTTGCCAGATCCGCGCAAGAATCCTGCTGGGTACTATAAGGAATTAACACAGACAGTTGAGGCTTGTATAATGAACTTAGCGGACATCGATATGTTATTTGGCAATGTAGTTCCGCAACCAATTTGGGCTAAAATTCGTAGAGAGGATCATCAAGTTGCCTTAGGTGGTGATTGGGCAGCTATCACTGCAGCGGATGGTCAGCAAACAGGTGGTGCAAAACCCGAACCCCTAATTGCTAATCTTCCAGGTAGAATAATCGACTTAATGAAGACTCTGATGCCCGCATTGCGTGTTAATTGGGACAAGTTATCAGCATGCAGGCAGAAGAAAGACGAAAGTGTCTCCGACTTTTTCACCAGGTTCGAAGAGACTTTTGTAGATCATAGTGGTCAGGATATGAGCACAGAAGGAGGACAGAGACTGTTTGTCGATAAATTTGTGCATAATTTGTTACCTGAATTATGCAATAAATTAAAGGATTCAGAGAGTGCGTGGGCTGTTTCTACAACTGCGCAAATACTTGCAACTGCACAGTATTATGAAAACAGGGATAAAGAGGAAAAAGAGAAATCAGACAAGAAAACGAAAGATTTAAAAACTAAAGTTCTTTTGCAACAGGCATATCCGCCTCGCATGAATCAGACTAATACGCAACAGGGCTCGTATCAAAGGACAGATTATAGCTCATCGAGACCTCAATATCAGTGGAACCAGTGTGCGTACTGTAAGAAAGAGGGTCACTACAAGAATGAATGTCCGATCTTAGCGCAAAATAATGCAGCAGCAGCCCAGAGAGGTCGTGGTGGTTTTGTGCAGAATTCTAGAGGTCGAGGGCGAGGTGCTATGCCTCCACAAACGAATGATCGTCCTTCCAATCACTTTGATCAACGAAATGGCCAGTCGACTCAGCAAAATAGATCTCAACAATATCTTGTTGAAGACTATTGTGAAGTGGATGAGGGATTTCAGCAAAATGGGTACTAGGACAGCCATGGACAGAGAGAGGGAGTAGTATCAGTTCCAGTGGATCAGAATGGGCCTTATGTCGCAGTAGCAACATCAGGTGTAGTCGAACCGTTTCTGTTGGATACTGGTGCCGCAAAAAGTTCTATCATTCATGCGAAACTCCCTGGCGCACCTTTGTCCGGCTTAACAAATGTTTCTGTAGGTTTTTCAGGCGCCCCTGTTTACAACCCCATATCTGGTCCTTTGTCTATTTCTGTTGGACCGTGTCACTTGAAAGCACCCCTGATTTTGACGACAGGTTGTAATGAAAATCTGCTTGGTTTAGATTTGTTAAAACGACTATATGCGACATTGTACTGTTCTCCGGAAGGAGTACAGCTTACATTGGGTAAAAGAATCACCTCTCCGATGTATTTGTCAATGGATGCACTCCCGCCAGAGCTGCGTTCACTCCCTGATTCTCTTTGGGCGACTGGTCCTAATGATGTAGGCCTCTTAGAAATACCACCATATGTAGTAACTTTGAAAGCAAATGTAAAATTTCCAAGAATTCCTCAATACAAAATATCTAGTGAAGGTGAGCGTGCACTTTTACTGATTGTGCAAGATTTGATTAAGAAAGGTGTGATTGAAGAAACTAGAGGAAATGTTTGTAACAGTCCTGTATTACCGATTTTGAAACGAACTGATCCTACAAAGCCTCCAGTGTATAGGTTTGTTATCGACCTCAGAGAAGTTAATAAGATTGTGGTCCCGCAGTTTCCTGTGGTTCCAGACATCACCGCCTTATTAACATTGATTCCTGCTACAGCTACTTGGTTTTCAGTCATCGACTTGAAGAATGCCTTTTTCAGCATTCCGATAGCCGAGGAAAGCAGAGATATTTTTGGTTTCTGTCTAGGAGGTCGAAGTTTCAGATTTAAACGCGCTCCACAAGGCTATTGTGAGAGCCCATCTATTTACAGTCAAGCATTAAAAAGCCAGTTAGATTCCTTTGTCCTTCCTCCAAGTTCTGTTCTATTACAGTATGTAGATGATCTTCTAGTGGCTGCCGATGACAAGGAAACTTGCAAAACAGCTACGATCTCGTTATTACATCATTTGTCTAATTTAAATCACAAGGTATCACCTTCGAAAATGCAATACTGCTGCCAAGAAGTGACCTACCTAGGTCATCTCTTGTCAAAGGAGGGAAGGAAGTTGACCCCAGAGAGAATAAAAGCAATTAAGCAGATGAGTGTTCCACGCACACAGAGAGAAGTACGTGCCTTTCTAGGTATTACCTCTTACTGTAGGCAGTGGATCCCAAATTTTTCTCTTTTAGCAAAACCGTTGGTAGCTTTGACTGGGAAAAATGTTCCGAGTCCGGTGCCATGGTCTGATGAATGTCAGGAGAGTTTTACTGAATTACGAAAAGCATTGTGTTCAGCTCCTGTATTGGGTACACCTGATTACAGTAAGCCATTCACGCTCTACGTTCACGAGAGAGAAGGTTGCGCGTTGAGTGTTCTGACACAGACATTTGGTGATAAACAACGCCCTTGTGCGTATTTTTCATCAACATTAGATCCGGTAGCTAGAGTGTTACCTAGTTGTTTGAGAGCTACAGCGGCAGCTGAGGCTTCCATTCGACAATCTGCTGGTTTGGTGATGAACAACATGCTAGTGGTCATGGTTCCTCATGCGGTGGATACACTCATGAATCGAACCAAGACACAACACCTTACCAGTGCGAGACTATCTGGTTACGAGCTAACATTACTAGCGAGTCATATTCAGATTAAAAGATGTAATGTATTGAATCCAGCAACGTTGTTGCCGGCTAATCAAGAGTCGAGTGATTCCGAGCCACATGATTGTTGTTTTAGAACGGAGGAAGAGACAAAAGGACGTATTGACTTAAAGGATACTCCATTATCAGATCCAGATGGCACGCTGTATGTGGATGGGTCATGCTTTAAATTGGAGAATGGTGATGTGACTGCTGCTTACGCAGTAACGACTTTGAAGACGATTGTGGAGACTGCAAGAGTGAGTCAGAATTCTGCCCAAGCTGCAGAATTAATAGCTCTAACAAGAGCGTGTATTTTAGCTAAGGGAAAGAGAGTGAATGTTTTTACAGATAGTCAGTACGCATTTGGCGTGGCCCATAGTTTTGGCCGTTTGTGGAGAGAAAGAGGTTTCATTACGTCCTATGGGACTAAGATTCAACATGGTCAGCTAGTTAACGACTTGTTAGAATCTCTAACCTTGCCAACTGAAGTTGCGATTGTAAAGTGCAGTGCTCATAAAGCAATCACGGATGATGTTGGTCGTGGGAATGCTTTTGCTGATGAAACCGCTAAACAAACAGCTAGAGACATGATGAGCAGAATGTATGTTGCTATGTCTGCAAGATGGATTGCTGAGTCTGGAATGTGTGAGGATACAATGGAAAGTGTGAAAGAGATTCAGAAAGAGGCAACTGAGGAGGAAAAACGTGTATGGAGAGAAAGTACGGGCAAGTTGGATTCGAATGGGTGTTGGATTGATTTGACAGAACAACAGCGTTGGATGTTGCCTGATGCGTATGTGCTTGCAGTGGTGACGATGGTGCATGGAGTAGCGCATATAAGTTCTAAAGTAATCTGTAAGATGTTGGCTCCAGTCTGGAAGAATGATGGAATCAGTAAGTGTGCAGAGAGAGTGGTGAGAAATTGTATGGTGTGCCTGATGCATAATCCTGGCAAGGGAACTCCAACTCCTGCTGGTCACTTCGCTCCTCCTTCCTGCCCCTTTGAAGTGATTCAGTTAGACTTCATTCACATGGATCGCTGTAATAATTTGAAATACGTCCTGGTGGTAGTCTGTGCTTTCTCCAGGTGGATTGAAGCATACCCACTAAAGGACAATACTGCCCTATCAACTGCCAAAATTCTTCTCAAAGAATATTTCCCTGGATTCGGTATGCCACGGATTGTATGGTCAGATAACGGAAGTGAGTTTATAGGGAAAGTTATGCAGAGTGTGTGTGCCGGCCTAGGTCTGAAACAGAAGTTCCACAGTGCGAACCATCCCCAGTCTGCTGGTTTAGTGGAGGGTTACAATGGCACCCTCAAACTAAAACTAGCTAAAATACAAGCATCCACAGGTTTACCCTGGCCAGACGCACTTCCTTTGGCTTTGTTATCAACGAGAGCAACTGTACATTCTAGAGTGGGGCTTAGCCCCTACGAAATCGTTTTTGGCCGCACGGCAAATATTTGGGGTGTGCCGAGGCCTAAGGAGTTTTGTTCTCTAGAATATCCTATGTTGATAGACTACCTTTACGACTTGACTGCTAAATTGAGTCTTATTCACCAACAGGTTTTCGATGCATTGCCAAAGCCTTCGGAGAGTCCAGGGCATCAGCTGAAACCCGGCGATCAAGTGGTAATAAGAAATTTCGCGAGGACAAAGAACCTTCAGCCCAGATACATCGGCCCCTTCCAGGTCCTGCTTGTGACAAGAACCGCAGTTCGTGTAGCTGGTCGCAAGCATTGGGTGCACGCCTCTCATGTTAAGCGTGTACCTTTGCCACTTCCTTACGACGACTGGGTGAAGAAGGGAATTGGTGCCTCCGAATTTGAACACACGCCAAAGTTCATCCCTTTCAGCAATGCCGAATTGATCACTGACACTCCAAACTCTGACTCTCCTCCTGAAAAGACTCCTTTGAACTCTGAGCATTTGTTCCCTGCATCAGAAAAAACTCTGTCATCTGCGAACTTGAACACTGCAACAGCTACCAGTGATACACTATTTGCCGATCAAACAGTACCAGCAAAGCAAAGATACAATCTACGACCTCGTAATATGGACAAATAAAGCAGGCAACTGCCCATTGTGATATTTTGAAATTTTGAACTTTTGCCTTCAGCCAGGAAGTTTGCTATTGTTTTATTGTTTTTAAAAATTGCCTTGCCGTCTGGGTAGCCGTAGGGTCGTGGCTGTGTGCCTAGCTGAATCTGCGGGGGTCTGACACAAGGTCGATCTTTCTGTTGGTTCTGGGAACTCCCAGGGCTGATAGAGGCATTTTCATCTACGTACACATCATCAGTGGTCGCGAGCGGATTGTAGAAGATGGAGCTTCCTGCGCTGCAACGAGAAAATGTGATTTATGTTCGCAGAAACAGACTTTACAGAATCCTTCACAGCAAATGCTTTTTGATACAATGTGCCATTACATTCTTGATTGTTTTGATAACGTTGGTGGGTGGAATCGTTTTCGGTATAAGTTTGATTTTTGTGCCAGTTACTACAGTACCTCCCCTTGATCCTGTTACTTCTACTGTTTCCTCTATACACTCTTTTCATTCGTTTCCTGAACATGAGCAAGCTCGACGCTCAGAATTCATTAACAACACTTTTGTACAGCTCTTGCACCAACACCAACTGGTAGTTAACACTACAGACTGCTGGGTGTGTGGCTTGATACCCCACACTATGGATAAAGGTATTCCCTATCTGGTTTTGCCTTTCAGCTACAATGGATCATTTCAGGCCCTTCAAACCATCTTTGCTTATGCCCTTGAAACCTATCCTCCACGTCCACCACGTTCCACTAAATATAACTCTGCCAACAAAGCTTTAGTCCAGGGAATTATTGACATGATCAAGGACGTCAATAATACTCCATCATACCCTAGAGACGAATTGCGAGTATATTTGAGTTGGAATTCTTCAGAGTATCGCCTTAGTTTGGGAGAAAGCAAGCGTAAAAGCTCAACTCCAATCTGGGTCGTACCTCACCGAGGTCAGGTCTGTTTGCAAGGTAATGGGAGGAATCCGAGAGCTCAGCTAGGGAGGAGTGAGTGCGTAGAGACTTATGTGTTTCCGGCTAACTCTTCCCCTGCCTTTCTTACTGCTAGGGGTACCTACTTCATCTGTCGAGACAGAGCTTATACATGGTTGCCTGCCGACTTTTCAGGTTCATGTTATATTGCTCGACTGTTACCTCCGACATACACTGCTTCATCTGATTACCACAAAACCAGAGTAGCGAGAGGTGTCTTCAGCAAGGAAGATACTGCTGGTCAGGAAGCGGGAGACTTCTTCAAAGGTTTCCTTCCGTTCTGGGGGCCTATGGCCAATAGTAGAAACATACGTCAGCTAACACGGGTAGTTGAATCTACTATTACCGAAACTGCTGGTGCCCTTAGCAATTTGACAGCTGAGCTTCAGGCGGATAGACTCATGACGTTGCAGAGCCGTATGGTTTTGGACGTTATACTTGCAGATCGAGGTGGGGTATGCAGAATGATCCAATCGAGCTGCTGTGTCTTTATTCCTAATAATGCTCCAACAGTATACGAGGCGATCTCTAAGCTACACAAGATTTCCGACTCTATACACGTAGACAAGGGAAACTGGTCCTTCATGGAGTGGTTTTGGACTCTGATCTCAGCGTGGGGATGGAAGGTTCTAATGGTCATTGGTGTCATCTTAGTATTCCTCTTCTCATGCTGCCTGATTATCCAGTGTGGTCCTGCTCTGTGTAGTCTCTGTGCTGCAACTTGTTTTAGGAAACCACCTGCGTTTGGAGAAAAGGCACGAGAAAGGATGATGATACAACAGCATGTCACTGACCTGATGAGCATAGAATTAGATTCTGACATAGACTGAGTAATTGCCTATGTAAGGGCAAAAGGAGGGCCTGAGGTTCCGTGACGATTTGAACCCGTGTTTTCAATATTGTCGGAAATACATAATATTGGTATCAGCGAACCGCAAATGATCCATTTAGCATATCCTGGTGTTTTCGCTATGCTACGAGCAAGAGCACTCCTGTTATGAACACATTTCTGATCTACCCACGGCATCCATCTTAGATCATGGCAGCCATTTTGTATTTCTTGCCCTCACATACGCAATAACCTCTGATCACTTCATTTCGATTAAAGACACGTAGCCTTAGCCGGAGATTCACCTCTTTCATGACACGTGCACCTTAAACCAGATCACGCTGTAGCTGCATGACTCGACAAAGGCTGCCTCCTCTGCCCGAGGCCAGTCCTGCTAAACTGGTCTTCGTGTCCATTGTCCTGATCACGATTAGGCGGCCGAAGCCGGTAGCCTTGCCCATTTACAACCTACAAACATCTCTTATCCCGCTTTCCTATCTTCCACACCTGGCTCCGTTTCTTTCTTAGAACTCCAGATCTCAAGTAACCTTGGGTGTAGTGTGCATAGTAGGGCTAAGTGGAGTGCCACAGAATTTGCAACAAGCTCCATGGAACTCCGATTTGCTCTGTTACGCCGCCCGCCTCCACCTCCCTTTTAAGATATACCTTAACACTAATTTAAAACAATTAAAAATCACTTACCTCTTAACTGTGGCATCCCCGGGCTGCCCTCCTCCTCTTTGCGCCATTATAATACTGCTTAAGAAAACGTGCACGTCCACACATGCGCATTATTCCCAAGAAACGGAGGCGGGCGGCGAGCCAACTCCGCTCTGCTGCAGAGTGTGCAGAGTTTTACCTACTCAACATTCTCTATGGAACGCGGACGAGGCAAAACTCCACACACTCCACAAGCAGAGTGGAGTTCTCTGCCCACGGTTATTCTAGAGCCATAAGCTGCATTTTCTATGAATTGTATAATGGTACATCAAATTATGGAGTCCTGCTGTATTAAAAACATTATTGCCACCATTTCTTACACAAAGCTAGTGTCACATGCACTGTTTATAATTACACTCAATGGGAACATTACCCAACACCTCCAAAGGATAGTTCAAAAACATTTGAACAAAACCTTTGCTTGTTTTTCTTGTTTTTAAAAAAACAACATATTTTATTGAGGTTGTGAACGTCAACACAGGGTTTCCATATGATGATAGACATATAAATCATATATAGAAAGAAAATTACAGTTCACTTCTTATGTATCTATTTATTTATTTTATTTTATTTTAGAGTTTTATATAGCGCTAGCTAGGTATGGGCGGAAAATCCGTTTCGCTCGCGGATTTTGCGGATTTTCGGGAAATTCGCAATCCGCGAGATTCGCGAATCTCCCGCAAAATCCGCGAGCAGCGGATTTTGCTCGCACTGCTCGCACTGTTCGCGTGAGTTCGCGGCTTCCCAGTACAACTTCGCGCCCCGCGAATAAGTGCTAAATTGCAGAAATACGATTGTTAGACCTGGCACCTTGGCGTGAGTCTCCCTTCCACTTTTTGCTGATGTGCCTCCGATGTTTTGCTGGTTTTCCGATACTCAGGGCACTGCGCCACGGCTGATCCGTGCCGCAGTGCAAGTGCTCCCTACTGTAAATTGTACATACGATTGGTATCCATGATTGGTGCATTGGATTTACTGTTAGTCCCTAGTAAAGTGCACGAGAGAGTGCCGGGGCTTGTAGATGCCAATACTGCTGGTGGGCCTGCAGCGCTGGTTGCGCCACCCACCAAAGCAGCCGTAAAGATGTGTCTGGGAACTGCGACCGCAGAACCCGCGTGCGGTCTCGTACTGTCACGCTAGCTGGGCAAGTGTCCCCACTTGCCAGCACCGACCCTTCCCTTGGCTACATATTAGTCACCCCTATGGTAGGCCTGCGGGCAGGGTGCGTTGTAGGTGCAAGGTAGGACAAGCCCTGATGTGCGTGGCATGTCCTAGTAGTGACTTACAACGAAGACCATATTTCACTATTGAAGGCTACCTGCTCCATTAGGCCAGACTGAGCTGCGAGGATTATTACACCCTATAATCCCCGCAGGCTCAAGGAGCATGGTAGCGAGTCATGTTTAGTATGCCTGAACTCAGGATGATAAGATATTTCTTGTAGTCAAGTTTATTTTAATATCCTGGGTTTGCAAATGCTACTTTTAGAAAGTTAGCCTTTGCTTGCTTAACCATTTCAGCCGCCTCTGCTGGTATGTGTATCTGACTGTCTGGGATGTGTGAGTGACAGGGCTGGAGGGATGACAGGTGGTGAATGCGCAGATTACACCTTAGTAGGAGGTAGGAGTGCCTCTTGACTCGAACTGTCACTGTGCTCGGCCACCACAATGCTGGCTCCACCCTCCTGGGGAGCGGCGGATGACTCTGCCGGCACCTGGCCCAGGAAGAGCGAAGCCCCCATCAACAAGGTACTCTGGCCACCCCTGTCCGGACAATGCTGGCTCCACCTCCTGTGGGGCGTCTGATGCGCCTGCCCCTCACACTGAAAGCAGAAGCCGGAGTACACCCGCCGGGGTACTCCAGAACTGAGAGTGGCTATGCAAAGGCCCCCCTGGCCTGCGAGAACAAAAGAATTGGCCTATAAAAGAAGGAGCCCTGCTCCTTGAAAATTAGATCCGGTTTGGGCCACAGAAGGACTCTGCCCTACGAGAAGGACCGTGAGAGACAAGGAAGGGTGCTGACTCTTGCCTGTGTCTGGTGCCTTGCTGCTGAAGGAGAGGAAGACAAAAAGACTACGAAAAGACTTTTGCTCTACTTGTGCCAAACTCTGCTAAAGAGATCTCCAAGGGCTTGCAACTGAACTTGCCCCCTGACCAGCGTCCCAGGACCAGTGGACGCTACCCCCTTGGAAGGAAGCGACTGCGGGTGCTGACCATCGCCGCAGCACCGACGGAGGAATCTCCTCCAAGGCAACGACCTCCCGACCACCGTGACCGGGGCCCAAAGCAACAGCGGGAGCAAAGTAAGGACCAGCCGCCGCTGGCCCGAACACCGTGACCGCACCTGCACCGGGAGCCCGAGAGCAAAGCAAAGGAGGACCCGTCCGGTCCGAGCTCACGAGGTGACTGCATAGCGAGCAGTCACTCACCTGCAAAGACGGACAGTTGCCCTACGAGAATCCGCAAAGTCGGTAGCCTGCCCGACAGCCCAGCTGTGAGCCCACAGCTGCACCGACATTTGGCTGGGTACGTCCTGCACTTGGGGACCGTACTGCCACTTGTCACCGCCGCACAACCGCCGCCTCCAGGGTCGGAGCGGACGACGAGGAGAGGACCCTGCCGCCACAGAACACCGCTGCCCCGGATGACCAGTGACCTGCTCGGCTGAAGAGCCGCAACGATCAGCGACCCCGGGAAGGCAACGCGACGTGGGACAGATCCCCTGGAAGCCGCCGGCTCCACAAGAACTTTGAGTAACACCGGCCTACGGGCCTCAAGAGAACTGCATAAGAACTGTGGTAACCCGAATCAAGTAATCTGCAACCGTTTTCATAAAGTATATTGACTGTATTCGCAAGCCTGCTTAAAATCTATATAAAGATATATATTTTTACAGAATACAGTCTGGTCTCGTTGTGTGGTGGGTTGGTTGTAAAGGTGTACTGTTGCAAGTGTTTAACCCTATGTGCCCCAAAGATTAGCCTACGACTGCTTAAGCCACACTACCTAGAGGGTAAGCAGAGGTTGTCTGGAAGGTAACCCTCAGCCCTGACGAGGAAGAGAGAGTCCCTGCTTGTCGCTAGTGTTGCACTGCGCCAACTAGAGCCTCCCCCTTCCTACATTGGACGCAGCGGTGAGGATTTCGAATTTACACTTGCGATAGCTATACCTGAGCTTCTGACCACTACGCAAGGATTACGGTCCAGTTACTTAGCCACAGACTTTGATTTTTGAATTTTGCCGAAAGAAGATTCCGAGTGCAGAAACCATGCCGGGCACAAAGAGCCTGGATGGAGCGGAGTCCACGACCTCCGAGGTGTTGGAGGTAGAGTGGGACGCCGCAAAGCTGGACAAATACTCGAAGATGGAACTGAAGTTTTTCTGTAGGAAACTCAAGGTTCCGCACGCTGGTTGCAAAAACAAACCGGAATTCTACAAGGCCCTGAAAGCCTGGGTGGAGTCCAGAAAGACCCCGGAAGAGCAAGACGTCCTCGCCGAGCAGAATACGACGGAGGAGCAGAATGCGCTTGGGGATCTGATCTATCTAGAGAGGCAAGACAGCGAGCACAGCTTGGGTAAAGGCCTGTCGCCAGAGGAGCTGGCGGACAGGAAGGAAACCCGGAATCACGAGAGAAAGTTGGCAGAAATGAAAATCCAGCTGGAGCTTGAAACCAAAAGAATGGCGCTGGAAGAGCGAAAGCACCAGATGGATTACGAAATAAAAATGAGGGAGATAAGTCTCAAGGAGAGAGACTTGGATCGGCCTCCCTCTGGTGGCAGCGCATCGCCAGTGCAGGTAGAGTCAAGAGTGCACATCCCGAAGGACGTAGTTAAGGAGTTCTTTAAGGGGGATGACATAGGACAGTGGTTTAGGGCATACGAGGTAGCCATGTCCTCCCACCGGGTCCCTGACAAGGATTGGGGAGCGGGGTTGTGGGGAAGGTTCCTTAGCGAAGGGAGAGATACCTTGCTAGATTTGCCCGTTGAGAATCAGAGATCCTATGCCCACATGAAAGAAGCTTTATTAAACAGGTACGGGCTTACCCCTGAAATGTATAGACAGAAGTTTAGGGGATGTACTAAGCGGCCTGGGAATACGTATGTGGAGTATGTGACTTACTTTTGCAGAGCACTGGATGGTTGGGTGAAAGGTAACAAAGTTAATGATTTTCAAGGTCTCTTTGATTTAATTGCATGGGAGCACTTGTCTGATCACTGTTTTCCTGAGTTACGCCAACACCTGATCGATAGCAAGCTGTCCAACCCGAGGAAGCTTGCTGAGGAGGCGGACCGCTGGCTCAGCACCAGGGTCCACAAGGGTCCCGTGGGAGATTCCGCCAAGAGTGGGCAGGGTCCCCAGCAGAAGAGTGGGGGGGACAAGGGGGGAAAACAGAAAGGGTTCCAAACAGGCCCCCAAAGTAGTTCCCAAGGGAATCCGCAGCAGGGTTCTCAGCCTCCCCCACCCCCGAAGCAGAATGGGGCCCCGACAGGTAAACCTGTTCCAAAGGGGCCCTTCAATTGTTTCAAATGTGGCGAGCCTGGGCACATATCCAGTGACCCCAAGTGTCGCCTATTTGGAAAACCTGCACCCACTGGTGCTCCGCCCCGACAAGTGACTAGCGTTCACCTGGGAGAAGAAATGATGGTCCCGGGGGGTGGAGATCCCGTTCACATGACCCTGGTCTCGTTAGGAGACAGCGAGATGATCCCTACAAACTACCTGCCCTCTAACACTAAAAAATATGGGCAGGTGGTGATCATCAATGGTAAGGAAGCCGAGGCTCTTAGAGACACAGGAGCCAGTGTGACTGCAGTGAGGCAGCACCTGGTGTCTCAAGAGCAGGTTGTACCCCATGCCTACTATAGGGTTATCAACGCTGATAATTCTGAGAGTCAGTGTCCGATGGCTCAAGTTCCCTTCGAGTGGGGGGGGGTCTCTGGTACTCTGCAGGTCTGTGTGAGAAAAACCATGCCTGTTGACTGTTTGCTAGGGAACGACTTGGAGCACTCCCCTTGGGAAAAGGTGGAGAAAACGACTCACCTGCGGATGGTGGGTCTGCCTGACTGGGCGTGCGTGACCACCCGGTCGATGGCAGCCAGTAAGGGTGATCGAGAGGTCCTGGGGCCTGATGGAGAGGCCCAGGAACCGGCCTTAGGGAGAAGGCGCAGGGGGCGCGGGAAACCGGCCCCTGACGTTCCTACGGTCCAGGAGGAGGCAGACCTTGAGGGGGATGCCCTGGAGCCTACAGGGGAACAGATCGCCGAACTGGGGGACCTGCCTGAGCTGACCCATTGGCAGCAAGAAGGAGGACCCTCCAGGGAGGAATTCTGCAGGGAGCAGAAAGAATGCCCTTCTCTCATGGGTATGCGGCAGCAGGCTGCAGACCAGGCCAATGGTGTTCAGGCCAAAACACATTACGTGTACTGGGAGAACGACCTCCTGTATTCGGAGCCTAAGGCTGCTGAACCTGGGTCAGCCCGTGTGCTGGTGGTACCCCAGAGGTTCAGAGCCTTCCTACTGGGTCTGGCTCATGATGTGCCTTTAGCAGGACATTTGGGGATGGACAAGACCTATGACAGGCTTGTCACCCACTTCTACTGGCCCCAAATGCATAAAAGCTCAGACGCTTATTGCAGAACCTGTCCGACTTGCCAGGCAAGTGGGAAGACGGGAGGGAAGAACAAGGCTCCCCTCCAACCCTTCCCTGTGGTCGGTACGCCATTCCAGCGAGTGGGTACTGACATCGTTGGGCCTCTGGACCCCAAGACCGCCATGGGCAACAGGTTCATCCTGGTCTTGGTGGACCATGCCACCCGGTACCCTGAAGCCATCCCTCTGAGGACAGTGACGGCTCCCGTGGTGGGGCGTGCACTGAAAGGAATTTTCTCACGAGTAGGATTCCCTCTAGAGGTGGTGAGCGACAGGGGGACCAATTTCATATCGAAATATATGAAGTCCCTTTGGCAGGAGTGTGGCGTAACGTACAAGTTCACCACACCCTACCATCCCCAAGGTAACGGGTTGGTTGAAAGATTCAACCGAACCCTCAAAGGCATGATCATGGGCCTAGAAGGTCCGATGAGGCGTAAGTGGGACGTCCTCTTGCCATGCCTGCTTTTTGCATATCGCGAGGTACCACAGAAGTCCCTAGGGTTCAGCCCCTTTGAACTGCTGTACGGCCACCCCGTGAGAGGACCACTGAGTTTGGTAAAGGAAGGCTGGGAGCAATCTCCCAGGAAACCTCCCCAGAATGTATATAGCTACATGCTGGCCTTCAGAAACCAAACCAGGCGCTTCAGACAACTTGCCGAGGCAAATCTGGAAGCGAGCCAGGAGGAAATGAAGCGGTGGTACGATCAGAATGCCACTCTGGTCGAGCTTTAGCCTGGACAGGAGGTGTATGTCTTGGCCCCAGTGGAGCCCTGTGCCCTTCAGGATAAGTGGACAGGACCATTTGAGGTTGTGGAGCGCAAGAGCCCCGTGACATACTTGGTGGACATGAAGACGCCCAGGAACCCTTTGCAGGTCCTACATGTCAACCGCCTCAAGCCCCACTTGCGAAGGTCCGAAGTGGGCATGTTGTTGGCAACCGATGACGGAATGGAGGAGGAGTCGGAGCCTCTTCCTGACCTCTTGGTGGCCTGTGAGAAGGATGGGTCAGTGGATGGAGTTAACCTCTCACCCTCCCTGACCGCCGAACAACAGGAGGACTGCCGCCAGTTGCTGGGGCAGTTTCCAGACCTGTTCTCCCTGGTTCCGAGTGTCACAGATTGGTGCATCCATGATGTGGACACTGGAGACAGCTTACCGGTGAAGCATAAGGCTTACAGGGTAACTGACAGGGTACGGGCCTGCATCAAGGAGGAGGTCTCCAAGATGCTTGCCCTCGGGGTGGTTGAGTCTTCCAGCAGTCCTTGGTCCAGCCCCGTGGTCTTGGTGCCGAAGGCTGCTGCGCCGGGAGCCACACCCGAACTCCGGTTCTGTGTGGACTACAGAGGACTCAATTCAGTCACGAAGACTGACGCGCACCCCATCCCCAGAGCTGACGAGCTCATTGATCGGCTAGGGGCTGCCCGGTTTCTCAGCACGTTTGATTTAACGTCTGGGTACTGGCAGATCGCCTTGACCGATGGGGCAAAGGAGAGGTCGTCATTCTCTACACCAGATGGGCATTTCCAGTTCCGGGTTATGCCATTTGGAATGAAGAATGCCCCTGCCACCTTTCAGAGATTGGTCAACCAGGTGTTGGCTGGACTGGACGAGTTCAGTGCCGCCTACCTGGATGACATCGCGGTGTTCAGCGGCACCTGGCCCGAACACCTGCGACACCTCTGGGAAGTGTTGATGGCCCTGCGCAGAGCAGGCCTCACAATCAAGGCAAGCAAGTGCCAGATTGGGCAGGGTTCAGTGGTGTACTTGGGACACCAAGTTGGGAGTGGCAAGGTAGCCCCCTTGCAGCCCAAAATCGAAACCATCCTGGCTTGGGAACCCCCCAAGACCCAGACTGCAGTGAGAGCCTTCCTGGGGCTCACTGGGTATTACAGAAGGTTTGTCAAGGGCTATGGCACGATCGTGACCCCCTTGACAGAGCTGACTTCGAAAAAGCAGCCCAGGAATGTGATTTGGACTGACACCTGTCAGAAGGCTTTCGACACCCTGAAGACTGCCATGTGCACGGCGCCCGTGCTCCTGGCCCCCGATTTCTCCAAGGAGTTCATTGTGCAAACAGACGCTTCAGAGCATGGTGTAGGGGCTGTTCTTTCACAGATGACTGAGGAGGGCTTTGACCAACCCGTAGCCTTCATAAGTCGGAGGTTACTTCCACGGGAAAGTAGGTGGAGTGCAATAGAGCGTGAAGCATTTGCTGTGGTCTGGGCGCTGAAGAAGCTAAGACCCTACTTGTTTGGGTCTCACTTCCGAGTTCAGACGGACCACAGGCCCCTCAGATGGTTGATGCAAATGAGGGGTGAGAACCCGAAACTGTTGAGGTGGTCCATTTCTCTACAGAGTATGGACTTTACGGTGGAACACCGCCCTGGCACCGATCACGCCACCGCTGACGGTCTGTCCAGATTTTTCCGCCTTAGTGATGTGGAACTCCCTGGGGAAGGGTAGTTCCCCCCACATTTCAGCTGGAGGGGACACATGTTAGACCTGGCACCTTGGCGTGAGTCTCCCTTCCACTTTTTGCTGATGTGCCTCCGATGTTTTGCTGGTTTTCCGATACTCAGGGCACTGCGCCACGGCTGATCCGTGCCGCAGTGCAAGTGCTCCCTACTGTAAATTGTACATACGATTGGTATCCATGATTGGTGCATTGGATTTACTGTTAGTCCCTAGTAAAGTGCACGAGAGAGTGCCGGGGCTTGTAGATGCCAATACTGCTGGTGGGCCTGCAGCGCTGGTTGCGCCACCCACCGAAGCAGCCGTAAAGATGTGTCTGGGAACTGCGACCGCAGAACCCGCGTGCGGTCTCGTACTGTCACGCTAGCTGGGCAAGTGTCCCCACTTGCCAGCACCGACCCTTCCCTTGACTACATATTAGTCACCCCTATGGTAGGCCTGCGGGCAGGGTGGGTTGTAGGTGCAAGGTAGGACAAGCCCTGATGTGCGTGGCATGTCCTAGTAGTGACTTACAACGAAGACCGTATTTCACTATTGAAGGCTACCTGCTCCATTAGGCCAGACTGAGCTGCGAGGATTATTACACCCTATAATCCCCGCAGGCTCAAGGAGCATGGTAGCGAGTCATGTTTAGTATGCCTGAACTCAGGATGATAAGATATTTCTTGTAGTCAAGTTTATTTTAATATCCTGGGTTTGCAAATGCTACTTTTAGAAAGTTAGCCTTTGCTTGCTTAACCATTTCAGCCGCCTCTGCTGGTATGTGTATCTGACTGTCTGGGATGTGTGAGTGACAGGGCTGGAGGGATGACAGGTGGTGAATGCGCAGATTACACCTTAGTGGGAGGTAGGAGTGCCTCTTGACTCGAACTGTCACTGTGCTCGGCCACCACAATGCTGGCTCCACCCTCCTGGGGAGCGGCGGATGACTCTGCCGGCACCTGGCCCAGGAAGGGCGAAGCCCCCATCAACAAGGTACTCTGGCCACCCCTGTCCGGACAATGCTGGCTCCACCTCCTGTGGGGCGTCTGATGCGCCTGCCCCTCACACTGAAAGCAGAAGCCGGAGTACACCCGCCGGGGTACTCCAGAACTGAGAGTGGCTATGCAAAGGCCCCCCTGGCCTGCGAGAACAAAAGAATTGGCCTATAAAAGAAGGAGCCCTGCTTCTTGAAAATTAGATCCGGTTTGGGCCACAGAAGGACTCTGCCCTACGAGAAGGACCGTGAGAGACAAGGAAGGGTGCTGACTCTTGCCTGTGTCTGGTGCCTTGCTGCTGAAGGAGAGGAAGACAAAAAGACTACGAAAAGACTTTTGCTCTACTTGTGCCAAACTCTGCTAAAGAGATCTCCAAGGGCTTGCAACGGAACTTGCCCCCTGACCAGCGTCCCAGGACCAGTGGACGCTACCCCCTTGGAAGGAAGCGACTGCGGGTGCTGACCATCGCCGCAGCACCGACGGAGGAATCTCCTCCAAGGCAACGACCTCCCGACCACCGTGACCGGGGCCCAAAGCAACAGCGGGAGCAAAGTAAGGACCAGCCGCCGCTGGCCCGAACACCGTGACCGCACCTGCACCGGGAGCCCGAGAGCAAAGCAAAGGAGGACCCGTCCGGTCCGAGCTCACGAGGTGACTGCATAGCGAGCAGTCACTCACCTGCAAAGACGGACAGTTGCCCTACGAGAATCCGCAAAGTCGGTAGCCTGCCCGACAGCCCAGCTGTGAGCCCACAGCTGCACCGACATTTGGCTGGGTACGTCCTGCACTTGGGGACCGTACTGCCACTTGTCACCGCCGCACAACCGCCGCCTCCAGGGTCGGAGCGGACGACGAGGAGAGGACCCTGCCGCCACAGAACACCGCTGCCCCGGATGACCAGTGACCTGCTCGGCTGAAGAGCCGCAACGATCAGCGACCCCGGGAAGGC
This sequence comes from Lissotriton vulgaris, assembly GCF_964263255.1. Lineage (NCBI taxonomy): Eukaryota > Metazoa > Chordata > Amphibia > Caudata > Salamandridae > Lissotriton > Lissotriton vulgaris. The sequence continues at coordinate 129,712,330 of NC_141685.1, forward strand.
AACGCGACGTGGGACAGATCCCCTGGAAGCCGCCGGCTCCACAAGAACTTTGAGTAACACCGGCCTACGGGCCTCAAGAGAACTGCATAAGAACTGTGGTAACCCGAATCAAGTAATCTGCAACCGTTTTCATAAAGTATATTGACTGTATTCGCAAGCCTGCTTAAAATCTATATAAAGATATATATTTTTACAGAATACAGTCTGGTCTCGTTGTGTGGTGGGTTGGTTGTAAAGGTGTACTGTTGCAAGTGTTTAACCCTATGTGCCCCAAAGATTAGCCTACGACTGCTTAAGCCACACTACCTAGAGGGTAAGCAGAGGTTGTCTGGAAGGTAACCCTCAGCCCTGACGAGGAAGAGAGAGTCCCTGCTTGTCGCTAGTGTTGCACTGCGCCAACTAGAGCCTCCCCCTTCCTACAACGATCTTAGCAAAACTGAAACTACTTACCAGGTTCAAAAGTTCAGGCTCATCATTAGTAGCCATTTCCTGTAGTGCTTCCTGAGGGGCCCCTCCAGAGTTCAGTTGCCAGTTGCAACTATTATGTGACCCTGCTCTGAACCTCAGAATAGTTACACATATGCCACAAAGGTCCTGAATTACAGCTAAGGGAGACAAGCAGGAGCCAGGCTGGAAGTTAAAATCCATTAATCAGCCCCTAATTCATTATTGTCAGTTGGGGCAGGGCAGGTGTTGTAACTAATTTTGCAACAATGAAAGCACTTAGCAAGTGCAAAAGATCACTAATCAGGGCGCACTAAGGAAGCAGGTGCCAGCTAAAAAAATATTCTGTGACACATTAATCAGCCCCAAATTAATTCAGGTCACTTGAGGCAGGGAAGGTGTGCTTTGCTTTGCCGAAAATAATGTACACTGGACAACCAGAGGGTGTGGTGATGAAACAGAGGGTGGCATGGGTGGGCCAGAGGGTGGCATGAGTAGTCAGAGAGTGGCAGTGGTGACAGAGAGTGGCAGTGATGAAGAAGAGTGTCCCAAACAGGCTGGACACGTAGAAACAACAAGTTCGCAAAACTTGCGACCCGACAGGTAAGTTCGCAAATTGCGAAATTGTAAAAACCCTCGCGAACTGGCAGAAACACGGGCGAACACAAAAAAAAAATCCGCAAATTCGCGGGAATTCGCGGATTTTGCGGATTGCGAGTTCGCAAATCCGCAAAATTCGCGAACGCGAGATTCGCAAAATTCGCCCATGCTTAGCGCTAGCCAGACCCGAAAGTATCAGAGCTCTTTACATCAGGATCACTCCAAAGATACATAAACATAATAGTATGTACAATGACTCAAGACGCAGCGCATAATATCGTAGAGAGCACAGTGTCACTCGTAGGGTATGTTAACTCAATAGTATGTACAAAGACTTGTCGTCAACAAAAGCACAATGACTTGTGGCAAGATTAGACCAGGGAGGGGGGATGTAGGAGAGCCATGAGGAGAGTGAGCTAGAGGTCTTAATGTCAAAGTGTCCGTGTGCTGCTGTGGGCAGGCTTCGGTGGTTAGGTGGTATCTATCCATTTGGGAGAGATCGGTTGAGGAGGAAGTATTTGAGCTGCCTTTTGAATTGCAAGTAAGAGAGGATAGTCCTGATATGGACTGGTATGGAGTTTCAGATTTTGGGTACCTTTCCTGCAAAGGATCGAATGCGTTTTTAGGGCTCGCCTTTCCTATTCCACAGGAATAGGAAAAAAAGCCCTAATGCAGCTAAACCACTACTTAAGGCCAAGGGCTCTCCCCAAAAGCGGATTTTGGGAAGTGCACCCTCGTGCACGAGCTTGCCTGAGCCTTCTGCCTATCAGCCTGCCAGTTCTCCTCCCCTAATTATTCACTTCACTTATTCACGGCCGTAGGCCGTGACTCTGGCTCTTCAAAGGCTCTGCTCCCCGCCCCCCCGCCTGCACTTCACGCCCCTGTCGCTTCATCTGCTTGCCTTCTGTCCCTTAATCTCCCCGTGACTCCCCCTCACCTCTCCCACTCCACTGCTTCAGGCCCCCACTATTTGCTCGGGACATTGCTTGTTTTAACATGTTGTTTTAGCTACAGCCCTCCCCTCACCTCCATTGTACAACCGCCTTATTAATGCAATGTGGCAATGAAGTTATTATAAACTGGTATATGTTTGCCGATATTATTTCTATAGGTATGGACCCAGCTTGCGGTTTGAGGCAATGTTTTGGTTTCCAGCCAGAGCTCGCCTGCCCTTTACATCAGTGCTTGCTTGTTAGCAGTGGCTTAATTTTGCGAAAGACTGTACTAAAACAGCTTTGCTTTCAACGTGAGGTGATGTTTTTGTTTTTTTCGTTCTCGCTACAGCTTCCCCAGCATTTGTCATGCCGCATTATTAGTGCTCCATGCCTCGGCATCAACCACTTAGCATTGCTTCTACGGTGATGTTTTTATTTACATATTAGCTACAGCCCTCCCCCCACCACCGCTGTACGATCACCCCTGCCCTTTACGTTAGTGCTTGCTGCTTGCTTGTTAATGGTGGCTTAATTTTGCGAAAGACTGCAGCTACAGCTTTGCTTTCCACAGAAGGTGATTTTTTCGAGGCTATATTTTGGTTTTAGCTACAGCTCTTTCGCTGTAGCAACTGCTTTGCTTATGTCGTGTTTTGCATTTCGTTTTCGCAACGGCATTTCTCAGACCGCATTCTTAGTGATCCATGCCTCTGCATCAACACATTAGCGTTGCTTCTGAGGCTACGTTTTTATTTTCATTTTAGCTACAACCCTCCCACACCTCCTGTTACATTCTGTATATATAGTACAAATGTGTTAAGTACATGTATTTACATATATCACTTTAAGGCATGAGACTTGTTATCTTCTGCAATTGATTCTATATTCTAAACAGAGCTTTGTTAATGTAGCATTCTGTACTGGTTAGACAGTTGTATCCTGCTGCCATCCAGTCTGGACTTATGCTGTGCTGTTTCTTCAATAAACTACTTAAAATCTTTGGATTGCATCTTTACAAATTTTGGCGACGAGGACCTATTACTCCTGCCTTTCTCAGCACAGGAGCGGAGTATAAACTGAACCCATGGAAATTTTTCAACTTATTTTCAACTTTATGGATTTTCATTAAGCTGCATCATTATTCAAGGTACTGTTCCTTTACATCATTTTCCTGGTGTTTACTACCTCGAGACTGGCTTTTTATTATATTTTATACAATTTTATTTCATTTCGTTTTTCAAATCTGCCAGCGTGTGGACACTTTTCTGTTTTGGCTCCACATCCATTTTACTTCATTCATATTTATTTGTTGTATGCGCTCAAAATCGTACCTGCAGCGTTGGAAATTTATTTTTAAAGCGCATTTGATCCAGCGCTACGAAGCCTGCATCCTTTGAATTTCACCGTGACACGTGAAGTATTGAGGCCTTCGTGTGTATTCGCGCTGCTGCCTGGAAACAAGATTACGCGTCTCTTCAAGTGACGTTTGTTACCGTGCTGCCTAGTAACGAGACTTTGTTTTGCTTTTGACGTAACACGCGCGTTTTACAACCGAACGTCTCGCATTGCATGTTACTTAGCTACGATACTAACAATACGGAAGAAGCCGCGGTGACGCATTGCTTCGTGTGGTTACCTGGCAACAACAACAACACGGAAGCAGCCGTTTTATCATTTCTTCATGTGCTTACTCGGCGAATAACACGGAAGCTTTCTCTACCATTATTATTGGTATTTCAGCAAATTAGTAACACGGAAGAGTTTTAAACACTTTCAACCAAGTGTTTCTTTTGAAGTCCATTGTTTCCTTTGCTGTGATCTGCTGAAGTTTTCTCACGGTAACATTTTATTTTAAATGAAATAGTATATCTACCATTCAGCACCTGGATAAATCTTACTATTATATTTAAATTTATTTTCCTCTACTTTATTTTCAATTTTTTTTTAATTATTAAAAATGCAATTTTATCCCCCAGCCAAATTTTTACAAAATAAAGGTGATCCTCCCATGCCATGGTCCAGATGGAAGGGGGAATTCTTTAACTATATGAAGGTTATTGATTGGGAACGCATGGGCGCTGAAAGAAAGAAAAGCATTTTACTTCACTGCCTTGGTTCAGAAGGCCAAGAAATTTTCAGAACATTGCCACAGTCTGTTTCACGTATGGGGGAAGGTGATGCTTTGAATGTCTATGTTAAAGCTTTGTATCCCTATGTAGTGAAAAAGACATGGTAAGTACTACTAGTCATGAGGTGGTTGGAAAAGAAGATATGAGGGAGGACATGAAATGTTGGAGTCTCAAATATTTACAACAAGCGGTGGTGAGGGACAGAGTCTCTGAATTAAGCAGAAAGCTCTCACCCAGTCAAGAGATCAGGGCTAGATCCAACACCGTTTTTTAGCTCACTGCACCATCCCAGTTTCAGAACCTGGCTGTATGCAAATTAGTCTGTTCCTGTCCCAGTGCATGATGGGAACAGGGCAAACCAAACTACAAAAGCCAATTCTTATACTGGGAAGGAAACAAGCTCCCGGGGACCGGTTTCTGGCATTACAGCCGTCTTCGGCCCGGTTTGCTTGAATCCTGATGGTGCAATGAGCAAGGGTCTCACATCTGAGAATACCCTTCCACGCTTAGGGTGGACAAAAATATTTACAACAAGGGGTGGTGAGGGACAGAGTCTCTGAATTAAGCAGAAAGTTCTCACCCAGTCAAGAGATCAGGGCTAGATCCAACACCGTTTTTTAGCTCACTGCACCATCCCAGTTTCAGAACCTGGCTGTATGCAAATTAGTCTGTTCCTGTCCCAGTGCATGATGGGAACAGGGCAAACCAAACTACAAAAGCCAATTCTTACACTGGGAAGGAAACAAGCTCCCGGGGACCGGTTTCTGGCATTACAGCCGCCTTCGGCCAGGTTTGCTTGAATCCTGATGGTGCAATGAGCAAGGGTCTCACATCTGAGAATACCCTTCCACGCTTAGGGTGGACAAAAATATTTACAACAAGGGGTGGTGAGGGACAGAGTCTCTGAATTAAGCAGAAAGCTCTCACCCAGTCAAGAGATCAGGGCTTTGAATGTCTATGTTGAAGCTTTGTATCCCTATGTAGTGAAAAAGACATGGTAAGTACTACTAGTCATGAGGTGGTTGGAAAAGAAGATATGAGGGAGGACATGAAATGTTGGAGTCTCAAATATAGCAAAGTGTTTTGTTGTTTCTATTGTACAAAGGAGCTGTGTCATTATAAGTACTATGAAGTCTCCTGTTTGTTCTTTTCATGTATATAGTAAGGAAATAAATCTAATGGTTGATTCAGGGTCACCATGGACGATCATCACTAAAGAACACTTTAGTGAGAGACTTGTAAATGTATGTGATATTAGAAATGTACTACCATCTGATATCATTGCCGAAAGTTTCAATGGATCTATTCTGTGTGCCTACACCCCCACTAGAACGCTCCGTTCATCTTCAAAGAATAGGCTGGTAGTCCCTAGGTTTGCTAAGGTTAGATGGGGAGGTAGAGCCTTTTCCACCTTGGCTCCCAAACTGTGGAACTCCCTTCCCCTTGAGCTCACCAGTCAATCCTCCTTGACAATTTTCAAAAAACTTCTCAAAACCTGGCTTTTCTCTCAAGCATATTAGATTCTTGCTCTCCCAAATGGCCTTTGGTCTACCTATCTGGAGTCTGGACTTTCTATGTCTGTTCGTATTGCGCCTTGATGCCCCTTGGGGCTAAGTTTTGCGCGGTATAAAAACGCCATTCATTCATTCATTCATCTATCATTGATATTGAGGGTTTCTTAAAGGTACCACTTACTTTCAGGAACAGAACTGCTATGATTAAGTTATACATTGCGGTCAAGGGTGTTAATGTTTTAGGTTGGCATGACCAATATGAGTTAGGTATCATTCTCAACCCTCGTTCAAAAGATCCGGTATCCCTATGTAGTGAAAAAGACATGGTAAGTACTACTAGTCATGAGGTGGTTGGAAAAGAAGATATGAGGGAGGACATGAAATGTTGGAGTCTCAAATATAGCAAAGTGTTTTGTGATGATTTGGGGTAGTTAAAACATTTTGCACACAAAATAGTGTTAAAAAAAGATGCAGTTTCGGTTAAACAAAAATTGAGAGGTGTTCCTCTCAATGTGAGAGATGAGTTGAAGGAGATGTTAAATGACCTTCTTAAAGAGGATACAATCGAACCAATTGAGTCCTCAGAATGGGTTTCTCCCATCGTTCTAGTGCGGAAACCTGATCAAAAATTGCGCGTATGTATTGATTTAAGAGCTTTAAATTCAAATATAATAATAGACTGTCATCCTCTACCCAACATCAATGAGCTTGTTTCCCTATTTGATGGTGCGCAGATCTTTACCACACTTGATCTCAGATCAGAGTATCATCAAATTGAGTTGACTGAGGAATCAAAGAAGTACACTGCATTTATCACACCGATGGGGTTATTTCAATATAAGAGAATGCCTTTTGGGTTAGCCTCAGCGGCCTCTGTCTTTCAGAGAGTAATGTTTAAAATTTTCAGAGACTTGGATTCCTTTGTCAAGTGTTTCCAAGATGACATTTTAGTATTTTCAAAAAATGAACTTGAACATGTGTCACATCTGGATCAAGTGTGCAAAAGACTTGAGGATAGTGGCCTCACCTTAAAAGCACATAAATGTAAACTGTTTTGTAAATCAGTTGAGTATCTAGGACATACATTATCGGGGGAAGGTTTAGTTCCCAAGAAATCCAATGTAGAAGATATTCTTAAAGCACCAGCTCCAGTCAATAGAGAACATTTACTGTCCTTTTCAGGCATGTAAGAGTACTACAGTAAGTTTGTAGAAAATGTTGCAACCAAAATGGAACCGTTAAGAAAGTTGTTAAGGCAGAAGGTAACTTTTGAATGGAAAGATGAACAAGACAAGGCCTTTCAGGATATTAAAAATGATATTGTTAGTGCCCCTACTTTGAAACCATTTAGGATGGGTCATAAGTGCATTATAACTACTGACGCTAGCTTGTATGGGCTTGGTTGTTTTCTATCTCAACGTGATGGGAATACTGAGTGGAATGTTGCTTTTTCATCCAGAACCCTGACTGATACTGAACGGAGATATGCTGTCATAGAGAAAGAGTTGCTTGCATGTGTGTGGGCAGTAGAACATTTTAGAATTTATGTTGGGGGCAGCAATTTTGTGATTAGGACAGATCATAAACCACTTATACACATACCATCAGTTGGTGGAGGATGGAATTCTACGGCAAGGATTGCACGTTTGGCGTCTAAATTGCAAGAGTATAATTTTACTGTGGAATACATTCCTGGCAAGAAAAATGTAACTGCGGATTTTCTTTCACGTCTACCTTGTAGTGTGTGTTCAGACAAGGTAAATGTTGTTAATGATATGGACTTTGTATTGGGTGTGACGGATGTAATTCCATCCCATTATCAAGAAATTACTGAAAGTAGGTGGAAAGATTCACAAGATGCAGATGAAGTTTTGGTACTTCTCAAGAAATATGTGATGGAGGGCTGGCCCAGCAAAAATTGTATTAGGTCAGATGTGTTACCATTTTTCCATATTGCTGATGAATTATTTTTAGAAGGAGATTTTCTATTTAAATCCGGAAAATGTATCCCACCACATGGTCTACGAGAGTTGATTTTAAAGTTGGCACACAAAACACATCCCGGCATTTCTGCAATGAAGCGTCTGATTATATTGCACTTTTGGTGGCCAGGCATGGACAGATTCATAGATCGCACGGTTAGGGATTGTTGTGAATGTTGTGATAAGGACAAAATGTTAAAGGTTCATGTGCCACCGCTTAAACCTGTCCAATGGCCGCTAGTTCCTTGGAGTAAGATTGCTTTCGACATCTCTGGTCCTTTCTCTATCCTACCAGAAACCTCACGCTTTGCTCTGGTCATGATTGACTTTCACTCGAAGTGGCCTGAGGTAATATTTGTTGCCAAGGCTACTACGAGTGCGGTCATCAATTTGTTTAGAGAAGTCTTTTCACGGGAGGGTTGTCCTTCTACTTTGGTCTCGGATAATGGTGTGCAATTAGTCTCTGCAGAGATGGAAAGTTTTCTGAAGGGGTGTCAGATTAAACATGTGCGCACTTCTTTGTATGAACCCCATGAGAATGGACAGGTTGAGCGCTTTACCCGGGTTTTGAAAGGGTTTGTAGTGGATGCAGTTAAGGAAAAGGGTGATTGGTTGAATATTGTTAGAGAAAAATTATGGACTTACCGCATCACTCCACATACCACCACGGAAGTTAGCCCTTTTAGATTACTTAAGGGTTGAGAACCTGTTTCGGCTATTTGCCCTTGGTGGTTTAAAGAGAAGTGTACTGAAGTAATGGTAAACAAAGTTGATATTCAGGAGGTTGCTGAATAAGTTGTTTGCAAACAGGACAAAGCCACGTCATGGTACAATAATAAATGGAAGACTAAAGAACATGACTTTGTTGTGGGTGATTGGGTGAGGATTCTCAATCCTTTTCTTGTCAGTAAAGGTATGAGTAAATATGGTAGACCTATTCAAATAAAAAAAGTTTTGAGAAATACTGTCATCACCCAAGATGGTAAGGTTTGGAATTCAAGAAGGGTGGCTAAGTGTCCTGTGCAAAATATCAAACGGTACCAAGAAGATTCCGTGTTTGAAAACAAGAGTGTTGATGTACCAATTTGTGATTCAGTAGCATCTAGAATCAAAAGTAATGTTCGGGTCAGGAACAGGCCCATTTCTTTACATGATTTTGTATAAGTCATCGTTTTCATTCATTTGTAAATGTGTTTTATTTAAAGGGGGAGATGTGTTACATTCTGTATATATAGTACAAATGTGTTATGTACATGTATTTACATATATCACTTTAAGGCATGAGACTTGTTATCTTCTGCAATTGATTCTATATTCCAAACAGAGCTTTGTTAATGTAGCATTCTGTACTGGTTAGACAGTTGTATCCTGCTGCCATCCAGACTGGACTTATGCTGTGCTGTTTCTTCAATAAACTACTTAAAATCTTTGGATTGCATCTTTACACCTCCATTATACCACTGCCTTATTCATACTATATAGCAATTAAGTTCTTAAAGACTGCTGTGTGTTTGCCGCTATTATTTGTATACTTATGGACCCAGCCACCAGACTTACACAGAAGATTGCTTTACTTTGCCATTTTGTTCGATGCATTGCTTCGGTTTCCAGCTCTCCTGCCCTTTACATTGGTGCTTGCTTATAACACCTACACACTCTGCATCACTTGGTGCGCTCAGCAAAGTTAGTAATCCTATATTGTAGCAAACTATATGGACATTTAACTGAGTTCCTTTTACAGTAATGTACTCAATGTGCTGTTAGTGTAAGCAAACAAAACAGCCCACAGTAGTCCGTGCGCTTAGCAAACACGCCAAACAGTTAATAAGCATGTATTGTAACCAGCTATATGGACATCTAACTGCGCTCCCTATAACAGTTTTGTCATCAATATGTTCTCAGCGCAAACTTGCCTAAAAAATATTTGGTGAGCCAGGTTAAGGGCCGGATTACAAACGAAAAGTTGCTATGGCACAAATGTTAAAATCATCCTCATACTCTTCCTCTTTCTTTGCCTCGGTTTTTATCTCCTCATTCTACTACCCATCCACTTACCGAACCACTCCATCCCATTAGCCAGCTAGCCAGTAACCCACCCACCCATCTATCTACCCACTCATCCATGCATGCGTCAACCCATAACCCTCTCTCCTTCATGCTTTCTCTCCTTTTTTTGTCTCTTTCTCTTTGTCACACACTCTTATTCTAATTATATCTTATATCTCCCTCTGTATCTCACTATTTTCTTAAGCCTTCTCTGTGCCATGTTCAGTAAACGTTAAGGAGCTTCAATAAAAAACAGCGGCGCCAGCAGTAACCTCTGGGCTTCCATAGCCAGCGGCACATATGCAGCATTTCGTTTGAGGCAATGTTTTTGTTTCATTTACATTGGTGCTGTGTGTTTGCCGATATTATTTCTATACTTATGGACCTAGCCAGCGGACTTGCACAGAAGCTTGCTTTACTGTCCCATTTCATTCAAGGCAATGTTTCGGTTTCAGCTACAGCTCCACTGCCGTTTTCCGTTTAGTTAAATATTACATTTACTAATACTGTGCTATTTGTTAGCCAAACCCGTCATATTGCTAATGTCTCAAATGTTTTTGCCTGTAATAATAGTGGTCCAATTTCAATATTTTGGTGTTTTATAGTCTTTTGCTGCTAAGCGCATAATGTTTATAAATGTAAAACGGTTTTCGCTTATAGCTATCCTGTGATTCCTCCGCACACAATAGTTTTTTGTTTTTTTTAAACTACGTTAGTGTCTGTCCTAACGTCCATTTTCTTGTAGCCACAGCTATCAAATTTACAGGCCTCATTTTCATTCTGTGCTTTTCTTTTACAATACAAACACATCATTGCACCCTTGCTGCTCGGCTTGGCATTAAAGCTGCACCCAAGTACTTCACAGGTCTTCTTCACATTGTGTGCTTTAGCGCCATAGGAGAAACAAATAACTTCAAAGTAGCAGTGTCACTTGGCGTCCTTCTTCTTGGAGTCCAAGGTAACTACTTCACAGGTTCATAAAAACACCATATATACCTTAACACGGCTGTATTGTTGCTGTTAACTACAAGTCTTGCTTTTCCGCTGTGTTTCTCTATTGCCAATTATGTGCCTCCAAGGCACAAACTTAGATGAAATGCGCTATCATCCCATTATTACAATAATAGTTTACTTGTTAACTTAGAACACCCCTCCCACCTAAGCATGGTGAAGTGCCTTTATTTACATCGCTGGTGCTTTCAGATCCCTCCCGCCTCCCAACACAGCATGACAAAGCGCCTTCATTTATTTAATATCACCGTCGCTTTCACTTTGGGCCTGTCTGCTGAGAGAGGCCAGATGTTAAGTCTGACTAAGGTGAAATTCAGAAAAATGGTGAGGCAAATACACGTGTTTGGTGTGGGGTATATAATGGCAGGCTATTGTGTTCAACTGTTTGCTGGCGGACTGTACTCAGGTCTTGTTATGGATTCCTCTAGTGGAGTTCAAGCAACAGTGGTCAACATACAAGGACTACTCAAAACGCTGACGTTTGTGCAATTACAAAACGGAATCACTGATATACACTGTTTGCACTTGCCCGGCTTACCTACCTAGACGCTGTAGATTGCAAAGGCCACTTTTCATTTAAAAAGGGTGTTGCCCTGTTAAAGATGCCCTACAATATGTAATGAGCAGAGAGAATCTCAAAATAACCAGACGCCTTGTTAAATTCATATACGCTGCCCTGCCATGCCTAAAGGCTAAAGAGCCTGGCCCATACCAACAAAATGATCACTGGTCTGATTTTAAGTTAAATTCTAAACTTTTATTATCATACTTTTATATCTAGGACAAATTAAGGCTTGCCGGTATGCCTCTTATATTTTTGTTCTTTTAGGCCAGGATGAAGAATTTTGGAGATTACATTTTTAATAAAGCAGATGAGTTACATCAATCAAAATAACACTGTTTGGATTCTGTCCTCTAATTGTTAATTTTAATGCTCTATGTAAGGTATATTTTTAATTAATTTTACAATAACCATTTACATTTTTTAGTTCATTTTAAACCCTTATATTCAGCCTATATAGATTGACTTGCCTAAACAAAATAATTAACTTTGCTATGCAAAGCCTCTGTAGCTTCCCCAGACTGACACCTCGCTCCCAATACAAATATCATGCCAGATGACAAATGCACAAAAAAGGGTACACTACAAACTAAAGGTCATTACCTATAACTATGCCCATCCATGTTTTTGTCGTGGCTCACTAGCATGTTTTTTCTGCTACACCACACACACAACACACACAACCACACACAACCACAACCACACACAACCACACACACACACACACACAACCACACACACACACAACCACACACACAACCACACACACACAACCACACACACAACCACCCACACACAACCACCCACTCACACACAACCACCCACAACCACAACCACACACAACCACAACCACACACAACCACACACACAACCACACCATCAGTGCACACTTTCGCCAGGCACAGGCACCATCCGTCCTCAGTGCACGCTTTCACCAGGCACACACACACACCACCAGCCGTCAGTGCACGCTTTCACCAGGCACACACCACCAACCGTCAGTGCACACTTTCACCAGGCACACACACCACCAGCCGTCAGTGCACGCTTCCACCATGCACACACTCCACCAGCCGGCAGTGCACACTTTCACCAGGCACACACACCACCGGACATGAGTGCACAATTACTACAGGCACACACACCACCAACCATCAGTGCACACATCAATTGTGAACGCATCCACAATTTACTATTGTAGCAATCGCAGTAGGGTGCACTTTACTTTTAAAGTGCACTTCTCCGCATTTCTCATCCCCCCCTCCCCACAGCAATGCCAAGAGCTTTTTTTCTACAGTATTCGGACTCTGTCTCTACTTCAATACACACTGTAGCTCCTTCTTCTTATCTCTTTTCCCCTCCCCCTCTCGCCAGCCACATTTCTTTGCTTCTCTCTCTACCCCTCCCTCCACCGGCTTTCCTTCTTTTTCTTAGCTCCCACATGTCTCCATTGCATTCCCTCCCCCTGCTGCTCTCTGTCTTATCTCCTCCCTCTTCCTTTATCTCCTTTTCCTCCCCGGGACAGAAAGCTCTCGTGACCCGCAGTCCCTTCCCTCGCGCCCTCTCCCTCCTGTCGCCCTGATATCTATCACCAGTCCCCGTGCTCACATCATTCTCCTGTCTCTGCCCGCCTTTTCTTCTCGCGGACTCCTCTTTCTGTCTCCATCTTTTACAAGCAGCCATTTCCCTCCCTGCCCTCTTCCCGCAGTCTACCTCTTCCTCCCCCGCCATGATAAACTGTTGTTTTCCATGATGTGCAGAGCAGCACCGCCCGGCCCAGCCCCACTCCCAATCTCGTGTCTAGTTTCACCGCTGCAAAGTGTGTCTGTAATTCTCTCACGTTAAGCTTTAACTGCGTTTCTGCACTTGGCCCACGGCTGTGTCCGTCCTGTTTCCAGAGCACAATTTTCACAATCGCATGTCCACTGTTGGTGCTGACGGTTAATCATTCCTACCTTCGTTCTGTGCTCACCCCGACCCCTCTAGCTCTACATTTCATCATACTCTTGTCTCTTATTTTCTTGCCCTTTGTTTCAAGCTTTTTTAAAAGTTTTGTTTTCATTCTTCTGTCCTTTTCCTGTTTTGCATTTTCTCTTCATACCCGTTACTTCTTTTGTTGGTCCATTTTTCTTTCTTTTTTTCCTTATTTGTAATATCAATACATCTAAGTCACGTAAATACAAAACATGTTGCATTACAAATGCTATAGGTGTCACATTTGCGAAAGTTATAACTATTGGCATTGTAAATGACAAAGCTATTACTTTAGCTATTTTAAAAAATAACACATAAATAAAAAAAAATCTTTTATAAGACCAATAGCTCAAACTTTCCTAATGCGAGCCTATTGCATTTCCAATGCTTGTTTTGTTTGCGAGTTCTCGGAGGGATAAGGAGTAGGGTGTTGGTTCTTCTCAGGCTTCTTGTCTAAGCAACTTGCTGGAGTTTGGCAGCCAGGTAGGCGGGTTTCCCTGTGTGCAGCGCAACTGTCGGCACCATAGATGCACTAAGAAAACTTCGAACAAGGAAAAAGAAAATCACCTGGCGCGCAAAAAAGGAATACAAAGAATCACTCTGGGCTAAACTACTCCATGATGCCAAAATGAATAACAGTGCCAGATTCTGGCAAACGGTCAAGAGCATCGAAAATCCATTGGCACCCAGGATCAACTCCTACATAACGGAGGACGTTTGGACAACCTATCTGCAACACTACTTTAATGTAGGCCCCCAAAGCAACTTGCAAAAATCAGCTGAGTTCTATGCTGATCTATCTCGGCCCACCTTTTATAGGAACAATCTACCACCTAGTTCCTCCCTAAAAATGATCGAGGACAGAATACAGCACAGCCACCAAGAGGGTGCCCCCGGGCCAAACGGCTTGCCCCCATTGTTATACAAACAAGATCAAAAGTATTGGTCTGGCTCATTACTAAAGCTCTTTGGCAACATTACTACAACAGGAACAATCCCAGAATCCTGGAAAGGCTCAATCCTCTCGCCTATCTATAAAAAAGGCTGTAAAAGTGAACCAAAAAACTACAGGCTCATCGCCCTCATTGACATCGAGGCCAAGTACTACGCGGGACTTATTCTAGCCGACCTCAGGGAATGGGCACGGGAAAAGGCCTTAATTCCAATTAACCAAACAGGCTTCCAGGAAAACCTGGGGACCACCACAAACATCCTGGCTTTTTCCCTTTTAGCCGATTCGACAAAAGCAGCAAGAAAACCATTATTTGTCTGTTTCATCGATTACAAAGCTGCCTTTGACAGCATAGATCGAGGAAAGCTATGGTCAAAGCTAGTACGATGGGAAATTCCTCCCGCACTTCTGAATCAACTCATCCTACTACATTCAGATACATGGGTCCAAATAAAACTGGGGAGTGGTCCAATCGTATCCAGGCGAATCCCAACCTCCAGAGGCTTAAAGCAGGGGTGCGTTTTGGCCCCTACTCTATTTAACCTCTTTGTGGCTGATCTTTCAACTGACCTAGATAATTGTAATCATCATGCACCAAACCTGGGAGGCCTCCCTCTCTCAAATTTACTGTACGCCGACGACCTGATTTTAATCAGCCAAACCCCAGTCGGCTTACAACACCTGCTCCATACTACGAACAACCACGCCTCAAAAAACGGGTTAGAAATCAACTTAGAAAAGTCAAAAATAATGGTGCTAAACCAGCGCAACCCAAAAAAGCGACTGAAATGGCAGCTGGGTGAGAGAGAACTCGAAGTTGTCCACGACTATAAATATCTAGGAATTATCTTTGATAAGAATGGGACATATGACCAACAAAAAGAGGTGATTCAGAGATGAGGAACCATCTTAGCAATCACCCTGAAAAATCTTAAAAGCAAAATAGCAGGACCAAACCTGCTCCCGCTGCTTGAAGTGCTTCGCGCAAAGCTGCTGCCCACGCTCACATACGGCAGCGAGGCCTTGCGAGGGTCGGACGAAGAAACCCTCAATAAAACGGTTGCTAAAGCTTTAAGAATAATCTTCAAGCTTCCTAAATACACCTCCCCAGCCCAACTACGCCTCGAATTTGGAATAGTAAACCAGAGAATAAGCAGGAAGGCCGCGTATGTAAAGAACTGGTATAAAATAAAGAGTGCAGAGGCGGGCTCGCTGAACTCATTCCTATGGAAGGAAATCTCAAGGAAACATGCCTCACCGGCCAAAGACTACCTCCAATCAGGGATCAGCTTGTTAGCCCTGGAGAATATATGGGAGTCAGGTCTCCCATTCAAGACCGTAAAAGACCTGGTGAATAAGTCAACAAAGCTCGTCTCCACCGCAAATGATAAAGAATGTCTAAATAAGAGGGCCCATAGCTGGTTCGTGATACAAAGCTATCCAAAATGCTCACCACAACCGTACTTCGGTACCAGCTTTTCCGGGCCTTTAAAAGAAGGCTTCTTGGCCCTGAGGATGGGCATCCTTCCTGTCAAACCACATTTGCCCCCCTGGAAACGAATATTCACATCTACACAATGCAGACTATGTGGCGAAACTAAAGAAGATATGCTGCATCTCCTATGCATATGTAAGTTCCTAGACCGGGAGAGGAGAGAACTGCTAAAACCGCATCTAAATGAAATGCATATCCGGACGTGCAGACAGGCAGTGAAGGCGTGCTTCAGCGGGGCCAACGTTAAACTAACCTGCAGCTTCGTCCGCTACATGAAAACTGCCCAAATAAAGCTTCTCGCCGCAGCCTGAGCACAGTTGCGCTCACCCAAGCTCTTTTATCCGGCAATTCTCTTTGACTTCCACTACGTTCCGACCCTGAGGCAGTCGTCCACAACCACACAATAGACTATTAGAACTACGGACACTGGCGTCACCCCCAGACGGGGACTCACCCTTACTTCTTCCTTAAATTTTATACCTTCATCACAAACAAACTGTATGTCATTTTAACCCGAAAATTGGTCGATTTTAATGCATATCCATCACGTTGTTTTTTTTTAAGTCAATACGAAATGATGTCACATATATGTATCCTTTTATAAATTTTTTACTGATGTGTGTACTGCTAAGATTTTAATTAATCAAGCAATAAACTTACTTACTTACTTACTTACTTACCCTGTGTGCAGCACTTTGTGCGTGAGGCAGGCAGTTCTGAAATGTGTCCGCATTTCGATGGGGAGCCATTTTAGCTCTATGAGTGCAGGAGAGATGTGTTCGTATTTCTTTACTCCTGTGACCGTTCTGGCTGCTGCGTTCAGAGTTGATCTTAAAAAGATTTGGCTGATCTTGTGAGGGTTGCAATCCCTTAGTCTAGTCTGGACAGCACAAGTGCACGAGTAGCCTGTTTGAGTTCATTCAGAGGGCTGAAGGGTTTTATTTTGTTGAGTACTTTAAGGTTGAGGAAGGCATTCTTTGCAGTGTTCTTGATGTGCTTGTTCATGTCTAATTTAGGTTCCAAGGTGATTCCCAGCGGTTTTGCAGAGTTGGCTAAGGTGAGTTTGTAGTTGAGCGCATCAATCCCTTTTAGCCATTCTGTCATTTGGGGGTTCTTCTCATCGTTGGAGATTAGTAGGATTTCTGTCTTGTCTTGATTGAGTTTTAGGTGGTTGCGTGATAGCCAGTGTTGGACTTCTCTTAGAGTGCCGTTCAGTCTCTGAATGTCTTCAGTGGAGGAGGTTTCCAGATAGATCTGGGTATCATCTGCTTGGAGTTGGAAGGGAATGTTGAATTTTTTATGTTTAAATTTGTTTTATTGGTTTCAGGGAAAGAAAAAAGCACAGATAATACAATGCAATATTGCGGCCACAAAAAAAAGTGGCGAACATGCTGGACGATCCACTTCGTCTGATACAACAAATAACTCACACAGTTTGTAGGATCCAATAGTCGTTCTCTCATTGTATCACTCCAATGAGTTGCGGCATCGAGCAATAATGTTCCGTGAAGCTTAGCTAGCAAAAACAGGAAGAAAAAACCCCCCACCCAGCCCCCAAAACTTCCCCCCTCCCCAACCAGTGTGCCGAACCTTATGAGTATAGGATGTTTCAAGTACGACGCTTTATGGTGCGTTCTTCTTGGGCTCTATGGTATCATCGTTTGTGTCTGTCAGGCGCAATAGACGGAGGTATCTAAGGCACGTAATTTCATTGAACTGTTGAGAGAGAAGTGTAAGCAGTGGCTTCCATACCGTGTGGAATGTTGCTGTAGTTTGTGTAAGTGTAGCTTGGATACGTTCCATCCCTAGTGTGAACCAAAGTCTGTGCAGCCAGCCCGTGTGGGTGGGCCTTGTGTCAGTCCCCCAGAAGGAAAGTATGTGCTGGGAGGCAGACTGTATCGCAAAGGCCCATTTGAGAAGTGTGGCTCACTGGTTAGAGGAGGCAGACCTGGAAGCAGAGGTCAGCCCGGGACCAGGGTTCAATTCCCGGCTCGGCGGGGTCTTGAGTCCTAAAAATGTCCATGGACTCGACAATTCTCGCTCCGGTGCCTACTCGATTCACGGGTTCACACTCTGCGACTCTGGGCAATAGCTTGCTTAATCTCCACAACGGCCCCTCGCGGCAGGATGCCTGGCTTTCACCTTGCAGATACCCTGCCGGGGTTATCTCACAGGGTAATACCAGGACGGGTTCCCTAAGCAAGCGCTTAGAAACCGCTCGGTGATTTGCGCTATATAAATTCCTGTACATTTACACATCACATTTACATTTGGCGCCCCCTACTGGATTTCATAGGGAAAGTGAGTGCATTCGGGAGACCTAGAATGGTGTAGGCCGGAGGCCGTGGGATTTCAGTGTCTATGGAACTATCTATACCATTGAGGTCTGCGGTCCAGTACGCCTTGACTTCAGTGCATTCCCATAAGAGATGTGTTAGCGTGCCTATTTCCCCGCATCCCCTCCAGCAGGACGCGATCCGGGCTGGGTTGCCCCTGTGAAGCCTCGCAGGTGTGAGGTACCAGTACGTGGCCAATTTCACAGCTGATTTTCTGCCTGCTGCATTCCTCACTGTGTGATTGACTCTGTAATAAATCGATAGGCACTCTTGGAGTGTTAACGTTCTCCCCAACTCCTGTTCCCAGCGTCTCTGCCCTGCAGTGTGGCGTGTCTAATGGAGAGGAGTAAGCATCTTGTATAGATCCGTGATAAGGCCTCGATCCGAGTCCCTTGTTACCAACCATTTCTCAAACGCGGTCATACGTCTACCAACAAGTGGGCTAATCGTGGGTTGCAGAAGCCAGTGCCGCAGCTAAAAGTATTGAAAGAGCTGTGGCGATGTGATGTCGTACCCTTGGGACAGCTCGGTGAATGGGAGAAAGCCCTCTAAGTCGACGAGATGCCCTGCAGATCTACAGCTGGAACATCGCCATTGCGGGAATGCTCGGAGATCCGTGCCCGGGGGGAACTCTGGATTGTCCAATAGAGGAGTGAGCGGCGAAGGGAAGGTTGTGAGCTTACACCTAGCAGCAACCGAGTCCCACACCCTTAGTATGGTGCGCGTGATGGGCGAATTCTGGAGGTATCGTGGTCTGTGCGGGTGGCGGAAGAATGGAATCTTCCACAGAGATGTTTGAGCCATGGCTCTGTCTTGGAAGAGCCATCTCTTCACTGATTCAGGCCTATACCATTCCACTAAGTATCGTAGCTGCGTTGCCTGAAAATATTGTTGTAAATTGGGAATCCCCATCTCCCCTCGTCCATTCCCCGGTATGCCAGTTGTTTGTGCATGCGCGGTCTCTTCCCCCCCCCCCCCCCCCCCCCCCCCGGACAAAATGCTGCATCGCTGCTTTCAATTGTGTGATAGTCCCGGCCGGCGGGGTCACAGGAATAGTTTGAAAGAGGTGCAATATCTTGGGGAGTGCCGACCGAAAGGTTCTTGCCCCATGTTCGGGGCATATAAGGACCCCACCGTCAGCTGCATGTTACCTACCGTGATACTATGGGCCAGAAGTCTGCCTTTAATCTCCCCCACTTTGTCTCTGACTTGACCATGGATATGCCTGGCAACTAAAATCGCGACTCCCGCCTTTTTATCAGGGGTGGAGGAGAAGAATTGATGAGGGAATGCCCGGGACTTCAGCCTGTGCCAATCTTTAGAAAGTAAATGTGTTTCTTGAAGTAGGCATATTGCCGCCCCTAAATTCTCTAGATATGATAGTACTGCTCACCTTTTAATGGGGTTATTGAGGCCCTTCAAATTCAGTGTTACGATTTTTAAGGTATCGTTAGTCATCGTGGCTTCGATGAGTGGTGTGTGCAAGGTTCGCCCCCTGCTGTCTCATTGCACCTTGCGCACAGGGCCCCTGCCGGCACACTGGTTCCCACCCCCCTCCCCTCAACCCCGTAACTCACCCAACGCCTACCCCCCTCCCGTCTCACCCATCTACCCGCCCCCCCTTCCCCAACTTCCCCCTCCAAACCCGCCTTCCTCCAACCCCCACCCGAGCCCCAACACCCTCTGCCCACCTCCCCCCTCCCTAACCCCAACCTCCCCAAAGCCTTCCCCAGCACCCCAGTCCCCTCCACCCCCGCTCTAACCCCAACAGAGAACTCCCAGAGTCGTTTCATAGTCCCAGGCCGGATAACACCCAGTTCTGGTCTGTGGTGACATTATGTGAAGGAGCAAGTGGCTGTGGCGACCCGTTTGCACCCCCGCCCGCCCCCCCCATCTGACCCGCATGCTCAGAATGCGAAGAAAGACCCCATCTCTGTTAGGTCAATTCAATGCCGCTGTGTCCTTAGACACCTCCTGGATAGCCGAGGCTTGTTCCTGTGCCACAGTGGCCAGGTCCGATTTTAAGTTGACCTTGGGCGAACGCCTGCGGCCCAATCGTTGCCACCCATCTCGCGAGGGCTGTGGTGATTTCTCTTGTGAAGATCGCGGAGAAGCTTCCTGTGACTGGGATTCCTCGTGGAGGTCAATGCCCAGGAGGGCGCACGTGTCGTGCAGGGATCTGAGTTGGTGCAGGGTCCCCTTCCATTTAAAGATCAGTCTAAAGGGGTGGCCCCACGAGTAGGGGATGCCTTTGTCATGCAGGAACGTCGTGGCCACCTTAAAGACCTTCCTCTTGTGTAAGGTGATGGCCGAGAGGTCCCGATACAATGCAACCTGGTATCCCTGATATTGGAGAGGTTGTTTCTGACGCGCCTCTCGAAGGATCCTCTCTTTCAAGGGAAAGTCAGGCAGGAAGGCCAGGATGTTATGCGGGGGGGCAGGTGCACGCCACACCAGGCCTACCTTGTGTGTCCAGTCTATGCGAATTGCAAAGTCGTCAGTTTCCCCCAGAATCTCCCGGAACATTCCCTGCAAGAAGCTTGTGACACTGTCCTCTTCTGCTTTGGATGGAACGCCTCGGACCCTAATGTTGTTCCTCCTAGAGCGATTTTCGATTTCGAGGCTTCCGCGTGCGCCTGCAGGTCAACTTGCTGTTCTTTGAGGCGGATAACTTCTTGCTGAAGCAGCTCCACTTCTTCGCTTCTGGACTGTTCCTTCTCCTCCACCGCCACCACTCGTTCCCCCAATCCATCTACATCTCAACGCAACTCGCGGTGCTCTCCGGCCATTTTCTGTTTTAGCGCCTGAAAATATCTGCGCAGGGAATTAAATAAAGTTTCATGAAATTATTTAGTGATGGCATCTCCTCATCTCCCGGCCCAGCGGTCTCCTCTGCCACTGTCGAAGCTAGGGATGGGGGACCTTATTTGTGTGGGGAATCATGAGGAGGTTGGCAGTTGAGGATCGTAGGGTTTCTTGTGGGTGGTATTATTATGGGAAGTGGTTGAAGGGGTGCTGTCGGAGGATGGTATCTGTTATTTTTTTGGCATACCCGGCATTCTCTGCAGTATTTTCTCTGCAGTATTTTCTCTGCAGTATTTTTTCACATGCTGGTATATGCCAGGTCAATAAAACTGTTCCGTGATCTGTTTTTCAGTTTAGCCTGCCCCAAAATGTCCCCCCAATAAGTGGCTGTGGGCTAGAAACTACACTTTTTCCCTGAATGGACCGGGGATCAATAGCTGGGGGTTCTGAGTAGGACTCCCTTTTCCATGCAACAACCCCTTTTTCTTAAAGAAATATGGACCTACGTGGTGTGGGTCTTTGACCTCTAGGGCCTTGTTCCTTGCTTCCTCTAACACCAGATCTTCCCTTTGTGCCGCATGGAAATTTCTATCGGTTTCCCAGGGGTTCTCATCTTGTAGAAAGGGCAAAACCAATGGATTCCTGCCTTTTTCTGCCCTCCTTTGTTTTCTACTCTTCCTAGTTTTTGATGGTGGCCACTCCTTGTCTGTATCCTGTGAAAAAGGTGCTGTGGCCCACCATTCTTCATCTTCGAGTTTAGTGCCGTGCAACAACTGAGATAACTTTGGGTAATCGTTTCCGAGTATAACTTGTTCTGGTAACCGGGGTATACGTCAAACCGCTAAAGTGGTTCCTGGGTCATGGGGGTGTTGTATTTGTAATTGTGCCGTGGGGTACGGTTTGGTGTCACCATGAACACAACGTGTAGCTACAGTTCCATCAATCGGGCCAAGGCGGGATCCCAGGTCTTGAGTTCGGACTATGCTGTGTAGGCATCCCATATCAGCCAGAGCTGTCACGGGGTGTCCATTCACTGATACTGTACAGCGATAGGGAGGTGATTTTTTTTCTGAAGGGGGGCAATAGTAGTTGCGGGCCATACCTATTTCCATGGGGTCTTCCTTTTGGGGACAAAACCGGGCAATATGTCTCATCCCTCCACACTGGAAACATTGAGGACCCATAGTAGGAGGTCTGATAATAGGGGTTCTAGGAATTATGGTTACAGGTTTGGACTTCTTTGCTAGGGTAGGACGGGGCTGACGATGTACTCCTGGGCCTTCTGTTTTCTCTATTGACTCCTCTCACCCTTTTTTTGAGCTCTGTTGTAGGCACTAGCAATCTCTACGGCAGTTTCTAGGGTCAGATTAGCCTGTTGACGCGCCCACCTCTGAATGGGCGGATGAAGTGAGGACAAATATTGCTCCAAATATATTTTGGCCATGATGCCATCTTTATCTGTAGTGACCTGTTTTAACCAGCAATCCGCCATATCTTTTACCGTCCAAGTCTTGGAGTCCGTCCTTCATTTGTCATAGTTTTAGCCGGTAGGTCTCGTCATCTACACCCAACCTCTCCATGATGCACCTCTTTATATCAACATAAGGAGTTATCCCTTGAACTGTAGCGGCCTGGTAGGCTGCTTGTAAGTCACCAGACAGGAGAGGTCCCAAGTACTGGCCCTATTTATCAAGTGGCCAAGATGGTGCCATGGCCCTCCTTTCGAAATTATTGAAAAAATAGTCAGGATCTTCCCTACTCATGTACCCTTGTACCGCGGGGCCTCTCACTCTCTGGGCAGGACAGGCACGACCATTGGAAAGACTATGGCAGTTTCCTCCAGGCGGTCAGATTGTTATTTCAAGTCCCTACACCACTGGCACTGGACGTTGGAGTGTGTCTATAAAGCACTTACGGCAGACTATTCCACATGCTGGAGGTGCGGCGCAGTTGCCTGTGACATTTTGCATTTCCTGCGGACTGTACAGCACTTTGTGCTGCTACGGCTCCATTTGGGATACCTTGATGACCAACCTAGGGCTGGCACCGCAATTAATGGCCCGTCTGACCTTGCTTCACAAAATGTCAATATTCCAGGATTTAACACATCATGGTAAGAGTTTTCTGGCTACGGCCTTCGTAGTGGGAGTTGGCTTTTTGGGGGTTGACCATGGTGCCTGGCACCCTGACTTTTCTCTCCTGTTCCCACGTCCCTTCCCCTCATGTTTCCCCTCGTCCTCCTTCCCCGATAATCTGCAGGATCTTCTGGGCTACATCAACTCTATCTGGACGGGTTATTTTATTTATTGTTTTTCCGGTTATCAATGTCTTCTCACAAGTTCTAGTTTACACAGTATCTTGGACTCTGCTGAATCGATAAACTTCCATCCCTGTAATAAGCTCATTGTATATGAAAAATCAATAGATAAATGAGGTATTAAACAAAGACACAGCGTGTGGTGTCACTTAACATTTGACTTTGACAGTACCAAAGGAAGAAACATTACTGAATTTATAGACATGATGAGAACACATGTAAAGTGATATGATTGACAACCAAGTCTCACTAAAATAGACATTCAATTGAACATTCTACTGAACTGTGTGCAGTACTCATGGTGAAATATGAGAAACGTTTGCCAACAAAATGTGGGACAGAGGGTCTGCTCTGTGCCAAATAGTCACGTGTGAAGTTCTAGTTAATCCCCATATTTTGGAAGAATGGGACAGGTTTGAGTGAGACGTCAGACTGACCTCCAAATGTGTTAGTGTCACTCGTGATGAGTGAGGCTTGAGGGCTCTGATGTATGCATGTCTGAATTAATGTTGCTGTCGAGGCTCTCAAGACTGCTTGCATGACAATGCTACAAAGAGTTGGCGCACTCACTAATCAGCGGTGTATTGATGACGAGTGTACTATGATATAGGGGCCTATGTGAAGGAGTAGAATATTTTCGAGTAATGAAATGCCCCACCCCTGTTCTTCAGACCAGTAACGCCCACTCATTTTTATGATACAATGCAAACTGTGTGAGAAGTTTCTGGTTCATACTTGGTTGCCCTATCTTAGGGATTAATTGTTTCAAAGATATATTGCTTTATTTTTTGTCAGTGAATCTTTGTTGAGAGAGGATGGTGGTTACTGGAAACAAAAAAACAAAGCCTGGAAGAGGCCGCTATCTTAATATTTTAGGAGACAGTTATGCTCTTAAACTCAAAACCTAATTAGGGCCTACATTTCAGTCTTGTTCGAGGATATAAAACCGTATTAAATATAAGGAATAAGCCACAGACATAGGAAAATTAGAAATAAGCTGTTACTTTAATTGTCGCTTTGACACAAGATCTATGCCTCATTGTCACTGATCTGGTGTATGAAACTCCATGGTATTTAACTCTATTTACTTTGCTATCTAGCACGCTGTGGATTTGAAAAACTGCAAATAAATGATTTAAAAGAATAAATAAGCTGCCCAGTTTAATTGCAAAACTGACCGAAATACTTATATATTCATTAAAATACCAATATATTCATTGAAATGCAGATATATTCTTTGAAATACAGATATATTCATTGAAATACAAATATATTCATTGAAATACAGACTGCCTCTTCCAGTTGTCACCTTTCTGTAAATACTCTTTAGTCCTCTACATCAGTGTTTGGAAGATGCTCATCTGAAGTGCAGCTATAAATACTTTTTTACAGCAGCAGCAAAGTGTGAGGCCCTGTACTTGAACTGTCTGACCCTTAAAAACATTCCCGTCTGTGACATCTGAAATCCCAGGTCTGTACAGGTATAAGTGCTTGTTTGCGTGAAATGTATTCACTCCTGAAGCCTGGAGGTGGCGGTTCAGTAAGCGGCCATCAGAGGGCGCTCCTCCCCTGCAGATGAAACTACGGAGCTGCACAGTAGGTGGAAGGGAGAAGGGTTTCCTCTTCGGTGTTAGCGGTGGCAGAGACAGCACCAGCAGCAGATGCTGACATCACTTCCTGCCTCTCCTGGTGTGTCCAGCCTGCTGCAGAGGAGGAAGGAGCTCTGTCTGGTGGGCAGTTACCACCATCTACAGACCCCCCTCAGACCTCAAATCTGCACCTGCTCCTCACCCCCCCCCAGCTCCAGGAGGAGGAGAGAGCCTGGACAGGTTTCTGCTCAGGTAGGAGAGCTGCTAACTCACTAGGCTGCAATTTTTAATCCATGGATCAGATTCCACCCTTCCTGGCATTCATAGTGACGTCAGGAGAGCTGCTGAGGCTGAGTGGGGAACGGAGGAGGTGAGGCCTGTCCAGGGGTCGGGAGGAGATGAGGCCTGTCCAGGGGTGCAGAGCAGGTGAGGCCTGTCCAGAGGAGGTGAGGCCTGTCCAGGGGGGCAGAGGAGCAGAGGCATGTCCATGGGGTGCAGAGGAGGTGAGGCCTGTCCAGGGGTGCAGAGGAGGAGAGGCCTGTCCAAGGGGTGCAAAGGAGGCGAGGCCTGTCCAGGGTTGCAGAGGAGGAGAGGGGTGCAGAGTAGGAGAGACCTGTCCAGGAGTGCAGAGGAGGTGAGGCCTCTCCAGGGGTGCAGAGGAGGTGAGGCCTGTCCAGGGGAGCAGAGGAGGAGAGGCCTGTCCAGGGGTGCAGAGGAGGTGAGGCCTGTCCAAGGGTGCAGAGGAGGTGAGGCCTGTCGAAGGGTGCAGAGGGGGAGAGGCCTGTCCAGGGGGTGCAGAGGAGGAGAGCCCTGTCCAGGGGCGCAGAGGAGGAGAGTTCTGTCCAGGGGGTGCAGAGGAGGAGAGGCATGTCCAGGGGCAAAGAGGAGGTGAGGCCTGTCCAGGGGTGCAGAGGAGGCGAGGCCTGTCCAGGGGCTGCAGAGGAGGAGAGGCCTGTCCAGGGAAGCAGAGGAGGTGAGGCCTGTCCAGGGGAACAGAGGAGGTGAGGCCTGTCCAGGGGTGCTGTGGAGGTGAGGCCTGTCCAGTGCTGCAGAGGAGGTAAGGCCTGTCCAGGAGTGCAGAGTAGGAGAGGCCTGTTCAGGGGGGTGGCGGAGGCGAGGACTGTCCAGTGGGTGCAGAGGAGGTGAGGCCTGTCCAGGGGTGCAGAGGAGATGAGGCCTGTCCGGGGGTGCAGAGGAGGTGAGACCTGTCCTGTCGGAGGGAGGTTAGAAGAGGTGAAGCCTGTCCAGGGCGAGGCACAAAGAAGGTGAGCCCTGTCCAGCAGGTGCAGAGGAGGGGAGGACTGTCCATGGGATGTAGAGGGGGTAAGGCCTGTTTGGAGGTAGGTGCAAAAGGAGGCGAGACTTGTCGGGGGATGCAGAGGAAGCAAGGCCTGTCCAGGGTGTGCAGAGGAGGTGAGTGAGGCCTGTCCAGGGCGGTGTAGAGGAGGTGAGGACTGTCCAGGGATGCAGAGGGGGAGAGGCCTGTCCAGGAAGGTGTAGAGGAGGTGAGGCCTGTTTGGAGGTAGGTGCAGAGAAGGCGAGACCTGTCGGGGGATGCAGAGGAAGCAAGGCCTGTCCAGGGGGCTCAGAGGAGGTGAGTGAGGCCTGTCCAGGGGGGTGTAGAGGAGGTGAGGCCTGTCTAGGGGTGCAGAGGGGAAGAGGCCTGTTCAAGAGGGTGTAGAGGAGGTGAGGCCTGTCTAGGGGTGCAGAGGGGAAGAGGCCTGTCCAGGAAGGTGTAGAGGAGGTGAGGCCTGTCCTGTGTTTGGGTGGTTCAAAGGAGGTGGGGCCTCTCCAGGAGGGATGCAGTGGAGATGAGGCCTGTTCGTCCAGGCGGGGTGGTCGAGAGCTGAGTTTAAGTTTGTTAATATTTGTCCCAAGAGATTTGTGGAATGAGTGTAAGTTGCTTGTAAACTGGCCAATTGAAGAACCACAGAGTGAAGCGCCTCAAAATATTTTATTATATTACAAGTGATTAATGCAGAGTTACAGACAATATTGCAAAGGCAAAGACCGGGTAAAAGAGGGCGGATCTTTTAGCGTTGCATCCAGAGGTTAGTGCACATATCCAGAAAAATGTGAGGGGCTGCAGACTAACATTCCGGATAAGTTTTTGTTTTACGCAAAGTTCTGTAGTGAGAATTTTGTTACTAAGCAGAAAAATATGCTAAAGAAAAAATAATGATGGCTCAGACAAAAAGGTGACGAAAGTGGTTCTCACGGACTGCATTCTCGCTTTGATTCTGGGTTTGTTGCTGGGGTGAATTTGGATAGTCACAGCGTTTGATCAGGGCTTGATCCATCACCGTTATTTATCTCACTGCCCCATCCCAGCTCAGAACCTGGCTATATGCAAATTAGTCTGTCCCTGGCCCAGTGCATCATGGGAACAGGGCAGACCAAACTACCAAGCCAGTTCTTCACCAGAAAGGAGACAAGCTACCGGGGGCCGGTTTCTGGCATTTCAGCCTCTTCGGCCCGGCTTGCTTGAATCCTGATGGAGCAGTGAGAAAGGGACTCATGTCTGAGTATACCCTGCCACACCTATAGTGGCCAAAAACGATACAGAAAAGGGGGTGGTGATGAACAGCGTGTCTGAATTAAGCAGACCACTCTTACCCAGTCCAAAGATCAGGGCTTGATCCATCACCGTTATTTATCTCACTGCCCCATCCCAGCTCAGAACCTGGCTATATGCAAATTAGTCTGTCCCTGGCCCAGTGCATCATGGGAACAGGGCAGACCAAACTACCAAGCCAATTCTTCACCAGAAAGGAGACAAGCTACCGGGGACCGGTTTCTGGCATTTCAGCCTCTTCGGCCCGGCTTGCTTGAATCCTGATGGAGCAGTGAGAAAGGGACTCATGTCTGAGTATACCCTGCCACACCTATAGTGGCCAAAAACGATACAGAAAAGGGGGTGGTGATGAACAGAGTGTCTGAATTAAGCAGACCACTCTTACCCAGTCCAAAGATCAGGGCTTGATCCATCACCGTTATTTATCTCACTGCCCCATCCCAGCTCAGAACCTGGCTATATGCAAATTAGTCTGTCCCTGGCCCAGTGCATCATGGGAACAGGGCAGACCAAACTACCAAGCCAATTCTTCACCAGAAAGGAGACAAGCTACCGGGGACCGGTTTCTGGCATTTCAGCCTCTTCGGCCCGGCTTGCTTGAATCCTGATGGAGCAGTGAGAAAGGGACTCATGTCTGAGTATACCCTGCCACACCTATAGTGGCCAAAAACGATACAGAAAAGGGGGTGGTGATAAACAGAGTGTCTGAATTAAGCAGACCACTCTTACCCAGTCCAAAGATCAGGGCTTGATCCATCACCGTTATTTATCTCACTGCCCCATCCCAGCTCAGAACCTGGCTATATGCAAATTAGTCTGTCCCTGGCCCAGTGCATCATGGGAACAGGGCAGACCAAACTACCAAGCCAATTCTTCACCAGAAAGGAGACAAGCTACCGGGGACCGGTTTCTGGCATTTCAGCCTCTTCGGCCCGGCTTGCTTGAATCCTGATGGAGCAGTGAGAAAGGGACTCATGTCTGAGTATACCCTGCCACACCTATAGTGGCCAAAAACGATACAGAAAAGGGGGTGGTGATGAACAGAGTGTCTGAATTAAGCAGACCACTCTTACCCAGTCCAAAGATCAGGGCTTGATCCATCACCGTTATTTATCTCACTGCCCCATCCCAGCTCAGAACCTGGCTATATGCAAATTAGTCTGTCCCTGGCCCAGTGCATCATGGGAACAGGGCAGACCAAACTACCAAGCCAATTCTTCACCAGAAAGGAGACAAGCTACCGGGGACCGGTTTCTGGCATTTCAGCCTCTTCGGCCCGGCTTGCTTGAATCCTGATGGAGCAGTGAGAAAGGGACTCATGTCTGAGTATACCCTGCCACACCTATAGTGGCCAAAAACGATACAGAAAAGGGGGTGGTGATGAACAGAGTGTCTGAATTAAGCAGACCACTCTTACCCAGTCCAAAGATCAGGGCTTGATCCATCACCGTTATTTATCTCACTGCCCCATCCCAGCTCAGAACCTGGCTATATGCAAATTAGTCTGTCCCTGGCCCAGTGCATCATGGGAACAGGGCAGACCAAACTACCAAGCCAATTCTTCACCAGAAAGGAGACAAGCTACCGGGGACCGGTTTCTGGCATTTCAGCCTCTTCGGCCCGGCTTGCTTGAATCCTGATGGAGCAGTGAGAAAGGGACTCATGTCTGAGTATACCCTGCCACACCTATAGTGGCCAAAAACGATACAGAAAAGGGGGTGGTGATGAACAGAGTGTCTGAATTAAGCAGACCACTCTTACCCAGTCCAAAGATCAGGGCTTGATCCATCACCGTTATTTATCTCACTGCCCCATCCCAGCTCAGAACCTGGCTATATGCAAATTAGTCTGTCCCTGGCCCAGTGCATCATGGGAACAGGGCAGACCAAACTACCAAGCCAATTCTTCACCAGAAAGGAGACAAGCTACCGGGGACCGGTTTCTGGCATTTCAGCCTCTTCGGCCCGGCTTGCTTGAATCCTGATGGAGCAGTGAGAAAGGGACTCATGTCTGAGTATACCCTGCCACACCTATAGTGGCCAAAAACGATACAGAAAAGGGTGTGGTGATGAACAGAGTGTCTGAATTAAGCAGACCACTCTTACCCAGTCCAAAGATCAGGGCTTGATCCATCACCGTTATTTATCTCACTGCCCCATCCCAGCTCAGAACCTGGCTATATGCAAATTAGTCTGTCCCTGGCCCAGTGCATCATGGGAACAGGGCAGACCAAACTACCAAGCCAATTCTTCACCAGAAAGGAGACAAGCTACCGGGGACCGGTTTCTGGCATTTCAGCCTCTTCGGCCCGGCTTGCTTGAATCCTGATGGAGCAGTGAGAAAGGGACTCATGTCTGAGTATACCCTGCCACACCTATAGTGGCCAAAAACGATACAGAAAAGGGGGTGGTGATGAACATAGTGTCTGAAATAAGCAGACCACTCTTACCCAGTCCAAAGATCAGGGCTTGATCCATCACCGTCATTTATCTCACTGCCCCATCCCAGCTCAGAACCTGGCTATATGCAAATTAGTCTGTCCCTGGCCCAGTGCATCATGGGAACAGGGCAGACCAAACTACCAAGCCAATTCTTCACCAGAAAGGAGACAAGCTACCGGGGACCGGTTTCTGGCATTTCAGCCTCTTCGGCCCGGCTTGCTTGAATCCTGATGAAGCAGTGAGAAAGGGACTCATGTCTGAGTATACCCTGCCACACCTATAGTGGCCAAAAACGATACAGAAAAGGGGGTGGTGATGAACAGAGTGTCTGAATTAAGCAGACCACTCTTACCCAGTCCAAAGATCAGGGCTTGATCCATCACCGTTATTTATCTCACTGCCCCATCCCAGCTCAGAACCTGGCTATATGCAAATTAGTCTGTCCCTGGCCCAGTGCATCATGGGAACAGGGCAGACCAAACTACCAAGCCAATTCTTCACCAGAAAGGAGACAAGCTACCGGGGACCGGTTTCTGGCATTTCAGCCTCTTCGGCCCGGCTTGCTTGAATCCTGATGGAGCAGTGAGAAAGGGACTCATGTCTGAGTATACCCTGCCACACCTATAGTGGCCAAAAACGATACAGAAAAGGGGGTGGTGATGAACAGAGTGTCTGAATTAAGCAGACCACTCTTACCCAGTCCAAAGATCAGGGCTTGATCCATCACCGTTATTTATCTCACTGCCCCATCCCAGCTCAGAACCTGGCTATATGCAAATTAGTCTGTCCCTGGCCCAGTGCATCATGGGAACAGGGCAGACCAAACTACCAAGCCAATTCTTCACCAGAAAGGAGACAAGCTACCGGGGACCGGTTTCTGGCATTTCAGCCTCTTCGGCCCGGCTTGCTTGAATCCTGATGGAGCAGTGAGAAAGGGACTCATGTCTGAGTATACCCTGCCACACCTATAGTGGCCAAAAACGATACAGAAAAGGGGGTGGTGATGAACAGAGTGTCTGAATTAAGCAGACCACTCTTACCCAGTCCAAAGATCAGGGCTTGATCCATCACCGTTATTTATCTCACTGCCCCATCCCAGCTCAGAACCTGGCTATATGCAAATTAGTCTGTCCCTGGCCCAGTGCATCATGGGAACAGGGCAGACCAAACTACCAAGCCAATTCTTCACCAGAAAGGAGACAAGCTACCGGGGACCGGTTTCTGGCATTTCAGCCTCTTCGGCCCGGCTTGCTTGAATCCTGATGGAGCAGTGAGAAAGGGACTCATGTCTGAGTATACCCTGCCACACCTATAGTGGCCAAAAACGATACAGAAAAGGGGGTGGTGATGAACAGAGTGTCTGAATTAAGCAGACCACTCTTACCCAGTCCAAAGATCAGGGCTTGATCCATCACCGTTATTTATCTCACTGCCCCATCCCAGCTCAGAACCTGGCTATATGCAAATTAGTCTGTCCCTGGCCCAGTGCATCATGGGAACAGGGCAGACCAAACTACCAAGCCAATTCTTCACCAGAAAGGAGACAAGCTACCGGGGACCGGCTTCTGGCATTTCAGCCTCTTCGGCCCGGCTTGCTTGAATCCTGATGGAGCAGTGAGAAAGGGACTCATGTCTGAGTATACCCTGCCACACCTATAGTGGCCAAAAACGATACAGAAAAGGGGGTGGTGATGAACAGAGTGTCTGAATTAAGCAGACCACTCTTACCCAGTCCAAAGATCAGGGCTTGATCCATCACCGTTATTTATCTCACTGCCCCATCCCAGCTCAGAACCTGGCTATATGCAAATTAGTCTGTCCCTGGCCCAGTGCATCATGGGAACAGGGCAGACCAAACTACCAAGCCAATTCTTCACCAGAAAGGAGACAAGCTACCGGGGACCGGTTTCTGGCATTTCAGCCTCTTCGGCCCGGCTTGCTTGAATCCTGATGGAGCAGTGAGAAAGGGACTCATGTCTGAGTATACCCTGCCACACCTATAGTGGCCAAAAACGATACAGAAAAGGGGGTGGTGATGAACAGAGTGTCTGAATTAAGCAGACCACTCTTACCCAGTCCAAAGATCAGGGCTTGATCCATCACCGTTATTTATCTCACTGCCCCATCCCAGCTCAGAACCTGGCTATATGCAAATTAGTCTGTCCCTGGCCCAGTGCATCATGGGAACAGGGCAGACCAAACTACCAAGCCAATTCTTCACCAGAAAGGAGACAAGCTACCGGGGACCGGTTTCTGGCATTTCAGCCTCTTCGGCCCGGCTTGCTTGAATACTGATGGAGCAGTGAGAAAGGGACTCATGTCTGAGTATACCCTGCCACACCTATAGTGGCCAAAAACGATACAGAAAAGGGGGTGGTGATGAACAGAGTGTCTGAATTAAGCAGACCACTCTTACCCAGTCCAAAGATCAGGGCTTGATCCATCACCGTTATTTATCTCACTGCCCCATCCCAGCTCAGAACCTGGCTATATGCAAATTAGTCTGTCCCTGGCCCAGTGCATCATGGGAACAGGGCAGACCAAACTACCAAGCCAATTCTTCACCAGAAAGGAGACAAGCTACCGGGGACCGGTTTCTGGCATTTCAGCCTCTTCGGCCCGGCTTGCTTGAATCCTGATGGAGCAGTGAGAAAGGGACTCATGTCTGAGTATACCCTGCCACACCTATAGTGGCCAAAAACGATACAGAAAAGGGGGTGGTGATGAACAGAGTGTCTGAATTAGGCAGACCACTCTTACCCAGTCCAAAGATCAGGGCTTGATCCATCACCGTTATTTATCTCACTGCCCCATCCCAGCTCAGAACCTGGCTATATGCAAATTAGTCTGTCCCTGGCCCAGTGCATCATGGGAACAGGGCAGACCAAACTACCAAGCCAATTCTTCACCAGAAAGGAGACAAGCTACCGGGGACCTGTTTCTGGCATTTCAGCCTCTTCGGCCCGGCTTGCTTGAATCCTGATGGAGCAGTGAGAAAGGGACTCATGTCTGAGTATACCCTGCCACACCTATAGTGGCCAAAAACGATACAGAAAAGGGGGTGGTGATGAACAGAGTGTCTGAATTAAGCAGACCACTCTTACCCAGTCCAAAGATCAGGGCTTGATCCATCACCGTTATTTATCTCACTGCCCCATCCCAGCTCAGAACCTGGCTATATGCAAATTAGTCTGTCCCTGGCCCAGTGCATCATGGGAACAGGGCAGACCAAACTACCAAGCCAATTCTTCACCAGAAAGGAGACAAGCTACCGGGGACCGGTTTCTGGCATTTCAGCCTCTTCGGCCCGGCTTGCTTGAATCCTGATGGAGCAGTGAGAAAGGGACTCATGTCTGAGTATACCCTGCCACACCTATAGTGGCCAAAAACGATACAGAAAAGGGGGTGGTGATGAACAGAGTGTCTGAATTAAGCAGACCACTCTTACCCAGTCCAAAGATCAGGGCTTGATCCATCACCGTTATTTATCTCACTGCCCCATCCCAGCTCAGAACCTGGCTATATGCAAATTAGTCTGTCCCTGGCCCAGTGCATCATGGGAACAGGGCAGACCAAACTACCAAGCCAATTCTTCACCAGAAAGGAGACAAGCTACCGGGGACCGGTTTATGGCATTTCAGCCTCTTCGGCCCGGCTTGCTTGAATCATGATGGTGCAGTGAGAAAGGGACTCATGTCTGAGTATACCCTGCCACACCTATAGTGGCCAAAAACAATACAGAAAAGGGGGTGGTGATGAACAGAGTGTCTGAATTAAGCAGACCACTCTTACCCTTGAATCCTGATGGTGCAATGAGCAAGGGTCTCACATCTGAGAATACCCTTCCACGCTTAGGGTGGACAAAAATATTTACAACAAGGGGTGGTGAGGGACAGAGTCTCTGAATTAAGCAGAAAGCTCTCACCCAGTCAAGAGATCAGGGCTAGATCCAACACCGTTTTTTAGCTCACTGCACCATCCCAGTTTCAGGTCCCCGGTAGCTTGTTTCCTTCCCAGTGTAAGAATTGGCTTTTGTAGTTTGGTTTGCCCTGTTCCCATCATGCACTGGGACAGGAACAGACTAATTTGCATACAGCCAGGTTCTGAAACTGGGATGGTGCAGTGAGCTAAAAAACGGTGTTGGATCTAGCCCTGATCTCTTGACTGGGTGAGAGCTTTCTGCTTAATTCAGAGACTTTGTCCCTCACCACCCCTTGTTGTAAATATTTTTGTCCACCCTAAGCGTGGAAGGGTATTCTCAGATGTGAGACCCTTGCTCATTGCACCATCAGGATTCAAGCAAACCGGGCCGAAGACGGCTGTAATGCCAGAAACCGGTCCCCGGGAGCTTGTTTCCTTCCCAGTGTAAGAATTGGCTTTTGTAGTTTGGTTTGCCCTGTTCCCATCATGCACTGGGACAGGAACAGACTAATTTGCATACAGCCAGGTTCTGAAACTGGGATGGTGCAGTGAGCTAAAAAACGGTGTTGGATCTAGCCCTGATCTCTTGACTGGGTGAGAGCTTTCTGCTTAATTCAGAGACTCTGTCCCTCACCACCCCTTGTTGTAAA
This sequence comes from Lissotriton vulgaris, assembly GCF_964263255.1. Taxonomy (NCBI): domain Eukaryota; kingdom Metazoa; phylum Chordata; class Amphibia; order Caudata; family Salamandridae; genus Lissotriton; species Lissotriton vulgaris. The sequence goes on from NC_141685.1 coordinate 129,746,605, forward strand.
TATTTTTGTCCACCCTAAGCGTGGAAGGGTATTCTCAGATGTGAGACCCTTGCTCATTGCACCATCAGGATTCAAGCAAACCGGGCCGAAGACGGCTGTAATGCCAGAAACCGGTCCCCGGGAGCTTGTTTCCTTCCCAGTGTAAGAATTGGCTTTTGTAGTTTGGTTTGCCCTGTTCCCATCATGCACTGGGACAGGAACAGACTAATTTGCATACAGCCAGGTTCTGAAACTGGGATGGTGCAGTGAGCTAAAAAACGGTGTTGGATCTAGCCCTGATCTCTTGACTGGGTGAGAGCTTTCTGCTTAATTCTGAGACTCTGTCCCTCACCACCCCTTGTTGTAAATATTTTTGTCCACCCTAAGCGTGGAAGGGTATTCTCAGATGTGAGACCCTTGCTCATTGCACCATCAGGATTCAAGCAAACCGGGCCGAAGACGGCTGTAATGCCAGAAACCGGTCCCCGGGAGCTTGTTTCCTTCCCAGTGTAAGAATTGGCTTTTGTAGTTTGGTTTGCCCTGTTCCCATCATGCACTGGGACAGGAACAGACTAATTTGCATACAGCCAGGTTCTGAAACTGGGATGGTGCAGTGAGCTAAAAAACGGTGTTGGATCTAGCCCTGATCTCTTGACTGGGTGAGAGCTTTCTGCTTAATTCAGAGACTCTGTCCCTCACCACCCCTTGTTGTAAATATTTTTGTCCACCCTAAGCGTGGAAGGGTATTCTCAGATGTGAGACCCTTGCTCATTGCACCATCAGGATTCAAGCAAACCGGGCCGAAGACGGCTGTAATGCCAGAAACCGGTCCCCGGGAGCTTGTTTCCTTCCCAGTGTAAGAATTGGCTTTTGTAGTTTGGTTTGCCCTGTTCCCATCATGCACTGGGACAGGAACAGACTAATTTGCATACAGCCAGGTTCTGAAACTGGGATGGTGCAGTGAGCTAAAAAACGGTGTTGGATCTAGCCCTGATCTCTTGACTGGGTGAGAGCTTTCTGCTTAATTCAGAGACTCTGTCCCTCACCACCCCTTGTTGTAAATATTTTTGTCCACCCTAAGCGTGGAAAGGTATTCTCAGATGTGAGACCCTTGCTCATTGCACCATCAGGATTCAAGCAAACCGGGCCGAAGACGGCTGTAATGCCAGAAACCGGTCCCCGGGAGCTTGTTTCCTTCCCAGTGTAAGAATTGGCTTTTGTAGTTTGGTTTGCCCTGTTCCCATCATGCACTGGGACAGGAACAGACTAATTTGCATACAGCCAGGTTCTGAAACTGGGATGGTGCAGTGAGCTAAAAAACGGTGTTGGATCTAGCCCTGATCTCTTGACTGGGTGAGAGCTTTCTGCTTAATTCAGAGACTCTGTCCCTCACCACCCCTTGTTGTAAATATTTTTGTCCACCCTAAGCGTGGAAGGGTATTCTCAGATGTGAGACCCTTGCTCATTGCACCATCAGGATTCAAGCAAACCGGGCCGAAGACGGCTGTAATGTCAGAAACCGGTCCCCGGGAGCTTGTTTCCTTCCCAGTGTAAGAATTGGCTTTTGTAGTTTTGTTTGCCCTGTTCCCATCATGCACTGGGACAGGAACAGACTAATTTGCATACAGCCAGGTTCTGAAACTGGGATGGTGCAGTGAGCTACAAAACGGTGTTGGATCTAGCCCTGATCTCTTGACTGGGTGAGAGCTTTCTGCTTAATTCAGAGACTCTGTCCCTCACCACCCCTTGTTGTAAATATTTTTGTCCACCCTAAGCGTGGAAGGGTATTCTCAGATGTGAGACCCTTGCTCATTGCACCATCAGGATTCAAGCAAACCGGGCCGAAGACGGCTGTAATGCCAGAAACCGGTCCCCGGGAGCTTGTTTCCTTCCCAGTGTAAGAATTGGCTTTTGTAGTTTGGTTTGCCCTGTTCCCATCATGCACTGGGACAGGAACAGACTAATTTGCATACAGCCAGGTTCTGAAACTGGGATGGTGCAGTGAGCTAAAAAACGGTGTTGGATCTAGCCCTGATCTCTTGACTGGGTGAGAGCTTTCTGCTTAATTCAGAGACTCTGTCCCTCACCACCCCTTGTTGTAAATATTCCCGTTTTAATATCGACTACCAGGAAAGTAAAGTCCCAAGAATTTTTTGTACCCCCGTCCCTTATTCCGATACCAAAGACTGGCAGGCATGCACCCTTTCAAACTGAAACCCCAGAACACAGGCTCGCTTCCGCAATCCAATGAGAGACATGGACTACAGCTCCCATAAGAACCCTGCACACGACCACCATATTTGGTGTGTGTCATAGTAGGCTATAAAATAAATCACTTCACCAACATAGGAAGGTATTAGATAAGGGGGTAAGTATCGTGTGCTTCAAAGGAAATACAGGGAGCGCTAAGTCAATTTTTCACCCGCTCCCGTTCCACCCGTGAATACTCGACTCCGCTTCAAGATAGCGGCTTTACCGTGAACATTCGATGCAGTCCGTTTTCATGCTCAATTTTTCTGATGGAAAGGTAGAAGGATCCAGATGACTCGGCGCTTGGCTGCTCGTGTCTGCATTTGCGGGTGAAGGGCGCCGGGAATGAATTAGTGCAGCCTGGGAAGATGGCCTCCAATGAGCAACAGAGGCAGGTGAGAAGGTAGAAAAGTAAATGGTGATGGGTTATGTCCCCTGCAAGAGAATCGTTAGCAGCTGCACTTTCTTGCCTAAACGTTAGTTCTATAATTCGCTACTTTCTCTGCATTTCCGTTCCACCACCTGGCTCAGTTATGCCCCTGCTTGACTGTCTCTACCACACCTGCTTGCAAACGTCACTGCCTCGCTGCAGCTCAAACCACTGTTGTGTATTGACCAAACACAACTTACGTTACTGATTATATATCACTCACTGTATTATCTTTCCAGCAATTCACTTCTGTCTCACGCAACTGCGTCGATGTGGGCAAGCCAGGAAATGTAACGGTTAGAGGAAGGCATAGCCAGGTTTCTGGCTTTCAGAATCAAACAGGAGCTAAACCATACACTATTCGGCTTGTAAATGATGCAGCAACGGCCATATAAGACATGATAAATGCAGAGTTATGCTGAACATTTGGTTCCTTCTTCAACGTTTGTCTTTTGCTTTGTGGAACTATTATTTTTATTAAGTCGGTCTGCAGTGCACCCACGCACGTGCCTTCAGCCGCAGGTCGGCGGGACAAATGTAACGAATGTTACAAGAGTTAAACAACCAACCCTAAACACGTTCCCGCCCCTTTCCTCAGATCTGACCCTTTTTTTCGACTCTTTGACAGGACACAATACGAGCGTTCGACCCAGTTTACTTTTCGGTATTACTTGTAGCTTTACCCCGTGTCACTTCTGTCTTCTCCTTAAGCCCTTGTAGCAGGGTTTCCGTTCTCCCACAGAACTGTGCATAGAGATCTAGAACCTCAGTGAGTTAGGATGATCCAAAACTCATCTCAGTGTCAGAAATCCCCTTACCTAGCTAGCTACAGTGTCTCATGGATCATTATGGAATGATCCATGTCTTAGACAAACCAGAACATGATCTTTAGAATACCTCAGGAATCGTGGAACACATGAACACTCTTTCGTTATATAATCATTTCAAACCAAAACTGAGAGTCAAAGAACACAAGTGCAAGTTTGAAATATTTATTATTCAATGCAAAGTTCTCAAACGCAGTATCTTGTATAATACCAAAATGCAGATTATAAAAATCAGAGTCAGCAGCATAGTCACTAATCCATAGTAAGCAAAAGGTGCTAGCATGTTATAATGCAAAATCTATAGAAATCTATATCACCTATATTTCGCGCACCCTATCTAGCATATTATTTTATATCTAAGAAGGTCTCATTCGGGCTTTAGCAGGGGGGCCCCATACCTCTCAATGTCAGTAGGAGCAGATCACATCAACAGCTACCAGCTCTCTTCATGCGCAGCACCAAGTGTCTACGTTCATTCCGTGTAACTCTATCTTAAACCCGCGTAGAGCCCAAAATGTTGGCATCAACATTATTTGTGTTATGTCTAATGTGGTGCGAGGATCAGGCCTCCCAGCAACCTTGTGTTAGGTTAATTTTAGAGTGTGCAGCTCTCAGTGTGCAGACAGTTGTACCAAGTGTACCAGGCAAAGCTGATAGCATAGAAATAACATATTATTCTCAAATAAACCACCTCACCGCTTCTAGGGTGAAAGCGACAACAACAAGTATGTGTCGTGTGCAAAACTGAAGCCGAAGGAAAAAAGGCTGTTTAAACATGTAATGCACTCATGCTAACTTAACGCAATATATGTAACGAAGTATCCACATGACACCCCCCCATTGGTCCGAGCACCGTCAAACATAAGGGAAAAGGCAATACTAAATCAGATACAAAAATTGAAAGCAAAGTTCAATAATCTTGAGCTAAAATAAGCTAAAAATATGTATGAATGAATATGTATGAATGCCTACAGTGGCCTCAAGTCTAAAAATAAAAACAAAACTGTCGAACCAAAAGTTATTCGCCAGGTCTCAAAAATATGAAATGTAGGACCAGGCCGCATCAATCCAAATGTCTGTAATAGAAAAAACAAGGCACTTATCCGATATCCAAAGTCATGTGCCACATTGAAGTTATCCTCAGCGACATCACGTGATTGAATTCTCCATCAGCTGAACACAGTCCATCCCTCCAATTCAGCGAGGGGAAAGTCATATTTCACAACAAAGCACTCCTCCCAGGCATGTCATGATTGGAAAGTATATGCAAAGAAAGTTGCAACAGCCTCCAGTATGAAATCACTGCCATCATCCGAAAATAGTTCAGCAATCCAATTCAGCAATGAGAAAGAACATACGTGCTCCTCCAGCATCGGATCCTCCTGTAACGCCAGAGGACAACTCGGTGGGTTCACCAGATCGCTGTGTGTCAGAAAGGCATCCGCCGCTGCAGAGATCTCCCATTGGCCCAAAACTCCATTTATCGCTGCCAAGGCCATAACTCTTTCGCCAGAACAGATCAGCTCATGAGCCACCACGGGACGCATTAGTTGATCAAAATCGACGTCAGGAGCAGTCCTCAAGCATAGGCACAAATCAATGGCCCAATCGAACTCGCAGCTCAGGCAGTGAAACACAGGTTGGACACACGTGAAGTCGGTGAACCGAAATGACAATCTATAGGCCGTGCTTAATGCTGCAAGCGGCAATGTTCCATAGTAATTGAGCATCCGATTACGGCACAGTGTCAGGAGGCGTTGAACGGCGTCTTGCGCAGGATGGGCATCCATGTTTTATGAAGAAAAACACCAACAGAATGCCTGCGGCTACAGCCAGCAACACAGGTAGTCCACCAAACAAACTCGAAAAAATAGTGTGGAAAAACGTGGGAATGATACCAAAAACTTTTTCAAACGTAGTCACGAGGCCACTGCTTACTAACTTGAAAAAATGTGCAAGCCCAGTCGTTGAAGAAGCATTAAAAATCTGGTGTACCAGCTCGCAGAAATGAAACGGCAAATCAGTATTTAAAAGCGCCTGCACCTCCGTGCGGGTGTTAGCTATGTGAAGGACATAAGTTTCCCGGGCCGAACTCAGGGTCACTTGTTTTTGAGACAAAAGGGCCCTTATTCTGCTTAAACCATTGAATTTTGCTTCCAAGGTTGGAATCCGTGGCCAGATGGAGACATCTAAAGACCCATGCGTGGGTGGGTATAGAACATTCTTGCAGCACACCACACGCTCTGATACAGTTACCACATAAGCCACACCAATTAATAAACCACAACATAATTCGTTGTTTAAAAGCAAATAACTACCATTAGCTAATAATGTAAATGTGGGAACCACTGCTGGAACTGGCGTGCCTTTTAAAACACATGCTAAATTTGGGCGGTCCTGATTACAAGAACCGTGTAACTGAATGTGTCTGCATATTAATGAATGGTCAGGTGACTGTGTGCATTCCTCACCATTAAGATTCACTTCTTTCCCATCCTTCAGACATCTGTATGTGTATGGTAATGACCATGCCTCATGTAGGAATGCATTGCCTAGTGGTTCATATCGTCCTATAGCAATATACCGCATACAGTTAGTAAATTTATATAAAGGAAATGGTAATGTAATTAAACCATGAATAAGCCACGTGGCAGTAGTGGTTTCAGCAACAGAAAAAGGCAAGGATTCTAGCTTCTCAATATGTAACATAGAAAATGAAGCATCACGCATTGAAAGCATGCGCTGTTTTTCAGTAAGATTAAAAGGGGCGAAAAGGGATGAAACGTTCAATGAGGTCCAGGGAACTCGACCAGCCTTAATTGTCTGTAGAGTCCAGGCAAACTGCATTACAGAACGCAACTGATTTTGACCATGGTATAACGTGGACACTTCATCATGTACAATATCAACAACAGAAGAAACAATATTATCCAATGTGTAAATCCTGGAAGAAAGCATGTTAATACTGTTATCGACCACTGCAAGCACTTTTTCCAAATTTGCTTGATCAATAGCCCTCAGGCGTTTAGCTGCTTCAACTTGTGAAAATTTCCAAATTTCATTGTAAACAGCATAAATAAAGCGTTTAGACCTACCCCTAGTCGGGCCTTTTATAAAATCATTTAGCTCTATATTCTCATTCAACTGGGACAGATGCAGTTTAACTGCAGCCAAAGTGGAATGTTGTAACCAGTTCTGACACAATTTGCCTACTGAATAAGTTGTAACAGTGTGATCTGTTTCAAACCTGGGATCTGGCCTGATGTGTGTAAAACCTTCAGACAAACCCAAAAAACGACGTTGGCAAGAATCAGAGCTTCTTTGCCACAAAAGCCACCCATCTGGATCAAAACTGGAAATATTAAAGGAGGAATTCTGCAAAAGTGCTTGTATTCCATTGATGGATAATGTAGTGAAATTACTCCAACCTGAATATTCTTCCAAATCAGGGATAGTAGGGGTATTTAATTTTTTAGATGTAGCCAATCCAAAACATGTTGTTTGGGAAATAGTAGAATTTAAAAACAACATGTGATTCGGGATGAGACATGCACGATGCAAAGCCTCAGTGCCTTGTACCTGCCAATCTTTGGTACCCCAAACCGATTTAAGGTCAATAGCATCCTTCCATAACTCATAGCCATCCACAGATAACCTTTCTAGAAAGGACTTTGAATACAGCAATTTTGTATCAGTTAGTCTAACTTTGGGCATGAATTTCTGGTTCACTTTCAAATAAAACGACTCAGGATTTGATTGATTAAAATCTGTAAAGTAAGAGTATTTTCCCAGAAATGTACTTGAGCTCCCCTGTAAAGGAGTGGGGCAATGTTCCCACTGAGTGTAATTCACAGGAACCCTCCTGGAACTTGTCTTGTGTAAGAAATGATTTCCATAATGTTGGTAACAAAACAAATCACCATAATTGACAGAATCTAAATACAAATCCTCATCATCAAAGGCCGCATAATATTTCAAATCAGAGAACAATGCTTCTACGGCCTGAAGATCCCAATCATCAGAACGAATATTTTGCTTAATCACATCTCCCATGTTTACTCTAAGCACATTAGGAACATTAATAACTTCTGTGGGGCCATGTATCTGAAACCTAACCGCATCCCACACAATCCCGTCAAGGACAGGCCAAGCAGTAATCTCTACTGAATGTAAGTCTCTCTTTAGTCTGTGTGCTGAATGTGAGGAGGAAAGAGGGGCCAATGTTCCATTAAGGTACCGAATTCCTGTTCTTTCTTTCACATAATGGCCATCGATCAGGCGGAAAAAATAAAACACAAAACCAATTGACATAAAAAGATAAAATGAAAATAGTATCAGCCAAATGTATGTCCAAGGTGGAATTAAAAAATGTTTTTTAAACAACGTGGCATATTTTGCAATAGTCGATGGTTTCTTTGAAAGTTCCGAATCAGAGTCAAAAGAGAATCTGGACTGGTTAGCCAAACGAGCATGTAAATCGGACATAGATAAATCAGCAGGATCTGCATATGTCACTTCATCAATGTTAGTAACAGGAATAGTATTTAATAAAGGACTGGATATGGCAGGCATCTCGAGGGACACCTCCTGATCTGCACCAGATGTAATAGCCAGCACAGAGTGCCTCACCATGGAAGGACAGGATACAGCCGGTGTCATGCTATGAAGAATCGGCCACCCTGTGTGTCTTGACATTGTCAATAGAAATAAATCTGTTTTCTTTACGACCTGGAAGTGGTGGTAAAATGACTGTTCTTGTGCCCTTCACTCCAAGGACTCGAACCGGCGCTCAATATGAGGGACCAAACTCTTTCTTGTTATCGATCTTCTCTCGAACCAGTTCTCCAACTTGGGGTAGGCAGCCAACTACCGGGATCTGCAACGCATCATCCGACGTGGAGGGCAAGTGTTCCTTTGCAAGACTGTCTCTGGTCTTTTGTAGATCCTGTAAAACATTGCAATGTTCATCTACGTCAAAGGCCGCGGCCTGGGCCTGGCAGTCTACACCATCAAGGTCAGGGACGTACATCTTGATACCAAAGAGCATTTCGTATGGGGTCCGCCCACCCAGAGACCTTCTAGGGAGATTATTAAGCGCACGCTGCACGCCATAGAGGTGGGTCAGCCAGTTTCTACCAGTGCCTATAACACGGGCTGTCAAAGATTGCTTTAAGTCGCGGTTCATTCTTTCTACTACAGAATTGCCCTCAGGCCTGTAGGGACTTGAAAACTTCACCTGTACTCCCAACGAAACCATAGCATCCTTATACGCCTTAGAGGCGAAAGCCGGACCCTGGTCCGAATGGAAAGCACCACAAGCAAAGATTCCCACAAAGACACGCAAATCCTTAATGACAGTTCGCGAATCAGCGCTTCGATGCGGCCATACCCATACAAAGCGTGTGCATGAGTCAACTGCTACTAAGATGTATTTATACGCAGTATCAGAAGAAAAAGGACCGCAGTGATCCAAATAAACACAACCAAGTGGTTTATTAGAGATGTACAACTGTGTCTGAGGCGGACGCGCAGCAGTAGAAGGCTTGATCTGCTGACAAATGTCACACATAAGGACATAATCGCGCGTCTGTTTGTACAGTCCCCGCCACCAGAACCTCTGTTGTAGCTGAGATACAGTGGCTGAGACGCCCGCATGCGCAGACGCCACACCTTCATGAGCCGCTGTAATCAGAGAAGCTCTGCGATCCGAGTTGGGAACTAGACGCTCTCCAACTTCAGGAATTTTCACATAAGGAACCTTATCGGGACTTAAGTGGTATGTGTACTTCGAAGGGAACCCCGCAGGATATTTACCTCCCTTCTCCGTGGCAGCAACAGCCGCCAAGATGTCATCATCTATTTTGCTTTTGGACCTTGTGACTGCTGCAACTAAGTATTTTGATACCGCTGACTTCGCTGCTTCATCAGCAAGCGAGTTGCCAACAGCGTGGACCCCCACGCGCTGGTGGCCAAGAGTATGAATCACAAACACGAGCGGCAGTTTCTCTTTAAGTTCCGCCACTCGGACCCAGATCATTTTATGTTTTATTGTGCTACCCTTGGAATCACGAAAATCATTCTGAATCCAAAAGAACAAGTTCTCATTGTAAGACTGGACACAGTAGTAAGAATCACTTACGATTAAAGTCGTCACAAAAGGATCAGCGTACTCCAATGCGAGCATAAGAGCACGAAGCTCTGCTAATTGCGCGGTGCAGTCTCCTAGTGTTTGCGTGTGCACGACACTGGACTTGAACTCATCGTTCACCATGGCACCGACCACAATGGCGCAAGCGGAAACGTAGGCATGTTTAGAGCCATGCGCAACCTGCGCCGAACCATCCGTGTAAATGATACAATGGAAATCCTCCAACGGCCGCATTGCTAAAGGAGCAGGATGAACAAATTCATACTGTAAATACTCCTGCGACCGTAAAGCGGCGTCAAAAATAAACGTGACATCCTGAGATGTCAAGGATGTAGCCCACTGAATCCACCGAGGGTGCAAAGCTTTAGAATTCGGTACACTGGCTTTCGTGACCGCCTCCAAGGCAGGACACGGGGTAACAACCAACATGCGCTTTCCCTGCGACAGGGCATGTTCTTTAAGAATTGCCATCTGCACAGCCGTTAAAACTTTCTCCACAGTGGAAAAACGCAGTTCAGCCGAAGTGTACAAGTGTGACTTGTAAGCAATAGGTACAGTATCCCCCTCATTAAAAGTCAGGTACGTGAAACCCACCGTCCCAGGGATAATTCTTATCACCAGGTTGGTCTGGTTATCACGGGTCTGTAAGTAGTCAGAAGTGAGCAAATCAGCCTGCAAAGACTGCAGAATGGCTGAATGCTCAGGCAGCCAGCATGATTTGGAAAAAGATGGTTGTACCAAGGCATATAAAGGCTTGATACGCTGGGCATATTCCGGAATGTATGTCCTCCCGAAATTTAAAAAACCCAGTAAAGACTGTAATTTTTTCAGCGTTGTCGGAGAGCGCAACTGCGCGCACTTCTCCAGGAAATGAGGAGCCAATCCCTTTCCTTCATGGTTAAGTTCATAACCTAGAAACAACACTGTGTACTCCGCAATGTGTGATTTTGCAAAGTTAAACTTGTAACCCATGTCTGCAAAGTTACAAATTATGCTGTTTACTCGACACAGATGCACCCAAAGCTCGTCGTCTGTGAGATAAATGTCATCCACATACGAACATGCAACTGGATCGAAACTCTCCAAAAGAGAGACTATGCGGGCGGAAAACACTCCAGGACTATTTTTATATCCCATTGGGAGTCGTTTAAACATTTTTTGTACGCCGCCGCACGTAAAACTGGTCCATTGGGAACTAAGACCATCTAATCGGTGTGCATAAAAACCATTGGAAATGTCAAGCGTGGTTTTGAACCGTTTACGCTCAAGACTATTTACTAGGGCAGAGCCGTGAGTATTCTGTACTGCACAGTTACGGCAATGCGAGTTCAAATGCCGGTAATCCAAAACCAGACGATATGAGCCGTCCGGCTTGTTAACAGTAAAAAGGGGATTATTCATTGGTGACACACACGTTTCAATTACACCTTGATATTCCAATTGTTCAAGGATAGCCGCGACCGAAGCTTTAGCTTCACGCCGTATGGGATACTGGGGTTGTGGCTGCGGCTGTGACCTTAAAGGAATCTCATGGCTAGGGGACAATTTATCCCAGCCACACTGATTTCGGTACACAGCCGGCGCAAGCGCCAGAGCCCACTCTTCTGCAAAAATGCAGCGCTTCCACTCTCGATACAGTGTGCGCGAAACTGGGGAGGATTACCTCCTCCCCTCGCGGAGCTGCGAGAACAAAAGGAGGGGGCCAGTCAGCCTCCGAAAGCAAAATGTCATACGTATCCGAAAAATTCTCCCAAAATACCCCTTTTACAGTTCGCTGCATGTCACCTTCAATTAACAGGACAATTTCAAAAAGTCTTGCAGGGGGAGCAACATGTGTATCAGCTGTTTCAATCACAATAAAAGTCTCAGTCGCTGTCACCTTCAACAGTGGACGGAGGGCCTCTCTCACTATGGCAATCTCCGCCGCGCTGTCCAGCAAGGTCAGAGCCCACGTCAGATTCCGAAGCCGCGTTCTCACTATCTGGGGCATATCGATGCGCCGTTAAGGCTGCGACTTTCTTCTTGGCAAACTGCGGTCTCTTTGGCGTAGAGTCGTCCCGCTGATCCCCTTCACTTCGCGTGCGGGGCTGGCCACGTCCTTGCTGGCCACCCCTGCCCCTGCCGCCCCCTCCACCACCGGTTGACGGAGCCGATGAGTCCTGAAAGGAACGAGGAGAGCGTTGGTCAGAAGCCTGAAATCTCTCAGGCGATTTAATCGTCGCGCGATCGCGCAAATCATAAACTCGATCTGACTGCGCAGGCTGCGAAGGTGCAGGACCAGAAACCTGTGTCTGCTGTTGTTGTTGCTTACCCTGCTTCTGCTTTTTAGGCCAATTTTGTTTTTTGGACATGGGTTGTCCACCCGTTTCCGAAGACTGTCCCTGGGGCTGCTTCCTCTCTTTTTCAGAAAAAGCTTTCAAACCCTTAGAAGTGCGGCCAACCATTTTATAAGCCGCCACAATAATTCTTGCCAGCTGACGGGGTTTCTCGGCCTCGGGAATTAACGCCAGAGCATTGGCCACCTGAAAGTTCACTGCATCCCCCTTGACATTCGCAAGGATAAGACCGCAAACCGTCTCAAACGAGCCGCTCAGGGGCATACCCAATTCAACCGCCAGACCCCGGTCCGTGATCATCCTGAACACGTTTAAGGACCTCAGAAAGGTTTGAAACAGACGGGGTGCCATAGCACCTCGAGTAAACCGCTGCAAAAGTCTTACCCCATGTTTCACAGTCAGCAAGTTCAGGGGCTAAATCTTTCGGTAAACTAAGCGTAAGAATCCGGTGTTTTTCACCCGGAGTCGTATTAGGAAACACAGCCTCCAGCTGGTCGAATTTCTCGGCAAGCCAGTAAGGAAAATCATCCTTATTCTCTGGCTTTCTGCCCATAACGGAATTCACCAAGACAGGACTGATTTTCAAACCAGCCTGTTCCGCTCGAAGCTGCGCACCTGCGGGGGCTGCGCCATGAATATTACGACCAATGTAATGAACAAGCGCTCTAATCACTCCAACCGCGACATCATGAAGACGCCGCAGGTCACCCACATTACAAGTGGCGCGATTAGGATGAGGAGTAAATCCACCCAAAGCGGGCCAATTTGTGCCCGGAATGGACAAAGGACCTAACCTCGAAGCCGTTAAAGAATGGGGTAGGGCGCCACCAAACCAAACTCCGTGCTGCCAAGCGTCGATAGGTACTTCCAGTGCCCTGTACGGAGCATAAGCCACCGGTACATCCGAGGCAGTGTATGAATGGAAGACACCCGAATTAGCGTCCACTGCCGGAAATGTTACCCAGGAACAAAACAATTCGTACGGGTACGCATGTTCCGCACTCACCACTAGAACCACAGCTAAGCCCTCCGCAGGTACATTATATGCCCGCAAGTGGTCGCGAACCGCGACTCGGCTATGCTGCGCAATGTCCACGGCCATGTTAGCACAGGAAGTGAAAAAAGACAAAGAGCACTATGTAGCACAACTGGGTAGTAATTCAAAGAAACCGTTTTTAGAAAAATTCAAGCTTGAAAAGACCTACTTCAAAAATAGGTAGGTTTGTCCGACACCACCGTTTACCGGAAACGGGAATGAAGGTGTCAAGGTTTGAATGATATACTACTCGAGTGTCATGAAATAAGGCCAACCAAACCGTTGGGCGCCATGTAGCAGGGTTTCCGTTCTCCCACAGAACTGTGCATAGAGATCTAGAACCTCAGTGAGTTAGGATGATCCAAAACTCATCTCAGTGTCAGAAATCCCCTTACCTAGCTAGCTACAGTGTCTCATGGATCATTATGGAATGATCCATGTCTTAGACAAACCAGAACATGATCTTTAGAATACCTCAGGAATCGTGGAACACATGAACACTCTTTCGTTATATAATCATTTCAAACCAAAACTGAGAGTCAAAGAACACAAGTGCAAGTTTGAAATATTTATTATTCAATGCAAAGTTCTCAAACGCAGTATCTTGTATAATACCAAAATGCAGATTATAAAAATCAGAGTCAGCAGCATAGTCACTAATCCATAGTAAGCAAAAGGTGCTAGCATGTTATAATGCAAAATCTATAGAAATCTATATCACCTATATTTCGCACACCCTATCTAGCATATTATTTTATATCTAAGAAGGTCTCATTCGGGCTTTAGCAGGGCGGCCCCATACCTCTCAATGTCAGTAGGAGCAGATCACATCAACAGCTACCAGCTCTCTTCATGCGCAGCACCAAGTGTCTACGTTCATTCCGTGTAACTCTATCTTAAACCCGCGTAGAGCCCAAAATGTTGGCATCAACATTATTTGTGTTATGTCTAATGTGGTGCGAGGATCAGGCCTCCCAGCAACCTTGTGTTAGGTTAATTTTAGAGTGTGCAGCTCTCAGTGTGCAGACAGTTGTACCAAGTGTACCAGGCAAAGCTGATAGCATAGAAATAACATATTATTCTCAAATAAACCACCTCACCGCTTCTAGGGTGAAAGCGACAACAACAAGTATGTGTCATGTGCAAAACTGAAGCCGAAGGAATAAAGGCTGTTTAAACATGTAATGCACTCATGCTAACTTAACGCAATATATGTAACGAAGTATCCATATGACACCCTTTGATTTGACCCCACTTCCGTTTGAGCTGTGATAAAGACGGTTAATTTCTTAGGCCTGTTAGCTCAATCTTTAATAAGGGTGGGTGAACGTGGTCCCCATAATGTCTGAAACCCCTGTTCCAGGGTGACAGATCTTCTACACCTATTTGCCCCTATACGCACTATATCCGTGACCGGTGGGGGGAGGGAGTATCTTGCTTGCTCCCCAATAAACTAGGAGCACTTGCTTGCCCCCCAATAAACTAGGAGCACTTGCTTGCCCCCCAATAAACTAGGAGCACTTGCTTGCTCCCCAATAAGCTAGGAGCACTTGCTTGCCAGCTCATAAGAAGAGTGGTAATTGCTTTCCCCTAGGGTAGCTCAGCAGGTATGTTAGCCTATCTCTTATACCATGTTTTATATAGATTGACAGTGTAAGGAGTTTGAACATCATGTCTATTGTCCTGTACCTCCTTCCAGTATATTTTCATCTTAGGGTAATGCCATAGTAGGTGGAGGAGGGTAAGGGTACCTTAAGGTTTACTTCAGTGCACCATATTGTTGGACTCATTACGTGTATACACTCTCCGGTATGTACTTCTATCTGCTTGATCTGGGCATCTTTTTCCAGCCGAGTACTTTCCCCCCTTTTTTCTCCACTTTATTGTCCTCGCCCTGTTGATAATCCAAGCACGGGCAGCGAGGATCTAAGCCTGCTTTATTAGAAACTGGCAAATTCTCCTCCACTTCTTCTGTGCTCCGGTTCCCTCAACCCCTCACCCTCACTCACCCTCACCCACACTCACCCTCACTCACCCTCAACGCCTCACCCTCACTCACCCTCAACCCCTCACCCTCACTCACCCTCAACCCCTCACCCTCACTCACCCTCACTCACCCTCACCCTCACTTACCCTCAACCCTTCACCCTCAACCCCTCACTCTCACTCACCCTCACTCACCCTCAACCCCTCAGCATCACCCTCACTCACCCTCACTCACCCTCAACCCCTCACCTACCCTCACCCTCAACCCCTCACCCTCACTCACCCTCAACACCTCACTCGCCCTCACCCTCACTCACCCTCAACCCCTCACCCTCACTCACCCTCACCCACCCTCACTCACCCTCACTCTCACTCACCCTCAACCCCTCACCCTCACCCACCCTCACTCACCCTCAACCCCTCACCCACCCTCAACCCCTCACCCTAACTCACACTCACCCTCACTCACACTCACCCTCACTCACCCTCACCCTCACTCACCCTCACTCTCACTCACCCTCACTCTCACTCACCCTCACTCACCCTCACTCTCACTCACCCTCAACCCCTCACTCACCCTCACTCACTCACCCTCACTCACCCTCACCCACCTTCACCCTCACTCACCCTCACTCTCACTCACCCTCACTCACCCTCACCCTCACTCACCCTCAACCCCTCACCCTCACACAGTGCAATAGGTCTCGGAGCATTTGAGTTAGAGCTTTTAGATTTGTTTATGGCTTTTTTTATTTGTAATTCTTTAGCATTGGCTACAGGAAACAAAAATGCTAAAGATTTACAAAAAAAACCCATAAACAATTCTAAAAGCACTAACTCTAATGCTGCGAGACCTATTGCATTTCCAATGCTTGTTTTATGTGAACCTTTTTTGAGGACAGCGAATCAGTGATGAGCAAAGTGATACAGTCGTGGTCTGTCCAATCACATGGAATGATAGATTCTAGTTGAATGGAATTAGCTTTAGAGGTAATTAGATCCAATGTCGCTTCCAGGTTCTGGGTAGGACTTTTGCATATTTGGATCAAGTTTAGATCAGCTAGGAAGGTTTTACAGTGTTTGGAAGATGCTCATCTGAAGTGAAGCTGTAAATACTTTTTTACAGCAGCAAAGTGTGTGGCCCTGTACTTGAACTGTCTCACCCTTAAAAACATTCACGTCTGGGACATCTGAAATCCCAGGTCTTTACAGGTATAAATGCTTGTTTGGGTGAAATGTATTCACTCCTGATGCCTGGAGGCGGCGGTTCCGTCAGCGGCCACCAGAGGGCGCTCCTCGCCTGCTGATGAAACCACTGAGCTGTACATTGCATGAAAGGGAGAAGGGTTTCCTCTTCCCAGTCAGCGGCGGCAGAGACAGCACCAGCAGCGGTGCGGACATCACTTCCGGCCTCTCCTGGTGTGTCCAGCCTGCTGCAGAGGAGGAAGGAGCCCTGTCTGGTGGGCAGTTACCTCCATCTTCAGACCCTCACAGACTCCCCTCAGACCCCATATCTTCGACCCCAGGAGGAGAAGAGAGCCTGGACAGGTTTCTGCTCAGGTAGGAGAGCTGCCAACTCACTTGGCTGCAATTTATTAATCACTGGATCAGATTTCCCCCCCCCCCCCCCCCCCCCCCCGCATTCATGGTGACATCAGAAGAGCTCATCTCTTCCTGCTGCTGAGGCTGAGTGGGGAGCGAAGGAGGTGAGGCCTGTCCAGGGGTGCAGAGGAGGAGAGGCCTGTCCAGGGGTGCAGAGGAGGAGAGGCCTGTCCAGAGGAGTGCAGAGGAGGTGAGGCCTGTCCAGAGGAGTGCAGAGGAGGAGAGCCCTGTCCAGAGGTGGGCAGAGGAGGTGAGGCCTGTACAGGGGTGCAGAGGAGTTGAGGCCTGTCCAGGGGTGCAGAGGAGGAGAGGCCTGTCCAGAGGCCTGTCCAGAGGAGTGCAGAGGAGGAGAGGCCTGTCCAGAGGAGTGCAGAGGAGGTGAGGCCTGTCCAGGGGTGCAGAGGAGGAGAGGCCTGTCCAGGGGAGCAGAGGACGTGAGGCCTGCCCAGAGGTGCAGAGGAGGAGAGGCCTGTCCAGGGGTGCAGAGGAGGTGAGGCCTGTCCAGGGGGAAGAGGAGGAGAGGCCTGTCCAGGGTGCAGAGGAGGTGAGGCCTGTCCAGGGGGGCAGAGAAGGAGAGGCCTGTTCAGAGGTGCAGAGGAGGAGAGGCCTGTCCAGGGGTGCAGAGGAGGTGAGGCCTGTCCAGGGGGGCAGAGAAGGAGAGGCCTGTTCAGAGGTGCAGAGGAGGAGAGGCCTGTCCAGGGTGCAGAGGAGGTGAGGCCTGTCCAGGGGGGCAGAGAAGGAGAGGCCTGTCCAGGGGTGCAGAGGAGGTGAGGCCTGTCCAGGGGGGCAGAGAAGGAGAGGCCTGTTCAGAGGTGCAGAGGAGGAGAGGCCGGTCCAGGGGGAAGAGGAGGAGAGGCCTGTCCAGGATGCAGAGGAGGTGAGGCCTGTCCAGGGGGGCAGAGAAGGAGAGGCCTGTCCAGGGTGCAGAGGAGGTGAGGCCTGTCCAGGGGGGCAGAGAAGGAGAGGCCTGTCCAGGGGTGCAGAGGAGGCAAGGCCTGTCCAGGGGATCAGAGGAGGAGAGGCCTGTCCAGGGGTGCAGAGGAGGTGAGGCCTGTCAAGGGGGTGCAGAGGAGGTGAGGCCTGTCCAGGGGTGCAGAAGAGGAGAGGCCTATCCAGGGGTGCAGAGGAGGTGAGGCCTGTCCAGAGGAGTGCAGAGGAGGTGAGGCCTGTCCAGGGGTGCAGAGGAGGAGAGGCCTGTCCAGGGGTGCAGAGGAGGAGAGGCCTGTCTAGGGGTGCAGAGGAGGAGAGGCCTGTCCAGGGGAGCAGAGGAGGTGAGGCCTGCCCAGGGGTGCAGAGGAGGTGAGGCCTGTCCAGGGGAGCAGAGGAGGTGAGGCCTGCCCAGAGGTGCAGAGGAGGAGAGGCCGGTCCAGGGGGAAGAGGAGGAGAGGCCTGTCCAGGGTGCAGAGGAGGTGAGGCCTGTCCAGGGGGGCAGAGAAGGAGAGGCCTGTCCAGGGGTGCAGAGGAGGAGAGGCCTGTCCAGGGGTGCAGAGGAGGTGAGGCCTGTCCAGGGGGGCAGAGAAGGAGAGGCCTGTTCAGAGGTGCAGAGGAGGAGAGGCCGGTCCAGGGGGAAGAGGAGGAGAGGCCTGTCCAGGGTGCAGAGGAGGTGAGGCCTGTCCAGGGGGGCAGAGAAGGAGAGGCCTGTCCAGGGTGCAGAGGAGGTGAGGCCTGTCCAGGGGGGCAGAGAAGGAGAGGCCTGTTCAGGGGGGCAGAGAAGGAGAGGCCTGTCCAGGGGGGCAGAGAAGGAGAGGCCTGTCCAGGGGTGCAGAGGAGGCAAGGCCTGTCCAGGGGATCAGAGGAGGAGAGGCCTGTCCAGGGGTGCAGAGGAGGTGAGGCCTGTCAAGGGGGTGCAGAGGAGGTGAGGCCTGTCCAGGGGTGCAGAAGAGGAGAGGCCTATCCAGGGGTGCAGAGGAGGCGAGGCCTGTCTAGAGGGGTGCAGAGGAGGAGAGGCCTGTCCAGGGTGCAGAGGAGGTGAGGCCTGTCATGGGGCAGAGGAGGAGAGGAGGAGAGGCCTGCCCAGGGGAGCAGTGGAGGTGAGGCCTGTCCAGGGGTGCAGAGGAGGTGAGGCCTGTCCAGGGGTGCAGAGGAGGTGAGGCCTGTCCAGGGGGGCAGAGAAGGAGAGGCCTGTTCAGAGGTGCAGAGGAGGAGAGGCCGGTCCAGGGGGAAGAGGAGGAGAGGCCTGTCCAGGGTGCAGAGGAGGTGAGGCCTGTCCAGGGGGGCAGAGAAGGAGAGGCCTGCCCAGGGGAGCAGTGGAGGTGAGGCCTGTCCAGGGGTGCAGAGGAGGTGAGGCCTGTCCAGGGGGAAGAGGGGGAGAGGCCTGTCCAGGGTGCAGAGGAGGTGAGGCCTGTCCAGGGGGGCAGAGAAGGAGAGGCCTGCCCAGGGGAGCAGTGGAGGTGAAGCCTGTCCAGGGGTGCAGAGGAGGTGAGGCCTGTGTCCAGAGGTACAGAGGGGTTGAGGCCTGTCCAGGGGTGCAGATGAGGTTAGGCCTGTCCAGGAGTGCAGAGGAGGTGAGGCCTATTCATGGGTGCAAAGGAGATGAGGCCGGTCCAGGTGGGCAGAGGAGGTGAGGCATGTCCAGGGGTGTAGAGGAAGTGATGCCTGTCCAGGGGTGAGAGGAGGTGAGGCCTGTCCAGGGGTGTAGAGGATGTGAGGCCTGTCCAGGGGTGCAGAGGATGTGAGGTGTCCAGGGGTGCAGAGGGGGAGAGGCCTGTCCAGGGGTGCAGAGGCCTGTCCTGTGTTTGGGTGGTTCATAGAAGGTGGGGCCTGTCCAGGAGGGATGCAGTGGAGATGAGGCCTGTTCGTCCAGGCGGGGTGGTCGAGAGCTGAGTTTAAGTTTATTAATTGTTGTCCCAAGAGATTTGTGGAATGAGTGTAAGTTGTTTGTAAACTGACCAATTGAAGAGCCACAGAGTGAAGCGCCTCAAAATATTTTATTATATATTACAAGAGGTTAATGCAGATTTACAGACAATATTGCAAAGTCGAAGACCGGGTGAAAGAGGACGCCTCATTTAGCGTTGCATCCAGAGGTTAGTGTACATATCCAGCAAAATGTGAGGCGCTGCCGACCAACATTCTGGATGAGATTTTGTTGTAACCAAAGTACTCTAGTGACAATTTTATTACTAAGCAGAAGAAGATCAAAATAAAAATAATGAGCGCTCAGACAAATTTTTTCCAAACGGGTGACGAAAGTGGTTCTCACGGATTGTATTCTCGTTTTGATTCCGGGTTTGTTGCTGGTGTGAATTTGGATATGCACGGCGTTGGTGTGCAGAGTAATGATGTTCAGTATGTGCAAGGAGGAAATGTTGTTCCTCTGCGTCAGGGCCGAACTGGGAACCCAAACCAGGCCTGACAATTATAACGGACCAGCCCCCTGCCTCTTTTGTTGCTGGGGGTGATATAGCAGCACCACAGCAAAACCAGCCCCCAGTGGCCAATATGTTTCCCGGCACTGAGCAATCGGTCCCCACTCTTCCAGCCTCCCGGGGAAACTCTTGAAGCCCGTTATGGCCAGTCCGGCCCTGCTCAGGGTATAGGTTTTACTGACAGTGGCAATTTAAATACCTCAAATACTAATAATGTGCAGAATAAGAGATGATCTGTGCGATGTTTGCAGGAACCTGGGAACCTGGAACATGAATCAGATGGTACAGAATGGGATGTCACAGCCAATGGTCCCAGCCCAACTGGCCTCTGTGCCGAGCATGCAGAGTCAAAGGCAGATATATTAGAACATGCCTTCAGTCCCGATGGTCCCACAGCCCAGTGCAGAATAGAACACCAAATTCTCAACAAAATCAGAATTTCAACAAAATCCATTAGTGATTAATAAGGATTTTCCACAACTTGCATCTACACTAGGAGTTTCTACTGGACTGATTCAGACATAATGACGGTGCCTGAGACGGGAGAAGGATTGCATGCTTGGTGCAGTCCTAGAGGTCACCCAGAGTGACCCTTTTGTAGAAGAAGTAAATGGGAATCCGGCATCTCTTTTAATCAATAAATGTGCCTCCCGTGCCACAGTCAGACTGACTGGAGCGCCCAACCCACCCCTCTTGGGAAAGGAGTCCAAGTTGTAGGCATTTCTTATAAACAACTAATAAGCTGCCAGCAAATGTTCCCGTACAAATTGGGTCATAAATGAATAGCCACAAACTTAAACTTTGATTAAGATACAGTTGTTATGTTAGGGAATAACATTGGAAAATGACTTGTGGCTTTTTGGGGAAGAGTCACAATTAATTATTCATTTTGTGGGTGTGGTTTATTAAATTACATTTTGTTGTGCCATGTTTTCATGAACATTCATTGATTGCTGTCATTTTTACCTCATCGTGAACCATGTCAATAATGTGTTCTCTCTGTCTAAAAACGTAAGAACTTTTCCTTGGTTTTTTAACTAAGCAGGTTCTATGCCAGTTTGCTGTTTGATAATATAAAAAAATGTTTTCTTATTTCTTAGCACACATTTGTTGTGGTGGTCTGTCTATTGACTTTACATCGAGAGTTATTTCTGAGTCTGGCTTTTGATATACTTTAGAGGTTACCTTTATGTGATCCTCCTGCAAATATTATGATAATTATTTCTCTGACTGAAATACCATGTTTATGTCTTCAGTAATTAATTGAAATCTTTAATATAACTTTGAAGCTTTTTGTAGCTCCAAAGGCAAGTGCCTTTACCAAGGGAGCGGTCCTTTAATCAGCAGTATTGCCTGCTATGGCTGACTATAAGGTCATTACACTGTTTGCCCCATGAGGACCGAATGTGTTAATTAATAAAACAACGATGTCATAGAGACCGAGGGGGTTGAAACACCTCCGGTGCTCTGAAACCTTTGTTTCAAAGCTGTTGCTGTGAAACTTGAACAGTTAACAGCCGCATGCGGGACCACAGCGGTTAATTGTTGAACATTCACAGCATTAGCTGTTAAAGGAGGCTGAAGTCCGACTCTGGTTCTCCCTGGGCTCGGTTGTTTTGTAAATCCAGGACGGTTATTTGTAAAATGTGATGAAGTGTGATTGTCGCCTGATGCAAAATTGTTTCTTTACTTCCTTTCAAGGTATTCTGGGATGACAGGCAGTGCAGCGTGGCTGCCACCCTTGGGAAACAAAGAAAATAATTGACAGGTAAGGATTCCTATAACTCTATGTTTCCGTTTCCCCTGTTTCCTCTTTCTCTATTCCCTTTCTTCATCTCTATTTTTTTTGTCTCTTCCCTTTTGACTCACTCTGTGCACTATTATTGTTGTTATCAAACTTCTGATAATCACCTGATGGAGCCACATTCCTCCTGGAACATGTTGGGGGGGTGTAGTGAAGGCCCAGTTCCTTTTTAGGTCAGTTTTGCCTAGCAGTTCCTTAACTATTATCACATTTGTCTCCTCTACACCACATGATGATGGTTCACCCTGATTAGAGTTGCCACGCTGTTGCGCTGCTACTGCGTTTAGAAAGTGACTGTGATTTTAAAATGTTATTGAATCATTGTGTGCGTTCTAATGGGGCAATATTTTAAAAACTATTTTAGGCACTCTTCTGCTTTTTTTCTTCATTTCAGGGGTGTGGGGGGCTTGTGGGGGTCTTCGCTCCTTCCCTGGTCCTCCACGGCTCGCCAATTGTGTGGAGGAAAGTAAGTGTTTCACTCTTGCTTCTCTTCTCCACTTCCTGACTGAGATCGATGGCCAGCGCTCTAGTTGTTCCTGACTGGCCCAGCTATTTAATCTGAATGCCGGGCCAGACGCGCAGCGAACGCACGCAGCAGGCGCGCCAAAGGCACGTCTGTCTATGCCTGTCTGTGCCAAGTTTAAGCCTTGTGCCTGGGACGCTGTCCTTTTTATTGTAGACCCTGGTAAACCCCTTGTTTACCCGAGAGGACAGCTCTGGAGCTTCAATGACAGAAGGATGTGCACTGCAGGTCGATGAACTGTGAGCATTGGCCTATATGAGTGTGTTAACTCTAAGACAGTCATTGCATTTGCGGGAGCTAAGAAAACCCAGAGGAATACGTGTCCCTACCCTTACCCATGAAACAGTTCTTTTCGGGGTATCTCCTGAACGCCAGATCTCTGATTAAACATAGGGCAGAATTTAATGATTGTGTCTCCTCCCGTAGGCCTGATTGGGTATTTTTTGCTTAAATCTGGCCCAGAGATTGCTCAGAGCCTGACATGGTGGAGGCCATCCCCTCAGGGTATGCTCTGTCCAGACTTGACCTGGTGGAGGCCATCCCCTTAGGGTATGTTCTGTCCAGACCTGACCAGATGGAGGCCATCCCCTCAGGGTATGCTCTGTCCGAGCTTGACCTGGTGGAGGCCATCCCCTCAGGGTATGCTCTCTCCAGACTTGACCTGGTGGAGGCCATCCCCTCAGGGTATGCTCTGTCCAGACTTGACCTGGCGGAGGCCATTCACTCAGGGTATGCGCTGTCCAGACTTGACCTGGCAGAGGCTATCCCCTCAGGGTATGCTCTGTCCAGACTTGACCTGGCGGAGGTCATCCCCTCAGGGTATGCTCTCTCCAGAATTGACCTGGCGGAGGCCATCCACTCAGGGTATGCGCTGTCCAGACTTGACCTGGTGGAGGCCATCCCCTCAGGGTATGCTCTGTCCAGACTTGACCTGGTGGAGGCCATTCACTCAGGGTATGCGCTGTCCAGACTTGACCTGGCGGAGGCCATCCCCTCAGGGTATGCTCTCTCCAGACTTGACCTGGTGGAGGCCATCCCCTCAGGGTATGCTCTGTCCAGACTTGACCTGGCGGAGGCCATTCACTCAGGGTATGCGCTGTCCAGACTTGACCTGGCAGAGGCTATCCCCTCAGGGTATGCTCTGTCCAGACTTGACCTGGCGGAGGTCATCCCCTCAGGGTATGCTCTCTCCAGAATTGACCTGGCGGAGGCCATCCACTCAGGGTATGCGCTGTCCAGACTTGACCTGGTGGAGGCCATCCCCTCCGGGTATGCTCTGTTCAGACTTGACCTGATGGAGGCCATCCCCTCAGGGTATGCTCTGTCCAGACTTGACCTGGCGGAGGTCATCCCTCAGGGTATGCTCTGTCCAGACTTGACCTGGCAGAGGCCATCCACTCAGGGTATGCGCTGTCCAGACTTGACCTGGCGGAGGCCATCCCCTCAGGGTATGCTCTGTCCAGACTTGACCTGATGGAGGCCATCCCCTCACGGTATGCTCTGTCCAGACTTGACATGGTGGAGGCCATCCACTCAGGGTATGCGCTGTCCAGACTTGACCTGGTGGAGGCCATCCCCTCAGGGTATGCTCTGTCCAGACTTGACCTGGTGGAGGCCATCCCCTCAGGGTATGCTCTGTCCAGACTTGACCTGATGGAGGCCATCCCCTCAGGGTATGCTCTGTCCAGACTTGACCTGGTGGAGGCCATCCCCTCAGGGTATGCTCTGTCCAGACTTGACCTGGTGGAGGCCATCCACGCAGGGTATGCTCTGTCCAGACTTTACCTGGTGGAGGCCATCCCCTCAGGGTATGCTCTGTCCAGACTTGACCTGGTGGAGGCCATCACCTCAGGGTATGCTCTGTCCAGACTTGACCTGGCGGAGGTCATCCTCTCAGGGTATGCTCTGTCCAGACTTGACATGGTGGAGGCTATCCCCTCGGGGTATGCCCTGTCCAGACTTGACCTGGCGGAGGCCATCCCCTCAGGGTATGCGCTCTCCAGACTTGACCTGGTGGAGGCCATCCTCTCAGGGTATGCGCTGTCCAGACTTGACCTGATGGAGGCCATCCACTCAGGGTTTGCTCTGTCCAGACTTGACCTGGCGGAGGCCATCCCCTCAGGGTATGCGCTGTCCAGACTTGACCTGATGGAGGCCATCCCCTCAGGGTATGCTCTGTCCAGACTTGACCTGATGGAGGCCATCCCCTCAGGGTATGCTCTGTCCAGACTTGACCTGGTGGAGGCCATCCACTCAGGGTATGCGCTGTCCAGACTTGACCTGATGGAGGCCACCCCCTCAGGGTATGCTCTGTCCAGACTTGACCTGGTGGAGGCCATCCCCTCCGGGTATGCTCTGTCCAGACTTGACCTGGTGGAGGCCATCCCCTCCGGGTATGCTCTGTCCAGACTTGACCTGATGGAGGCCATCCCCTCAGGGTATGCTCTGTCCAGACTTGACCTGGTGGAGGCCATCCCCTCAGGGTATGCACTGTCCAGACTTGACCTGGTGGAGGCCATCCCCTCAGGGTATGCTCTGTCCAGACTTGACCTGGTGGAGGCCATCCCCTCAGGGTATGCTCTGTCCAGACTTGACCTGGGGGAGACCATCCCCTCAGGGTATGCTCTGTCCAGACTTGACCTGGCAGAGGCCATCCCCTCAGGGTATGCTCTGTCCAGACTTGTCCTGATGGAGGCCATCCCCTCAGGGGATGCTCTGTCCAGACTTGACCTGATGGAGGCCATCCCCTCAGGGTATGCACTGTCCAGACATGACCTGGTGGAGGCCATCCCCTCAGGGTATGCTCTATCCAGGCTTGACATGGTGGAGGCCATCCACTCAGGGTATGCGCTGTCCTGACTTGACCTGGTGGAGGCCATCCCCTCAGGGTATGCACTGTCCAGACGTGACCTGGTGGAGGCCATCCCCTCAGGGTATGCTCTGTCCAGACTTGACATGGTGGAGGCCATCCCCTCAGGGTATGCGCTGTCCAGACTTGACCTGGTGAAGGCCATCCCCTCAGGGTATGCGCTGCCCAGACTTGACCTGGCGGAGGCCATCCACTCAGGGTTTGCGCTGTCCAGACTTGACCTGGTGGAGGCCATCCACTCAGGGTATGCTCTGTCCAGACTTGACATGGTGGAGGCCATCCCCTCAGGGTATGCTCTGTCCAGACTTGACCTGGCGGAGGCCATCCACTCAGGGTATGCTCTGTCCAGACTTGACCTGGCGGAGGTCATCCCCTCAGGGTATGCTCTGTCCAGACTTGACCTGGCGGAGGCCATCCACTCAGGGTATGCTCTGTCCAGACTTGACATGGTGGAGGCCATCCCCTCAGGGTATGCTCTCTCCAGACTTGACCTGGTGGAGGCCATCCTCTCAGGGTATGCGCTGTCCAGGCTTGACCTGGTGGAGGCCATCCCCTCAGGGTATGCTCTGTCCAGACTTGACCTGGCCGAGGCCATCCCCTCAGGGTATGCTCTGTCCAGACTTGACCTGATGGAGGCCATCCCCTCAGGGTATGCTCTGTCCAGACTTGACCTGGCGGAGGTCATCCCCTCCAGGTATGCTCTGTCCAGACTTGACATGGTGGAGGCCATCCACTCAGGGTATGCGCTGTCCAGACTTGACCTGGCGGAGGCCATCCCCTCAGGGTACGCTCTGTCCAGACTTGACATGGTGGAGGCCATCCACTCAGGGTATGCGCTGTCCAGACTTGACCTGGCGGAGGCCATCCCCTCAGGGTATGCTCTGTCCAGACTTGACCTGATGGAGGCCATCCCCTCAGGGTATGCTCTGTCCAGACTTGACATGGTGGAGGCCATCCACTCAGGGTATGCTCTGTCCAGACTTGACCTGGTGGAGGCCATCCACTCAGGGTATGCGCTGTCCAGACTTGACCTGGTGGAGGCCATCCCCTCAGGGTATGCTCTGTCCAGACTAGACCTGGCGGAGGCCATCCCCTCAGGGTATGCGCTGTCCAGACTTGCCTGATGGAGGCCATCCACTCAGGGTATGCGCTGTCCAGACTTGCCTGATGGAGGCCATCCCCTCAGGGTATGCGCTGTCCAGACTTGCCTGATGGAGGCCATCCCCTCAGGGTATGCGCTGTCCAGACTTGACCTGGCGGAGGCCATCCACTCAGGGTATGCTCTGTCCAGACTTGACATGGTGGAGGCCATCCCCTCAGGGTATGCTCTATCCAGACTTCACATGGTGGAGGCCATCCCCTCAGGGTATGCTCTGTCCAGACTTGACATGGTGGAGGCCATCCACTCAGGGTATGCTCTGTCCAGACTTGACCTGGCGGAGGTCATCCCCTCAGGGTATGCTCTGTCCAGCGTTGACCTGGCGGAGGTAAACCCATCAGGGTATGCTCTGTCCAGACTTGACCTGATGGAGGCCATCCCCTCAGGGTATGCTCTGTCCAGACTTGACCTGATGGAGGCCATCCCCTCCGGGTATGCTCTGTCCAGACTTGACCTGGCGGAGGCCATCCCCTCAGGGTATGCTCTGTCCAGACTTGACCTGGCGGAGGCCATCCCCTCAGGGTATGCTCTGTCCAGACTTGACCTGATGGAGGCCATCCCCTCAGGGTATGCTCTGTCCAGACTTGACCTGGCGGAGGTCATCCCCTCCAGGTATGCTCTGTCCAGACTTGACATGGTGGAGGCCATCCACTCAGGGTATGCGCTGTCCAGACTTGACCTGGCGGAGGCCATCCCCTCAGGGTACGCTCTGTCCAGACTTGACATGGTGGAGGCCATCCACTCAGGGTATGCGCTGTCCAGACTTGACCTGGCGGAGGCCATCCCCTCAGGGTATGCTCTGTCCAGACTTGACCTGATGGAGGCCATCCCCTCAGGGTATGCTCTGTCCAGACTTGACATGGTGGAGGCCATCCACTCAGGGTATGCTCTGTCCAGACTTGACCTGGTGGAGGCCATCCACTCAGGGTATGCGCTGTCCAGACTTGACCTGGTGGAGGCCATCCCCTCAGGGTATGCTCTGTCCAGACTAGACCTGGCGGAGGCCATCCCCTCAGGGTATGCGCTGTCCAGACTTGCCTGATGGAGGCCATCCACTCAGGGTATGCGCTGTCCAGACTTGACCAGATGGAGGCCATCCCCTCAGGGTATGTGCTGTCCAGACTTGACCTGGTGGAGGCCATCCCCTCAGGGTATGCTCTGTCCAGACTTGACCAGATGGAGGCCATCCCCTCAGGGTATGTGCTGTCCAGACTTGACCTGGTGGAGGCCATCCCCTCAGGGTATGCTCTGTCCAGACTTGACCTGATGGAGGCCATCCCCTCAGGGTATGCTCTGTCCAGACTTGACATGGTGGAGGCCAGCCACTCAGGGTATGCGCTGTCCAGACTTGACCTGGTGGAGGCCATCCCCTCAGGGTATGCGCTGTCCAGACTTGACCAGATGGAGGCCATCCCCTCAGGGCATGCTCTGTCAAGACTTGACCTGATGGAGGCCATCCCCTCAGGGTATGCTCTGTCCAGACTTGACCTGGCGGAGGCCATCCACTCAGGGTATGCGCTGTCCAGACTTGACCTGGTGGGGGCCATCCACTCAGGGTATGCACTGTCCAGACTTGACCTGGTGGAGGTCATCCCCTCAGGGTATGCTCTGTCCAGACTTGATTGGGGGGGGGGGGTTGGGAGCACTTTATAAAGACACCTTCTTGTGCTTCACTGAGGCCTTCACCACTCCCTCAGATCCCTATCAGGCCCTATATTTCTCCTTGAAGATCCTACCCACTGATAGTTTTGTGGGAGTGGTCAGCTACCGGCCTCCCGGACCCAGAGGAATGTTTAATCAGGACTTCAGCAATCGGATTGAGCCTTATTTGGCTAGATCCATTGTTACTCTTTTGGGTGATTTTATCTTCCATTTGGAGAAAACTGTGCTCTGAAACACAGGTTTTCCTGGAAGCTATGGACTCCTTTGGCCTTTCTCAGCTGGCTAGGTGCCCCTCTCATACGGCGGGACACATTCTGGACGGGATCTTCTCTAACGATCCGAGGATAGAGGTGAATGATCCCATCCCACTTTCTTGGTCTCATCATTACGCCATTCCATTGTTTATGCAAATTGCAGAATCTCATCCTGATCCCAACATTAAGAACAGTGTGGAGATGAAGAGAAACCGTAGCCGCAAAAATAAGGAGGATCTTCGAATTAAGCTTAGCAATTATTTGCTGTCTCCCCCACCTGGATGTTAACTCTATCTATGATGATTTTTCCAGCTGGCTCTTGGCGGCTCTGGACTCTCTTGCCCCTCTTAAGGAGCATTATGCGGCCAGAAAACACCCTTTGGCACCCTGATTCACCGAAAGGTTGAGAAACCTTAGACAGGTATGCCGACAGCAGGAAAGAATATGGCGCAGTGAGCGTATCCTAGCCGAGAGGAACCTGCATAAACTCCGATAGAAGGAATATAAGCTAGCTATTAATGAGGAAAAGGTTACCTACTGTTCCAAGATGACAGAATCCATCAAATCCCACAGGGAACTCTTCACTGTGATTAATTCCCTCCTAGCCCCCTCGGCCTCTGCCAACACCGAGGTCTTGCAGGAGCTATGTGATAAAAAGGCATGCTTTTTTATGACAAAATCAAGGACATATATTCCTCCCTGGAGATATCCAATGTCGTAGGGTCAAAGGCCGATCGTCATTCGGACTCTCTGGTAGCTCCTCCAAAGGATTGCCGCTTGAGCGTCTTTCCCCCTATACTTCAAGAAGACACGGAGCGGATGTTAAGTGGAGTTAGATCTGACTCCCCCAGGGAGCCCTGTCCCCTGAAGATCCTAAAACTAGGAATGGAGGCTATTGTTCCTCCTTTGACCGTAGTTCTTAATGCCGTTATTACTTCTGGCCAGTATCCCACTGCCTGGAAAACGGCTGTGGTTAAACCTCTCTTAAAGAATCCCTCTCTGGATCCGGCGGAACTAAAGAACTACAGTTCAATTTCCTGTTGCCCGTCCCAGCTAAAATCTTGGAGAAAAACCTGAACTTCCATCTCAGCACCTATCTGAGGATCATCAGTTGCTCGATGGCTCGCAACATGGGTTCAGAAGCGAGCACCGTACCGAGACGGCGTTAACCGTTGTTTTGAACAACTTTCGACAACAGGTCGACACAGGTCACACCGCCTTACTGACCCTTCTGGACCTAACGGCAGCCTTCGATACCATCTCTCCCCTTAGATTGGCTGGGAGGCTCCGGGAAACAGGGATTGAGTGCTCCGCCCTTAATTTTCTTACATATTTCCTTACGGAACAGGCTCAAAGAGTTACGATGGGTCAATTCCTTTCTGCTCCTAAACAGCTTTTCTGCGGAGTTCCCCAGGGATCCTCATTGAGTCCCACCCTTTTAACCTTTATGTAGCCCCGCTTGCCAGGGTTGTAGGATCTTTTGGCCTAGAAGTGTTATCCTATGCTGATGACACTCAAATCATGATTACCATCACTGAGAGTCACTTGACCTTGTGGGGGCCATCCCCTCAGGGTATGCTCTGTCAAGACTTAATTGTGGGGAGTTGGGAGCACTTTATAAAGACACCTTCTCGTAATAAATAAAATTAATTAATAAAATGCATGTACTAGAAAAGGAGAACATTGTGAATACTCCATTTTTAGTCAAATCAAATCAAATCATCTTTATTCGGTTTTCCATCATTTTTTGAAAGACCATAAAAGTTCATAAAAACGTGTTAAAAAGTATTTAAAATTCGCATTAAATTCTAGTTTCAGAAATTTTTTTAAAACTATTTTTTACCAGTTCTTCTTTTTACACAAAGACAATTCAGTCGACTCTTCAGAGGTTCATTCGGTGCCTGACACAAAGTTTGAGATAGTGTACAATCGATTTTGCCATCAGTTCATTTTCCAAAAACTGTAAAGCCAAATAGGCCGGACGGCATTGATGGATCTTTAGAGCCTTTAGAAGTGGTACTATCCACCGCCTACGTAATGACACATAAAATTTACAAAAAAAAGAGAACATGAATGGTGGATTGCACAGACATTGAATCACAAGGGCAAACGGGGAGATTAGGAGACCAGTCATTTTGGTTAGGAAATGAAATCATGCGGTGAAATATATTAAACCTAAAACGGGTCAACAAAAATGTTCCGTAATGACTTAGGTTATACTGTAAATATGGTTGGATAGTGGGGACAAATTGTATTAATAAGCATTGCTGGACAGATGGTTTTCCTATTTCACTCATCAGACGTATTTGAGACAGGTGAGACAAACAAAGTGTTTTTAGTTCTTTTTTAGAGAGGTGTGTTACTGAGAGGGGATCATCAAAAAATCCTGCATGTCCAATGTCCGTGAGAAATGTTTTCACGTAGACCAGCCATCTAATCTTTCTCATGTTCCCAGGTTTCATGCAATCTAGGACTATTGTTCTTGTGAGATGGCATAGCTCCGTTGCCCAGATTCTTCGCCACAACATAATCGGTTGGATTTTGATAATATCAGAGACATAGTCCAAACCAAGTTCAAGGTGGCAGCCATATGTTGTGGTACTGTTTGGGACTGCCAGCAGGAACCTTAGGAAGGAATTTTCAACTTTTTAAAGCTGATCAACGTTTGCCCCTCCCCAGACCCCTACTCCAAAGGTTGCAGTGCTGAGACATTTGGCATTGTATATTTTTATCATCTCGGTCGGGGGTCTTTTACCAAGCTGAACAGCAAAAGCCTTTAGCGCGCCAATGGTTCTTATAAAGGCCAGTTTACGAGAGTTAATAGCTTCCTTCCAATTAAATGCCTCATCGATAATGATTCCTAAATAAGGGTATGTATTAGTTCTTTCGAGAGGTGAATTATCCACGTAGATGTTCTTGGGTTTTTTCCTCTTTATGCCGGCGTGCATCACATATGTCTTTTTTATGTTGACTCTGAGACTCAGGCTGTCCATGAATGTGCAATAGTTATTCAAAACCCGTTGGAGCTGAACTGGGGTTCGGGCTAGAATTACCGTGTCGTCGGATTATGATAGGGCTGGTATCTGCCGACAACCGGCTACTGGAAGATCTTTTGCACCCTCTAACATTGTGGCCTCTAACCCGTTGGTGTACAGCGTAAATAAGAAAGGGGCCATCACACACCCTTGTCTGACCCCCTTCTCAATTAAAAAACTATCGGTTAGCTGCCCACCAGTCCCAAATCTCACCCTTCCCGTTGCTCCGGTGTATAATTCGCGAAGGAAATCAACTATTGGTGGATCAATACCCATTTGGAGCATTATTGTCCATAATCTTAAGTGTTCAACGCAGTCGAACGCTGCTGTGAGGTCCACATATACCATGTGTAAGGAGGAACTTTTTGCGTCAACGTACTTTCCGGCCAATAAGGTCAGATTTAGAACCTGGTCCACCGTGCTCAGTCCCGTCCTAAACCCATATTGTAGATCCGAAATTGCCCCATAATCAAGCGACCACTCCTGGAGACGATCTAGGAGAATGCGCCCTGCCATTTTTCCAATCGAATCCAGGAGGGAGATGGGACGATAACAAGAGGGGCTGTCCCTATTTCCCTTCTTGAAAATGGGGACCAGTATCGAGGTCGACCAGGAATCAGGCAGACCGATCTCCTTTGCCGCTTTTAGTACGTTGGTGAGTAATGGGGACTAGAGGTCTGGGATGTATTTATAAAGGTCCATGGGAACTTAATCCGGGCCTGGTGCTTTTCCTGGTTTCGCAGTTTTTATGGCCTTCTTCGTTTCATCTAGTGTGAAATGGAGGGCTAGTGGATACTTCACCGACCTGAGCAAATCCGGATGTTCTGAATCTGGGAGTTTGTCCGCACTAAAAACCCCAGACAAAATTTTGCACCCAGTCCCCTGCACTTATCGCCACATCTAGTGAGGGCACCTCAATTTTTTCTGTTAGGAAAGGAGATTTCACTATCTGCCAGAAAGCAGTGCTGTCTTTTAGAATGCTGCTTTTCTGTAATTCAGCCCATAGATTTGCTTGTAGCTCCTTTTTTCTTTTTCGGATTGCAAGGGCATAGGCTTTCCTTAATTTTATCACCTCGTCTCTATCTCTTCCTTTTTTGGCGAGCGCCTTCTTTAAGTTGGAATAGGCTTTTGTAAATTCCATACTGAACCATCCCTTTCTGGTGGTCCTATTTTGTGTATGGGACTTGGTTAATTCTTTCCTTATATTATCCACAATGTGAGTGTAATTAGTCAGGATCTCGATTGGGGTTGTAGAGGGATCTAGACACCTACCTATCTCATTTCTACATGTTTTTACTATTCTCGTAATTGCGGCTTCCTGATCTATCTTGCCCCATTTTAATGTGAAGCCGTTTAGCCTGTCCAGTGTTAATGAATTCTGATATAGCAAGCTTGGGTGTACCCTATCTCCCCTATTCTGTGATTTGGGTTCCTGAAATGTCATACTGATAGGGGAGTGATCGCTGAGTGCGTTGTTATGTACTTTAAAAGTCTTAATGTTTGCTGCTTTATTAGTGGATACTAAAATATAGTCTATTAAAGTTTTGAAGCCTCTGCCATGGAAGGTTGGAGCAAATTCAGTTTCAGGTGTTTTTATCTTGTTGGCGAACACTATGTCTAATCCAGTCATTGTGGTCTGTACATTATTACCCTCTGGGGTATGGGTAAAGTGAGTTAGACAGTTCCCATCTTCATCTGTAATCCCGCAGTTGGGAGTGTCGCTTTTATTGCATAAATGGAGATTAAAATCTCCTCCCCAGATTACTGTGTGGAAATCCTTTGCATGTTTCATTTTGAGATCGTGTGTTAGGTGAGAAATTTCATGTAAGGCCTTGGTTAATTCTAATGGAGTCATAGTGAAGTAGTGTGGCTCACTGGTTAGAGGCGGCAGACCCGAGAGCAGAGGACGGCCCGGGACCAGGGTTCGATTCCCGGCGCGGCAGGTTTCTGGACCAGGGTCAGCTGACTCGATAATTCTCGCCTCGGTGCCCACTCTGATCAGCGATCACACTCGGCAACTCTGGGCATTAGCTTGCCTCATCTTCACTAACCGCCGGGGATGCCTGGTCTCACCCTGGAGATACCCATTAAGGGACCATCTCTCAGGGAAGCCAGGAAGGGTTTCGCAGCGGTCGAAGCGCCTTGGGACCCTCCGGGTAAGTAGTGCGCTGTATAAATGCCTATACATTTACATTTACATTTACATGTTATTGTAGAAATTAATAATGGTATAGACCTCTTGTCTGGTTCCACGTATATTAATAATCTGGAAATTCTGGTCTAGAATTACAGGGGTTATTTTGCGACAAGACCAGAGGTTCGAGATATATATTGTTAGGCCTCCTTTACTCCTACCTGCGTTGGATCTTATAGCTTGTGAGAAGTATGTTTTGTAACCCAAAAGTTGGATTGGGTCGTTAAGCCAAGTCTCCTGGAGGCAAATTACATTGCTTGAGTCTGCCAGGCAAAGGAAGCTTTTTTCAGAGTGTTTAGTGGCTAAACTCGCCACGTTCCAAAATAATAACCTTATTTCAGAATTGGAGCTTGCTGCGATGGATGTCATACTCTGAGCACTGATTTCTTCCAAGTGACTTGGCTGTGAGACGGAAGCCAGCTTTGGAACACTTTCCCCTATCTCTATGCCACTTTGTGGGGGTGAGAGGAAACCAATGGAGACCTCGAGGGGAGAGAGCGGCTCTTGTACTGGGTCTGCCATGGTTTGATGTTTCATCATCATCTTTGGTCCATTTAGCCGTTTGACTGTTTTGGGGGGGGGTCTTTATTAAAACTGATATTTATGGGATATTTGAGTGTTTTTTTGAGTGGATCTCTGTTGTTTGAGGGACTGATCATAGTGTGCTTCCTTTGTGATGGTGGTCAGTCGACCATCTCTAAACAGCTATAGCTGTTGAAGGTTGGTATTCCACCCTTGTTGTTGTGCCCTCCTACCATTGATGTTCCAGTCGCCCCGATCTATGTTTTCATGCCCCCAATCTCCCTGGGTCCTGCCCCTTTGGTTAAATCCATATCCCCATTCTCCCTGGTTCCAGCCTCTTTGTCCGTGCTCTGGCTGGTTCCAAGACCAATTTGAGGACCAGTTAGGGCCTTCAGAATAGTGGCGTTGTCGGGGATAGAAAAAGGATAGTCGTTTGATGCCTCCGCTCTTGCCTGCTGTATCCCAGGAACAGATGTATTCCACTGCCCGGGGATTTTCAAAATTAACTATTACGCAGTTACCCGGGATAGATTTTGGTTGGTATCCTATCCATGAAGCTCTTCTTACTGTGGTGATTCTGGTAACGTGATTGTGCTGATTTGGTCTATTAATATTTAGCCAATGACGTGTTTTGTTTAATAAAGACCAAGTTGGTTCGTCTGTGTCGTTGCTTAGTTCGGGGACCCCTGTTAATATGGCTACAAATGGGGCTGCCTCAGGTGGGAGGTTTACTGGTTTGATCCATCTCTTCTTTATCCGTTCTGCCTGAGTGTTGTGCCTCTGCGGTTGTTCGTGGCGAGGACTATTTGTTAAGGGTGGTCTAGGGGGAGCATTTGTTGGGGGAGGATTTTGTGGGTCTGGAACTTTCTTAAGAGATTTTTGGGGGTTTTAGTTTTTGAAGTAACTGGTGGGTTGATTGAATTGTTCACAGATTCTCCTCTCCTAATGGTGGGGCTATTTGTTACGGTCGTGATATTATTAGATAATTGTCCTGGCTTAGTATTGCTGTTTGTAGGCTTTGGAATACTAATTATAGGTTTTGATCCTCCCAAATTTGACAACCCTTGATTTCTTGGGTTTGCAGGGTTTTTTGAAATAGCGACTAATACTGCTACTTGTTCTCGATAACTTCCAGGCTTTTTTGAATGGGTTGTAGCTGGTGTTTGATTATATCAGCTATTTCTTTTATCAGACAATGGTTTGGGTCAATTTTTTTGTTTCTTTTGTCTGAGTTCGAGACTGAGTTTCCCTTATGGGCGTTGTTAGGATTGCCTACATTTGTGCTGTCGTCCAGCACAACAACATGAGGGTTAATGCTACTAGTTGCTGCTGTTGTTTCGTTAGATTTATCATTGACCTGACT
Source organism: Lissotriton vulgaris (assembly GCF_964263255.1). Lineage (NCBI taxonomy): Eukaryota > Metazoa > Chordata > Amphibia > Caudata > Salamandridae > Lissotriton > Lissotriton vulgaris. The sequence goes on from NC_141685.1 coordinate 129,781,952, forward strand.
TTGCTCATTAGTTTTATTAGTCTCTCGACGTTTCTCGGGGTGTGACTTATGATGTGGTTTATCGGGAGTTATGGAGTCTTCAGTGTCTTGATTTGTTTCCTTATGTTTTGGGATTGCTCCCTCCCTTAGCCCCCTTAATTCACTCTGCGTAGGGTCATTCTCCTGTAAAGGTGGACTCGCAAAGATATTGGGTGTTTGTTCGAGGCCCTGGGTCAATTGTGAGTCCAGCTGTGATGATGACATTGACAGATCAACAGAGTTAGGAATGGCGTGAATGTCCGCACATGTATCCAGGGCGGGTAATTTTTCTGGTTGAACAATTGCTATTTGTGCTAATGCCAATAGTCCCAATGACGAGCGTCTTGCTTGTTCTGGTTCGTAAGATACTCGTCAATCTAACAGCATTACAGTTTGATCAATGGTTTGGTTAACTTTAGTAATAAATTGGTCTATTGGGCCGGCGGATTTGGCCATATTTTTGAGCGTTTTGCTTCTGGAGCCCCTCGGTGACATTTTATGTTAAATAATGGGAGGGGTTAGTGGTCGGGCAATTTTCAAAAATAGAGACTGGCCAACGCCGAAGATGTGTATTTCCTTTGTTTAAATAGTAATGATGTATGGTGACTTTAGAAAGGAATAAGAGGATTACCTTTGTGCAAGTTGTTAGAGGGCGGCCCCAGCCCCGTCTGTGACGGGATAGGACGGGTCCGCCCTTGGCCCGGGCTTCGCCTGGCGTCCCGCTCGCATCCCGCGGAGCTGAGAATGCGCTGTATTAATAGCGCCGCGGGTGCCTGCTGATGACGTTTGGGGGCTCCTGCCGCTCGGCCCCCTGGGTAGTGCAGTCCTCCACTCGGTGGCCACTGATGGGAATAGCGGCGGCGGGAGGACTGCAACGATGGTAGGATGGGGTCAAGGGCAGTGACGGTAGTGTTTGCAGGCAGTGCTCCGGTCTGGCAAAGGGAAACAGCACAGAGATGCTCATGAGCCACAGGAAACAAAAGCTTGACAGCAGCTCCGCCGATAATGCGCTGTATTAATTGCGCCACGGGTGCCTGCTGATGACGTTTGGCGGCTCCTGCCGCTCGGCCCCCTGGGTAGTGCAGTCCTCCACTCGGCGGCCACTGATGGGAATAGCGGCGGCGGGAGGACTGCAACGATGGTAGGATGGGGTCAAGGGCAGTGACGGTAGTGTTTGCAGGCAGTGCTCCGGTCTGGCAAAGGGAAACAGCACAGAGATGCTCGTGAGCCACAGGAAACAAAAGCTTGACAGCAGCTCCGCCGATAATGTGCTGTATTAATAGCGCCGCGGGTGCCTGCTGATGACGTTTGGCGGCTCCTGCCGCTCGGCCCCCTGGGTAGTGCAGTCCTCCACTCGGCGGCCACTGATGGGAATAGCGGCGGCGGGAGGACTGCAGCGATGGGGTCAAGGGCAGTGACGGTAGTGTTTGCAGGCAGTGCTCCGGTCTGGCAAAGGGAAACAGCACAGAGATGCTCGTGAGCCACAGGAAACAAAAGCTTGACCATTTTTAGTCATTAAAAAACAAAATAAGAGAATGTTCTTTGGAATCATCGTTATCAAAAGTTTACGATCTGTACATTTTTGCATTTCAGCCTTTTAGGTCCGTTGCCGTACAATATTATGTACATTTAGTAGGTGTCAGCAGCAACTTTTAAAAGCTGCATGGAGGCGGTAGCTGCATGGATGGTAGAGAACTATCTTAGACTCAATGGGGATAAAACTCAGATTTTGCTTTTCGGAGAGAATCAGGAGATTTGGTCCAGGGCCTGGAGGCCAGATACGCTTGGATCTTGCCCTCGCCCTGGCTTCAGTGCCAAAAATCTAGGCATTATGGTTGATACCTCCCTCTCCTTGGGCCCCCAAATAAATAGAAGTCTCCACCTGCTTTTGAATGATAAGAACTCTCAGAAAGATATGTCAATTTCTCTCCCCCTCCACACGGAAACAGGCAGTGGTGGCCCTTGTGTTGTCCAGATTGCATTACTGCAATGCCCTTTATGTAGGGATCAATAAGGGTCTCCTACACCGACTCCAACTTGTGCAGAATGCTGCTGCCAGGCTGGTAATGGGCCTTCCTAAATTCTACTCGGTTGCAGCTACCATCAAGAGCCTTCCTTGGCTTCGTTTAGGTCAGAGAATTGAGTTTAAAGCCCTGTGTTTGGTGCACCTTTTATAATATGGGGTCAGAAGGCATTAAAAACAGTTTCAGAGATATGTCCCTGGTAAGCAGTTAAGATCTTCCAGCAAGAATTTGGTGACTGTGCGTAGATTCAGAAAATCTAGATGGGGGTGAGGTCTTTTTTGCTGGCTGCGGCCAATTTGTTGAAGTCCCTTCCTCTTTCAATTTCGATTCTGGAAACTCATTCCTCATTCCGTAAGGCCTTGAAGACCTGGCGCTTTACCAATACGAATCTGTGAGCCCTCTATCTATGGACACCCCTAATCATGATCCCGATCCGCAGCGCCTTGATGCCCCTGGGCTAAGTTGACAGAATTTGTAGTATGGTTATTTCATCAAAGGATTTGAATGAACATCACGTGCAATATTTTTTGGGGGGGGTGCAGGATGCTCAGGCCACATGGGTGGGTGGGCGCTGACGTGTGAAGGTGTCGGGAGGAGATCCAATGTAGTCTTTCAGTCACTTTCAGTTTTTTTCGTCTTTCCCAGGAAGAAGGCGGCAAGTTCTTCGCAGTTAGGCTGCAGATTAAACCCAGAAAGCAGGTTGGGGCTGCCTGTTAGATTGCAATTTAACAAGTTCAAACAGTTTTTTAGGCCTATTCCTGGCATTGTTTAGCTATTTTCTAAAGATGTTTGCTTTTGAGCTATGTATGTGTTTGTTGTAAATGATTCTTAGAGATCTCACTTGCTGGAGGTGTTCAAGCGAGGAGTAGAATCTTAGATTGCGTCTTTCAGCGTTTAGTCTACCATTGTACCAAGGCTCGCAGTCTTTGGTGGATACTCTTTTTGGTTGGAGGGGTGCCATAGAGTCTAGAATGTTTGTCATTGAATTAGTATAATGATCAGTAAGGTCCTGGACATCTGACATGTCCTCGGGAGGGGGAAGGATGTAATTGCTTATAGATGTTAGTTCATTCAGGTTTATGTTTCGAGAGTTCCTTTTCCAGTGTCTGTTTTTTTATATGAATCTTTTTTGAGGACAGTGATTCAGTGATGAGCAAAGTGATGCAGTGATGGTCTGTCTAATCACATGGAATGATAGATTCAAGTTGAATGGAATTAGATTTAGAGATAATTAGATCCAATGTCGCTTCCAGTTCGTGGGTAGGACTTTTGCATATTTGGATCAAGTTTAGATCAGCTAGGAAGGTTTTTAGGCTAATCACTGATTGGTCATCGGGTCATTCCAGTAGAGGTTGAAGTCACTAAGGAATATTTGGGTGCAGTATACACCGGAGTTGGTTGTGATGATTTCCATAAGTTGTTCAATGTATGGGAGGTTTTGTCCTGGAGGGTGGGAAAACGCATGCAGTTTGTATCGAGGTCTATCTGTACTCAGGATATCGATGACTAGATAATCACAAAAGATTAGAGTACCATTTTGTGCTTGCTTCATAGAGAGATTATTGCAGTGAGTTCAGGGGTTACCTCCACCAGGTCTTTTCGTCTATCTAATCTGATGATGTCTTAGCTGGGCGGTACTAGAATGTCGAGCGTTGGTGTGAAGGAGTAATTTAGCCAAGATTCAGTCAGGACTGCCTGTTTAGATGCCGATCCGCAATTCAGTAGCGTACATTTCAGGTGGGGTATGGCGACAGCGGAGGCAGCCTGAGTGATGGGAATTTGCTTGAAGATGGATGAAACGCTGCAGTTGCCCTGGACGCCTCAGGGCAACTGCAGCGCTTTATAAGCCTAATTTTCATTTCATTTCATTTCAATTGTTAACTGCTCTGGGATTGGTCCTAGGATCTCAATGAGGATTTGACTGAAAGAGGAGGGAGTAAATATTATTGTCCGATTGAGAATCTTTCATCCTGATGGGTCGGGTGGAAGCGTGGGAGTAGGGAATTGTCTTCCAGGTCAAATGAGGAGACGTCGCGATTGCTGAGATCCCATTGGATGTGCAGGGTGACATCCATCTAACGTGATTGTTATTGGATTGCTAAAGGGAGTGTCTATTCTTACCCATCGGCCTGGTGGGACATCAACAATTGGCGAGCTCAGAGGTGAGGGATATTAGGCTTTAAACCTCAGCCGTAAGTTGATGAATCTCCTGAGATATCTCAGTGAGTTTGAGTCAATAGTAATGTGGGAACAGGAGGTTGTGATGTGGGCCAGGAGGCCAGGTGAGACTGCCCCGGTTTATGGTGTTAGGGAGAAACTGAGTTGGGAGAACCAGGGGAGGGGGGAATTGTCAAGACTGGCTACGTCGTCCCTTACCTTGTCTTGAAGTTGAAGCCTCGTGGAAGATGTAGAAGATTTTGCAGAGACGCAAGGGACCAACTTCCCTGACTACTAACTGAAACCTTACTGAAATACTATTCACAGCAAGACTAAAACTAGAAGTTAGGGAAGAGGGCCGGTACTGGACGTGGACGTTGGGTTGTTGTTTTGTTCTTGCTGTCGACCTGCGAATCAACAAGTTCCCAGAAATTACTTAAGAGTCTTCCTAAGATCTGTTCTTAACTACCCCTAGGTCTAAAACATTAGTCTTCCCAGCTTAACCCCTCCCACGGATGTTAGTGCAAGTGTCTTGTTTGTCAAACGCCTACCTGCGATCAGTGTTTTGTGGTCTTCGTCCAATATTTCTTTGTCTTGTCTTGTCGTGATGGATAAGGCGTCAGGTACCTCTGGTAGTCTTGTCTTGGGCTGTCCTTTCCTTGGAAAATACAACCTTTAGGGAATTGTGGAAATAAGCTTCCTGTATTAGATAATACTCCGCTAATTCCTTATTCAAGAACGCCAAACTCCTAGACATTCACTTACAGAATATGTTCTTGTGAGTCTTCTTCCAATTAGGGGTTCTTTGTAGGCTGAAAGGAACTGATGCAAATTGCTAAACATTCCCAAAGTTAACTTTCTTTTACATCACTGACTTTTCAAAATAATAACCAAAAATGAGGTTTTGCGCTATTCTCTAAATAAACAGAACACTAAAACAATGATTCTTCCAAGCAATCTATAACACATCAAGATTTAGCATACAGCACGAAACCTAAATATCACACTATTTCTTGTAACACTGTTTTGCTCTTAATCACTATATTGCAAATAAAAGTTCCAAATAATCTTTCGTCTTTTTCTCAGAGAAAGTCTTTTGTCCTGAAAACACTCTTGACCTTTCTTGCGAAGGGCGCCTTGATGAAAGAATCAAAGGTTGTACGTAGCTTTCTTTGCTGTGAATGAAAATGCCTCTGTGAAAGTAGTTTGCCGCTTTTCTAATCGTCTTCTTTGAAGAGCTCAGGCGGGACTTCAAGCGCGATCCTTCCTCGGAGCTGGGCGGAAGGCAAAGCGTCTTCTGGAAGGTTGGGTGCGGTTTAAATAGGGAACCGCACCCAGCTGCACCCTTTCGCGCACAGACAACGTGCGTGCGTGCAACGCTGGGATTTCGAACACAAGGCCCTTACCTGCACAGAGGCTGGAATCCTGCACTCCGAGCTGTACATAGGCAAAGGCTCACTTCTACTATCTTGAACTAGGATCTTTTCATTAATACTGAGATGTAAGAAAAAGCGAGCAATAAAACATAACAACTGAAACAAAAGGAAAATCGTAAATGAAAGACATAATCCTTAGTTACAATGCGAATGGAAAGTCACGATTTTACAGTACACAATCACACTGACAATCTGCTGCGTGCTGGGTGCACGGGAAAGGGGTGGGTTTTCCTGCAGGGGTTTCTACCTCATGACAGTACTCCCTCCTCAAGATCCCCCCAAGAACTGTAGCTATCTATAGGTTTTGGTTTGTCAGGGTGCCGAAGATGAAAAGCTCTAATTAACTTCGGAGCATTTTTCAGGTGCTCCAAAGGTTCCCACGATCTTTCCTCTGGGCCAAATCCTTTCCAATCTATAAGGTAGAAAAGGTTTCCTCTGACTCTTTTAGAATCTAGGATTGATTTAACCTCGAATTCTGGATGACCCTCAATTTCAACTGAGGGAGGAGACTGGATCAGGCGGGTCTTGGAAAGGAAAGGTTTGACCAAAGAACCATGGAATACTGGATGTATCAAATATTTTCGGGGAAGATCTAATTTCACACAAACAGGGTTGAGTACCTTCTTTATTGGAAAAGGACTAATAAATCTAGGGTTAAATTTCCTATTTCCCTTTAGTTTTAAATTCTTAGTACTCAACCATACCTTATCTCCGATCTTGTATTCAGGTTGTTTGGTTCTATGTTTATCGGTTGCACCTTTTTGAGTTTCTTTGCTTTAGCTAAATTATATCTAGATTCTTCTTGGATTTCAAACAGTTTAGAAACATATTCAGAAACTGCTGGTACTGACTCAACCTTGTCTATAGGAATACTTTTGGGGTGAAAACCGTAGTTACAAAAGAATGGAGACATCTTGATTGAGGAATGTTCTAAATTGTTATAGGCGAATTCTAAAGAACTTAACAGATCAGACCACTCTTCTGATACCCCAGGCAGCATGCAACGAAGGAATTGTTCAATGGTCTGGTTGGTTCGCTCTGTTAAACCATCAGTCTGAGGGTGGTAACTGGAAGATAGTTTGACCTCCATGTGAAGTAAAGAACTTAAATTGCGCCAAACTCGGGATACAAATTGAGACCCTCTATCCGAAATTACTACAGATGGAATGCCATGTAAACGAATGATATGTGTCATAATTAGATGGGCAAGTTCCATAGCAGAGGGAAGTCCTTTTAGGGGAACAAAGTGAGCCATTCGAGAGAATTGGTCTACTACAGTTAGAATTGTTGTAAATCCCTTCTTGGTTTCAGGCAGTTCAACAATGAAGTCTAAGGATATTGTATGCCACGGCAGAGGAGGAATAGGAAGTGGCATCAAAAAACCACTAGGGGCTTGATGAGAAACTTTGTTTTGAATACAGATACTACATGTCTTCACAAATTGTTGAATGTCTTGGAACATCGAAGGCCACCAGAAATCTCTCTTGATGAGCTCATAGGTTTTCATAATACTGGGATGAGCAGTTAAAGGAGTATCGTGATGAAGATGAATTATGTCTTTTCTAACTGTTTCGGTAGGTACAAAAATAAGATCATGAACCAACAACAACTTGTCTTTTTCTTGAAGAAAAGGATGGTCTTTTTTCCAGAGGTCGAAATTCTTTTCTTCCAAGGCTTTTTTTATTTCGGTAATTATATCACAATTGGATAAACTAGCCTGAAAACAAGAAGTTGGGATTACAGGAAGTATTTTTTCTGGTTGATCAGGTCCTTTATCCCCTATTCGGGATAAGGCATCAGCTTTTAGATTCTCTTTCCAAGGTCGATAGGTGATTACAAAATTATAATCATTGAAAATCAATGACCATCGTAACCGTCTTGCGGAAAGAGCTTTCACAGATTTTAAAGCCTGAAGATTTCTGTGATCAGTGTAAATGGTTACAGGATGACGAGCTCCAAGCAAATAGTGACGCCATTCTCCAAATACTGCCTTTATTGCCAATAGCTCTTTATCTGCAATTGCATAATTTTGTTCGGCCTCGGACAATTTCCTGGAATAATAGGCTATTGGATGCATTTGACCTGTATCAAGATCTCTTTGAGACAAACTGCCACCCAAAGCAAACTGTGAAGCGTCAGCTTCCACTATGAAAGGTTGACTAGGATCAGGATGGGACAAAACTGGAGCTGACGTGAATCTCTTTTTTAGCTCTTGAAAAGCTTCTTCTGCAGGGGCTGACCAAAGGAATTTTACGCCTTTTCTTAACAACTTAGTAATGGGAGTTATTATTTGTGAAAAATCTTGTATAAATCGGCGATAAAAATTCGCAAATCCTAAAAAGCTTTGAATTTGTTTCACAGTAGTGGGACTTGGCCAAGAACTGACTGCATTTACTTTGTTAGGATACATCTCAATTCCCATGGGACTGATGACATAGCCAAGAAAATCTACTTTAGACACGTGAAACAGGCTCTTTTCAAGTTTTACGTAAAGAGAATTTGAAAGCAGTTTTTGGAGAATGGCACGAACTTGCTGCACATGTTCTTCTTCTGAGTCGGAGTATATGAGAATATCATCTATGTAAACTACACAGCATACATCAATGAACTCGTGCAAAACCTCATTTATAAAAAATTGAAAGGCTGCTGGAGCGTTGCAGAGTCCGAAAGGCATTACTTGGTACTCAAAGAGACCAAACTTGGTGCGAAAGGCCGTCTTCCACTCGTCGCCCTTTCGTACTCGTACAAGATGGTATGCTCCACGCAGATCCAATTTCGTATAAATGGTTGCCTTTTTTACCTGGTCCAAAAGTGTTGGAATAAGAGGCAGTGGATACCTGTTCTTAATGGTTACGTTATTCAGGGCTCTATAATCTATGCACGTGCGCAATTCTCCCCCCTTTTTCGGAATGAAAAAAAGAGAAGATGACACAGGCGATTTGGAATGTCGTATAAAGCCATTTGCAAGGTATTCGTCAAGATACTCTCTAAGGTGTACATTTTCTTTTTTGGTTAGGGCATATATCCTACTACAGGGCAAGGTGGCACCAGGTACTAGATCTATTCTGCAGTCAAAGTCCCTGTGTGGTGGTAATGTGTTTGCCTTTGTTTTGTCAAAAACGTTTAGAAGATCTGAGTATTCTGTAGGTACTCCATCTAAAGCTAAAACTTTTGGAGCTGCTTCAGTTCTAAAGTCAAACCCCTGGATGACGTCTTCCCTTCTTTCTAGCAGAAAACAATGTTGTGAACAATGACAGGATTTAAAAGTCACAGTTTTAGAAACCCAGTCTATAAGGGGGTTGTGTTGGATCAACCAAGGAATTCCAAGGATTAGTTTAAATTGGGGAGCATCTATGATGTCGAAATAAATGTTCTCCCTGTGAATCTTTGAACAGTCCATTTCTAATTGTTCTGTTTGTCTACAGATTGGACCAGATGACAGCTCTTTGCCATCCACGGCTCTAACGATTTCTGGATGTTCCTTAAGGATTGAATTAAATCCTAGTTTCTGAAAAAAGTGTGTATCAATAAAATTACCTGTAGCTCCCGAATCTAATATTGCTTCAACTGTTCTAGAGTTAGAGGTTGGAGTTGGACTTCTTAATTCTACTAAAATACTGAAATGCTTACAACCTACAGGTGGAAGAGTTGAGGGCAAACTGGGATCTTTACTCGATAAACTGGCCTCTATCTTTACCGAGCACTCTCGTTTCCCGAAGCTTCTTGGGTGATGGCTATATCAGAGGTCTTAGTCTTAATCTTATTTGGCCTAGCCGGGCATTCCTTGACAAAATGTCCCGTCTTACCACAGTAAAGACATTGACTCAATCTCCGTCTCTTTTCTTTTTCCTCTTTTGAAATAGGACCTCGAACGGTACCTATTTGCATCGGTTCTGCTGGATCAACTCTGGGACCGGCCTCTCTAGAAGACTTTTCTTTCAAGAAAACTAATTTGTGTTCGGACTTTCCCTTTTCTCCTCTTCTTTCTGACAAACGGTGGTTTAATTTAACTACTAGATCTATGAACTCACTGATGTCTTCAGGAGGTTCTAAGATTTGAGTAATCATGTCCTTCAGCTCGTCTTTTCTTTTAACCCCCTGTAAAAAATTGAAACTCTTGTCATACGGCCAATCAGATTCTAATACCAACCGATTAAACAAAGAGATGTAATGAAGCAGATCGGAGGATCCTTGTTTTAAACTAAGAAGTTCGTTATCCGCGGATTGAACAAATACATGTTTAGCGAACATCTTTTTTAATGCACGTTCAAAATCCTTAAAATTATATAGTATACGGTCATCGTTTTCAACTAGAGGGTCTGACCAAAGAGCTGCGTCGCCACATAAATGCTACTTTGGATGAATCATCAGGAAACGCTGATGTTTTAGCTATGAAATGTAAATGACACTGCTGTAAAAATACAGAGAACTTGCTACTGTCCCCATAAAACCTTTCAGGCTGCGCTAAAGTAGTTGGAACAGGCGTTACTACTTGAATCCGAGTCTGGTATCCAGAATCCGAAGAGGTGTTCTGATAGGTTGCTGAAGACTGAATTGCTTCCTGGAGGGTAGCCATATCCCTACGTAAGGCTACATTTTCCTGTCTAATATCTTCTAGGATGATTACTAGACCTTGTAAGGTAACTTGATCCATTGCGTCTGGGCAAAATGATTATCGTGGGCTTTGCCTTCTGTCAAGACTGGCTATGTCGTCCCTTACCTTGTCTTGAAGTTGAAGCCTCGTGGAAGACGTAGAAGATTTTGCAGAGACGCAAGGGACCAACTTACCTGACTACTAACTGGAACCTTACTGAAATACTATTCACTGCAAGACTAAAACTAGAAATTAGGGAAGAGGGCCGGTACTGGATGTGGACGTTGGGTTGTTGTTTTGTTCTTGCTGTCGACCTGCGGATCAACAAGTACCCAGATATTACTTAAGAGTCTTCCTAAGATCTGTTCTTAACTACCCCTAGGTCTAAAACATTAGTCTTCCCAGCCTAACCCCTCCCACTGATGTTAGTGCAAGTGTCTTGTTTGTCAAACGCCTACCTGCGATCAGTGTCTTGTGGTCTTCGTCCAGTATTTCTTTGTCTTGTCTTGTCGTGATGGATAAGGCGTCAGGTACCTCTGGTAGTCTTGTCTTGGGCTGTCCTTTCCTTGGAAAATACAACCTTTAGGGAATTGTGGAAATAAGCTTCCTGTATTAGATAATACTCCGCTAATTCCTTATTCAAGAACGCCAAACTCCTAGACATTCACTTACAGAATATGTTCTTGTGAGTCTTCTTCCAATTAGGGGTTCTTTGTAGGCTGAAAGGAACTCATGCAAATTGCTAAACATTCCCAAAGGTAACTTTCTTTTACATCACTGACTTTTCAAAATAATAACCAAAAATGAGGTTGTGCACTATTCTCCAAATAAACAGAACACTAAAACAATGATTCTTCCAAGCAATCTATAAAACATCAAGATTTAGCATACAGCACGAAACCTAAATATCACACTATTTCTTGTAACACTGTTTTGCTCTTAATCACTATATTGCAAATAAAAGTTCCAAATAATCTTTCGTCTTTTTCTCAGAGAAAGTCTTTTGTCCTGAAAACACTCTTGACCTTTCTTGCGAAGGGCACCTTGATGAAAGAATCAAAGGTTGTACTTAGCTTTCTTTGCTGTGAACGAAAATGTCTCTGTGAAAGTAGTTTGCCGCTTTTCTAATCGTCTTCTTTGAAGAGCTCAGGCGGGACTCCAAGCGCGATCCTTCTCGGAGCTGGGCGGAAGGCAAAGCGTCTTCTGGAAGGTTGGGTGCGGTTTAAATAGGGAACCACACCCAGCCGCACCCTTTCGCGCACAGACAACGTGCGTGCGTGCAACGCTGGGATTTCGAACACAAGGCCCTTACCTGCACAGAGGCTGGAATCCTGCACTCCGGGCTGTGCATAGGCAAAGGCTCACTTCTACTATCTTGAACTAGGATCTTTTCATTAATACTGAGATATAAGAAAAAGCGAGCAATAAAACATAACAACTGAAACAAAAGGAAAATCGTAAATGAAAGACATAATCCTTAGTTACAATGCGAATGGAAAGTCACGATTTTACAGTACACAATCACACTGACAATCTGCTGCGTGCTGGGTGCACGGGAATGGGGGGGATTTTCCTGCAGGGGTTTCTACCTCATGACAAGAATAGAGATGGAGTCATGATTGGGGAGTGGGTGTCGGGGGCCTAAAAAACAGATCGATGAGGACATTTGTCATGTTAGGGGGTTCCGAGATAGCAAGTGTCAGGGTTTTTCCAGAAAGGGTGTCACAAATTCATCAGTGCTGATAGCGGGGTCTCAGCACTTTCACCCATTCTTTATAATCTACTCATGGAGCCCCTGGCAAACGCATTGAACTCGGCGAACATTCTATATCACCTGTATGCAGACGATATCTAACTTTATATGAAAATCACCTCACCAGAAGACTTCATCTCCCTCAACGCTATTCCAAAGAATACTCAAAGTTGGCTCACTGGCAACCACCTCCTGCTTAACCAAAAAAAAAACCGGAATTCCTCCTCATCTCCTCACCCAATCACACACCCAAGATAGAATTATGGTTGAAACATCAAACTTCCTATGACTGTGCTCCGCACATCATTGACTCCGCGAAATCCCTGGGAGTCACCACACTCAAACACCTGAACATGCAGGCGCAAATCACTAATGCCACCAAGGGAGCTAATCACCAGATGAGTATACTAAGGAAACGTAAACCCTTCCTCCCACAGGTCGACTTAAAAATAGCAGTAAAAGCCCTAGTGCTACCAAGATTAGACTATGGAAGCACCACTCTATGCGGTCTCCCCAAATACTGGCCGGCCCCGCTGAGGGCATCACTTAACACTGCCGTCAAACTGGTATCAGGAACTAAAAGAAATAACTACATCTCTCCGACCTTGAAAGTTCAGAACTGGCTGCCCTACGAGGCAAGAATACACCTAAAGATAGCTTGCATGACCCATAAAGCCCTGCATAGCAATACCCTCAGTTACTTAGCTCTAAAGCTAGAGCGATCAGGAGGATGCAGACAACTGCCAAGTGCGAGTTCACTACTGAAACCACAATCCTTCCATAAAAAGAAAACTGGTTGCAGAGCATTCTCAGGGATTGCACCCAAGGTTTTAAACTCACTACCTCCAGTGGTACGTGGAATCTCTTCCTTTACCTCCTTCAAAAAAGACGTAAAAATGCTTCTAATGAACAAATTTACAACCTAAGACTTTAATTCTATCTTGACCTCTAGTCACCTATGTGATCCATATATTATTGCCTACAGGTTTTATATTCAAGGCGAAAACCAAATGTGTGTTTACCACTTCAACCACCTAATGTTTAATAAATGAGTTTTGTGAAACGTTCTGAATCCCTCGTGGATCATTCTTTGTTGAATACTAGTCACCTATGCTATCCATACACTACTATCTACCTCTTTTGTACTGAATGGGGATTACCGAATGTATGTTTACTACCTCAACCATCTACTGTTTAATAACTGTATATTGTAAAGCGCTCTGATACCCTCGTGGGTCATGTTCGTGCTTTATAAAACTTTATAAAAAAATAAATGAATAAAATAAATGTTCAGAGGTAAGGGGCAGAGATGAGGCGAAGGTGTTAGTATCGAGTCAGGGTATTTCAGTGGTCGCTGCTCTAGGGGTGTGATGAGGGCTCAGGCTATTATGACGAAAAATGTTGGTTGAAACAAGCTGCAGGGTAATGGTAAATTAATGATGTTGGGTAATCTGATGAAGGTGGATAGGGTGGAGGGGAAGGGGGTGGAGCAATATAATTAGTGGGGAGAGGAGAGGATACAGAACGAGGTACCCGTGGGATGACTAAAGGGCTAGGATGAGCTTGGGTCAGGGAGGAAACATATTCATCACAGAAAGGTTGATGAGTAAGGAAAATTTAATAAAGTTATTCTAGGCATCGTTCAGATGCTTGGATGAGGATAATCCCATTATTATAAAGAGAGATGGTGGCCTCTGCTCGGCAAGCAATAGAGGGAGTTACCGAGAGTCTGAGACCTTGGGGAGTTTTCGTGGATTCAGTGATCTGGAGCAGAGAGCAAAGGGCTTTCCTTCATTGTGCTGGTCTTTTAGTGTAGAAGATAAGGTCATTTATGGTAGCTCCTTTATTCGTGCAGACATAGGGGGTGGAAATAGGGGTTTCTGGGAGAAATTTGAGAAGCCTGGGTTTTCAGTTCTTGAATACGCTTTTAGATAGTTTATGGGGGAATATGATATTGTAGTTTGGAGTCTAGTGATCTTCGAGAAAGGGAATCCATGGCTAAGGGCTCCAAATTTTCAGAGTGGAAAGAGGGGAGGGACCGGAGTACTACATGCTCACGTGCGGGGAAGCTGAGGGGAGTGGAGGAGAAGGGGGTATGGTCAGATGAAGGAAGGAAGGGATTGAGCAAATCATGGGGTGGCTGGAGCTGGAGGAAAGTTCCATCACTATGTTCTACAAAGACAGCCCATTAAACAGCAGCATCATGACAGAAGACGTCCAGAGAGAAGAAGATACTCTCTCTGTTTTGGGCTTCCCAGCGTTACATGCATGTGATTACTATGTGGCAATTAGCAAATCCTGAAGAGAGGGCCCAGCTGAGAATATAACAAAGGGAAATTGAAATACATTAGGTCAAACCAGAGTTTGCAATTAGGAAGATATAATCCAGATTAGAGGGATAGTGGGTATAGGATGAACAGTGGCCTAGGATGCACTTAAAAATTCGGTAGACCGAGCCAGTCAGGAAATTATTATTATTATTTTTTATTAAACAACTCCAGATAGTACATGAAAATACACGACAAATCCGTAAGTAAGAACATAATTAGAACATATATAATAATAATTTTTAAAAAAAGTAAGAGAAACAGAGAAAACAAAGAAAACATATAAGCGTGAAGCTAATACCAAAGTCATGTCAATATCAACTTTTGGATTAGCCAATTTACCAGCCCATAGTACTTCGGTGCGCTCTAGGTCATCCTCTAATTTTTCAAGAAGCATTGCATATATTATACCAATTCTGGTAGTAGTTTTACATATATTTTCTATAAGTGGCACCCTTCCCATTTAATCCTAGGTAATTTTAAGCTTACTATAGTATTAACTTGAATACATTTAAAATAATCAGCATTAGATATATTGAATTTTCCTTGCAGGCCCGAAAATGTTGCATGCATGTAATCACCTAAAAAGTCCCAGGCTGTGGCAATCCCCAGGCCTTCCCATTTTTTTGCAATGTCATCGTTTGCCTGCATTGGGAGCAATGAGGAGCGCCACAGAGGAGTGTATCGATTAAACTTAGGGATTAACATATATTTAGAGACTTTCGACCAGACTTTCCAAGCGCTAACTATAACTTTAAATTTTACATTTTTAAAATAGCTTGGCTCTAATTGGATGCAGGAGACCATTGGCCTTTTTACCTAATGCTAGCTCGAAGATAGAGGGTATTTCTAAGCCCCCTGCATTCACGGTGGATGGAGTGGTATTAATAAGTGGTGTCAGTTGTTGAAGAAAGGCCGCCCAAAAGTACAACAGCATATTAGGGATCGCTAGGCCACATCTATGTTGTGGGCGGGAAAGATATTTCAAGGATCTCCTAACTTTGCCGTACTGCCAAACAAATTTGGAGATCTGGGATTCGAGAGCCTTAATAAGATTATCCTCAATTATCAAGGGGATGGCCCGAAATAGATAGAGTACCCTAGGAAGTACATTCATTTTTAAGAAATTACCCCTGCCCACAATTGACAGGTGTAAGCTATTAACTCGGGTTACGTCTTTTCTAATGGTATTGATTAGAGGTTCATAATTAACTTTGGAGATACTTTGAACATCAGGACTTATGCATACCCCTAAATATGTTGCTTTTTCAGCTTTTCTAGAATCTGTGTGTTAGAAATGGCGATCTCTGGTTGGCTGAAGCTTGCGCCAAAGTCAGGCAGAGACCACCACTCTAGTCAGGGCAAGGAAGTCACCCACCAAGATAACCCCTGCTCACCTCCTTGGTAGCTTGGCACGAGCAGTCAGGCTTATCCCGGAGTAAGGTGTAAAGCGTTTGCGCGCACACCCAGCAACAACACCCAAGGCCCACCACAAAGGAAACTCCACGCAAGGTTATATATAAAAATAGCCTTTGTTTTATACCAAACACATTAGATACTAAACACACAATTTACACTGTGCCACCTGGCAAGGGCAGAATTTACAGGGGATTATATACACAGGACAGGGCCTCATGGACCACTGTTAGGAATAAGCACTTGGTAGCAGTAGCACTTGGTAGAAATAGCACTTCGCAAGAATAACACTTGGAGCATAGAATAATTGTAGCACAAAATAGCAACTGTAGCACACAACCAGTAACCACTGGTAGAAGGTAAGTACACACTACGCAACCCTAACCACCTAAGGCATATATCACGCAGGGCACCATGAACTCACTAGTATAACTATACTAGGTAAAACAACCTCCTAGGCATAAAAATACATTTAGAGGTATAGGCCAAAAAGCATTACACATGATGCAGAAATCATGTTAGGTAAGTATCACATTTGCGCAGAAATCACAGTAGGCAAATATCACATTTGTGCAAAAATCACTTGAGGCAAAACATGTACCCCACGCAAGAGCACAACACATAAACTGTCCCCAGGCCAACTTGACCTCTCAGGGGCTGAAACGCCCTGTGCCCAGCAAAGTCAGGCCCGGCTGCACAGGCAGCAAAAGAAGATTGCGCAAGGACTAAACGAAGCAGCTGCCCACTAAGTGCTGGGCAGCTGGGGAAACTGAGCCTGGCACCAGAGTGCCCCCTGGCTCTTCTTCTGGGGCTCTCAAATAAACAATGGGGCCCAAAACAACAAGGGAGCCTTGTGGGCTCGAGATGCACAATGGTCCTAAATCATGCTAGAGCCTCGTAGGCTCTGATTAAGTTGCTGCCAACTGGGGGGAGCGGCCCGCTGCCAGCCTGGGCCGCTCTGCCTCCCGAAATGCCCCCAAACTGGTGGAGCCTCTCGAGCTCGAACACCAATGCCCCACGTTGGAGCCTCGGGCTCTGAAACAAAAATGCCCCAGTCGTTGGAGTCCCCCCTCTGGGGACTTGGAAACATAAGAAATGCCCAGATTCGTTGGAGTCTCGCTCGGGGGACTCGAGATAGCAAAAATGCCCCTCGGAGCCCCTCGTGGACTCTGAAACAGAGGAAGCGCTACACGTAGCTGAGGAGCGACCGGCGGGGACGCCCGCACTCACCGGCTGGTTGGGAGGCGGCGACTCTTCTCTGCAGCAGTAGGGGAAGCCCTCTCCCCTTTGCTTCCTCCCGGCTCCTCAAAGCAGCGGCCGGACTCTGCCACAGGCGGGGCTCTCCCCTGGCACAGGACCCCGCGGCCTCACACACTGCTTTCGGTCTTCGCGGAGGCTCTTCAGGGTCGTCGCAGGCAGAGCGGCAGCCCCTCGTAATCCGATTTGCGGCGGTCGCGGCGGACACACGGGGTAGTCTCCCCAGTTAAGAACAGGTCCCTGGCAGGGTGGGCACCCGCCAGGGATATATAAAAAAAAAACTGTAAATGAGCGGGTTGACACCCGCGCCGCGGATGGGCAGACAAGGGGGGGGGTGAATCCCCACGCCGGAGAATCACTCGAGGCAGGGATCACGGCTCCAGCGGCGCCAATGCACTGGTTTTAGAAGGGGGAGGCCAGCACTCCCCAGGGATGGAAGACAGGAATCCCCAAAGTCCAGGGCAAAGTTCAGGACAAAGTCCATGGATGCAGGCAAAAAGGGGGGGGGTAAAGGCTGGGCCCAAGGGCCAGCTTACAGGGCCCTCCAGGCAGAGAGGCAGTCCCCAGTGGCGGTCCTCCTGGAGCCCAGCTGCAGCAGGCCTCCCTCCAGCCAAAAGTTTAGGGGTGAACCTGCCCGAAGGGCCAAGTCCAACACTGTAAAATCGATGTTATCAGTACACAATATGATCGTTTTATCCTTATTGAGGGAGTATCCAGAGTAATAGCCGAATACTTGTGCAATAGCCTCAATTTCTATAATTGATTCAGCCGGATCAGGTGTTAAGACTGCGACGTCATCAGCGTAGGCTAATATTTTTGTTTCATATACTCCGACCACCACTGGTTTAATTATTTGATTTTCTAAAAATCTCAAAATCAGGGGATTAATGTAAAGAGCGAACAAGATCGGGGAGCAGGGGCACCCTTGTCTACTACCTCTTGAAATTTAAATCCGGCATCTAGGAGGATCATTGACATCTGGCCCCCCGTCCCGGACATGACGTCAAATAGTCAGGTAGCTCTGCAAGTGTGGTCCGTGGTGCCTTTTCAGGGGATAAAACCATGCTGCCACTGGGAGACCAGATGTTCAACAACCCTCCCGAGCCGATTAGCCATGATTTTAGTGTATAGTTTTGAGTCGGAATTGATTAGTGAGATTGGGCAATATGATGATGGTACCTCGGTAGGTTTGTCTTTTTTAGGGACAATAATTATGTTTGTATCTGTCCATGACTCGGGCGAAGTGCCATTCCATTGAATACCAAGAAATAGGTAAAGTAGGAGAGGCAATATAAACTCCCCCAGGATTTTGTATAATTCTAGGGGAATTTTGTCTGGCCCTGCGGCTTTAAAAGAGGCTAGTTCGGATAGGGCCAATTGTAGCTCTGTAAGAGTAATTTCTTTCTCTAGTTCTTCTTTAGTAATTGTTTCCAAACCCCTGCCCATATTTGTAACAAACTCATTTAAGAATTTTTTTTCGTTTCCTCTCCGTTGACTGAACTATCATTCTGGTGAAGTTTTTTATAGTAATGTTTAAATACCTCAACTATATCTTCTGTTTGTGTATATACGTGATTATCTACTTTAATGGATGAGATCGCATTAAAAGAGATTTTCTGTCTTGTAAGCAAGGCCAGTTGTTTACCTACCCTTTCACCATTTTCATAAACATTTCTTTTGGTGGGCTCTACATATCTCTGCTGATTTCTGGGTCAACCCATTATTTAAGTCCGTTTTTAATAGTAAAATTTGGCGCATTGAGTCTTTCCCATCAACCCCTTGAGCTATGTGTTCCTCTGCTATTCTAGCGAGCTCGCCCATCCTTCGGCTGTTCTCAACGTCTCGTTGTTTTTTTATTCTGGCTACATAGCTAACCGTTTCCCCCCTAAGGGCAGCTTTAAAACAGTCCCATACCACACATATAGTTGCACTATAACGGTTGATATAAAAAAATCTCGGAGCCCAATTCTTGATGTACTCAATATAGTCCCTATTAACCAAACGTTTCCTATCAAATGTCCAATTGGAACGTTGTCTAGCAAAGTTGGCTAGGTCAATTGTGAGAGCAAGAGCATTATGATCTGAGACTAACTTGGGATGTTTAGAAACTGTTTGATAAAATCCGTGTTGCAAGTATATAGTCAATTCTGACATATTTATTATGGGGATATGAAAAATATGTATAACCTGGGTCTAGTTGATTTTTAACAGTCCAAATATCAACCATGTCGTAGTTGTCACTAAGTAAGCTAATAGCGTTAAATTCTTTGGGTTTTTGACCTACATATTTCTGCTTCTTTTGTTTATTAAATGTGGGCCCGCGCGAGATGTTAAAATCGCCGCAAAATTAAGTGATCCTGACCAAGAGGCAACTTTGAGTTCCAGGTTCTCAAAAATAGAGGGATCATCCTGGTTTGACCCGTAAACTGAGCAGAGAGTTAAGCCCAGAGCCAGTTCAATGATAACCCATCTGCCTTGGGAGTCTGCTGACTTTCGTGTGGACTGACCCATAGAGTTTTTAGCTAATATAGCTACCCCACAGGTGTTTGACGTTTGAATAGTACTTGCTAGCAGATTGTCCCCCTGACTTTTAATAAATCTATTTTGCCCCAGGGCAGCTGGGTTTCTTGGAGACATATTATGTCAAAAGAGTTTTGGTTAATCATTTCACTCACCCGCCCCGCTTATTCTTATCATGAAGTCCAGCCACATTCCAACTGCATATAGTTAGCCTCCCCATAAAAATTTGTGTTTAGGTTCCATGGGTGCTCGCATTATTCTAGCGATTTTTATTTTTTTACATGTTACGTTCTCTTTTGTTGTAGCTGTTGTTTGTATCACTAGTAGTTTCCATTTCCATTTTCAAATCTTGAGTTGGTTTTTTAAAGAAGTTTTAGCCCCCTGCCCTTCCTCCACCCTTCCTCCGCCCCCACCCCCCACCCAATTCACACCCGAAATAAGACAAACAGACGCCATAAGATTCTGGTATTGATGGACATGCAACACGTTATCAGAGCCCGACCTATCAACTAATTCCCTTGTACAAATAAAGACACCGATCTAGACGATTGAATCATAGAAATTGAAAGATATATGGGATCTATCCCCCTACCTATCCGAATTGTGAGAAAATTAAACCTATAACAATACTGTATCATTGTCCTCCTTACAATCACGTAATCCAGCACCCCTTTAGGATGCACATTTAAGTGGCTGTGTCTGAGGATAGTAAGTTTATTTTAATCCATCCAGGTATTCCTTTGCTTTGATCTCGGAAAGGAAGAATTTTGTCTGGCCCCCATAGACAACTTTAAGCCATGCAGGATTGTTTAGATAAGCCAGTGCCTTCTTATACTGGAACGGCTTAAATAACTGGTGCAGGCTCCATCTTCTTTCCACGGTTGAGTGGCAGAAGTTGCGGCGTACAAAGTAGGAGATCCCGTTGGAGGTGCGCTTGGCTTCAGGTCTGGCCTTTTCAAAGATTTCCTGCCGGAGCAAAAAATTGCCAAAAAAAAACAAGGATAGCTCTGGGGTAAGCCCCAGGTTTCGCCGGCATTTTCAAAGTAAATGGCATACGGTGGGCCTGCTGGATTTCTAAATCCCAATTTCAACTAGATAGTTCAGGCAGAGAGTCACAGAGAAGTTTGATCACGAAAGAGCGGGTGTCCTCCCCTTCTGCGGTTTCTGGTACCCCCAAAATGTGTTGATTGTTCCTGCGATGGCGGTTTTCAAAATCGTCAAGTTTCCACCTAACGTCCGCCAGCTCCGATTCAGGAGACCGATTCTAGCACCAAGACGCTTGAGGGCATTCGTGCGCTGTACAAATTTTATTAACATTAACATGAGACTCAACCCGCTCTTAGTTTGCAGTAAGCTCTGATTCGTTCAATAGCATCCTAGATTCCATCTCTGTCAGTCGGTCCCCAAAAGAGCTACAAGTTCTTGTTAATTTTCGAACCACCCCTTGTACTTTACGTAGGGCTGCTTGTGCCCATCACCCATCCTGTGAAGTTTCTTCGCGGTGGGCTGCTATTGCTTGCAGCACCGTGTCAAGAGTTGTAGGTGGTGGACCAGTAAGTATTGGTTGGTCTGACTGTGGTGCGTGACCTGCTAGAGAGGAGGGGCGGGTGAATTGATCAGTAGGGGTATAGTCCCTAGCCAGCTCTGCTCCCACATGTGGTTTCTTTCCTCGTTTATTAGCTGTCTTGGACTTAGGCTTAATGGTAAAAGTTTCTACGTTATCTTCACTCATACTGCCAGTTTCGTCAGTTAGGTATGACGTAGAGTTGTCAGACTACCCGGCTTCTAATTCTGCATCATCGGAGAAAGAAAATAAATCGCTAGCTTCTTTCTCTGTTTCTACATGTATTTCAACATTGTCAATATTTTGTTTGTCAGGAGGGTTGATGGTATCCGACATTACAGAGAAATTTGCCGCCCCAGCCTGAGTTGTTTGAAGAATAGTCTTGCTCACCCCACATCCAGCATCTATTAATCCTGTTTCTCCTCCCTCAATAGTTACTGCTGTGTCAAAGTTTCTAACAATAATATTTTCAGGGCTAGGATTGCTTACTTCGAGGGTTGCTAGGGTTGCTGTGGCTTCGTGGTGGTCTCCTGAAGCCTCCGGGGTATTGTTCTCAGCGATCCTCCAATTCTTACCCCCGGGTCCATCCGTCAACGTGAGACCATCTACTGCAGCGATCACCTCTGGCGTCTCTGCCTCACTGGTAGACTTTGCCTGGCGCTTCCTCTCGAGATCCGGAAGCAATGCAGGGCCTATGCGCAACAGATCCACAACAGTTGGGCCGGTCGCGTCTTTCCTTGCATCATTCTTCCGGGTCGCAGCTCCTTGCCTCAGCGATTCTACAGCAGTGGACGCTAAGGCAGCCTTCACCACCTCTCCCGCTATCTCCGCCGCTCCTTCGGGATTGCTGACACCGCGCCGGTCAGCCCGCTCAGCCATGTCCCGCTGGGCAGACTTGCCGCTCTTGCTCATGCCGCGGCTGACAGTGGAGCCGCAGCTATCATTGGGGCCATCACGGTGTTGTTGCCACAGTTGCTGGTCTCGATGGTCTTCGCAAGGTAGGCGCAGCTTTCGCACTTAGGTTGGGTCTGGGTTTCCGAGAGTGGTCTTAGAACAAGTCTTAGGACGGCCCAGCCGATAACTGTACAGAGAGTGGTTATTTGATTAAAAGCCAGGCTGGGTAGTTTCATGCGGCTCTCGAGCATTCTGCTATCACTGCTCTCACTGATCACTCAAAGCCGTAGTTTGCCTAGTCATCGGGGTAGTCGGTAGTCTTACAGCATGACATGTTGAGAGCTCTGAAGCTGTGTATGCATTGCGGTCAGTGACAGACCGCCATCTTGCCTCCTCTTCCAGTCTGGAAATCTAAGCAGAATTAGTAAACTACAACATTCTAAGATGGCCGCCACCTTGGAAATACTTAGAAGCTATAGAACATGATAGTCCTTCTTTCATGTCCATAAGAAGGACATGCTAAGTCCTATGTCAATATCTAGATTCCTAGAGTCTTAGAGGCACCACCATTTTAGATTGGGCAGGGTCCTTACATGGGGAGAGGGTCGATACATGATGCAGGACCTACAAGGCCCAGATAGAGTCCCTTTACACCACAAGGGCCCCAAACACAATCAGTGCACAACAGGCTCCTGTAATCAGGCCTTGAGATACCAGCGAGGGCAATCCTCCCAAAAAATTGAGTTACTAGTGAATGAAACCAGGCACCTCCATGAACAATAAGATTTGATGTAGGGCACAACATCCTGATATCCATTTTGCTGTCTTGAGTCTTTCTGAGTCATCTCTTACTTTAAGAGCTGTTCTTGTTTTAACAAAACATTGACCATATGCATCTACCTAAAGCTGTAACTAGTATATGTGTGCTATGCGAGCGCCCTTTTTTGCTAAGTTACTCTACGAACACCTTTGCTGAAATAAATAAGATGTGGCATGTTTAACCCGTTGACCGCGGCGGGAATTCTGCCGCGGTGCGGGTGATTTATAACTGGGCATGGTCAGGACGGCCCCCGGCCGTCCTCCGCACACGACCATTGTGACGTCAGATGGCCGGAGGTCGTCCGACGCCTGCAAAGGGTTAAAGGAACTTTTATGCAAATATCTCTGTATGGTTGAATGAGTCTTAAATATGTCTTCATAAGTTTCAACAATAGTAATAAATGAGAAACTTTTACAATCAATTAAAAATTGTATATGCACATTCCGGTATTTTCCATTTAAGTAATTTAAATCTCTTTACATCCTACAGAAAACAATCCTTGATTGCACAAAATGTTTAAGAATAATGAAGATAGTACTGTAACTCTGCAAAAGCAAAGTCCGAAACATTGAGTTCCAGTATTCAGGAAAACATAAGTGCTGACAGAGGCAGTCGAACCTGAACATAAACGGACAGATATTGGGAAGTACCGTCACAGGCAATTCGGTGGTTCTACGAGTCTCAGTTGTGCACCTCCGTGCCTCAAGATGAAAAAATGACCTCTAGAAAATTAAAGCAACACTGATCAACCACTTCTTCTGTAAGCATGTCCAATACCAGCTCTGATCATGAGGTGGTTACAGCAGTACTCTGCTTCCTAAAGTGATATCAGACCACTATTCAGTGCTGGGGGTGTATTGTAAACTCGTTCAGGCCATTCCACAGCAACCAGCGAAAAGCACAGTTAACTGAAAGTTAAAAGAAATGGGTTTCTGCTATTTGAAACACAGAGTACTGTCCCAGTGTGCACCGACCAGAAGGAAGATGGATCTTTACCCGCAAGCTTGCCGAACCATTATCCAGTCTAAAGACACAATCACCCACAAAGCAGCCTTACACATGTTATGAGTGTGGCGAGTATTTGGTGACCTTTTCACTTTAGTGTTTAATCGGAAAGCAAGTCATGTTGGCCCTTCCGAAAGCACAATCAAGAGATGTAGAAAGATACATACCTGACTCAAAGACACTAACCAAGAAAGAAAAAGCATACACTTGCAGTGAATGTGGAAGTAGTTTTTCCGAATCATCTAAGCTCATGAATCATCAGCGAACACACACAGGGCAAAAGCCATTCAAGTGCAGTGAATGTGGGAAGAGCTTTAAATATTTACCAAGCCTAAAACGGCATAAGCGAACACACACAGGGGAAAAATCATTCAAGTGCAATGAATGTGGAAAGAGCTTTATATGTTTATCAAACCTAAAACAGCATCAGAGAACACACAATAGAGAAAAACCATCTGTTTGCAGTGAATGTCTGAAGCACTTTAATCGATTATCACACCTAAAACGGCATCAGAAAACACACACAGGGGAAAAATCATTCGAGTGCAGTGAATGTGGAAGTAGTTTTAGTGAATCTTCAACATTAAGGGTTCATGAGCGAACACACACTGGAGAAAAACCATACCATTGCAGTAAATGTGGAAGTAGTTTTAGTCAATATTCAACATTAAGGCTTCATCAGCGAGCACACACTGGAGAAAAACCATTCCAGTGCAGTGAATGTGTGAAAAGCTTTATAAGTATATCAAACCTAAAACAGCATCAGCGAACACACACTGGAGAAAAAACATTCAAGTGCAGTGAATGTGTGAAGAGCTTTAGTCTATTATCAAACCTAAAACGGCATCAGAAAACGCACACTGGGGAAAAACCATTCAGTGCAATGAATGTGGGAAGAGCTTTATATGTTTATCAGACCTAAAACGGCACCAGAGAACACACACTGGGAAAAAACCTTTCATGTGCAATGAATGTGGGAAGAGCTTTTGTCAATTATCAAACCTAAAACGGCATCAGGGAGCACACACTGGGGAAAAACCATTCAAGTGCAATGATTGTGTAAAGAGATTTTGTTTCTTATCAGAGTTATATAGACATCAGCGAACACACCTTGAAGAAAAACCATTCAAGTGCAATGACTATGGGAAGACCTTTATATATTTATCAGACCTAAAATGGCATCAGAGAACACACAATGGAGAAAAACCATATGTTTGCAGTGAATGTCTGAAGCACTTTAATCGATTATCACACCTAAAACGGCATCAGAAAACACACACAGGGGAAAAATCATTCAAGTGCAGTGAATGTGGAAGTAGTTTTAGTGAGTCTTCAACATTAAAGATTCATGAGCGAACACACACTGGCGAAAAACCATACCATTGCAGTGAATGTGGAAGTAGTTTTAGTCAATATTCAACATTAAGGCTTCATCAGCGAACACACACTGGAGAAAAACCATTCCAGTGCAGTGAATGTGTGAAAAGCTTTATATGTTTATCAAACCTAAAACAGCATCAGCGAACACACACTGGAGAAAAAACATTCAAGTGCAATGAATGTGTGAAGAGCTTTAGTTTATTATCAAACCTAAAACGGCATCAGAAAACACACACTGGAGAAAAAATATTCAAGTGCAGTGAATGTATGAAGAGCTTTAGTCTATTATCAAACCTAAAACGGCACCAGAAAACACACACTGGGGAAAAACCATTCAAGTGCAATGCATGTGGGAAGAGCTTTTGTCAATTATCAAACCTAAAACGGCATCAGGGAGCACACACTGGGGAAAAACCCTTCAAGTGCATTGAATGTAGAAGTATTTTTAGTGACTCATCAACATTAATGATTCATCAGCGAAGACACACAGGAGAAAAACCATATCATGGCAGTGAACGTGAAAAAACTTTTGTCAATCTTCAAACCTAAAAAAACATCAGCGAGCACACCACCATCACCATCAATGAAGGTGTCTATTCTCTGCTATTGTTTATTTCCCTACAGCTAGGAAAAACATGAAATATCAGGAAACCCATTGGGAGACTAGCACAAAGTGGACTAAAAGTAAAGAAACATTGTTGGTTTTTATTCTGTGAGAAAGTTTTAACTAAAGAAATCTAAGCACACCTGACGATGCTACCTGTAAAATAAACACCATGAACAATGCTTGGACTAACAAGGGTATTTGCAGCTAATTTTAGAGATTAGTACTAAAACATATAAACCCAACTCACCCAAAACAATTTAACAAGCTCAAAATGAAGATTCTTCAGAGCTGGCTGTGGTTTTTGTCATTTTATGTATCATTAATTGTTCTGTGACATTGGCCAGAGAACTGTGCAGAAAAGCAGAAGTGAAAGCAGGAGAATATGACCTGCAGCTCTCTGGGTTAACTCTTGCAGTGCATGACATTTACCTCTGAAGCTCTGATATAGAACAACTGAGGACACAAAATTCTTCAGCCATGAAAATTATGATTACGTTTTAACTGTGAAACTATGTGACAACAATTGAATTGATTTTACTCTTTTGATCTGTCCTTACGATGTAGCAACTCTTATACAATTATGTTCAAAATTAGACAATGCAGCTATATAGAAATAGGCAATGGATGAATGTGGAAGTATGCCTGTATATTTTCAGTAGGGACCATGCACCAACTAAGTGCTGAATATTGATCATCTCCATCGCAATTGCATTGCAAATGCTTTTTTGATACACTGTTTTTTAAATTGAGTATCTGTCTCCGTGATACATTGTTCTCTAAATTTTTGGAAACAAAAATATAAAATGATATATAAATAATATAAAAAGATAACATTGGCACAAATAAAAATGTATTGTAGAAAACTCATTATACTTGGTTGTTCACAATTTGTCTTTTCCTAATTCAAAGGTTCACTTTGTTATTATATTTCCTAACTGTTTTTTTCACACTTGTAGAACAAATGATGATCATAGTCCCAATTTCTGTCTATGAGCCGTACTCGTCAGCACATTACACAACCTCGCATTTCATTAGCGGCAAAAAAGTTAAAATCTCATAGAAACGTAGCCCTACACCTGGTTAGGAAAAACCCAGGCAACACAAGCTTATTTAACAACTACAAGCAAACACGAAAAGCCTTCAAATCATCTATATACAGGGAAAAACATATGGCGTCTGATCAGTTCTGGCTGAAGCTGGTTCACGTAAGCAAGAACTCCAACACAAAGTTATTCTGGTCTCTAGTTAACTTGGGTCCTTTAGGTAGAAGTGGGCATGGTAGCGCAAATATAACCTCAGAAGAATGGACTCAGTTTTTATCTAAACATTTCCGCGACAACTCAAACAGGGACGGTCATTCTAGCCCCCATCAACTAATTTAGAGTTATTACCTTTTGAAGCCAAACGCATTGGTAAGACCTAGCCTAACAACTTAGCTAATCAGCGAAGCGAAGACCCCATGATGGAGACCTTGATGACACCAGAATTGTTAAGAAACAACATAGCCCGTACAATCAGGAAAGCAAGGTCAGAAGGAGCTCCTGGGCCTAACAGTCTTCCTCAAGCTCTGTTTAAATCGGACAAAGATTTGTGGTCAGACCTCTTGGCCTCCGTGTTTTCATACTGTAGGATAAACCATTACATCCCGGAGTCCTGGAAAGGCGCTATTATCCACCCAATCTATAAAAGTGGAAAGAGAAATGACCCTAAGAACTTCTGAATGATAGCTCTCCTCGACATCGAATCTAAATACTATGCCAGGATTTTACTGGAAGAGCTGTCGGCCTGGGCCGAATCAACAAAGCGCCTTCCCTTCAACCAGATTGCCTTCGAGGCAAACTCCGGAACAATGAGTAACCTACTTGCATTATCTCTTTTGATGCAGAAAGCGGGAGTCCAAGGTATCCTACTTCACTGCTGCTTTGTGGACTACAAAGCGGCTTTTGACTTGGTGCAGAAGGCCGTCTGTGGCTAAAAGTTAGAGAGCTGGGGCATACATCTGGCCCTCTTACCCCCTTCAGTGCGGCGTGAGTTTTCGCGCTGTGCTGAAGGTTCTATTAAGTGGGCAGGGCCGTGACAGAGCGGTTCCGTCATTAGCACAGCCCACCCGGCACTCATGATGGAACCGCTCCGTCATGAGCACCGAAGGGTTTAACAGCCATAATTCAACTTCATTCGAAAATCTAGATAAGAATAAAGTTGGGAGATGGGGGTGCCATGTCTCAAGGGAGATTTCGCCAATAGCGGTGGTTCCACTCCTTTTTAACTTGTTTATTTCAGACCTATCTCCTTTACTTACCAATGTCCATTCTTATCCCCCTCAAATAGACAGACCCCGCATTAGCAGTTTGTTATATGCTGACGACATTGTGTTACTGAGCCAAACAAAAGTAGGACTATAGAGGTTACTTGATCAGCTGCTCCCCTACACAACAATAAAGTCACTTGATCTGAATTTGCCAACAAAATTATTTTCTTTTGGGAAGCGGAAGCAGCAGAGAGGTGGTTGGTCCTTTAATAATAAAAACATTGTAACAGTATATCATTAAAAATATTTTGGAATTTTTTCGGACGCCAGAGGCTCCTTTGTAAAGCAGAAAGAGGCAGTATCCTATCCGCCCTCTTACAGTCAGCACGTGCCGCCTTCCATAAAGAAACAGGGCTAATGTAGCAGTGCATCAGTTTCGTGTTCCTGTTTCCTCATGTATCCCCTAATCCAACATCATGGTTAATGTGGTCTCGTGGAATGTACATGGTCTAGGTCACCCTGTGAAACGTCAAAAGGTATTTCTGAAGTAAAAATTAGCTTTCGTGCCGGAAAGGAGAGCATTCCACACTACAAGATTATCTTATTCTGACAATTTCAGCTCTGACCCACAGTGCAAAAGGTACCAGTAAAAAACAAGCATGGAAACAAACATGACGGGTTCCTGATTGTTTTGCTGCACAGCTCGGGGCAAAGACTACTTACCAGCATCTCTTTAGCACCCTGTTGGATTCCTTGGTCTGCTGTTTGGTTTCCCCCCGCCGCCGCCGCTGTTGGACATCGCGAGCGGCCGCCAAGCGGGGGAAACCACATTTCCCAGAACTCCTGAGGAACACGCCCACTCCATTACGTGCCCAGTGGGGCACAAAAGACCGTGAGTGCTCTCACGTCGCGGGACGCGCACGGGCATCGCCGGGAGAAGCCTGGGACAAGGGCGGGGTAGTCCTAGGCTGTCACAGGCCAGAAGAGGCTAGGCTGGGCCCCCTCTCTTGGCCTGTTTGTAGGAAAAGGTACTGTCAAAAAGAAACAAATAATGTACACCCAATTCTGTTGTAAATCTTATGTAGTATATCAAACATACGGCCGGGGCGTGATCCTTTGATTTGGGGATGTGTACACTAACAATGTCTAAAAGAAAGGGTACAGTGGGAACACTGGACGATTTCATTACACGAACTGAAAAGGCTTTGGACCAAGAAATCGAATATGCCCAGAGGAGGTTATCCCTTGACCCTTCTAGACTCCCCACATATACGGTAGTCAGGGAGGCACAACCATTAGAAAATTCCCTACCTGTTGTAGCAATACAACAGGATCAGTTAGAGCACACCTTAGACCAACCGACTACCCTAATCGATTCAGAAATACAAAGCCCAAAGACGAGTCCCGGAATATATACTAGGCTGCGGGCCCAAAAGTCGTCAGTCACAATAAATAAGCAGACTGGGGGTAGTGGTGACTATTTATTAAGGATGAAGAAACCAAGCCCGAAGAAAATGAAAGCCGGCACCAAGAGGGGAGGTTGTGATCCGTATGCGAATGACCAAGATTCTACAGGACTTACTGCTAGATCTATTGGGGTCCAAACAGATATAATTAACCCTAACAAATCTATAATCGACAGGGGGTTAGTGGATGGTCTAGAACAGATCGTAGCTGATATTATAAAAATAACTTTAACTTCTGTCCACAACCAAATAAGTGAATCAATGGATCACAAATTAAGAGAGCTAAATAACGAGATCATCCAATTAAATGCTGCTGTTGCCCATTTAGGCAAAAATAAAACTGAAGGAAATAGATTAATTGTTGAGGGAGGGGATTTGTTAGCTAAACTAGAAGTAACCAAAGTAAAGAACAGGGAGCATATCGAACCAGGAACCCCATTGGGCAAAGGACCTGAATTGGGAGGAAGACATTTGGATAAAACCTGTAATAGACATAACGAAGAAATTATCACTCCCTCCTTGGTAACTAAGAGGAGCCGATTTACCTCGCCTGGTCACAAGGATAAGAATGCTCTAGTGTCCAACCCCTATAGGGAGATTCAACACTGCCCAAAAGTCACAGATTTGGTTCCTAATTCTGATTTTTTAGATCTGCCCCCAGCAACCTGCCAGTATGTTTTAGTACTAGCAGGAGTGCCTGCGCTAAAAAGAGAACAGACGGAGTCATGGGTTGTCCTAAAAAATAGAGTAATGGATTGGCTATCTAAACACAAAAACCTTAATACTAGGAAAGCAAATGAGATCTTAATGGTACGCAGAGTAGGATGGGTGAGTAATTCACCCAAAAATATACCTGGAGACTGTATAGTTGTCAACTTTAGGCAACCACATTTGGTGCGTTCCCTTCTTCGAGTACATGAAGACCAAGCTGTAAGCCAGACAAATATTCAGTCCCTCCCCTTAGGGTATTTCTATAAACCTCAGAATTTCACTCCTGGACTAATATTGATTATGGCATTCCCAATAGTGACACACAATAGATTCCAGGAATTGTCACAGTTAGATGGAGTGGATTGACTGCTCCCGCCACTTTTACAGAAAAGCCCACCCAAGGAGAAGGGAGAAGAAGAAGTAGGGTCTAATTCTAAAATACCTGAAACTTTAAATAGCAACAGGGAAGAAATTGGCTGTAATGATTGCGGAGATGTCGCATCCATAAAAGCTTTGGTTTCTAACCCAAGTGTGATTAATGGACCACAGGATCAATTAAAAGATAGTGTAAGTCTAAAAATAACTTCAAGGAATTTCGCAGGCTTGAAAAAGAACACAAAAGACCCGGGGTGGAATGAATATGTCGAAACAAGTGACATATGTTTATTACAGGAAACTTGGGCCACCAAAATGATCCACCGAGCAGGATATAAAACCTTTTGTATTGGTGCAATTCCGTCTAAAAAGGGCAGGCCATCAGGGGGCCTACTGGAAAGGGGCGACCATTCGGTCCCCCCGAACGTATGGCGGAGTACCACGATCCCCCCGGGAAGCCATCTTGGGCAGGAGGCGAGTCTCGGCTGGTATGCCCGAAGCGGCGTAGCCGGGGCGCGCCTTTTTCCCGCCCTGGAGTGGGCTGGCCTAGACACTGACGCGGCCGGCCACGCCCTTGGGGCAGGCAGGGGCGGGTTTACGCCCGCCCTGAAGACGGATAAAAGGAGCAACAAGCCAAGGAAGCATCCTCTTGTTCCTGTGCTCTGAAGCTGCACCACCTCGCTGCACGTGAGCTCGAGACGGAACGAAGAGCCAATTTTGAGCGTTGTAATCTTTCTTGTTTGTTTTGCAGATACTCTGTCGGAGAATGCCCAGGAAGGCGGGAAAGCGAATGACTACCGACCAGATGCTGCGTGTTCTTATGAAAGAGGTGACCGACCTAAAGAGGCGAATGGCGGATAAAGACGAGGAAGGTGGGCCGAAACGTCCTTTGGCAGGAGCAGCTCCAGGAGGAAAAGGCAAGAGGCCCAGAAGGGGAGCAGCTGGGGGAGACATCCCGGTTCCCTGTACCCCACTCGAGGCACCAACTCCTGTGCCGGAGGAAGGGAATCCGATTCCCGTGGTGGTCACCCCCGTGTCCGGGGAGGATATGCCGCCCGAGCTGGCAGCACAATTAGCAGCGTGGTTGGGTAAAGGTAGCAAGGGTGCCACGGCTGACGACGCGCAGGTGTTGATGAAGCAACTGCGTGAAACAAGGGAAGCGACGAAGGCACCATCGCCGGCTGCGGCAGTAGAGAAACCACCTGGGACAGGTCCAGTCGCAGATACAGCTTCCGGTTCAGGTAAGCGGCCATTGCCGATTGCGAGGGATGAGTCGGCACCCTCTCGGAGGGAAAAGTTGGGTCAACATGTCCCTCTGGCTATCAAAGAGAAGATATGGGCAGAGGAGTATATAAACATCTTCTCGTTGCTTACCGATCATTATGAGATGGAGCATGTTAAGGGCCAGAAGGAGCTCATGCATCCGAGTGTTTGGCGCGCAAAGATGGCCGCCTTTAAGGTAAATGAAAATATTGGCAATTGGGGCAAAGCATGGGGGATTTTTACATCCATCATGGGTGAACGTAGGCCCGATTTGCTGTCCGAATTGCCGATTTATCAGTCACGGATCATGGGGTATTCTGTATCACACGAGGGCAATCAATGGTTCTGTTACGATAATATTTTCAGAAAAGCGAAGGAACATGATAAAAACTTAACTTGGGATTGTTATGATTCTGTGTCTTGGTCCAAAATGGAAGATACTGGTATGTTGAAGTTGCCATTGGTAGGGAGTAGCGTGGGTGAATCCTCCCGCCAATATGCTGGGACGCCCTTTCGATCAGGTACGAGTAACGACAACCACTCGAGGCCAATCGGCAACGCAGGAAAAAGGGGGATTTGTTGGAATTTTAACAGGGGTAAATGTACCAGGCCCCAGGGGTCATGCATATTTAGGCACGAATGTGGTGGGTGTGGGCAATCATCCCATCCTGAGTCCATGTGCAGAGCCAAAACGGGTGATAACGGGGGTAGAGGAGGCGCCAAACAGGTCTGACATAGTCCGAGGGGCGCCTTTACCTACTCCGATTGATACCATGGCAATGATTCCCTGGCTCAGCGAATACCCGGATCACGCTTCCGCTGGGGTGTTGCGGAACGGGTTTTCATATGGTTTCCGCATCCCAGTGGGGGAGTTTCAGGGTATAGCGAAATGTAAAAACCAGATATCGGTCTTGCAGCATACGACCGTGGTACAGGAAAAGATCGGGAAAGAGGTTACTCGAGGTCGAGTCGCCGGTCCATTTAATGTGCCACCAGTTGCTAACTTTGTTTGTTCCCCTTTAGGGGTGGTCCCCAAGAAGGACCCGGGGGAGTTTCGGCTGATACATAATTTATCAGCCCCACGTGGTCTTTCCGTAAACGATGCGATAGACCCGGAAGTGTGTTCGGTGCGGTACGCATCCTTCGATGAGGCCGTAGCCATAGTGAATCGCCTGGGGCCCGGTGCGCTGATGGCAAAATCAGATATTGAGTCAGCGTTCCGGTTGCTCCCGGTACATCCAGACGATCAGCGTCTCCTTGGTTTCATGTTTCAGGGTCACTATTACATGGATAGGTGTATGCCGATGGGGTGCTCTATATCTTGTGCCTATTTTGAAAGGTTCAGTTGTTTCCTGCAATGGGTCTTCACAAAGAAGACGGGGTTTCAACATGTTATGCATTATCTTGATGACTTTTTGTTTCTGGGGGCAGCCGGGGATCCGGAATGTGGACAGGCTTTGAATGAATTTTGTGTCTTGATGAATCATTTTGGCGTGCCATTGGCACCAGGTAAGACTGTGGGTCCCTCGACTTGCCTCGAGTTTCTGGGGATCGAGCTCGACTCCGAAGAAGGTTGTTTTCGTTTACCAGGTGACAAAGTGTTAAGATTCAGGGCATCCCTGCAAATGTGTATAAATGAGTCTAAGGTTAAGCTACATCAATTACAACAATTGGTGGGACAGTTGAATTTTGCCCTAAGAGTAATACCGATGGCCCGCCCCTTTTCCCGCTCGATCGCTCAAGCCATGGTCGGCCTGAAGGAGGGTCATCATCGCACAAGGCTCTCGGCAGAGGTTCGCCAGGACATGCGCATTTGGTTGGCATTTCTGGCGGATTTCAATGGTCGAATTGTCTGGAACAAACCGGCGGTGTCCTCTGAGGAGCTGGGGCTGTGGACAGATTCGGCAGGGAGCATTGGTTTTGGTGCCATATTCGGCACTCAGTGGTCGGCACAAAAATGGCCGTCATGGTGGCATGATAGTGGACTGACAAGTAACATTGCTTTTCTGGAACTTTTCCCCATTCTGGTGGCCCTGAGAACTTGGCCCGAGGGGTTCAGAGATCACTCTGTGGTATTCTGGTCTGATAACATGACCGTGGTTGAGTGTATCAATAGCCAGGCAGCACGATGCAAATGGATTCTGAGATTGCTCAAGGAAATTGTATTACTGTGTATGCAATTGAATGTGCTATTTAAGGCAAGACATGTGCCGGGGGTGATGAACCAGGCGGCTGATGCGCTTTCTCGTTTTCGTATGCAGGCCTTCTGGGGTTTTCTGCCCACGGCGGACCCGGTGGCGGCACCCTTTCCCGAAGCTCTCTGGTCTCTCGGTGCCCCGAACTTCGTAACCTCGTGGGAGAGAGTTTAGCACCCAGGACGAGGAAGTCATATGAAGGGGCGTTCCGTTCCTATTGGGCCTTTTTGGGGGCTGCTAGAGGGGAGCTTTGGGGCCAGGAGGAGTTGGTAGTGAAATTCCTGCTGTCTTTACATCAGGCAGGCAAATCAGTGGCTACGGCCCAGAGGCATCGGGCCGCCATTTCCTTTGTGGCTAGGGCTCATGGGATCCAGGACCCGACAGCGTCTTTCGTTGTGCAAAAAGCGCTACGTGGGTGGCAACGCCTTGAGGGTCGCAGAGTAGATGAAAGGCGCCCGATAGGTTTGGATAGGTTGGCCCTGTTGTTATCCATACTCCCTGCAACGTGTTCATCCCAGTATGAAACAGTGTTATTCCGAGCCGCTTTTACGCTGGCATTCCATGGGGCTATGCGGGTAAGTGAACTAGTGGCAAGGAACAAGCAGGACGTGATGGGGGGACTGTGCCGAGAGCACGTTCAGGTCAGAGGGGGGACAATGACTGTCTCGTTTGTCAGGTCCAAGACCGATCAGGGTGCGATGGGTGATTGCATAATCATACAAAGGATTCCCGGGTCCTCCATGTGCCCGGTGAGTTGTGTAGAGGAATATTTAGCACAAAGGGTGGCATCATGGGGGGGGACCTTGTTGAGACACGCTGACGCCACCCCACTGACGAGGTTTCAGTTTCAGCGGGTGCTTGCGATGTCGATTACCGCTGCGGGCTTGAACCCGGGCGAGTTTGGGACCCATTCCTTTCGGATAGGGGCTGCTACAGAGGCTACAGCCAGGGGTCTGAATGTCGAACAAGTTAAACGTGTGGGGCGTTGGTCCTCCAATTGTTATAAAAGGTATGTGCGGTTGCACATGTTGTGAAGCTGTAATGTTGTACTCACGCTTCTTGTTTTTGTTTGGTTTCAGTTGCGCAAGCCTACGAGGCGGGGCGGACTATGCAGTCGACCCATCACCGGGCCAGCGGTCAGACTTCACCGGCTGTGAAAATGAAGGTGTGGGTCGTGGGCCACTCATACGTGAGGCGTGCCGCGGACGTATTCAAAGCAGGTGACATGATTCACGTGGCTGGGGAATACGGGTACAGTGTGTCCTTCTACGGAAGGGGTGGACTCTGTATTGACCAGTTTCAGTCATTTTTCGAGGGTTTGCTAGGGCGGACGAGGTCACCGCCGTCTATAGTCATAGTACATCTTGGGGGCAATGACTTGGTCACCACTGGTAGACGACTTCTTCTTGAGGCGATGCTTTCCACTGTAAGTTGGTTAGCGAGGAGAGTTCCAGGGTGCACAATTGCATGGTCCCATATGATCCCACGAAAAGTATGGCGGGGGGCTATTTCTGTTTCTGCTCTGAATCATTCAGTGAGAAAAATTAATAACAAAGTGAGTAGATTGTTCCGTTCCAATACACTGCATTCTATTTCGCATGGTTGTATTACTGGTGACAGTATGTATTTGGGGGATGGTGTTCATTTGTCCCGGGTGGGGAACGAGTTACTCATAGGAGACTTGATAGCTTGGCTAAAGACTTTAAGACATGACCTTTAGGTAGGAGTGTTGTGGGGGGTCCGGATAGCCGGTCAACTATCCGGCCTGTGGCGGTAAGGTCATGATCGGTGAGCACTAATTGGAAGATCCCTATGAGTGGGCGTCACCCATTACGGATGGGAGCGCTCGGGGGAGGTGGCCATTGGCCCCTCAACGGGGAGGCGGTCCCTTCTAAGGATGGGCCGCCGAAATGAAAGGAAAGGCGGTCAAGGCCCCTTCCTGGGTAGGAGGGGCTACAGCCCCCTCCTGGAGAATTTCCCGGGGCCAGGACATCTGCGACGGCAGATGTGGTAAGTTGTGTGGGGTTTGGGGGGGGGTCTACGCTACCTTCTAGATACCTCACACGAGTCCTCGGACGACCTTTAAGTGGCGTCGAGTTTATTGGGGCCCCCGTCAAGTCAAGGGAAATTGGTAGTTGCACTTGAGGTACACCTCTGTGCGGTCGCCCCTCACAAGTGAGGGGGATATTTCTGGTTTAGGGATCTTGACACCGGTTACGACCTTGCCGTTGGCCCTTAAACGTTAGGATGTACAATTTCAGAATTTCAAGTTAAATGTTTTGTAGGATGTTAGTTCGGCTAGGAGAACCTTTGTATTAGAGAATATGTTAAGGTTAGCCAAACATCGCAATGTCGTAATGAAATTGTACATAATATGAAACTGTTATTTTAATGTTTTTAATTTTGTTTCATATTTTAATAAATACGGCCGGGAGGGTCACTCCCTCCCGTCTTCCAAAAGTTCAGAACTGTTTCCGGTTTCCCATCCTTGGGGATTGTGTTGAGAGGGGGTGGCGGGTATCTCAGCCATATGGAAAGGGGCGACCATTCGGTCCCCCCGAACATATGGCGGAGTACCATGATCCCCCTGGGAAGCCATCTTGGGCGGAAGGCGAGTCTCGGCTGGTATGCCCGAAGCGGCGTAGCCGGGGCGCGCCTTTTTCCCGCCCTGGAGTGGGCTGGCCTAGACACTGACGCGGCCGGCCACGCCCTTGGGGCAGGCAGGGGCGGGTTTACGCCCGCCCTGAAGACGGATAAAAGGAGCAACAAGCCAAGGAAGCATCCTCTTGTTCCTGTGCTCTGAAGCTGCACCACCTCGCTGCACGTGAGCTCGAGACGGAACGAAGAGCCAATTTTGACCCACCCACCAGCCCCTGAGGACAGCAAGTGGTTTTGAATAAAGTTTGATGTGGTAACTCTAATTTTGTTTGCAGGTTCGGATTATTATCGTGATAACTTTGAATATGCAATAAAGAATGGTCAATTTGTGGTATGTTTTGCAAATAAAGTAATCCTGCTCTAGTGTTGATCAGTAAGCATACTTTTAATAAAGTTGTTGTTGTTACTGTCTTTTAAGTAAATTAGTCATTTAGTTTAGAATTGTTGTATTTATTTTTGGTCGGGCGGTAAGGTCATGATCGGTGAGCACTAATTGGAAGATCCCTATGAGTGGGCGTCACCCATTACGGATGGGAGCGCTCGGGGGAGGTGGCCATTGGCCCCTCAACGGGGAGGCGGTCCCTTCTAAGGATGGGCCGCCGAAAGGAAAGGAAAGGCGGTCAAGGCCCCTTCCTGGGTAGGAGGGGCTACAGCCCCCTCCTGGAGAATTTCCCGGGGCCAGGACATCTGCGACGGCAGATGTGGTAAGTTGTGTGGGGTTTGGGGGGGGTCTACGCTACCTTCTAGATACCTCACACGAGTCCTCGGACGACCTTTAAGTGGCGTCGAGTTTATTGGGGCCCCCGTCAAGTCAAGGGAAATTGGTAGTTGCACTTGAGGTACACCTCTGTGCGGTCGCCCCTCACAAGTGAAGGGGATATTTCTGGTTTAGGGATCTTGACACCGGTTACGACCTTGCCGTTGGCCCTTAAACGTTAGGATGTACAATTTCAGAATTTCAAGTTAAATGTTTTGTAGGATGTTAGTTCGGCTAGGAGAACCTTTGTATTAGAGAATATGTTAAGGTTAGCCAAACATCGCAATGTCGTAATGAAATTGTACATAATATGAAACTGTTATTTTAATGTTTTTAATTTTGTTTCATATTTTAATAAATACGGCCGGGAGGGTCACTCCCTCCCGTCTTCCAAAAGTTCAGAACTGTTTCCGGTTTCCCATCCTTGGGGATTGTGTTGAGAGGGGGTGGCGGGTATCTCAGCCATATGATTTGGGCAAAAGTCACCATTAATGGTATTATAAAACAGGTAGAGACAAACTCCCCTGATATACTAGGCATACAAATAGTGACCAACGATAACAGGTTTCTGAATATCTATAACTTATATAATCGCCCTGGTCCGGCATCTAAGGAATCACAGGTATTTGCCCAACTGGAGCAGGTTTTAAGTAAAATACAAATAGGTACAGGCATAATTTTAGGGGGAGATTTCAATTGTGAGTATGAACCAATAAAAGGGCTGGACTGCATCTATGAGGATGAGGATATGGTGAATGAGATCCCCGAGTTATCTAGCGTGAAGCAGGTTGCATGCACAACCTTAGCACTTCAAATAACAAGTCTAATGACCACTCATGGACTAAGAGCATGTAATGGTCGACATACTTCTGACGTACCGATGGTTCCCACATTCTCTAAGAATGACATGCAAAGTAAAATAGACTATGTAGCTTTATCCCTTGACCTATGGCAATATATAGTAGATTTTAAAGTCAAGATAAGGGTAGAAAGCGACCATCGGCCACTTGAATTAGTACTAAAAATAGAGATTATATCTAGTACACTGGATTATAAATCTCCTGCCTTAGATACTAGTGATAACATAACTGTGACTAATAATCGTCGAGCAGTTAAATGGGCTCACACATTGGACAACAACGTGAAACTGGCAAAAATCTATGATACTCTTGCTAGCACCATTTCTACTTATATAGCAATAGAAATAGAAAGTGAGGGGAACCAATTCCTAGAACTACACAAAAGATTTATATTGGAAATAACCCCATTATTAACTAAGCTACTTAGACCAGACTCTGAGAATGGGAACAAAAAGATGATGGGGAAACCTTGGTACGACAAAGCTTGCCGCCGTGCCAAATCCGAGCTTGTTATAGCAATTAAAACTAAATGTAATAGCACCAAGGTGAGGGAAGCACGGCAGAAGTATAAAACATCACTAGAGACTAAGCATGGGCGAATTTTGCGGATCTCGCGTTCGCGAATTTTGCGGATTTGCGAACTCGCAATCCGCAAAATCCGCGAATTCCCGCGAATTTGCGGATTTTTTTTTTGTGTTCGCCCGTGTTTCTGCCAGTTCTCGAGGGTTTTTACAATTTCGCAATTTGCGAACTTACCTGTCGGGTCGCAAGTTTCGCGAACTTGTTGTTTCTACGTGTCCAGCCTGTTTGGGACACTCTTCTTCATCACTGCCACTCTCTGTCACCACTGCCACTCTCTGACTACTCATGCCACCCTCTGGCCCACCCATGCCACCCTCTGTTTCATCACAGCACCCTCTGGTTGTCCAGTCAGTGTACATTATTGTGGCAACGCAAGCACACCTTCCCTGCCTCAAGTGACCTGAATTAATTTGGGGCTGATTAATGTGTCACAGAATATTTTTTTAGCTGGCACCTGCTTCCTTAGTGCTTCCTGATTAGTGAACTTTTGCACTTGCTAAGTGCTTTCATTGTTGCAAAATTAGTTACAACACCTGCCCTGCCCCAACTGACAATAATGAATTAGGGGCTGATTAATGGATTTGAACTGCCAGCCTGGCTCCTGCTTGTCTCCCTTAGCTGTAATTCAGGACCTTTGTGGCATATGTGTAACTATTCTGAGGTTCAGAGCAGGGTCACATAATAGTTGCAACTGGCAACTGAACTCTGGAGG
This sequence comes from Lissotriton vulgaris, assembly GCF_964263255.1. Taxonomy (NCBI): domain Eukaryota; kingdom Metazoa; phylum Chordata; class Amphibia; order Caudata; family Salamandridae; genus Lissotriton; species Lissotriton vulgaris. The sequence goes on from NC_141685.1 coordinate 129,821,551, forward strand.
GGCCCCTCAGCAAGCACTACAGGAAATGGCTACTAATGATGAGCCTGAACTTTTGAACCTGGTAAGTAGTTTCAGTTTTGATTAGATCGTATTTCTGCAATTTTGCACTTATTCGCGGGGCGCGAAGTTGTACTGGGAAGCCGCGAACTCACGCGAACAGTGCGAGCAGTGCGAGCAAAATCCGCTGCTCCCGGATTTGCGGATTTTGCGGGAGATTCGCGAATCTCGCGGATTGCGAATTTCCCGAAAATCCGCAAAATCCGCGAGCGAAACGGATTTTCCGCCCATGCCTACTAGAGACTGCCAAGAAGATCTGGGATAAAGCAATATGGGCAGACATGCTGACCGCAGTAAAAAGCAAGGATTCCTTTCGCTTTTGGAAAATTGTTGCAAATAAGAATAGGGAAGCGAAGGGTACTAGAGATGTTTTTCTGGAAGAAAAGACTTGGGTGGATCATTTCACAAACCTATATGCAGCACTTGACCCAGGGACCGAATTGGATACTCCAATATCTCCAAATTCACTTGAGCACACTTAGAATTTACCCTCAAGGAAATTGATATAGCTATTAACTCTATGAAACCTGGTAAAGCCCCAGGACTTGACTCCATACCAGGAGACTTGTTCAAGCACGATGTTAAAATTTGGGGACCTTATCTTAACTACTTGTGTAATTACATAGATACGGGTGCTAGTATGCCTGATACTTGGAGGGGGGCGGAAATTATCTGTATTTTTAAAAAGGGCGACAGGAGTGATCCTGCGAATTATCGTCCGATAAGTTTAATAGACATACAGCAAAAAATGTATGCAAGGCACCTTTTAAATCGGATCAATGAATGGATTGATGAAGGAGACGTCCTTACAAATACCAAGCAGGCTTCAGAGCAAGAGTTAGTACTATAGATCAACTTTTTAGGTTCTGCTGCCTATGCTGGAAATACGTAAGTTTGCATAAGGGTCATTTGTATGTGGCATTCGTTGATCTTAGAGCCGCTTTCGACCTCATCCCCAGACACCTGTTGTGGAAAGCGCTTGCCAAACAGGGTTTACCCAAAAATATTTTGGAGCAGGTACAAAGACTCCACCATAACAACTTTGCGAAAGTGAGGTGGGGTCCAGATGGCAAACTCACTAAAGCGATACCAATAAAAAGGGGGGTTCGCCAAGGCTGTGTCCTTGCCCCAACCCTTTTTTCCCTGTTTGTTAATGATATGCCCACTTTCCTAAGCAAGTGCAAAAATGAATCCCCAAAATTGGGGGGTGAAATTGTGTCTTCCTTACTATTTGCGGATGATACCATCTTGATATCCCAAACGTCGAGAGGGTTACAATCACTGCTTGATACCTTTCACTCATATTGCCATACAAAGGGTCTCGAGATAAGCACCACCAAAACCAAGTACATGGCAATAAATCCACATAGTTCTTTCAAGGGAAACTTGGTTTTAGAAAATCAAAAGTTGGAACATGTTAAAACTTTTATATATTTGGGTGTATCCTTTGACTCCAAAATGCAGTGGAAATCTCAAATAGAAAAAAGTAAGTTACTTTTAACACAGAATAGTCGCCCCATACTAAAAAGACATAGGGATAGCTGGAATAAAGCTGTGCTTCCGGCACTTGAAGTTTTTCGGGCCAAAGCACAATCGGCAGCCCTATACGGGGCTGAGCTGTGGGGATCCCTCTGTAGAAAATCCTTTGAGGTCAAAGAGAATGAATTTTATAGAGCACTTTTAAAATTGCCAGTGTATACCCCAACAACACCAATGCTCCTTGACCTAAATATGAAGCGGACAGACCATCATGCCATACTAAGACCGTTAATGTTATGGGTCAGGTTATGGACTATACCGGAGCTGATACAATATAGAGCAGCTCTAGTTGAGTTAAAAGACCTGGATATTTTTAGCCGTATTGCATGGTACGACCATATCAGAGCATGGTTAGTGAGGGTCGGACTAGCCCATTTTTGGACACATCCATCCGCACTAACCTCGTGTTCAAAAAGGATCCTAAAAATCTCCATCTGGGCTTATATGAATGAACGGAGAACTAGTGATTTAACTAATGGCTCTCTAACTAAAGAATTTTACCTGTTTAAAACAGAGCCTTGCTTCGAGCCCTTCTTGAATGAAGTAAATCCTCCCTTAGCAAAAACATTATACCTAAAGCTTAGATATGGATCATTGATGATAAAAAGTCGTACAGCAAAGTGGAGTTCAAACAGCAATGATAAATGTGGTATGTGTAGTGAAGGTATGAAGGAGGATTACGCACACATACTATTTTTTTGTCCCGCATATTTGGCAGGCAGGAAAAAATGGATCAAACCTCTTTGTATGAATATTGATGTATAGAGTTGCAGAAAGAATTTTAATAACTGACACACGGCAAGTTATAGTTTTCTGTATGTGAAGGTACCTGCTTGCTGTATATTTTATTAGGAAAAAAGCGGGTGAAAAACTGTAAAAGGTGTAAAATTAATTGGAAATTTCTGCTGATTTTACGGACTTGATTTTATGTGCCATTTTAATTATTTATTTATTTTAAATATAGTACGCACTCCCTCCAATAGATTTTATCTATACTGCAACCCACAATGGTCTATGTAACATGAAAATGTTTTATCTTCTATCTGTACCTTTTATGATATTTTATCGAAATAAAGGATATAAAAAATAAAAAAAAAGAGGCAGTAAGGGCAAAAGCCAGGTCACGTGAGGTTGCCTCAGCGAAACCTTCGAAACAACTACTTGGCCCGAGCCTTACCCCATTGTTAAAGGCAAAGATAACCAACTCCCTATCATATGGGCATGAGATCATGATGGGCGCAGTAAGTGCCCCTCTGAACAAATTAACCACCAACATTTTTGAACAAGCATTGCGCCTGCCAAGATCCTCGTCGCCAGCCAAAATCAGACTTGAACTTGGACTATAAGACCATCATGGTATCGAGGTCGGCGCGTTTATCAAGCTTTGAAGTAGACTGTGTAATTCCCAGGAAGGCAGTTGGAGGTTAGACTTTGGGATTAAATATTGACCAGCCAATCTAGCCAAAAACATCGACATCATCTCAACCATTCCTTGCAGCTACTCGGCATCAAGGAATACTGGGGAACAAATCCATTACAGCCGGCGTTAAAGACTGTTATTAAGAAAAGTGTCCGGCTATGGTCCTTTCATTCAGACAGGGCAAAACTGTCCAGAAGGAAACATGCTTGGGGGGGTGTTTCTGACTTCAAACACAGGGTCGAATCATCTTATTTATCATGCACGTTCGTACTTTTTTGGAAGTTAACATTTATGGCCCTGAGATTGGGAGAATTGCCTTTTTTAGAGCATTTACTTAAATGGCGGCACCCAAATGTCAGTACCGAATGTAGAAAATGCGGTTACCACTCTGAAGCAATGGCGCACATAGCATGCGCATGTCCCCCATTGCTCAATGACAGAAGTAACTTACTGCGTGACGCATGGAACAATCTCGGAGCTCGTACATGTCGCCAGGCGATAATAGCCGCCATGAGCTCTGAAAATACAAAGCTGAACATTCGGTTAACCAAATTTGCCACCAGAGCGGACAAATCACTGGGCAAATAACATAACATATGTATTTGTTAAGCGCACGTTCACCACTACGGGTATCTTGGTGCTGAATAACAGATGTTTGTTGTTACCCAACTCAATGGTACTCATTTTATCGACCTCAGATGGATGAAAGGCTGAGTGGACCCGCTGGGATTTGAACCTGTGACCATGAGGTCGAATACAGGCCCCTGCAGTAGACGCATAGTCCACTGAGCCACCAGACCCGGCATATATACGGGGCTGCAAACCTCCCTTTCTCTGGTCGTACTGTTACGCAGCCACACGATGAACTCATGAACTTTTGATCACTCAGTATAGTTGACTTGACCATTTTTTTTACCTAATACTAATTGTTCTTACATACTGCTTGAAAATGTATGTCTAAGTCTCCCTCTCCAGCTTTTTAAAGTAATCCTATGATTGTCTTGTCAACCAAGACTTTTAACATTTTAGGCAATCGGTCATGAGCCGGACATTTTAACTACACCTCACTTTTTAGCAGGATTAATACACCTTTTCAGCACTAATTATGTCTTTTTTTAAAAAAAATCCTATTATACATGAATTATGTGATTTTAAAATGGAATGTTTGAAATGTATGTCTAGGGTGGAGGTGTTCAAACTGGGGGCGTGCCCCCTTAGGGGGGGCCTAAGGGGATCCCAGATGGGGCGCCAGGCTCTGGCCCAAAACAAATTATACTGATATCAGTGCTTTATTTTAAGCTAAAATAATGAGCTACAGTGGGCCATCACTAACATGTTGAGCTGCAAAGCGCTTTTATTTTGAATTATTTGCCCGTTTTTAAAATTGCTAGTTTCATTTTTAAAAATATAATTAGCGCCGCTACATGTGCTTGTAAATTCACCAGGATCACTGTCCTTTGAAAAACGCTGTACTCAGACAGCCAAACACACTAGAATTGCCCCAAACCCAGCCGACTAAGGTGCTGAGTGAGAGGCAGCATTCTTGGCAGACATATTGGGCGTAGTCACTGCCCCAGCGCTCTAGACTTCCCAGCCTCGTGTATAAAAGCAGAGATTAGATTCTGCTCACGAGATCCACTGCAAATTCACTCCCCTGAGGCGGAAGCCGGGGGTTAGCATTGAGCATTGAGCTGCAAAGCGCTTTTATTTTGAATTATTTGCCCGTTTTTAAAATTGCTTGTTTCATTTTTAAAAATATAATTAGCGCCGCTACATGTGCTTGTATATTCACCAGGAGCACTGTCCTTTGAAAAACGCTGTACTCAGACAGCCAAACACACTAGAATTGCCCCAAACCCAGCCGACTAAGGTGCTGAGTGAGAGGCAGCATTCTTGGCAGACATATTGGGCGTAGTCACTGCCCCAGCGCTCTAGACTTCCCAGCCTCGTGTATAAAAGCAGAGATTAGATTCTGCTCACGAGATCCACTGCAAATTCACTCCCCTGAGGCGGAAGCCGGGGGTTAGCATTGAGCATTGAGCTGCAAAGCGCTTTTATTTTGAATTATTTGCCCGTTTTTAAAATTGCTCGTTTCATTTTTAAAAATATAATTAGCGCCGCTACATGTGCTTGTAAATTCACCAGGAGCACTGTCCTTTGAAAAACGCTGTACTCAGACAGCCAAACACACTAGAATTGCCCCAAACCCAGCCGACTAAGGTGCTGAGTGAGAGGCAGCATTCTTGGCAGACATATTGGGCGTAGTCACTGCCCCAGCGCTCTAGACTTCCCAGCCTCGTGTATAAAAGCAGAGATTAGATTCTGCTCACGAGATCCACTGCAAATTCACTCCCCTGAGGCGGAAGCCGGGGGTTTGCATTGAGCATTGAGCTGCAAAGCGCTTTTATTTTGAATTATTTGCCCGGTTTTAAAATTGCTCGTTTCATTTTTAAAAATATAATTAGCGCCGCTACATGTGCTTGTAAATTCACCAGGAGCACTGTCCTTTGAAAAACGCTGTACTCAGACAGCCAAACACACTAGAATTGCCCCAAACCCAGCCGACTAAGGTGCTGAGTGAGAGGCAGCATTCTTGGCAGACATATTGGGCTTAGTCACTGCCCCGGCGCTCTAGACTTCCCAGCCTCGTGTATAAAAGCATACGGTGATCCCTCCGCGCAGCGGACGCGATCAGCAGGCGCGCCAAAGTCGAGCCAAAGTCCAGCCCGTCTGCGCCCGTCCGCGCTAAGGACGGGCTGGGGGCTGCTGTACCTGCTCAAAATGCCATCTGAACAGGTAACCAGAGATAAACTTCTGTCTCTTAATCACACCTCTAAACAATGCAACCATTTCATAGAGGTTGCTAAATGGCAAGGACCTATTACATGTATGAAGTGTAAACTCACATTACAACCTTATGTTAAGACCTCCCCTAAAAGTAAATATAAAACTATTACAGGTGGACTAATAAATGCACGATCCATGTGCAAAAACGCCCTGCACATATATGACCTACTCGCAGAGAACAATCTGGACTGCCTTATGATTACAGAAACATGGTTAAGAGAATGGTCAAATCCTGATATTACCTGCGCACTACCACCTGGTTATAACATACAAAGACTCGACAGACCGATACATAGAGGTGGGGGAATTGCTATAATACACCGTGAGACACTCACATGCAGCATCTCGGAGTTACAGGATATTAAAGGTGCAGAAAGTTTAGCCTTCAATATACAGGCCCATGACTCCTTCATGTTCTCTGGAGCACTAATCTACCGCCCCCCAGGACCAATGGACAATTTTCTGAATAGCATGGGGGAGGTAATTACTGCTTTGACGCTTAAAGCAGCTAATTTCACACTACTGGGAGACATAAACATTCACCTTGATAATATGACAGACCCAAATGCACAATGCTTTAAAGATATCATGCAGGTGCTTGGACTTAAGATTCTCACGAAAGATCCCACACATATAGCTGGCCATACCTTAGACTGTGTCTGCTCTAACCTTGAGACTATCAAGGTATCTACCCCTTTGCCTCAGACGTGGACTGACCATAGTTTTATCCCATTTCACCTTACAACAAGGGAAGCCAACAGAACCCAACCAAATGGACCCAGACCTCAGAAACCAACTCCCTGTTGGACAAAAATAATCGAACATCCGGATCTACCCATATGGGTTAAAGAAAACAAACCTTTGACCACTGAGAATGTGTTTTCGGATAATCTCAACTATGAAAAATGGATGAGAAAAATAGGGGAGAAAATAACCTCGGGAGGACCAACCAAATCAAAACCTAAACAACGGAAAGTCTCTGCCCCCTGGTATACTAAAGACCTCAAAGAGACACTATGCGCAGTACGCAAGCTAGAACGTACATGGCGTAAATATTATAAAAAAGAGGACCAAGACAAGTATAAAACAGCCAGACGAAAATATCATGCTCAAATCAAACAAAATAAAATAAACTATTTCACTAACAAAATACATACATCTCAGAATAACCAAAAAGAGATCTTTCATGTGGTAAAGAGTTTCCGAGATCCAGGGTTTTTGTCACAGGAAATACCTCCATCACAGAGTTTCTGCAATGAAATCGCAGATTATTTTGAACAAAAAATAGTTAACATCATAAAACACTTTCCTGAAGTGATTGAAAACACCGACAATCCAGCAGTAGAAACCAGCCCAGATAAAATTAGATGGAATTCTTTTACTACAATCGATCTGCATGAGACATCCCATACTATGTCAAAAGTTAAATCAGGATCACCACTGGATCCCTGCCCTCCGGCACTAGTCCATGAAATCAAAAATGAGGTCAACCCCATGATTAATTCCATCATAAACGCCTCACTCCAGTCGGGGGAAATCCCCAGCACATGGAAGACGGCGATAGTAAAACCCCTACAAAAAAAGCCACTACACGATCCATCCGTCTTAACTAATCTGAGACCCATCTCACAACTCCCCGCGTTATGTAAATGTGCCGAAACCCTGGTAAATAAACAACTCTCATCATTTCTGGAAACAAACAATATATTACACCCAAACCAGGCAGGTTTCAGAGCCAATCACTCTACAGAAACAGCACTCCTGTCAACGACAGAAACCATTAGAGCGGCTCTTGACCAGGGGAAGAAGGCAGTCCTGATTCTCCTGGATTTATCTGCAGCATTCGACACGGTGTCCCACACCATATTACTACATCGCCTAGCTGAGGCAGGCATTGGGGGCACCGTGTTGAAATCGTTCACAAACTTTCTGCTCCACAGAAAACAAATAACCAAATTGGGACACTTCTACTCAGAGGAGAAGGAGGTTAGGTCAGGGGTGCCCCAGGGTTCTAGCTTTAGCCCAACCTTGTTCAATCTGTACATGGCACCCCTGATCAACCTAATTGCCATGCATAATGTAACCACGGTTGCATATGCAGACGATACCCAATTGGTCCTGGTCTTAGATGAAGATACAGGAAAGGCTGAACAGATACTGAAAGACTGCCTAACTGCGACTTTTGGATGGATGCACAATAACCATCTAAAGTGCAACTCTGCGAAAACAGAGATCCTGCCCTTCGGGAAAAATAACATCTTTTCCCCTCTTCCATGCTGGCCATCAGACGCAGAAGCCCCTCCCAATACCATCAGTGCCACACGCAACTTAGGTATAAAATTTGACGATATGCTGTCCTTTAAACAGCAATCCAAAGAAGTGGCCGGTATCTGTTTCAACATAATCAAGGGCCTCAGAAAATTTTTTGACTACCTCCCACTGGCCGCCCGCCGTACGGTTGCAATCGCTCTCATAACATCGAGAATCGATTATTGCAACAGTTTGTACGCAGGAGCAGCTAAATCCACCCTGCACAAACTGCAAATGATTCAAAATGCGGCGGCCCGGCTTGTCTTAAGATGGCCTAGGAGATCATCCGCATCAGCTGCTCTGAATGCGTTGCACTGGCTCCTCATCCAAAAACGGATACTATTCAAAGTCCTTCTGATCACATACAGAGGCTTTCATAAATGCGGACCCAAATATCTGTCAACCAAATTCCACAGATACCTCCCAAATAGAGAACTAAGATCAGCCACTGCTAACCTAATGACCATACCCAAGTTTCGACTGACCACCAAGGGTGGCAAATCCCTAGCAGTCCTAGGCGCCAAGGCCTGGAATGCCCTTCCAGCTAAACTTGGAGCATCACCATCAGAAAAAATCTATAAAAAACTTCTAAAAACATGGATTTACGGACTATCTGATGCAAAATGTAAGACTCTAATCTAAGGACATCTACAGCTCAGCTACCATGCCCAAATATTTCATCTTTGCAGTGAAATCAGCAGCGCCAAGATGCTCCATGGAGTGTATGTGCGCTATACAAAAACCAACAAACATCAAACATCAAACATTTATATCCTAGCTGGGATGATGTGTCAAAAGGCACAGGACTCCAAATGTTCTTCAAAACCGCCACCCCCGATTCAAATAAACTCACTGTCGGTACTTGTACCCATTATAAGAACATTGGAATGTTGGGAGCTCCATCGAAGACAACCGAGTAGCTCCGGGCTTGTAATGGCTGGTATAAGTCCGGAGCTATAACTTTCCAATGTTTGTCTTCATGTTTCTCCCTTTTGAATTTAAAACATTCTACCCTCATTGGGTGGAATGTTCTAATGCCTTATAGTCTTTCTGCCTCAGGGTATACCGTTTGTTAAAGGCCCTGAATCTGTAGCGGGAGCGGGCTATTAAGCTGTAGTAAGGCCTGCCTGACTAGAACAGTATGTTGGGCAATCATGCATTTGATTGCATGTTTAAAACAGAATTTAACTGCAAAGCTTAAATAAGTCTAGACATATTTAAACATTGACAATTTAATAGAATAATTGAGAAAAATTCTAAGAGGCGCCCTATGATTGCTGGGAGGAAGGGGAGGGGTGGTATTTAAAGGTTCTAAGACCACTGGTCTAGGGTGTTCCTCATCGGAGAGCTGTGAGGGGCCTGATGTAACACTGTTGGTTAGTCAAATCTTAAAGTGAAGGGCTCAGAGACTCAAAGCCGATAGATTTCAATGTCAAACCTGTTCATCACCTCTTAATCATCCTCACTGATCGCAATATGTAAGTGACTGGATCAGGCCCCCTCCTACCATGTCCAGATGCGATGCCAGCTGGGTATCTTCAGCACAGGTATGTAAATCAGATGAAAGTATTTGAGATGTATTTGAGATGTAAAACATGAAAGTAATAGAAACATGCAAGCTTTACAAAGGAATGGTGAGGGCAAAGCCCTGATCAACACGGTTAGTACTATTTGTTTTTGTTTGAATATGTTTATTGCATTTTTTGACAAATCACAACATTACACATATAGAAAGGCTGCCTCCCATTGCTTTTGCCAAGGTATCCGAAAACGCAAACCAGTAGGTATGCAGAGAGGGGCATGTCCAGAGTGCATGTAGGAGTTGTGCATCTACAAGTCCGCATCTGGGGCACGCCGATGTAGTAAGTCTGAAGTATCTATTGATCTTATCAGGGGACAGATAGGCGCGGTGCACGATGTAATATTGAATCATCTTAAAGCGTGCGTTGCACAGTATGTGTAGTGTCCCCGCTAGTATCTGCGCCCATTCCCTGTCAGTCCAGTCCCGGCCTCTATCGGCTGTCCATTTGTCTCGCAGCCTCTGTGATGAGAACTGCGTGTGTGTGTGTAGCGCCTGGGCGAGCCAGTGTACCACATGAGAGCCGTTCCCCATCACATGCAGACACTGAATTAGCAGATGCGTTGGGGGCATTTCCATTAGCGTTCCCCATGCTTGCGTCAATATATGCAGAAGCCTCGCATGTGTCAGGAATTGCCCAGCCGGGAGGCCCGTGTCGGTCGCTAAAGTTGCAAAAGGAAGCAGAGCGCCATCTTCAAACAAGTCGCCCAGGCTCTCCAAATCAACAGCCGTCCAGCTGTTCAATGCAGGCCCAGCGAGTGCCCCCCCCCAGGGTGTACCCAGTAATGGCAGGTTAGGTGCGTATGGCTTGGTAGCGCCCTTGAGCTTCAGACTCCTCACATAGCACTTTCTCGCCACCGCAAGGTGTAGTTGATCAGGATAGCGGGTCTTAGTTAGGGGATGAAATAACGTGTGTATTTGCGGGGCTGTCATAACTGCGTCGTCTGAGGCAGTATCTCCCAAATTCTTCCCACTCAGCCAGTACGTGACCCGCTGCAACTGCGCTGCTAGATAATAAAGCTTGTGATTAGGGACCGCCAACCCTCCTCTCTCCGTCGCAGCATATAGAGTCTTTAACGCAACTCTGGGGCGCCCCTTGTTCCAGATCAGGCGTCTGGTTAGAGTTTCCAGTTCACGGAAAATGCGAGTAGGGACATATATCGGTAGATTTGCATAAAAGTACAGCAACCGGGGTAGGGCAATCATCTTTGCCAGTGTAATACGACTGGGGACGTTCAACGGGAGGGAGGTCCAAAAGGACACTTGAGCTGTAAGTGACGAGATTGTTCTCGTGAGATTACCATCCAAGAGATCAGCAGGGTCACGATAAACTTGGATTCCCAGATATCTAAACACGGTTGGGTACCAAAGGAGCCGTTCACCCATCACCGTAAAGTCGCACTCCGGGGTGACTGCAGCGAAAGCGTACACCCCTGATTTCGCCCAATTAACACTAAGTCCCAACACGTCTCCAAAGTCTCCAAAGTCTCTCTGTCAGTGAGCGTGCACGGAAAACGGGTCAGGTCTCTAACATAGATCAGTAGATCGTCAGCGTGTAATGACACAGAGGGCACCCCGTCAGCCAGGGGGATACCCCAATCCGCGCCGGAGGCACGCAACTGTGCAGCTAAGGGTTCCATCATTAGTGCAAAAATCAGGGGGAGAGGAGGCAGCCCTGTCTGGTGCCTCTGTGCACTGGGACCGGATCAGAGAAAAGTCTGCCCGTGCGTACACGCACCACAGGGTCAGAGTAAAGGAGTTCCACCATACGTAGGTAGGCAGCTCCCATCTCAAATTTTCCCAGTACTTGCATGAGGTAGGGCCATTCCACTGAATCGAACGCTTTCTCAAGGTCCAGAATTACACATCCAGATCGTGGCCATCGGGACACAGCCAAACTCTGCACACGAAACAGCCGCCTGATATTATAAGACGTACTGCGGGTGTGCACAAAACCGTTTTGGTCAGTGTGTACTAGTGTGGGGACCAGTGGCGCCAGTCTCTGAGCCAGTGCGGATGCTAGGATCTTGTAGTCCGTGTTAAGGAGGGCAAGTGGCCTGTAAGATCCCATATTGAACCCGTCCCTACCAGGCTTCAGAAGCGATATCACGTTCGCCTCGTTAAGAGTGGATGGAAGAGTGGCATCTTCTATCGCCGCCCTATACATCCGTATAAGTTCGGGGATGAGGATAGTGGAGTAGGCCTTGTAAAACTCCGCAGGCAAGCCATCAGGGCCTGGGGTCTTACCGTTAGAAAGGGAGAATATAACAGTCCGAATTTCCTCCGCCGCCAGCGGCATGCCCAGTTCATCGCGTTGTGCATTTGTGGCTGTTGGCAGTGGCAATTCCGATAAGTACCTGGAAATGTCATCACCAGTGGCTCGCAAACGGGAGCAGTACAGATTCACATAGTGGCTTGTAAAAGCCTCATGTATACCACAGTGCCTTGTGCGGTACGGATTGACATCACCAGTAACGTTTGAGTGTCCCTCCGTATCAGCCAAGTCAAGAGCTTGCCCGGCTTGTCCCCAGCGTGGTGTGCGCGCCGAGTGTGCGGCATAATTCAAGTTCTTCAATCTGTCCAAAAGCTGCGCATGTTGTTCACGGGCTGTCACTAGTCCCGAATCGTCGCCCTTCGCTGCCTCTCGCTCGCCATCTAGTAGGGTAGATTCACCCTCTTCAAATCCCTGTCCACCTGGCGCCTCATGCCCGCCTGCGTGCCCAGACAATGACCACGTGTGACCACTTTAAACGCATCCCACTCGATCTGCGGTGTAGACGCATTGTCAGCATTATCCTCAAAATATTGTAGAATGTGAGACGAGAGCGATTCCCGGAATGGGGTGTCTAGTAAGACATCCGGCTGGAGTCGTCACGTGGGGATCGGTGTTCCCAGGTAAAGTCAAGAGTGTGAGTGTTGTGGTCTGAGTGAGTGCAACCTAGATAGCAGGAGTGCGTGATATGAGGTAGCAGGTCACTAGATAACATGAATCTGTGAAGTCTGACATGTAGTGTGTGTCCACCCGAGTAGTACGAATAAACCCTCGTGTTGGGATTTAGATTGCGCCAGGTATCCCGGAGATTCCACTGTGTTGCCCAGTCGGCGAATGCTCGCGATGCTCCGATTATCGGCGCATTTGCCAATGGGGGAAATGAGTGATGAGTGAGTGATGAGTGTTGGTATTTATAAATCGCACTAATACCAAGGCGTCTTGGCGCTGTGCAAGGGAACAGGCTAAGAGGGATGGCCACGATCCTATCTAGTAAAAAGCCACGTTTTGATTTCCCTCCTGAACTGCAAGTGGTTGGAGATCTGCCTGAGCTGTTGAGGTAAAACGTTCTAAAGCCTTGAAGCCAGATTCGTGAAACTCTTCCCTCCCCACCGTTGTCTGTTGATCTTAGACACCAAAGCCAGCCCATGGGAGGCAGACCTTAACGGGCGGGTTGGTGTGTACCTGGAAAATAGATGTTGAAGATCGAGGGCCCCCATTCCCGTCAGTGCTTTGTGAACTAGGCACAGCGCCTTGAAGTCAATACGCCTCTGGACTGGGAGCCAGTGCAGCTTCCTGATGGCCTGTAAGGTGGAGTGGTATTTAGGCAGACCAAGTAGCAATCTGGCAGACGCGTTCTGAATAGACTGCAGTTTGGCCAGTTGTGCACACCCCGCTCCCAGGTAAAGGGCATTGCCGTAGTCTATTCTAGAAAAGACAGTGTCCGTTATGACCGTTTTCTTGAGATGGTAAGGAATAAACAGCCAGATCTTTCTCAGACCCTTAAGCACAAAGAAGCATGCAGACACTACCTGGTTTACCTGTGGCTTCCAAGCCAGATCCTTATCAAAAATGAACCCAAGGTTCCTTGCTTTCACCACTGGAACCGGACAAGCTCCAGCAGACGAAGGCCACCAGGTATGGTTCCAGAGGGATGCTTTCTGTCCAAACTCAAGAACTTCTGTCTTTTCGGTGTGCAATTTCAGAAAGTTCGATTTCATCCACTGCATAACTGACGACATACAGTAGGCGAAATCAGCTGACTTCGAGTCTGAAAGATGGGGCATAGAGACGATCAGCTGAGTGTCATCGGCGTATGACACCAATTTAAAACCCATGTTCTTTATTATTTTAGCCAAAGGGGAGACATAGATATTAAACCGGGTAGGCAATAACGCCGAACCCTGAGGAACTCCTCCAGGAAGGGTAAAATTATCTGACTGATGGCCATTCCATGAGATGGCTTGTTCCCTATCTGACAGAAAGGAGGAGAGGAGATCTAATGCTAGGCCCCTGACACCGATATCTTCCAACCGTTGGATAAGTACCTCGTGGTTTACGGTGTCAAAGGCCGCCGTAAGATCCAGTAGAATCAGCGTGAACCTGCCTCCCTCATCCATCCCCTTCCGGATTTCCTCGGCTGCCATCAACAGGACAGTTTCAGTTGAATGATTAGCCCGGAAGCCGTGCTGAGTGCTGTCTAGAGTGTGCCATGTCTCAAGATAAGAGGATAATTCCACATTCATGGCTTTTTCCACTAGCTTAGCTGGCAACGGCAGGCAGGAGATAGGGCGATATCACTTCTCATCAGAAGGGTCTAGCTTGGGCTTCTTTAACAGGGGCCGAATGCAAGCCTTCTTCCATATTAGTGGAAAGACTCCCGAGCTCAGCACCTGATTCAAAACCGGCAGTAGTAGGGCATAGATTTCTATTGGTGCCAAATGAAGCACAAAAGGTGGACAGGGATCTATTGGAGAGCCTGACTTGGTGCTCAGCAATAAGTCAGCCAGCCTATTCACATCTAGCAAGGAGAAATGAGCGGTCCAGCTGGACATCCAGCACACAATTGTAATCGCCCCCAAGCAAGAGGGGGACCCCTGGCCATGGCGCTAGTGCTATCGATAATCGCATAAGAAAACGTCCCTGTTCATTGTTAGGGGTATACACAGAGGCTATGACTATCTGTTGTCCATCTAGTCTACCCTGAAGTATCACATATCTACCCTCAGTATCTAGCGTACTTTGAGTGAGAGCAAAGGGAACCCCTGGGCGAATCCATATCAAAGATCCACGCGCATATGCTGAGAAGCCTGTGGCTTACAATTGTCCCCTCCACCAGCACCGCAGTGTGTGTGCCTCTTGTTCTGTCAAGTGTGTCTCTTGTAGCAGCGCTACCTGTACCCGGTGTCGCTTGAGATAGGAGTATACCTGGTAACGGCGCGAGGGGGTGTGCATGCTACGCACGTTCCAGGTGCAAAGTTTAACAGTAGGCATTGCAACTCCGTCTAACCACCCACCCGCAACACCCCAACCAGCAGCACAACAGATCAAATTGCCATACCTTTCCCATTGTAACATCCGCATTGACCCACCACCCCGCAAGCACACATTAAAGGGAAAGAAAAAGAACATCAGTCTCTTAAACTTGGGAAACATAATCATAATTCCAAAAGAACAACAGCGGAACGTGCTGTTGTCCAAACGCTCAAGCGAGCACTAACAGTCCGTAAGTTCAAGGGGGATGCACTGAGGTTGTAGTATTAAATGTACGAAGGATTCATGAAATCAGGGTGAGGGTGTAGACTCCCCATCACAGGCAGTCATTGTTAGACAGCCCATCCCCAGTGAAAGTTTCCAGTGCATGGGGCAGCCAGTCCGAGCAGGCCAGGAGCCAAGTAATCGGCCGTTGTGGTAGGCGTGGCGCACATAGACACTCACCTTTGGGGGGTACGTCCACCCCCTCAATTCAATCCCGAAACTCACCAGTAGTGGGAACAACAATGGCTGAATACAAGTGTTAGGCTCGGTACTCAAGTTCGCAGCAAGCAAATCCGAACCCCGCCGTCTCAGCAGTGTGGCACCCAACAGCACATCAGCAACCTGAGGATCCTGTAGAACATCAGCTGCAGGTGCGGCCTTGCATCGCGATTGCAGGCCGTGTAGATTAAAGCAATGTCATTGGAGCAGGTCAGCAGTCTGTGGTGTAACATCTGGAAGATCTCCTGATATCTGGGTGTCCGTCAATCCGTAAAGGTACTCATCATCGCTCACCTGTCGTTCAGGGCTGGTTCTTGGGGCAGGGTCTCCTGACAACGATCCACTGATCTCCGCCACCATGCGGAGAGCCTCCTTTTGTTCAGTTTGCCGGTGTTCAGGAGTATAGGGCTGCGTCCGTCTCTGCACGCGATGAATTTGCCATTGAGGGTCTCCTGCGCCGGCGCTGTCGAATTCCTCTGTCGCGGCGCATCTTCAGGGGCATCCCACCAGGTTCGTTATCAACCCCCGAGTCGAGCCAGGCCTCAACCGCCTCCGGGGTGTTGAAAAAGTGTGTCTTGTCCTGAGCTACGACTCGCAGGCGAGCAGGTAACAGCAAGGAATATTTGAGAGCCAGGCGACTGAGGCGTTGTTTCGCTGCCAACAATGAGTGTTGCTGACGTACCTGTGTAGTCCGGGAAGAACATAATTTTCGCATTGTCAACCCTGTCTTCGGATAACTTCCTAACTTCACGTAGAATAGTGTCGCGATCACGATAGTTCAACACACGGATTAGCATTGGCCTCGGGTTGGAGCCCTCAGGGGGAGGTCGGGTTGGCACACGATGGGCTCGCTCTACAACAAAGTGCTGCGAGAGGGTGTCCTCCGGAAGAATGGCTCTGAGCCACCGCTCCACATGTTCTGGTGCTTCTCTAGGCTCCCACCGCTCCGGCAGGTCCACTATGCGGATGTTGTTCCTTCTAGCCCAGCCTTCCGCATCCTCTGTCGATCTACTAGGAACTCCACCCTATTAAGAAGATCTTGAACATGTTTGTCCATCTGAGTCAGATCTGTCATTGCGGTCTCTAGGGTGGTTGTCCGTTCAGAGAGCTTTTTGTAGTCGGCTCGGAGGTGCGTCAGATCTATGGCCACACTGTCAATTTTATTCTCTAAAGATGTGCGGGTCAGTTGCATCGACTCCTCCAGCCTTTCCATTGCTGCCAACATCGTGTCCAGTTTAGAGGCCGTTTGGTCCTGCTCAGCCTGCTTCGACATTTGACCCTTCGCCTGCGCGCCGCCGGTTACAGCTCTTGTTTTAGGCCCTGCAGACATGGGATGCTCCTCAGTGCGTAGACGAGTGTACGTGTCAGGGAGCCTTTTTACACAGTCCACGGAGGAACAGCTCAACGAGGGGGCGACGCTATTAAGCTGTAAGGAACTTGAGTCACTTGTGCCCCGTAGGAACGCTGTGGATAAGCCCACGGTGGGTGCGGGATGCGCCAGCAGATGGTTCAAATCCAAGGCGACCGCACCACGTCCCAGGCGCAAGTGAGAGGCAGCCGCATCACCAGGCGTCCGGGGAAAGGATCCCGTGCAGGAGGGGGGGGGGGCGCAGTCCAAGAGGGGCAACCCTATCCGCCAAGTGCACACCCGTCCGACACCGCAGACAGTGCCCGCAACCACCAGAGGGTCCCCTTCGCTCTTCTCCTGCTCCTCAGGGCACACAGCGGCCTCTTCGTGTACCTCGCAGTCCCGGCTGTGCTCGGGTCCGCGAGTGCCAGTGTCGCAAAGAAGATCTCAGTGTGGATGGGCAAGTTCCTCAGCAAAGTGCAGGCCCCCACAGAACTGTGTGCAATGGATGCAGCACTCAGAGCACAGCCATGTCTCAATGTCAGGGAAGGCTGTCAGCATGCACCTGGGCACAGGGCGGGGGGCCGTGCATTGAAGTGCCCCATAAAACGCATCAGCATCAGGGTCGGGCAAGCGGCAGGGCAAGGCGGCGAGCGGGTCCCAGCACTGTCCCCCCAGTCGTGTCCCCAACCTCAACAACAGTGCACGTGGGGATCTGGTCCCGTGTCACTTCGCTGGTCGATCAGAGGGGGGCCAAGCGCAATCCACCCCGCACCTCACCACCTCTGGCCCAGTCCACAGACGGCTCCAGGCTCCTGCCGCAGCACGGAAGTCAGTGATCGCCCACCGCCGAGTGGAGTACCCGGCAAGGTCCCGGCCAAGGCGTCACGGTGCCTATTGATCTTTGGCGCGCCGCGCCTTCACAGGGCCCAGCAGGCAGGCCGCGTCCCCGGCCTCAGGTAGCCTCCAACATCAGCTGGAAGTGGTCTCCGACGGGGGCGTCGCATCCACAATCCAGCAGCGCAGAGTGGGGCGAGCAGGCAATCTCGGCTCCCGCCGGGTAAGGGAGACGCACCACGGGTCCCTCTGCCGCAAACCTCAGTCCAGAGCCAGCCGCGCCAATGCTCTGGGAACCCGTGGTCAGCGGTCTCCGACCTCGAGTCCCTCCGCGCAGCAGCCAGTCGGGGGTCGCTCTCACCACATCTCCGCAGACCTCTCACTGGTCCTCGAGCATGGCTTTTGGTGTTCTTCGCCACAGTGCCTAGCCGGCTGGTTGGATCTCCGGCCTCAGGTGTCTGTCCTCGCCGGCCAGAAGCGTCCGCAGACGGGGTAGTCAGCGTCTCTCTCTGTCGGGCGGCTTGGTAGGAGCCAGCAGTCCCAAACTCGGGCAGTCGAGAGATGGGCACTTCCCACACACTGGCTGGCGGTTACAGGCCAAAACAGGCAATTTTGATGGAGAAATGGCCTGTGGTAGGGGAGCTTTTTACGGAGCTCTACCCAGGCACGTCCGCCACCATTGCGTGCTCAGCCACGCTCCCCCAACACGGTTAGTACTATTAGCAAGAGTGTGTACATTTATCTGCTAACAGCGCCCCTCCATGGAAAAGGTCAGCCATACCTTGACTCTCTCCCTGTCAAACGCAACATATTTTACACTCTCTCTAGCAGCACTTGTTGGCGGCTGGCGAGTGAACACTGAGCACTCTCTCACAAACCCAGCCTATTCTAGACTCTCAAGCAGGACCTGCAGATGCCTGGTGAGTGAACACTAAGCACTCTCTCACAACCGAACCTATTCTAGACTCTCTCAAGCAGGACCTGCAGATGGCTGGCGAGTGAACACTAAGCACTCTCTCACAAACCCAACCTATTCTAGACTCTCTCCAGCAGGACCTGCAGATGGCTGGCGAGTGAACACTAAGCACTCTCTCACAACCCAACCTATTCTAGACTCTCTCAAGCAGGACCTACAGACGGCTGGTGAGTCAACACTAAGCGCTCTCTCACAAACCCAACCTATTCTAAACTATCTCCAGCCAGATCTGCAGACGACTGCGAGTGAACACTAAGCACTCTCTCACAAACCCAACCTATTCTAGACTCTCCAGCCGGACCTGCAGACGGCTGGCGAGTGAACACTAAGCACTCTCTCACAAACCCAACCTATTCTAGACTCTAGCCAGCAGGACCTGCAGAGGGCTGGCGAGTGAACACTAAGCACTGTCTCACAAACCCAACCTATTCTAGACTCTCTCCAGCAGGACCTGCAGACGGCTGGCGAGTGAACACTAAGCACTTGTTAGAACTGGCTATTTCTGGTTGGCTAAGGCTGACGCCAAAGCCAGGCAGAAACCACCATTCTAGTCAGGGCAAGGGAGTCACAGGCCAAGATAACCCCTGCTCACCTCTTGGTAGCTTGGCACGAGCAGACAGGCTTATCCCGGAGGCAATGTGTAAAGCATTTGCGCCAGCACACAACAGCAACAACATCCTAGGCACACCACAAAAGGAACTCCACACAAGGTTATATAAAAATAACTTCTGTATAGTAAAAACACATCAGATAGAAGTCACACATGTACATTGTGCCAACTGGCACGGGCGGTATTCACAAGGGATTATTTACAGGACAGGGCCACATGGGCCACTGTCAGAATCAACACTTTTAGAAATAGCACTTCTAGAACTTAGAATAAGTATTGCACAAAACAGTTATAAATCACAACCAGTAACTACTGGGAACAGGTAAGTACCACCTACGCAACCCTAAACACCTTTGGAGAAATGTCACGCAGGGAACCAGGACCTCACTAGGACCACCAGTATTGGAAAGAACAACCACCTAAGTATAAAATACATCTAGGGGTATAAGCAAGAACACGTTACACATGATGCATCACAACATTCAGCGGTGTAAGGAAAGAAAACACATGATGCTTAAAACATTCAGAGGTGTAGGGAAGGAAAACACATGATGCATAAAAACACCTTTAGAGGTGTAAGGACAAGGAAGACACATGATGCATAAAAACATTCAGAGGTGCCAGAACACAACTCAGTAGCGCAAAAACACATGATGCCTAAAAACATTCAGAGGTGTAAGGTCAAGGTGCGTAATCATATTAAATGCATTACATTTCCTAGCACCGTATCACATTGCGCAAAACTCACATTAGGCAATTACCATCACATAGATAATCACATTGCGCCTAAATAAAATCACATACCAGCCCCCATTTAATAAAGGGACTAAAGAGCCCTGTGTCCAGAATGTCAGGGCGTGCTGCCAATGTAGCGCCAGTCAGGGGTGCGCCACTGGCGCAAAACCTAAACATTGCAGTTGCCCTCTACTTGCTGGGCACCTGGGAACATCCCAAAACCTAAACGGTGCAGCTGCCCACTAATTGCTGGGCAGCTGGGAATTAAAAACTGCGACAGGGTCCTTACTGACCCTAGAACAGAACTGCGCCAACTGTTGGAGCCACACAGGCTCTGAAAACACTCGTATCACATTGCGCAGAACGTTGGAGCCACACAGGCTCTTAAACTGGTGGGGAGAAACACAGCGTGGGAGCCTCGGGGCTCCGACCACCTGACTGTGTCCCTTAGGGGCCTTTCAGGGCTCACAAAACAATGGCCCATCGAGCCTCGCTGGGCTCATAAATCAAAATATGGGCAGGAGCCTCTCGGGGCTCGAACAAAAAATGCCCCCAGAGCCCTCGTGGCTCTAAATCCATCATGTGGGCAAGGAGCTTCTCAGGCTCAACAAATATGCCCCCACGAGCCTCTCACAGACTCGTAAACGCGGTGGGACAGCCCACTGCCATCCGGGGCCGCCCTGAATGCACCGGATGCGGTGCCTGTCTCTGGCACCAGCACTAACACCTACGGAGCCCCCCAGCCCGTGTCACTTACCGGGCTGCTCTCTTCTGGTGGGGGCTCCTCACGGCGGCTGCACTCCTCTTGCGGCATCAGGGCTCTCTACCTCCGGGGGGCTCCCTCCAGCTCATGGGAGCCCCGCAAAACTCCGGCTGCTTTGCCCAGTCCCCCATCTCGGGACCGGGACTTAGGGTGGAGCCGCAAGGCTCCGGGTCACACCTTTTCCTCTGGGGCTCCCTCCTGGTCATGGGAGCCCCACGACATTCGGCGGCTTGTTCCTGGCGGCCCAGGGGCTCTCCCCAGATCACGGGTGCCTCGGGCGGCCATCACTCCTCTCTGCCTCTTCTCCCGGCCGCACTTCCGCCCAATGGCAGGCCCCGCCTTCGTCACGGCCGGGCCTGCCTGACTTCCGGTCTCGAGGGCCGCCAAAGCAGCGCGGCCCCCAGTGGGGTGGCGGGCGCAGCGCCTCCTTCAAGATCTCCGGGCCAGCGGCGGTGATTCCACGAGGCACAACATGAGGGGTGGGCACCCTCGATAATAACAATGAAAGCGCTACTAAGCGCTTGGGGGAAAAATAAAAGCGCTCTCAGCGCTATAAATGAAATACAGCACTCTCAAGCGCTATCGGGACCCAGGCAGCACATGAAGTGCTCCCAAGCGCTAGAAGCCTCAGGCAGACCCCCAAGAAGCGTTCCCAGCGCTAGGGCAACCAAAGTCCAGCAAAAGGTCCTTCAGGGATCCAGGACAAGTCCATCAGGGTTCCAGGACAAGTCCATCAGGTGTCCAGGGGCTAAGCAGGGATCAGGGAGGCAAGCCTCCTCCTGAGCCCAAGCAGCAGCACGCCCCTGGCAGGATTCAAGTCCAAAAACAAGAACATTTTTAGAGTGTCACAGCACCCTTTTTATACCCAAAATCCTTTGTCTAAAGGGTGCAGGCAGTGTGAGAACCAGCTAGAACTGGTTATAGGGAATTCAATTCACTGACCAGGCTAGGGACATCAGACGCACCCCAGGGGGTGGAGCCAGCATTGTGTGGGGAAAACCCAGCCTCATTCAGGACCCTCAAACCAGACGGTCAATCCACAAGCAGGCCCAGGCTTACTCCTCCCCTCACATCAGCATGCTAAACACTCCATTCACCACCAGGGCAGACCCTCCCAGACTCTTGGAGCCAGGCTCACCAGCCAGCCTCAGCCAATCACACGCCAGACACAAATTACACAAATATGCCAACTTCTAAAAGTGGCACTTCTACATTAGACACAATCATCCCGCATATACCATTGCGCAGCATTCAATCTCACAAGTTCGCACATACCAAACTCGACCCTGCACTCCCCACACATCAGGAACTACCATGGGCATACATATTCCCCATTCATTCCTAAGGGAGGGCAGGTCACTCTCACACATACACAGAGAGCTCACGCACTTTACACTGTACCACAGTGAAAAAGTGCACAGAGACCTAAAATCACCAACACCAGGTCACAGAAACAGGCTAGGAAAAAGCAAAAAGTTTCGGGGTGAACCTGCCAAAAGGGCCAGGTCCAACAGCACTCTCTCACAAACTCAACCTATTGTAGACTCTCTCCAGCAAGACCTGCAGACGGCTGGCGAGTGAACACTAAGCACTCTCTCACAAACCCAACCTATTCTAGACTCTCTCCAGCAGGACCTGCAGACTGCTGGCGAGTGAACACTAAGCACTCTCTCACAAACCCAACCTATTCTAGATTCTCTCCAGCAGGACCCGCAGACGGCTGGCGAGTGAACACTAAGCACTCTCTCACAAACCCAACCTATTCTAAACTCTCTCCAGCAGGAGCTGCAGACGGGTGGCGAGTGAACACTAAGCACTCTCTCACAAACCCACCCTATTCTAGACTCTCTCCAGCAGGACCCGCAGACCTCTGGCGAGTGAACACTAAGCACTCTCCCACAAACCCAACCGATTCTGGATTCTCCAGCAGGACCTGCAGATGGCTGGCGAGTGAACACTAAGCACTCTCACAAACCCAACCTATTCTAGACTCTCTCCAGCAGGACCTGCAGACGGCTGGCGAGTGAACACTAAGCACTCGCTCACAAACCCAACCTATTCTAGACTTTCTCCAGCAGGCCCTGCAGACAGTTGGCGAGTGAACACTAAGCACTCTCTCACAAACCCAATCTATTCTAGACTCTCTCCAGCAGGACCTGCAGACGGCTGGCGAGTGAACACTAAGCACTCTCTCACAAATCCAACCTATTCTACACTCTACAGCAGAACCTGCAGACGGCTGGCGAGTGAACACTAAGCACTCTCTCACAAACCCAACCTATTCTAAACTCTCTCCAGCAGGACCTGCAGATGGCTGGTGAGTGAACACAAAGCACTCTAACACAAATCCAACCTATTCTAGTCGCTACAGCAGAAACCTGCAGATGGCTGACGAGTGAACACTAAGCACTCTCTCACAAACCCAAACCTATTGTAGACTCTCTCCAGCATGACCTGCAGGCGGCTGGCGAGTGAACACTAAGCACTCTCTCATAAACCTAAACCTATTGTAGACTCTCTCCAGCATGACCTGCAGGCGGCTGGCGAGTGAACACTAAGCACTCTCACAAACCCAACTTATTCTTAACTCTCTCCAGCAGGACCTGCAGACGGCTGGCGAGTGAACACTAAGCACTCTCCCACAAACCCAACCTATTATAGACTCCATCAGGACCTGCAGATGTCTGGCAAGTGAACACTAAGCACACTCTCACAAACCCAACCTATTCTAAACTCTCTCCAGCAGGACCTGCAGACGGCTGGTGAGTGAACACTAAGCACTCTCACACAAATCCAACCTATTCTAGTCGCTAAGCAGAAACCTGCAGATGGCTGGCGAGTGAACACTAAGCACTCTCTCACAAACCCAAACCTATTATAGACTCTCTCCAGCATGACCTGCAGGCGGCTGGCAAGTGAACACTAAGCACTCTATCATAAACCTAAACCTATTGTAGACTCTCTCCAGCATGACCTGCAGGCGGCTGGCGAGTGAACACTAAGCACTCTCACAAACCCAACTTATTCTTAACTCTCTCCAGCAGGACCTGTAGACGGCTGACAAGTAAACACTAAGCACGTTCTCACAAACCCAACCTATTCTAGACTCTACAGCAGTACCTGTAGAAGACTTGTAAGCGAACAACAGACACTTCCTCTGTCAACTCCAACTTATTTTAACCCTTTTCAGCAACACCTGAAGAAGACGGGGGGTGAACACTTCGGGCAGTTTTATCCACTATAGTGCAGTGTTGTAACAAACAAGTATCATCTGATTTTCTTGTCAGAGCATGGGTGAAAGAATTGTCATTTCACATAGCAGCATAGAGAGTTATTCAGTAAAGAGTTTTGGGTTAAAAAACAGACTGTAATTAGGAGTTAGGTTCATAGTTACCCTAGAATACTTACCAGCAGCATAGTTCAATCCTAATATTGAGTAGCAGTACCACGTTAATTTTTTCTGAAAGAAAAGATAAATCTAGAATTAGAAGTTAAGAATCCAACAAGATAAGAGTTTAATATACAAAGTACATGAAAGGCTTTTATAGGGTGAGAATAGGATTAGGAAAAAAAAAGATTTTAAAACACAATTAGATCAACACAAGGTTAAATATTGGAATTTTCTATTGCAGAGAAATAATAAACACATTGAAGTTTAATTAGAAAAGAACATCTCCTTTAGACGAGAAGCTGCGGCCAAGTAAAAGCAAAGTGGGTATATATATATATATATATATACATATATATATATATATATATATACATATATATATTTTCCAAAGCAAACGTCCCTTTCTGGAGGAGGAGCGGCCGGCCAGCTGGTGCAGGTGACGAGTCAAGGACCAGACTCGTAAATTATTTCTGAGCAATTTAAAAAAGACACCGCACTCTTCTCGGATGTTTTCAAGCGTGTTTAATCCATCTCAAGTAAAACTTCCTCACCTACGCGTTTCAAACAAAAAACTGTTCTTGATCACGGTAGTAACAAGTCCGTTTTTACTTTTCAGTATTTATACCCTACTGTCCAGTTGGCAATTAGGATGCATTATTGGAGGGGTAGTTTTTTCTAGGTTGAATTACAACCTATGTCAATTTCCTTATTCCAAATTTATAAGCCACATGTTCATGACATATTATGGGTTGGTTGTTATTACTGGACTTAGTGCCTCTTAGATTAGAAGAATTAAACTCTTCTGATTTACATGATGTAAGTTTTGTATATATACATACTTACATCGCTATGTATGATTATATACATATGCTGGGGTGATAGGTAAGTGCTATGCCCCAAAGTCAGTGGCTTATGCTTTGGTCCGGGAGCTTGACATTAATTAAAACAACAAACAATGCAAACAACAAACATACATTTCTCATTTTGTTCTAGTCAGCTATGACCCTTTTCAAATTTCAAAATCCATTCAAAGTTTACTTTGAAAAGCAACTAAGATGCTAAGTTCAAGCATAAAGTATACATTTCTCAAATATTTCAACTCTTGCAATTTTGTTATCTATCATCCCTCACATTGCATAATTTGGATATTGACCACTTGTGTTCTGAGATAGATATCATGATATCTGGATTACATTCATTCTTTAATTGTCTCTTCGTTGGTTGTAAAAGTCCTTCATAAGTGTACATACAGTTCTTGGTCCCCATTCAGACCCATGGGGATCTTCGTCATGAATCTTATTATTAGTTTAGATTCCAAACGTATGAGTTTTTGTAGGCGATTTCCTCCTCTTTCATTTTCTGGCACCATGGCTATTCCTGAGTATCTTACATTTAGCCAGGTTTTGTTTTTACGAGTCATGAGGTGTTTAGCCATTGCATACGTTTGGTCTTTATTTTGAATTGCTCTGATGTGCTCTAACATTCTTTTTTTGAGAGCACATATTGTCGATCCAATGTACCTTTTACCGCAGTCGCATTCAAGAAGATAAACAACATAATGAGACTCACATGTAATCTTATTTCGAATTTCAAAAGGTTGGCCTTTCGGATCAGTTAGGGATTTTAGGTTTTTTCCAATCTTACAAGCTTTGCATGATATGCATTTGGTAAAGCCTTTTTGTCTTTTTTCCAGCCAGGATTCTTCCCTTTTATTTATGAAGTGGCTGTTGACTAAGGTGTCTCCGAGTGATGGTGCCTTTCTAAAGGAGATTAGTGGTGCATCTCCGATCATATTTCCAATGTCCGGATCCTTTTTCAACACACTCCAGTATTTGGTGACCATTTTTCTGATTTTCACTCTTTCCTTAGAGTATGTTAGGATAAGACGTGGCTTGTCCTCTGTTTTTGTTAAAGATGCATCTTTCTTTTTTTCAATCAATGTTTCAGTCCTTGTCTTTTTTCGTGCTCTTGTTTCTCCCAATTTGATAGTTTGCATACTATATCCTCTTTGAGAGAATCGTTGTGCAGTTTCAGCAAATTTTTGTTCCATTTCGATGGGTTCAGAGCAATTTCGTTTCATCCGTAGAAACTCTCCGTAAGGTACATTTTGTTTCAGAGATACCGGATGAAAACTAGTTCCATGAAGGATGCTGTTTGTAGAGGTCTTCTTCCGAAAAAGCGTAGTGTGTATTTTATTCTCTTTTATGTATACCTTTGTATCTAGAAAGTCGATTTCTTTTTCTTGGATATTAAACCTAAATTGTAATCCCACACTGTTGGTATTCAAGATCGTTATGTATTCGAGCAACTCTTCCCTTGTCCCTTTCCACAATAGGAAGAGATCGTCAATAAATCTCAGCCAGAGAATTATCTTGGTAGTGTATGGCTCGTTTTCCTCTCTCCAAGCTATGTGTTTCTCCCACCATCCCATGGTGAGATTAGCATAGCTTGGAGAGAAGGAAACTCCCATAGCAGTTCCACGATTTTGGGAATAAATTCCATTATTGAAGAGGAACACATTGTTCGTTAGACATGTCTGTATCATGTCCAACAGCATTGCTGAATGATTAAGTTCTCCTATTGGTCTCTGCCTGAGAAAATATGCGATTGCTTCTAGACCTAATTGATGTTCAATAGATGTATAGAGTGATACAACATCTATTGTGGCCAGTAGATATGTAGGTTGCCATTCTGTGTCCATGATGATGCGTAGAAAGTCTCCAGTATCTTTGATGAAGGAGTTTAGTGTTGGCACTATGAGAGCTAAGAAATAATCAACATATGAGGCGATGTTTTCATATAGCGATCCACAACTGGATATTATTGGTCGAGCTGGGGGTTTGTGTAATGTTTTGTGAACTTTCGGCAGAAAGTAAATTGTCAGTGTTATTGGATTATGGACTGTTAGAAAGTTTGTTTCTTCTTGAGTAAACAAGCCATTTTCCTGCCAATGTTTTATTTGTTGGTGTATGGTTATTGTCATTGTCGCTATTGGCTTGTCTTTTAATTTTGTGTAGTTGTTAACATCATCTAATTGTCGATAGGCCTCTTCTATGTAGTCTGTTTTATTTAGTATCATGATGTTTCCGCCTTTGTCGGCTGGTTTGATTTCGATTTTCAGGTTTTCTTTTAGAGACTTAAGTGCTTGACGTTCTTCCCAGGATAAGTTTTCCTTCTTTCTGTTGTTATTATTTTTCATTTTGTCTAATTCAGTGTTAATCAGGTCTTGAAACGCATCTATTCTGTTGCCAGGATGTAAGACTGGAGAACATTTTGATGGATTTTTGAAACTTGTTTTCGGATGCGTATTATGTGGAATTTCCATTTTTCTCAGTATCTGTGTTTCCGTTACTGATATGTCGATTTCATCATTGGCCAAATCATGAGCTACCTTTAGTGCAGGTATGTCAGAAATAGTATATCCTTCTTCTTCAAGGCTGTTGTCAATACTGGACTCCTCTCCGGTTTTCTTGGTTGATTTGGTGAAGAATGTTTTAAATTTTAATTTTCTGATGTACTTGTACATATTTATTTTGGTTTCCACACTGTCCTGATGCTTATCCGGGCTGAATGTCAGACCTTTGTTCAATAAGGCTTTTTCATTGGTTGTTAAAGTATAGTTGGATAGGTTTATAATTAGATCAGGACCTGGATCATTTCTTTTTTTGTTTTTAGTTGTTACTTTTTTGACAGAGTGCGATTGCGCAATGGATATCTTGGAATGTTTGGCTCTTCTGGTTTTGCGCTTGGGTTCGAAAATTGACCTCTTCCTCGTCCTCTCTGTCTGCCTCTTCCACGTCCTCTCCATTGTGTTTTTGGAGTTTGTTGATCGTGATATAACATTTCCATTTCCTCTAAAAAAGAAAACCTTTTATGAGCGGATATTTTTTCTCTACTTCTTTGTTCTCCTTCACTAGCGTCAGATTCAGTTTCGCTTGCACCCGGTGTTATTCCTGTTGGTTTTGGTTTGTTGGTTCCTTGTTGTTTTAGAGCATCAAACCTCTTGGCAAACGTGAATATTGCGCCATTCGCATAATCATATTGGTCCCTTCTGAATTTGCGCTGTTTTCTTTCTTCTATCTCATTTTCGTGTTTGTCCAAATTATTTTCCATTATGGTTCTTAGTTTTTTCATTTCCTCTTCCCCTTCTTGTGAGGCTTTAATTTGTTGTTCTATGTCCTCTATTTTTGTATGTAGATCAGCTACTCCTGTTTTGGCATGTTTTATGATTATCAATATCATTTTTTTAGAACAGTCCATGTTGTTATGTCCCCATTCTTCCAGCATTACTGCGCTTGTATCTGGATGGTTTGGTAAGGTAAATATACGTAGGCCTCTGGGTACAAGTCCCAATTCCAGGTATTTTTCGAGTGTTAATATTTCCCAGGAGCGCGATATCTCTTTGCGCAGTAGTTTTTCTAACTGTTGGAATAGTTGTTTTAATGTTGTTTGAGGGTTCTTGGAGGTCGTTGCTTTGGGGTCTGAGGTTAAATTTGTAGCAGCTTGTTGGGATTGTGAGAATAGACTCTTTGCTTTTTCTAAGCGCTTTGCCGCTCTTTTTTCCATTTTGTCAAGAATATCTTGGGTCAGCAAAAAGGAAAACAATTTATTTGCGTGTTCGTGTTTGTATTCAATTGTCTGTTTGTTTGCTGTCGTTGATGAACGACTTGTTTACTGAACGTGGGAACTTTTTGATGTGATTGTAAGGCACTTTGCCTTTACGAGATGGATGCTTTTCCGAGAAAATGAGACGTTTATTTTTGCTAACGAAGTGACATGTAGTCTGGCATTGATATATTCATTTGCTGCAACACCATAAGTTAAGGGCTCACATACACACACCTCTTGGCGTTCACTTACCCGGGAGTCTCCTGGACCGCTGAATGCCCTCCGGCACCTTCGCGTCAGCGATCGACCGAGTGATGAGAGGGTGTGTTTTCCGTTCCGCCGGTAACTTGGTTTGTTTATATTCCGCTCGCGGTTTGCGCTGGTATCTTGATTTGATCCACTTCGATCAGGGCGTCTTTGCTTCAGTTTGTCTGTGCACCCTTTGGATTACTCATTAGCATGCCACGATGTCGTCAGTTCAAATATGCGGATTGTTTGGGTGCTGGGCTCTCTCCTCGTGTGTCAAATTTTCCAAAGCAAACATCCCTTTCTGGAGGAGGAGCGGCCGGCCAGCTGGTGCAGGTGACGAGTCAAGGACCAGACTCGTAAATTATTTCAGAGCAATTTCAAAAAGACACCGCACTCTTCTCGATGTTTTCAAGCTTGTTTAATCCATCTCAAGTGAAACTTCCTCACCTGCGCGTTTCGAACAAAAAACTGTTCTTGATCACGGTAGCAACAAGTCCGTTTTTACTTTTCAGTATTTATACCCAACTGCCCAGTTGGCAATTAGGATGCATTATGGGAGGGGTAGTTTTTTCTAGGTTGAATTACAACCTATGTCAATTTCCTTATTCCAAATTTATAAGCCACATGTTCATGACATATTATGGGTTGGTTGTTATTACTAGACTTAGTGCCTCTTAGATTAGAAGAATTAAACTCTTCTGATTTACATGATGTAAGTTTTGCATATTTACATACTTACATCGCTATGTATGACCTAGTTTCCATAGGAAATCTGCAACATTCTATTGAGAATAACTTTGGCGCCGGTGGACAAATCTTTGCGAATTTCTCAAAGAAGATGGCCTGCTCCGCTCCGCTCCTTCCCTGAAAGTTTGGGGGGGAGTCGTCAAGTGGGGGCTGAGATAAAAGGGGGGTCCCAAAAACGTGTTTTCCCCATGTTATTTTCCATAGGACGTTTAGACACGGCTACAGCAATAACGGCTGAATGGATTTAAGAAATGTGGTAGAAAGGTAGAGTCCGGCTCGCAGATTACGCTTTTCTTTGAATGGTGTAAATCTGTTCAGTAGTTGCTGAGAAAATTAACTTTGAAAAAATATATATTGGTCTACATTGGGCTATATATACGTTAGAGCCCAAATGTAGCCCAATGTAGCCCAATGTAGCCCAAAGATGGCCACCAGAGACAAAAAAAACCAAATTTAGCCCAAATATCAGCCGGATGTAGCCCAACTATAGCCCAATGACAGAATGTCCCAGAGTGTTCTAAAGAACAACTAGAGCGCTAACAGTCTTACTTATGACAAAAGTATGGCACACCTGAAGTCATCTTGATTGGAATAAAGTGTTAACACTTAAAACATTTAATTTGAAAAGGAACAAAATGAGGGGGTTCATTTTGCCATAGAAATTATGATTAGTGCTGAAGAAAGAAAAATTAGGGCACATTTTGAGTGACTTTTCAAATCCTCTTATATTTCATTAAAAAAATTCTGATATGCAGTCTCCCAAGATGGCCACCAGAGACAAAAGAGCCCAAATGTAGCCCAAATATCAGTCAGATGTAGCCCAACTATAGCCCATTGACAGAATGTCCCAGAGTGTTCTAAAGAACAACTAGAATGCTAACAGTCTTACTTATGACAAAAGTATGGCACACCCGAAGTCATCTTGATTGGAATAAAGTGTTAACACTTAATACATTTAATTTGAAAAGGAACAAAATGAGGGGTTTCATTTTGCCATAGAAATTATATATATATATATATATATATATATATATATATATATATATATATATATATATATATATATATATATATATATATATATATATATATATATATATATTCACTGAAAAAACCATAGGTTTTGAACACGTTATAGTTAGGAAGTAGCATTTAAAAAAACCTATAAAATTCACGGAAAAAACCATAGGTTTCAAACCCGTTATAGTTAGGAAGTAGCATTCAAAAAACCTATAAAATTCACTGAAAAAACCAAAGGTTTTACACACGTTATAGTTAGGATGTAGCATTTACAAAACCTATGAAATTCACTGAAAAAACCATAGGTTTGACACATGTTATAGTTAACTGGGCATTTTACTCATATAAAACCAATGAAATTCCCCCGTTATAGTTACTTCAGCTAACTATAACTCGCGCGCCCGCAATGCACTGCTGATGACGTCACATATTATATCACTCATGACATGGTCAGTGACATCACTCATGACATCACTGATGATATCTGAAATAACATCACTGATGAAATCACTGATGACATCATCCTTGTAAAAGGGTGGTAGACCTCTCAGCGTACTATAACCTTTGATACACACATTTAAAAATAGAAACTAAAATGTTCAAAGCATGAGTGATGTAATATGTGACGTCATCAGCAGTGCATTGCGGGCGCGCGAGTTATAGTTAGCTGAAGTAATTTCATTGGTTTTATATGAGTAAAATACCCAGTTAACTATAACATTTTCAGTGAATATATATATTTATATATATATATATATATATATATATATATATATATATATATATATATATATATATATATATATATATATATATATATATATACACCATAGGTTTCACACCAGTTAAAGTTAGGGATTAGCATTTAAAAAACCTAGTAAATTCACTGAAAAAAACACAGGTTATAGACCATATATAGTTAGGAATTAGCATTTACAAAACCTTATTTTACTCACACAAAACCATTCGCATATATAGTTAGTTGCACTAACTATATATCGCGCACCCGCAATCCACTGCTGATCATGTCACATATTACATCATTCATGACATGGTCAGTGACATCACTGATGACATCACTGATGACATCTCAAATGACATCACTGATGACATCACTGATGACATCTCAAATGACATCACTGATGACATCTCATTTGACATTACTGATCACATCACTGATTACATCATTCATGTGATAATACAATGAACCTCTTCAGACTCTAATATAACCTTAGATACACTCAGTGTAAACAAACACTCACAGACTGTCACTCATCCATGGAGTTACTCACACACCTAGTCAGTCATGCAAAGAATTAATCACACCTCCATTTCCTCAACTATACAGTTATACACACCTTCCTTATTCAAACATATACTAACACATATTTACTCTCTTATACAATCCCTGATACAAGTTCACAATGATCCATACAGCCACTCACACATTCACTGGCCCTTATGCACAGTTATTTATATATGTCAACTCTCACATGTACTGTGTTTTACATATGTACTTACTTTGACATGTAGCACTGAGATATACATTCACTCACCAATACACTCATGCACACAGTCAACCACCCATACAGCTGTTTCCACATGCATTTTTGAACCCATACATCTAGTGAATCAACTGCTCACACATCTATGCACAGTCATACACCTCCCAGCCACCCACACACACACTCAGTCTTCCATACAAATACTGTTTGAATAACAATTACTTTATGTTTAATAAACAGTATTTCCAGCAAGTCAGGGGTGTAGCCATGGGGGCCTGTTTTTCTCCCAGTTACGCCTGCCTTCACATGGGGTACTGGGAGAGGCAGGTCCTCACTGGCGAACACTCTGAGATTTTCAGGAATCACATTGTTCGGTGGTTCAGATACATCGATGATGTATGCATGATCTGGAAAGGAACCACCGAGCAGGTCACAGAATTTATCGACAAGTTGAACAAGAACAATTACAACTTGTCATTTACCTCTGATATCAGCAGCACTAATGCCACCTTTTTGGATATTGCCATTAATATCATCAATGGAGAAATTCAAACATCTCTGTTCAGAAAGCCCACGGCTGGCAATACTGTGTTGCATGCACAGAGCCACCATCCTCCCCATTTGATCCGTAGCATCCCCTATGGGGAAATGCTACGGATCAGAAGAGCATGCAGCACTGAAGCACAGAATCAGAAAGTCCAGGAAGAGTGCAAACAACGATTTCTGGCCCGAGGATATGACAAAAAGGTGATCCTGGCTGCCATCAGGAAAGCCAATGCCATACCCCGGTCTGAAGCCCTGGAACATAGGGGGACACGTAATTCCACCATAGCCCCAACACAACAACCTACCAGACTTATTTGGGCCTTTAACAACCAGCATGGTGCGCTAAGAAAAATTGTAAATAGGCATTGGGGTCTGGTCAAATGCGATCCCATTATAGGTAAATACATGCCCACAAAACCGGCGATTACGTATAGAAAAGCCTTTTCCTTACAGGACGCACTAGTAAAATCAAGCCCTGAGTTAGTGAATAAACAAGATTGGTTGGCTGGGAGCAAAGGCTTCAGAAAATGTGCTTTGTGCAAAGCTTGTATTCAGGGAGTGAACAAGACCGAGTATCGCATTCCCTTTTCGGACACCCCTTGTAAAATCAAGAAAAAAATCACATGCAAAAGTGAATTCTGTGTGTATGTTTTGGAATGCCCATGTGGCCTTCGTTACGTGGGCAGTTCCAAATTACAGGTGCACAAAAGGGTCCTTCAACACCTACGGGCCATAAAGTCCAACGACCCAGCATACCCAGTTGCTAGGCATTTCAGAGAGAAACATAACAGCAACAGCTCTCTCTTAAAATATTATGCCATAGACACTATTGCACCTATGAGAAGGGGTGGTAACAGGGAAGCAGCGCTGAGAAGATTGGAAACACGCTATATTCTCATGCTAGATAGCAAATTTCCCAATGGGTTGAATGCATCAGAAGATTTTTACACCTGTTTATAACTTTGCTTTCTGTACAGATTATCTCTATTGGTTTGTTCCTTGTGGTACTATAACATGTATCTCATTTAGATATCCCACAACATGGTTTGTGTTCAGTATTTCCAGCTTGGCCAGTGGTTTGTCTAGGGATATATGTGCCCACATGTCATAATTATTTTGCCTAGTGATCCTACTGTTTTAGTCGACAGATCAGATTTTATTACACTTTACATCATGATCATGTTTATAATCGATTTAGGATCTGTTCGTAGATTTTAATCACATTCACTTGCACTTTGGTTTACATTTCGGTTATCCAACCAGTGTGAGTTCACAGTTAGCCAATGGTTTTTAATCAGATCCAAGTGTATCTCACAATCAGGTTCCCTGGTTTAAGGGTGTATGCACTTTAACAATGGCCCAGACAAATATGTGCATCTATTAAATTGACATTGGTTTTAATAGATAATATGCGGATTTATCCATACATTGACAACAGCTTTGTTATTCTTGCTGCCTATTTCAAATTCTTTGCACAAATATATACAGTATTTGTCTGTTCATGTGTTCATCTGAATGTGTTTGATTCTGCCAACGGATTTATCCGGATATTATGTAATCAACATGTGCATATACACACCTTCAAGATATGCAGACTAACACTTGTTTAGTGATCTGTTAGGGGGATTTATCCCAACACTGATAAAACTTTTAATTAATTTTTTACATTGGTTAAACTGTTGAGTGCGCGATTTATGGCAATAATGAAATTTCATAGTATTTCGACTATGTTTATTGCACCATGCACTTTACTCCACTCTGGTTGGTTACCGCTTTTTTAGCACTAGCACTTTAAATTCTGCCTTTCGACTGCATAGCACCATGTGATCAAGGCCTGTGAGAGGCCGAAACGTTATGCTGCCGTTTGTTGCCAAATAAAAAATATCAACTCACGGAATACCTGGTCCTGCTGTTTTTCTTCAAGGTAGCGTGGCTGAACGTTGCTCTGAGTGCCTTGGTGAGGACCCGTTTGGATATATATATATATATGAGTAAAATGGTTTTATATGAGTAAAATGCCCAGTTAACTATAACATGTGTCAAACCTATGGTTTTTTCAGTGAATTTCATAGGTTTTGTAAATGCTACTTCCTAACTATAACGTGTGTAAAACCTTTGGTTTTTTTCAGTGAATATATATATATATTCTGGGACGTGTAGTTTTGCCGCAGCACAAGGGCTGCTACACAGGTGTTTGGTATTGAAGCACCGGGGGCGGGGCGGACTTGAAACCACAAGTTTTAAGAGAAGCGGAACATTGGCCAGAGCGCATACTTACCTGTGGGGGCTTGTTGGCGCTGAAGACGGCAAGACATCAGCCAGAAATGCATCCGCCATTCATGTACACAATAAAAGCCTCCTGAAGTTTCCCCGAGGGTCTCTGCTCTTCTTTGCTTGAAGAAGGTTCTGCTCACGTATCTACGCGTCTGTCTGTGGCGCGCTTGCAGAGACCCCGCCTCACCATCTTGGGCTCGGAACGCACAGGCACGAACTGCTAAGTTCTTCGCTCCCAAAGGTATTTGGATGTTCCCGAGCCCGCCACCAAGACAAGGGGGAAGCAGTCCGGCAGGAGCGAGGTCACTCGGACCCCGCGTTGGGCGGCGGACACAGCTCTGCAGCCCCTGTCACAGTCAACCCTTGGCTCAAAGGAGGAGGCGGTACGGGGAGACGGGGGAGATTCTGTTGTGGACATTGGAGCCAGTCAACGCATCAGCACGAGGTTGGTGTGTCCCAGGGCGCACTTTGGCCATTCCTCTGCATGGACGCCCGGTGGGGTGTAAACAGCAATCCGACCCCCCAGTAACAACAGCCAGAGTCTCTCCACGAGGGATTCTGGGACGTGTAGTTTTGCCGCAGTACAAGGGCTGCTACACAGGTGTTTGGTATTGAAGCACCGGGGGCGGGGCGGACTTGAAACCACAAGTTTTAAGAGAAGCGGAACATTGGCCAGAGCGCATACTTACCTGTGGGGGCTTGTTGGCGCTGAAGACGGCAAGACATCAGCCAGAAATGCATCCGCCATTCATGTACACAATAAAAGCCTCCTGAAGTTTCCCCGAGGGTCTCTGCTCTTCTTTGCTTGAAGAAGGTTCTGCTCATATATATATATATATATGTATATATATACACTGAAAAAAAACATAGGTTTCACACCAGTTAAAGTTAGGGATTAGCATTTAAAAAACCTAGTAAATTCACTGAAAAAAACACAGGTTATAGACCATATATAGTTAGGAATTAGCATTTACAAAACCTTATTTTACTCACACAAAACCATTCGCATATATAGTTAGTTGCACTAACTATATATCGCGCACCCGCAATCCACTGGTGATCATGTCACATATTACATCTTTCATGACATGGTCAGTGACATCACTGATTACATCACTGATGACATCTCAAATGACATCACTGATGACATCACTGATGACATCTCAAATGACATCACTGATGACATCATTGCTGACATCTCATTTGACATTACTGATCACATCACTGATGACATCATTCATGTGATAATACGATGAACCTCTTCAGACTCTAATATAACCTTAGATACACTCAGTGTAAACAAACACTCACAGACTGTCACTCATCCATGGAGTTACTCACACACCTAGTCAGTCATGCAAAGAATCAATCACACCTCCATTTCCTCAACTATACAGTTATACACACCTTACTTATTCAAACATATACTAACACATATTTACTCTCTTATACAATCCCTGATACAAGTTCACAATGATCCATACAGCCACTCACACATTCACTGGCTCTTATGCACAGTTATTTATATATGTCAACTCTCACATGTACTGTGTTTTACATATGTACTTACTTTGACATGTAGCACTGAGATATACATTCACTCACCAATACACTCATGCACACAGTCAACCGCCCATACAGCTGTTTCCACATGCATTTTTGAACCCATACATCTAGTGAATAAACTGCTCACACATCTATGCACAGAGTCATACACCTCCCAGCCACCCACACACACACTCAGTCTCCCATACAAATACTTGGGCAACCAATCAATAACCCATATAGTTACTCATATAGCTACTGATCAACACATGCAGCAGTTTACAGAACAACAGACATAATGATGCACAAATTAAGACAGTTTAGTCACTAACCCATGCACTCAGTGAGACACATTTAATCACTCACTCATACAGTCAGTCATGCACCTACTAAATCCTTCATCCAGACACTTATACATCCACACATTCTTCAATATGTAAGACATATTTTAACTTTACAGAAACATACAGTCACTGGATGTTGTCATCAGTGATGTCATCAGTGATGTCACTGACCATGCCATGAATGATGTAATATGTGACATGATCAGCAGTGGATTGCGGGTGCGCGATATATAGTTAGTGCAACTAACTATATATGCGAATTTCAATGGTTTTGTGTGAGTAAAATAAGGTTTTGTAAATGCTAATTCCTAACTATATATGGTCTATAACCTATGGTTTTTTCAGTGAATTTTCAAGGTTTTGTAAATGCTAATTCCTAACTATATATGGTCTATAACCTATGGTTTTTTCAGTGAATTTCAATGGTTTTTTAATAGCAAATATCAAAAGCTGTAAAATGTATTCTTCTTTTAAAGGAAAAATATATTTTATATGTATTTAATATAATTTTTTTATGTATATAAATTTTTTGAGGGAACAAATTTATCAACTATCATGCTGAAGAAGAGTGTGGGGAAAAAAACCAAAGAGGAGGACTAAGAGGAAAGAACAATCAGTTCAAAAATACAATTGCTTTAAAGCATGAAGTGCTTTTCCACACATTTACATTTAAATAACCCATATTAGAACATACAAAATATCTACAGAGGAGACAGTGTACATTGAATTTTAGACTCTTCATTGGTACCTACATGTTGGTACTTACATCACCCACACAACACAACAGCTCTATTCAGAGCTACCCTACCTCAAAGCACTCTAAAATATTATTTTACTATTTCCCTTGGTTTTCCCCTTGTTACGCTTTCCGGAACGCTACCCGGTGCGCGGACCGGGCGCTAACCGTGCGAAAATTTGAAAAAAAAGGTGTTTTTTTTTTACATATATGGGCCTCCTCAGCCACCCTCAGAAAACCTATGGGGTCAGGATATGTATATATATACACTGAAAAAACTATAGGTTTCACACCAGTTAAAGTTAGGGATTAGCATTTAAAAAGCTAGTAAATTCACTGAACAAACCACAGGTTTCACACCAGTTATAGTTAGCTGGAAATTTTACTGACATAAAACCATTGAAATTATTGTTATAGTTAGTTGGACTCACTATAACTTGCGCGCCTGCAATGCACTGCTGATGACGTCACATATTACATCACTCATGACATGGTCAGTGACATCACTCATGACATCACTGATGACACCATCCAGTGAATGTGTATCTTTCTGTAAAATAAATATGTTTTACAAATGTATTTGGAAAGGTCGATGGAAGAATACATTTTTAAATAAGTGTCTTAATGGATGTTTAAAAAAAAAATTTGATTGGTTAACTGGCTTATTAAGTGTATTTTAGTGAATACATATATTAGCCAGTATTGTTTAAATATTTAAATGTTTGTATCAGTGTTTCACTTTGTGTATACGTGGCTGCATGGGGTGGTGAGTAGCTACATTTGTGTGTATATGGGTTATTAGATGTTTTTTTAGTATCAGTATGAGTGTCTGTATGGTTTGGTGGGGGTATTACTTAGCACATAGATGCAGTAGTGTGGCTCACTGGTTAGAGGCGGCAGACCCGAGAGCAGAGGACGGCCCGGGACCAGGGTTCGATTCCCGACGCGGCAAGTTTCTGGACCAGGGTCAGCGGACTCGATAATTCTCTTGCCTCGGTGCCCACTCTGATCAGCGATCACACTCGGCAACTCTGGGCATAAGCTTGCCTCATCTGCACTAACGGCCCCACCAGACCGCCGGGGATGCCTGGTCTCACCCTGGAGATACCCATTAAGGGACCATCTCTCAGGGAAGCCAGGAAGGGTTTCGCAGCGGTCGAAGCGCGGAGATACTCCTCCGGGAGTCGATCCTAGCGCTATATAAACTTGCAATTAATTAATTAATTAATCAATGACTGACTCACTGTTTGTATGTGTTTTGAAGACAGCATATGTGCAGGACTGTATGGGTGGATGAGTGTGTATATATGTGTGTTAGTGAGTGAATGACTGTCTCACTAGTGTCTTTATCAGTAACTACATATGTTTTAATCTAGTATATGTGAGTATTGATGTATATAAGTGAGTATATGTGAGAGTGAGAGATTGTAAGAGTTCCTGTTTAAATAAGTATGTGTTTCTATTAGTGATTGTTTAAGAGAGTAAGTATATGTAAGTTTCCTTAGAAGTAAGGTGGTAGTGTGTGTATAGTTGTATATGCAAATAAATGGATGTTCAATAGTTTATTTCCATGTGTGAGTATTTGTGTGAGTAACTTTTGGATGACTGTTGGTGTGTAACAGGATGTACAGGTGTATCACTACATATGATGAATGAGTATATGTATGAGCGACTATATAGAACTGTTGGTGAATGAGTGGATGTGTATATAGATGATAGAATTACTGAATTGGTTGTTGTAACTGGTATGGGTATCTCCTTTTTATTTTTAAATGTTAGTTTCTATTTTTGAATATGTGTTTCAAGGGTTACATTACAGTGAAAAGAGGTCTGTCACTCTGTCACAAGGATGGTGTCATCAGTGATGTCATGAGTGATGTCACTGACCATGTCATGAGTGATGTAATATGTGACGTCATCAGCAGTGCATCGCAGGCGCCCAAGTTATAGTGAGTCCAACTAACTATAACATGGAATTTCAATGGTTTTATGTCAGTAAAATTTCCAGCTAACTATAACTGGTGTGAAACCTATGGTTTTTTCTGTGAAATTTTCTAGGTTTTTTAAATGCTAATTCCTAACTATAACTGGTGTGAAACCTATGGTTTTTTCAGTGAATTTCACAGGTTTTTCAAATGCTAATTCCTAACCATATATAGGGCCTCAAACCTCTGAAATGTAATATTTTTTATAATGAATCCTATATTATATATTTATGTAATATATATATATATATATATATATATATATTTTTTTTTTTTTTTTTGCCCTGGAGCGTTCCCGGGGCGCGTACCGGGGAGCGCCCCTGTCAGCGCAATTTTGCGGCGCCCCCTGGGGAGCGTACCGGGGAGCGTCCCGTTAGCGCTATTGCCACGAACAAAAACATCATCGTGACGTATCGCGTAGTCGCGTCCGCGTGATACGCACGGCGTAAGCGCACCCGGAAGCACTCGAGCAAATACGTTCTTGCAACGTAAACGTCCGACGCGCTTACGCGACGCGACCCGGGGCGTGACCCCGGTCGCGCCCGGGGGCGCGTCGCGTAAGTGCGTTGGGTCATGTGACCTGAAAATAACACTTTTTATTGGTGCAGAACAGTTTTGGTTTCCAAATGATGAAAGCCTGGGTCATGTGACCTGAAAATAACACTTTTCATTGGTTTAGGACAGTTTTTTTTTTCCAAATGATGAAAGACCCAACCTTTTTTTCCTTATTCTGACTTTGTCCTTTGACTGAGGAAGACCTGTTTGAACAACTTAGAGAAATATTTTGTACTTTAAAATGGCTACAGTAGCAGCAGCAGCTGGAGCATCTTCTCCACCACCACCACCACGAAGAGTACCACCACAACATCACATTGGTATTCAAGAAGAGGAGGAGGTGGAAGAGGAAGAGGATGAGGGGAGAAGATGGCTGCAAGAAGACAATACCCCATACAAGCCAAGGCCACACATTGTATGGGAGTTTTTTTCTATCCCAGAGGGCAAGAAGAAAGTCAATGCGGCCAAGGTGACTTGCCTAATCTGTGGCATGGAACTTTCAAGGGGGAACCCTAGCAAAAAATATTCTTTTGGTAATAATACCATGATTAGACACATGCAGCGCAAGCATCCGATCAACTATTCTGCTGCATAGATGAGGGAACTGGCCAGTAACCCTCCCCAATCTTCAAGCACCACCTCCAAAAGAAAGCAACCCACTCCATCGGGACCAGAGACAAGGGAGACGATCCCTTGCATTCAACCACGGTTTGGGGATTTCCGAATTACATGTATTTATTGTGGTAAGACCATCTCCTATGGTGAAAAGAGCATAAAGCTCATCGTCCTTGCTGGTGACAACCACAATTGCCCTGTGGCATTGGGTTCTCCAGGCCTACATATTCCTCAAAACCCGCTACACCATAAAAAGATGTTGGCATGGAAACTGGAAAATGCAAAAGACAAGTTTATTAAGACCCCATGGGGTGGTGGTACATTTCTACAGCACCCTTCGGTAATGCAAGAAGTATCACACCGAACATCGGTGCGAGACATCTTTTATACAGTTTTACAGCAATAAAAGAGTAGGCGGAACACATTTGCTCAGTTTTAGGTACATATATGGTCATTTTTGGAACACAGCCAACTCATGGGAGGAGTTACAACATCACTGGTCAGTTTGGAGGGACATTCCTAAGTGATGACTGTCCACTAGTACAGAGGGTATAACTGCACATGTGTAAGCTTGACCAGTACTAAAAATAGCCTGTTGCTGGGCATATTTGAGTGGTCAGTGGTACAGAGAAAGGACAAAAGGGTATGCTGGCCACTAGGCGACGCATTCATATAAAATGGCCGCCAGTGTATTCAAAATGGCTTCCGACCACCATAGTCAATTTAAGGGGAAATGCGTGTAGCAAAGCTTAACGCTAACCCGATCATCGTCAAATTATGACAGACGACCCTTTTAGCGTTCAGCTGAAGCTACCTCATAGTGGACATAGTCAGGATATTCATCTTCAATATCAATGGACATAATTTTCGCTACTTCTCTATGAATCATTTGTTCATTCTTGACAATAGCTCGTCTAGATGGAATACAAGCAGAAAGGCACATGGAACATAACATAGGGCCACATTGGATACAGAGACATAAGAAGAATATCCCAATTATTACACATAAGATTGTCAGCAACTTCCAACCCCATATACTAAGTAACGTCCAAAACCACCCCGAAAATGTCAAAGTACCATTATCAGGATGTATCTCAGCAGCTATCTTGTGCAACTTAGATATTGCATCATATACATGCGACATGCACCTCCACGGTCAGCTAATACTACATCTAGAACCATGCGATTATGGAGCGTTACAATCCTGGTAATCTGAAGTTCCTCTGTTAAGTTTCCTGAAGCAAAAACGGTCTCATTAGCAACAGCTTCTACAACACGTGTCAATCGTCTTATTTTTCGACTATTTAAGGCAGCTCCAACAAATGAAAAGAGGCCTAAATTAAAATCAACATACTGTTGCAAAGAGGTGTCGGTCTGATCAATGTCTTCAAGGGCTAATGTTCTCTTCACTCTATTCAATATAAAGTCATGGTATAACACAAAGTTGTTATGATACATAGGTGGGGCAATGAACACAGGAGGTAATACAAAGGATATATAACATGTTCCTAACCAACCTATAGGGAGACGGTGATAACCTTTATTTCCACAAATGAAGTACGTGTTTCGTGAGGCCACAAAGGTAATACCATTTGGAGTGTCAAAGGTGAGAGTAGTGTTACATCCACTTCTTCCTACTGGGATTGTACCTTTATTTCGGACACACAAGTCGGCTTTTGTATCAATAACAGTAATTATGTGTAGATTAGACAAATTTACATTTCTTTGGTTACTATAAATTCGTGGCGAGGATACATTGTCGGGACGGTACTCTTCCCATTCGAACTTAGTTCCTTCAGCTTGTGGATAACCATCTCGATCATTAAAACAGACTTTATTTAGTCAGAAAAGTAGTCCACCTTTCGTTGGCCATCGCAAAGTAAACAAGAGAGTATACCAAGCATTGCAAGAACCATTATGAGAAAACGTGAGTGGGATAAGTGGAGTGCCTCCTTTCTTTTGATGTCCAGGCAACATCCCACATACCCAGCAGTTCGAGGTGTTTGTCATGTTATGCGTATGATGCAGAATCTGGATGATTATTCAAATAAGTCTGTCTGTGTCGTTCCTCATGGTAAGGCAGAGTAAAATGAAAATGTTCAGCCGGAATTGGGGTAGTTGGCAATAAATGTTCTCTTGCCGGCACCAACAACTCAACCATCCAAGCTATAACTGCAAT
The DNA here is from genome assembly GCF_964263255.1 of Lissotriton vulgaris. Taxonomy (NCBI): domain Eukaryota; kingdom Metazoa; phylum Chordata; class Amphibia; order Caudata; family Salamandridae; genus Lissotriton; species Lissotriton vulgaris. Next base: position 129,864,617 of record NC_141685.1, read on the forward strand.
CCCCACAATTGTTATAACAAAAAGTACTGCACCAAGAATTCTCTTATTTCGCATTGTAGTAGATGCCATAGTTCAATGTTCAAAATGTCTTTCAAAAAGCAACTAAAAAATAAAAATATGAGTGCTGAGCTCCGAGGTAGCCGTTGGTTTCTTCTCCGAGATTCAAGACGGGTGTCGCTACACTTGGCAGAACAGATCCCCCCCCTTGATATTCCCGGCTTCCGTTTCACAAACCTGGAGTGGTAACTCAACCAGTCTCGCACAAGACAACTGCTTTTCTTGGTTGCAAATTGTATCTTTCCTTTCCGAAAACGGTGTGGTCCGGGAAGGCTCCCTCCGATTCAGTAGACGTAACAGCTGGGCTCTTCTCCTCGTCCAAGATGTCTTGATAATCAGACAGCACAGTTGGGCTCACCAGATCCGGAGAGACACGGCGGCAGTGAGTGGAATGCACCCAACGCTTCCTGTTGGTAACTCGCACAGCCGTTCGAGTTGCAAGCAGCACTTGCTCGGGGCCACGCCACCTCGGCTCCAAGCTGCTGGTTCTCTCAAAGGACCGGACCATTACATGGTCGCCAGGACGAAGATTGTGAGCCTCTCCAACGGAATTGTTGGGAGCGCTTCTTGAACCTGTTGATGAATGGAAAGTAAATCATTTGTTAATCGTGCCAAATAATCCTTCATCATTATACAAGGCACATCATGTAACAATCGAGGCCTAGGAACTCCCCATATATTTATAGGCCTTCCAAACACCACTTCATAGGGTGTGAGGCCAGTTCGGGAATGGGGCACTGATCTGATGGATAACAATGCCAGAGGCAGAGCATCCGGCCACTTCAAAGACGTGGATGCCACGATCTTTGCTTGCTTCAATTTCAGAGTAGCATTATACCTTTCCACAAGACCTGCTGACTGCGGATGGAATACAGCATGGAATTTCTGCTGAATTCCCAATCCCTTCATCACATATTCCACAATTTTCCCGACAAAATGAGGACCATTATCACTCCACAGAAATTTGCAAACGCCGTAGCGTGGGAAGTACTCCTTGAGCAAAACCTTTGCTGTTGTCAGCGCTGTATTATCCTTCATGGGGAAGGCCTCAATCCACTTACTGAAAGCACATACCACCACTAAGACATACTTAAGGTTATTGCAACGCTCAAGCTGGATATAATCCATTTGTAGTACCTCGAATGGTGCAGTAGGTGGAACAAAACCTCCTTTCGGAGTATGGGTCCCCTTAGCAGGATTGTGCTATAAACATATCAAACAGGTCTGCACTACTCTCTTGGCCGTATTGGCAATCTCAGGATGCTCCCAAACTTGCGTTAGCAATCGAGTAATTGCAAGAGCTCCAACATGTGCCAATCCATGTGTCATTTGAACCATCGCTTGCAAGTAAGCTGCAGGCAGTTTCCATCTTTCCATGTCTTTGCTTCTCCAACAACCCTCATCATCCAGCACTCCCTCCGCTGCCCAGGTTGCGAGTTCTGCTTCAGACACTGATTTCTGAATGTCTAGTATCTCCTCTCTAGCATCATGCCATCGCTCAGCCTGTGATTTCACTACATACATTGGCGAGGCATTTCGTAACATAGCAGTTTCCCTCGCTATGCTATCTGCAAAAGCGTTTCCTTGTCCCACTTTGCCCGTCACTTTCTTATGTGCACTGCATTTAATTATCGCCACTTTCTTTGGACAAAGTAACGCATTCAAGAGATCACGCACTAATTCTCCGTGCATGATATGCACTCCATGTGAAGTCAAAAACCCTCGCTCTCTCCAGAGCAGGCCAAAATCATGCGCTACTCCAAAGGCGTACCGGCTATCAGTGTAGATGTTCACACACAAGCCAGCACTCAATTCACATGCTCTAGTTAAAGCTATCAGTTCCGCTGCTTGGGCCAATTTCTGTGGTATTCCTGCTGCTTCTACCACTGTCTTAAGTGTTGTGATCGCATATGCTGCGGATGTTGTACCATCTGGCAGCCTAAAACACGATCCATCAACCCACAGTTCCCCATCCACATCTGGAAATGGCATATCCTGTAAGTCAACGCGACCCTTTGTTTGTTCTTCAGTCAGGAAAACACAATCATGGTGTTCTTCCTCCTGGCCCTCAGCAACTGGATACGGCAATAAAGTAGCAGGGTTCAGGGTAGCACATCTCTTTAGTGTGATGTGCGGCGCCAACAGTGTGAGCTCATATCCTGTTAAACGTGCGCTCGTGAGATACTGAGTCTTTGTTTGGTTTAACAGAGCATCTACCGCGTGGGGAACTAACACCAGCAATTTATGTGACAAAACTATTCCCTCACTCTGCCGTATAGCCACTGCTGTTGCTGCAACTGCTCGAAAACACTCAGGTAATCCTCGTGCTACGGGGTCAAGTATTGCCGAAAAATACGCGCAGGGCCTCTGTTTATCCTCGTGTGTCTGCACTAGGACTGACAATGCACACCCATCCTTCTCGTGTACGTACAATGTGAAAATCTTTGTATAGTCTGGTGTACCTAACACTGGTGCAGAACAAAGAGCTTGTCTCAATTGTTCGAACGCATTCTGACATTCATCTGTCCATTCAAGGGGCATTGGTGTAGTTTTTGACAATAACGCTAACAAAGGTTTTATAATGTGTGAAAATCCTATTATCCACTGTCTACAAAAAGACGTTAAACCTATGAAAGCACGCACATCTCTCTGGGTGCAAAGGACTGGTGTATCTATTATCGCTTGAATTCGATCAGATGTTAATGCACGCCCCTCCTTAGACAAAAGATGACCGAGGTAGGTCGCCTTTGGTCTACAGTATTGGAGTTTCTTCCTAGATATCTTATGATTATTCTGGGCAAGAAAGGAGAGCAAAGCAAGAGTACTCTCCTCACACTGTGCACGCGTGTCTGCAGCAAGTAGAATGTTGTCAACATATTGGATGAGAGCCACTCCAGATTGCAAATCGAAAGAATCAAGCTGTCTTTTTAAAGCTTTGCTATAGATGCTAGGACTTTCTGTATAACCTTGAGGAACTCAACAAAATCTATACGATTTATTATTTAATGTGAAGCCAAATAGATATCTGCTATCGGGATGGATGGGAATGGAAAAGAAGGCATTTTTTAGGTCAATCGCGGTAAACGTGGTGGCAGTGGGCGGAATCAGAGTAAGTAAGGTGGTAATATCAGACACCACCGGGGACTGGGGCACTACAATCATATTAATTTCCCTCAAATCAATAATAAATCGATAGACCCTGTCATCTGTATCTGTATCTTTAAGATCGGAAGAATCGGGCTGTTACAGACATTATAGGGAACTTCCTCCACTACTCCTGCAATAATCAAGTCGTGTACAATGTGAGTTAAGGCAATTTCACCTTCCCTAGACATTTTATATTGCGGCACACGCGGCAGAGACACTCCCTCCTTAACAGTTATAGGAATAGGAGGAATAAGCATCTGTCCCACATCCGTATCCGAAGTAGCCCATAACGTTTGTGGGAGGGATGCCAGCGCTTCAATTTCCTGCATAGTACACAATCTCTCTACATCTGGGTAATTATCATTCAAAATAACCCGCACTCCTTCAGGAGCGCAGCGTATTGTTGCTCGGAAATATTTAAGCAAATCTATTCCCATAATATTGTCTGGAGTATTCGGCGACAATACAAATGGGCATGGACCAAAGAATCTATCAATGTAAAATGTAAGGGGTTGTGACAATGGGCTAAGAGAGGGTGTTCCATCAAACCCTATGGATGTAATCGTTTCGCCAGACAGGGGAGCCCTTGGAACCAAGTTTTTAGACAGAGCACTATGAGTAGCTCCTGTATCCACCAGGAACTGATCAGTAGAACCCAAAACGCCCGCTGATACATATGGACCTCTTTGATCTACTGGTACTTCAATCGATTCCACACCCCATCCTACGCTATCCTATGCATGCACATAGTCCTGAAACTCCACATTCTCACCCTCCGATATGTGATACTGGTTCAGTCGATCAAAAGTATTACGATCATCCTGACCACGACCCTTTGCCTCAAACCTGCCACGATCACTTGCTCCGCCCCTCACTCCTGAATAACTATTCCGTGTCCTTCCACCACCTCGACCACGCTGATTACGTTGTTCACGGAGCACCGGACAATCTGAGGCCCAATGTCCAAACTCTTTACAGTATGCACACTGATCCTCAGCAATGTCGGTACGACCAAAAGACGCACCATACGTTCCACGCCTGCCTCTATCGTTCCCTCTCGGCTGTGTAGCACGAACCTGAGCCAACATCACCTTCGTCTTCAATTCTTTCGCTTTCTTATCAGTACTTTCTTTGGCCTCAAATTCCTGTCGCTCATAATACTGAGCCATAGTCAATAAGGACGCAGGGGTCGCCGTGGTCCAGGAACTTTCACTAGTCTGTAAACGCTTTGCAATCTCCGGCAGGAGATTAGCCACATACTTGTCGACAAACAAGTGCCTACCCGTATCATCTTTTAATAATTGCCCACTGTAATCATGAAATGCTTCCTCAAAACGCGAAAAGAAGTCAGAAACCAATTTATCTTGTTTCTGTTTGCAAGAAGCTAACATAGTCCAATCAATCTTTTTAGGGGGGACAAGCGTTTTTAATTTGTTTAAGATAGCCGTCGGAAGATCTAAGATTAATTGACACGGCTTACATGCAGGCTCCCTATCTAAATCGGCTTGGCCTAAAGTTTTCCAATCCGCTCCCAAGGTCGCTTGATCATCGAACTTACGAATTGCTCTCCACATATCAGGGGGCAATATCATCCCAAAGAAAAGATCAATATCAACTAACGTCATAACACACGAAGAAATAGCCCCTTCCACTCCTTCATAGAAAGCTGCCGGATTCTTACGGGGATCAGGCAAAGCACTTTTCAGTGCCATAACATCTGCTCTATTCCAAGGTGTATAAACCCAATTATATACGAAATAACCCTTGGCATTTCCAGACAATTTATCGTCACTTGTACCTTGCCCTTTAGGAGGAACGTACAAAGGTGCAGCTTCACGCATAGGCATAACATGAATCGTAGAATTCTTATCTGCTCCAAAGATAGAACACTCTTTGGATATCTCCGTCGACCCCGGCGCAGGCACATCTGATGCTTTTCGTGCTTCCCGTAATCTTGACGCCTCATCCCGTAGCTGGACCAACCGATGGAAAAACCGATCCGCATCTGCAATAACAAATAAACCTTTACGCATATTCTCCATATTGACCGATGTATCCTTAGGCTCTACATCAGTTGAACTTTTCCTAAATCGTTCTACAACTTCATCTCCAAACTGATTCAAAAAATACAACCGTTCTCGTTCAGACCACCTACTCATTTGGTCATTAACCTCTGACATAGTTATTTTATTCAAGTTAAATTTACGAGCAAAACTACGCAGTTCCGCAGCCTCACTGGCACTTAACCTCACGCGACTACCCCCTTGACCATCTCCGTCCGAATCCTCATCTGGGGCCGTAGGTGAAACATACGGAGGCGGGCAACGAAAAATCATCAACTTCATTAGTAAGGACAGGGTAAAGAGGACGTCGAATAGGGAATTGACCGTTTGTTTGCAAATTACGTTCCCGTACCTCCCTCTCTCTTTTCCTGTAACTCCTTCTCCTCCAGCTGTAAAGCCTTATCCTGAGCAGCCTTCCGCTGCTCTTTGTCCGCCAAGGCTATTTCACGCTTCATTCATTCACGCACCGCTTTCTCCCACATTCGTGCACAATCAAACATATCTTGTCTAGACCTACGCTGAAACAAACATTGCTCCACATACTGAACCTTTCGTAAATCAAATGACCCATGTAGTGGCCATTGCAATTCGGGATTAAATTTTGTGTACTTATGCCACAATTTACTGTATAGAATAGGGGGAAGGCCGAATTTTATATACATTTCTCGATTAGGAGTCCCCTCTGGGGGAGCCGGCTGAGATTCATTTAATCAATAATTGGTACCTTTTCCAAGACAGCACATTCCTCGGAGTGTGCTTAAAACAGGCATGTCAAAAATATACTTCACACAAATGTGCCGTTCAAAAAAAAAAACAATTTTTAGAGAAATATCTCTACATGCCCGCCTATGTGAAGTGCACTGCACATATAATTCAAATCATAGAACCAAAGGTAAATGTAAATGGTAAATGTTGTATACTTGTAAAGCGCACAGCTGCCCCAGCAAAGGGGCGTCCCGGCGCCGTATACCACTGGGGAACCCGTCCTGGCTTTCCCTGTGGGATGGTCCCTACTGGGAATCTCCAAGGTGGAGCCAGGCATCCCCGGCGTTGATGGGGCCGTTGTGGAGATTAGGCAAGCTAATGCCCAGAGTTGCCGAGTGGGACCCCAGGTTAGATTAGGCACCGAGGCGAGAATTGTCGAGTCCGCTGACCGACTTCTGCTCCCGGGTCTTCCGCCTCTAACCAGTGAGCCACACCACTCCACGTTAGCTAACTCAAAACATATTCAAAAAGCCACAGTAAGCGTCCATAGACTATCTTACCAATCACAAGCTTACCAAATTCTCAGATATCCAGATTCCAACTGCTTTGTTCTTTAATCGAATCAGCCAAACCGGCACTGTACGACAACTCAAGCGAGCAGGATCTCAGTCGAGGACCAGCGCCACCTGGAAGGTCAGATCAGAAGGAAAGGAAGAAAACACCATGGGTGCCAAGACTCGGGTCACTCAGTGGCAGCGTACGCGTCCATGGCGAGTTTCCAATCCTTCGTCACGACCTCTCCTTCGGGCATCCGAGTCGCCGCTACACCATAAAAAGATGTTTATACGGAAACTGGAAAATGCAAAAGACAAGTTTATTAAGACCCCATGGGGTGGTGGTACATTCCTACAGCACCCTTCGGTAATGCAAGAAGTATCACACCGAACATCGGTGCGAGACATCTTTTATACAGTTTTACAGCAATAAAAGAGTAGGCGGAACACATTTGCTCAGTTTTAGGTACATATATGGTCATTTTTGGAACACAGCCAAGGAGTTATAACATCACTGGTCAGTTTGGAGCGACATTCCTAAGTGATTACTGTCCACTAGTACAGAGGGTATAACTGCGCATGTGTGAGCTTGACCAGTACTAAAAATAGCCTGTTGCTGGGCAAATTCGAGTGGTCAGTGGTACAGAGAAAGGACAAAAGGGTATGCTGGCCACGAGGCGACGCATTCATATAAAATGGCCGCCAGTGTATTCAAAATGGCTTCTGACCACCATAGTCAATTTATGGGTAAATGCGTGTAGCAAAGCTTAACACTAACCCAATCATCATCAAATTACGACAGCCCCAAAAAACCCTAATTTTTTCCTTTTTTTTTTGCTCCATTTGAGCCATTTTCAATTCCCTGTTTTTTGTTTCTCCCCATAAAAAATACAAAGAAAAATATTAAACTGTTCAGAAAAGCCCAAAAAAGTACAAAATGGTAAAAAAAAATAAAAAAAATATAAAACAAAAAGAAGAAAAAAAACAGTTCTTTTCAGAACTGCCTCCAATTTATAAAAAAAGGCTACATTTTTTAAAAACTGTCATTCTTTTTTCCCCATGGTGCGCTCCCCGGTACGCTCCCCGGTGCGCATACCGGGCTCTCCCCCCGCGAAAATTAAAAAATATATATATATTTTTTGGCCTATATGAGCCTCCTAAACCCCCCTCAGAAAACCTAGGGGGTCAGGGGCTGTCTACTGTGCCCCCTTCTACCCATTCCCAACGTTGTTTATCCTCCATCTTGTGTCTCAATTGTACCGAAACACAAAATGGAGAACTCCCGTAGCGCTGCCGTGCGCGTACCGGAACGCGCACCAGTAAGCGCTCCCTAAAAAAATGTGGGAAGCTAATTTTCATAAAAACCACTGGAGACACTTTCACCAAATATAGAATAGGCCCTACTACATAGCAGTCCCTACAATTTACCCAAATGTGGTGGTATTCCATTGAGCCATTTAGGCTGTAGCCCTGTCTAAATATCCTGAGGTAAACTACATGACAAAAACACATATGAAACTGTTTAAATTTACAACCAATTAAAATGTTACTTACATTTTGTATTTTATGTGCTGACATTTGATTGGTTAAGTACATGAATATATATGAAAAATGAGAGGGAAACACAGCCATTTTGACTAATACTACCTGAGGTACATTTGGAAAGAATTTTGACAGAAAACTTCAACTACTTTGAAAAAGGTAAGTTGTTAATTTGAAAGGAGAACTATGTTATGCACTTTAAGTTAATTTGGGAAAAAGTTTTCTGATAGTTATATTCTGTCCCTCTGTAAGAGTTAGAGATTGAGATAGACTTCTCTGTTATAATTATGGATTGAGTTAGGCTTCTCTGGTATAATTATAAATTTACTTAGGCTTCATCACATGCACTTTTTAATAGTTCTACTTCCTACCTAAAACCATACACTGCCCAAAAATGACTTCACTGTTAACTCAGAAGTACCTTTCTGAACTTAAACCCAACAGTGCCCTAACTGTACTGATATAGATATTTTGTATGCAATTTACAGAAAGAAAATGGAAGGAGAAAAACAATCAACTGTTATTTCTTTTGAAGTAAAGGTGGAAAATCCAGAAGAACAAAAAGATGAATTTAATTTCATGGATGACTCTTTCGACCAACAGTTACTAGAATCTTTGGAACAAATAGAATCATGTACTAATGATTATGAGTAAATTCTGGACAATATTATGTTAGAAGTTTTATTACATTTTGAAAAAGAATCAGAAGAATAAATTTATATTTAATAATTTTTAATTGTTTGAGACATTATTCATGTTAATATGTAATTCATGAAGTAGTACCAAAATGATTATATTATAAAGTGAGACTTATAGTATACTATGCAACTTTTTTGTGTTACATAGTAAGTTTACTCATAGTTACTACCTTTCTCCCACTATATTATCTCCAATGTGTATTTGACATCTCTTTTTCATCATAAGGGAGCAGGATAGATTACCCATGATCCCCTAGGACTTCTCAGGGAGTGCTTAAAGGATCTGTTTCTGCTTTCCTGACGGACTATGGTATGAATTCCATATACCACAATAACTTCTATAACAACGGTGTACATTAAATTTAAGTCTCTGCATTGGTACCTACATGTAGGTACTTAAATAAAATTTTAAAAAAACAACAAAAATAATTTTTTTTTAAAACAGCTACTTTTTAAAAAAAAAATCTGTCATTCTTTTTCCCCATGGTACGCTCCCCGGTGCGCGTACCGGGCGCTCCCCCCGTGAAAATCGCTTTTATAGCCCCCATATCATACCTAGGGGGTCAGGGGGGTCTACCCTGCCCCCTTATGGTCATTTCCCCCTTTGTTTTTGCCACCTCTTGTGTCTCAATCCTACCGAGACACAAGATGGCGGCCACTCCGGACTGTTTCGAATGTTTACAGACACCCGAGAGACAATCAGCTTTCCACGCGCGAACTTGCGTTGCGCGCTGGTACGATTTTTTTGAACCTAAATTACTCAAAATCCTCTGGAGCACATTTCTTGAGACATAGCAAAGGCACATCGGGCTACCAGTCCCTACAATTTTGCCAAGTTTGGTGAAAATCCATTCAGCCGTTCGGGCTAAAAGTGAGTCCAACCGCCCTATGGAAATTAACATGGGGAAAACACGTTTTGGGACCCCCCTTTTATCTCGGCCCCCGCTTGACGAATTCCCCCCACATTTTCAGGGAAGGAGCGGGCCATCTTCTTTGAGAAATTCGCGAAGATTCGTCTACCGGCGCCAAAGTTATTCCCAATAGAATGTTGCGGATTTCCTATGGAAAGTAGATCCTAACTATAACTACCTACTGGCTATCGCCAGTGGGTAATATATATATACATATATATATGAAACAATCCCTGCTGCCTCTCGCCCGGAGCCCAGTGCTGGAAACCGCTGCGCAGGAAGAAGAGAGGAGACCTCAGGTGCAGTGAGCAATGTTTCTTTATTGTACCCTCGAGGAAGCGGCACACAGCATGACGTTTCGGCCTACACAGAGGCCTTGATCACATGACGCACGCTGGGAAAAAGGCAATTTTTAAAGTGCTAGTGCTAAGTGGGAATACAATCCGATTGGTAGGTTTTTGGTCACGTGTTGCACTTATCATAGACACGGACAACAGACTGTAAGTTACAGACATCACGGGATAATCCCAGAATTAGCGCCATGTTATAACTGTCATTACTATAACATTAAAGTGCAAATGCAATTACATAAATGTGTAAACAAAAAAGATCACTGGATAAATCCAAATGTCAAAACCGATATTGTTGTGCAAAGTGCGATGTGCGTCATGAGGATCATTCTCAATATATACACTATATACAATATGCATCCTGTACAAAAGTCATGTATAACACCCAATTTATGAGCTAGTATATACAAAATATATAAATAAATTCATAAATAATGTATCATAAATATATAAATATATATGTTAAAAACCATGACTGTACAGTATATTGCAAATAAATATACAGATAAACACAACATCATTGATGCGGGATGAGATCTATAGTAAACAAGAATAATGTCATAAGTATAAATGTTTTGGCCCTAATACCAAGATCGCAGCATCCCATTGTGAATGCACAAATTTTGTTTACACATACGTATTTACTGAGCTGGAAAGTTCACGGGCAGAGGAGATGTTGACCCCCCCCAAAAAGGAGGGGAAACCATCGCAGCCTCCGCCCTGTGACCATCCCCTGTGCTCAAGAATTGCCTGGATGGACCATACCTGAAACCAGATGTATCTATGTGACTAGTGAGAGATAAGAAGATTAACATGTGCACTTATTTTTATGTGATAATTTTCAAGTTTTTTTGTGACTCTGTGACATTGTTTTCTCCAACTCTTTCTCTGTAGAGCTCGCTGGATAGTTCATTTGAAAGTGAAAAAAGCTCTTAGTACATCCATGTGCAACCTAAGCCTAGGCTGCACTCCACTTAAGAACCATCCAATCCTCTAAGCTGTATACTGTTAAGAACAGAAATCTCAATGACAAGACAGACAGATACACCTAAATTGTCCATTCGGAAGCATCAGACTGCTCAACAGGGGAAGCAAAAGACAGTGCACGACAGTATAATATTGTCATAAACACGTGTAAAAATCTTCAGTGGAATTCAATCCCCCCGGAGCTCGGCAGTCCATTTCCACTATGTACCTGGTTTCTAACTTTCTCAGGGCCCCATCCCTATATCCTCCTCTCCTAAGAGGACCAACACAGTCAATAGCATAATAGCGCAACAGGGAACTGTCATTGTTATGGTGTTCCTTAAAGTGACGGGCCACCGGATATGCTGGATCACTGGTATTGATGGCCCTAATGTGCTGGAGTATCCTCTTGTGCACCTGCAATTTGGTACTGCCAACATAACGCAGGGCACACGGACACTCCAGCACATACACCACATATTCACTCTTACACGTGAGTTGTTGTTTTATTTTACGTGCCACAGAGGTGAATGGGATAGCATATTCGGTTTTATTCAATCCATGCTGACAAGCCTTGCAGGATGAACACCTCCTAAAGCCCTTACTTTTCCCTAACCAATTTTTACTGGTCAGGACTTCTGGGCTAGATTTTACTAGGGCATTCTGCATGGAATATGCTCGCCTGTATGTAATGGATGGGGTATTGGGTATTCTATCCCCTATCACTGGGTCACATTTCACTAGATTCCAATGCTTGGAAACTATTTTCCCCAGCGCTGCATGTTGCCTATTGAAGGCCCAAATCAATCTGACTGGTTGATCATTAGTGGTGATGGACTTTTTGTGGACCTTAGGCTCGAGGGCATGATTATGTGGAATGGCATTAGCTTTGATTATGGCTTTATCCACTATTGCAGCCTGATACCCCCTAGCCAGGAATCTGGACCTACTGGCTTGCTGAGCCAGGTTACACTGGGCTTCTGTACTGCTCAAACGACGTATACGCAACATTTCTCCATACGGAATGCTGCGTATAAGGTGAGCAGGGTGATGGCTGCTGGCGTGGAGAATCGTATTTCCAGCCGTCTCCTTACGATACAACCTCGTTTCTAGATTTGTTGCTCCTGGTGTGACTGTCATGTCAAGGAAATGCACCTGATCCCTGCTGATGGTAGAGGTAAAGTGCAGATTGTAATCATTCTTATTGATGCGGTCAACAAAGTGCTCAGCCTCCTGGTGAGTGCCCTTCCAGACCAGGAACACATCGTCTATATAACGATACCACCTAACAATAGATTGTCTGGAAATGTCAGCGTGCGTGCCATGGAGAACCTGCCTCTCCCAGTAGCCCATGTGAAGACAGGCATAACTGGGAGAGAAACAGGCCCCCATGGCCACACCCCTGACCTGCTGGTAATATCTATTGTTAAACATAAAAAAATTGTGTTGTAAACAAAATGAGATCATTGAAAGTAACATGCGGTTATGGTCAGCCATGATTATAGGTCGCAATCCTAGGTAGAATTCTATGGCTCTCAGTCCGTCTTGGTGATTAATACTGGTATATAAAGACGTGACATCTAATGTAATGAGCCACAGATCCATACCCCACTCTATATCCTGTATCTTTCTTACAAAATCATTGGAATCTTGCACATATGATGGTAACTCCTGAACAAATTCCTGCAAGAAAGAGTCCACATACACTGTTGTTTTCTCTAATAAACCCCCGCACGCTGCGATTATCGGTCTTCCCGGGGGTTTACTTGGATTCTTGTGGATCTTCGGAATGAGGTATAGGACTGGCATGACTGGATGGTTATTCTTTAGATATTTCAGCTCATCCATGCTCAGTAGGCCAAAGGACCTCCACCCCATGAGCAAAGAGTGGAAGTCTTCCTGAGCTTTTTTGACCAATGAAATGTCACTATGTCTATAGCAGTTCAGATCATTCAGTTGGGAGAGAGCTTCTTCTAGATATAGTTTTCGTGGCCACAAAACTATGTTCCCACCCTTGTCAGCCTGTCTGACAATGACATTTTCATTGGCCTGAATTTTTTGGATGAGACGCATGTATTGATCATTTTGTGTAAATTTTTTCCGTTTAGAATTGAGCACCTTGGAGTGTAGTGACTTAATGTCTTTGACAACTGCATCGTGGAAAATGTCCAAATTATCATAAATCATCACAGGTGTGAACGTTGAGCGCGGTTTGAAAGACGTTAGTCCCCCCACCCTGCTGGGCTCACCTCCAGATGTAGTTTGTGATGATGACTGCTCCGATCTGAGAGACTCTAGGGCTTCCAAGCCAGGCAAGTCACGGGCTTGTAATCCCTCTTCTCCAGCTTCAACCCGCGTGGCACTGCTGCGGGTTTTTCCTCCAGCAAAGTGTTTCTGTAGCTTGATTTTGCGGACAAATTTGTAAAGATCAATTCTTGTGTCCGCATAATTCAGATCGCATGGAGGACAAAATGTGAGACCTTTAGATAGGATATTGAGCTCAGAATCGGACAGGACCATGTCCGTCAAGTTGATGATGGAGGGGGCAACGTCCTTAGCTCCAGATAATAGGTTCACTTCCTGTTCCATCTCTTTGCACTCTTTTTCTTCCTCTTCTGCTGATTTGGCTCTTGCTCTGGATCTGGCCTTGCGACGTTGGTAGCGTTTTGCGTTGATTTTTTTGTTCCTGAGCGCGACTGCGTTCTCGGGCGTAGGGTCCCTCTCCAGTCTTTCCTCACACAGTCCAATTCCTCTGCTGGCGTGAGCTTTGTAAACCCCAATTGCCTTCCAGATTGTGCAGAATTGGAGTCTGAGTCGCTATTCATACTTGAACTCAAGTTGGACTCCGAGGAGTCATCCTGCTGTGCTGTTCCCTGTGATTGGTTAGGGCGATCCGCGGTGCCTGCAATTTTTTAGCCCCGTGAGGCTTTGATGGCGTCATATTTTTTCGCAAAGGTGAAAATGCGACCTTCCGCATAATCTGCCTTATCGCGTTGGAATTTCCAGGCTTTCCTTTTGCTGATGGATTCTTCTTCCTTCTGTATCCTCGCCATCATATCGCCTCTACGTTTGATACACTCATTTGGACAGTCCACACTGGCTGCTTCGATGACCAGATTAAGATCCTCAATCTTTGCCTGTGTTTTCAACCGGTCACTCTCCGCATAGCGGACCAGTATTTGTACTAGTTTGCGTGACGATTCTAAATTGCAGTCGGCCCATTCACGGAGCATTTCCGGATCTGGATCCTCATAACTTGGGGCCAACATGACCCGCAAACCACGCGGTATCCTATTTACTTCCAAATAGCGACTCAGTGAACGGTGCTCCCACCATTTGGAGAGTTCCCTTTTCATCAACTTTTCCAGTTTTTTAAAATGGTCACGAATGCTCACAACTTCATCTGCCGGTGCATTAGAGGCGGATGGTTCAGCTGACCCCCCAGCCGGGGAGTCATCAAACGCATTTAGCGCTGCCTGTTCCCTCGCTTTTAGTGCGTCTGCCGACATGCCGCTTCCTCTCAGTCAATATTGCGCGTGATGCGCTCTCACAGCTGTTTGGGCGAACGCTGCAAATGCAAGCCGCCGTACAGTCGCGCACACTCTCCCCTTACCGGTGTTTTCTTCTCCGTGCCGCTTCGCTGGTCACAGCCGAAGAATCTCAACCAAAGCAGAACGCTTGGCAGGCTCCACGTCGGGTTAACAAGCAGCACAGCGTTGGCAGTAACCGGGTGCTGGAACAATTACTCCCTAACGGGAGAGACAAACGACTTCCGGGTCAGCAGAGGTCTCGGCTTCCTGTTGTTCCGCCGCAAGCAAGGGGAGGGGTCATCCAAATACCGGCGAAGCACACTGCCGGTCTGGCAATATGAAACAATCCCTGCTGCCTCTCGCCCGGAGCCCAGTGCTGGAAACCGCTGCGCAGGAAGAAGAGAGGAGACCTCAGGTGCAGTGAGCAATGTTTCTTTATTGTACCCTCGAGGAAGCGGCACACAGCATGACGTTTCGGCCTACACAGAGGCCTTGATCACATGACGCACGCTGGGAAAAAGGCAATTTTTAAAGTGCTAGTGCTAAGTGGGAATACAATCCGATTGGTAGGTTTTTGGTCACGTGTTGCACTTATCATAGACACGGACAACAGACTGTAAGTTACAGACATCACGGGATAATCCCAGAATTAGCGCCATGTTATAACTGTCCATACTATAACATTAAAGTGCAAATGCAATTACATAAATGTGTAAACAAAAAAGATCACTGGATAAATCCAAATGTCAAAACCGATATTGTTGTGCAAAGTGCGATGTGCGTCATGAGGATCATTCTCAATATATACACTATATACAATATACATCCTGTACAAAAGTCATGTATAACACCCAATTTATGAGCTAGTATATACAAAATATATAAATAAATTCATAAATAATGTATCATAAATATATAAATATATATGTTAAAAACCATGACTGTACAGTATATTGCAAATAAATATACAGATAAACACAACATCATTGATGCGGGATGAGATCTATAGTAAACAAGAATAATGTCATAAGTATAAATGTTTTGGCCCTAATACCAAGATCGCAGCATCCCATTGTGAATGCACAAATTTTGTTTACACATACGTATATACTGAGCTGGAAAGTTCACGGGCAGAGGAGATGTTGACCCCCCCCAAAAAGGAGGGGAAACCATCACAGCCTCCGCCCTGTGACCATCCCCTGTGCTCAAGAATTGCCTGGATGGACCATACCTGAAACCAGATGTATCTATGTGACTAGTGAGAGATAAGAAGATTAACATGTGCACTTATTTTTATGTGATAATTTTCAAGTTTTTTTGTGACTCTGTGACATTGTTTTCTCCAACTCTTATTATATATATATATATATATATACACACATATATGTAGTAAGTACATTTGCTAAGTTTATAACTTCACCACACATGCCTTTGCGTTGTAAAGGCATACGTGGTAAAGTTATATGCGGGGTAATACTGCCGACTAATGGCTCATGCGTTGTAATTAATGCGGAGTCATGGTATGCGGCCCTATAGTTTGCGGAATAACGACACATATTCATTTTTGTAACATGAAGGACAAATGTTTCATGAGAAGAAGTGAGAGCGACTTCTTTTTGAGACAATAAAGCTCTTATTCTGTTCAACTTGTTGAACTCTGCTTTCAGGGTCGAGATATCAAGCCTCCCTACTCGCTGTGAAACAGTGACAATGTACGGAATTCCAGCCAACATCCCGCAGCAAGCTTCATTATTTGAAGGCAAATAGCTACCGTTAGCTAATAGTGTGAATGTTGGTACGATAGCTGTCACAGGAATTCCATTCATAATGCAAGCTAAATTAGGAGCCTCCACATTACACGCGTCGTGCAATGATACATTCTTGCATACGAGTGAATGATCACGTGTGGAAGTGCACTCCTCCCCTTTTAAGTAAACCTCTTAGCCATCCCTCAGACATCTGTATGAGAAGGGCAGAGACCAAACATCATGGAGAAAAGCGGTACCACGTGGTTCATATCTACCCAGGGCATAGTGTTTCATACATGAACTAAACTTAAACAGAGGAAAAGGCAATGTTATTAAACCTTGGATGAGCCACACAGCTGAATTAGAATCAGCTACAGAAAATGGTAATGGTTCTAATTTTTTTATATGCAATAGAGAATATGACGCATCCTTCATGGACATGAACTGTTGTTTTTCTGTTAAATTAAACGGTAAAAACACTGACGAAATATTAATTTAGTCCCAAGGCACTTTCCCAGATTTTAAAGTTTGTAAGGTCCATGCAAACTGCGTGATGGACCGCAATTGATTTTGGCCATGGAACAAAACAGAAACATAATCTTGCACAATATGCACAACAGATGAAACAATATTATCCAAGGTGTAAATCCTGGAAGAGAGTGTGTTAATGCTATTATCAATGACCGCAAGCACTTTTTCCAAATTAGCTTGGTCGATTGCTCTTAAACAGGAAGCAGCCTCAACCTGCGAGTTTCCAAACTTCATAGTAAACAGCACATATATATATCTTTTAGTTCTTCCACTCACAGGCCCCTATCAAAATTAGTTAAATCAACATTGTTGGTCAACAAAGATAAATGATGTTTAACAGACGAAAGGGTAGAATGTTTCAGCCAATTTTGACATAATTTCCCCACTGACTAGGTGTTAACTGAATGGGAAGTTTCAAAACGGGGATCAGTTCTTTTCTGTGTAAGGCCAGGGCAAAACCCATAAAGCTATGTTGACAAGAATCAGAACTTGTTGGCCACAACAGCCAACCCTCAGGATCCAGTGACAAAATTTTAAAGGAGGAGTTAGAAATTAAAGATTGTAATTCATCAAGGGACCTATCGGTATGATTGTTCCAATTAGGGTAAGCATGCAGATTAGGAATTGTAGGGGTATTCATGTGTTTTGAAGTGGCCAAACCAAGACAAGTTGTTTGTGAGATCATACTATTTAAAAACAACATGTGGCCCGGAATGAGACATGCTTGGTGTAAAGCTTCAGTGCCCTGCACCTGCCAGGGTCTAGAATCCCAAACAGATTTAGGATCTATGGTATCTTTCCATAGCTCGTAGCCACGCACTGCTAACTGATCCAAAAAGGATTTGGAATACAACAATTTTGTGTGAATAAGTCTCACTTTCGAATTTGATTTGTAATGTGATTTAAAATAAAATGAGCTCGGGTTAGACCGATCAAAGTCAGTAAAATATGTGAATTTATTCAAAAGGGTATTTGAGCTGCCTTCTGTGGGAGTAGGACAATGTTCCCATTGGGTGTAATTAACCATATTTCTAAATGTATTAGCCCTATGCAGAAAGTGATGGCCATAGTGTTGGTAACAGAACAAGTCGGCGTAGTTTGTGGAGTCTAAATATAAATCCTCAGCATCAAAGGCAGCATAATATTTCAAATCAGAAAAGAGAGCTTCAATGGCTTTGGCATCCCAATCATCAGAACGTATGTTTTGTTTCACAACATCCCCCATTGAAACACGAAGTACATTAGGAACATTAACCACCTCTGTGGGTCCATGAATTTGACATTTTACAGCATCTCATACAATCCCATCTAGAACAGGCTAGGCTGTGATGTTGACAAAAGTCTGGTCTCTTTTCATGATGTGTGATGAGGAGTGTGGGGCCAAAGTCCTATCAATTAATATGATTTTTGATCGTTCAGTTATATAGTGTCCATTTACCAGACGAAAAAATTCCATCCAAATCCAATCCAATTGACATGAACAAAAAAATGGAGTTGAGAACCAACCAGATGTAAGTCCAGGGTGGAACCAAAAAATGTCTTTTAAAACAAGTAACAAAAATAGAAAACCTCAATGGTACACTCGATGGTATAGAGTCAGAGTCAAAGGAAAAACATGACTGGTCACCTGGACTTGTCTACACACCAGGCAAAGACACATCCGTGGGATATGTACACTCAGTATCTTCATGTGGATCGCCAGCTAGGGGATTTAATAATGGATTAGTGACTGTGGACATCTCTATAGCAAGGTCAGGCCTATTGGTGTCAGCCAAGGCCAAAACAGAATTTCTCAGCATTGCTGGACAAGAGACAGCAGGAGTCATACTAAGAAGAATCGGCCACTCGTTGTAGTTTGAAATTGTCAATGGAGTCGTACCTGTTTCCCTGGAACGGGTGCATGATAAGAGGGGCTGAACTCCTTCTTGTTCTCCACCTTCTCACGGAGCCAGCTAACTACCGAAATCTGTAGATCAGCTTCAGCTCCAGATGTGGAGGGCAAGTGTTCCTTTGCAAGACTGTCTCGAGTCTCTTGTAGGTTCTCTAACACAGCAAAATGATTATCTACGTCAAAAGGTACAGCTGTCGCCGCCATGTCTAGACCATCAAGGTCCAGGACAAACATTTTTATGCCAAAGAGCATTTCGTATGGGGTCTGCCCACCCAGAGATCTTCTAGGAAGATTATTTGGTGCACCTAGTACCTAAAACCCTAGCTGTCAAAGATTGCTTTAAGTCACGGTTCATTCGCTCCACAAAAGAATTGCCCTCAGGCCAGAATGGAGAGAAAAATTTCACCTGCACCCCAAAAGACCCCATGGCTTCCTTGTATGCCTTAGAGGTGAACGCTGGACCCTGATCAGAATGGAAGGTGCCACATGCAAAAATTCCCACAAAGACATGCAAATCCCTGATGACAGTTTGAGCATCAGCACTCCTTTGTGGCCAAACCCATAGAAAACGTGTGCACGAATCCACTGCAACTAACATATACGTATACTCAGTATCAGAAGAAAAAGGTCAGCAGTGATCTAAATTAACACAACCAAGTGATCTATTAGATACGTACAGCTGAGTTTGTGGCGGCCGTGCAGCAGTTGAAGATTTAATCTGCTGACATACATAACAAGAAAGGACATATTCACAAGGTTATTTATACAATCCACGCCACCAGTAACACTGCTGTAAGATAGAGACATACGCTGAAACGCCGGCATCAGCCGAGGCTATGCCTTCATGAGCGGCTGTTATCAAGGGTAGCCTGTAGTCCGCGTCGGGAATCAGCCTGTCACAAACGTTGTTAATTCTCACATAAGGAACTTTATCAGGACTTAAATGATAAGAGTATTTAGAAGGGAAACCCTGAGGGTAATTATCACCGATCTCTGTAGCAGCTATAGCTGCCAAGATGTCATCATCAATGTTACTGCTGGACCTTGTAACTGCTGCTACTACATATGTTGCTACTGCGGTCTTTGCTGCTTCATCAGCAAGACTGTTACCAACAGCGTGTGCTCCTACACGCTGGTGACCAAGAATATGAATTACATTTACGAGAGGCAGACGCTCTTTAAGTTCTGCGACTCGAACCCATAGAATCTTGTGCTTAATTGTGCCACATTTGGAATCACGATAGTCATTCTGAGTCCAAAAGAATACATTTTTATTGAAGGACTGAACACAGTAATAAGAGTCACTCACAATTAAAGTAGTCACACGTGGGTCAGCAAACTCCAATGCAAGCACTAGAGCACACTTTGAGAAAGGTGTGTCAGGGCAAGCTTTGTTTTTTATAGTCTATTATGGAAAAATTCCAAGAACACAATGATTCATTTTTTTGTTTTAATAAAGGTGTTACTATATTCGTGATAGTACGCTAGAGCACAGCAGAGAGAGGCAAACGCCACGAGCCACAAGCGACGAGCAGTCACGAGGAGAGGGAGGCGAGAAACTCCGGCGAAACTCCGGCGAGAAGATCCAGTGAGAAGCCCCGGCGGTCTACAGTGGGTTTGAGAGCCGTAGAGACTTGGAGCCCCAGAGCTGTAACCAGAGCCATAGATGAGAAGCGGTGAGAAGCTCTGAGCACCACGAGGGGGGGAGCGCTGATCCTGACAGCTCTGAGCCCCGTGGGGGAGAGCAGTGATCCCGGTGGCTCTGAGCTCTGAACGCCGTGAAAGGAAGGGATTGGGTGCAGCGGTCACTGCGTGTGCTCCGCAAGAACCGTGAGTGATGTGAGCTCTGTGAGTGCCTCGGTTGTCTTGTCCCGATTCCGTCCCTGCTTCGCCCTTCGCCCTACCTCACGGCAAGACTTCACCACGGCATCGTGCTGCATCAAACCAACATCTTCGCTGTATTGACCGGTAGGAGGCCCAGCTGGGTATTGCGACTAAGCCAGGAGCAGGCAGTTGTAGCGGCTGGAGAACAATGGTGCCGGCGGTGAGCGGCCAGAGAGAGGGGAAGAAGCAGCGGCTGCAATGAGGCCCGGGACGGTAGCCCCATCAGTCCTGACACCCCTGACAGCCGCGAACTGGGAGCCGAATTGTAAAGAAAGGCGCTGGTGAAAAAAAAATTGATATTATCTTGACAACCAGGCACTGTGGTTGCTGGGGGACGCCGGTGGAAGCTCAGCTGACACTGGGCTGCGACCTGACCGCTCGCATACACCTCGAGCTTCACTTCCAAGGTGAGTGAGTTGAGGTGGGAGTAAAGGCCACATCAGCACTGCGGTGGGTGAGAGGGGTGTCTATTTAGCCATCCAGCATCTGCAAGTAGCAAACTAAACAGGCAAAAGCCGCAATAGCCGTAAATGCTGCAAATGTTAATCCCTCAAAATTACCAAAAGGATACCAAAGCAGGAGAAACAGGGACTATAGAGTAATACTATCAGCAGCAGAAGCCGTTAATTTTAATTTTTAAGCAGCAGGAGCAGTGAATACTAGCAGAGACAATAGAGTCTCTGGTTGATTAACCGGCAGGAGCCAACAAACCTCTTACAGGCATTTAGAGCTAAATTGTGTGTTTGACTGTACTACAGTGTGAATTAGCAGTCAGCGGTAGTATCAGTAAGCCCTAAGACCTAGATTTGATTTGATTTGATTTATCTATTTCTAAAGCGCACGAATGCCCGGAGGCGTCTTGGTGCTATGACATGTCCGTAGTCCTGAACTGGTCTTAGGTTTATGCAGTGAACAACCATGTTTTAATTTGCTTTCTGAACAAGTCCAAAGATGGGCTGTTTTTTATATCTAATGGTAGTTGATTCCATGTCCTTGCTGCATGGACGAAGAAACTTCTTCCCCCCCAGTTCGCTCATTTGAACTTGGGTATTGCTATCAGTTTTTGTTGGCCAGATCTAAGTAGTCTGGATGGTTCGTATTTCCTCAACTGCGTCTTTATAAAAAGAGGTCCTTTGCCCTGCAGGGCCTTATAGGTCAAACATAGTGATTTAAATTTGACTCTTTTGGCGACTGGAAGCCAATGAAGCGATGCTAATTTATGGCTGATGGACTGAAACTTTGGTATGTCCAGGATCAGTCTTGCTGCAGCATTTTGAAGGCGCTGCATCTTATCTATGATTTTTATTCTGGCTCCTGCATACAGTGCATTTCCGTAGTCCAGGCGGGATAATGCTAGAGCTGTGACTACCGTTTTACGTGCATCTTGGGGCAAATATGGTAGTATTTTTTTAATCATTTTTAGTATTAGCCAAAAAGAAGATGCCAGTTTGTTTACTTGGGCTTCGTATGCTAGCTTGGTGTCTATCATGAATCCCAAATCTTTCACCTTCTCCGAGGGGTCTGGGCATGTTCCCAGCTTGTCAGGCCACCAGTCAGGGGACCAGATGTCTGCATTACCTCCCAAAAACATCACCTCACTCTTTTCTCCATTGAGTTTAAGGCAATTTTGTTGCATCCAATGACTAACTTTTAACATGCAGTGTTGGAATTTGTCGGCTGTTACCTTTGTGTCTTTGTGTATGGATATGACGATTTGGGTATCGTCTGCGTACGAGATTGGTGTGAAGCCATTTTCCCTTATTACTTCTGCAAGGGGGGCCACGTACAAGTTATGTTATGTTATGTTATGTTATCTGATTCTTCTATAGCGCAACGGCTACTCCAGAAGGAGTGTCCCGGCGCTTTGGCGAAGAAGTCCTTAGGGAATGGCAACATAACTGCAAAACATAAGGAAAAGACGGGGGCTATCTGGTGAAGAGCCAAGTTTTTAATGCCTTTCTGAAAGACATCAGACTAGGGGACTGTCTGAGAGAAAGGGGAAGCTCATTCCAGGCACAGGGAGCCAAGTAGTGAAAAGAGCGACCGCCTTGTCTGGTGCGTTGGGCTTAATGATGAGCCCTGCGGGACACCACATGGTACCTCAAAGGAGTCTGATTTTGAGTTTCCTAGTTCCACTGTAAACTTTCTATCCTTCAGGTATGATGTGATGAGATTGCATGTAGATTCGCTTGCTCTAGCTTCTCTAATGCGGTTTATTAGAATCTCGTGGCTGACCGTGTCGAAGGCCACCGAGAGATCCAACAATACCAAGGCGGCCTTCTCCCCATTGTCCAGTACTTTCCTAAGTTCTTCAACTGCCATGAGGAGAGCTGTCTCTGTGCCGTGCCCTTCACGGAATCCGAATTGGGAATGGTCAAGCCAATTATTGTCCAATAGATATCGTGATAGCTGTTTATTTAGTAGTTTCTCTAATACTTTTGCGGCAAAAGGGATCCTAGCTATGGGTCTATAGTTGCTAGGGACCTCACAATCCAAGTTGGGTTTCTTCATGAGTGGTCTGATCCATATAGTTTTCCAATCGTTTGGAAATGTGTTAGTGTCTAAAATTATAGCAAACAGTTTTTGTAGTACCAGTCCTATTTGCTCTGAACGGCTTTGCATCACCTTAGGTGGACAAGGGTCTAAGGGGCTGCCCGAGTTAGTTACCATTATTTCTTTGCTAATTTGTTCCACTGTTGGTAGGGTCCAATGAAAAGATGGTGGACAGATGGATGGATTGGTTGGTTTTACAGCAATAATGGGGTCTCGAGTAGTTTTTTCTGCTTGATTATTTTTAAACAGCTCATAGACTGATGACACTTTACTTACAAAGAAGTGGCCTAGTGTGTTGCAGAAGTCGGATGATATATCCTCAGGGTTATTATTTTCAATTTTAGCAAGTTTTTTGACTACTGCAAATAGGTCTTTGCTTGATTTTTTTGATGCATTTATTTTCTGTACAAAGAATTTGCTTTTTTCTGCCCTAGTCATATTTTTGTAAGTAGCCAGTTCATTTTTATAGTCTTTTCTTAGTGTGGGGTCATAATGCGTTCTCCACTTTTTCTCTGCTCTTCTGCAGGTCTGTTTTTGTGTCTTCAAGGCGTCTGAGTACCAGGGTTGCGAAGGGGATTTTCTTTTAAATGTCACTCTTTTTTGAGGTACTGAAGTCTGGATTGCTGTTTTAAGCCAGTCATTAAATTGCGTACAGGCTGTGTTACAGTCGCTATCCAGAATTGGGTATGAAGACTTCAATGTTTCTACCAGCATGTGGGAGTTGACTTTAGACCAGTCAGGGTAGGTGGCTCTTTTTTGACTTTCGTTTGGTTTTCTCAGCTCCTCTGTAATTTCTAGTTGGAAAGAGACCAATTTATGATCTGTCCAGGCGATTGGGTGGACTTCCACCTTCATTAATTTTTGACATGAAGTAAAAATACCATCTAGAGTATATCCAGCTACATGCGTGTCTAGATGGACTTTTTGATCTAGGTCAAAATTGGCCATTGCATCTTTAAAGGCATTTACCTTGGGGTCTGAGGCTTTCTCAAGATGTAGGTTGAAATCTCCCAGAATTGTATAGTCTGGGTTCGTTACACTAGATTCTAGGAATGGGCTCAATGACTCAATGAGCGGTCTTTTGGCATTTGGAGGTCTATAAATTAGTAGTCCATTAAAAGTGTAGTTGTTAGTGATCTGGATTTGGAATGTCATAGTTTCACAGTCAGGGTGACTTCCTTTTTCAGAGCTCTTGACTCTGAAATTTTCTTTAGCTATAATCGCTCCTCCCCGTTTAATTTTTCTGTGTGCTCTGAAAAACGAGTATCTTTCAGGTATTGCCAAAGATATGTCGGCGTCTGATGCCTCGTCTGCCCAGGTTTCAGTTATAAATAGTACATCAATTTCGCGTTTTTCAATCATGTATGCAATATGGGTACTGTGTTTAACCATTGATCTAGCATTTATTAGCCCTGCCTTGATCGTAAGGTTCTTGATATTCTCTATGTTACATTGTGTTTGAGCTTTGTTGATATTTTTTATTGATGTGAATTCAAAAGTATTAGGGCAGCAGGGACATTGCTTACCTTCTTCCTTTAGGTCTATTGGCGGGCATGTTGCGCTATGTCTTAATGTCAGAATCTCCTGTGATGAGTATTTCCTAGGTTCGGTCTCTGTGTCTTTTTGGGCAGGGGGTCGGGTCCTGGGCTCTGTCCTGGCTTGGACGGGTGCAGACGGGCTTGCCTTAGGCGCGCCTTCGGCGCGCAAACGGCGCTCCCGCTGCGCTCGTCCGCTGCGCTTCCGGTGGCAACACATGATGTAGGCGTAGTAGGGGGGCGTGGCCTAATTAGTGGGCGTGTCCGAGGTCTCGCCTGGAGTGGCGTGTCAAGGATCGATGCAGCCGGCGCTTTGAAACGCTGCCCGGACTGATTTAGGTAGGCTTTAAGTACTGCACAGAGTATCTAACACACAAATATTCAACAATTAGTTAAAAAGGCTTTTAAAAAGATAGCGACGATAGAGAGCGGGCGGCTCTGTGACAAATTGACTGCCACGGAGGATTGAGCGAACAGGCACATATTTAACCAGGCAATTTATCTCTTATGCATAGGCTAATCATCGGCTGGTAGAGGTGGAAGTGCTAGCAGGCTGAACATACAGTCAGTGGAAATCAGGGGATAAGTGTTGCGTGGAATAGGACGTTTCCCCCCCCCTCCCTGATTAAAGCAGGATTATAACCCCGCTCAGAACTGTATATCCGCACCACAAGGAAGAAAAAAATAATTCCAAAAGCAAACGTCTAAATTGAAAGTAAAATGAGGTCTGGGAGATTCAGAAAACAACTGTATTGTATTGTATTGTAGTGTATTTATTATTTGTAACGCGCAACTGTCACCCTACGGGTATCCTGGCGCCCAAACAGGAAGTAGTCAGATGGTACTACAATACACTAGCTGTCAAGACATGTAGAACAGCCACCGGAACTATTAAATAAAGTCACGGGGATTAGACTTTGGCGAATAGCCATGTTTTCAGGCTCTTTCTGAAACCCAGTAGGGTGCCAATTTGTCTGATGTTCTGGGGAAGCTCGTTCCACAGCCTAGAGGCAGAGATGCAAAAGGCTCTGCCTCCCATCCTCGACCTCCTGATCCTGGTAGTAGCTGCCAGACTCTGGCTAGAGGAGCGCAGGGATCTGGAGGGCCTATACCAGGAGAGCCTTTCCTGTAGAGGGATAGGTCCCGTGTTGTGCAGGGCTCTGTACACAATACATAAGGATTTAAAAACAACTCTACTCCCGATTGGCAGCCAATGTAGATCTCTTAGCGCCAAAGTAGTGGAGGAGCTGTGAGGTCTTTTAAGTGCCAGCTTGGCCGCTATAGACTGGACCCTCTGGAGCCCCTGTAGGATGTATAGGGGGGCCCCTAGATATAGAGAGTTACAGTAGTCCAGTCTGGCCAGGATCACACTCCTAACTACTAATGGCCTGGACTCATCAGGCAGAAGGGGCAAAATCTGTCTGAGTGCTTTCAACAATCCAAAGCAGACACTGATGGTTTTATTGGTCTGAGAGGTCATTTGGAGATCCGCATCAAACAGTACCCCTAGATTGCGCACGGTTTTAACTGGGATACAAGGTTCAGCTCCCGGCGCAAGCCTGATCTCGTGGGAAGGTTGTTGCCTCAGTTTGGCTGACGGCAATAGACAACCTCTGTCTTCCCCTCATTAAACTGAAGGGAGTTTATGGTCAGCCACCTGGAGACCCTGCTCATACAGTTCTGAAATGCCTCAATGCTCACCGCCTGTCTTCCTTCTAAGGAGAACACCAGTTGTGTATCATCGGCATAGTTTATCAAATCTATGCCGAAGGATCTAATCATGGGGATCAGGGGCTGCAGATAAAGATTAAAGAGAATAGGGCTGATCGAGGAGCCCTGAGGTACTCTGAGACTGACCAGGGACTTGGGAGATGAAAAGGGTGCTAGGGTCACCACCTGTTGTCTACCTGTCAGATAGGATTGTATCCACCTCAGGGCCTTGCCCTTCACGCCCAGTTTTTCCATCCTACTTAGCAGCACTGCATGGCTAACCGTGTCGAATGCGGCCGACATGTCCAACAGCACCAGGACTGAGGAATTGCCATTGTCGGCTCGCATTTGAAGGGTGTCCAACATGGTTGCCAATGCAGTTTCTGTTCCGTGGCCTGGGCGGAAGCCAAATTGGTCCTTATCCAACAGGCAGTTGTCTTCCAGATATCCTGACAGGGACCTACTGACCACCTTTTCTACAATTTTTATCGGGTAGGGCAGGAGGGTTATGGGCCTAAAATGCGCCGGAATCGTAGGGTCCAGCGAAGGCTTTTTGAGCAGGGGAGTAACCACTGCCTGCTTCCATGCATCCGGCACTGTGCCTTCCTCAAGAGATTGGCGACAAATCTGATGCATCCAGGGGAACAGCTCTGGCCCATATTCCTTCCGGATCCTGTGCGCAAGGGGGTCTAGAGGTGACCCAGATGACACATTCTGGGCCAGACTGAAAAAGAGCTCCTCTGTAAGAGGGGTGAACTGATACAAAAAGCGGGAAAGCAAGGTGGAAAGAAAGCAAAGGAGTGCGATGGCTCACCGGAAAAAATTCAAGAAAAAATAAGCCCCTTAATTCCCTTACAATATTCAATATTCGGAAAACCGGCTACCAACAGAAAATACATGTTTTTAAAAGATCCCACGACAGCCATTTTCTCAGAAACAGGCCAACTGGAGGGTCTTCCGAACCCATTAACACCTCATAAAAATCACTTAAGATCCGAGAATAACAACTTGAAGAACAAAGAAACTCGGAATAATAGTCACTTAGTCATCCAAGCTCAAGTTCACGCTACTGACTTCTCTGACTACTCACATTCAACACCAAAATCAGCATTACATTTAATACCATTCAAACAAATGTCAGAAGAGATACATTTGGAAATTTCGGATACCCTCAAATCTGCAAGGACTAAACAAAACAATTCATGGTTACACTCAATTTCATTAACAAACAATACGGATCTCCTGCAGGGTCTGGAAGTTGAAAATACAAATGTCCTAGAGAAAAGAAAGAGTAAAGAATCAATAGAAAAAAGGTTAGAGCCCACGCATCCAAATATTGAAATATCAAGTACACTGGAGCAGCCAATCCAATCTCAGAGCCTAACAAATTACAATACAAAAAAAGATGATCAAGAACAGTCGGTTCGGCTGCATCAAAATACTAACAAAATAATTCTTACACAGAATAACAGCCTAACAGCAGATAAAGTTGCGGAACAAGGAAAAAATGAAGATAATAGTGGAGATACGCCCGCATCGGAAACAAAAGGAGGGACTCAGCAATCAGCATACTCATCACTACTTAAAGTGTTGGAAACCACAATAATAGTCCTTAATATGCAGTCTGATAAGCTAGATACACAGATCAACCTCATGAATATAATAGCCTCATATATCGTAGGAATTAGCACGAAACTGGAAACACTAGCTGATCTAACAATGAAAGACCGAGAAATAAAAACAGTACTAAGCAAAGATTGTGTATGTGGCCCAATAATTGATAAGCTAAGCAACGTTCCAGCGATTTTAACTAGTATTCTAAATGATAGGAAAAAGATTAATGATGTGGGGGGAACAACAAATTGTCTAACAAAAATCTCAGAATCAAACCCACAAAGTTCTATCACCGGTGATACAAATGCACCGACCACGGCAGAAACTCCAATGATTTGTACTAATATCGAAAGTCCCAATTATATTACAGGTAATTCTGGGAAGGATATACCAAAGATGAGCAGCGATGGGCTCGGGATCATAGAAAAAAACCCATCCCATGTAAACGGTGAGCAGCTTTTACAAGAAGGCCAAGGCAAGATAGAGAAATGCCGGCAAACCAAGAGACAGAGAAAAAGAGCAAGGAAATCCAGAAAGAATAATCCCAACGTAATACAAGAAATGAGTACCAGTAGGAAATGGTTCCCTATATTTGAAACCAAAAAAGTCAACATAGATCCAGAAATGCAAGGTATACAAATAGATCAAAGAGCTATAGTAGAGGAAGAGTGTCAACAAGGAGATCTTACCTAATTGACGTCATTAAGTCATAGTATACAAACAGATGAATCATGTAATATGATGCAGATAAATCAACATCAAATCCTATGCGCATCGAAACGAACCCTCGCAAAGCGATTAACCACTAGCAGGAAAAATCTGGCGCAAACAACGGGCAGCTCAGAGATGGAGCAAAGATATCCCCCACATGAGATGGAAAAGAAGGAAAATTATACAACCAGAATCAATAACACAGCAGGGGATTTCTCAGGAAAGAAACAAAGAGAGACAGTAGAACAGACTCAAGAGAAGCGACCTTTGGGTTGTAGGAGTAATGCCGTGGAAAGAAAAGGCACCACAGAGCCGGAGCAAAGAAATTTCCCAAAAGAAGAGGTGTCGAAGGAATATTGATAATTAAAATCAATACACAAATAGTTGATAGATTTGGAAGTAATCAAAGGGAAGTATCAGGACTTAGCCCAATGAATCAATCAACTGATGATCAGAATAACCAAGGGCAAATAAAGGGCATTACTGAGAAGGAGCACACAATACCTTCGGTAGAAGATGTACCTAAGGAAAACATTATAATTAAAATCACCAAGCGGGCAGTTGACAGACATGGAACCAGTCAAAGAGAGGTACTTCAACGCGCTGAACCAAGAGTCAAACATCTGAACAATAATCGAGAAAATAGTTGTAATAAACAGATCATATTGACCCCTCACTATATTTCTCTGGGGCAACAAGACCTCCTCAATAGAGGGAATTTATTAAAACTAATAGCTAAAATTCCTACCTTAATGCATTTGACTACCTCTGATTTGCTGTCAATTGAATTTCTCAAGAAAGAAGAGAATAGTAGTATGGAAAAACATTATCAACCTGGAAAAATGAAGACATTGTAGCACTAATAATGAATGCCAAACTGTTTGAAAGTTGGGGTATCACAATGACAAGACCAATAAAGAGACAATATCCCTCACCCCTACTAACCGAGCCAAAGATTTTAAAAAAAGAACTACAGAACGTACCTGCGTATTCAGTACTCCATAACGTAAGAGGAAAAACAAACACCGCCAAAGATGCCACAGAGAGTTCTACTATACAACAAGATGGTAATAAATGGAATTGGATGGCCACAGCCTTAAATGTTCGGAATATGGAATGACTTGCCACAAAGGGCAAAAGCACCATCAACAGTACCATAAAGTTTCTATCGTGGAATATTGCCGGTGCCAAAAAAGGAATTAGAGGAAGATACAGCCCCAGCATATTGGGAGCACTATGACATCATCACCCTGCAAGAAACATGGATGATGGAGTGTAAGGATGTAGCTAACTATACACTCCACCAAGTAAAGGCAACTAGAACACACAATTATGGTAGGCCGAAGGGTGGCTTAGCAACTTATATATCAACCGCTCTAAATATTAATACAGAACAATTACTGAGTACGGCATCTGATCAACAAGTAATTAAAATGGTACAGGGGCATAAATATCAAACAGCAGTAATTTTAATAAATCTTTACATTCATCCAAATGCAAGGAAAAAAAGGCAAAGTCCGAAAAATTATTGTCACTAGTCCCTCTATAAGGTTTGATAATCCAGAATGGCAGATAAGAAAAACTGGCGATTTTAATTCATATTTAATCCATACACCAGATGATTATGATCAGCTGATAGCAGACAACGAGCAATGGTCAGTTCCTCCACAAGCATCCGCATTAATAAAGAGACAGGACTTAAAGGGGCAACAGCTGGTCCAGACACTAGAATATTTAGGCCTTTGAGTCCTAAATGGCAGAACAAAAGAGGACACTCCTCCGCGGTGGACCTATCAGGGTGTTCACGGGCAGTCAATTCTAGATTATACAATTACACCTCTTCCTTTACTTGCACGCGTGACGAAATATAAGATCAAATATTCCACCCGAAGTGATCATGCATATCAGGCATTTGAATTGGAAATAGGTCATCAAAAACACCGTGCGGCGCCCGTTGAGTTGGGTCAGTTGCCAACAACAAACCTCAAAAGAATTTGATGGCCAGCAGAAACCCTACCTGAACTATCAGCATTAGCAAAAGATATAGTTGAAGCCAAGAATACAACAGGCAAAAACACAGTAGAGCGCTGGTCTATTTTTGCGAAAACACTATTGCTTCAGGCACCAAAAATTAACTACGCACAGACTAGCAGGCTCAAGCCCGAAACAAACATGTCTAGGAAAGCCTACTTGTTAAGAAAAGAACTGAGAAAGATGGTGAGAAAAAACAATACACAGAAAATCCCAAAGCACACATGGCGGGATATAAGGATCACCAAGAGGCAGTATAAAATACAAATCTGGAAGGATCATAAAGTACAACAGGAAATCCTCTGGACGAAATGGAAAGGGGCGACCACTCGGTCCCCCCGAACGTATGGTAGGGGGCCCGGATCCCCCCGGGAAACCATTTTGGGCGGGGGGTGTGTCACGGCTGGTATGCCCGAAGCGGCGTAGCCGAGGCGCGCCTTTTCCCGCCAAAGAAGGGTTGTCCTAGACACCTACACCGTTGGCCACGCCCCGTAGGCGTACCAGAGGAGGGTACACGCCCTCCCGAAGAGGAATAAAAGGAGCAGCAATCCGAAGAAGCATCCTCTTGTTCCTGTGCTAGGAAACTGCACCCTCTCGTTGCACGTGAGCCCTCAACGGAACAAGGAGCAATTTTGAGAACTTGTAATTTTTTGCGTTTCTCTTTCAGGACTTCGAGCCTAAGGGTCCAGAACCGTGTTGAGCAACAGGGATCGAATATCCGTTGAACAATGCCTGGCAGGAAGGCGGGAAAGAAGTCTGGGACTGACCAGATGCTTCGAATGCTGATGAAAGATATGGCAAGTATGAAGAAGCAGATGGCGGCGATGAATAATACGGGTAGACCGAAGAAAGTTATAGGCCCTGCATTGCCGGGAGTTGTCCCCGCGGGGCGAGGGAAAAGGGTCAAGAATAGGACGGCAGGGGAAGAGCTCCCGGTTCCCGAGGTACCCCCAGCAAGCCCGGTCATTCCAGTCGAGGCCCCGGTACCGATCCCAGACGCGGGTCAACTGATCCCGGTTGTTGTTACGCCCGCCAGCGAGGAGGACATGCCCCCCGAATTGGCCGCCCAGTTGGCCGCATGGCTTGGCAAAAAGACAGGGGGTGCTACGGCACCGGCAGACACGGCGATAGAGGCCAAGTTACTAATAAAGCAGTTGCGGCAGTCGCGAGATGCCGCAAAGGCGAATCTCCCTTTTGTCCCCCCACAGGTGACCCCAGGAGGACCGGCAGCTGGTATCGAAAAAACGGCGGGAACAGCAATGGAGCCGGGTAAGCAAGCATTGCCGATGGCAAGGGAGGGGTCTTTGCCCTCAAGACGGGAGAAGGTGGTCCAGCATATACTGTTGGCCACGAAAGAATTGATATGGGCTGATAAGTACGTGAATATGTTTTCCTTGTTAACCGACCATCGCGAGATGGAGTATGTTAAGACACAAAAAGATTTGTGGCACCCGAGTGTATGGCGAGCAAAGATGGCGGGATTCAGGGTTGACGAGACAATCTCTAATTGGGCAAGGGCCTTTGCGATGTTTTCTGCAATTATTGGGGAACGTAAGCCCGAGGTTTTGACCGAATTGTCCTGCTATCAGGCACGAATAATGGATTTTTATAAGACATATGAAGGCGATGAATGGATAGGTTACGATATGAAGTTTCGTAAGGCCAAGGAGTTTGATTAATCTCTGACGTGGGATTGTCTCGACTCGATCTCTTGGCAGAAACAGCTCCTGCCGGGCGCGACGAAGTCGTCGTCGCTTGGCG
The DNA here is from genome assembly GCF_964263255.1 of Lissotriton vulgaris. NCBI lineage: Eukaryota > Metazoa > Chordata > Amphibia > Caudata > Salamandridae > Lissotriton > Lissotriton vulgaris. Next base: position 129,897,109 of record NC_141685.1, read on the forward strand.
GGAATGGGTCCGGGCCTTCCCGCCGTCAGCCTGCGGCGCCCTTTCGTGCGGGCCCCGCTGGTGACCACCAACCAAGGAATGGAGGGAATGGGGGTAAGAAAGGGGTCTGTTGGAATTTTAACAGGGGCAAGTGCACGAGGCCACAAGGGACATGTAAGTTCAGAGATGAGTGTGCAGGTTGCGGAAATTCTTCACACCCCGAGAGTTCGTGCAGAGCCAAGAATGGTGATGCAGGGGGTAGAGGGGGGGCCAAGCAGGTCTGATGGGGACCATGGTGTACCGCTACCTACCCCCGTAGATATCATGGCAATGATCCCCTGGCTAAACGAATACCCTGATCATGTCTCCGCTGGGGTGTTGAGGAACGGCTTCTTGTATGGTTTCCACATTCCGGCGGGGGATTTTCGTGGGGAATCACTGTGTAGAAACCAACTGTCGGCTCAGCATAATCCAGCGGTGGTAGAAAGGAAGATTGCAAAGGAGGTTGCCCTTGGCCGGGTTGCTGGCCCATATAGGCACCCACCAGTAACTAATTTCATCTGTTCCCCGTTGGGAGTAGTCCCCAAGAAGGACCCGGGGGAGTTTAGGCTGATCCATAACTTGTCAGCTCCAAGGGGTCTTTCAGTGAACGATGCGATTGACCCGGGAGTTTGTTCGGTGCGGTAAACATCCTTCGACGATGCCGTCGCCATGTTGAATCGCCTGGGGCCCGGAGCGCTGATGGCAAAGTCAGATATTGAGTCAGCGTTCCGGTTGCTCCCGGTACACCCACGGGATCAGCGTCTGTTAGGCTTTGTGTTCCAAGGATGGTACTACATGGATAGATGTACGCCAATGGGTTGCTCCATCTCTTGTGCTTATTTTGAGAAATTCAGTTGTTTTCTGCAATGGGCGTTCACCAAAGCCACTGGCCATACCCAGGTTATGCATTACCTAGATGATTTTTTGTTCTTGGGGGCAGCCGGCGGCACACAATGTGCGCAGGCGTTACGAGACTTTTGCACTCTCATGAAGCGGTTCGGGGTGCCATTGGCACCAGGTAAGACGGTTGGACCATCGACTTCACTCGAGTTTCTGGGCATCGAGCTCGATTCTGTGGAGGGATGTTTTCGTTTGCCAATGGGGAAAGTAGCGAAGTTCAGGGCTTCCCTGGAATGGTGCATTGGCAAAGAGAAAGTCACGCTCCATCAGCTACAACAAGCAGTGGGTCAGCTTAACTTTGCCCTCAGAGTGATACCAATGGCCCACCCCTTTTCCCGCTCTATTGCACAAGCCATGGTTGGTCTCAAGGAAGGACACCATCGCACGAGACTGTCTGCAGAGGTTCGCCAGGACATGCGCATATGGTTGGCATTTCTGGCGGATTTCAACGGTCGGGTGGTGTGGAACAAACCGCCAGCGTCCTCGGACGAGCTGGGTTTGTGGACCGACTCGGCGGGGAGCGTGGGATTTGGCGCCATCTTTGGTAATCGATGGTCGGCGCAAACATGGCCGACGTGGTGGCACACCAGCGGTCTCACAGGTAACATTGGGTTTCTCGAGTTGTTCCCCATTTTGGTGGCTCTGATGGCATGGCCGGATGAGTTCAGAGATCGCTCTGTGGTGTTTTGGTCCGACAATATGATTGTGGTTGAATGTATAAATAATCAGGCAGCACGCTGCAAGTGGATATTGAGATTACTGAAGAAAATTGTACTACTTTGCATGAGACTGAATGTACAATTCAGGGCGAAGCATGTGCCAGGTGTACTGAACCAGGCGGCTGATGCACTCTCTCGTTCACACATGCAGGCTTTCAGGGGTTATCTACCTTCCGCGGACCTAGCGGCGGCACCATTTCCCGAAGCACTCTGGCTACTCGGTGCCCCGGATTACAAGACCTCGTGGCAGCAAGCCTAGCCCCCAGGACAAGGAAGGCATACGAAGGAGCGTTTCGTTCCTATTGTGCATTTTTGGGTCCGGCAGGGGGGGTCAGTTGGGGTCAGGAGGAGTATATCCTGAAGTTTTTTGTAGCATTACACAGGGCAGGCCGATCAGCGGCAACGGCCAATAGGCACCGGGCCGCCATTTCATTCATGGCGCAGGCGCATGGCATCAAGGACCCCACATCGTCCTTTTTGGTAAAGAAGGCCCTTCGTGGTTGACAACGCCTTGAGGGTCGTAGAGTAGACGAAAGGCGCCCGATTGGGTTAGAAAGGTTGTCCCTGCTGATGTCGATACTCCCCACTACATGTACCTCCCAGTTCGAGACGGTGCTGTTCCGGACCGCTTTCGCATTAGCGTTCCATGGGGCTATGCGGGTGAGCGAGCTGGTAGCAAGAAATAAGAAAGATGTAGAGGGAGGGCTGTGTCAGGATCACATTCTGATCAAGGGTGATTCAATGGTGGTCACAATAGCCAGGTCCAAGACCGACCAGGGTGCTATGGGAGACGGTTTTGTTGTCCAGCGCATGCGGGGGTCCCCCATGTGCCGGGTGAGGTGCGTTGAGGAATATTTGGCGCGAAGGGCGGATGCAGGGGGGGAAGCTTGCTGAGACACATCGACGCCACCCCACTGACAAGGTTTCAGTTTCAGCGGGTGCTAACGATGGCAATCGCAGCAGCGGGCTTGGACCCAGGCGATTTCGGGACCCATTCCTTTAGGATAGGGGCTGCTACGGAGGCTACAGCCAGGGGTCAGAGTGTTGAGAAGGTGAAACAACTAGGACGATGGTCCTCGAACTGTTATAAAAGGTATGTGCGGCTGCACATGTTATGAAGCCAATGTCATGCACTCACGCTTCTTGTCTTCTGTTTGGTTTACAGTTTCGCGAGCATGCTATGCGGGGCGGACTGTCCAGTCAACCCGGCACCTGGGGACCAGCGGTCAGAGATCACCGGCTGAGGAAAAAGTGGTGTGGGTCGTGGGCCACTCATACGTGAGGCGGGCCGGGCACGTATTCAAAGCAGGTGACGTAATTCACGCGGCTGGGGAATACGGGTACAGGGTGACCTTCCACGGAAGGGGCGGGCTCTGTATTGACCAGTTTCAATGTTTTGTCGAGAAACTGTTAGGGCGGACAAGGTCATCGCCGTCTGTAATCATAGTACACCTGGGAGGTAATGATTTGGTGACACTCGGTCGGCGAGTACTACTCGAGGGGGTTCTATCTACTGTTAGCTGGCTGGCGAGAAGGATCCCGGGGTGCACAATAGCATGGTCCCACATGATTCCCAGGAAGGTGTGGCGGGGGGGCCTCTCTGTTTCAGCACTGAACCATTCAGTAAAGAAGGTCAATAACAAACTTAGTAGGTTGTTTCGCTCGGTGCAGTTGCACTGTATTCCGCATGGATGTATTCGGGGGGATCACATGTATCTCGAGGATGGGGTCCATTTGTCCCGGGAGGGGAATGTCTTACTCATAGGAGACTTCATAGCATGGTTAAAGGGTTTGTAAAAGCATGACCTTTAGTAGGAGTTTGTGGGGGAGCTGGATAGCCGGTCAACTATCCGGCCTGTGGCGGTAAGGTCATGAGTGGTGAGCAGTAATTTCAAGGTCCCTAGAGGGGGGGCGCCACCCATGATGGATGGGAGCGCCCGGGGGGAGGCGGCCATTGGCCCCTCACACGGGGAGGCGGCACCCACTAAGTATGGGGTCGCCTAAGGGAAGGTGGTCATAGGCCACTTCCAGGGGAGGAGGCGGCTAGAGGCCCCTCCTACGAATTTCCCGGGTCCCGGATATCCGCAACGGCGGATGTGATAAACAATGTGGGGTGGGAGGGGGGTCCACGCTACCTTCTAGACACCTCACACGAGTCCTCGGACGGCCATTAAGATGGCGTCGAGTTAAATAGGGGGCCCCCGCAAAGACAAGGGAAATTGGAGTTGGCACAGAGGTACAGTCCTCTGCGCGCCCGCCCTCACACCGTGAGGGGGGAGTTCTGGTAGTAGGGATCTGACACCGGTTGCGACCTTGCCGTTGGCCCGTAATGCTAGGATGTACAATTTTAATTTAGAAAGTATGCATTTGCAGGATGTTAGACTCGGCTAGGAAAACCTTTGTACTAGAGATTTGTTAAGGTTAGCCAATGAATGTGTCTTCATCATAATGTAATAAATGAAAATTGTACATGATATGAAACTGTTATTTTAATGTTTTAATTTTGTTTCATATTCTGATAGCAGACAACGAGCAATGGTCAGTTCCTCCACAAGCATCCGCATTAATAAAGAGACAGGACTTAAAGGGGCAACAGCTGGTCCAGACACTAGAATATTTAGGCCTTTGAGTCCTAAATGGCAGAACAAAAGAGGACACTCCTCCGCGGTGGACCTATCAGGGTGTTCACGGGCAGTCAATTCTAGATTATACAATTACACCTCTTCCTTTACTTGCACGCGTGACGAAATATAAGATCAAATATTCCACCCGAAGTGATCATGCATATCAGGCATTTGAATTGGAAATAGGTCATCAAAAACACCGTGCGGCGCCCGTTGAGTTGGGTCAGTTGCCAACAACAAACCTCAAAAGAATTTGATGGCCAGCAGAAACCCTACCTGAACTATCAGCATTAGCAAAAGATATAGTTGAAGCCAAGAATACAACAGGCAAAAACACAGTAGAGCGCTGGTCTATTTTTGCGAAAACACTATTGCTTCAGGCACCAAAAATTAACTACGCACAGACTAGCAGGCTCAAGCCCGAAACAAACATGTCTAGGAAAGCCTACTTGTTAAGAAAAGAACTGAGAAAGATGGTGAGAAAAAACAATACACAGAAAATCCCAAAGCACACATGGCGGGATATAAGGATCACCAAGAGGCAGTATAAAATACAAATCTGGAAGGATCATAAAGTACAACAGGAAATCCTCTGGACGAAATGGAAAGGGGCGACCACTCGGTCCCCCCGAACGTATGGTAGGGGGCCCGGATCCCCCCGGGAAACCATTTTGGGCGGGGGGTGTGTCACGGCTGGTATGCCCGAAGCGGCGTAGCCGAGGCGCGCCTTTTCCCGCCCAAGAAGGGTTGTCCTAGACACCTACACCGTTGGCCACGCCCCGTAGGCGTACCAGAGGAGGGTACACGCCCTCCCGAAGAGGAATAAAAGGAGCAGCAATCCGAAGAAGCATCCTCTTGTTCCTGTGCTAGGAAACTGCACCCTCTCGTTGCACGTGAGCCCTCAACGGAACAAGGAGCAATTTTGAGAACTTGTAATTTTTTGCGTTTCTCTTTCAGGACTTCGAGCCTAAGGGTCCAGAACCGTGTTGAGCAACAGGGATCGAATATCCGTTGAACAATGCCTGGCAGGAAGGCGGGAAAGAAGTCTGGGACTGACCAGATGCTTCGAATGCTGATGAAAGATATGGCAAGTATGAAGAAGCAGATGGCGGCGATGAATAATACGGGTAGACCGAAGAAAGTTATAGGCCCTGCATTGCCGGGAGTTGTCCCCGCGGGGCGAGGGAAAAGGGTCAAGAATAGGACGGCAGGGGAAGAGCTCCCGGTTCCCGAGGTACCCCCAGCAAGCCCGGTCATTCCAGTCGAGGCCCCGGTACCGATCCCAGACGCGGGTCAACTGATCCCGGTTGTTGTTACGCCCGCCAGCGAGGAGGACATGCCCCCCGAATTGGCCGCCCAGTTGGCCGCATGGCTTGGCAAAAAGACAGGGGGTGCTACGGCACCGGCAGACACGGCGATAGAGGCCAAGTTACTAATAAAGCAGTTGCGGCAGTCGCGAGATGCCGCAAAGGCGAATCTCCCTTTTGTCCCCCCACAGGTGACCCCAGGAGGACCGGCAGCTGGTATCGAAAAAACGGCGGGAACAGCAATGGAGCCGGGTAAGCAAGCATTGCCGATGGCAAGGGAGGGGTCTTTGCCTTCAAGACGGGAGAAGGTGGTCCAGCATATACTGTTGGCCACGAAAGAATTGATATGGGCTGATAAGTACGTGAATATGTTTTCCTTGTTAACCGACCATCGCGAGATGGAGTATGTTAAGACACAAAAAGATTTGTGGCACCCGAGTGTATGGCGAGCAAAGATGGCGGGATTCAGGGTTGACGAGACAATCTCTAATTGGGCAAGGGCCTTTGCGATGTTTTCTGCAATTATTGGGGAACGTAAGCCCGAGGTTTTGACCGAATTGTCCTGCTATCAGGCACGAATAATGGATTTTTATAAGACATATGAAGGCGATGAATGGATAGGTTACGATATGAAGTTTCGTAAGGCCAAGGAGTTTGATTAATCTCTGACGTGGGATTGTCTCGACTCGATCTCTTGGCAGAAACAGCTCCTGCCGGGCGCGACGAAGTCGTCGTCGCTTGGCGGGAATGGGTCCGGGCCTTCCCGCCGTCAGCCTGCGGCGCCCTTTCGTGCGGGCCCCGCTGGTGACCACCAACCAAGGAATGGAGGGAATGGGGGTAAGAAAGGGGTCTGTTGGAATTTTAACAGGGGCAAGTGCACGAGGCCACAAGGGACATGTAAGTTCAGAGATGAGTGTGCAGGTTGCGGAAATTCTTCACACCCCGAGAGTTCGTGCAGAGCCAAGAATGGTGATGCAGGGGGTAGAGGGGGGGCCAAGCAGGTCTGATGGGGACCATGGTGTACCGCTACCTACCCCCGTAGATATCATGGCAATGATCCCCTGGCTAAACGAATACCCTGATCATGTCTCCGCTGGGGTGTTGAGGAACGGCTTCTTCTATGGTTTCCACATTCCGGCGGGGGATTTTCGTGGGGAATCACTGTGTAGAAACCAACTGTCGGCTCAGCATAATCCAGCGGTGGTAGAAAGGAAGATTGCAAAGGAGGTTGCCCTTGGCCGGGTTGCTGGCCCATATAGGCACCCACCAGTAACTAATTTCATCTGTTCCCCGTTGGGAGTAGTCCCCAAGAAGGACCCGGGGGAGTTTAGGCTGATCCATAACTTGTCAGCTCCGAGGGGTCTTTCAGTGAACGATGCGATTGACCCGGGAGTTTGTTCGGTGCGGTACGCATCCTTCGACGATGCCGTCGCCATGTTGAATCGCCTGGGGCCCGGAGCGCTGATGGCAAAGTCAGATATTGAGTCAGCGTTCCGGTTGCTCCCGGTACACCCACGGGATCAGCGTCTGTTAGGCTTTGTGTTCCAAGGATGGTACTACATGGATAGATGTACGCCAATGGGTTGCTCCATCTCTTGTGCTTATTTTGAGAAATTCAGTTGTTTTCTGCAATGGGCGTTCACCAAAGCCACTGGCCATACCCAGGTTATGCATTACCTAGATGATTTTTTGTTCTTGGGGGCAGCCGGCGGCACACAATGTGCGCAGGCGTTACGAGACTTTTGCACTCTCATGAAGCGGTTCGGGGTGCCATTGGCACCAGGTAAGACGGTTGGACCATCGACTTCACTCGAGTTTCTGGGCATCGAGCTCGATTCTGTGGAGGGATGTTTTCGTTTGCCAATGGGGAAAGTAGCGAAGTTCAGGGCTTCCCTGGAATGGTGCATTGGCAAAGAGAAAGTCACGCTCCATCAGCTACAACAAGCAGTGGGTCAGCTTAACTTTGCCCTCAGAGTGATACCAATGGCCCACCCCTTTTCCCGCTCTATTGCACAAGCCATGGTTGGTCTCAAGGAAGGACACCATCGCACGAGACTGTCTGCAGAGGTTCGCCAGGACATGCGCATATGGTTGGCATTTCTGGCGGATTTCAACGGTCGGGTGGTGTGGAACAAACCGCCAGCGTCCTCGGACGAGCTGGGTTTGTGGACCGACTCGGCGGGGAGCGTGGGATTTGGCGCCATCTTTGGTAATCGATGGTCGGCGCAAACATGGCCGACGTGGTGGCACACCAGCGGTCTCACAGGTAACATTGGGTTTCTCGAGTTGTTCCCCATTTTGGTGGCTCTGATGGCATGGCCGGATGAGTTCAGAGATCGCTCTGTGGTGTTTTGGTCCGACAATATGATTGTGGTTGAATGTATAAATAATCAGGCAGCACGCTGCAAGTGGATATTGAGATTACTGAAGAAAATTGTACTACTTTGCATGAGACTGAATGTACAATTCAGGGCGAAGCATGTGCCAGGTGTACTGAACCAGGCGGCTGATGCACTCTCTCGTTCACACATGCAGGCTTTCAGGGGTTATCTACCTTCCGCGGACCTAGCGGCGGCACCATTTCCCGAAGCACTCTGGCTACTCGGTGCCCCGGATTACAAGACCTCGTGGCAGCAAGCCTAGCCCCCAGGACAAGGAAGGCATACGAAGGAGCGTTTCATTCCTATTGTGCATTTTTGGGTCCGGCAGGGGGGGTCAGTTGGGGTCAGGAGGAGTATATCCTGAAGTTTTTTGTAGCATTACACAGGGCAGGCCGATCAGCGGCAACGGCCAATAGGCACCGGGCCGCCATTTCATTCATGGCGCAGGCGCATGGCATCAAGGACCCCACATCGTCCTTTTTGGTAAAGAAGGCCCTTCGTGGTTGACAACGCCTTGAGGGTCGTAGAGTAGACGAAAGGCGCCCGATTGGGTTAGAAAGGTTGTCCCTGCTGATGTCGATACTCCCCACTACATGTACCTCCCAGTTCGAGACGGTGCTGTTCCGGGCCGCTTTCGCATTAGCGTTCCATGGGGCTATGCGGGTGAGCGAGCTGGTAGCAAGAAATAAGAAAGATGTAGAGGGAGGGCTGTGTCAGGATCACATTCTGATCAAGGGTGATTCAATGGTGGTCACAATAGCCAGGTCCAAGACCGACCAGGGTGCTATGGGAGACGGTTTTGTTGTCCAGCGCATGCGGGGGTCCCCCATGTGCCGGGTGAGGTGCGTTGAGGAATATTTGGCGCGAAGGGCGGATGCAGGGGGGGAAGCTTGCTGAGACACATCGACGCCACCCCACTGACAAGGTTTCAGTTTCAGCGGGTGCTAACGATGGCAATCGCAGCAGCGGGCTTGGACCCAGGCGATTTCGGGACCCATTCCTTTAGGATAGGGGCTGCTACGGAGGCTACAGCCAGGGGTCAGAGTGTTGAGAAGGTGAAACAACTAGGACGATGGTCCTCGAACTGTTATAAAAGGTATGTGCGGCTGCACATGTTATGAAGCCAATGTCATGCACTCACGCTTCTTGTCTTCTGTTTGGTTTACAGTTTCGCGAGCATGCTATGCGGGGCGGACTGTCCAGTCGACCCGGCACCTGGGGACCAGCGGTCAGAGATCACCGGCTGAGGAAAAAGTGGTGTGGGTCGTGGGCCACTCATACGTGAGGCGGGCCGGGCACGTATTCAAAGCAGGTGACGTAATTCACGCGGCTGGGGAATACGGGTACAGGGTGACCTTCCACGGAAGGGGCGGGCTCTGTATTGACCAGTTTCAATGTTTTGTCGAGAAACTGTTAGGGCGGACAAGGTCATCGCCGTCTGTAATCATAGTACACCTGGGAGGTAATGATTTGGTGACACTCGGTCGGCGAGTACTACTCGAGGGGGTTCTATCTACTGTTAGCTGGCTGGCGAGAAGGATCCCGGGGTGCACAATAGCATGGTCCCACATGATTCCCAGGAAGGTGTGGCGGGGGGGCCTCTCTGTTTCAGCACTGAACCATTCAGTAAAGAAGGTCAATAACAAACTTAGTAGGTTGTTTCGCTCGGTGCAGTTGCACTGTATTCCGCATGGATGTATTCGGGGGGATCACATGTATCTCGAGGATGGGATCCATTTGTCCCGGGAGGGGAATGTCTTACTCATAGGAGACTTCATAGCATGGTTAAAGGGTTTGTAAAAGCATGACCTTTAGTAGGAGTTTGTGGGGGGGCTGGATAGCCGGTCAACTATCCGGCCTGTGGCGGTAAGGTCATGAGCGGTGAGCAGTAATTTCAAGGTCCCTAGAGGGGGGGCGCCACCCATTATGGATGGGAGCGCCCGGGAGGAGGCGGCCATTGGCCCCTCACACGGGGAGGTGGCACCCACTAAGTATGGGGTCGCCTAAGGGAAGGTGGTCATAGGCCACTTCCAGGGGAGGAGGCGGCTAGAGGCCCCTCCTACGAATTTCCCGGGTCCCGGATATCCGCAACGGCGGATGTGATAAACAATGTGGGGTGGGAGGGGGGTCCACGCTACCTTCTAGACACCTCACACGAGTCCTCGGACGGCCATTAAGATGGCGTCGAGTTAAATAGGGGGCCCCCACAAAGACAAGGGAAATTGGAGTTGGCACAGAGGTACAGTCCTCTGCGCGCCCGCCCTCACACCGTGAGGGGGGAGTTCTGGTAGTAGGGATCTGACACCGGTTGCGACCTTGCCGTTGGCCCGTAATGCTAGGATGTACAATTTTAATTTAGAAAGTATGCATTTGCAGGATGTTAGACTCGGCTAGGAAAACCTTTGTACTAGAGATTTGTTAAGGTTAGCCAATGAATGTGTCTTCATCATAATGTAATAAATGAAAATTGTACATGATATGAAACTGTTATTTTAATGTTTTAATTTTGTTTCATATTTTAATAAATACGGCCGGGAGGGTAACTCCCTCCCGCCTTCCAAAAGTTCAGAACTGCGTCCGTCTTCCCATCCTTGGGGATTGTGTTGGGAGGGGGTGACAGGCATCCCGGCCATATGGAAAGGGGCGACCACTCGTTCCCCCCGAACGTATGGTAGGGGGCCCGGATCCCCCCCGGGAAACCATTTTGGGCGGGGGGTGTGTCACGGCTGGTATGCCCGAAGCGGCGTAGCCGGGGCGCGCCTTTTCCCGCCCAAGAAGGGTTGTCCTAGACACCTACACCGTTGGCCACGCCCCGTAGGCATACCAGAGGAGGGTACACGCCCTCCCGAAGAGGAATAAAAGGAGCAGCAATCCGAAGAAGCATCCTCTTGTTCCTGTGCTAGGAAACTGCACCCTCTCGTTGCACGTGAGCCCTCAACGGAACAAGGAGCAATTTTGACCCACCCACCAGCCCCTTATGGCAAAGCTAGTACTGCAATAAAATGATTTGCTTTGATAACATCTTTTCTCTCCTGGTTTAGTGGCTAAGAAAATGTCAGTGTTGATACTGCAATAAAGTGATTTGCTTCATAACATTTTCTTCCTTAGGAGCGGAGTATAACAGTCTAGTTGAAGGATGTGTTGAATGTATAAGTAATAAGATAAATATTGCAATATATAGTTGATTTTCTTTCTTAGTAGGTAAACAAACGTCGTATTTATTTTTTGGTCGGGCGGTAAGGTCATGAGCGGTGAGCAGTAATTTCAAGGTCCCTAGAGGGGGGGCGCCACCCATTATGGATGGGAGCGCCCGGGGGGAGGCGGCCATTGGCCCCTCACACGGGGAGGCGGCACCCACTAAGTATGGGGTCGCCTAAGGGAAGGCGGTCATAGGCCCCTTTCAGGGGAGGAGGCGGCTAGAGGCCCCTCCTACGAATTTCCCGGGGCCCGTATATCTGCGACGGCGGATGTGATAAACAGTGTGGGGTGGGAGGGGGGTCCACGCTACCTTCTAGACACCTCACACGAGTCCTCGGACGGCCATTAAGATGACGTCGAGTTAAATAGGGGGCCCCCGCAAAGACAAGGGAAATTGGAGTTGGCACAGAGGTACAGTCCTCTGCGCGCCCGCCCTCACACCGTGAGGGGGGAGTTCTGGTAGTAGGGATCTGACACCGGTTGCGACCTTGCCGTTGGCCCGTAATGCTAGGATGTACAATTTTAATTTAGAAAGTATGCATTTGCAGGATGTTAAACTCGGCTAGGAAAACCTTTGTACTAGAGATTTGTTAAGGTTAGCCAATGAATGTGTCTTCATCATAATGTAATAAATGAAAATTGTACATGATATGAAACTGTTATTTTAATGTTTTAATTTTGTTTCATATTTTAATAAATACGGCCGGGAGGGTAACTCCCTCCCGCCTTCCAAAAGTTCAGAACTGCGTCCGTCTTCCCATCCTTGGGGATTGTGTTGGGAGGGGGTGACAGGCATCCCGGCCATATTACTTTTTAGTGCCAAACAAGCAAACAATAGGCTGTTTTGGGAACTAGTCAATAATTTGACAAGAACAAAAAAAAGTGATCAACAACGCCTTGGTATCAGAGAATGCATGGGCAGTTCATTTAAGTAAAATATTTGAAGATCATATAACATCCACGAATAAGTCAATTACTGTGAGCAGCAAGACTTTAATTGCAGTACTTACAGGAAAGAATCATCCAGGATTGTTAGATCGTGGCATCAACATAGCCCAGGAATGTCAATGCCATGCATTAAAAGATATTGCCAGAATAATAAAAAAAGGGTCGCAATGATGGAGCCCCAGGCCCAAATGGCATCCCTCAGGCCATATTCAGGACGGATCCCGACTACTGGGCAAAATCACTACTAGGTCTTTATAATGAAATCATCTTAACAAATGCCCTTCTGACAAGCTGGAAGGGGTCAATCATTAATCTGATCTACAAGGGAGGTGACAGGGCAGATCCAGCAAATTATCGGTTAATTGCACTTATGGACGTAGAAGCGAAATATTTTGCCACACTAATCCTGGAGGACCTGGTGGAATGGTCTAACACAAATGGCCTGATTCCATTAAACCAAACTGGATTTCGTAAATGTTGTGGCACCACAACAAATATTTTAGCCCTTGACACAATATCCGATAAATGCAAACGCCAGCGAAGACCACTACAAGTGTGTTTTATAGACTTTAAATCTGCATTTGATCGAGTGAATCGCTGGCTATTATGGACCAAACTACATAACCTGGGGCTTCCGGAAACAATATTACGTCCCATTATACAACTCTACATGCATACTTGGGTCCATGTAAAAATGGCGAATGGTATTAAATTATCCAAAAAAATACCACCTGAGTTTGGATTAGAACAAGGGTGTGTATTAGCCCCCCATTTATTTAACCTTTTTATGGCCGACCTCTCACCTCGATTGGATCAAGCAAATGCACACCCGCCGCGTCTGGGAACATTGCCCATAACGCATCTCTCTTATGCAGATGACATTGTTTTGTTTAGCCTGACCCGAGTAGGCCTACAAAGAGCACTTAATGAACTACTGATGTTTGCCAATAGCAACACACTGGAGATTAACGAGACCAAAACAAAAACTATGTCGTTCACGAACAGGACACGGCATCAGTATCATTTTAAAATAGGAGAACAGCGCCTTGGAGTAGTAAATACCTATAAGTACCTGGGGGTATACATCGACAAAAGTCGGAATTTTCAATCCCAGAAACAATATCTTGAAAAAAAAGGAAACGGAAATATCTATGCCTTCTGCGCTATCGCTAAGAAGTTATATGGTCCCTCATTCCCGCCACTAATCTCTGTGATGGCCGCAAAGTTACAACCGTCAATCACCTATGGAAGCATAGTGTTAAATGGAAAAGATGGTGAAATCTTAGACTCGTTACAAATAAAGGCCTATAAAAAAGTCTTCAGATTACCCTAGTCAGCAACCCCGGCACAGGTCCGACTTGAATTTGGCCTCATCAAGCAGGAAATTGGGAGAAAATACGCAGCAATCAAAACATGGTATAAATTATGGCAGAATCGATCTAATCTGCTAAATGATGCCTTGTGGCAAACCCAGGAGGATCCAAACTCAAGCTATGGTACATTTTTGAAAAAGGCATTAGATGACACCGAGACGAGGGATCTTTGGATGAAGAACCCTTCATTCCAAATCTTCAGTAGCATAATAAACTGCAATCATTATTGGCACACAAAGGTACCCTAGCAAAAAGATCTCACAGCTGGATGGTTCTGCAATCCTATACATCTCTTCGACCAGCGGAATACCTCGGAGCAACATACTCGCCCCACTTGAAACTCAAGGTAAAGGCAACAAGATTTGGGGTATTACCAAGCCTGGCTGAACAACCGTCGTGTAAATATAGGGGCGTCAAATCTTGTGGTTTATGTGGTGAAGCCTGGCAAGAAATTATCCATCTAATATGCGTCAGTCCCACCCTAAAAATGCAACGTATGGCATTACTGAAAAAAGCTTTTAATGACAGAGGAATTTGAATGTGTAGAGGTGCAATTATTAGAGGATTCGGCATGACAGACCCTCAGCTGACTTGTAAAATAATGAAATTCTTACTGTATTATGAGACAAACTATGTGGCACTTCCTAAACAATAATGGTTAGAATGTTATGGTCATTTTACAAGAAATGTAAAAAAAAAAGTTTTAAAAAAAAGGGGGGGAAGTTTGATGTGTTACAACTTGAAATCAATAACAATACGATGTTGTAGAATTATGTACAAACTTTAAATTGGCATCATGAGAATGACACCGCTTTTGCTCTTTTGGAATTATATAATTAACATGCTTGTTCTTGTTTTTAAATATTTTTTAATAATTTTATAGGGACATTATATTTGTTTTATGACATTGTTATGGTTTTAAATAACTTAAACAATAAAGACTTATCCAGTAATATTCGTGATAGTACGTAGGAGAACAGCCAACACGTGTTTCACCCCTTACATGGCCATCCAGCCTGGGACTTCCTCAGGGCGTTACGAATCAGGTTGAAGAAGTATATCTGGTCATTCTTTTCTGTGGATAAATAGGGATTCCCTGATTTTGGTGTCGTTGGCATTTTTCCATAATAGTCTATAAAAAACAAAGCTTGCCCTGACACACCTTTCTCAAACGTTGCTATTATAGGGGGATAGGGGTTTCCCCATGCCGAGGGCAAGCTCGACAAAAAAGAGGGACCAATTATCAATAAACAGGCAGTGAGGGATTGGGACCTTTTACCCCTCATGCTCACTAACCCAAGCACTAGAACACGTAGTTCTGCAAACTAGGCGGTACAGTCAGTCACCTAATGTCTGCGTGTGCACGACATCGGACATGAATTCTCCATTCACCATGGTACCAGCCGCGATTGTGCAGACCACTGAATAAGAATGCTTAGATCCTATCACCGGTTGCGCCGAACCATCAGTGTAAATGATACATTGGTAATCCTCAAGCGTGCGCATGGACAGAGGAGCAGGATGAACAAACTCATACTGTAAGAACTCCTGAGTTCGTAATGAGGGGTCAAAGATAAATGTGACATCCGGAGATGTCAACGAAGTTGCCCATTGTATTCAATTAGGATATATAACTTTAGAATTTGGTACACTGGCTTTCATCACTGCTTCAAACGCAGGATAAGGTGTAACAACCAACATGTGTTTTCCTTGTGACAGCGCTCTCTCTTTTTGAATTGCCATCTGTACAGTTGTCAAGACTTTCTCGACAGAAGAAAATCGCTTTTCAGCCGAAGTATACAAGTGTGACTTGTAAGCGATAGGCACTGTGTCTCCTTCATTAAACGTCAAGTACGTGAAACCCATGGCACCAGGCACAATTCTTATTACCAGGTTAGTGTGGTTATCATGAGTCAATAAGTACTTAGATTCAAGAAGATCAGACTGCAAAAATTGCAGAATAGCTGAATGTTCAGGCAGCCAGCATGACTTGGTAAAAGTTGGTTGTATCAAAGCATACAGAGGTTTGATATGCTGGGCATAATCAGGAATATAAGTACGCCCGAAATTCAAATATCCCAGCAAGGATTGTAGTTTTTTCAGAGTTGTAGGAGACCGTAAACATGTGCATTTCTCCAGGAAGTGAGGTGCAAGACCTCTACCTTCATTGTTTTGCTCATAGCCCAGGAACAACACTGTGCACTCCGCAATGTGTGACTTTGCAAAGTTAAATTTATAACCGAAGTCCGTAAACATAACTATGATGCGGTCAATGCAACACAGATGCGGCCATAATTTGTCGTCCATGAGATAAATATCATCAATGTACGAGTACGCATCAGGATCAATGCCATCTAGCAAAGAGTCGACACCTGCGACAAAGACGCCTGGGCTGTTTTTATAGCCCATAGCCAATCTTTTAAATTGTTTATGTTTGCCGCCAGAAGTGAACGCTGTCCATTGACTACTAACAGAGGACAGGTTATGACTAAAAAAGCCATTGGAAATGTCTAGTGTGGTCTTAAAACTTTTTCGCACCAGACTGTCAACGAGAGCTGAACTGTACCGCACATGTACGACAATGTGAATTTAAATGTCGATAATCCAAAACCAGGCAGTACGACTCATCAGGTTTGGTAACAGTGAAACAAGGATTATTCATGGGTGACACACATGTCTCAATCATACCTTGATATTCTAATTGTTCAAGGATTTCCGCAACGGGAGATTTAGCCTCTCACCGCATGGGATATTGGGGTTGTGGCTGTGGCATAGACCGCAATGGAATCTCGTGTCTGGGAGAAAGTTTATCCCACTTGACTTGAGTACGGTACAACGCAGGTGCAAGCACCAGAGCCCACTCTTCTGCAAAGTTCTGCGGACAGCTCCTTGGGCACGGTGTGCAGAAAAGTAGGGAGGGTCAGCATCTCCCCTCTCGGAGCGGCCAAAACAAAAAGCACGGGCCAGTCTGCCTCAGCTAACAGAATGTCATATGTAAAGGTCAGATAGTCCCAAAAAATCCCTTTTATTATACGTTGGATGTCACCTTCAATTAAAAAAACTATATCATATAGTCTGTCAGGGGTAGCCACCATAGTGTCAGTAGTTTCCACTGTGATAAAAGTGTCAGTTGCTGTCGCCTTCAGATATGGACGCAGTGCTTGCCGCTTTATTGTAACCTCCGCTGCGCTGTCGAGCAGCGTTAATGCCCATGTCAGGTTCCGAAGCCTGGTTCTCACCATCCATGGCATACCTTACGGTTAACGCATTTCATTTCATTTTCATAACTTTATTTCGATTTCACAAAGAAATCATAAAAGTATACATCAATATAAAATACCAACTACAATAAAACCATGGTACATATTTACATAATTCTGATTTTCATAAACATTCAATAACAGTCTTTTGTGGTGATGTGTATTGTGCAACATGGAACTACATTATGTCACTGAGAATGTTTCTCTGTGAGTGTTCTCCCGTAGACAGTTATTATCCTTGCCTTCGCCTGTCTGCTGGGACGGCTCTCCTTATCTCTGAATAAACTAACTACAAAGGCTAATTTCCCTGTGTCGAGCATCCATCATTTCACTGGCGACGAGGATGGGAAAGTATATGTTCTTTAATAATTTGAAAACCTTTCTTACATTCTTCTGACCAATCAAAAGCAGCCCCTTTTTTTAACAAAGACCTGAAACACTCAGTGGTTTTTGCAAAATCTTTCATAAATTTGGAATAAAACTCACATAAACCGAGGAAGGACATGAGTTGCTCTCTATTTTGGGGAGCAGGTGCTTCAATAATACTTTTAACTAAACCTGGTCTAGGTTTAATACCATTTTCTGAAATGATATGTCCAAGATATTCAATCTCCTTGGCTTTGAAAATACATTTACTCTTCTGCAGTGTTAAACCTCTATTCTCGAGCACATTAAAAACTTCACTAATTGCCTGGTTATGTTCACTCTCTGTGTTCGTGAAAATGAGAATGTCACCTTGAAAGACAACAACGTTAGGATTGTGAGCAAACATTTCCGACATGAGTCTTTGAAAGACTGCTGCAGCCGATGCTAGTCCAAAAGGAAGACAACAAAATTGAAAAACACAATCGGGAGTGACAAAGGCAGTGAGATGTCTGGATTGAGGGTGTAATTCTACTTGGTGATAGGCAGCTTTAAGATCAAGTTTCATAAACCACGAAGATGACCCGACCTTGGCAATAAGGTCCTCAATTCGCGGCAGAGGAAACCCATCAACCCAAATGGCTTCATTGAGAGTGCGTAAATCCACACACATTCTCAAATCGCCTGACCTCTTCTTGGCTAAAACAATGGGGGAAAGCCAGAGGGTGGACTCAACTCTTTCAATAATGCCTTGAGCACATAGAGTTTGTAAATGCTTAGAAAGGTCACTTCTGATGCTCAAAGGAACATTGCATAACTTATGCTTGGTGGGAACAACATTGTCTTTAACTCTGATAGAGTGTTGATAGTTGGTGATCTTTCCAAGACGGTCTTCAAAAATTTTACTAAATTTGTGTTCCCAATTACTATCGATATGAGTGTTGGATGTAGAATCAGTTACCGAAGTAACAGATACATCTTGTTTAAACTGTTTGTCAATGAAGACTGGATTGGCTAACCCAGGCTTAATAGTCAAGCCAATTTCAGCTTGGTGGATAAGACCAAGAACATTAATACCTCGCTTGGCCACATACACTTTTCCTTTGATGGACACTCCTAAAACATTAATGTTAGCCCAGAAATATCTGAGTAAATCAATCCTACTTCCTTCAAAAGCTACAGTAAGGACATCAGGATGAAATAAACTTTTATCAGGCCAAAAGTTTGTATATTTATCTAGTGATACAATGGTGATGCGTGCACCTCTGTCTACAAGCAGTTGAACATGATATTTCTCAATGACAACATCAACTTCAGGATCAGAAATATGTTGAAAATCTCCCTTTTCATCAGAATCTTTGACTACAACAACATATTCCTGATGCAAGATGTCCTCGTGTGAAAGATCACCTTCGTTAGAAAAATTGTCACCATTGTCATTAACATCATTGTCATTAATAACACATCTAACATTTCCTCTTACATTTCATCTTCTACCTCTCATACAAATTTTGGCAAAATGTCCCATCTTACCGCATTGACCACATTGATGATTAATGGCAGGATAATTCTTAAAAGAATAGACATGAAAAGATGAACCGCATCTATAACAGAACATCCTAGAATCAAATTGTCTGTTCTGTGCAGAGAATCTACCACCCCTAGATATATTAGGCCTTCTGAAATTGCTACGTGGAACAAAAGGAGTTCTAGTTGCAGAAGTACTAGAAACAGCACCAGAGACTGTGGTGTTAGATATAGCTGTTTCTAGTTGCTTTACATCTTCCATGGAAGTTTCTATACTTTTAGCAATATCAATTGCTTTATCCAAAGTGGGATCTTTGCATGTAAGTAATTTCTTTTGAATCTCTTTGCAAAAACATCGTGCAACAAGCTGATCTCTGATGAGTTGTGACGTGAAACTGTCAAACTCACAATTTGCGGCTAACATCTTTAAAGCAGTTATAAAAGTATCAATGTTTTCATCACTCTTTTTAATTCTTGTGAAAAATGTATACCTATGCACCACTAAATTCTTAGTTTTGGTAAAATACTTTTCTAATTTTGCTATTACTACTTCAAAATCATCTGGATCTTGACCCTCAGGGGGATCATATGGAGGTAAATGGTCAAAAACATTTTGGCCTTCCACTCCAAAATGGTAATACATAAGGTTCTTTTTTCTTTCTGGTCTATACCTTTGGCCATCAATTGCACCTAAGTACGCCATGAAAGACCTAATCCATAATTTCCATTCTAATGGAGGATCACCAGGTACTTGCAAAAATGGTGCAGGTGGAGTGACACTTTGCATGTTGTAACCAGAAGTGTCTTATGTGATAGTGATATGATGGTTAAACTCGCTTGAAGATCTTGTGTGTGAATCACAGTAGAAACACACAGTACAAGTTGTTGAGAAAATGTCACGAGAAAAAAACCAAGTCTGAAGAAAAGTACAGGAGATACGAATATAGTGTAGTTCTCTGCTTTCTCTATATGTAGTCTCTTTAAGGTAATGAATAGTGCTGGTTATAAGGAAAAGAAAAAATAAAAATACTCAAAATGGCCACTAGATGGCAGAATAGGATATTGTAAAGTGATGAAACATAAATCCTACAAAGCAAAAATTCGTCGATCTGAGGTCAATAATAAATGTAATAAGTAGGAAACATGATACGCAAAAACAACTGTGCGTACCAGTGAAATGCCAAATGAAAATGAGCAGTAGTTGCCAAGTGTATTACAGAGTAAACATTAGGAAGTGGTGGGAAATAACGCGCTTATGCCCTTAGCACGGTAATTTGTCACTTGCTACAGATTACTGGTGATGTCTGTGGGACTCGACATCACTTTTTCTTGAAGTGGTAGCTTGAAATGGTTGCTTCAGGGAGGTTAAAACGGCAGCTTCGGTCGATGTCAGTTGCTATGGAGACATCAACAAAGCAAGGAGATTAGAAAATGGCTTCCCAGAAGGTACGTCAATGCGTCAAGACGTGAATCTAGATTGTGATAGGTTAATGATGTGTAGATGACGGTTACGTCATTTAGTTGTGGTTCGACCACGTCATCATTTGTATGGACGCAGCGCCGGAGAAGGGTCTCTTGAGTATCGAGTGACAAGGTGAGAGATCGTAGCATTACTTTCAAATGTCAATTGCCCTCTTGTTTCCCTTCACACTTTTCACCACGCTGAAACAGGCAATATATTAGCTTTCAATTAGCAGATCGGGCAGTTCAGAACATTTCTTTCTCGCATAGCTTTCTCTTTGAAAGTCGAGTATAAGTTAAATTCCAATAACTGCTCAGCTCGCTTTACCGTGACAAGCAGATGGTTGATGACAGCTTAAGAATGGGCACGGCTCTCCAGTTGAATTATAGCAGAAATTTTGAAGATGTACTCACAGTTGTGCGCAGTAAAAAAAAACGGCTGAGTAATTGTAGAAGAGCGAAGATCGGTACATTAGTGCAGAAAGAATTCTTCTCAGTAATGTGAAGGTGCTGTGCAGCAGGATATCCCGTCCTCAGTCGCCAGTGAAAAGATGGATGCTCGACACAGGGAAATTAGCCTTTGTAGTTAGTTTATTCAGAGATAAGGAGAGCCGTCCCAGCAGACAGGCGAAGGCAAGGATAATAACTGTCTACGGGAGAACACTCACAGAGAAACATTCTCAGTGACATAATGTAGTTCCATGTTGCACAATACACATCACCACAGGTTTCTAATCACAAGAGCTGATCTAATAAAACTCAGTACAGCATTACAGATGTTTGCAGTTGACAAAGATAATAGATATTCATATCCTTCTTTTCCAATAATCTGTCTTCTCTGTGCACCTTCACTCTGCATCTGGTCTGCTCGCAGCGCCGGGACGCCCCTTGGCTGGGGCAGCCGTGCGCTATACAAATTGCCATAACATTAACATAATAGCACGATCTGAAGGATAATAGTAATGGTCTAATAAAAGTATTTCTTGGGACCTTATACAAAGTGCAAAAAAGAATAAGATGCAGGGTGTTTTAGGAAACCTTATTATTACAGGGGCAACAAGGTAGCTTCTCACTCCACCCCCCCTGCTTTGGAAAGGCAAAAAGTGTAGAGTACTAAGGCGAAACCTTGTCAAATAGAAACGCCATTGCGTATTCATAATATATGATAAATAAAAGGGTCGCACTAGTTAAACACGTAATACATATTCACTGTTCCTTAAGGTGCCCAAACTAGAACTATAGGCGTTTTTGATGGTTAACTTAGCATCCTTATTGATCATGCCAGGGTTTGTAAACATGTTTCCTAACCCAATTTTATAAAGGGTATCTCTGACATATCGAAGCCAAGGAATTTCCCTATAGTACTCAAGTTTAAGGCAATCTAGTTGGATATCTTTTGTCAACTTCAGTTCCTCAGACTGCCAAACTTTAGACCATAATACTAATGGCGCTACATTTATAATGTCACTTGCAAACTCAATATCAACCTCCCCATATATTTGATGTGCTTGATGGGACAGATAGGAGACGTTTTATACATTTATTCTCCATAATCTGCAGCTTTTCACAATTTTGTGACCCCCAGACACCAGCACCATCGGTCATAGCAGAGACACATTTAGCTTTATACAAAGTTATTATTTCAGCTATACGTCATTGTCCTAATTTACTGGCAAAGCGAAAAAGAGCTTCAATTAATTGTGTAACCTTTTGAACCTGGGCAACTATCAGAGGTTCCCAGTTCAATTTTTTATTAAAAAGGTTTCCCAAGTAATTGAAGTTGTCAACTTTCTCTATATTTGAATCCCTCACCATGTACTTGCGGATTTTAACACTTTTCGGACCGCAAGTCATGGCAAAAGATTTAGTAAAATTGACCCCAAGATCTAAGTTTCCCATAAACATATCAAAAGCATTCAGGCAAATCTGCATGCTGTTGGGAGTAAGGGTCATTAGGACAGTGTCATCTGCATATGACAACATTGGAATTCTTTTGCCATTAGTCTGAGGGAAATCAGCACCAGTTTCTAACAAAAAACTTTCTAGTCCGTTCGTGTAAACCAGAAATAAAAAGGGGGCTGAAATACATCCCTGGCGGACACCTTCAGTAGATAATATAGGTCTAGTTTTCTCTCCCCCAGGGCCATATCTAATTCTCACCGTTGTGGCAGCGTGAAGCCTGCGGAGCAGAGTAACCAAAGGCTCCTCAAACCCCATGGACTCCATCATCCGCCACAATTTACCCCTACATACCGTGTCGAAAGCACTGGACAAGTCCATGAATGCCAAATGAATAAAGCTATTTTTGGCACCCATGTACTTGCCCATAATCAGTGCTAAATTTAAACACTGCTCAGTGGTTCCTTTCCCTCTTCTAAAACCATATTGGGATTCTACAATAACCCCCGCTGACTCTGCCCATGTTTCAAGGCGAACCAATATCACCCTACCCATTAACTTACATGACGCGTCTATTAATGATATTGACCTATAGCTGCGTGGGTCAGACTTATCACCCTTCTTAAAATAGGTACCACAACTGCCTCTTTCCAAGAGGTCGGAATGGACCCCCGAATTATTGCCTTAAAAACATTAAAAAGTAATGGGGACCAGACCTCCAAATTATGTTTAAAAAGATCCAAGGGTACTGCATCAGGGCCAGGGGCCTTTAAAGCAGCCCCCTTGGTCAAAGCTAACTTTACCTCTGAAAGCGTTAATGAATCACTAAGTGATTTTGCTGACTCTATATTAAAATTATAATCACCCTCACCTGTGGTAGCAGTCAACAATGTCTCATTTGGGTTAGGTTTTTACTATAGTGAGCTACCCAGGAGTCTTCAGGTATATGCACTCGAATGGTATTATCTTCCCCTGATTTTAAAAAAGGCCTATTTATTATCTCCCAAAAGAGCCTATTATCCCTTAGATCAACCGCTTTTTCCAAATCTTCCCATGCTTTGATCCGTGGATCATTTTTTCTCTTACTCAGTGCCTCCCTATATCTTTTCCTAGCTGATCTAACCAATTCTCTATCACGTGGGTCTCGGAGTAATGCCTTTGTTAAATGTGTTTGAGCAGAGGAACATTCCGCATCAAACCATTTAGGCCCACGATCTTGTTTCGTCCCCCCTGTCTTTACAAGGTGTGAAGCAACATTTCCCATGAACAATTCAAAATTCTCAATTATGTGGTCTGGATCCGATATAGGTGTCAGACAAATTTCTATCTTATCCTGATTTTCCTTAAAGACATCCGCTTCCAGTTGCCTCACATGTACTTTGTCCCACCTTAAAGTAACACCCTGGTTTTGACTATATACTATAGGTTGTTCCACAAACTGGTTCTTCTCGAGAGCCAGGTTAAAACTTAAAGTTAGGGGGTTATGGTCACTAGCTGGGTTTGCCTCAATTCTAAAATCGTTCATAAAATGAGAGTAACCCTTAGATACCATGGCAAAATCAATTACACTCATTCTGCCCCCTGTACCTTGAAACGTGGGTATATTCAATGCACCAGGAAAGCTAGACGTATCCAAGATACATAAATCATTATTCATGACAATACTATTTAGAGCCTCCCATTGTTTTGAATGAGTAAAATGAGCCATAGGTTGGTCAGTTAAATCCATCAGACCACACACCCTAGATCCGCTGAACTTACATAACTCACAGTTAAAATCACCTAACCATATAATTAGAAGAGGGAAGACCCTGTTTGTCACCTTAACAATCTCTTCCTGTAGGTTATCAATAACTACGGTTACATGGGGATCAAATATATTGTAGTACCAATTTACAAGGAGAAGGGTTACCGGAAATAAGTCCTTGATCATAAGTAATTGGTACCAAGGTGATTCCACCACTCGGGTCACATGTCTTAAGTTATGCTTTACAGAGATAGCTGTCATAAGCCCACCCTTAGCTCTCCCTGCTTGCGATGGTATTGCACAAACATTAAACATTTGAAACCCATCCAAACTCTGATCCACAGTACTACATGTCTCCTGGAAGCAGGCAATATCAAAAGATTCAATATAGTTTAGCCAGACAGGATCCTCTAATCTCCGCCCAAGGTTGGCTATGTTCCAAGAAATTAAACGGAAACAACTAGCCTCCACCCGATTACCTTCATTTCCCTGTAGTGATTTCTCTATAGGATGAGCTAGGTCACACCCATCTACCCTATTTTCTCTACCATTTGCTACCACATCAACACCGAGAGTATTTATATCTCTAAATGTACAAGGGTTGTCTCCACACCACTGATCTAAGTCAGGATTAAGATTTAGTTTATACATGGATCCCGTATTCCCTTGAGGAGCATTATCTCCATCTCTGCCATAAACTACAGGATCATTATGTTGTTCACAGCAGTTTTGGAGTATATCACTAACCCAAGGGTCCTCTACATAATTTATGTTATTATTAGTTATTGTCTTCACCTCATCCCACAGGGTAGAATCATGGTGGGACACAGGCGCAGGCATAACACCCTCAACCAAAGAAGAAAGTGTAAACATTTTGTCCCAAGCTGGGATTTTTTGTTGGGAGGTTAGTTTCAGTCAGTCATTTAAATCCATAGGGGTTAACGGATCAAACATATTTGATAGAGGAATCTTCCAAAAATCCTTAGGATTTGTAGGGAAGTGGTTATTTGAATTAGAGTACATATTAGGGTGATTTTGCGGAGAGAAAAAATTAGCATTTCTGTTAAAATGGGTGGGAATAAACTGGTTCATAAGTTGTTTCCGATGATAGGGAAAATCCAAACCATGTCTCATCCGAGGTTTAATCGAGGAGAACATCATGTTTTCCGGGTAAAAGTATGTCAAATTTTGGGTTGACACTCCTCCATTACTATTACCCGGGAACCGGTCACTAATATAAGTGACCACCCTATGATCCCGAAAGTTGACAATAATCAAATCACCCTCTATATTTTAAGGGCGTATGCCCACCAAAAAACACCTTCTAACTGAGACAATGTCTCCATTCAAGTGTAAAGGTAATGGTCTATTCAAACGTACCCAGTGAATGACTTTATTTTTTAAGCTATTATTTGATTCCACATTTCCCTCTGGGACAACAGGAACGCCTGTTAAAATAACAACAGAATTAGATGAGTCCGGGGGCAAATCTACTGTATTTTTATAATTAGATTTACCTCTATTAGAGGAATTTATTTGAGTAGAGGGTAATCTATTGGTGTGAACGGGCTTCAAAACCACTGGACGAGACTTTTCTTTACTTGTGGCTTTCATAACTGTTGAAGCTGATGTGCCTGCTAGTGTGATAGAGTTCTTATTTGCAGGCGCGTTATTCGGTTTCACAGTAGAAGTGTGTTGCCTACATTGATTGCTTTCAGATTGTTTATTTATAGTTTTATTTTCAATTGGAATAGCTGGAGTAATTGGATTTCAGTTCTCTGATAGAGTAAACTCTGGTAAAAGACGATCCAATTTTTTATCCAGCATTTTAAGCCTTTCAACTAGAGGGAGAATAAGAGCCTTTAAAAGACTTTCAACAGCCTCAAGAAGCCCATCATTAAGAGTAGATTTGCGATCCATAGCAAGTTTCTCTGTTATTACTTCTTTCCCCACTATTAACTCTTTCCCGACTACATCTGCTGGAATTTCTTTGGGGACAGCTACCCGTGGCGGCTTCCAAGGGTTGCCCGACCCACTTTTATTTTTCCCTCCCTTCCTCCTTCTCTTCCTAACTGGAGAGCGTACTGCTCCTCTGCTCTCTTGTCTTATTTGATTTTCACGCGGTCTACTTGGTTTAGTAGTAGATTGAGGATCAAGCAGCGTGACTATCTCAGTTTGGATCTTCAGGGGTGGAGGTAAGATGTTACTAATAGAATGGGGAACAGCATCCAAAGGTGAGAGGGTATTAAGATCTATAAGGTTATTTGATGCGGCCGTGGGCAAGTTACTTTTACCCTCCACAGCTGCATCCAAGTCTTCCAATAATGGTGGGTTTTCTTGGAAAATTAACGGAATGTTATCAGTGTTAAACAATTCCGCATCAGCCTCAGCATACGTGCTATCAAGTACTGAAGTGCTTACAACAACCTTCTCGTGATTAAGAGGGGCCTGTCTCTTAAGGAACTCAATTGAGAGGCGACGCTCTGCCCTCCTTTCAGCTAGAGCTAACTCTCTATCAATATCTTTAGTAGCTCTAGTAAAAAATTTATCAAGGGGGCCGAGGATGGATACACTCAAACAATTCGGTAGAGAATTGGGAATCGGGCTAGACATTCTTAAATAATAATACAGTAATAAATAATGTCTAAAAAGAAAAAGAAAAAGGGTTGCTAAACAGGAGGTGGGCAAGTTAAGTCAGCCTATAAACAATTAAAATAAGAAATAAAACACACTATTTCATGAATTACTATCAGAGGAACTCAGGGGTAGATAGGAGTACAAGCCTAATAATAATAAATAAACGAAAACAAAGCTTATCAGAGGGGGGGCCCTGCCCAAAACAAAGCTTATCAGAGGGGGGGCCCTGCCCAGCCTCCTCCGGCCCACAGACGGTCCCGCCCTTGTCCCGGGCTTCTCCCGGGACGCTCCCGCGCCGCGGGGTTTACACTTAACTTAAATACAGGGCTGAAGAGTGGAGGCGGGACTAGGCTAGCAGGGAGAGCGGCCAGGTGACGGGAGGCGGGGGGAACCGGGGCTTCTAGGAAACGAAGTCCGGACCCCAAGCGCTCGCAGCCCAGCTAGCAGTCAGTTCGCCCACAAGCACAGTCCAGGTGTCCCTTGAAGAGGAGCAGCGCAGCGGGACCCGCAGAGCGGGTACCTCAAGTCGTGAAGAAAAAGGAACAGCTACAAGGAGCCAGCAGCAGCAATCAATACAACGGTGAGGTGTCCCAGAGAAAGCAGCTTCCAAACACCTTTTCAAATGTGGAGGCGGGACTAGGCTAGCAGGGAGAGCGGCCAGGAGATGGGAGGCGGGGGGGAACTGGGGCTTCTGGGAAACGAAGTCCGGACCCCAAGCGCTCGCAGCCCAGCTAGCA
Source organism: Lissotriton vulgaris (assembly GCF_964263255.1). Lineage (NCBI taxonomy): Eukaryota > Metazoa > Chordata > Amphibia > Caudata > Salamandridae > Lissotriton > Lissotriton vulgaris. The sequence continues at coordinate 129,924,211 of NC_141685.1, forward strand.
GTCAGTTTGCCCACAAGCACAGTCCAGGTGTCCCTTGTAGAGGAGCAGTGCAGCGGGACCCGCGGAGCGGGTACCGCAAGTCGTGAAGAAAAAGGAACAGCTACAAGGAGCCAGCAGCAGCAATCAATACAACGGTGAGGTGTCCCAGAGAAAGCAGCTTCCAAACACCTTTTCAAATGTGGAGGCGGGACTAGGCTAGCAGGGAGAGCGGCCAGGAGATGGGAGGCGGGGGGGAACTGGGGCTTCTGGGAAACGAAGTCCGGACCCCAAGCGCTCGCAGCCCAGCTAGCAGTCAGTTCGCCCACAAGCACAGTCCAGGTGTCCCTTGTAGAGGAGCAGCGCAGCGGGACCCGCGGAGCGGGTACCGCAAGTCGTGAAGAAAAAGGAACAGCTACAAGGAGCCAGCAGCAGCAACCAATACAAAGGTGAGGTGTCCCAGAGAAAGCAGCTTCCAAACACCTTTTCAAATGTGGAGACGGGACTAGGCTAGCAGGGAGAGCGGCCAGGTGACGGGAGGTGGGGGGAACCGGGGCTTCTGGGAAACGAAGTCCGGACCCCAAGCGCTCGCAGCCCAGCTAGCAGTCAGTTCGCCCACAAGCACAGTCCAGGTGTCCCTTGAAGAGGAGCAGAGCAGCGGGACCCGCGGAGCGGGTACCGCAAGTTGTGAAGAAAAAGGAACAGCTACAAGGAGCAAGCAGCAGCAACCAATACAACGGTGAGGTGTCCCAGAGAAAGCAGCTTTCAAACACCTTTTCAAATGTGGAGGTGGGACTAGGCTAGCAGGGAGAGCGGCCAGGTGACGGGAGGCGGGGGGAACCGGGGCTTCTGGGAAACGAAGTCCGGACCCCAAGCGCTCGCAGCCAAGCTAGCAGTCAGTTCGCCCACAAGCACAGTCCAGGTGTCCCTTGAAGAGGAGCAGCGCAGCGGGACCCGCGGAGCGGGTACTGCAAGTCGTGAAGAAAAAGGAACAGCTGCAAGGAGCCAGCAGCAGCAACCAATACACCGGTTAACGCAGCAACTTTCTTTTTCTGAAAATGAGGGCGTTAACGTGGCAAGTCGTCCTGCTTGCCTTTACCATCAGATGGGCGGGGCTGCTCATGTCCTTGAGGGGCACACCGACCCCTGCGGTGTTCTCCGCTACCAGCTTGCTTGCCCAATATTTCCTGTGAAGAACGAGGAGAACGTTGCTCAGGAACCTGAAATCTATCAGGAGACCTAATTCTTGCTTGGTCGCGCAAATCATAAGTACGCTCAGTAGACACTGGTATCGGCGACGCCGTACGCGACCCCTGTTTTTATTGCTGCTTCCCCTGTTTTTTATTCTTCCAATTCTGTTTGGGAAAATTTGGACGGTTGTCTTTAGTAGACTTTGCCATCTGAGTCTGCGGTTGAGTTGCCGTTTTAGCAAAAGGCTTAACACCCAAACTATTGCGGCCAATGGTCTTATAAACCTCCGCAATATTTCTCGGTAACGCTTGGGGTTTGTCGACGTCTGGGACAAGGTGCAAAGCATTCGACACCTGAAAGTTACCCGCATCTCCCTTTACATTACAAAAGATGAGATCAGCAACTACGTCAAACACTTGAATATTGATTTATCTGAGAACTCATGGAGTTTTCAAAGAACTGAGTCTTTGATGACGTTATTATGACCAACCTTAAGTCAAACTAGGCACCTTCAAGGTATAAATATGCCCACACTTGCCCAGGCAAACACACAGTGGTTTGGAGCAGTTCGACTATCTACCTACATGACACAGCTCGCCGAAGCAAGCGCCGAAAGAAGCCAACCCTCCAGCAGATGCACTGAGAGCGACGCTGTCTTTTCTCTTGCTGAGAAATCCAGCTCCAGTGTTTCCAAGCTACCCTTGCGGGTTGTTAGGAATCAAGTCCTGAGAGAGAGATACCAGACCTCCTTCATTCTAAAACTAAGGTACAGAGCTGATTAGACCCTTAGAGAAACCTTGAATAGATTCTTGGCAAAAGAATACTGAAACTAAGCTACACCTCACTTACTTCTTCCCTTGTAGTAGACCTAGGTTATGTACACCGGGGTAGGCATATTTTAGAAGCACCAGTTGAGTACTTTTAGTCCTTATTTATTAATGTATGTATTCTATGTATTATATGGCTTAGAAACCATGTCATGCTTTTACAGTATTATTTTATAATACTCTTTGTACTGTACGCATTGTATTTTGCAACCAGTATTACGATTGTAGCAGTTAATTTCTCCTGCATGAGGCAGAAGACTGTTCAATAAATACTTTTTATTGAAAATGCCCGTCTCTCTATTTCTCTGCACCTCTGGTGAAACGAAGCATGCACGATTGACTGAGTGAAATAACTATCTATTGTTTCCGCAACTCTAGAGATACATTTCTTATTCTTGGGAAGCAAAGTTGTCATGTCTATGCGTTTGTCAGAAACTAATCCCTTCTTGTTTATTCGAGAAAGTTTCTAGTGACCTCTGAGCAAGCTGGCACCCACAATTAAGTCTAATATATTCGATAGAGACCTAGTCGACCTCAGTAATACGTCTAATCTATAGTATATGATATTCCAATGCGCAGAGCCTATTGGGAATATAGGAACGACACTACAATTCCCAACTCGACAGCCGCCTACGGACTGTGGTCATCCTGAACACGCTTGATCACAGAGGGCAAGACAGTCATAGACGGCGTGCCGAAACACTTCACATATACTGCTTCAGATACTTTACCCCAATTCTTACAATCTGTTACCTCTAGCAATAAGTCTTCCTGCAAACTAATTGTGAGAATCCTGTGTTTTTCCACAGGAGTGGTATTAGGAAACACTGCTTCCAATAAGGCATATCGTACTTAGTTTGGGGGTGCTTGCCCATTACCGAATTAACCAAATTAACAATGACGGAAGAAATCGACATCCCGGCCGGTCCAACTTGTTGCGCTGGAAGAAACATAATGAACTAAAGCCCTATGTACCCCAACAAAAGAGGTATAAAGTTGACACAAGTCATCAATCGGGCATTGGGATAACGTGGATATGGTGTGAACCCGGCTAAGACTGGCCAAGTGGCCCCAGGAATTGACAAGGGACCTAACCGTACCGGAGTTACGGTGTGGGGGAGGGTGCCATTAAACCAAACACGATGCTGCCATGCCGAAATTGGAATCTCTTGTGTCCTATATGGAGTATAGTTCAGAGGAATCGCAGTGTGAATGTATGTATGGAACGTATCCTCATCCGCATTTATTGCAGGAAATATAACCCAAGAGTAGAAAAGCTCAAAAGGCTGAGCTATGTCAATATCACCCATAAGGACATAGAGAAGAAAAACAATTTATAATTTGCAACACAAAAAGGGTAGTAATTCAAAACGTGAACCTTTTTATAAATCTCAAGCTTGAATTACCCTATAACACATTCATATAGGTAGGTTAATCCGTCATGCCTGTTAACCGGAAACAGTGGTAAGAGTATTGTGGACATATAAAGCACTAATCAAGACGTTGAGCGCCATGTTGAGGGGAATCTGCTCATGCACAGAACTATGCGCAGGAAACCAGGACCTCAGTGTATTGTGGTGTACCTAAAACCCACCTCAGTGCCCAGAACCCCTATCCAACTAGCATCAGTGTCTCATTCGTTCTCCGTACTAAAGCGAAGCTACCAACGATTAGACAACCCAGAACAAGTGACTTTGGGACCTCTCAGGAATAGTGGGAATCAAGAACACTATTTCATTTTTATTCTCATAAATGTCCACAATGTGAGTAATCAGAGACAAGGTGTAGTTTAAAATGTGTATTTCAACTACATGCTCTAAGATGCAGTATCGTTGGTAACATCAGTAAAAAGATGCATAAAATCAATACAATCAGCATTGTTACAATTCCATAAAATACAAAGGGAGAAATCATATTATAATGATAGTGGAACCAGGTCTATAGCGCCTTGTGTAAACCTCTCCCCTTGCTAGGAGCTAGGTATTATAATAATAGAAGATCTCTAGGTTAAAACCGGGAATGCCATACCTCCAAAGTCAGCTGAAGTGAATCAAATCATCAGCACAGCTCTTTGTCGATGGAAAGGTTTTTTCCAAGTGCTAGTCTCATGCATGCAGTGCAATATTAAAAGCACCTGAGTTTCAGAAATGAGCAGCTGTGTTCGTGTTGTGTCTAGAGCGTGGGTCAATCAACCTGCATCAACAGCATACATTGTTATTTTAACCTTGAACACTTTGTGCAGACTTGAGGTCGCAGTGTGAGTCTCGAGATGTGAAAACCAGACCGTTCTCATGTGAAGGAAAAGCAAGCAGTTTGTCTTTATAAAAACAGAAACCTGTAGTGTCATGTGCAAAAGCAGCAAAATGGCGTTTGAGCAACTAACTCACTTATGCTAATATAGCAATGTGTGCAGGCAGAATCATATTCATCCCTACACTTTTACAGGTAGCATGAACAGGAACTCTTGGATGTTTTTCTTTGTAATTCTTCATCACCAAATAAAAACCACCAGTGTTTCTTTCCTTTTATTCCACATTGTGCTAGTCTCCCAGTGGATTTCGTGTTATATCACGTTGTTTTTTTCTATGTGTACCGAAGGGAACAATCACTAGGAACAGACACTTTTATTATTCTACAAATCTTTGTTTTTTTTCTTTTCTTCTAGTCGAGTCTTCATGCATCTGGTATTTGAATATCCCACATAATTATATATTTTTTCCTGTAATTCCTTCATCTCACAATAATGGCACTGTTCTGCTACTGTCTATATCCTCAGATGAGTCAATATTATTGTTAATGTTTGTAAGTTCTTTCTGAATTCACTGCATCTCTAGGATTATTTCTAAGTGAGTTAAATGAAGGTGTGTGTTTACTGAGGCTATGTAGGATCAGAAATTGACAAAAGCTCGTCACACTTTTAGTGCGATTATAAGGTTTAGCCTAGGTGTGTTTGCAATTGACAAAATCACTTCTGAAATTCATTGCAATGCCCATTTTTACTCTGTGTATGTTAGTTGATGTATCCGTAGGTTTAATAACTGACTGAAGATATTCACACATTCACTGCACATGAAAGGATTTTTCTCTGTGTGCATTAACTGATGAATCCTTAATGCGAAAGATTTCCTAAGGGTACTTCTACACCCACTACAGTTGTACGGTATTTACAGAGTGTGTGTAAGCTGATGTCTATATAGGCTTGATAATTGACTACATTTCCTCACACATTTATTGCACTTGAAGGCTTTTCTTTTGCGTTTGTTCGCTGATGCCTGTTTAGGATTGATAATGGACTACAGCTTTTCAAGCATTCATGGCATTTAAAAGATTTGTTTCCCCTTTGTGAGCTCGCAGATGATTTCTTAATGCTGAAGAGTAAGTAAAACTACTGCCACATTCATTACAATGGTAAGGTTTTTCCCCAGTGTGTATTCGCTGATGTCTCCGGAGGTCTGTTAACCGACTAAAGCTCTTTACACATCCATTGCAATGGTAGGGTTTTTCCCCTGTGTGTGTTCTCTGATGTGTGTGTAGGTTTGATAGTTCCCTAAAGCTACTTCCACATTCACCGCAATTGTATGGTTTTTCCTCAGTGTGTATTCGCTGATGTCTCAGGAGGGCTGTTAACTGACTGAAGCTCTTTACACATTCACTGCACTGGTATGGTTTTTCCCCTGTGTGTGTTCGCTGATGTGTTTGGAGATGTGCTAACCGACTGAAGCTCTGCACACATTCATTGCAATGGTATGGTTTTTCCCCTGTGTGTATTCTCTGATGTCTGAGGAGGTCTGTATTTTGACTGAAGCTCTTCACACATTCACTGCAATGGTAAGGTTTTTCCCCGGTGTGTATTCGCTGGTGTCTCCGGAGGTCTGTTAACTGACTGAAGCTCTTTACACATTCACTGCACTGGTATGGTTTTTCCCCTGTGTGTATTCTCTGATGTCTGCGGAGACATGTAATTTGACTGAAGCTCTTCACACATTCACTGCAATGGTATGGTTTTTCCCCTGTGTGTGTTCGCTGATGTGTTTGGAGTTCTGCTAACGTACTGAAACTCTTCACACATTCACTGCAATGGTATGGTTTTTCCCCTGTGTGTGTTCTCTGATGTGTTTGGAGTTCTTGTAACCGACTGAAGCTCTTCACACATTCACTGCAATGGTATGGTTTTTCCCCTGTGTGTATTTTCTGATGTACGTGTAGCTGTGAAATCTGATTGAAGCTCTTTACACATTCCTTGCAATGGTATGGTTTTTCCCCTGTGTGTGTTCGCTGATGTGTTTGGAGTTCTTGTAACCGACTGAAGCTCTTCACACATTCACTGCAATGGTATGGTTTTTCCCCTGTGTGTATTTTCTGATGCGTGTGGAGGTTTGAAATTTGACTGAAGCTCTCTACACATTCATAGCAAAGGTATGGTTTTTCCCCTGTGTGTGTTCGCTGATGTGTTTGGAGATGTGCTAACCGACTGAAGCTCTGCACACATTCATTGCAATGGTATGGTTTTTCTCCTGTGTGTATTTGCTGATGTCTGTGGAGGTTTGCAATTTGACTGAAGCTCTCTACACATTCAGTGCAATGGTACGTTTTTTTCCCTGTTTGTATTCGCTGATGCTCTTTTAGGGTTTCTAATTGGCTAAAGTTCTTGACATATTCAATGCAATTGCACGTTTTGTCTCCTGACCGTGTTTCCTGAAGGGTCAGCATAGTTAATAAACCGCTTGCGTTATTTTCATATTCCCTGTATGTGTGTGATATTTTGGACACTTGATTTCCGATTTAACAACAAAATACAAGACTCACTAAATACCTGCCACATTCATAATATAAGTAAGGCTTCCTTGTGGGTGATTGCATTTTTAGATTGTATAATGGCTTCGCATGCTTCGGGTAAAGCTTAATCTTCATTCCGGTAGGTGCAAATTGGGACAATAATCTGTGCTTTAGGCAGCAGAACCACTCGTTCCTTTTCCCTTCAGTTGTTTGGCTCCACTTCGTTGTGCTTTTCCCTGGTGCCTTTGGTTTGACTAGAAAGAGTTTGCAATACACCTAGAGCACTGAATGATGGTCTGTTGCCAGTTTAGATAGCGAAGCACTGTTCTAGCCATATCATGATGATGAAGCGATTTGTAATGTGTACAGCTACTCCAAAGAGTGTCCAGGGGCCAAGCACAGGTCTTAAAAGAAGGTTAATCAGGTTGTTTCAAACATGGACAAAAAGCCAAGTTTTCAACTTTTTTTAAACATTATCATGTTGCTAACAGCTCAAAGCTGAAGAGGGAGTTTGTTCCAAGCTATGGATTCCAAATAGACACGAGACCTTCCTCCAACTCTCATACCGGCCTCATGATCAAAGCTGGTGTTAGACGATTTTTTATACAGCAGGTGGTTTTTCAGTTTTGCTACCTTAAGTTTGTTGAGGTCATTTCTTCGTCTTGGGGTATCGAGGTGCAGATCTCAGACTCGTACACTCACTGAATTGCCATTGACTGCGTCTTCCTGGATCTTTGCTCTGCCTCTGATTGCACTGAAGTTTTTGGAGCATTTTATTTTTGATAATTTCTGCAGGTTTGATGGGTTATCTTGATTATTCATAATCAATCCGTGTATTTAAGGCTTATTTTCTGTTGGATGTAAAGAAATGCAATATTACTAAATGCAAATGTAATAGAATGTGAATACACAATATTTAACCAGCTGTAGAAGACATCTCTTCTCTACCATATTTGAAATTTAGTAAGGAACATTTTACCATACATATATATTTCATTAAAACTGCGGTTGAACATGTCACATCTTATTTACTTCTGAAAAGGCAGTGATTTACCATTATTCACTGAGTAACTTACTAAAGAAAGGGCAGTCACAGAGCACTCATGCTACAGGTACAGTTTTAGGTAGATATACATGGACAAGATTTCATTTAAACAGAACAGATTGTGGAAAAAGAGAGGAATCAGGAAGCACTGCCGTTAATTCAGTTTCAGAAAGTAGCTTCCAAAGGTAGCTCTTCAGAAAGTGTATAACAAAGGTAACTCTTCAGGAAGTATTTAACCAAGGTAACTCTTCAGGAAGTGTATAACAAAGGTAACTCTTTAGGAAGCGTATAACAAAGTTAACTCTTCAGGAAGTATACATGACAAAGGTAATTCTTTAGGAAGTATATATGACAAAGGTAACTCCAGACACCTTCTTCCACGATGCTTTCATGTTCACACTGGATCAGCTCAAATGCCAACTCCTGCCTTTACCTTGCAGTTCATTAAGGGCCTCACTACGAGTGCGACGGCCCTCATGATCGCCGTACGCCCAGTGGCGGGCCAACTGCCACCATCCTGGCGGTCTGACCGCCGTATTATTGTTGGATCTTTCGCCGACTCAACCCACAACCACGGAAGCGAGGATGGCCCCACTCCTCTGCCCCTGCTCGGAACGCCACACGCAAGTTAGTACAGCGTGACCGCGAACCGGGAAAAGGGAGAAGGTAGGAAAAAGTAAAACAAAGAAAGAGTAAAGCCAATGCTCTCTCTATGTTACAGCACTGCAGACCCTCTTCAGTAGCGTAGGGAAAGATCTTCTAACCTGCAGTCATAAGAGAAAAGAAACACAGAAAAGAAATAGCACATTAACACATGGCCCAGTGTTCCTTCACCTGAATCCTTGTTCACACACCATAAACATGTCCAACACACCCCAATCCCCTCCTTACTTGTGTAACATAGCAGGATTGTCCCAAGGAGAGCGAAAGTCCATTAGTTGTACAAGGACCAATTCCTCGAATACTCTTTATATATGAAAAGGGGAAAAAGTCATACTTCTGACATAAAAAACCCCAGGAAAAACGAGTAGTGCAAACCTAGGCACTTATGACTCCAAAAAAATAAATCCAACTAACTGTGGCCACAGACTAAACAGGCTTTCCAATGGTAGCGCTAACAACTACACCATACCTCGGGTACTCAGAACCCGGAAAAAGCATCCCGCGGTTCCCTCGGCGGCGAGGAGAACCCTTGAGCACAGTCACGATTCGACAAAATAACAAAAACAGTTAGTTCTCGTGCTTTACAAAGCGGACGCTCCTCTTACGTTTCCGTCGGTTCTTTCTCGCTCGGGAAGACGACCGGAGTTGCACCCATCCGGGTGGCTGACACGAAGCCTCGTGCAGCAGAACGCCTCCTCCAGCCAGGTCGCGTAGGGCAAACTAGAAGTCCCACAAGTTCCCACGATGATTCCAAGACACAAGACTCTTCATCCAGACGCTCGAAAAACGCCAACAAGGTCAGAAACCAAGCACAGAGCCCAAGTGCTGGCGACCTAAATCCACAGAGGGAAAAGGGGCGGGGTTACCCAAAACAAGGAAACAGAGAAAGGACACCACAGGAAAATCGAAAGAAGGAAAAAAGACTAGATCAGAGAGGAAAAACCTGACTAATCCCTAACAATTATGAGTGTGGTGGTAGGAGGCGGTCTGCAAACACCCTGAATATGTTGGCAGTGCCGATGCCGACATCGCCGAGCATATTACGTCTGCATATCCACCACCCTTTTCATGGCGGGACCCCACCATCAAAAGGATAAAGGCCATGCAGGTAAAGGGGCCCTAACAGTTCCCCGGCCGATTCTGCTCCTGGGGTTGCATGCGGGGGGCACATGTTGTGCCACCCCATGGAATTGATCTCTGCCAGGTGTACATGTTTTGCATGTGTAGAATCACACACTAGTAAATGTAGCGCACGCATGCTTCGCCTTGTCAGTGTGTGAATGACCGCTTACTTGTGAGTAAGTGAGAATTCACAGACTCCAATCTGACTATTTCTGACACTGGAAACAGTTAGAGTTTCACTTCAACAAAATGCGGGAGTAACTCTAGAAATCTGAGTTTCAGGTCATTGCTGCGCTAGCGCTTAGGGGCAAATATTATGCTTATTGCTGCAATTGTTTTTACGGTCCACGCACCTTTTAAAAACTGTTTTCTGGCACTTGCTAATTGCGCGCTGACTCCCCGTTCCACCGCAGCGAATTGATGCAGATTTTTTGTGGAGGGAGAATACAGTGCATAGTATTTCCTGGTGGTGCCATTAGCGGGCGGCCATCTTGGCAGGGTGACGCTCCAGCCTTTCCAGGAACCCTGACTACTTAAAGCTTCAGGGCGCCAACGCGCAGGATCTAGAAATCTGAGTTTTAGGTCATTGCTGCGATAGCGCTTAGGGGCAAATATTGTGCTTATTGCTGCAATTGTTTTTATGGTCCACGCACCTTTTAAAAATTGTTTCCTGGCACTTGCTAATTGTGCGCTGACTCCCCGTTCCACCGCAGCGAATTGATGGTGATTGTTGTGTAGGGAGAATACAGTGCATGGTATTTCCTGGTGGTGCCATTAGCGGGCGGCCATCTTGGCAGGTTGATGCTCCAGGCATTCCAGGAACCCTGACTACTTAAAGCTTCAAAGCGCCGATGCGCAGGATTTAGAAATCTGAGTTTCAGGTTATTGCTGCTCTAGCGCTTAGGGGCAAATATTGTGCTTATTGCTGCAATTGTTTTTACGGTCCACGTACCTTTTAAAAATTGTTACCTGGCACTTGCTAATTGCGCGCTGACTCCCCGTTCCACCGAAGCGAATTGATGCTGATTGTTGTGGAGGGAGAATACAGTGCATAGTATTTCCTGGTGGTGCTATTAGCGGGCGGCCATCTTGGCAGGTTGGCGCTCCAGCCATTCCAGGAACCCTGACTACTTAAAGCTTCAGAGCGCCGATGCGCAGGATTTAGAAATCTGAGTTTCAGGTTATTGCTGCTCTAGCGCTTAGGGGCAAATATTGTGCTTATTGCTGCAATTGTTTTTACGGTCCACGTACCTTTTAAAAATTGTTTCCTGGCACTTGCAAATTGCGCGCTGACTCCCCGTTCCACCGCAGCGAATTGATGCTGATTGTTGTGGAGGGAGAATACAGTGCATAGTATTTCCTGGTGGTGCTATTAGCGGGCGGCCATCTTGCCAGGGTGACGCTCCAGCCTTTCCAAGAACCCAATCTACTTTAGGTCACTTGTCACCACCGCGCAACGGACACGCGCAGCGGAAACGCCTTAGAAGCGCCGGAGAGGCACCTAAGGGAAGCCAGTCTGCGCCAGTCCGCGCCCAGCCGTGCCCAGGTCCCATGAACCCTGGTCATGTGGCCGGGAACCTAATCACCTATGATTCCCCATGCCTACATGAGCTAAGATCGGTCGCCAATTTGAAATGTCTGCACTCCATGCGCCTCACTGACACTATGACCAATTGCACTCATTGCAATTGGGAGTTACCACCTAACACCATAGGGAGACACTCCACTTATAGCATATGGAGGATGTTCCTCCTCAATTGTAGATCACTGCCTAAACACCATACTGAGTTAGCCCTTCTAATAGAAGAACATAAGCCCGACGTACTCTTCCTAACGGAGACTTGGCTCCAACTGAAAGCTGACCCAGCCACTGTGTGGGCAATCCCACAAGGCTATACTATAAAGAGATCTGACCGTAATATGGGCAGAGGAGGTAGCCTAGCCATCATTTACAGAGAACTATATAAGTGTCGCATTACTCCAAACATAACATCACTTTGTGAAAGTATGTCGTTTTCGCTGGAACTGTCCCCGACAAACACCTTTACGGGTCTCCTGGTTTATCGACCACCCGGAACGCTAGGTCAGTTTACCTCGAACATGGCTGACCTAGCTGCCAATCTGGCGCTTACCTCGGCTAACTTTACAGTGCTGGGTGATCTAAATCTGCATCTAGATAACCCACTTGATCCTGCAGCCAATAACCTTCGGCTGAGCTTTCAAGCGATTGATCTGGTTCAAAAGGGATTCCTCCCGACACACAACAAGGGCCATCTATTAGATCATGTGTACAGCAATCTCGATGCTCTGAACACTGAAACGCCTCTGCCACTACCCTGGACTGACCACTATTTAATACATTTTACTTGGGTAACTGGGAGCCCTTCATCTGTCCAAGAATCCAAAAAACACTGTGGTAGAAAGTGGTCCAAACTCTCTTCCATCAAATGGGAATCTGCGTTTGTTGACCTTAAACCTCTGAAGGCTTCCAATCCTGACACGGCCAGTAATAATTTTGATAACTGGATCCAAAACTCCCTTGACTCAGTCCTCCAGAAGGAACCCATGCATTGCATAAAGCGGCAAAAAGTAGCCCCTTGGTATACTCCTAGACTAAGGGACATGAAACAATCATGTCGTAAGCTAGAAAGGATCTGGAGACAAGATCGCTCACAGCACAGGAAGGCAGATTACAGAACCGCAATTAGGCTCTATAAAACCAAAATCAAGGTGGCTCAAGCCTGGTTCTATGAAACAAAATTTAATATAGCTGCCAACGCTCCAAAGGAAATATTCTTGAAAGCCAAATCACTGATTTCCCCTCCCCCAGAGTTAGCACCATCAGACGGGGCACTTGTACGTTGTAACAATCTGGCAACCTTCTTCTATCAGAAGATTCATATCTACGCATCCTTTGCCTCTGATAACATCGAACTAGACGCTGCTACAACAGCGAGCTCCAGCACTGCGGCTGCCTGCATGCTGGAAAAATTCACTCTCCTAGACTCTGTTTCCCTGGATAAAATAATTCCCAAAGTCACCTTAGGATCCCTTAGGGATCCAGCACCTCCACAATTTCTTACCTCGGTCATTGACTTAATTTTTCGAGTCATTCTTGATGTTCTTAACACCTCAATCATCTCGGGCATAGTTCCTACATCATGGAAATGTGCAATGGTTAGGGCTCTTTTAAAGAAGCCCAATCTGGACCAAAGTAATTTATCCAACTTTCGCCCTATCTCCTTGCTGCCCTGGATGAGTAAACTGGTTGAGAAAAACATTAATAACATCCTAGTGGAATACTTAGAATCCAATGATCTGCTGTGTGCTCCCCAGACGGGGTTTCGTCCCCAACATTGGACCGAGACAGCCCTGCTGGCAGTGACCGAGGAAACAAGAATTGTGCTGGACCAGGGAGGGAAGGCAGCCATTATATTGTTAGATCTCAGTGTCACGTTCGACACGGTTAACCATGCCATTTTATTACATCGACTCAATGGCATGGGAGTGTCGGGCGCGGCTCTGAAATGGCTGACCTCCTTCCTGGACAAGCGCTTTTTTCAGGTCGTTGAGGGAGAGGTTGTATCCACCAAGCAGCCACTTAGTTGTGGGGTCCCCCAGGGTTCTGCCCTGAGCCCCACACTTTTCAATGTTTATATGAGGCCCCTGGCGAAGATAGTCCATCCATTTGGCATTCGAATTGTCACCTATGCAGACGACACCCAGCTTGTGGTTTCACTGAATCACGCTGAGGGGTCGTCTAGCACTCTGAGCCCCTGCTTAGAGGCAGTGGCCAGATGGATGGAACTCTCCTGCCTCAGACTAAATGGGGAAAAAACAGAAATCATGTTATTAGGCAATCCTTCACCTACCATCCTTGCCCCCATCTCGCCTACGTGCCTAGGACCCCTCCCAAACCACAGATAAAGAGCTTAGGAGTTTTGCTGGATAGCTCTCTCGATTTTACGTTCCAGGCCACCAAAACCTCATCCACCTGTTATGGTCTGATGAGAATGTTCCGGAAGGTTCTCCCTTTTCGTCTGTTCCAGGCGACAAAAATCATGGTTCAGGCTCTGATACTTTCTTGCCTGGACTACGGTAATGCTCTTTACCTGGGAGCTCTGGTGGCTGCGATCAACAAGCTTCAGGTCACCCAAAACTGTGCTGCCTGACTGCTCTTTCAAATTCCACGTTGGCAGTCTGCCAAACCAGCTCTGAGGAAACTGCACTGGCTTCCCGTTGCAGCTAGGATACAGTTTAAAGCCATGTGTCTGACCCAGAAAGCTATGGTTCCAGCTATAATGCATCCTTTATTCACCCCCTACCTCCCCCACAGAGCTCTACGCTCCAGTTCATTACACCTGGCCGCCGCCACTAAGATAAACAGGACCCGTTGGGGTGGCTGTTCATTCTCACACAATGCTGCGAGAATGTGGAATTCCCTCCCTCTTACCCTCAGAAAGAACAACAATCAGCTGGCATTTAGAAAGCTTTTAAAAACTCATTTGTTCGGAACAACCTGTTAGCGCCCTGTCCTGTCGCTTCTCTGATTCTAGCCAAAAGCGCTGCGAGGCCTCAGGGTAGATTATGCGCTATATAAATATAATTTTCATTCCATTTCATTCATTTCACTCTCCTTTCCGGGTAGGAAGAGAAATGGATCACCCTCTAAACGTGGTGGCGAGTAGTGCTATAAGGTTCATAGCACCATTTATCCGGGCAAAACTGGGGAAATGGTACAATGCACTGGGAAAATGGCATGTGATGACAATGTGACATGACATTCCCACTACATGTTCTTTTGCTCTTTTTTAGGGCTGTCTGTGTCCAGTTTATCAAGGCCCAGGGTTTAGTTTCAAGTCAAGAGATTGTGTAGGATTAGAATAATTATAATGTCATACATTGCAACAAATGCCTTTACCACGTATGCCTTTACCACGCAATGCCTTTACCATGCAAGTCTTTACCACGTACCACCTTTACCACGCAAGTCTTTACCATGCATATGCCTTGACCACATAACACCTTTACCACGCAAGTCTTTACCATGCATATGCCTTGACCACGTAACAGCTTTACCACACAAGACTTTACCATGCATATGCCTTGACCACGTAACAGCTTTACCGCACAAGTCTTTACCATGCATATGCCTTGACCACGCATAAAGAAAGATTTACAAAAATGGCCCTGCCAGTAAAGGGTGGGTGCCCTTGAGCCCATCCAGGGCACCCACATCATTATTGTTGGGGGCCAGAGGGGGTCCCTAAGCCTCCGTGATGTCAGCGGGAGCCAGCATTGTTCCTACCCGTAGGGAGCAGTTTAAAATCCTGCGCTCTACGGGCAGGAGCAATTTTTTCATAAGCAGTGCTTTGTAGGTGGCGTAAGTGATAGTTAGCCCATGTAACTATAACTGCTGAGTTTATATGGTTGTGTGTGTGTAAAATCTGAGCCTAAGTAAAGGTTCCTGTACCCTTTTTTTCTGTGAATTTCTAAAGTTTCTGATGCTATTAACGAGCTATAACGTCTCTGTAACCTTTGCTTTTTTTCAGTGAAAATATCTCTCTTTCTCTCTCTCTTTCTCTTTCTCTCTCTCTCTTTCTTTCTCTCTCTCTTTCTTTCTCTCTCTCTCGCTCTCTCTCTCTCTATATATATATATATATTCGCCTATTCCACATTTTGTGACATCCTACTCTAATTCCTCTTTTCTCTCACATTTTCACACAGAAATGTTGGCAGTTTTCAGCGTTATAGTAAATAGATTCTCTGTATTTCTGGATGTCATATTTCCCATAGGAACCAAAGAAGCTTCTTGTACTGAGGGCATGAGAGGGTACATGGTGGCTGACCTCTGGACTGCCCTGGGGCTTGTCTTTATGGCTGCTCCCGATTCGAGTCGCTATGGTTCGCAAGTAAACTTCCCCAAGGAACAGGGCTCTTAACACCTTAATATGGTGTACTTGCAGCACATACAGGAGATCACCATATCTAGTTAAGTTGTCCAAAAGTCATGACAAGGCCTAGAATACAGGCACCTGTAATGCACTGGTCAGCCTCCTGTACTTAGCTGTGTTCACAGTCAGTCCTGGTAAGCACTGCCATGCTCCCCGATGGAACTTCCCGCCACTGAGGGGCGATAATCATTTCCAACTCTAAAGCAGGTGTATTTCACGAGTAGAACAATATCCAACGAGTCTTTACTCTTCCATACAGCATCCCTCTCACAAATAAATATTTCTCCTCCAGCAGGGCTAGGTGACAGCAGGAGCCAGTGTGTCAGGGGCTCGAGTCCAAGAAAGAAACTCCCTCTTTGGTCCCTGTTTAAACTGTGAAATACAGCAATAATTATAGTTCAGTGGGCCCTGGTGCCACTGCACCTGCTGCACTAATGGAAGCTACGCCTCTAGTTTACGCGTTGTGTTTGAAAGTAGGAGTGGAGATAGGCAATTTGTGTTGAGATAAAAAATAATGATTTAGAAGTACTGCTTTTACACTGAAAATATTATCCTAATAATTGATTGTGAATACATAGAAAATTGTGTGTGCTAATGTATTTTAATTTGTGTTTTAATGTATAGGGCAGGCATAGGGATAACCTAATTAAAAGAGGATTTATATCTTCTAAGTAAGAGGTTAAGTACACTGGTAAAGACATAAAAGAGTGCTCCCACAAAGAAATACACATACAAAGAGATGCACAGACCCACAAACACACACACCAAACATGAACACACAGACACCTAATGTGGACTGGGGGTTGGTGCAGACTGGAATAACAGGCGTGGAGGCCGTATATACTTGGCTATGGTAGCTGTTTTTATTGCTCTGAGTGACAAACGGTTTTAAGTACAGAGTGCAAGGTGTGAAGCCGTAGTCTGTTCCCAGGTGTCCGTCGGCTGATGGATCTTCCGGACCTCTTCAGGTCTTCCGGGGAGGCGTCGGAGTAACCTCGGAGGGAAACAGAGAGGCAGAGGTTTAGTCCTTTCCAGCTCGGACTTCTGGAGTACCAATACCAGCATCAGGGTCGTGAGGGGACAGAGTTGACCGTGAGAAGGGGGATGGACGGGAAGGTTTAGACGGAAGGGAAGAGATGTGGGAAGGGGTAGAAGAGGCGTGCTCTCGTGAGTGGCCGGGGTGTAAGGACTATGTTACAAGTTATAGGTGCAGTGACTCCACTAAATCTATATACAGTGCAAGGGTGTTCTATCAGTGCGTTCTACTGCTATACAAGCATTTACAATTATTTACAAGGGGACATGGAGACGGTAACAAGGTACTCACGTGCCCCGCCGTAACTCTCCAGCGAGTTACGGCCGCTCTCCAGCCACCTCCAGAGGACTCCACCACTCCTCGGTCCAGACGTCCTCCAACTCTTCGTCTTCGATCCTCTCGCTCCGTCTACTCTCCTTCTCTGGTTCACTATGCGCTGTCTCCTGCCACGAGTCGGCTACCTGGAACGCTCTCCTCTCTTCGTCACCGGCTTTTCTACTTCTCGGCCCGTGGTAGGGGGCGGGACTTCCGGGTTCCCGGCAGGCTGCTTCCAGTTCGGCACTTCCGGGTTCTTGGTGCTCTGGATTCTCCGCCTCCGGGTAGGGATCTTTGTCCAGTCACCTGGTCAGGTTCCTGTAGGGGGAAAAAGAGAGAAGGATTCCTGGTCGTCAGAGACACAGGAGGGTTAGTGGTCATGGTATCCCCACTCGGGCGCCGCCCGGTTGAGGTGAGTGGCGTTCCCCTTCCACATCCCCTTTCCCTAGCTGTCTTTCTTGTGGGGGAGGCCGGTGGGGGATATCTAGACAGATAGTCTGCGTTGCCCTGCTCAACCCCCTTCCTATGTAAGGTTTGGAATCTGTAGGGCTGCAGGGAGAGAAACCACCGAAGCATAGGCGTGGGCGGAAAATCCGTTCCGCTCGCGGATTTTGCGGATTTTCGGGAAATCCGCAATCCGCGAGATTTGCGAATTTCCCGCAAAATCCGCAAATCCGCGAGCAGCGGATTTTGCTCGCACTGCTCGCACTGTTCGCGTGAGTTCGCGCCCCGCGAATAAGTGCAAAATTGCAGAAATACGATCTTAGCAAAACTGAAAGTAACTACTTACCAGGTTCAAAAGTTCAGGCTCATCATTAGTAGCCATTTCCTGGAGTGCTTCCTGAGGGGCCCCTCCAGAGTTCAGTTGCCAGTTGAAACTAGTATGTGACCCTGCTCTGAACCTCAGAATAGTTACACATATGCCACAAAGGTCCTGAATTACAGCTAAGGGAGACAAGCAGGAGCCAGGCTGGAAGTTAAAATCCATTAATCAGCCCCTAATTCATTATTGTCAGTTGGGGCAGGGCAGGTGTTGTAACTAATTTTGCAACAATGAAAGCACTTAGCAAGTGCAAAAGATCACTAATCAGGGCGCACTAAGGAAGCAGGTGCCAGCTAAAAAAATATTCTGTGACACATTAATCAGCCCCAAATTAATTCAGGTCACTTGAGGCAGGGAAGGTGTGCTTTGCTTTGCCGAAAATAATGTACACTGGACAACCAGAGGGTGTGGTGATGAAACAGAGGGTGGCATGGGTGGGCCAGAGGGTGGCATGAGTAGTCAGAGAGTGGCAGTGGTGTCAGAGAGTGGCAGTGATGAAGAAGAGTGTCCCAAACAGGCTGGACACGTAGAAACAATAAGTTCGCGAAACTTGCGACCCGACAGGTAAGTTCGCAATTTGCGAAAGTGTACAAAACCCTCGCGAACTGGCAGAAACACGGGCGAACACAAAAAAAAAAAAATCCGCAAATTCGCGGGAATTCGCGGATTTTGCGGATTGCGAATCCGCAAATCCGCAAAATTCGCGAACGCGAGATCCGCAAAATTCGCTCATGCTTACCGAAGCACCCTATCATTATGACCCCTATTGCGTGCCATCCATTCTAGGGGAGCGTGATCCGTGTACAGAAGAAACTCCTGCCCCTCTAGATAATAACGCAGGCTCTCTACGGCCCATTTTATGGCTAGGGCTTTCTTCTCGACTACCGCGTAATTCATTTCACGAGGGAAGAGTTTCCTACTGAGATATAGGATAGGCCTCTCAATTCCTGCCTGGTCTTTTTGGGAGAGGACTGCTCCCAATCCCTGTTCTGAGGCGTCTGTTTGCAGGATAAAGGGCTGCGTATAATTGGGGCTGATCAGAACTGGCTCTGACACTAGTGATTGCTTGAGGTCCTGAAAGGCCTTCCACATCTGCGGAGAGGGATGTTGCAACATGGTCTCTGTTCGAGTGTTTTTCTTTAGGAGATCTGTCAAGGGTACCGCAATTTGAGAAAAATTGGGGATGAACCTCCGATAATATCCTAAGAGCCCAAGGAAGGCACGGAGGTCCTTTTTGGTATGGGGGAATGGAATCGACTGGATGGCCTTTATTTTGTTGTCTTGAGGTCGGATGACACCCTCCCCAAGGAGGTAACCTAGGTATTTTACAGACTGCGCAGCTAGAGTGGTTTTAGCGAGGTTAATAGTGAACCCATATTCTCCCAGAGAGGTGATCACTCGTTTCAGGTGGGACAGGTGCTCTGGCCAGTCATTGCTATAAATGACTATATCGTCAAGGTACGCTCCTGCGTATTAGGCATGAGGTTGCAGGACTATGTTCATGGCCCTTTGAAAAGTCGCTGGGGCCCCATGGAGCCCGAAGGGCATGACTCTAAATTGGAACAGGCCGTCGGGTGTGAAAAACGCTGTTTTCTTTTTATCTTCGCTCTTCAGGGGGATCTGCCAGTATCCCTTGCAGAGATCCAGCGTGCTAATGTAGCGGGCTCGTCCGATGCGTTCTATCATCTCGTCAACTCTTGGCAACGGATAAGTGTCAAAACTCGAGACTTTATTGACTTTGCGAAAGTCGATACAAAATCTCGTGGAGCCATCGGGTTTGGGGACAAGAACGATGGGCGAGTTCCAGCAACTGATCGATGGCTCGATGATGCCCATTTGCAACATTTGTTTAGTTTCCTCTTGAATGACTTTCCGGCGTGCTTTCGGGGATCCGATAGGGGCGTTGTCTCACGATCTTTCCGGGATCTGTATGTATTGCATGTTCGATGACCGTGGTGTGCCCAGGTAGAGTGGAAAATACCGTCTGCAAGGGTGACAAGACAGTCCTAAGGTCTTGTCGTTTGTTCGTGGGTAGTTGTGGATCCACACATTCTTCAAAGAGTGGGGTCTCTGGGTCTGTCACGCTGATTAATACTGGGTGGGGGCCCTCCCACTTCTTTAGAAGATTGACGTGGTATATTTGTCTCTGGTTGCGTGTGTGGTCCAATTCAATTTCATATGTGACAGGGGTCACCTGTCTCGTTACTGGATACGGCCCTTGCCACTGTCTTAAAAGTTTGTGGTCTGAAGAGGGTAGGAGAAGCAGTACCAGGTCTCCGGGAACGAAGGTTCTGGAGTTGGCTCCTCGGTCGTATTGGCGTTTTTGCATAGCCTGGGCGGTCAACAGATTTTGCCTCACTATTTTCCTGATTTGACCCAGGTGAGTTTTGAGGTTGGCAACATATTCAGGCAGAGGTCGGGTACGATCAGGCTCGGCCTCCCAAGCCTCGCAGGCCATATCCAGGAGTGTTCTAGGGGCCCTTCCATAGAGGAGTTCATAGGGAGAATATCCGGTACTGCTCTGGACCTTACAACGAATAGCGAACAGAGCCAAAGGAAGCATTTCCTCCCAGCGACGGATTTCCAGACCCAACAACTTCTTGAGGGTGGTCTTCAGGGTAGCGTTATACCGCTCCACAAGGCCGTCGGTCTGGGGATGGTAGGCAGAGGTCCTAATTTGTTTAATGCCCAGTTGGGAACACACCTGGCGCATAAGAGAAGAAACAAACGGGGTGCCCTGGTCCATCAATATCTCCCGGGGAAAGCCCACCCGGGTGAAGATGGTTACAAGGGCTCTCGCTATGTTCTGCGTGGTTGGGTGTTTTAACGGAACGGCCTCAGGAAACCGGGTGGCATAATCCACCAGAACGAGAGCATACCGACATCCACTCTTTGAGGGTAACATGGGGCCTATCAGGTCCATCCCAAACCTACTGAAAGGAACACCAATAAGAGGGAGCGGCTGAAGGGGTGCCCTTTGGGGTCGATATCGACTGTTCTTCTGACATATAGGGCACTCTTTGCAGTATTGGCTCACTTGTTTGTGTACCCCAGGCCGTAGAACTTGTCCAGTATAGTTTGTCCTGTTTTGTCGTCCCCGAAATGACCCCCTAACAAATGGCTATGGGCCAGAAACAGTACTTTGTCGCGAAAGGGACCGGGAACGAGTAACTGAGGGTCTTCTTAGGGTCCGCCTTTCCTATACAACAGACCGTTCCGTTTAAAGAAATAAGGACATACGTGCAAGGGATCCTCGTTTTCTAGGGCCCGCCCCCAGGCGTCTTGTAGTACTGGGTCCTCTTGTTGGGCCGCACGGAACTCTCGATCAGTCTCCCATGGATGTTGGTCCACCTGAACAGGATAGGCTGTGGTGTGAGTCCTTTTTTCTTTCTTCTTTTGCCCTCTTGTCTTCTGGACTTTGTTTGTTGGTTCCACGGGAGGAGGGTTTCGGGAAAAGGGAGCCTCAGACCACCATCTTTCCAAGGAGTTTGTAGCGTCATGTAACAAACGGGGCAGCCCATTATAATCGCTACCCAGGATAACCTGTTCCGGCAGGTTGGGTACCAGGCCGACAGTAAGGGGGCTTCTTTCCCCTGAGGTGTGTTGTACCTGTACACGTGTGGTGGGATATCTCTTGGTATCACCGTGTACACATTGGATATCTACTGTGCCAGTCATATGCCCCATAGGTCTGGGCATTTCCTGTGGCCTTAATACGCTTTGTCGGCAACCGGAATCGGCTAGGGCCATCATAGGATGTCCATCGATCTTCACCGGACACCGGAAAGGAGGAGGACTGGCATCCATGGTGAGACACACATAGTTCCTAGACAGTCCAACCTCCATAGGTTCCTCCTTCTGGGGACAGAACCTGGCTATATGTCCGTATCCTCCACAGTGGTAGCACTGCGGACCGAGAAGACTTGGTCTTGGGGTCACGGGAAACGGAAACAAGGGGACAGGTTCAGGTTTCCGGGGAACCACCGGCCTCGGGGTTCGAGGATGACTTCCATGGGTTATCCGTGTAGGGTGTTCGTCCATTTTCTGGAAGTCTTGAGCACGACTGAAGGCACTTGCGATCTCGACAGCAGTGTCTAGAGTGAGCCGGGAGTGTTGACGGACCCATTTCTGTGTGGCGGGGTGTAGGGAGGCTAGGAATTGTTCCAAGTAGACCTTGGATAGGATCTCATCTTTGGTGGCCGTTGCAGGCTTCAACCAGCGGTTGGTTAGGTCTTGGATGCGGAATGACAATGCCCGGGGAGTTTCTTGAGGTCCTTCACGGGCCTGTCGCAGCCGTACTCTGTAGGTCTCGTCATCAATCCCAAGCCTCTCGAGGATACAGGTTTTGATGTCCTGATACAGGGTCAGCCCTTGTATATTGGCCTGTTGAAATGCCGCCTGTAGTTCACCCGTCAGCAGAGGCCCCAGGTAGTGGCTCCAGCGATCAACCGGCCAAGCAGCCGCCTATGCCAGGCGCTCAAAGTTCGTAAAAAAGAAGTCCGGGTCTTCTCCCGGAACGTATTTTTGTAAAACCACAGAGGGTAATGCAGTCGCTGGCCTCGATTGACCCATGACGTTGACTAGTTTTCCAAGGGCTCGGTCTTGTGCGGAGCCCTGGTCTTTCAGGACATCATGCAGTTGGCCTCGATTGTCCTCAGCCGTTTTGAGAAAGCGCTCCATCATCTTTCCGAGGAGTTCCTGGCTTTCTGCAAGTTGCTTCACGGCGGCCTCCATGCTTCCGGATCCCACTTCTGACACCAAGTGTGGACTGGGGGTTGGTGCGGACCGGAATAACAGGCGTGGAGGCCGTATATACTTGGCTATGGTAGCTGTTTTTATTGCTCTGAGTGACAAACGGTTTTAAGTACAGAGTGCACGGTGTGAAGCTGTAGTCTGTTCCCAGGTGTCCGTCGGCTGATGGATCTTCTGGACGTCTTCAGGTCTTCCGGGGAGGGGTCGGAGTAACCTCGGAGGGAAACAGAGAGTCAGGGGTTTAGTCCTTTCCAGCACGGACTTCTGGAGTACCAATACCAGCACCAGGGTCGTGAGGGGACAGAGTTGACCGTGAGGAGGAGGATGGACGGGAAGGTTTAGACGGAAGGGAAGAGATGTGGGAAGGAGTAGAAGAGGCGTGCTCTCGTGAGTGGCTGGGGTGTAAGGACTATGTTACAAGTTATAGGTGCAGTAACTCCACTAAATCTATATACAGTGCAAGGGTGTTCTATCAGTGCGTTCTACTGCTATACAAGTATTTACAATTATTTACAAGGGGACACGGAGACGGTAACAAGGTACTCACGTGCCCCGCCGTAACTCTCCAGCGAGTTACGGCCGCTCTCCAGCCACCTCCAGAGGACTCCACCACTCCTCGGTCCGGACGTCCTACAACTCTTCGTCTTCGATCCTCTCGCCCCGTCTACTCTCCTTCTCTGGTTCACTACGCGCTGTCTCCTGCCACGAGTCGGCTATCTGGAACGCTCTCCTCTCTTCGTCGCCGGCTTTTCTACTTCTCGGCCCGTGGTAGGGGGCAGGACTTCCGGTTTCCCGGCAGGCTGCTTCCGGTTCGGCACTTCCGGGTTCTTGGTGCTCTGGATTCTCCGCCTCCGGGTAGGGTCTTTGTCCAGTCACCTGGTCAGGTTCCTGTAGGGAGAAAAAGAGAGAAGGATTCCTGGTCGTCAGAAACGCAGGAGGGTTAGTGGTCATGGTATCCCCACTCGGACGCCGCCCGGTTGAGGTGAGTGGCGTTCCCCTTCCACACCTAACTACCCACAATGGTGCACACAAACACATAAATACAAATGGAAAAAAAACTAACAGCCACAAACAGATATTCAAACAGACGCACACAAACATGCACACAAGCAAACACACAGGCTAAAAGACACTCACACACGTACACCAGCTCACACCTCATTGACACTGAAGTAAATAGGTAATAATGAAACACTGGCAGGCAGGACCGTGGCTTGGGCAGTAAGATTGGAGGGGTGAGCTGTAGATTTTCCATGAATGGAGCTGGCATATAATGTTAAAACACATTATATGACAAGCAGGGCGCATGAGAGGGGCAATGGAAGGAAGACACACGCGGAGTGAGAGAAAACACGTTATTTTGTTATACAACCAACATTGTTGAAGACTTTCAAAACAGAAAGGGAAAAGTGTGTGCACGCGTCTGTGTCTGTGTGTCGATAAAAATTCCTGTTGAAATACGCCATCTCACCATACCCGAATGAAAGCATCTGTGCCCAACTATTTAGCTCAAAATACACTTACTAGTGAGATGTAACACCCCAAATACCACCCCCGGAAGCTACGTCCCTGCTGGCATGGCAGAGAATGACACCGGTTTGGGAATGAAGTAAAATTTCAAGTACTAGCGTCTCTACAGCAGCACACAGGATTGTAGCCTAATTTGGCCTGGTGCTCTAGGGGATGCCATTCCCACTAAATCTTCAGCCCGATCTTGCTCGGCCAGGGATGAGGGACAGCGACGCGATAACTTAAGACACAGTGGGTCGGTAACAGGCAGGAAGCTCTGATACCTGCTACTGTTTAGCCCACTGAGTAGAAAGGTGACCATATCTCAAAAAGGGCTACTGCCCACTAGATTAGCATTCAAGGATCACTGACATAATCACATCTGTCCCCAACAGCCCCTCAACAGAGATCACTGAGCAGAGCTTTAACTATACACAAGGACAGAGCACAGAGGTCGCCGTCACCAACAACAATTGATGGAATATGTTACCCTAAGTGGGAAGTGTATGCCCAGACGTGGGTCCCGTGCTCATTACACCACTGGATTCACGCTAACCTGGCTGATGAGGGGTGATGCCTTGAAACCGGTCCCAGGATGCTTGTTTCCGGTCCAGGGAGGACCTGGCTTGGCAGTTCGGGCTGGACTGTTCCCATGAGGCACAGGGTTGAAACTGATTTGCATATGGTTGGGTCCAAACTGGGGTGGTGAGCAAAAGAATGATGGATTTAACCCAGATCTTTGTTGCTGGTGGTGTATGTTTGCAGTGTCCAGCATTCCGTCCATACATTTTTTCTTTTGAATATGTCACCCTAAGTGGGAAGGGTATGCCCAGACGTGGGTCCTGTGCTCACCACTCCACTGGATTCAAGCTAGCCTGGCTGATGAAGGGTGATGCCCTGAAACCGGTCCCAGGATGCTTGTTTCCAGTCCAGGGAGTATCTGGCTTGGCAGACCTATACCAGCACTCACAAAACCAATGACTCATCCTAAGTGCCACTCACAAATCTACTCACTCATACAGCCACTTACATACCCACTAAGTCACCCATACAGCCACTCATGCTCCCATTCAATCACCAATACAGCCACTTACAAATACAGACATACATACACTTGCACACCCACTCATATACCCTTACATCTATTCACACACCTACTCAATCACCCATACAGAATCTCACACTGCCACTCACTCACCCATCCAGGTACTCAAACACCCACATACTCCCCTATAAAGCTACTCACACTGCCACTTACTCACCAATACAACTACTCACACACCCACGTATTTACCCATTCGGCCACCCATACACCCACTCACTTACCCATACAGCCACTGACACTGTCTCTCACTGACCCATACAGTCACTGACAGCCTCTCACTCCCCCATACAACCACTCACACACCCACATAACCACTTACATAACCATTCACACATCCATACTACCATTCACACACCCTTACAGCCACTCACAAAGACATTCCCTCTCCAGTACAGTCACTCACAACCACGGGGGCGTGACGAACCGCTATGCATAGCGGACACACTCTGAGAGAGCTTCACGCCTGGACCAACTAATGCTGCCAAATCCAGGATTGCTAGGACACATCCTACACCCAGGTGAGAGAAGTGTGACTGCACAGCGGAAGGCGGATGATATACCCACTCCAAAACAGTCGATGCGACCTCTGGGTAGCCAAACAGAGCGACTGTGCTGATGCCATTTGAGGCCTAACCAATTCGCCTGATCCCGATACGGGTGAGACAGCACCGGTTTGAGAGATCACAAGGACGGCACAGAGAGGTACGATAATCCAACCAGTTGGGCACCCCTGCATTCCGGGGCTACAGAGAGAACCGTGGGTGCGGGCGAGGACCCTGAGAGCTGCATCACCGAGGCCGCCGGACCCGTCCCTGGCATGACGCACTGAGCGAACCCGCGCCTCTCCTGCTTTGGTGGCGGAAGGCTGTATCCACCCCCCCCCCCAGAACTACATTCTAAAGAACTCCCGGGCCCATCAAACAGGCGAAGAGCAGAGGGAGGCACACCTGTGCAGGGCTCCGGGGATGGAGGGCTGGCAACGGAGGCCGGTGCCAACGCCATTTAGGGCCTAACCAATTCACCCGCTCCAGATATGCAGGAGACAGCACCAGTCTGAGAGATCACGAAGGCGAGGATGGCACAGAAAGATATGGCAATCAGACTACCAGGGGACCCCTGCATTACGGGGTTGTTGGGAAAGCCCTGGGTGAGGGTTAGGACCCTGGAAGCAGCATCACAAGGCCTCTGGACCCATCTCTGGCATGACGCACTGAGCAAGCCCGCGCTTCTCCCGGTTCGGTTGCGGAATGTTGTACCACCCTCCCCCCCAAACCTGCATTGTACTGAACTCCTGGGACCACTGGACAGACGACGAGCAGGGGGCTGGAGAGTGGAGGCAGGCCTAAGTGGGGCCCTGGGGGTTGGATGGCCGGCAGCAGTGGCCAGTAAACTGGTGCAGTGCACGGTACAGCTCACAACCTCGCCCTTGCGCAACACCAGACTGCGCTGCGATCTCCAGTGGGTGAGCAAAGACCTGCAAGCTCCCCCTGGGTATGTGAAATGCCCAAACACCCCTTCTGCACAGGACTAACGGTGGCCCGGCAGCACTTTGGGGCGACACCTG
The DNA here is from genome assembly GCF_964263255.1 of Lissotriton vulgaris. Classification (NCBI taxonomy): domain Eukaryota; kingdom Metazoa; phylum Chordata; class Amphibia; order Caudata; family Salamandridae; genus Lissotriton; species Lissotriton vulgaris. The sequence goes on from NC_141685.1 coordinate 129,950,869, forward strand.
GACCCTGTCCAACATTATGACTGGCCTGGGACAAACACACATGCAGTGGCTGTGCTAGACCACAAAAGAAAAACAGTGAGTAGAGACTCTCAGTGCTCCCCTATCCACCCTCCTTCTACTTTATATACACAAAGAGGTTGAGTAGGCCCCAGGATACTGCCCATAAACATGGGCCTTCCCTGAAAATGGGCGGAGGAATCCCCACTGTGTGAAGTGTTACGCATCATATGGCCTACTGAGGGAAGCAAGACACTCTGCTAAACCTACCAACATGCGCTCCTCCCTCATTGCAGGACGCAGTCACTGGAGGGTGAACGAAGGGATCCAGGAGGTAGTTCAGGCTTGGTACAGAGTAGACACCGCATACAACAAGGGGCAACTCAAGAATGGAACGGAGCTAACTGCCTGAAAGAGAATTCACCAACTTAAAAGCAGAGGGTTCACTTGGGTAACGTAATTTATCAGCTACCTGTGCAACAACACAGTGCGGTGGGGAGCTGTGAGTTGGAGGAAACTACCGAAGACACTACACAGAATCGCCTACTGTGGCCCACTGGTTCAGGCTAGAACCATACATACGACAGACCACACTGAGCTGCCGGCTGATGTCAGTGCATCACCCCAGGCAATTACATTGCGCCCAAAAAGAAACTTCTACCCATAGAAACGCTGTGTGGCCTCCTGGTGCTGTGCGGGGAAACAAATAAAAATGGGAGGCCCAAAAGTAAAGTCCCGGAGACAACCACAACTACAGGCAAACAACAAACGGAGGATACGGACCACCGCCTTTCATCAGCCTTCCTTGAGCTGTGTCGCACCAACAAACATGACTTCAGAACCCGACAAACTAGACTTAATCTTGCAGGAAGTTCGGGACTCCAGAAAATCAATAGAGCAACAAATAGGCTCCCTAACAACAGGATTCACTCTTCTAAAAGCAGACCATGCTAAACTTGCCACCACCGTTAAAGATAATATACTCGCTGGTGCCAAAGTATAAAGAGCAAGCAATGCAACTGACACAGCTACAGCTTCGCAGGGCACACAGGCTTTATTTAAGAATCCCACCTCGCTAATTCTGAAGTCCTCAAAATGCGTAAGAAATGGAGAGGCCAATTCTTCTCCACATCATACTCTGCCTTTGCCAGGGCGTGACCACCTGGGTGCATGGCGGGGTTCCCTTTGTAGCTTTTGAACAATGCTTAAACCCACAGGGCCGATATACCCTAGTAAAGGGAACGCTGGATGGTGCGCAAGTGATACTGGGAAGTATATACATCCCTAATTTTGATCAAGATAAATTCCTGATGAACATTAATGATGTGCTGGTGGACTGGGCAGGGTACCCATGGATACTGGGTGGAGACTACAACGCAGTCATGAATATTAACATTAACCGTTCACATCCCCCGATTCCAGGAGCGGGATCCATCAAGCAGGCGGAGGCCCTGGCCAGGTGGTCGGAGGGCTAGGCGTTGGGAGATGTCTGGTGTTTCAAAAATTGGCCCAGCAGAGAGTATTCTTTTTATTCCTCAACCCACCGCCGGCACACGCAGATAGACAGAGTATTCTGCTCTACTCCCCTCAGAGCACAAGTCACACGCACTACCTATCTGGGAAACACCTTCTCAGATCACTGCCCATTAGAACTAACCGTTGCCGTGGGAGGACTGCCACTACGGTCCCAACCTGGAAATGATGGGCTCAGATGTTAGAAGACCCTGACTTTAAGAATGCAATGTCGGACGGTATATAAAATTATTTTACAGAAAATGCCAGCACTGCCTCCACTAGACACATAGAATGGGATGCGTTAAAAACCGTCATCAGAGGCATAGCTATTAGTACTACAGCTGGGGTTTGGCGGGAAATACACAACCTAAAAACTGCTGAAAACAACATAAACGCCTTATAACAAGAAGCAGCATGGTAACCCACACAGAGAGCAGACAGCAGAATTACAAGAGGCGCATATAAAACATGCTGAACTGCTGGAAAGCCTCAGAATAAAAGACAATAAGTCATACACTCAGTTAAAGCATTCAGAGGCAGAAATATCAGGGGCGCTGCTAAAGCGCATTTTACATGTTGTGCCACAAGCCGTAGTCACTCACGAGATAACCACACCAGGGGGGAGCCACTGTAACCACTCAGCGAGTTAAAAATGAAGCACTTTGTACCTATTATGAAATTCTATACCTGCCCCTCCGCAACAGACAGATGACATTGTAGATGCCTTCTGCGAGGACCTACCTTTTCCTCAACGAGGTCGTACCGCTCAAGATGCTTTATCAGGCCCTATCAAAAGGGCAAAAATTAGGGACGCTATTCGGACACTGCCACGAAATAAGGCCCTTGGCTTAGATGGCGTCCCAATAGAATTCTTTGACACCTTTGCGGATATTATGGTGCCCCAATTAGAACAGCTGTATAACTCTGCGATGGAAACAGGGTCCGTCCACTACAATGCAGGCTCTGGTGGTATCCCTTCCTAAATCAGGCCGAGCTGCCAAAGACATTTCAGGATATCGCCCCCTCTCATTACTAGCCACAGAATACAAGATATTAAGCACTTCGCCTCCACCCATATCTACAGAATTTAATACATATTGACCAATGTGGCTTCGTGGAGACACGCAGTACCTCACTGAATATTCGCCGACGGTACAACGTTAGGGGGACCGTCTCTGAAACAAATCCCAATACAGGCTGAATTTCACTAGATTTAAAACAGGCATATGACACACTGGCCGTGGCGGCCGCTCCATTAGGGTGTTTGAGCGCCGCCACACTGCTTTGTCGCAGACTGAAAAATCCAAAAATAAAATGGTATTTTAAATACCATTTAATTTTCTGCTTCTCGAGCTGCGAGAAAGCAGAAGTAGGGTATGCCTGCTTGGGGGCGGGTGGGGGTCTATGCCTGGTTGGGGGCGGGTGGGTGGGCGGAGCAGTCATGCACACTCTACATTTTCTCTATGGAGGCTGCCCTACTGGACTCCCCACCAATCACAACACTGCCATTGCAGCGTTGTGATTGGTTACAGGAGGGGAGGGAGCAGCATGCCTGTGGCTTGGCCCAGGAGCAGAGCCGCGACTGCTCTGATCACAGGCAGATGTGTTTACATTTCTTTCCTCCCTGGTCTTTGCAGTGCGCCTTGGCGGGCTCTTCCCGACCTGAGCAGGGAGATTGGAGCCCTAAGCATCGGACGTCTGAGTGAAGGCATCACTTTTACACAGACATACTGGCAAAAAGTGCACCAGAGACCCCTGCTCCGCTGCGGAACAGCTCCTTTCTGTGCCAGCGCATCGCTAAATTCTTATATAATTATTTACTACCGCTCTAAATGTCATTAATATGTTTGTCTCTATTATCAGTATTGTTCTATTTATTATTACATGTATTGTGTGTTTTTACGCTACTATTAATATGAACGGTATAAATATTATTACTGCATTTGGGAAGTTTATTTCTCATTTTACGTTTTTTTGTCTTGTAAATTATTTAGTCCGTGCCTCTTCTATTTAAGTGGCTAATCTATTCTATATTACTGTTATTAAAATATGTGAAATTAATATAGTTACGTTATCAATTTTGATTGCATAATTATTACTTCTGTTATTCCTTCTGATATATTTACGTACGCTCAGATATGTACAAAAAACTTGTATTTCATGATCGACTGATTGAAACTACCTTTCAATGGGGGGTGATATAGCATAGACACACATTGTTATTAAATGATACATATTATAGAGCCCAGTGCATATGGACAGGTTCAATGGACGCTGGTGAACATTCTAATATTACACATTTGCGTGAGTTTGGAGACTAGAAAACTTCAGACGTAACATTAAACTGTTAAAATGTATATTCCGATTGTTCAGTGTCGGAAAAAAACATATGATTCGCGTTCAGTTTTTGGAATATTTTGCATTGGTTTCAATCCTTCACAAATATGCAGGTGGGGAAAAATGCTTAAAGTCTACTTGTAAAATATAGGCGCATGTGTAGGGTTCAATAAGGGGAGGGCACACATTCCGACAAGTCCAAAACCCAACAACCGGCTTCATCACAGGTGAACTATAGATAGGATCTACAGGGCGCGCCACACACGTCATTTCCGCTGTGTCTTGAATGAATGATTATGCCTACCTCCCTGCAGGTGGAGCAGGTGAGTGTAAGCAAGCCGGAAACACAGGCGTGGGCAAAGAATCGTTGTCTCGGTGGGAACAGGAAGCCCTCAGTTTTCTGTATGCACGTGGAATGGATCAGACAACACTGCATATAGAGGTCACATTTCAAAGTCAGGGTAGTATCACCCCATAGAGTTCCTGCACACCACAATGCATCCTTATAATGTGCTTTTTATCCGCCAGGAGGTCACGGGTGTCAACAACTCTACAAGAAGCAGGGACTAGAACACACCAAAAAAGCCATTCCAGGTTTTTTCTTTTTATTCCGGAACTTATAAAGTGGATGCAGCGATGGTCGGTCCAGTGGAGTTCGGTGGTGTGATTGACGGAGACGTGGGGGCTTGCGGTGAAGATGGGGTCAAGCGTGTGGCCGGTAGAGTGGGTGGGTGTTGTGACGAGTTGTCTGAGTCCGAGGTTGTCGAGGTCGTCGATCAGGGTGGAAGAGTAGGAGTCGTTGTTGTTCTCCAGGTGTAAGTTTAGGGCCGCGAGGAGGATGTAGTCCGTGGAGGCGAGGGCGTGTGTGCTGACAAAGTGGGCGATGGAGTCGCTAATCTGTGGTCGGGATCCGGGGGTCTATAGATGAGGGTTCCTCTGTGGATGGTGTTGGGGTCAGTGTGGATTTGGAAGTGCAGATGTTCGGCGGTGCTGTGGGTGTCGTCGGTGTTTGTCGAGATTTTGAGAGTGTTCCTGTGGACGATGGCGATTCCTCCTCCTACTCCATTGGTGCGGTCCTTGCAGGTGATCGTGTAGCCTTCCGGGATGGCTATTATGATGTTGGGTGCCGAGGAGGGGTTCACCCAGGTCTCCGTCAGGAAGGCAACGTCTGGGGTGTTGGAGTCCAGTAGGTCCCAGAGTTCAACGGCGTGTTTGCATGCGGAGCAGGTGTTGAAAAGGATGCATCTGAGAAGTTGGGTTCTTTGGTAGGTGGGTTGGCGGGTTGGATGCTGGTGAAGCTGCAGTTCTGGCAGGTGAAGGGCTCTTGGGTTCGCTTCGGGGTGTCCAGGCAGCAGGTGAGTGAGTCCTGGTGCTGGGTGCGGTCCTGGCGCGGACAGGCGCAGGCGGGTTTGCCTTAGGCGCGCGGCCTCCATATGAGGGGATGTGGGAGGGAGGAGCAGCTGGGAGGTGGGAGCGGGGTGACAAATGGAAGTGCAGGGGGCGGGGCTGCAGGGATGCAGCGGCAGGAAAACGGTGGTGGGAAAAATGGGCGAGGGACGGCAGGGGGTTGAGGGAAAACTGAACTTACAGGAAATAGAGACAAGTAAGGCCAAAAATACAAGTTAGGCAAAGGAAGCAAATTCGGGCATAGAAAAGGCAAAACACTGCAGGAAGTGGTAGCGAGGCAGGCAAAGACAGGCAGAGCCGTGCAGCAGCATGGGTTGCGACTGGCCTGCGAGCAGGATCAGAGGTTTTTCCATCCCTAGCTTCTGACTATTCCCGCCCTCTTTAGCCACCTGGTTGTGGAGGGCATTTGCCTAGATAGCAGACACTGCATGTGTACAAGCCCTGGACATGTTCGCTGCCGACAGGCCCTTACCATGTTAATTATCTAGATGCCGGATCAGCCCTCAGGGAGTCTGAAGACAAACAAGAGCGTGGGGATTCTTGAAAATGTTTTACAACCTACAGCTGAGGGAAGAAGGCAGAAAACACTATAAGCAAGCATTTGCAATGCAACAGGTCTCGCAATTACATTATTTTGAGCTATTGACATTGTAAATTACAATGCCTTTAAAAAAAATTACCGGACAACCCGAATTGTATTGTTTTATTTACTCCTGTGCTATCCTTCTCCATCACTTATTCCTACTTTCCTTGCCCTCCTCTCTCTATCCTTTATCCTACCATCAACCTATAACAAGCATAAGGGTACCCTGTTGAAAATGTATACTATTAACTCCATACCTTGTAACCTGAGGAACTGGAAGCCCACACTAAAACATACGGCACACACAATTCAGATCCCAAAGACAATAAGCACATGACAAAACACGCTAAATACACAAACGTATACACACTTCAGATAATCCCAAGACTGCCCTCACTTTTACCACTAGCCCTAGAAGGCAGTTAACAGGTATAATATTCCATTAAACAAAAACATCTTTAGCGTTCAAGAAAGGTGTGGGGCCATTTTGGAAACTTTACTTTGTTCGACGGAAGGAAATTGTAAGTGCTGGGTGAAAAACTCTGCACTGGCATTGGACTTAGTTTTAGTGCACACATTTATATGTATATCTTTAACAGATATTTTATGTATATGTTATCCTTGAAACCCAATGAACAGTAAATGGACTGCTCATTGCGCCACAAGAAGAACATTAAAACATGGAGGAGAAGGTCTCAGTTTATGTTAACTTGCAGACATTCCAGCCACACCTTCTGGAATCTTTTACACTATCTTGATTTATGCACGGGGAAAACAGGAGTCCATGCAAGATGTCACATGACATTACCTATTGCTATATTGCTATATTACCCCAAGAAATATGCGATTAGCACAGCATTCCAGGCATACTTAGGGGATTTTTTTTTTACCACTAGACTTGGTATCTCGATTTGTGGAGAAAACATTTTCTTTCCACTCGTCACATGTGGACAATCCCACTGAGAATTAAGTGCACGCTGTCAATAGTTTATTAGTAAAATGTTAGAATTTCTGTGTGAGCAGAGGGAGGTTCAAGTCCTGCTTTTGTCAGTTATACAGGAAGGCCGTGCTACTGACTCGCCGCCATTTCATCGACACCACCCTGATTCCCTGTACCATCTATATGTCTTAGAGCCAGGGACAGCTGTAGTGCCGGAGGTGCCCGCTGCAACCCTGATAACATTTGTATGTGCTTTTTCCTTTTGTTTTAAAAGAAAAGAACCTGAGATATGTGGTTTTATATATGAATTTAGTATACCCTTGACCTCATTCTGCAGGATTCCCTTACTCCCACCTTCCACCAGTGCTCCTCACCTCTCCATAGCCTCCTCTCTGACATGCATTTTTTAAAATTTTGCTGGATTGTTTACTGACACTCAGTTCTGTGATCTCTATATGATGTGCTGTGCAAGCTCACCTCTTCCAAATTTGGCTGCATTTATTCTGCTTTCATCACTGGGGTGAACAGCTGTTGTGTGTCAGCAGTAGAGTGTCAGCAGTGAAGTGCACAGCAGTGGTGTCAGCAGCAGTGATGAGTTGGCAGGGTTGTATCAGCAGCGGCGTGTCAGCAGAGGTGTGTCAGCAGCGGCGTGTCAGCAGCGGCGTGTCAGAAGTGGTGTGTCAGCAGTGGTGTGTCAGCAGTGATGTGTCAGCAGCGGCGTGTCAGCAGTGGTGTCAGCAGCGGCGTGTCAGCAGTGGTATGTCAGCAGTGATGTGTCAGCAGCGTTGTGTCAGCAGTGGTGTGTCAGCAGTAGTGCGTCAGCAGTGGTGTGTCAGCAACGCAGTGGTGTGTCAGCAATGGTGTGTCAGCAGTGGCGTGTCAGCAGTGGCGTCTCAGCAGCAGCGTTTCAGCAGGGATGTGTCAGCAGTGGAGTTAGCAGCGGCGTGTCAGCAGCGATTTGTCAGCAGCGGTGTGTCAGCAGCAGTGGGGTCTGCAGGGGCGTGTCAGCACCGGTGTGTCAGCAGTGGTGTGTCAGCAGTGGTGCATTAGCAGTGATGTGTCAGCAGCAATGTTTCAGCAATGATATGTCAGCAGTGATGTGTCCGCAGCGGTGTGTCAGCAGTGGCGTGTGAGCAGCGGCGTGTCAGCAGCGATGTGCCAGTAGCTGTGTGTTAGCAGTGATGTGTCAGCAGTGATGTGTCAGCAGTGGGTTGTCAGCAGCTGTGTGTCGGCAACGATGTGCCAGCAGTGATGTGTACACAGCAGTGTTTCAGCAGTAGTGTGTCAGCAGCGGCATATCAGCAGTGGTGTGACAGCAGTGGTGTCAGCAGTGGCGTGTCAGCAGTGGTGTGTCAGCAGTGATGTGTCAGCAGGGATGTGTCAGCAGGGTCGTGTCAGCAATGGTGTGTCAGCAGTGCTGTGTCAGCAGCAGCATCAGCAGAGATGTGTCAGCAGTGATGTGTCAGCAGGGGTGTGATGGGTCTGGACCAAGACTGACCAGGATCTGAGTGTTGTCAGCATACGACACAACATCAAAACCATATGATCTAATCACTTTGGCCAAAGGTGAAAGAGTGTGGGACCCAAGATAGAGCTCTGTGGTACTCCGATCCTGACTAATCTACTACAGGAGCTGGTATTTCCTCCCTGTACTATCGTAGTTCGATCAGTTAGACAATTTTTGAGCCACTGTAAAGCCTTACCTCTGACACCAATCTCCCAAAGCCGATGTTCAAGAAAGCTATGGGAGATGGTGTTGAGCGCTGCAGATAAGTCTAGCAGAACGAGGATAGATGACTGTCCCTTTTACCTCCAGCAAAGCTATTTCGGTACTGTGGGCTTCCCTAAAGCCAGATTGTGAGGGGTCAAGCAATCCATAGCTCTCAAGATGGAACACGAGCTGTTTGTTAACCAGTGACTCAATCATCTTACTGAAATGAGGGATCAAAGATGTAGGACGATAGTTAGAGAGAAGTTTTGGGTCTGCAGTAGATTTTTTTAATATAGGCCTAACTCTGGTAGTTTTCCATATTTTGGGAAATTCTGATTCTAACAATGATTTGTTGAACAGATCAGTGAGGCAGTCCTAGAGGGCTGGAGCTACAGTAGGAAAATATTTTGGTGGCAAAGGGTCTGTAGGCGAACCAGATGTAACTTTTATAAATGCTTTAATCACTTCTTCCGAGCCACATTGAGTAAATTCTTCCCAAATATGAGGGGGATCAAAAGTAGTTACAGAACGATTTACTATATCATTATTAATATCTTGTGCAGCGAAGGAATTATGGATAGCCATGATCTTTTCATCAACAATTTTTGAAAGTGAGTCTGCCCAGTCCTGATAGGTAGAATGTTGTGTCTGAACAGGCAGGTGTTGGACTTGGCCCTCCTGGCAGGGTCATCCCTGAACTTTTTGCCTTCCTCCAATATTCTCTCTGACCTGTTTTTGTTGGCTTAATGACTCTGGGCACTTTACCACCGCTGACCAGTGCTAAAGTGCATATTCTCTCCCTACTGTAAAGTGTATATGTGATTGGATTCCATGATTGGCTCATTTGATTTACTGTCAGTCCCCAGTAAAGTGCACCAGGAGTGCCAGGGCTTGTAAATACAAATACTGCTCGTGGGCTTGTAGCGCTGGTTGCGTCACCCACAGAAGCAGCCTTTTAAAATGTGTCTAAGGTCTGCCATTGCAGAACCTGCGTGCAGTCTGGTACTGTCATGCTTGCTGGGCAAGTGCACACACTTGCCAGCCCCTAAACCTTCCCTTTACTTCATGTGAGTCACCCCTATGGTAGGCCCACGGGCAGGGTGCATTGTAAGCATAAGGTACGGCAAGCCCTGATGAGTGTGGCATGTCCTAATAGTGAATTACAGCCATTTTCGTTTTTTACTATTGTAAGGCTACCTGTTCTCATAGGCCAGAATAAGCTGCTGGCATTATTACACTCTATAAACCCAGCAGGCTCAGGGAACGTGGTATTAAGTCAAGTTTAGTATGCCTGAACTCAGAATAATAAAATACTTCTTTTAGTAAAGTTTATTTTCATATCCTGTGTTTGCAAATGCTACTTTTAGAAAGTTAGCATTTGCTTGCCTGACTATTTCAGCCCGCTTTTGCCAGGATGTGTATCTGCTGTCTGGTTTGTGTAAATGACACGGCTGGGGAATTCCAGGGGACAGTCTGGGCTGCCAGGTGGTGAATAGAGGGATTACCCCAGGATAGGTGGGAGGAGTGCCCATTGACTCTGAATGGGGCTGTGCTCTGCCACCACAATGCTGGCTCCACCTCCTGCGGAGCGTCTGATGTCCCTGCCCTGCACCCTGAAACAGAGTGCTCCAAAACTGGGTTGAACCATGCTCAGGCCCCCTGGCCTGTAAAGACAAAAGAAATTGTGTATAAAAGAAGGAGCCCTGCTCCTACAAAACTAGATCCTGTTGACGCCAAGAAGAAACTCTGCCTGAAGAGAAGGACCTGGGAAAGCTGCATGGAGGACTACTGTCTCTAATCCTGAGAGACTGGCCTGTGGTTGGTGCCTTGCTGCAAGAAGGAGAGAGGAAGTAAAGACTAAAAGACTTTTGAAATTCAACTTGTGCCTTTTGACAATCTCCAAGGGCTTGCTGGTGAATTTGCCCCCTGAACTGCGCCCCAGGAACATTGGGCGCTAAACCCCCTGAAGGAAGAGCTGCTGTTTGTGTGATCTGACCCCACAGTGCTGATCCCGGGAAGCGGAGTGTGTGAGGAAGCCTTCCTGCATATTCCACGAAGCAGTGCACTCCCGTCCCCTGAGCACCGCAACCTCTGCTTGGCCGCACCGCATGAGCAAAGTAAAGCCCAGCCACAATGGACCAAGCACCGTGATCTGTGAGTAAAGCTGAGCCTTCATCTGCAAAGTAAAGAGGACCCGTTCAGTCCGAGCACCACGAGCCCCTGGCCCCCGAGCCACCGCCCGTAAAGCAAAGACGGACCCCCGCCCTCTCTACTGAGGATAGCGCCCGCTGCTGTGAAGCGCACAGCTGCGGAGCGTCCAGCGAGAGAGTACCTCCTGTTTTCTATAACCCAAACTCCCGCCCGCACAGCCTGCAGCCGCTCCCCCTCCTCGCGAGTACACCTATTCACTAAGATATACTTAATAAGTCAGTTATACAATCAATTTTACAAAACAAAACATCCATTTAGACACTTATTTACCCATTTATTCTTCCATCGACCTTTAGATATACATATATAAAAAAAGTTATCTTTCAGAAAGACACACATTCACTTGATGATGTCATCGGTGATGTCATTTGAGATGTCATCAGTGATGTCATGAGTGATTGCACTGTCCATGTCATGATTGATTGGGCGCACAAGTTATAGTTAGCTTAGCTAACTATAACCGAGGAATTTCAAAGGTTTTGTATGAGAGAAATGTTTAGCTAACTATAACATGTGAAACCTATGGTTTTTTCAAAGAATTTGCAAGGTTTTTTAAATGCTAATTCCTAACTATAACATGTGTGAAACCTATGGTTTTTCCAGTGAATTTCATAGGTTTCGTAAATAATATTTTATAAATGTATTAATTATTATGTCTTTCTTTTTATACTAATTTCTTATATTTCTAATATAAATATTTATATTTATTTTATTTTTGGGATTATATTTCATATTCTTATTATAAAATAATAACAACACTAAATTGCAAAGTAAATTTTGGATGAATTATTGCTTGACGTTGGTTGCAAGTATAACACAGCTCCAGCAATTCTCTTGGGGCCCTATGCTCAAAATGCTGTATCAATCCTTACACCTGCTTCAAGCATATGCAACGTTTTGATGCAGCATAAGCTCAAAAGTCACTGAATAAAATGTCACTTTTAGGAGGCCTTGCTGCACCCCCTTCTGCACAAGAAAGCCTCTTCTGGTGCAGTGCTTTACAATGTAATACACCCTCCAGAAGCGTCACATTGTTAATAGCACACACCATGGCACATCGTTTGCACCACCGCTGTGTCACAAAAGTGACGCAACAGCTGTGTAAAAGAGGCACAAGGGGATTGTAAATCCGCCCCTAACACATACAAATTCACCCAGGCACTTTCACCAGCAGCGCAAATTGAAACATAGACTTGTAACATATTTATGTACATATGATACATTCAAGTGCTTCGGACATACTACAGTATACTATAGATAAACACCTTATAGATTTATGCTGTAGCACTTCCTTATAGTTCTGCACTTTCACATTCTCCATACACTAGTAACATATTCATTCAATCCTTTATGAACTACACATTCATTCTGACAAACTTTTACACACTAACATAGAAATATAGTTCTTTCTTTGACCAGTGAAGGTAGTTCTAAAAAGAACTGGTTTTTTTTGTTTTGTATTTTTTTGTGTTTCCCAAATTCCAAGCGGAACAAAAGAATGAAAAAAAGAACAACTAATGTCGAGCACAGCAATGATCCTGCGTTTCATAAAGTCTATAGACTGTTCACCATAACACAAAAGTTTATCGCAATAAATGCATAGAATTTTTACTTTAGCAAAGTCAGAATCAATATGTGGGTGGGGACTGCTTGCTGAAAATGCTGCTGCCGCAGTTGATGTGCTTGGTGCAGAAGCAGGTGGGTTCTCATGCAACCTCCGACTTGCAGCTCGAGCAAAATTCTTGGGGTGCAAGTTCTTCACATGTCGCACAATATTTGCTGTGCCAAAGGGTATTTTATACATGGATCACCCCTTGATAGAGTTGTTTCGCAAATTTTACAGGTTACTGTTGTAGCATTAACCTTTTTTTGACCTTCTGGAAAAGTGAAAAACTACCAAATTATAGCTTCTTTCCTCTTCTTTGGACGTTCTTCAGGAATAAAATGTTCCCCTGAAGAACTGCTGTAAGATAACTCAATTGCTCTTATTATGGTGATCTTCCTTCTATTTGATAAGATTCTCAGAACAAATGCTTCTTCTCAGAAAGTCAAAGTCAAATAATTATAATGGGACGGAACTTTTACCAGTCGCAATAGGAAAAGTTATGAACCAATCAAATCTCTCCTTTTAAAGTCACATGGCTTTGCGTACGCTTATGATGCGCTTGCGCAGCTCTTTCAATACGAGTACGCATGATGTTCTACCATGATTTGTGTAATTCTTTTTAAAAGTAATATATGATTATTACAAGTATTTAAAAACATTCATAGTTATCCCAAATGTCTGCCCTCACTATGTACATTAAATACATACATGTTTTAAACCAAGTAGAAACATTGACCCCTTTCGCATACAGAACTCTGTATATGACGTCACACCGAAGCCTTAATGCGACGCGTAACGTCAAAGCATATTCGTACCGTATGCGCGGGTACATGCTGAGTATGATAAGCAGTACAAACTATGGTGCAATCCCCCTCTCAGTGACAAATCAGAGCTAGGGCGCGCTAAGGAGAAGGATTATAAGTGCTGACTCATTGCAGATCCGATTCTGGGCCTGCCTCTGCGTACATTATAACACATCCCCATTTTTTGACAGACAGCCCGGTGGCAGTGGGCTCGTTTGCTGACATTGAGGGAGTTGAGAGAGAGAGAGAGCACCTCTCTGTACTTTTAGCATTCCGCCCCGCTGTATGCGAGCGGCGGCGCTTTCACGCAGCGCATTGTCTTTTAAATTGAATTTTTAACCTCACCTTTTGTTGTGCAGGGCTCTAACCTTATTTTCCGGTTTTCAGAGGCGAGTGGCTGGCTGGGGGCTGTTTGTTACCTCGGGCTCCCAGTGGCAGCGGGCGCCATCTTTGATTGGGATTCAATTCCCATGAAGCTTCCCTGAGACTCCACCCTCGTCCTGCCCCTATTTAGGAGGGCGTTTCACTCCTCTCTCGGTGTTTGACAGACAGCCCGGTGGCAGTGGGCTCGTTTGCTGACATTGAGGGAGTTGAGAGAGAGAGAGAGCACCTCTCTGTACTTTTAGCATTCCGCCCCGCTGTATGCGAGCGGCGGCGCTTTCACGCAGCGCATTGTCTTTTAAATTGAATTTTTAACCTCACCTTTTGTTGTGCAGGGCTCTAACCTTATTTTCCGGTTTTCAGAGGCGAGTGGCTGGCTGGGGGCTGTTTGTTACCTCGGGCTCCCAGTGGCAGCGGGCGCCATCTTTGATTGGGATTCAATTCCCATGAAGCTTCCCTGAGACTCCACCCTCGTCCTGCCCCTATTTAGGAGGGCGTTTCACTCCTCTCTCGGTGTTTGACAGACAGCCCGGTGGCAGTGGGCTCGTTTGCTGACATTGAGGGAGTTGAGAGAGAGAGAGAGCACCTCTCTGTACTTTTAGCATTCCGCCCCGCTGTATGCGAGCGGCGGCGCTTTCACGCAGCGCATTGTCTTTTAAATTGAATTTTTAACCTCACCTTTTGTTGTGCAGGGCTCTAACCTTATTTTCCGGTTTTCAGAGGCGAGTGGCTGGCTGGGGGCTGTTTGTTACCTCGGGCTCCCAGTGGCAGCGGGCGCCATCTTTGATTGGGATTCAATTCCCATGAAGCTTCCCTGAGACTCCACCCTCGTCCTGCCCCTATTTAAACGGCCATAATGTGTCAGCGCAGCGGACGAGCGCAGCGGGCGCGACGTAGGCGCGCCAGAGTTGCGCCTGAGTTAAGCCCGTCTGCGCCCGTCCGCGGCAGGCCGGGGCACGGGGCTCGTCACTCTGCTCCCCGCATCATCTATTCCCGCTCTGCCATTGTCTCACTGCACAAACCTGTATTCCCTCCCCCCGAGGCTTCGGTCAAGCACACCGCATGCGGTTTGCCCGTATCGAGGAAATCCTTTCCTGAGCTCATTCTTTCACCCCCTATTCACAGGCCCCCGGCCCTGGCAGGCAAACCTCGCTCTTCTACCTCGGTACCTGCCCCTAATTCCCCCCTATCTGTGATGTACCTGAACACTCGGTCTCTGGTCAGCCATAAAACTGACATCTTCTATCTCTTAGGATCGGAACAGCCTGACATCTTGTTCCTGTCCGAGACCTGGCTCACAGATGATTCCTCCCCTGATATCCTGGCGGCCATCCCCCCAGGATATTACATACTGCAAGGCAATCGCCCCTCTGGCAAAGTGGGCGGCGGGGTCGCAGCCATCATTAGCCACTCAATCAGGTTTTCCCCTATACCTATCCCCAGCATTCCTATGACCGACTGTCTTGCTCTCAGGCTGGAGCAACCTGGGTCCTCTCGTGTATGTGTCCTAGTTTACCGTCCCCCTCAACCCATGCCAAACTTCTCAGTTCAGTTTGGGGAGCTCATCTCCCAGCTGACTATCAACAACACTAATGTTTTGGTTCTCGGCGACTTCAATTATTGGCCATCGGACCCTCACGAAACCCCGGATTCTCTCGCCTTTTCCGACCTTATGCTGGGCCTCAATTGTATTCAACACATACACACACCCACACATGCTAAAGGTCATATTTTGGACCAGGTATGGACTTCTTCTTTAGACATCTCCACTCCCCTTGTCCTCCCCTGCCCCTGGTCAGATCATCTACTTATCACTTTCTCCCTTGCTAAGCCTCCCCCGACCAATATTACCCGAGAATCTAATTTCCTGGCACGTAATTGGAACAAGGCCGACCTCAACAAATTCACTTCCCTCCTGAGCTCATCAGCCCCTTCTACTACGGGACCCCCCACTTCCATTGACTCTCAGTCTGATAATCTTATCCAATGGCTTGTCTCCGCCGCTGACTCGGTGGCACCTCTAAAACCTGTTAAGATGCGGCGCAGTCACGACGCCCATAGGTGGTTCACCGAGGAACTCAAGGCACTGAAACTTAGTCTCCGCCAGGCCGAAAGACGCTGGCGTCGAGGATATACTCCAGAGACAAAAGCTGTCTTCTCTTCTCAGCTGAGGGAATACAAGTCTGCTATAGCCCGGGCTAAATCCAGCTATTTCTCCAATAAGATTTTGAACTCTACTAACAAATCTAAAGACATTTTTTCTATTGTTGAGGAATTATCTAACCCGGCGAGAGTCACCATTGCCCCGCTTCCCTCCCAGCCTCTGTGTGACTCCCTGAATCAGTTCTTCGTGGACAAAATTGTTAAAATCAAAACCAGCATTTCTGCTCACGTTTCATCCACTTCTTTCCCCCCCAGCACTTCCTTTCACCCCATCACCCACACCCTATCCCAGCTCCCCCTCATTCCAGAAGAGATGTTTCTCTCCCTTTTGCTCAAAGTTTCTTCTGGCTCCCCTAGCGACTGTTGCCCCCCCTCTGCCCTGCGAGAAGCTTTTACTTCCTGCCCGGACCCCCCTTTAGCCCTCTTAAACAACTCTTTAACCTCGGGGGTGGTCCCGGGTTCCTTCAAACGGGCAGAGGTGGTCGCCATCCTGAAAAAACCCACGGCTGACCCGTCCACCATGAGCAACTATCGCCCTATCTCCCTCCTTCCCTTCCTTAGCAAAGTCCTGGAGTCCCAGGTCACTCAAACCCTTACTTCTTTTATTGAGGACTCTTGTGTTTTGGACCCCCAGCAGGCTGGGTTCAGACCTGCGCATTCCACAGAAGCAGTCATCCTCTCTGTGATGGACGAACTACGCAGGGGCGCCGACTCTAACACCTGTCAGGCCCTGGTTCTTCCAGACCTGTCAGCCGCCTTTGACACGGTCGACCACGATATTTTGGTCGACCGTGTCAGAGAGGCTGGCATCCAGGGCACTGCCCTGGATTGGGTGCGCTCTTTTCTGACTCACCGCCATCAAGCTGTCAGACTGTCCCAGTTTTCTGCCTCTCAAGTCGAGCTGACCTGTGGTGTCCCGCAGGGATCCTCCTTATCCCCTCTCCTTTTTAATTTATACCTAGCCCCGCTTATCCGTTCCCTCCGCCAATTCAATGTCTCCGCGTTCAACTACGCGGATGACATTCAACTGGTCTTCACTATCGACTCCAGTGACCAATCCATCTCCACTTTCCAAAACACCCTCTGCTTCATCAGCGATTGGATGGGCACAAACCATCTGAAACTTAACCCCGACAAGACTGAGCTGGTGCTTGTCGGGGGGCCCTCTAATCCCTGGCACTCTTCCTTTTGGCCTGCCAGTCTGGGCAGCCCCCCTTGCCCTGTCAACTCAGCAAAAAGTCTGGGAGTTGTCATAAGCAACGACCTTTCTATGACACCCCAGATCAGCGCTGTAGTCTCCTCCAGCCATTTCCAGCTCAGGAAAATACGCAAAATCTCCCGCCTACTTACCACCGATGCCCTCACTTTGGCCCTGCTTGCGTTAGTCATGTCTAGGCTTGACTACGCAAATGCACTTTACGTAGGCATTCCTGCATACCAACTTAGGAGACTCCAGCTGATCCAAAATCAAGCTGCCCGCTTGATCTATCATCAACCTAGAGATCAGCACGTCCAACCTCTCCTAAAAAGTCTCCACTGGCTTCCGGTTTCTGCCCGCTGCAACTTTAAGCTTGGTTGCATCATTTTTAAATCCCTCACTGGTCATGGTCCCTCCTTCATTTCTTCTTTGCTTCATCCTTATGTTCCCTCCCGCACTCTTCGGTCATCTCAATTGGCCTTACTTTCTGTCCCCAGATTCAAGCGGAAGAAACACGGTGGCCTCAGGTTTTCTTTCTTAGCCCCGTCTTTTTGGAACACCTTACCTCTTTCTCTTAGGTTGCCCTCTCCCTACACCACATTCAGATCCTCCCTCAAAACTCACCTTTTCACTGTAGCTTATTACTAGCCGTCATTCTGTGTTATGTTATCTTCTGTCTCTCCTCCCTGCTCCCTCTGTATAGCGCCAAGAAACCTAATGGTGTTAGCGCGCTCAATAAGTTAATTTAACATAACATAACATAACATAACCCATCTCTCTCTGTTGTTAATTGTTAGTGCACACACTCAAACTTGCACATGCGCGGTGCACACCCACCCACACTACCCACATGCCACCACCTAGCATGCTTGCTATCATTTAGCCTGCAAACTAAAACATTACCCAATGGCGTGTCCCCCAGGGCCATCATTCTTGCAGACCACGAAAACGCTACCAATGACGGCCCTGGGCTTGGTTTGGTCAGCCCCTGCGGTTCCCATATAATGCGGGCACTGACGTGAGCACGCTCTCTTTTACCTGCCTCTGCTGCGGTGACAGACTGACTGTCAAAAACACCCCAGACTCAGCGAAACCGCAGCCTTTCAAGACACGACAAAAGACGTCAGAAGCAAAGGTAAGAGAAGAAGTCACAACATCAGCCTCCACTGTAAATTGTATATGCATAATGATATTTTTTTATCCTTCATATGGCTTTCCTACCACTCAATGGTTTTACATTGTACTTACATAATTGAAATATTTCTTTATAAGTCACGAGGTCCTATACACCTCTAATCTTAAAAATTATGCATGCATAAATTTCTGTGACGTATTTCTGTACTACATCACATGCTTAGGCCTCTATTATTATTAATTGGGCGTCCATGATAGTATTTTTTTTTCTGCGTCACGAGGCCGTCCCAGGCCTCTATTAACTTATTGATCTTCCTTTGTTTGCTGGAGCTGCAACAGTCTTAACTACGGAATATTAAGAACCCACATTAAAATTCACTTTTGATAGTTACGCAACTCAGTTTACGATGACTAATCAAAATGTCCTTTTGTTTCCTTCAGCAAACATCGTTCAGAAGCAGCCACGGCCTATCAAGCAACAGCAATGGAATTCTTTGCAGCTTATTGAATATACTTTGACGTACAGAAGCAGAGTTCAAGTGGAATAGTTAACTCCGGTGGCCGCACTCTTTATACAAGGTAAGCACAGCAGCCTAGATCTACAAAGCCTTCATAGGAATGCATTAGAAATAAGTCGCCATAACAGCCGTCAGTAACTCAGTAGGCACTTTCATATAGACAGCACTTGAACGCGGCACGATAGCAACTGAAATATACCAGGTACACTGCACTCGTAAAACTGTAGTGTTAGCTTTATTTGTGAAACGAGAGAGGGCCATAATATCAAGCCTGGACGACTAAATTATCGCCATTTTATCGGCAGGAAACTGCCGCTAAAGTGGCGATAATGGGTTTGATAATATGCTCTATGGAATTCCAATCGAAGCTCATGTTACATGTGAAGGACATCAGACATGAGCTTCGATTGGAATTCCATAGAGCATATTATGAAACCCATTATCGGCACTTTAGCTACACTTTCCTGCCGATAAAGTGGCGATAATTTTGTCGCCCAGTCTTCATATTATGGCCCAGAGTGCGTACTGAACAGCAGCTTCTCTGCAAAATCTATAATGACCTCCGAGCAGTGACAACAGATAGCTTACAACAGTTTGAAAAACAGATCCACAACCTTATTACGCCACTTTTGAGTCACTTTTAACATGGGTAAAGTGATGCAAGGAGCTAGTACATCTCACAATTCAATAAAAAATCTCAACTCCAGACTCTGCGACACAGTTTTAATGTTGTTTTCTCTCTCTTTCTCTCTCTCACTCTCTGGTACATCATTTCTCTTTCTCTCTAAAACTTAGACACTGCTGTCTGCTTGGACGTGTAGAAGAATTGTTGAAATCGAGTTTTCAATCCAACTGCCTAAAGTGTTTGGCCGTAAGGTTTATACAACGGTAAGCACAGAGGCCTAGATCAACAAATCCTTCATAGGAATGCATTAGAAATATTTCGGCATAACGGGCGTTAGTAACACAGTAGGCACTTCCATATAGACACCACTTGAATGCAGCACTATAACAAGTAAAATGTACCAGGTACACTGCACTCGTAAAACTGTAGTGTAACTTTTATTTATGAAAGGAGAGAGGGCCATATTATCAAACCTTGGCAACAAAATTATCGGCACTTTATCGGCAGCAAACTGCCGCTAAAGTGGCCATAATAGGTTTGATAATATGCTCTATTGAATTCCAATCGAAGCTGATGTTAGATGTGAAGGACATCTAACATGAGCTTCGATTGGAATTCCATAGAGCATATTATCAAACCCATTATCGCCACTTTAGCGACACTTTCCTGCCGATAAAGTGGCGATAATTTTGTCACCAAGGCTTCATATTATGGCCCAGAGTGCATACTGTATAGCAGCTTCTCTGCAAAATCTATAATTAACTCCGAGCAGTGACAGCAGATAGGTTACAACAGTCTGGCAAACAGATCCACAACCTTATTACGCCACTTTAGAGTCACTTTTAACATGGGGAAAGTGATGCAAGGAGCTAGTAAATCTACATCTCACTTTTCAAGAAAAAATCTCAACTCCAGACAGTTGAAATGTTGTTTTCTCCCTCTTTCTCTCTCTCACTCTCTGTGACATAATTTCTCTTTCTCTCCCAAACTTAGACACTGCTGTCTTGGACGTGTAGACGTGTAGAAGAATTGTTCAGAATATATAATCCAATATCCCGGCACTCAATTGTAACAATTTTAGTTCCTTATGTATTAAACATAAAGACTTTTGTTCTATACACAGATCCTGAGTATTTCATCCACAAGTGACACTTTTGGTTCTTATTAGTTAAAGGAATTTATTAACACACATTAGTAAGCATAGTCAACAAAAAGTATATATACATCAGACAAAGGATAATACAAAAGCTGGTCAGGAGAGGATGATCAACAAAGTGTGCAGGACAGTTGGTATTTTCTATGTCCTCCTTTTCCTGATCCACAAAAGACAACAGCCGACACGTGTTTCGTCACGTCATGTGACTTCCTCAAGGCTTCTGAATATTTATAAGTCAAAATAAGATGTCTATGTCTTTGTTCTTCCCGATGAGTCTCAAGATTCCAATGTCCTTTTAATGAATAACTTTATTCAAGAGTTTGTAATGCTCCTATTTACTTTTGTTCGTATTCCCGGCCCATATTCTACGTGTTATTGATCTCACGTACACGAATTCAAAGTGACGCACAGCGTTATGCTAATATTTTTATCAGAGTGCGAAAAAGAAGACCACTGTCTGCTGTAGAAATCTTGGGTCTTAGTTTGCAAATAAATTGCATCCCTCTAGGTTCGTTATCCTTTAAAAAGCTCTAGTGTTAATTTAATTTAGTCCTTAATCTCTTTTTTCTTTGATGCAGGGGATGGCGACCTCAAACACGTTTTCAATTATGGGTTTGCATATTTCTTAGCTCAATGATGTTTGGAATACTCTCAATCGTAAGGCGTGGGTAGTGGGCTCTGATAAGCCGCGTTAGTGCACGTCATCCCTGCAAGGCTATCAGGTCCGAGAATAGGTTGTGACACCAACTGCCTGAAATGTTTACCCGCAAAGTTTATACAACAGTAAGCACAGAGGCCTAGATGTACAAAGCCTTCATAGGAATGCATTAGAAATAAGTCGGCATAACGGGCGTCAGTAACGCAGTAGGCACTTTCATATAGACACCACTTGAACGCAGCACTATAACAGAACTGGAATGTACACGTCACACTGCACACGTAAAACCGTAGAGTTACCAAAACTTGTAGGGACATAGTATCAAGAACGGCAATAAAATAATTGCTGTTTCAGCAGCAGGAAACTGCCGCTAAAGCAGCGATAATGGGTTGATAATATGCCCTTCTGAATTCCCATAGTAGCCCAGGTTAACACCAGAACCTGGACTGCTATGGGAATTCACAACAGCATATTATCAAGCCCATTTTCGTCGCTTTAGCGGCTGTTTCCTGCCGCTGAAACGGCGATAATTTTATTGCCCTTTTTGATAATATGCCCCGTAATGCTTTAGCTCATTTACTCACATCTACATAATTCTAAACTCTAATTTTCTTTTTTCTTTTGCAGATTACCAATCGGACACCTTTTTGAATCCATTTCACAATTTGATTATAACAGTGTTTAAGTTATTTTTCCAGTTCTAATGTAGTTATAATTGAGTTTTGTTTATATATATTGTTTAATAAAAGTTAGTTAAGAAAAACTACATACTTCTTTTATTTTGTGGGGGAGGGGTATGATGGCCCACAATAAAAATAATGTTGAAATACTATAGTATGATATTGAAGACTAGGATTGAAAACTACTGAGTTCTTACTAACAGATATAATAAAAACAACACTGAGAAACTACGAAAATGGCGATGGACGGAGTACGTAATCAACGTTTGGCGCCTCGGCACTACCTTTCAAATAAATAAATAAAAAATATGACTATTAATACTGTACAAAAGTACAGCAGCGGATGACACACATGAACCGGGAAAAGAAAGCAACAGATTTACTAACTGATATAAAGAAAGGTTTGCTTGTTGAACTTGAAGAAAAAGAAAACGTGGGCTTCGAAACGACGCTGAGCA
Organism: Lissotriton vulgaris; assembly: GCF_964263255.1. Classification (NCBI taxonomy): domain Eukaryota; kingdom Metazoa; phylum Chordata; class Amphibia; order Caudata; family Salamandridae; genus Lissotriton; species Lissotriton vulgaris. Next base: position 129,972,950 of record NC_141685.1, read on the forward strand.
TGCGAAGAGAGTACAACTGCTACACCAAAAAAAACAAAGCTTTACATACTATCATAGAAATGAAGGAGCATATTATCAACAATAGGCCATACATTATCGCCGCTTTTATCGGCAGGAAACTGCCGATAAATTGGCAATAATTGGCTTGATAATAGGCCCTTGTAACTTCCCATAGCAGCCCAGGTTCTGGTATAAACCTGGGCTCCTATTGTTTTTCACAAGGGCATATTATCAAGCCCATTATCGCCGCTTTATCTGCAGTTTCTGCCGATAAAAACAACGATAATGTATCGCCTTTTGTGGATATTATGACTCATTGCTCTTCTTTTGACCAGTAAACGTAGGTGCATATTATCAAAGACCGGTGTTACAATTATCGCCATTTTATTGGCAAGAAACTGCTGATAAAACGACGATAATGACCATGATAATATGGCCTTGGTATTTCCCATAGAAGCCCATGTTAACACCAGAACATAGGCTTCTGTGGCAATGAACAAGGACGTAATATCAAGCCCACCCTCCCAGAATTAATAAAAAAACATAGGCCCTTGTAAATTACCATAGCAGCCCAAGTTCTGATGTTAACCTAGGCTGCTATGGTTATTCACAAGGGCTTATTATCAAGCCCATTATCGCCGCTTTATCGGCTGTTTCCTGCCAATAAAAGCGACAATAATGTATCGCCTTTTGTTGGTATCACTGAAACAATATCGATGTTAAAATTATCGAGTTACAAAAATATCGAGGTAAAAATATAGAATACCAAAATATCGACCTCCTATCTCCAAACAGGTAAGTACAAAAATATCGAATCCAAAATATCGATGTAAGAAATATGGTTAGTCAAAATATCGAATTTTTTAAAATGCTTTAAATTAATTAAAAATTAATTAAATAATAAATATAATTAACTTAAACATACTTAAACTACTTAAATAACCTTAAAATGTATAATTTAAAAAAAGTTTTACAAATTAATTTGTTAATACATATTTATATAAGTAAAACAAAAAACTGGAGAAATTAATCAAACGTGAGCAGGCCAAGTGGTGGGAGCACCGCTCATTGAGCAGATACCTGGAGGTTAATCGAATACCGAGGGGGCTACGAGTACTGCTGGCCCCTAGCTACGACCAACCAGACCCAGAGATGCTCAGGGAGTGGGCAGAATGCAATTTGGAGTCCTCGAGGAGACTAGTTCAAATACTAGTACGATATGCAGAGTCGGACCGCATGAAAATTCAAAATCAAATTGACGCATTGAACCTCGAGATTGAGGAGCTGAGTACCGACAAAGTAGCAGAGAGCACTAAACTCCGAGAGGAAATGATGGTCCGTGTCCAGAAGGAGGAGGACATCATTATAAAGAGGAAACAATATAAGTTTCAGCGGGACAAAACAGACTATCTAGAAGGACGCATATTCACGTTTGCGCGTAAATATGACGCCAGGAAACTGTCTCAGCCGCCAAAAAGCACAACGGCGCCCAAAGAACGAGGAGCCCAACGGGCTACATCACCGGCCAGCTCATCAAACGCAGATCTGAGTTCGAATATAGACAGCGGCTCTGAATATGAAGGAGGCAGAACCCGTTCGGGTTTGGGGTTTACCCGGTACACAATGGCGCAGGAGATGGAAATGGTGAACCAGAACAGGGACATATTACGCCCCAGAGTCGACCGCCAAAAGGCGGCAAAAATTCCAGCACCAAACGACGACAGCGCCGAAAAGCCAGAGCAGGACGATGCTCCAAAACGCAAACCTTACAAAAAGCAGTGGAGCAAAAAGAAGAAGCAACCATAGAACAAACAGGTGTGTCTAATTTTTCCATTATTAATCTAACTTCCATGCAAATCTCAGATTCCGAGCTAAAAACATTATCTATGGGCTTATCTTTTTGTCCGCCTCGTGATTTTAATTACGCGGACACTCGAATTGACTTGTTTAAATTCACAAGGAAATTGAAATTGAAAAAACACTTTGTGAACAATAAGTCCAGGAATCAGGAGGTTAGAACTGACAACAGCACCCCTAATAGTCCAACACTAATTGTTCATGACTTGCCACTTGTTCAAGATATGGAGAGCTTGAGACAAGAACAGTTTCTAACGCAACAATCTGATGCAGACAGTGCTTCCCAATCTGGCAACGTAATGGGTAACCTCACCAAATTCAAGCCAAGATCTACATATACTCCACAGATGCTGCATGATAATTTAGATATCTTCCAGGAGGCCATAGTAAAAGATATCAAGACACTTTACTCACAGACATTGAGGAACAACAAATACAGAAACAATTGTAACAAAAAATACACTGACTTAGTGGCAAAGATCCAAAAGGCTGGCAATGTGATCGTCCGTCAATCAGACAAGGGGGGCAACATTGTTTTATGGGCAAGGGATCTGTACTTAGAAGAGGCGACTGCCCAGTTGAATGACATCTCCTGCTATAGACATTGTGATCTGGCGGTCATCAAGGAAGCCCAAAGTGCATTCTATTCATTGCTTATGGGTTGGCGGTCATCAGGCCTCATAAGCATGGATGAACTTAAATACCTAAAAAATGATTTTCCCATTATGCCGGTACTCTGCCTGATCCCCAAGATCCACAAGAACTCGCAGAAACCCCCCGGAAGACCTATTATCTCTGCATGTGGGGGTTTGCTAGAGAATACTACAATCTACGTGGATTCATACTTGCAGGAACATGTGTTAGGATTACCCTCTTATGTCCAAGATTCAAGTGACTTTTTAAGAAAGCTGAGCACTGTTGATTGGGATCCATCATACCTGCTGGTTACTCTTGATGTTTCTGCCCTTTACACCAGCATCATCCATGTGGATGGTCTCAGGGCAGTGGCACATTACTTGGGGTTCCGTCCGATTGTTCTGGCAGAACATAACAAAATGCTGGTATCGATGATAAAGTTCTGTTTGAATAACAATTACTTTATGTTTAATAAACAGTATTTCCAGCAGATCAGAGGGGTGGCCATGGGGGCCTGCTTTTCTCCCAGTTACGCCTGTCTCCACATGGGGTACTGGGAGAGACAGGTCCTCAGTGGCGAACACTCTGAGATCTGCAGGAATCACATTGTTCGGTGGTTCAGATACATCGATGATGTATGCATGATCTGGAAGGGAACCACCGAACAGGTCACAGAATTTATTGACAGGTTAAACGTGAACAATTACAACCTGTCATTCACCTCCGATATCAGCAGTACACATGCAACCTTTTTGGATGTAGCCATAGATATCATCAATGGAGAAATTCAAACATCCCTGTTCAGAAAGCCCACGGCCGGCAACACTGTACTGCATGCCAGGAGCCACCATCCTCCCCATCTGATCCGCAGCATCCCTTACGGGGAAATGCTGCGGATCAGGAGAGCATGCAGCACAGAAGCACAGAATCAAAAAGCTCAGGAAGAATGTAAACAGCGATTTCTGGCTCGGGGGTATGACGAAAAGGTGATCCTGGCTGCCATCAGGAAAGCCAATGCCATACCCCGTTCTGAAGCCCTGGTCCATAGGGGGACACGTAATTCCATCATAACCCCAACACAACAACCAACTAGACTCATTTGGGCCTTTAACAACCAGCATGGTGCTTTACGAAAAATTGTAAATAAGCATTGGGGTCTGGTTAAATGCGATCCTATTATAGGCAAGGATATGCACACGAAACCGGCAATTACATAAAGAAGAGCCTTTTCTTTACAGGACGCATTAGTTAAATCTAGCCCTGAGTTGGTAAACAAACAAGATTGGTTGGCAGGGAGCAGAGGCTTCAGAAAATGTGCTTTGTGCAAGGCATGCATCCAGGGGGTCAACAAGACCGAGTATTGCATTCCATTTTCAGACACCCCATGCAAAATAAAGAAAAAAATCACATGCAAAAGTGAATTTTCTGTTTATGTTTTGGAATGCCCATGTGGCCTTCGTTACGTGGGCAGTTCCAAATTACAGGTGCATAAAAGGGTCCTTCAACACCTACGGGCCATAAAGTCTAACGACCCAGCATACCCGGTCGCGAGACATTTCAGGGCGAAGCATAACAGCAACAGCTCTCTCTTGAAATATTATGCCATAGACACCATTGCACCTATGAGAAGGGGTGGAAATAGGGAAGCAGCACTGAGAAGATTAGAAACACGCTATATTCTCATGCTAGACAATAAATACCCTAATGGGTTAAATGCATCGGAAGATTTCTACACCTGTCTGTAGTTTTGTTTTCTGAACAGGATATCTCCACGTATATGTTCCTCAGGGCACCATATTATGTTTTTTTCTTTAGAGACTCCACAAAATGGTTTTGTTCAGTACTTCCAGCTCGGCCAGTGGTTTGTCTATTGTTATGGTTTGCCCACATGTCTTAATGATTATTATACCCGGTGTTCCTATTGCTTTTCTCGGCAGATTTGATTATAATTAATTCAACATCATGAACATGCTTATAATCGATTCTGAATCTGTCCGCTGTTTTTAATCATATTCACTTGCACTTTTTTCCACAATTCAGGTAATCCAACCATAATGTGGTTTCAGTTTGCCAAAAAATGTTGTTTAATGAGATCTAAGTGTGTCTTATGATCAGGTTCCTGAGTTCAATGGTGTATGAACTTCTCTATCAGCTCAGACCGACATATGTATCTATTTTAGTGACATTGTCTTAAAGAGAAGGTACATGGATTTATCCATACATAGTTAGCAGCGCAGACACTCATACTGCCTACTTGCATTTAAGCACGGTTATGCACTTTATTGGTTTGTCTGTTCTTATCTGGGTGAGCCTGATCGCTTTAACGGATTTATCCGGTCACTGTGTAAATAATGTATATATTTATACACTTTAGTGTATATAGACACACGCTTATCATGTGATTTGTTTGGAGGATTTATCCCAATACTGGCGAACTTCCATGATTTGTAAAACTGTTGAGTGCGTGATTCATGTTAACAATGGAATTACGTAGTATTTTTACTATGTTTATTGTACTATGCACTTTACGCCATTCTGGTTGGTTACCGTTTTTTTGCACTTGCACTTTAAATTCTGCCATTCGAATGTGTAACACCATGTGATCAAGGCCTGTGAGAGGCCGAAACGTTATGCTGCCGTTTGTTGCTGAAATAAACTAACAACTCACGGAATACCTGGTCCTGCTGTTTTCTTTAAGGTAGCGTGGCTGATCGTTGCTCCGAGTGCCTTGCTGAGGACCCGTTTGGATATATATATAGGGCTAATCAAATAATCCTAAATTGAGGCACAGGGACGGGACCCATTGGAGGGTTAACACTGCCTACAAAGACTCCACTTCCCAGCATGCAGTTGTGAAAAGAACGTGATAATCACAGCACACCGGAGGCTAATCAATTCAGCATTGCTGTGGGAGTAGAGCGGCGAAAGAACTTTCCCTGTGCTGGCCTCTGAAGAGATGCACAAAGGCATCGAAATGCGTCAGGCCGAAGGATACAGCAACTGGAGGGGATACAATGTGCTTGCAAAATAAAGGTTTGTGACCAAACTTTCAGCGGTGTGCGGCTTCAAAGCCCTGAGCTATGTTTTGGACATGTTTACACGGTTGCTCGGACCGTGGAAGCGACGCACCTCTGAGAACCGAAGTAAGGACCAGCAGGGGGGTAACGTCCCGTCTGTATTGGCGCTGGAAGTAGCAGGACTTAAGCACACTGTACACCGTCTGGGGCCCATTGGAGGGCTAATCAAATAATCCTAAATTGAGGCACAGGGACGGGACCCATTGGAGGGTTAACACTGCCTACAAAGACTCCACTTCCCAGCATGCAGTTGTGAAAAGAACGTGATAATCACAGCACACCGGAGGCTAATCAATTCAGCATTGCTGTGGGAGTAGAGCGGCGAAAGAACTTTCCCTGTGCTGGCCTCTGAAGAGATGCACAAAGGCATCGAAACGCGTCAGGCCGAAGGATACAGCAACTGGAGGGGATACAATGTGCTTGCAAAATAAAGGTTTGTGACCAAACTTTCAAGGGTGTGCGGCTTCAAAGCCCTGAGCTATGTTTTGGACATGTTTACACGGTTGCTCGGACCGTGGAAGCGACGCACCTCTGAGAACCGAAGTAAGGACCAGCAGGGGGGTAACGTCCCGTCTGTATTGGCGCTGGAAGTAGCAGGACTTAAGCACACTGTACACCGTCTGGGGCCCATTGGAGGGCTAATCAAATAATCCTAAATTGAGGCACAGGGACGGGACCCATTGGAGGGTTAACACTGCCTACAAAGACTCCACTTCCCAGCATGCAGTTGTGAAAAGAACGTGATAATCACAGCACACCGGAGGCTAATCAATTCAGCATTGCTGTGGGAGTAGAGCGGCGAAAGAACTTTCCCTGTGCTGGCCTCTGAAGAGATGCACAAAGGCATCGAAACGCGTCAGGCCGAAGGATACAGCAACTGGAGGGGATACAATGTGCTTGCAAAATAAAGGTTTGTGACCAAACTTTCAGCGGTGTGCGGCTTCAAAGCCCTGAGCTATGTTTTGGACATGTTTACACGGTTGCTCGGACCGTGGAAGCGACGCACCTCTGAGAACCGAAGTAAGGACCAGCAGGGGGGTAACGTCCCGTCTGTATTGGCGCTGGAAGTAGCAGGACTTAAGCACACTGTACACCGTCTGGGGCCCATTGGAGGGCTAATCAAATAATCCTAAATTGAGGCACAGGGACGGGACCCATTGGAGGGTTAACACTGCCTACAAAGACTCCACTTCCCAGCATGCAGTTGTGAAAAGAACGTGATAATCACAGCACACCGGAGGCTAATCAATTCAGCATTGCTGTGGGAGTAGAGCGGCGAAAGAACTTTCCCTGTGCTGGCCTCTGAAGAGATGCACAAAGGCATCGAAACGCGTCAGGCCGAAGGATACAGCAACTGGAGGGGATACAATGTGCTTGCAAAATAAAGGTTTGTGACCAAACTTTCAGCGGTGTGCGGCTTCAAAGCCCTGAGCTATGTTTTGGACATATATATATATATATATATATATATATATATATATATATATATATAAACATAATATTAATAAAATATTTACTATATTTTTACCGTAGGATAGCGGAAAGTGTAAAATTTACTATACCCACTCCAATAAGTGCAACAGTAGAGAAGGCGTTGGATAGCGTAGGGGTAAAAATTACTATTCCCACTCCAAAGAGTGCAACAGTAGGGAAAGCATTGGATAGCGTAGCAGTAAAAATTAATATTCCCACTCCAGGAAGTGCAATAGTAGGGAAAGCGTTGGATAGCGGGAGTGGTAAAAATTACTATTCCCACTCCAAAGAGTGCAACAGTAGGGAAAGCATTGGATAGCGTAGCAGTAAAAATTACTATTCCCACTCCAGAAAGTGCAACAGTAGGGAAAGCGTTGGATAGCGGGAGGGCTAAAGTTACCATTCCCACTCCAGAGAGTGCAACAGTAGGGAAAACATTGGATAGCGTAGGGGTAAAAATTACTATTCCCACTCCAGAGAGTGCAACAGTATAGAAAGCGTTGGATAGCGTAGGGGTAAAAATTACTATTCCCACTCCAGAGAGTACAACAGTGGGGAAAGTGTTGGTTAGCGTAGGGGTAAAAACTTACTACTCCCACTCAAGTGAGTGCAACAGTAGGGAAAGCGTTGGAAAGCGTAGGGGTAAAAATTACTATTCCCACTCCACAGAGTGCAACAGTAGGCAAAGCATTGGATAGCGGGAGGGTTAAAATTACTATTCCCACTCCAGAGAGTGCAACAGTAGGGAAAGCGTTGGATAGCGTAGGGGTAAAAATTACTATTCCCACTCCAGAGATTGCAACAGTATAGAAAGTGTTGGATAACGTAGGGGTAAAACTTACTATTCCCACTCCAGAGAGTGCAACAGTAGGGAAAACAATGGATAGCGTAGAGGTAAACATTACTATTCCCACTCCACAGAGTGCAACAGTAGGCAAAGCGTTGGATAGCGTAGGAGTAAAAATTACTATTCCCACTCCAAAGAGTACAACAGTAGGGAAAGCATTGGATAGCGTAGGAGTAAAAATTACTATTCCCACTTCAGAAAGTGCAACAGTAGGGAAAGCGTTGGATAGCGGGAGGGTTAAAATTACTATTCCCACTCCAGAGAGTGCAACAGTAGGGAAAGCGTTGGATAGCGTAGGGGTAAACAATTTCTATTCCCACTCCAGTGAGTGCAACAGTAGGGAAAGCGTTGGATAGCGTAGGGGTAAAAATTACTATTCCCACTCCAAAGAGTGCAACAGTAGGGAAAGCATTGGATAGCATAGAGGTAAAAATTACTATTCCCACTCCAAATAATGCAACAGTAGGGAAAGCATTGGATAGCGTGAGAATTAAAATTACTGTTTCCACTCCAAAGAGTGCAACAGTAGGGAAAGCGTTGGACATCGTGGGGGTAAAAATTACTATTCACACTCCAGAGAGTGCAACATTAGAGAAAGTAAATACTTCAAATATGAATAAAAATAAATTAAATATTATTAGCAAATACAAATTAATTAACAATAATTAACAATGTTATATAATATAAGAATTAATCAATTAAATTATTACAAATAATTACCTATTAATACAAATTATTTACCAATTAACAATTAATTACTTAACAATTAAAAATATATTAATAATTACAACAAAACAAAACCAATAAATAAATAACAATATTTATTTATTCACAATTACATTACTTCACACCCTATTCCCCTATAAAACCACAACCCACTACAGAAAATAAATAATAAAATTAATATAATTAACACTTAAACTATTATTTAAAATTAACTATCAATTATATATTAAATAATTACCAATTAAATATTTATATATCAATTAATTCAAAATAAATACCGAAAAATAAATTTAAAAAATGTAAATAATTATAATTAATTTACTTCCCACCCTATTCCCCTATAAACCCACAACCCGCTACAGAAAATACAATAATACAATTTACATAATTATCAATTAATCAATTAATTAAAACAATTAACAATTATATTTTAATTATTACCAATTAATTATCAATTAACAAATAATTCTAAATAAATACCAATAAATAATTTAACATATTTAATTAATTATAATTACATTACTTCCCACCCTATTCCCCTATAAACCCACAACCTGCTACAGAAAATATATTAATAACATTACCATAATTATCAATTAATCAATTAATTAAAATAATTAACAATTATATTTTAATTAATTTACCAATTATTTATCAATTAACAATTAATTCTAAATAAATACCAATACATAAATTAACATATTTAATTAATTATAATTAAATTACTTCCCACCCTTTTCCCCAATAAACCCACAACCCGCTACAGAATTATATTAGGCAAAAATTAAATACCATAAAATTAATTAATTATAATAAATTATAAAATAAATATACACTTTTCACACATATACTAAAATAAAAAATACTTTAAAAAATTAATATTAACTTACCACAAATTCGATATTTTTGTTGTCTATATTGTGTCATTCTATATTTTTATTGTCTATATTCTGTCATTCTATATTTTTGATTTCCATATTCTGTCCATTCGATATTTTGTCCATTCTATATTTTTTGATTCGATATTTATGCTATTCTATTCGATATTTTTGTAGTCTATATTTGGTCCATTCGATATTGTGTCCATTCTATATTTTTAACTCGATATTAATGTAACTCGATATTAAAAACTCAATATTTTGACTGTATACCCTTTTTTTGATAATATGGCCCATTGCTCTTTTTTTGACCAGTAAACTTAGGTGCATATTATCAAGGACCGGTGTTAAAATTATCGCCGTTTTATTGGCAGGAAACTGCTGATAATGAGCTTCATAATGCGGCCTTATTTTTTCCCTTAGAAGCCCATGTTAACACCAGAACATAGGCTTCTATGGGAATTTACAAGGATGTATTATCAAGCCCACCCTCCCCAAGTTAAGACCAGAGGAATGGGAAGCGAAGCTACGGGAATCTGATGGCCCCCTCTCAACTGATCCAAACATCGCCGATAGAGAATTCAACAGCTGGCTCACCAACCCCCTAGACAGCCTCATCCCACTAACTAGCTCTCTTAAGCATGTAAAAAGGATCAACCATGCACCTTGGTACACTCCGCCCCTGAACATTCTAAGGAAGGAGTGCAAAAAGACAGAGCGTACATGTAGAAAAAATAAATCGGCGACGGAGAAAGACGCTTATCAAACAGCTATGAAAGCTTACAAACAAGCCCTTCATAACGCAAAAAGCTCCTTCTACGAGGAAAAAATAAAGAACTCCTCTTGCTCGGCCAAAGAGACTTTCTCTATCCTCAAAGAGCTCCTCCATGTCCCAGCCCCCGCACAGATACCCATGGACCCCATAGCAGCCGAAGAAAAATGTGTCAACCTGGCCAATTTTTTCGACGATAAAATAAAAAAAAATCCTTTCCTCTCTTCCTGCCACCAATCAGGCCACCTCGGGAAAAGCCAAGGACCCATCCCCTGCATTAGGGAACCCCCCTGATAAACCTGATCCACCTCATTTAGCTTCATTCGGACCAGTCACGGAAGAGGAAGTGGCAGCTACTCTAGCATCTACGAAGAGTGGTGCCCCCAGCGATTCAGTTCCCATACGGTTCACAAAAAACATCGCTCGGACCATTACAGCTAGACTTACTGCCCTTATCAACACCTCGTTTATCCAAGGAGAAGTCCCACAAAGCTGGAAGGAGGCCGTCGTCGAAGGACTTCTTAAGAAGCCCTCGCTAGACCCCGCGGACCTATCCAACTACAGACCCATCTCGCTCCTCTCTTGGATAGGTAAGGTCGCGGAGAAGCTTGCAAACAAAAAACTATCTCACTTCCTAGAAGCAAACCATCTCCTGAAAAACTCTCAAACAGGCTTCAGACCAGGCCAGGGCACTGACACCGCCCTCCTGGCTGCCGTCGAGAAAGCTAGGGAAATCATTGACACTGGAGGATCAGTGGCAGTGGTCCTCCTAGACCTAAGCGCGGCATTCGACACTGTCAGCCACCAGGTCCTAACCCAGCGCCTGGATAACACTGGCGTGAAAGACAGTGCGTTGAAATGGCTCACATCCTTTCTCTCTCGACGCTCCTTCCAAGTCTGGGAAGGAGAAAGCCGCTCCCCCTCGATCCCCCTCCGGTGTGGAGTGCCTCAGGGCTCCTCATTGAGCCCCACGCTTTTCAACGTGTATATGGCCCCCCTGGAGGAGCTGGTCTCTCCTTTCGGAGTCACTATCGTCAGCTACGCTGACGACACTCAGCTGGTGGTAACACTCTCACACCCCAAGCTAGAACCCTCCAATCTTCGAGACTGTCTCTCCAACGTCCATCAATGGATGAGCGATTCAGACCTAAAGCTAAACGGGTCAAAAACGGAGATCCTGCTCCTAGGTCACAAAACTCTGAGCCTCCCCTCCAACCTCTGGCCCGCCTGTATGGGTGAACCCCCTACTCCTAAGACAGAGGTTAAGAGTCTGGGAGTATGGTTGGAGACAGACCTCACCTTCAGGACACAGGCTAGGAAAACTGCCGGCATCTGCTATGGTCTACTTAGATCATGCAGAAAGGTGCTTCCCTTGTTACCATCCCAGTCCCGTCTTCTGCTAATTCAGGGCTTAGTTCTATCCAGGCTAGACTATAGCAATGCCATTTACCTCGGAGCGCCGGAAGCCATCCTCCAAATACTGCAAAAGACCCAAAATGCCGCAGCTCGCCTACTCACGAACACCCCAGCAAGAACATCAGCCAAACCAGCTCTCAGGAAACTTCATTGGCTCCCCATGAGGGAAAGAGTCGTCTTTAAGGCCCTCTGCCTGGCCCACAAGGTTCTGCACAACGTCGGCCCCCCTATTCTGAGCACTTGGATCACTCCATATATACCAACGAGAGCGCTCCGGTCAGAACAGGGAAACCTCATCGTTGTCCCTAGGGTGAAGAAGGCCCGCATCGGTGGCCGCCGCTTCTCGGTCAACACTGCCAAGAAATGGAACGCCCTCCCCCCGAGCCTCAGAGCTGAACCAAACCTCCTTCGATTCAGGAAATCCCTCAAAACCCTTCTTTTCCCCTAATGCATCAGCAGCTTCTCTTTGCCCCCCTTAGGAGTCCGAGGTTTCAGCGCTGGGATACTCGAGGGTGACTACGCGCTCTATAAAAACCTAAAATAAATAAATAAATAAATAACATTAATAAAAAACTACAGACAATGAAGGTACCCGGTGCTGGAAGGTAATTTTACATATCAATGCCCCAGAAATGTGGCGTTCTCGGCAACGTGTACGGGGAGAGAGAGAGAGAGAGCTCATAACATATATTTTTTTTAAAAAGACCTGAGGAGTGGCGCTCTCCGAGACTGTGGGGAGTAGGACCGTAACCCCCCCTGCATACTTCAAAATAAAACCAGAGGAGTGCCGTTCCCCAGTGCTCGGGGCACCTTACAAGCCCCCATTATGCAGAAAAATGGCCCCCTTAATTTGCCCCCCCTATGACCTAATGAATAAAACTGACTTCCCCTTTTTTTCACCTTTTCCACCGCGTACAAGTACTGCACAAGTACCCAGCCATTTTTTATTTAAAAAAAATAAAAATTGAGCCTAAAGATCCGTGTACCAACCCCTGACCAAGACTATAGACTCGGAATCTTTCCACCCTGCCCAGTTTCCTTATTTCTCAACTTTGTTTTACTGTTTTCGTGTGACTCTCCTCTCCCGACAAACAACATGGCTGCCAACACTTCCTGGTTTGGAGTATTGAGAGCCAATCATCATGCAGCCCCTGCTCGTAATTGTACGTATTTTCATACGCGTATGGCCAGTAAACTTAGGTGCATATTATCAAGGACCGGTGTTAAAATTCTTGCCGTTTTTATTAGCAGGAAACTGCCGATAAAACGGCGATAATGAGCTTCATAATACAGCCTTGTTGTTTCCCATAGAATCCCATGTTAAGACCAGACATAGGCTTCTATGGGAATTTACAAGGACGTATTATCAATCCCCCCCTCTCTGCATTAATAAAAAACTTCAGACAATGCAGATACCCGGAGCTGGAAGGTCATTTTACATATCACTGCCCCAGAAATGTGGCATTCCCCACGACGTGTACGGGGAGAGAGACAGAGATAGCTCAAAACATATATCTTTTTTAAAAAGACCGAAGGGGTGCCGCTCACCGAGACTGCGGGGAGTAGAACCGTAACCCGCCGCATACTTCAAAATAAAACCAGAGGAGTGCCGTTCCCCAGTGCTTGGGGCACCTTACAAGCCCCTATTATGCAGAAAAATTGACCCCGTAAATTGCCCCCCTGGGACCTAATGAATAAAACAACCTTCTACTTTTTTTCACCTTTTCCACCGCGTACAAGTACTGCACAAGTACCCCGCCAATTGTTTTATTTAAAAAAAATAAAAATTGAGCCTAAAGATCCATGTACCACACTCTGAACAAGACTTTAGGCTCAGAATGTTTCTACCCTGCCTTGTTTCCTTATTTCTCAACTTTGTTTAACAGTTTTCTTGTGACTCTGCTCTCCCGACAAACAACATGGCTGCCAACACTTCCTGGTTTGGAGTATTGATAGCCAATCAGCATGCCGCTCCTGCTCGTAATTGTACGTATTTCCATACACATACGCCACAATTTTTCTTTACAAAAAAATAGAAAATAGAGCCTAAACATTCATGTACGACCCCCTAAGCAAGCCTAGAGGGTCAGAATGTCTCTACCCTACCCCGTTCACTTATTTCTCAACTTTCTTTAACTGTTTTCTTGTGACTTGGTTCTAGCGAGGCATAAGATGGCCGCCAACACTTCCTGGTTTCGAGTGTTGACAGACAGTTCACAGCCAATCAGCATGCAGCTCGCGCTCGTAATTGAACAGATTTTAGTACACGTACTGAACTCCGTCTGTAGATATCTCTATGATTTTAATTGCAATTTTCTCAGAAACTACTCAACGGATTTACACAATTTAACAAAAAGCGCAATCTGCGAAAAAAGACCTCTTCCTCTCTGCCAAATTTCGTGTAATTCCATTCAGCCATTCGGGCTGTAGCCCTGGCTAAAGGTCCCTATGGAAAATTGTATGGGTAAAACACATTTTGGAACCCCCCTTTTTTCTCGGCCCCCGCTTATCGAATCACCTCCAAACTTTCAAGGAAGGAGCGGTACCGAGCAGGCCATTTTCTTGGAGAAATTTGCGAAGATTCGTCCACCGGTGCCAAAGTTATTCCAACTAAAATAAGGTTTAGTTTACAGTTAAGTGAGTATGTCAGTGATAACATTAATGCTTTGAACTAGAAAAATAACAGAAATTCACCGGTTATTAGCAGCGCTAACTATAACTTGCGCCCTGTACTGCCTTGCGATATGACCTCACATATGACATCACTCATGACGTGTTCTATGACATCATTTATGACATCACTGATGACATCTCAAATTAGTGTCCTTGTTTGTTTTATAGTTTACATAGTGGTGCCTAAGTACCATATTACTTGTCTACCTATTTTGTACACTCGGTCCAGCTAATGGATGTAAGTCTTTACAAAACACATCTGCTCCTACGCATCTTAGGTGTGGGGAGGTATTGAATATGATATAAATCTTTGGACTGAAGAGTAAATCTCTGTGCAGGTAACAGCTGACTGGTGTTCATTAAGTTCCACACACGTTTTATGGTTCTTCAAAAACAAATTTCAACAGGAGTAAGATTCTACATAGTAGATACTAACTTTTATAAGTAGCCTTGAACTATTAGAGCGAACTGTATCAGCATGACAATTTCCACATAACATAGAAGACTCTGTGCACCAGGTACTAACCTATGTACCAGTGCTTGTTTTGCTGTAAAGTTTTCATGACAGTATAAAGGGTGTGAGTTGAAGGATGAATGGCGGGGGTGCAAGCTATAGTTAGCACTGATAATTTTAACTGGGGAATTTCTTTTTTTTTTTTACTTCAAAACGTTAATGTTATCATTGACATATTCACCTAACTATAACGTTACTGTAACCTTTTAAGTAAAAACATTTTTAAAAATCCTGTATGTAAATGCAAGCACCCGCTGTGCCTAGTCTTCGGCCTTGCGTGGAAGGGGGTTGTCTTTAGGGCCCGCAACCAACATCCCCCCATACAGCCAACCCTTTCCTGTGCAAGGCCAATAGGGTTGGCCATAGGGCCTGGGCTCGGTGATCCCAATCCCCAGGGCGATTTTCTTTGTAATTAGAGGTATGAGGGAACCGCACAGCACCCCTCCCCAAGCATTCTTAGGCCCTGGGAGCCGCACAGCACCCCTCACCAAGCATTCTTAGGTCCTGGGAGCCGCACAACACCCCTCCCCAAGCATTCTTAGGCCCTGGGGGCCGCACAGCACCCCTCCCCAAGCATTCTTAGGCCCTGGGGGCCGCACAGCACCCCTCCCCAAGCATTCTTAGGCCCTGGGGGCCACACAGCACCCCTCCCCAAGCATTCTTAGGCCCTGGGGGCCGCACAGCACTCCTCCCCAAGCAATCTTAGGCCCTGGGGGCCGCACAGCACCCCTCCTCAAGCATTCTTAGGTCCTGGAGCCGCACAGCACCCCTCCTCAAGCATTCTTAGGCCCTGGGGGCCGCACAGCACCCCTCCCCAAGCATTCTTAGGCCCTGGGGGCCACACAGCACCCCTCCCCAAGCATTCTTAGGCCCTGGGGGCCGCACAGCACTCCTCCCCAAGCATTCTTAGGACCTGGGGGCCGCACAGCACCCCTCCCCAAGCATTCTTAGGCCCTGGGGGCCGCACAGCACCCCTCCCCAAGCATTTTTAGGCCCTGGGAGCCGCACAGCACCCCTCCCCAAGCATTCTTAGACCCTGGGGGCCGCAAATCACCCCTCCCCAAGCATTCCTAGGCCCTGGGGGCCGCACAGCACCCCTCCCCAAGCATTCTTAGGCCCTGGGGGCCGCACAGCACCCCTCCCCAAGCATTCTTAGGCCCTGGGGGCCACACAGTACCCCTCCCCAAGCATTCATAGGTCCTGGGGGCCGCACAGCACCCCTCCCCAAGCATTCTTAGACCCTGAGGGCCGCACAGCACCCCCCCCAAGCAATCTTAGGCCCTGGGGGCCGCACAGCACTCCTCCCCAAGCAATCGTAGGCCCTGGGGGCCGCAAAGCACTCCTCCCCAAGCATTCTTAGGCCCTGGGGGCCGCACAGCACCCCTCCCCAAGCATTCTTAGGTCCTGGGAGCCGCACAGCACCCCTCCCCAAGCATTCTTAGGCCCTGGGGGCCGCACAGCACCCCTCCCCAAGCATTCTTAGGCCCTGGGGGCCGCACAGCACTCCTCCCCAAGCAATCGTAGGCCCTGGGGGCCGCAAAGCACTCCTCCCCAAGCATTCTTAGGCCCTGGGGGCCGCACAGCACCTCTCCCCAAGCATTCTTAGGCCCTGGGGGCCGCACAGCACCCCTCCCCAAGCATTTTTAGGCCCTGGGAGCCGCACAGCACCCCTCCCCAAGCATTCTTAGGCCCTGGGGGCCACACAGCACCCCTCCCCAAGCATTCTTAGACCCTGGGGGCCGCACAGCACCCCTCCCCAAGCATTCTTAGGCCCTGGGGGCCACACATCACCCCTCCCCAAGCATTCTTAGGGCCTGGGGGCTGCACAGCACCCCTCCCCAAGCATTCGTAGGCCCAGGGGGGCGCACAGCACCTCTCCCCAAGCATTCTTAGGCCCTGGGGACCGCAAAGCACCCCTCCCCAAGCATTCTTAGGCCCTGGCAGCCGCACAGCACCCCTCCCCAAGCATTGCT
Organism: Lissotriton vulgaris; assembly: GCF_964263255.1. NCBI lineage: Eukaryota > Metazoa > Chordata > Amphibia > Caudata > Salamandridae > Lissotriton > Lissotriton vulgaris. The sequence continues at coordinate 129,989,792 of NC_141685.1, forward strand.
AGACCCTGGGGGCCGCAAATCACCCCTCCCCAAGCATTCTTAGGCCCTGGAGGCCGCACAGCACCCCTCCCCAAGCATTCTTAGGCCCTGGGGCCGCACAGCACCCCTCCCCCAGCATTGTTAGACCCTGGGGGCCGCAAATCACCCCTCCCCAAGCATTTGTAGGCCCTGGGGGCCGCACAGCACCCCTCCCCAAGCATTCTTAGGCCCTGGGGCCACACAGCACCCCTCCACAAGTATTCTTAGGCCCTGGGGACCGCACCCCTCCAGCGGGTTATGCGCTGCCTGTAAACATGTGGATGAGGCCAACCTGGCATACATTTAAATGCTTGCAGGGTTCATCAAACTTCTATTGTTAGGAGGATATTGATAAAATCAATGACAATGAGTTGGATGGTGATCTTAAAAACACCCCAAAACTATTGATTTTGTACTGCGTGCTATGGAAATGGTCATCAGTATAACTGCACACGCACACCTGCAAATACGCAATGATGATAATTCCATGCCAATCATCATGCATAAATGGTCCTGTCAGCTTGTGAAACGACATTGCAGAGTGCTCCAGTGAGTCTGCTGGTTACCTGGTGAGTCTGCTGCTTCCCATGCTGAGTCTCCTGGTTCCCTGGTGAGTCTGCTGCTTCCTTGCTAAGTCTGCTGGTTCCATGCTGAGTCTGTCAGTTACCTACTGAGTCTGCTGGTTCCCTTCTGAGTCTGTTGGTTACCTATTGAGTCTGCTGGTTCACTGCTGAGTCTGTTGGTTCCCTGCTGAGTCTGCTGGTTTCCTGCTGAGTCTGCTGGTTCTCTTATGAGTCTGCTGGCTCCCTGCTTAGTCTGCTGCTGAGTCTACTGGTTTCCTGCTGAGTCTGCTGGTTCCCTGTTGAGTCTGCTGGTTCCCTGCTGAGTCTGCTGGTTCCCTGCTGAGTCTGCTGGCTCCCTGCTGAGTCTGCTGGTTCCCAGCTGAGTCTGTTGGTTCCCTGCTGAGTCTGCAGGCGTGCACTGGTGCCAGGGGGATGCCTTTGGTTTATTACCTGTTCCTACGATACACAGCCCTGCTGATAGGTAGTCACTTACTGCAGTTTAGAGAGAGCGCTACTTCCTATCACTAACCTGATTGGTTTTATAACCTAAACCAGAGTGCAAGTCATGGCGGGCCTGGGAGTATGATTTTTTGGCACATACTGCATTGACTTCACTCAGCTGGCCTCACGACTCACCCTCCATATTGTAACACGATTCTGCAAGGGAGTAGGCACAGGGGTCAATGCTGGGCCAATAAAAGGAATTTTACAGGCACTTTTGTAAAAACAGTGGCCTTTATACAAAACTGCGGGTATCGTGATTGTTTTGCAGATCATACAATCCTGGAGGGTCTGCACAGTCTCAGTAATAAGAGGTGCAGTTTATAAAAGGCTCCACAGTAAATGCCCCTCGGAGTGTGAGTGAAGATCAGTGTACAGATATTCTCTACTCTACACACTTTTCTTAGTGCGAGTTCAGATCAGGGCACCGTACAGGTCAGTTAGGACCCCTTATACTGCAGTAAAAAGTAGTGTTTTGTACACAGATTTCTTATTTTGTAAACACTTCTCATTGTGTTGGAAAAAGACAGTGCAGTGTTCAGTTTTCGTCTGTAAATGTCCCTCAAAGTATAATAAATAGAAAAAAACTGCACACAGATTTCTTCCTGTTACGGCCCCTCATAGTACAGATAAAAGCAGTGCAGTGTTTACACAAACTCTCTGTAAACGCCCCTCATGTTGTAGTAAACAGCAGTGCAATGTGTACAGAATTACTCTTCTGTAAACACTCCTCATTCGGTTGTAAAATAGATTTCCTGCTGTAGATGTAAATACTGCTTCTAGTGCAGTTAGAAAATAGTGCAGGGCACAGATTTCTTCTTCTGTAAACACCCCTCGTAAGGTAGTAAATTACAACGCAATGCGCACAGACAATGAATTCTGAAAGCCCATGGAATGGAACGCAAGAGAGATGCAACTCTTAAGGTATATTTATCAAGCCACGTAAGGCCACCTTGCATGGCCCTGCGTGGCCTATGCAATGGAACGCAAGAGCGACGCAACTCTTAAGTTATATTTATCAAGCCACACAAGGCCACCTTGCACGGCCCTGCGTGGGCTATGCAATGGAATGCAAGAGCGACGCAACACTTAAGTTATATTTATCAAGCCACACAAGGCCACCTTGCACGGCCCTGAGCGGCCCTGCAATGGAACGCAAGAGAGACGCAACTCTTAAGTTATATGTATAAAGCCACGCAAGGCCACCTTGCATGGCCCTGTGCGGCCCATGCAATGGAACGCAAGAGAGACGCAACTCTTAAGGTATATTTATCAAGCCACGCAAGGCCACCTTGCATGGCCCTGCGTGGGCTATGCAATGGAACGCAAGAGCGACGCAACTCTTAAGTTATATGTATCAAGCCACGCAAGGCCACCTTGCATGGCCCTGTGCGGCCCATGCAATGGAACGCAAGAGAGACGCAACTCTTAAGTTATATGTATCAAGCCACGCAAGGCCACCTTGCATGGCCCTGTGCGGCCCATGCAATGGAACACAAGAGAGACGCAACTCTTAAGTTATATGTATCAAGCCACGCAAGGCCACCTTGCATGGCCCTGCGCGGCCCATGCAATGGAACGCAAGAGAGATGCAACTCTTAAGGTATATTTATCAAGCCACGCAAGGCCACCTTGCATGGCCCTGCGTGGGCTATGCAATGGAACGCAAGAGCGACGCAACTCTTAAGTTATATTTATCAAGCCACGCAAGGCCACCTTGCATGGCCCTGCGCGGCCCATGCAATGGAACGCAAGAGAGATGCAACTCTTAAGGTATATTTATCAAGCCACGCAAGGCCACCTTGCATGGCCCTGCGCGGCCCATGCAATGGAACGCAAGAGAGACACAACTCTTAAGTTATATTCATCAAGCCACGCAAGGCCACCTTGCATGGCCCTGCGCGGCCCATGCAATAGAATGCAAGAGAGACGCAACTCTTAAGTTATATTCATCAAGCCACGCAAGGCCACCTTGCATGGCCCTGAGCGGCCCATGCAATGGAACGCAAGAGAGACGCAACTCTTAAGTTATATGTATAAAGCCACGCAAGGCCACCTTGCATGGCCCTGTGCGGCCCATGCAATGGAACGCAAGAGAGACGCAACTCTTAAGTTATATTTATCAAGCCACGCAAGGCCACCTTGCACGGCCCTGAGCGGCCCATGCAATGGAACGCAAGAGAGACGCAACTCTTAAAATATATTTATCAAGCCACGCAAGGCCACCTTGCACGGCCCTGTGCGGCCCATGCAATGGAACGCAAGAGAGACGCAACTCTTAAGGTATATGTATCAAGCCACGCAAGGCCACCTTGCATGGCCCTGTGCGGCCCATGCAATGGAACGCAAGAGAGACGCAACTCTTAAGGTATATGTATAAAGACACGCAAGGCCACCTTGCATGGCCCTGTGCGGCCCATGCAATGAACGCAAGAGAGACGCAACTCTTAAGTTATATGTATAAAGCCACGCAAGGCCACCTTGCATGTCCCTGTGCGGCCCATGCAATGGAACGCAAGAGAGACGCAACTCTTAAGGTATATGTATAAAGCCACGCAAGGCCACCTTGCATGGCCCTGTGCGGCCCATGCAATGGAACGCAAGAGAGACGCAACTCTTAAGTTATATGTATAAAGCCACGCAAGGCCACCTTGCATGGCCCTGTGCGGCCCATGCAATGTAACGCAAGAGAGACGCAACTCTTAAGTTATATTTATCAAGCCACGCAAGGCCACCTTGCATGGCCCTGTGCGGCCCATGCAATGGAACGCAAGAGAGACGCAACTCTTAAGGTATATGTATAAAGCCACGCAAGGCCACCTTGCATGGCCCTCAGCGGCCCATGCAATGGAACGCAAGAGAGACGCAACTCTTAAGTTATATGAATAAAGCCACGCAAGGCCACCTTGCATGGCCCTGTGCGGCCCATGCAATGGAACGCAAGAGAGACGCAACTCTTAAGTTATATTTATCAAACCACGCAAGGCCACCTTGCATGGCCCTGTGCGGCCCATGCAATGGAACGCAAGAGAGACGCAACTCTTAAGGTATATGTATCAAGCCACGCAAGGCCTCCTTGCATGGCCCTGCGCGGCCCATGCAATGGAACGCAAGAGAGATGCAACTCTTAAGGTATATTTATCAAGCCACGCAAGGCCACCTTGCATGGCCCTGCGTGGGCTATGCAGTGGAACGCAAGAGAGACGCAACTCTTAAGTTATATTTATCAAGCCACGCAAGGCCACCTTGCATGGCCCTGCGCTGCCCATGCAATGGAACGCAAGAGAGACGCAACTCTTAAGTTATATATATCAAGCCACGCAAGGACACCTTGCATGGCCCTGCTCGGCCCATGCAATGGAACGCAAGAGGGACGCAACTCTGAAGTATATTTATCAAGCCACGCAAGGCCACCTTGCATGGCCCTGCGCTGCCCATGCAATGGAACGCAAGAGAGACGCAACTCTTAAGTTATATTTATCAAGCCACGCAAGGACACCTTGCATGGCCCTGCTCGGCCCATGCAATGGAACGCAAGAGAGACGCAACTCTTAAGTTATATTTATCAAGCCACGCAAGGCCACCTTGCATGGCCCTGCGTGGCCCATGCAATAGAACGCAAGAGAGACGCAACTCTTAAGTTATATTTATCAAGACATGCAAGGCCACCTTGCATGGCCCTGCGTGGCCCATGCAATGGAAGGCACGAGAGATGCAACTCCTAAGTTATATTTATCAAGCCACGCAAGGCCACCTAGCATGGCCCTTTGCGGCCCTCGTCACCAGCCGACTGGACTACGGCAACGCCCTCTACGCCGGAAGCACCGCCAAGCTCCAGAAGAGACTCCAGCGGATCCAGAGCGCCTCAGCCAGACTCATCCTCGACATCCCCGACGCAGCCACATCTCCAGACATCTGAGAGACCTGCACTGGCTCCCCGTCAACAAGAGAATCACCTTCCGTCTCCTCACCCACGCACACAAATCCCTACACGACCAAGGCCCGAGCTACCTCAACAACCGCCTCAACTTCTACGCTCCCAAACGCCACCTCCGATCGACCAACCGCGCCCTCGCCGCCGTCCCCCGCATCCGAAGAGCGAGAACAGGAGGAAGGTCCTTCTCCTACCTGGCCGCCAAGACCTGGAACACCCTCCCGACCGACCTTCGCCTGACCCAAGACCACCTCTCCTTCAGGAAGAAGCTCAAGACCTGGCTATTCGAGCAGTAGCAGTACCCCCACCCCCCCCCCCCCAAGCGCCTTGGGACCCTCCGGGTGAGTGGTGCGCTCTATAAATGCCTTGATTGATTGATTGATTGAACGCAAGAACGACGCAACTCTTAAGTTCGATTTATCAAGCCACGCAAGGCCACCTAGCCTGGCCCTGCAATGGAACGCAAGAGAGATGCAACTCTTAAGTTATATTCATCAAGCCGCGCAAGTCCACCTTGCATGGCCCTGCGCGGCCCATGCAATGGAACGCAACAGAGACGCAACTCTTAAGTTATATGTATCAAGCCACGCAAGGCCACCTTGTATGGCCCTGCGTGGACCACGCAATGGAACGCAAGAGAGACGCAAATCTTAAGTGAAATTTATCAAGCCACGCAAGGCCACCTTGCATGGCCCTGTGCGGCCCACGCAATGGAACGCAAGAGAGACGCAACTCTTATGTTATATTTATCAAGCCATGCAAGGCCACCTTGCAAGGCCCTGTGTGGCCCATGCAATGGAACGCAAGAGAGACGCAACTCTTAAGTGAAATTTATCAAGCTACGCAAGGCCACCTTGCATGGCCCTGCGTGGACCACCAAATGGAACGCAAGAGAGACGCAAATCTTAAGTTATATTTATCAAGCCACGCAAGGCCACCTTGCAAGGCCCTGTGTGGCCCATGCAATGGAACGCAAGAGAGACTCAACTCTTATGTTATATTCATCAAGCCACGCAAGGCCACCTTGAATGGCCCTGCGTGGACCACGCAATGGAACGCAAGAGAGACGCAAATCTTAAGTGAAATTTATCAAGCCACGCAAGGCCACCTTGCATGGCCCTGTGCGGCCCACGCAATGGAACGCAAGAGAGACGCAACTCTTATGTTATATTTATCAAGCCACGCAAGGCCACCTTGCAAGGCCCTGTGTGGCCCATGCAATGGAACGCAAGAGAGACGCAACTCTTATGTTATATTTTTCAAGCCACGCAAGGCCACCTTGCAAGCTCCTGTGTGGCCCATGCAATGGAACGCAAGAGAGACGCAACTCTTAAGGTATATGTATCAAGCCACGCAAGGCCACCTTGCATGGCCCTGCGCGGCCCATGCAATGGAACGCAAGAGAGACGCAACTCTTATGTTATATTCATCAAGCCACGCAAGGCCACCTTGAATGGCCCTGCACGGCCTGATAAATCTAGAGTAACACCACGCAGCGTAAATCACGGTGCTGTGTTACTCTTCCCCCAAGAGGTGTTCCGTTCCATGGGTGGGGCGAGGTGGTTCCAACACTGGTAGACTTGAGAATGCGTCAAAATGCTAAGTCTCCCAGGTGCGGCACAGCAAAGAGAAGTATCTTTATGTCTCCTTGTTGCCTCCTCTTTCTATGAGTCCTGGATACTGTGGCACACTCAGCAAGATGCCTCAAGGGATTGTTTTTGTGCAGGAGGGTGCTCCTTCCTGCACAAAAACAATCCTGTTTGCAAGGCACGCACGCTTGCACCATGGTGCAGGGGTGCCGGCTTTGGCACTGGGAGCACATTGTGCGCCCGCGCAGGGAAAACAGGACTGCGCTGTAGAGTGTTAGATACAGCGCATTCCTGCCCTTTCACTATCACGCAGCGCAGCTAGGTGACTTGCTGAGCTGCGTGTGTGCCCCTAAGTGTAGTAGAAGGACGTGCAGTATAGACGTATGTTTCCCAGTGAAGAGTGAAGAGCGGTGCAGCGTGCCCAGAGTTTCTCTTTTTTAAACGCCCCTCGGACTGTAGTAAAAAGTGATTCCGTTTGCAGACCACAGATGCGCTCTAAACACCCTGCACAGAATAGTCAAAGGCAGAGGAGTCTGCACAGATATCCTCTTTTATTTTAAACCCCTCACAGTGTAATAAAAAGCAGTGCAGTGTGCGCACATGAGCTTTCCTGTCAACAGCCCTCATAGAGCAGGGAAAAGCGATGCAATACACAGATGTTCTTGGTTCACAGAGATTATTAGTAAACTGAGCACGAATTTCTCACAAAGTAGCAAAAAGCAGTGCCGTTTTCACAGACATCTTCTTCAAAGTGCAGTAAAAAGCAGAGCAATGTGTACCGATTTCTCACAGTGCAGGGTGCACAGACTACTGATAGTGCAGTACAATGCATGGCCGCATGCACAGATCGCACATAGTGCATATAGCTGTGTAGCATTCACTGTTTCTACACAGTGCAGTACGATGCAGGGCAGTGTGCACAGATTTCTCATAGTGGAGTTTGATGCAGTGCAGGGTGACAGGTTTCTCATAGAGCAGTAAGATGCACTGCAGTATGACAGGTTTCTCATAGTGCAGTAAGATGCAGTGCAGTGTGACAGGTTTCTCATAGTGCAGTAAGATGCAGTGCAGTGTGACAGGTTTCTCATAGAGCAGTAAGATGCAGTGCAGTGTGACAGGTTTCTTATGGTGCAGTAAGATGCAGGGCAGTGTGCACAGATTTCTCATAGTGGAGTATGATGCAGTGCAGTGTGACAGGTTTCTCATAGTGCAGTAAGATGCAGTGCAGTGTGCCAGGTTTCTCATAGTGCAGTAAGATGCAGTGCGGCAGGTTTCTCATAGTGCAGTAAGATGCAGTGCAGTGTGCACAGATTTCTCATAGTGGAGTATGATGCAGTGCAGTGTGACAGGTTTCTTATGGTGCAGTAAGATGCAGTGCAGTGTGACAGGTTTCTCATAGTGCAGTAGGATGCAGTGCAGTGTGACATGTTTCTCATAGTGCAGTAAGATGCAGTGCAGTGTGCATAAATTCACCCTCAAACACACATAATGACCACAAAATTCCCCAGGGCCGGAAGGAAAGCCCCTTCTCCCTCCCGGAGGTCCCCAGGTAGAAGAACCCAGCGCAGTCCACTTCCTTGCAGTGATTTCTCATAGTGCGGTAAGACAAAGTGCAGTGACACCGATTCCTTCTAGTGCAGCAAGGTGCAGTGCAGTGTGCACAGATTTCACACAGTGCAGTTAGATACAGTGCAGTGCACTGACATAGACTTGTCATAGTGCACTAAGATGCAGTGCACTGCACAGACTCCTTATAATGTAGTCAGATGCAGAGCAGTGTGTACAGATTTCTCATAGTGCATTAAGAGGAGGTGAACCATTAGCAGGTTGCTCAGAGTGTCCTATGTTACACTGCAGTGTGAACAGATTTCTCATAGAGGAATAAGACGCAGCACAGTGGGCACAGATTTCTCATGGAACACTAAACTGCAGTGCAGTGTGCATAGATTACTCCTTGCAGTACAATGCAGTGAAGTGTGCACAGGTTTCTCTCAGTGCAGTGTCACATACTTCTCATAGTGCTGTAAGATGCAGTACAATGTGCACAGTTTCCTCATAGTGCTGTAAGATGCAGTGACGTGTGTGCGAAGATGCAGTGTGCACAGGTTTCTCACAGTGTGGTAAGATGCAATGCAGTGCGCATAGAATCCTCACAGTACAGTAAGAAACAATGCAGTGTGCATAGATAATTCATAGTGCAGTAATATGCAGTGCAGCATGTACAGACTGGTCAGAGTGCAGTATATACAGTACAGCAGATGGAGAAGTGTGGCTCAATGGTTAGAGCGGCAGACCCTGATGCAGAGGTCTGGCCCAGGCCAGGGCTCAATTCCCCGCCTCGGCGGGTCTTGGGCTCAAAATTCCACGGACCTGATAATTCTCGCCTCGGTGCCTATTCTAATCATAGAGTCCCACTCTGCAACTCTGGGCAATAGCTTGCTTAATCTCCACAACGGCCCCCACGACGCTAAGGATGCCTGGCCTACACCCTGGGGGTGCCCAGGAGTGGACGCCTCACAGGGAAAGCCAGGACGGGTTCCACAGCGGTATTCGTACAAGCGCCTTGAGACCCTCGCGGGTGAGTAGTGCGCTATACAAGTATCAATTTAATTTTTTTTACATTTACAGCATACAGAGAATTCTTACAGTGTTGTATGATGCAGGGCTGAGTGGACAGATTTCTCACATTGCAGTAAGATGCAGTGTAGAGTGCAAATATTCTTCACAGTGTTGTAAAGATGCAGTACAGTAGCCCATATTCCTCGTGCAGTAAAATGCAGTGCAGCATGCAGTGATTTCCATCGTTCAGTGCGATGTTGTGCAGAGATTACTCATAGTTCATTCAGGTGCAGTGCAGTGTATACAGATTCCCTACAGTGCAGTAAGATGCAGTGCACAGACCTCTCATAGTGCAGTGAGATGCATTGCAGAGCGCGCATATTATTGATAGCGCAGTAGGATGAACTGCAGTGCACAAATCCCCTCTTTAACACATATGATGCCAACAAACAACCCCCATGGCGGAAGGAAAACCCCCCAGGGCCCACGGATAGAAGAGCCCAGCTCAGCCCCAGGGGCCACGGATAGAAGAGCCCAGCTCAGCCCCAGGGGCCCCGGATAGAAGAGCCCAGCTCAACCCCAGGGGCCCACGGATAGAAGAGCCCAGCTCAGCCGCAGGGGTCCCGCATAGAAGAACCCAGCTCAGCCCCAGGGGCCCCCCGGACAGAAGAGCCCAGCTCAGCCCCAGGGGCCCCGGATAGAAGATCCTAGCTCAGCCTCAGGGGCCCCAAATAGAAGAGCCCAGCTCAGCCCCAGGGACCCCCCGGCTAGAAGAGTCCAGCTCAGCCCCAGGGGCCCCCGGATAGAAGAGCCCAGCTCAGCCCCAGGGGCCCCCGGATAGAAGAGCCCAGCTCAGCCCCAGGGGCCCCGGATAGAAGAGCCCAGCTCAGCACCAGGGGCCCCCTGAATAGAAGAGCCCAGCTCAGCACCAGGGGCCCCCGGATAGAAGGGCCCAGCTCAGCCCCAGGGGCCCCTGGATAGAAGAGCCCAGCTCAGCTCCAGGGGCCCCCGGATAGAAGAGCCCAGCTCAGCCCCAGGGACCCCGGATAGAAGAGCCCAGCTCAGCACCAGGGGCCCCCGGATAGAAGAGCCCAGCTCAGCCCCAGGGGCCCCCGGATAGAAGAGCCCAGCTCAGCCCGGCCCCTGCAGAGATTTCCTCCAGGATTATTCAGTCTATTTCTACAAACACAGCAGAATGTGCTGACAATCTCCTACCTGAGCCGAGACCTGTGCAGACATGTCCAGTCTCTCTCCTGCTCATGGGGGGGTGGGAGGGGGGCAGGGGCAGATCTGGGGTCTTTGAGGGTCTGCAGATGAAGGTAACTGCACACCAGACAGGGCTCCTTCCTGCTGCAGGCTGAACACACACAAAGAAAGTCCGGAATTTATGTAATCACCACTGCTGGTGCTGTCTCTGCCGCTGCTGACCCGGAAGAGGAAACCCTTCTCCCTTTCACCCAATGTGCAGCTCAGTGTTTCCTCAGCAGTTGAGGAGCGCCCTCTGGTGGCTGCTGACGGAACCATCGCCTCCAGTCTTTAAGAGTGGATTGGAAATGGCAGCCTGAATTTTATTAAATACATGAAAATGAAAGAAAAATGCTAGAATTAAACTAGTCAACGTTTTCTTTATATTTGATAGGGCTGTGTATATTCAAACAACTTTCCAACGATTTACCCAAATTAAGTTTTGCATTTCTCTGCAATTTTTACCCACTCACTCCCCCCAAAGTTTCACTTATAAAACAAAATAAAGTAGATTGCAGTCTCAATACATTCATGAGACAGAACAATCGGGTTTGACTCTCACAGATTTATCCCTCAGTGGATGGTCCCATGGCAATGAGTGAACGATGCCGGGTCTGAGGATGAGAGGGTATTCCAGCACTAACAAATGTCAGAGTTCTGCATACAGGCTCTTATTAGAGTTACCACCTGCCTTTTGGTCATGTTTTAAGATTTTGCAAAGGCCCTGATATTATTCTTCAGTAAGACTTTGAATAAAACTGTTTGTATTCATTTTTAACATGGCTTTGATGTCTTTATTTACTTTAGCTCTCAGTCAGGATTCATTAAGGCAGCACACATTTTAAAGTGATTTCTGCTTATATTTGATATTTTAAGTTTGCACTGATTAGAGGTAAAATGCCAGGTTTAAGTAATCTTCCTACTTTTTTACTGGCCGGGACATGAAAATACAGGCAATGCCACGCCTATAAAAGACCGGCCAGGTGGTAACCCTCTCTCCTATCATAAGACACTCTTCATCCATGCACTATCAATGTGCGGGTGCAGGAGGGCTTCGTAGCACCGTCAGGCAAGTTGCATTTGTTGCCTCTGCAGTAACATGGGATCCGAAAATGCACACACATTAGATCCTTCAAGTCTCACTCATCATGAGTGACACTCACACATTTAGAGGTCGAGCTGAAGTCTCACTTACACCTAGCTGAATCTTATAACTGGGAGGCGGGAGGGGGTCCTAGTAGTCCATATGTGACTTTGCTCGCACTTCTACTGTGTGCAGAGTAGCCGCTTACAACTAAAGAGGGAGATACTATTCACTTCATAGAGTTCAGCAAACCCACTGTCCTACATTTTGATAGCACTACATTTTTAATATTTCACCTTGCGGCTGCACATATTATGCTTTCGGTGTAATGTTAATTTGGATGTCTGCATTAATGATTTGGATGTTACCTATGTACTCATCATGCCTATAATTTCACTAATGTCTCTTCCTCTGACATTTTCAAAGTCAAATGTTATTTTACATCACTTCCTGTGAGGTCATCAATAGGATACTTTGTTTTGACTCCTAAGAATCTCAAAACCTTGAGCTCTGTGAAACCCATACATGTGCGCTCATCTGGAGTAAGGGGGAGGAGCATGCTCTTCGCTCAGAGATGAAAGCGTCTGGTAGCGGTGCAGGCGTTACACTGACACGTCCTTGCCAGGCTTTGCTATCAGCATGAACACCACAAGAGTGCTAATCTCTGCAAAAAGAAATGACATGATTGTTTCAGTTTAATTGCACACAATGTCAGTGTTGTTCAACTTTACAATGGTCACAAAGTGGTTCTTCGCTTGAGTTCCTACGAGTACCTTCAGTCTCTTAACTTTCACACTCTGCTGTTTTCCAAATAAATTATCCTTTATGGACAATGCTGTTTTTTCTGAGAAGGAAGTCACACTTATGCTTCCTAGTGAAAGTGGTTAAAGGATGTCTATGTTTCTGCTGATTCCTGGATTTGACTGAAGAGAGTTACAAATTCTGTGCCTGGGTGGGTTCACTAAGAGAAGCCCTTCAAAATGTACATTGATGCTCTCAGTGCCTTGGCTAAGATCTGGAGGATGGGACCTCTGCTCCACTGGGCTGTGTCTGGCACACAAGATATTGCCTTTGAGCCTCCTTCAGTTCACATTGACACATACAGGGGATTCAAAGGGCGTCTGATGAAATATCTTCATCCCGCAAAGAACACTACATAAACCGAGGCGGCATCAAAGAATCTAGCACACCGAAGTCATTGGGGGTAGAGGTTACTCCTGCTGCAGACAGTCTTCACCATACCCAGGGGTTCAGGGGAAATAACACCCATGTGGCAACAGAGACCATTATAAAAGGACTGACTTCATGTTCAGCTTTTCTGCACAATACTAAGCCCCTGAAAGAGAAAAGAAAAGGACTCTTCATTCAAAGTGCATCAATCCTTTTGCTTGCTTGTTTTTTTTCACTTTTTGCCATTGAGTTTCACAGTTGATTATTACATATGATTTGGGGTGACTGATACTTCTAGGATGGAAATGTAGGGTGGGGATGGATTTTAGTTTAGATTTTTCAGGGTTTCATTTTGTTCTTGTTTCCAGGCACATGCTCCCGCGAGTTGTACAAGATCCTTTTGATTCTAATGACTAACAAATTCTTGTCAGACTGAGATGGGATATAGTATAAAGTCATGGAATGATAATAGTTTAAAAACTAAAATTAAGAGGGGGCCCTTATGTTGTTTGTTGATCATCACACCCCTGCTATCCTGTTACTTCAAGAAACTCATTTACTAGGTACAAAGTGTGTGTTCCTGGGTAGTTCACATACACCCGTTTGTATCATGCAGGATTTACTCAGTGGTCCACAGGGGTTGCCATTCTTCATTCGCCTCTGTAGGTCCTTCCCATTTTCAGTACAGACAGTTCATGTAGATGACATAGGTAGATATGTAATTCTCTCCTGCGGGCTTTTCGATCATTCACCGGTCCAACTAGCCCTCTGACATCGACAGTGGGAGTTGAAGGGTATGGGGTGTTTGAATGCCTGGTGGTTATTAGATGATACTCTTGTGAAACATCTTCTCAGCAGTTACAGTTTGGGAAGTATTCAAGGTAGTGGGTCTCTTCCTCACTCTACCTCTGGATTCAAGATAGCCTGGCTGATGAGGATTATGAATCCGAAACTGGTCCCAGGATGCTTGTTTCCGGTCCAGGGAAGATATGGCTTGGCAGTTTGGGCTGGACTGTTCCCATGAGGCACAGGGTCAGACTGATTTGCATATTGCCATGTCTGAACTGGGGTGGTGGAGTGAGCTAAAGAATGGTGATGGATTAAACCCAGATTAGTTGACTGGGGGTGAGTGTTTGATTTACTCAAACGCTCTGTCCATCATCCCCTTTGGTATCACTGTGTTCACCCTAAGTTGGCAGGGTATGCCCAGACGTGGGTCCCTTGCTCACTCTACCACTGGATTCAAGATAGTCTGGCTGATGAGGATTATGAATCCGAAGCCGGTCCCAGGTTGCTTGTTTCCGGTCCATGGAAGACATGGCTTCGCAGTTCGGGCTGGACTGTTCCCATGAGGCACAGGGTCAGACTGATTTGCATATGGCCATGTCTGAACTGGGGTGGTGGAGTGAGCTAAAGAATGGTGATGGATTAAACCCAGATCAGTTGACTGGGGGTGAGTGTTTGATTTACTCAAATGCTTTGTCCATCATCCCCTTTGGTATCGCATAGTTTTGCCATAAGTAAAACTGTTAGCGCTCTAGTTGTTATTTAGAACACTCTGGGAGGCTGCAGTAGAACACTGGGTATCAGCTGACATTCGCTGCTCATGCTGGAAGTACACGATTTACTGAAAATGTCAGACTTTTTACAGGGAACATGCTCTCATTTTAGCTTTTGGAGCACCTTCTATAACCCCTGTGTGAAAATCACGAGAGAACTGTTTTCTCTTAAACATGATTAGAATCAGCTTAGAACAGCTTAGAACAGACAACAAATGATTTATATTGTAACAGCATCCTTTAATTTCACAGGGTAAAATCACCTTAAAACAGACCATTCCTAAAATTAGTGTGGTACCATCCACAAATAATTTATATTGTAACTGTTACCATCTTTTCATTTCCATTGGCTCCATGTCCAAGAGTCCTGTAATGGCTGCCACGGAGTGTGATCCCACCTGGCCATTGGTTTACTCCTCCATCACTCTTCTTTGTTGGCTTCTGATTGGTTGGCACTCCTGTAACATCACTTGCGGTTTTCTCTCAGGAGCAGCGGCCAACTACAGTTTTGTTACGCTGTAGTTGTATATATGCCCCTTTGTGTACTACTTTTATTTCAACGTGTGCATAACTTTTCTCCACCCGGGCGCCGCGCTTCATGTTTCACAGGGCGCCCGTTTCTATTTATAGTTTTTTACTTTTACGGTTCAGAAATTGCCTCTGTGCAAGGCAGTCATTCCCGTTGCTAATCTCATCAAATGGTAACTAGATGGTTCAGCAATAAATAACAGTGTTATATAAGCCAAACAAGGCAAGTTATCATGAGAAAATAGTGATTTTGGGTGCAGCCTGGCAACAAGAAATTTGATTTTAGCGATAATAAAGCATTTTTGAAAATGTGTTAATTTGTTTTGTACTAGTCTTAGTCACCGCCTCTTCAGAGGTCATAGAGGCTGGTGGTGCCGGTGTAGGATGAGAAAGGTGAGCAGGAGCTTGCTGCCGGTGCTGCTAGCTCAAGAAGCACTGGCGGCACTGAAGCATTAACCGCACAGGGCTGTAAGAAGCAGACCGAGAGAAAGGCAGCGCAAAGCCAGCATTCCGTCATTTTCAGCTCCCTCTCTACCCCCTTTCTTGCATGTGTGCAGAACACCAAAATCCAACGGCCTTTGCACTTCAGGTACAGTAACACACACGCAATGTACTGTGCAAACACTAGTAATCTGTACATGCGCTTTCTTGCACACAGTTGCCTATTTAGTGCCACACACAACCATGCAGTCATTCATACCCAGGCCTCTCTCATACAAATCATCACGTGTTTCCTTTTACACTCCCATCACCATAGCAGCTAAAGTTGTGGCCACAAAACAACACAAGAGAAACAGCGGAGGTGGTTTCACATGATGGAGCAACATGCCTGGGTGGTGGGGGGGAAGGGGATGGGAGAGTGAGAGGGGTTTGTTCACTTATTAGTTGTTTAGATAGATATGTGTGTAGATGAGAACAGACAACCGAGAAGCTGATCTCCGATATAAAGACTTTGAATGTAAAGTTGCGGGAGTTGTTTGGAATTTGAGGGGTGGTTGCCCTTGCGGTGAAAGCTATACGGGGCGAGAAGCGGGGAGCAGGACTGAATAGATGCAACTGAGCTTGTTGACACCCGCTGCTTAAGTTAAGATGAGACGCTCTTGTTGAAATGTACTGCTACTAATTGACAAGATGAAAATGAATAAAATCTGTTTATAAAAAAAGAGAGAGAAACAGCGGAGGTGGTTGCGACTGCAATCGCATCCTGAATAACACCTGGCTTCTCATCACCACCGTAGTGGCCGTGGTGCTTCATATGTGCTCCTCCATCCCTCATTTCTCCACACAAATCCCATCAACACCCATGGTGACTAACCGTCCCTACTTTTCACGAACTCTCCATAAGAATGCCTTTATACGGAGCCACTTCTATAATTTTCATTATTTTGGGTGACAGCCAATGAAGCGGTGTGTTTCACCCTCTAATGGTTGCCCCAGACTTTTTGTGGAGAGCTACTATGATTGGCTTGAAAGCCATCAGCCAATCCTAGTGCTCGCTGCTCCACTGCAGGACTTATATGGGCCAGTGAGAACAGCTTTGGTTACCCAGCCTTGGGTTGCTTTAGCGCCCGCAAATCACTCTTTCAGTGTTATTTTAAATTGTTTACAGTGTCCTGCACATAGGCTTCATTACCCCTTCAATCAACTTCTCCAAGGTAAGTGGAATAATTATGCTTTTCATGTTTTGAAGTTTTACATTTGCGTTTAGTTTCAGTAGAATGAAATGTATCTACGGTCACAGTGTTTTCACTTTTTTTTTCCATCTCCACATGAGTCGTTCCTGCGCTCTTTCCATCTTTCTCTTTCCCTATATCTCTCTGCTGGTTCCCATTCCCAGTGCACTAGGTCTCACATTTACGAGAGTTTGTGTTATTGGTATTGTACATGATAATCCCTTTTATTTACGTTTTATTTCTTAAAACATAAATAAAAGGCATTGTCATTTACAATGCTTATAGCTTAAACACTCGCAGATGAAACCTATTGCATTGCAAATACTTGTTTAATTAATTTATTATGTTCCTGAGTCTGGTAAAGGCTGCCAAAACATATTGTTCAGGTTGAAAACAACCAATCAGGATGGACTACTTCCTCTTAATTTGGTCAATCAGGCACATCTGGACACCAACTGCCTAAATATACAGTTATTTTTTGCACTCAATTTCTCAAAAACTACTGATCGGATTTACACCAATAACCAAAAAGCTAAATCTGTGGGCCAAGATCTAGCTTCATGCCAAATTTAGTGTAACACTGTTCAGCAGTTTTTGCTACAGCCCTGTTTAGAGAAGTCTATGGAAAATATAAGGGGGGACCCTTATTTTTCTCAGCCCCCGCCTGATGGTTCACCTCGAAAGTTTCCAGGAAGGAGCTGAAATGAGAGGCCTACTTGTTTTTTATAATGCCCCTGGGTGGGCCAGATCCTGGGGGTTAATTAGCTTCAGAATTAGGAGAGAGGGGGCACACGCGACTGCACTTCCCCAGACCAGTTATGGTCCTGGAGACCACCACTCCCCAGCCATCTAAACTCAAGGGGAGGGGGTATGTGGCCCCTCTCCCAGGATAATTTCAGCCCTGGGGACCACAACACCCCCGTGGCCTAGCTATCCAAACCAGATGGCAGGGGACAGATGCCCCCATCCTGGGCCAATTTCGGACCTGGGAACCTCATTACCCGAGGCCCAGCCGTAATTGTAATGAGGGGAGCCATGCAGCCCATCTCCCCAGGCCTATTTTGGATCTAAAGGAGGGAATCCACAGGCACTAAGCAAAAATCATGAGGGGTGGGGACATGCAGCCCCCTCCCCAGGTAAATTTCAGCCCCAGGAACCTCATCCTGGGGGCAGACTGTAAAAGCAAATGGGAATGCGGCAACATGCACCCCTTCCAGGGCCAGTAATCAGCCTGGGGACCCCATACTCTATTGCCACCTTGGCTTTGCCCTGGGGTGCCCACACCCAGAGCATAGCAGTTTCCCTGCCTGCACTGGTCCGGACACGGAAACCTGTGTTTGCTCTCGCTTCGTGGGAGCAATTTTAAAGCTCCTGCAAAAGCGAGAACAAACACTATGTCTGCACCCAGCAGGCAGGAGCATTAAAAAATGCACCTGGCTGTTGGGAGCAGACTTTACTATTGCTTCCCTGCCCACTTTGAAGTGGACAAAGAAACAGATGAAAAAAGTGCTCTTGCATGAAGGGAGCAGCATTTTTAGCTTCTCCCTGCGAGCGGGAGCAATGCTGTTTCATGCCGGAGGCGTGGAGCATCTGGGGCAGTGCCCTAAGGTAACTATAACTCGCACACTGACCATGCACTGCTAATTACCCCACATATTACATCACTCATGATAACTTCTATGCCATCATTGATGATATAATTTGCAGTGAAATTATTGATAAGAAAACTGCATGGTGGGCGCGCAAGTTATAGTTACCCGAGGGCAGGAGTTATAGTTTCTTGAGATAACCATTACTGCTGCATTTCTATGGTTTTGTGTATTAATTGTGAACCGAACTATACCGTCCCTGTAACCTTTGTTTTTTTAACTAATTTCTTATGTTTTTTAAATTCTATTTCCTAACTAGAATATCCCTGTAAACTTTGTTTTTTTTTTCAGTGGATAAATATATAAATATATAAATATATATATATATAATATTTATAGTTAGGCACCCATAGAATTATGGAAATACTAGCCCCTAGACAAACTCATAAAATTCTCTTTTACAGGTAACTTGGAAAAGGTGTAATAAGATCTTACTCAGTAATCACAGTGAAGTAGCTCCATAGATAGCCTTTGCTAGAACTTTATCACTGTAAGAACAAACAGGGGCTCAGAAAAAGAGCCTCTCATACTATGAGAAAAAGCATAAAACGATGAGTTAGTCCGAGACCTAGGATAAGCAACATTCTGGATTATGACCTTTGCTGAGCGTTTCAACAAAAAACAGAAAATCAAAAAACCATTACTGTATAACTGCTGACCCTTCACCCTTAATTGGTGCTCATAGGTTTATGAGAAGCTCTTTGTACTGAGCTCCTCCAATCCACAATAATTCCTATCAATAATTTTGCCGTCATGCATTGATTCTGTCCTGTAACCAGTTAGAATTTGGTTGAATGAGTCACTGTAAATAGGAAACTCATAACATATATTTATACAATGAATCTAACCGGGACTCTTTACACAGCCAGCTGTAACCAAGATCCAGCTTGATGATAAACACCCCTGTTGTATACAATCCATCTAACCGTGAATCAGTTACATAATCAGCGCGAGGTGAGTTAAGATCCAGCTCGATGATAAAGACCTCTGTTATATACACTTCATCTGAATGTAGTTTCTTATAAATGTAAATGTAGTTTCTTATATAGCGCACGTATCACCATAAAGGGTATCTCGGCGCTTGCTTTGGGAACCCGTCCTGGTTTTTCCCTGTGGGATAGCCCAGCTGGGCACCCCCAAGGTGAAAGCCAGGCATCCCGCCGCGGGGGCCGTAGTGGAGATTGAGCAAGCTATTGCCCAGAGTTGCAGAGCGTGAACCCCTGATTCAAGTAGGCACCGAAGCGAGAATTATCAGGTCCGTGGACATTTGGGCTCCAAACCTGCCGCGTCGGGAATTGAACCCTGGTCCCGGGCTGACCTCTGCTTCTGGGTCTGCCTCCTCTAACCGGTGAGCCACACTTCTCCACATCTAACCGTGAATCATTTACAGAGCCAGCGGTGACCAAGATCCAGCTCGATGATAAACACCTCTGTTGTATACATTTCAACTAACCGTGACTTATATACATACCCAGCGGTGAGCCAAGATCCAGCTCGATGATAAACACCTCTGTTATATATATTTCAACTAACTGTGATTTATATGCATACCCAGCTGTGAGCCAAGATCCAGCTCGAAGATAAACACCTCTGTTATATACATTTCAACTAACCGTGACTTATATAAATACCCAGCGGTGAGCCAAGATCCAGCTCGAAGATAAACACCTCTGTTATATACAATTCATCTGACCGTGACTCATTTACATACCCAGCGGTGACCAAGATCCAGCTTGATGATAAACACTTTTGCTATATACAATTGATCTAACCGTGAATCATTTACATAGCCAGCGGTAAGCCAAGATCCAGCTCGATGATTAACACCTCTGTTATGTACAATTAATCTGACCATGACCATTTACACAGCCAGAGGTGACCAAGATCCAGCTCGATGATAAACACCTCTGCTATATACAATTGATCTAACCTTGAATCATTTACATAGCTAGCGGTAAGGCAAGATCCAGCTCGATGATTAACACCTCTGTTATCTACAATTCATCTGACCGTGACTCATTTACACAGCCAGCGGTGACCAAGATCCAGCTCGATGATAAACACATTTGCTATATACAATTGATCTAACTGTGAATCATTTACATAGCCAGCGGTGACCAAGATCCAGCTCGATGATAAACACCTTTGCTATATACAATTGATCTGACCGTGACTCATTTACACAGCCAGCGGTGACCAAGATCCAGCTTGATGATAAACACTTTTGCTATATACAATTGATCTAACCGTGAATCATTTACATAGCCAGCGGTAAGCCAAGATCCAGCTCGATGATTAACACCTCTGTTATGTACAATTGATCTAACCGTGAATCATTTATGTATCCAGTGGTGACCAAGATCCAGCTCGATGATAAACACCTCTGCAATATACAATTGATCTAACCTTGAATCATTTACATAGCTAGCGGTAAGGCAAGATCCAGCTCAATGATTAACACCTCTGTTATCTACAATTCATCTGACCGTGACTCATTTACACAGCCAGCGGTGACCAAGATCCAGCTCGATGATAAACACATTTGCTATATACAATTGATCTAACTGTGAATCATTTACATAGCCAGCGGTGACCAAGATCCAGCTCGATGATAAACACCTTTGCTATATACAATTGATCTAACCGTGAATCATTTACACAGCCAGCGGTGACCAAGGTCCAGCTCGATGATAAACACCTTTGCTATATACAATTGATCTAACCGTGACTCATTTACATAGCCAGCGGTGAGCCAAGATCCAGCTCCATGATAAACACCTCTGTTGTATACAATTGATCTAACCGTGAATCAGTTACAGTCAGCGGTGAGTTAAAATCCAGCTTCATGATAAACACCTCTGTTGTATATAATCCATCTAATCGTGAATCAGCTGCAGAGTCAGCGGTGCATTAACATCCAGCTTGACGATAAACAACTCTGGTAAAGGGCCACTATCATGGGTGCATTTAGAGATGCAACGATGGACATTGGCGTCACTTCTTCCACATCAGGGCTTGGGTGGTGAATGCCATGCGCTGCAAGCATTAACCCTGAGAGTCACAGCTCTCATTCTTCTCCTTTTATTCTTCCATGTCAGGGCCTGGGTGGTAAATGCAGTGCACTGCAAGCATTAACACGGAGAGTCACAGCTCTCATTCTGATCCTCTCACTTGTTCCGCGTCAGGGCTTGGGTGGTAAATGTTGTGTACTGCAAGCAATATACCCGAGAGTGACAGTTCACATTCTTCTCATTTCACTTTGCTTTTGGACACTGTTCTCTGGCCGCTGTCACTGAATCATTACTGTTGTAGAAAACAACCAAACACCACAATCAGCTGTGACTATTCACCAGTGTGTGCTTGTTAAATTAGTTCTTCCTGCAGGGACTCCGTCCAAGTGTGTTGAGTTTATAGGTTTTATCACTAATCCCTAAAGTTAGCTGAAAATACCCTTCTTAGTCCAAGCATTGTTTCTAGAGCTGCTTTTGTTGCGGGGATTCTGCTCATGCACAGAACGATTCTCAGGAAACCAGGACCTCAGTGTATTGTGGTGTACCAAAAACCCACCTCAATGCCAGAAGCCCTATCCAACTAGCAACAGTGTCTCATTCATTCCCCGTACTACAGCGAAGCTACCAATGATTAGACAACCCAGAACAAGCGACTTTGGGTTCTCTCAGGAATAGTGGGAATCAAGAACACTCTTTCGTTTTTATTCTCATAAATGTCCACAACGTGAGCAATCAGAGACACAGTACAGTTTAAAATGTTTATTTCAACTACGTGCTCTAAGATGCAGTATCTTCGCTACCATAAGTAAAAAGAAGCATAAAATCAATACAATCAGCATTGTTACAATTCCATAAAAACAAAGGGAGAAATCATATTATAATGATAGTGGAACCAGGCCTATAGCGCCTTGTGTACCACCCTCCCCTTGCTAGGAGCTAGGTATTATAATAATAAAAGACCTCTAGGTTAAAACGGGGAACCTAATACCTCCAAAGACAGGTGAAGTGAATCACATCCCAGATCAGCACAGCTCTTTGTCGATTGAAAAGTTTTTTCATAGTGCTAGTCTCATGCATGCAGTGCAATATTAAAAGCACCTGAGTTTCAGAAATGAGCAGCTGTGTTCGTGTTG
Source organism: Lissotriton vulgaris (assembly GCF_964263255.1). Lineage (NCBI taxonomy): Eukaryota > Metazoa > Chordata > Amphibia > Caudata > Salamandridae > Lissotriton > Lissotriton vulgaris. The sequence goes on from NC_141685.1 coordinate 130,012,008, forward strand.
TGTCTAGAGCGTGGGCCGATCAACCTCAATCAACAGCATACATTGTTATTTTAAACTTGAACACTTTGTGCAGACTTGAGGTCGCAGTGTGAGTCTAGAGATGTGAAAAACAGGCGGTTCTCATGTGAAGGAAAAGCAAGTAGTTTGTCTTTATAAAAACAGAGATGTAGTGTCTTGTGCAAAAGCAGAAAAATGGCGTTTGAGCAACTAACTCACTTATGCTAACATAGCAATGTGTGCAGGCAGAATCGTATCCTGAATACACCCTCCCTTGATTGGGTCAATGCACGAAAAGAAACATAAGAAGAATGCAGCGTTCAAGATCATCCGAGAAAGAAATTAGTTCATTCTTGTCAAAAAAATGGGTCACGAGGAAATGAAAGGGGCAAAAAGAAAAGAATGTCTATTAAAAAAGAAAAAAATGCAAGTGAGAAAAAATAAAAATAACACCACGGGGAGAAGCAAAAAACTTGAGTGATGCATTGCATGCTGGATCGTTGCCAATCGAATCCATCAGCGTGTATGCACAGTATGTTGCAACAGCCTCCAAAAGGAAGTCATTGTTATTGTCAGCAAAGAGTTCCACCATTCAGTTTAGTAACGGAAATGAACATACCATGAGCCTCTAGCACGATCAGAGGACAACTTGCATTTACGTCAAGATAACTTCGTTCCAGGAAGTCATGCGCAGCCGTATTTATGTCCCAATTCGGTAAAACTCAGTGTGCTGCTGCACAGATCATAATCCCGATTCCAGAACAGGCAAACTCATTAGCCACTAAGGAACTCATTAGATGGTCAAAATCTGGAGCAGGAGACACCGTATTTGAGAGACAGAGTTCTAATGCGCATTTGAATTGGCAATCAGGGCAAAGGAAAACAGGCTAAGCGCAAGTAAAGTTTGAAAAGCAAAATGAGAATCCATTTGCCACGCCCAATGTGCCCAATGGCAGTGTTCTGTTGTAGACAATTTATATAGGCAGCAAGTTGATTTCTGATATTAGAGGATTTACGTTAACACTAACACACTTGGTGACAGCTTTTCTTTTGCACACAAGTTCGTTTTGACCTCCAGTAGACACATAAGGCACCTTACATTCTGGTTAAAATGTACACTTGGCCATTGTTGAAAGAAGCATCTTAATCAAATTGAGTATAGAGTCAACAGTATATGATGGATTAGTATTAAAACTTTGAATATGTTTTTCTTTTTCTTACCAGTGCCCGTGAAGAAGGGAGAACTTCCCGAAATGCATTGGGCTTTATTATTATGTGTTGTTTATCAAGTTTTCAAAATAATCAATTGTACTGTCAATATACAGTATTGAATCTTTCGTTTGTAATACACTGAAATTGATTGAATGTTGTTTATGATACCCACATTCAGTATTATGTTCATGAAAATTACAATGAATACATCGCACAACTTTTTGGTTTCAAGAATGTTTCTTTGATGATAAATGTGATTAGCATTTTTTAATTCTAGTGATTTCGTGTGTAATACGTTTAAATATTGCTGTGCGTTTGGTATACCAGTGGTTCTCCACTAGCTGTTGCTCATATTGCCGGGCTGGCTGCCAATTCACCAAACAGCACGCTGCTCAAGTAAAAACTGTGTCAAGAGAGTCGTGGAACAAATTAAATAGGGTGTGCATAGGCTTAACTAATCATATCAGTACAGTCATGTGTGTCATGCAGGCAATTTTCAGATGGATTCTGGCTTCAAAAGGCAGCCAGTTCAGGGATTTTAAGTCAGGGGAAATATGCGAGCGTTTTTTGATCCAGTGATAAGTCTCGCAGCAGCGTTCAAAGAGGCTCTTAGGGGTGCGGTTATTGATAGGGGGAGTCCGCAGAGGGCGACGCTTCTGTAGTCTATCAGAGGAATGACTAGGGCTTGTACTGCAGTTTAGAAGTCCTTACCTGGGAGAAAGGGTTTAAGTTTCCTCAAAGTATTGATTTGGAAATTAGCTCCCTTAGTTGCCTTGCTGATATGATGTTGCATATTGAGATTGGTGTCAAGAGTTATGCCTATGGATATCGCGGAGTCCACGATGGTAGGTTGGACATTGAGTGCAGTTAGGTGCTTAATAAGTATGGGCGAATTTTGCGAATCTAGCGTTCGCGAATTTTGCGGATTTGCGAACTCACAATCCACAAAATCCGCGAATTCTTGCGAATTTGCGGATTTTTTTTGTGTGTGTTCTCAAGGATTTCTGCCAGTTCGCAAGGGTTTCGTACCAGTTCGCAATTGCGAACTTACATTTCGGCTCGCAACGGTCGCGATTATGTTGTTTCTACGTCTGGTTCATCATCACAGGTTCCCAGCACCCTCTGTTTCACCACTGCCACCCTCTGTTACATCAATGCCACCCTCTGGTTCATCATCACTGTAGATTATGGGGGGGAAAAGCAAGCACACCAGCCCTGCTTCAACTGACATGAATTAATTTGGGGTTAGTTTATTAATGTGTCACTGTTTTAAAATTCCAGTCTGGCACCTGCTTCCTTATCTGTAATTTGCTTTCTGTTGCAGTGCATTTTTTTTCCAGGACCTTTGTGGCCTACTTGTAGCTATTCTATGAGCCTGCTGTGAGGGTCAGAGCAGGGTCATACAATTGTTGCAACTAGCAACTGAATTCTGGAGGGGCCCCAGTCAAGAAGCACTACAGGGAATTGTTACTAATGATGAGTTTGAACTCTTGCACCTGCCGAGTGCTTTCAGTTTTGCAAAACTCGTTTTACTGCAATTTCGCGGGATTTGCGGGGCGCGAACACTCGCGAGATCGGATTCGGAAGACGCGAATTCGTGCGAATATGCAATTTGTTGTTTTGCGGCGTGTTAGTTCGCAAGGTTTTGTGCGTTTTTGCGAGCCGCTCGTAGCGCAAGGCGCGAAGTTACCCTCGCGGTCGTTCAAGGGCGCAGCCATCTTGTTTGCCTGACGTATTTCCGTTTCCGGGCACGAAGTGTAATCTCGCAAAGTGTGCGGCTTGCCAGTACAGTTTCGCGAGTGTTCGCAAGGAAAATCTCGCGCAAACTTACCCGCGCGGTCGTGAACGGGCACGGCCATCTTGTTTCTCATTCATTGCTATGGTTCTGGGCATGGTCTTTGTATCCTCTCTAAATCTCTGCCATCCTTTGTTTGTTTGAAGTTTTTTTTAATCTATTTTACTTATTATCTATCCCTCTATTTTTCTAGCCCTATATTTTTGTGTTTACTGCAACTTTTGGTTAATTTTAAACTACTTTTTTAAACTCTTTTCTTTTCTTCTCTTCCCTATTCTATTTTCTTTATTCCTTTCCGCCCAGACCATGGTGAAGGGAGCCGGGAAGCATCCCGAGAAGGGGAAGGGTCTCGCACCCCGTGTCCGGCTCCCGTGCGGGCGTTTGAGGGGGGAGGAGGTCGTTCCCAGGGAGATCTTTAGCCCGGAGGAGGTGGGCCAACTCATTTTTTATGTTCAGCGCCGCCTCCCCAGGACCATCATGGGAGGCGGCAAGATCAGTGCCGGGTACGGGGTCCGAGAGCGCCAGAAGCGGTGGGAGAAGGTGTGCCAGGCCATTTACCACCACTCTCGGGTCTGGCGCACCTACAACCAGGCCACGCACCGCTGGATGGATGTCCTGACCCGTGAGCGAGATCTGCTCGACCTCCTTGGCCTTGAGATCCCCGGGCTTGGTGCGTAGTAGTAGCTATTTCTTTACTACTATGTTTTCTCCTGCTGTGTTATTATATTGCACATTTTTGTTTTTTACCAAGAGCAATAATGCTGCTCATTACATTGTAGGTAAATTATATTTCAAAATCTTCTGTGCATTTCAGGTACACTGCTCTCCTTCTTCTCAGTAGTGTTGCTACTATGCTTATTTGTTTTAGATTTTGTGTTAATTTCATTGGCCTGTGAAATTATGTATGAGTGTAGTTTAAAGAACTGCGTAATGCTACACACTAAGGTTCAGATTTTTAATTACCGGCGCATCCCTGCAAAGTAGCAGGGATGCGCCAGTAATTGTGCGTCACGCCACCATCACCCATGGTGCGCCGTATTCACAATGCGGTGCACCATGGGCCCAAAACGTCACCAAAGCGTTACGCATCTGTGCCGTAAAGGCGGCGCATTGCTGGAGTTGCGTCGCAACGATGGTGCAGCTCCATCAATGCTCTGGGGTGCCCAATCTCCCCAATGCTGCGTCAAGCCGTACGTCTGCTTCAAGCAGGCGCAGGGTTTGAGTCACGCATCATTGTCCTCAAAGTGACTGATTGAAATCTTGTAGATTTCCCTCAGCCACTTTTAGGATGCGTTCCTGCGCAGGAACGCCCTCCCTTGCGCCGGAACGCCCCCTATTGGCGAAGGGCTTTACAACGTGATGCATCTCCCATATGCGTCACGTTGTTAATATACGCCGCATCATTGCGCCTCTTTTGTGCTGCCGCTGCGTCACAAAAGTCACGCAACAATGGAGCAAAAGAGCCGCAAGGGGCTTCTAAATCAGCCCCTACAGTACAGACTCAAGTCCAGTCCTTCCTTTGTACACATGGCGATAAGAAGAAATAGTGGTGGTGGATTGATAGTTTGAGTATTTTAATGACTGGTTAATGTAGTAGGAAATTTTAGTGTTGTCGCTGATCTTCAATCACGATGGACTTTGGCTGTCACTTCGTGTGCTGCGGACTGCTGCCTGCCAATCCTAGGCAAACCTTTTTAGTACTTTGTTTAGTGAGTTACATAAGGTAATTTCCAATTCGACAGTCCGCAAATCAAGCAATACTAAAGTAATAACGTAGTCGACCACATGAGATTGGTCAATAATATATCCCGTGGAGTAGCTGTCTATTTGCTATTTCGCAAAAATATTTTGTTAGTTCTTTTGAAATGTTTGATTTGGTTGACAAATATCATCCATGTTTTCTGTTTTTCTTTCTTTCATGTTGTACATCAGCTTCCACCAGGGGCAAGAGGATGACACAGGAGGAGGAGGAGGGTGCTGTTGACGATGCAGGCCAGGACCGGGCAGGCGAGGGCTCCTTTGCTGGCCCCAGTAAGTTTTAATTTTAATATAGAGTACTTATTTTTTCCTGGCGTTCCTCATTCGATTTTTTCTAAATCGTCTTTGATCTTCTTATAGACAGGATCTAAATTCTTATCCTTCCTCGACTATGACTCCGTGTGGTATTACTAGATTATTCTTATTAGTCTGTCTGTGTAGCTAACTAAGATTGCACATTTGGCATTTCCATTGGACTCCCATTCTAGTCAGCAATAGCTCTATGCACTGAGTGCAGTCCTCTGGGATTGTCCATAATGTCTTTTCAAGTATTCTAAATGTTTATGCTTTGACAATTGCCAACAATAAAAAGGTGAATGACCACCAAGAAAGAATAAGATACTACTTTACTTTTGGTTTGGATAGGAGCACAATCCATTCTACTACTGTTGCAGGGACAAATCTTCACAAACAGAACTATGGACACTAAATAATGCATTGCTTAGCTTATCAATTATAATAGGTGCTGTTAGACTTTCCACATACCTCAGTGATAACAGACTTTGTAGTTGAACCCCCAATCTCCTTACTGACTAGATAGTGTGGCAGAGTCATTTAGCTCCCAAAGTCACCAATGGCAGAGGCACGGACTTATGCTTGCAAAAATTCCAAAACCTTTAGCTCATCCACTCTAGTCTGGAGGACCAAAAACCACAGAGTCTATTTAAGTTTAAAAGCTTTATTAAAAGTAAACACATTTATTGAAATCAAGTTTGTCATAAAAGTAAACGTTTAACTGGAAATGGAAAAGTGCTTAGTGCTGACGATTAATTGGACACATTTCTTGTGGTCGAGCCGAGCTCTCACCTGGTTTGAACTTGATCCTGCTCGTGTTCTTAGAAGCTAAGCTTCTGTCTGTTAGGAGAAAAAGTGGTGCGTGTTAAAAATAAAAAGCAAGCATTCATCAGTTGTGCCAAAAAGTGCAGCAAGACAACAGCCTTCCCTGGAAAAAGGGACATTTTTACTTTACAGTAGACAGTCACAAATTATTAAATTGTATACTGTTTTTTTCACATTTCTTTCTTCCTCCTAGACCAAATATTATATAGTAGTGAGTGGTGTATTCTAACATTATTAAATGTACTTTGTAGGTGGAACATCTGGAGGCGGGGCCAGCGTCGAGGTGGTGGTGGCATTGGACGAGGACAACTCTGGGAAGGAGGCGGTGGAAGTGCCGGACAAATCTGTGGGGGATGACACGGTGGTGGCGGGCAGAGGTAAGCTATACATTCCTTACTCATTTGAGATTGAAGACTGCAGAGTGTGCTTTCTGCACGGGTGTATTATAAATAAACCAGGTAGTAGCCTCCTCTAAATGTACTTCGACTTAGCTGTGAAGTTTTTGGCGAGAAGAATCCCAATCAGATCTGAGGTGAACTTGATGGAAGGGATGAACGAAAAGCGAAAGAAGGGTGTAAGTAAGTGTGGAAGGACGAGAAATGTAATGATGACTGGAAAAGAAGAATGATATGTGTTTGCTTGGTCCCCGAAGTGGCTGGGAAGGAAAGAATATGGTATGGTGCATGGCTGGGTGAATGATGAAGCAAGGATGGGTGTAAGGAGAACAGCCTGGGTGGGTGAAACAGAAACTGTATGTGTGCATATACTTTGAATGGATGGATGCCTGGATCATTCATGGTACTATCTGACTCTTAGATAGCATATGTGTATCTAGAGAGAGTAGACGGTCACTGGATGAACTAAGTGTTACTTTGAAGAGCATGTAACACCGCACCCGCACGTCCGTTCCAGTGTAGGAAAGGCAAGGAAAAGAAGTTGTAATTTTGTCCAAATACTACCATGAATAGTAGCAGTAGTTTGTATTGCAACTGCAAGCACAGCATATATCCGGTTATTACGGTGGACACTCTCTACCTCTCTTAATAACTTTAGTTTAGTAGTAGTACGTCATTCATGTGTGGGGGTATCACTGTTCACTCAATAATAAGCAAAGCACCTACAGTCATCCCATATGTCATCAAATACATCCCATGTGAAGTGATAGATAATCAGATTATTTAGCTTCTTTATTTTCCTTTTCTAATACTCATTTGCACTGTAGGGTGAAAGCTAAATAAATTAAGCAGTAGCCCTTTTAACAGAGTATTCTCAGTGCCACCCGTAATAGAAAAGTAAGAGCTTCACCACCTGCATGTACTGGACCGGTACAGTAACGCAAGTCTGTATCACTCACCATGGTGTGCGTCTGTTTTTCTCGGGTGCAAGTTCACTGCGCTGGCATTATGTCGGCTTGCATAAGATAACGTACCAATTTTCCTAAACAAGAGAGAAGAAGAAGAAGACTGGTGTACTGTCATAGTCGATGTAATGGAAGTCCATAGTGCTTGTAGAATTTGTTCCTTAAACTCCCACTAATGTTAGAGCAAGGATGAAGAAGTCGGAGGTTACATAGATACTGTCCTCAATAGTTATGTACTGTGCTTTCAATTTGCTACTTGTACTGTGACAACTTTCTGCTCAATCATTTTGTGTTAATCTTAAGGAGCATTGGTTACAGACTATGTCTTTCTTTCTTCATGTAGTTGCTCCTTCCAAATCCAAGACACCATCAAGGAGGAAGGAGCTGGCTCGAATGGCCCGGCAACGGAGGCTGGATGCCACTGTCGCTGAATTTCGGCGGCTGGTGGCCCTGGAGGAGACGCAGTCTGGTACAACAACAACATCCACGGGGACAGCGGCATCCTCCTCCGTGCGGGCTGCCAGCCAGCGCAGTGCTCCAGCGGTACGGAGCCGGGCTACCAAAGCCAAACGCCAACGCCGAGCAGCAAAGACAGCAGCTGCCCCCCACAGGATTTGCAAGGCACACCGGCGCCGCTTATCCCTCAGACTGTCTACCTGGAGCAGGAGGTCCTGAACTATAAGAACTTGGTGGAGGGCCTCCGCTTCGAACTTGCCACCCTCCGCAAGGAGCATGATGCCCTGGCTGCTAAAGCCAACAGCACCCTGCCATAGTGTCCCTTGCCCCTTTTTTAGAGACTTTTGGGGGGTGGGAATTGGGAGTTGGGTTTTTTGGGGACTTTTGAAGGACAATCGTTGGGGTTAGGGAGGGTCTTGCGGGAGATTATTTTGTTAGGGCTATAAAAATATACTTTTTGAAACTTTATCAAACCATACCTGTTTTTTACTGCTTTTGAGTCTGGTGGGTGGGGGTTTAACAGTAAGTTTGTTTTCCTGAATAGTCCTAGGACTTTAGTAGTACTACCGTCAATCTCTCGTCTCTCCTAATACTCCATTATACTACCTCCAACCAAACGCCTATCTTACCTGTAATTTCTGTTTGCAAGTAGGGCTAGGCCCAGGGCTGGCTCCACGGGAAACAGCGAATAAGGTTGGCAATCCTGGGAGGATAAAATTTCCTCATAGCGGTGGTACTAGTGGTGTGACACAGTGGCAGTTGCATGCCTATGAAAAAAAAGAAAATGAAATCTGGTTTGTCCTCCTGAGCAATACAACGGTACAATAGAGAATATAGCAGGTGACAGTACACTAGAACAGTGCCACATTGTAGCCTAACAAATGGTAAAGTATAACTACTAATTCAGTTGAAGTTCTTTGACATTAGCCATGGGTCTTTGTCAAGCAGAGTAAGAATATATCCTCTGATTTCCGGGGGTTTTTGGGAAAGGTTTTGTGAGACAAGAAAAAATAGCACAGCATGGACAAACAATTGTGAACATAAACGAATCTCTGGGTACAAATCTATCCATCAATCTTTGAAAGTGCATGCACTACTGCATGCATGTCAGTGAAAAGTAAGTAGTACTTTCGACAACTGTGGAAGAAAGAATGCGACAGTACAGGGCGTGTGTGGAAATATTGATAACTATATTCAAGATAAGGTCTCTGTTGCCAGATACCTGAGAGCCTTGCTGGTCACTATAAATCCATTCACAACACTCAATGGGGTTGGTCTGGAAGGTATAGTAGATAGAAAAGGAGAAATTGCTCTTTTTCTAGGTGTCCCCTCACTCACCAGGGTTGCCCCTTGGTGACATGCTTCATCATTGGGGCCATCCCAGTCCTCTACGGGCTGGGGCGTGCTGCGACTTGCGAATTACGTAGGAGCACTTACAAATGACTATGTGTGGTGCAGATGTGATAGTGGAGTGGACTAAGTGATTTGTTAAGGGATCAATTTAGAAGCAGAGAGAGATCCAAGAAATGCAGTCACAGTCATAGAAAAACACAATGGATACTGTATCTGTATGTTGTTGTAGTTGTCCTGTTGAATTTGGTAAGTAAGTTGCATGCAGAAAAAAATTCCTCTTATTAGCGGCACTCCTCCATTCCATCTGACGCTTCGTCCATCAATGTTGGTGACCAGAAGACACCCTGTCCACTGCCTGCCTGGCGGATGCTGAATTGCGGCTCGCTAATGTGAAGCCTGACTCCATCCTTTTTCCCCCATTGCACAGACTGAAACCCGGCCGGTAATTATTCAACGAAAAACAGGAAGTGATATAATATTACAACACCACTGATAAATAAATATAAGGTATGTAGGCTGTGGAGTGCAAAAAGTCACACTTTGATTTTCCTAGTAGACAGTACAATATTTTTGCCAGTGCGTACTCTGTCTGAGTCACCTTTTGAAGGATAAATAAGTATGGGCAAATTAATGTAGCGGATCTTTCCCCTCAAGCTAGGTGTACTGTAAACTGTGTTTTAGAACAAAATTAGATCTTCCCAGCAGTGCTCCCACCCAGACCCTTACTAAAGCCAGTCGCAAAAATGTAGAAGACCCCCAATCAAATCGCAAAAAACGAGGCCTAGCAGAAAACTGGTGACAAAACGTACTTTGAAAGTAAAAGTAGGCCCAAATACCCCCTTACCCACCGTGGATTGCATTCAAACCACTTGCAAGCAACCAAGCAAAAGTATCCATAGCCAGCATCGCTCCAAGACTCGAAAACACCCCCACCCAAACACATGCAATAGAAATACTGCTAACCCTAACAAACCCTAAGTTAAGAATAGTGGCAAAGGCTTTCTTTAACTATGCCAAATCCCCCCTTTCCCACCATGGATTTTCTTCAAATGACTTGCAACCAAAATTACACATTCTCACGAGTGCTCTAAGACCCCAGAACTCAGTTGCAAAAATCTAGAACACCCCGAAACACATGCAATCCTGCTGCTAGGGCTAACCCTAACGAACCCTAAGTTACAAAAAGTGCCAAAAGGCTTTTCGGCGTGGATTTTGTCCCAACCACTTCTACCCGGTATTAGACCTTCCCAGGAAGGCTCCAAGACCCGCCAATTCCCTCATCTCTGTTGCTGTCCAACTCATCTTCATCCGGCGCGCTTTCTCGTACTCTGAAATCTGGTGGTATGAGGTGCTGATTCATCTTGATCATTGTTAACCTCTCCACATTTTTGGGCGAGAGGCGGCTCCGTTTGGAAGTTACAATGCCACCAGCAGCACTGAAAACACGTTCAGAAGACACGCTTGCGAGTGGGCAAGACAAGTAGTTTAAAGCCAGGTTGGTGAGCTGTGGCCACAATTCTTTTTTCCCATGCCAATACGCCAATGGGTCAGCATTAACATAGACCTCGGTTGAGTCATTCAGATAGTCCTTGACCATCGAATCAAGGTTCTCCTCCAAGGTTCCTCCACTTTGCTTAGATGTTGCTGTGACCTTTTGAGAACCAAACCCAAGCCGAGCTAGCCAATCCTCTTCAGCCTCCAATGTTACTGTTGTGTCTGGTGGTGCAGATGATCCGGTTGCCGGTCTCTTTAACGGCTGAGAGGTCACTTGTGCTGCAGCCACAGCTGCAGAAGTGGATTGTTGTGACTGGGGATGGCCTGCTGATGCTGATGTACTGCCTTTTCCTTCAATTTGCTGCCTTTCTCTTTCAAACCTCTTGGCTGAGGAGGCTATCCACTGTTTGTACTTTGTAACATCTTCATCAGCAAAAGGAAAGAATGCTTGGCCTGCCTGCGCCTTTTGGTAGCGTGGATCCAGAATAGTAGCACAAATGTAATGCTGGTTTGAGTGGATCATTTTAAGACGTTCATCACCTTGTAGGTGCTCTAATAATTTCTCAGCCAGAACAAAAGGGTCTTGGTTTTTTTCATCTTTTTCAAACACAGAACACACCTCCTTCAGTTGGTGCTCCAGCATGTACAACAATGGGATAGCTTTTCCCAAATTACAGTCCTCCTTGCTGACTGCACGCGTGAAGCACTCAAAAGGACGAAGCATGCGTGTCAGGCTTTTAACTATGTTCCATTGCGCCGCACCCATCCTCAGGTCCTCCTTCTGAGCTGTACCCTGTGTTAAGAAATAGTGATCGAGTACCGTATACTGCTCATACAGACGCTCAAGCATGTAGAAGGTTGAGTTCCAACGTGTTACCACCTCCTGGATGAGTGCTTTCACTGGCATTTGACGTTCATATAGCAGGCTCCTCAGATGCTTCCGGGCCTTAAAAGAATGGCTGAAATGGTTGCACATTTTTCGGCAGGTCTCCACTACTCTGTACGCTGCACTGTCACCCAAGAATTTTTTGACAACTAGGTTTATACAGTGCGCCAAACACGGCACTCTGAAATAGTCACCCAGCTGCATGGCCTTAACTATATTGGAGCCATTGTCCGTGGAAACATAACCAACCTGGCGTTTTTTTGGGGACAGCCAGTCAAGGACCTTTGTGTTGAAGACATCCAAAATGTTTTGTGCTGTGTGACGTTTCTCCAAACCAAACATGGCTAGTGTTGCATGTTTCCGAGCAGCTTTAAAAACAATGTCCGGGTCAACACCTGCGTTTAGCTTTGCTTTAGCCCCTGAAAAAGAGACCCAGTGTGCAGTGATGCACATGTAATCAGCGCCTGCGCCACTGGTCCACATGTCTGTTGTCAGATGTATAGTGTGAACAGCACTCTTCTGCAAAGCTGCCCCAATCACCTCCAGAACATCTTCATGTAGTGCTGGAACCGCAACTCGGGCAAAATAGAACAGGCTAGGAACCTTCCATTTAGGGCAGAGCGCTGCCACTAATTCTAGAAAACCAACCCCTTCTACAAAAGAAAAAGGGGGAAGGTCCAGAGCTAGCATTTTAGCCAGCTTAGTGTTATACAGACGCGTCAGTGGGTGGTTGCGTTCATATTGCGCTTCTGTAAACAACATCTTTTTAATGTTGCCCTGGACCAAGGATTTACGGGATGATGATGATATCTTCGACCCAGTTACGCTCGCTGATGAACTTTTTCGCATTGATGTCTCACTCTCTCCCACACTCTTAGTGTGGCTCACATGGGGTGTGCTGCTGACAGGGGAACTGGGTGTAAGTGAAGTGTTTGAATCGTCATCTTCCTCCTCGTCATCATCAGATGAAAAATCAACGTTTTCATTATGTGTAATTCGGGCTTCCTTGACCGCCTCTAGGTGCGCAAACCATTGGACAGTGTGCGTTCTCCTAAGATGACCTCTCTGGCCTCCGGTACCATAGTTGGTACCAAACTTACCACGACTAACTCGAAGCTTACAAATGCTACAAATGGCTACGTTTTCCTTTTTTGGGCAAACACTAAAGAAGTCCCAAACCCGAGACTTGAAATGTCTTTGGGGGCCGGAGGAGGCGGCGATACTGGTGGTGGTGGTCCTGCTGCTAATGCCAGATGAAGTGGAGGATGTGGATTGCCGAACTTCAGTACGTTTTGCACTTTCACCACCACTAATTGAGGTCGAGGTGGATGGAGGTCCCTTCTTGCGAGAAAGAAATATGGAAGCGGTAGGTGTTGGTGTACTAGTTAATTCCAAATCTAATAATTGTTGTGTTTCCATTTCCATTGCCTCCTCGTCGACATCATCATCACGCTCAGCAGCTTCTCGGGATAGGGACAAAATGTCTCTTTGCTGCATGCCCGCTGGGGATGCAGTGACCTTTATGATGACTGGCTCGTCGTCATCGTGAGAGGCTTCATCAGCAGCAGTATCCGTCACTTCTTGTTGAGCCTCATCACACTCCATAGCTATGAGTTTTTCGACGACCTTCCTTTTACGCTTAGGTACCTTTGTCAGATCATGGTGTGCCTCACTCTCAGACGGCCGTGGTGGTTCCCAATTTTCATCCAGTTCATCAGAAGGAGGTGGGCTTGAAGAAGATGTAGACACCCCCCTTGATCTTTTCCTTGCTAGGGATGTGGAAGACAATGAATGATCATCAGGAGGAGTGGCTTCCAATGATACCTCGGCTTGATTGTCGATTTCCTGATGCGCCCCTACTTCGGGAGGAACAACTATTGTGGGCACTTGTGACCCTCGATGCACCTCTGCTTGCGCATCTCCTTGTGCTGCCTCTCCTTCCACATGTACTTGGGCTTGTACTTGCACATGGTGTTGTTGTTGCGGCTGTGGTTGTTCAACACTTGTCAGATGAGTTACAACAACCTGTGTTGATTCAGGGACATTGCTGCTACTTTCTTGCGATGAGCCAACATCACTGGTCGATGGTGATTGGAGAAGTACACTGACTGCCTCTGAAGCACTCAAGGGCTTTGACTTAAGTTGGCGTGGTGGTGGAGGCACTGAACCCAATGGAGCGGGGGTGCTGCTCCCAGCTTGGTCCCCAGCAGATCCTGCTGCTGCTGCAGGCGTACTTTTTTTTTTGCCCCCAAAAAACGCGGCGGGCGGCACACCAGCCTCCTTGGTAACTTGCTTCTTCTGCTCCTTACTAGCAACTTTCTTGCTAGAGGAGCTACGGAGACCTTTTTTTGGGGCCATCTTCTTCAGAGCAGGTCAGACAGCAGGCCGCAGTTGCACGAATTGTAGAGTTGTCTGAAGCCAGACGTGACGTCGCGTGACGTTATGCTGCACACACACCGCTGCAGGACTTCTTCCTGGCACTGGTGGTTCTCTTGAGTCTTGTGCACCTAAAAGCAATGGAAGACAGAGGAACATCAGTTCAGTTATACACCCCAAAAAAATCGAAAAAAAACAGAAAAATCAGCACAATCCCATGCCCTCCATGATGCTTAAATTCAAGACACCCCACAGAAAGACTAGGCACATGCAACACTCACTAGTCACTATGTCTGGTGAAAAGGCCACTACCACAGGCCCATAAAACAAAAATCACAGAAAAATCAGCACAATCCCATGCCATGATCCAGCCCCTCCATGATGTTTAAATTCAAGACAACCCACAGAAAGACTAGGCACATGCACCACTCACTACCCCTGGGCCCTGGGCATAATGGATGAAAGCTAGGCAAAATGGGTGCAGGCCTGAGAACACTGCCTGCATTCAAAATGGCCCCCTCCATCACAGCACATGGCCAGGGCCTGTAGCAGCACTCAAAATGGCCCCCAACCACATGGCCTGTCCATCCACAACAGGCCCAAAAATGAAAATCACAGAAAAATCAGCACAATCCCATGCCATGATCCAGCCCCACCATGATGTTTAAATTCAAGACAACCCACAGAAAGACTAGGCACATGCACCACTCACTACCCCAGGGCCCTGGGCATAATGGATGAAAGCTAGGCAAAATGGGTGCAGGCCTGAGAACACTGCCTGCATTCAAAATGGCCCCTCCATCACAGCACATGGCCAGGGCCTGTAGCAGCACTCAAAATGGCCCCCGACCACATGGCCTGTCCATCCACAACAGGCCCAAAAAACGAAAATCACAGGAAAAATCAGCACAATCCCATGCCATGATCCAGCCCCTCCATGATGTTTAAATTCAAGACAACCCACAGAAAGACTAGGCACATGCACCGCTCACTACCCCTGGGCCCTGGGCATAATGGATGAAAGCTAGGCAAAATGGGTGCAGGCCTGAGAACACTGCCTGCATTCAAAATGGACCCCTCAATCACAGCACATGGCCAGGGCCTGTAGCAGCACTCAAAATGGCCCCCAACCACATGGCCTGTCCATCAACAACAGGCCCAAAAAACGAAAATCACAGAAAAATCAGCACAATCCCATGCCATGATCCAGCCCCTCCATGATGTTTAAATTCAAGACAACCCACAGAAAGACTAGGCACATGCACCACTCACTACCCCTGGGCCCTGGGCATAATGGATGAAAGCTAGGCAAAATGGGTGCAGGCCTGAGAACACTGCCTGCATTCAAAATGGCCCCCTCTATCACAGCACATGGCCAGGGCCTGTAGCAGCACTCAAAATGGCCCCCAACCACATGGCCTGTCCATCCACAACAGGCCCAAAAAACGAAAATCACAGAAAAATCAGCACAATCCCATGCCATGATCCAGCCCCTCCATGATGTTTAAATTCAAGACAACCCACAGAAAGACTAGGCACATTCACCACTCACTACCCCTGGGCCCTGGGCATAATGGATGAAAGCTAGGCAAAATGGGTGCAGGCCTGAGAACACTGCCTGCATTCAAAATGGCCCCCTCCATCACAGCACATGGCCAGGGCCTGTAGCAGCACTCAAAATGGCCCCCAACCACATGGCCTGTCTATCCACAACAGGCCCAAAAAACGAAAATCACAGAAAAACCTGCACAATCCCATGCCATGATCCAGCCCCTCCATGATGTTTAAATTCAAGACAACCCACAGAAAGACTAGGCACATGCACCACTCACTACCCCTGGGCCCTGGGCATAATGGATGAAAACTAGGCAAAAGGGGTGCAGGCCTGAGAACACTGCCTGCATTCAAAATGGCCCCCTCCATCACAGCACATGGCCAGGGCCTGTAGCAGCACTCAAAATGGCCCCCACCCACATGGCCTGTCCATCCACAACAGGCCCAAAAAACGAAAATCACAGAAAAATCAGCACAATCCCATGCCATGATCCAGCCCCTCCATGATGTTTAAATTCAAGACAACCCATAGAAAGACTAGGCACATGCACCACTCACTACCCCGGGTGAAAAGGCCACAACAGGCCAAAAAAACGAAAATCACAGAAAAATCATCACAATCCCAAGCCATCCAGCCCCTCCATGATGTTTAAATTCAAAACACCCCACAGAAAGACTCAGTGCACCCACCACTGAGTACCCCTGGGCAAAAGGCCCCAAAACAGCCCAAAAATCGAAAATTCCAAAATTGTAGTTGCAACAACTGTAATGCCCCAAACAAACTTACTTGTGAAATTTCTAATCCAAAAGTGATCCAAAGAAAGTCAAAAAGGCCTCAAATCCAAATATCCAGCAGCATCCACAAAAAGTAATCCTTCCAGCTCCAGATCCAAATGAAAAGTGACCAGGAGATGGACAAAGCACTGGGAGGAGCCTGCTGGACAGGAACAGGAAGTTGAAGACTGTGGGGCACTTCCTTCCTCCCCCCCCCCCCCCTCCCCAAAATGTGCGAGATTGTTGCTGCTCGCCGCATCTCAAAGCTCACAATTGCGAAGTACCACGATACGTGATCACGGCGTACTCGCGTTGACAAACTCTCGCTGTAAAAGTTGGCAAGCCGCGATTACGTAATCGCGCTTGCCAAATTCCCGAGGGATCCCGCAGCAAGATCCAAAATGGCGCAGCACTCGCAAAATATCAAGAAAAATAACTCGGCAAACGATGAATGACGGGAAGTAAACGCCGCGCGCCGCAAAATTGTATCACCAAGAAAAAAAAAATCCGCTGCGTGCGAAATGGCGGATTTTGCGGGAAATCTGCAAATCTCGCGGATTGCGAATTTACCGAAAATCAGCAAAATCCGCGAGCGGAACGGATTTTCCGCCCATACTTAGTGCTTAAGCCATGTTTGAGTGGTGGAGATTTTCGTGGGAGGTGAGATCAGAAGGAACTCAGTTTTCAGAGCATTGAGTTTGAGGTGATTTTCGGCTAGCCATGATTGGGTGTTTCTGAGCATTGAGTTCAGAAGTTAGATGTCTTTGGGGGATTGTAATTTGAGATAGAGTTGGGTGTCGTCAGCGTACATGTGAAAGTGTACATTAGATGCTTGTAACAAAGTGGTGAGTGGCTCCATGACTAGGTTGAACAATGTTGGGGATAAGGAAGATCCTTGTGGGTTGCCTAATGTTACAGGCACAGGTGGGGACATCAAGTTGTTGCTCTTGAATTTCTGAGACCAGTTATGCAGAAAGGAAGTAAACCACTTGAATACAGTCCCTGATAGACCTATTCTGATATTTAACAGCTCGAGTAAGTTCTCGTGTTTGACAGTGTCAAATGCTGAAGAGAGATCAAGTAGGATGAGGAGGCAGGTATTGTTCTTATCTAGAATTTGGAGGGCGTCATCAATTATGTGTGTCATAGCTGTTTCTGTACTGTGTCCTGCTCGGAAGCCTGATTGATGAGGGTTGAGGAGGTCAAACTGATCAATGTGTTTTGTCAAATGGAGTTGTTCGCATTTTTCCAACAGTTTGGACAGGGTGGGGATATTGGAAATAGGACGGTAATTGTTTAGGTCAGTAGGGTCAGCTGTTGGTTTCTTGAGTATAGGCGTGACTTGTCCCACTTTGAGGGAGTCGGGGATGAGTCCTTGTTGAAGGGAACTGTTAATAATTTTGGTCCAAAGTGGGAGGAGCAATGGGATGAAGTCCTTTACAGCGTTAGCAGGAAGGGGGTCTGTGAGGTGATTAGAAGGTTTCAATGTACTGAGCAGTTTGCCAATTGTTTCTTCTGACTGGTGTCAAAGGACGACCATGTGGCATTGTTTTTTGGTTCAGTGGGTGTTATGCTGTGGGGGCTAGAGTAAAGGCTTACGTCATTGAGGAGATCGCTCCTGATGTTATCAGTCTTTAGATTAAAGAAAGCAGAGAAGTCTTCACAGGATGGTATATCGCCCATTGTGCAATGTGATTGTTGGGGTTGTTCCTTGGATTGTGTTTTGATTAGCTCAAACAGTTTTCTTGGCCGTTTTTTTGCTTGGTCGGGCTGGAGGCTAAAGAAATCTGATTTTGAGCGTTTAATTTTCCTAAAGTAGGCGTTTCTCTTTTTCTTAAGGGCTTTAAGGTGCAATTCCGAAGGGGCTGATCTCCAGGTGCGCTCTGCCAGCCGCATGGCACGTCTATCTTCGTTGAGTCTACCATCGTACCATGGGTTAGAGTTCTTAGTGGAGACTCTCTTCAGTTGCAAGGAGGCGGCCTCATTGATTATTGAGGTCATAGAGTTGAGGTAGTGGTTGGTCAGAGCTTGAACGTCTGAGGCGCCGGTAGGGGGAAGGAGGAGATTGCAGCTGGGGGAAGGTAAAGAGTTGGGGTTGAGTTTCTTCAGGTCCCTTTTCCAGACCTTGGATTTGGTGGATTGAACCGGGTTAAATTTAACTTTTTCATTGATGAAGAATGTGATAATGTGGTGGTCTGACCAGTCACTGTGTTGGATTGATCCAAGTTGGGTGGAGTCCATTTTGGAGATGATAAGGTCGAGGATAGAGCCTTTGTCATGGGTGGGGCTATTGCAGATTTGGGTGAGGTCAAGAGCGTTGAGGAAGTTTTTGAGACTATTTACCAGTGCGTCATTGTGATAGTTCCAATGGAGATTGAAATCACCAAGGAAAATTTTTGTGTTTTGCCGTCCGGAATTGGTTGTGATCGTGTCCATGAGTTGTTGGGTGAAGATGAGGTTGTCCCCAGGTGGATGGTAAATGATGTGTAGAGAGCATACAGGTTTGCCCTCGCTGATGACATTGAGGCAGGTGTATTCACAGGAGGTAAGAGAAGGGGAAGTGACTCTAGTAACTGAGAGCTTGCTCCTATAAATGCATGCGATTCCACCGCATGTCTTGCCGGTCCTGTCAAGTCTAATGATGTGATAGTTGGGGGGAATTAGAATGTCAATGGTTGATGTAGAAGATTCTGTTAACCAGGTTTCAGTGAGAATGGTCAGGTCAAGGTCCAGTGTTTTGATGAGATCAGCGATGTCGGAGGAGGGTCTAGGGTCCGATTTGCAGTTGAGTAGTGTGCACTTGAGCCAAGGGGTGATAAGGGAGGTAGAGGGTTCTAGAGTGAGGGGAACTTTTTTAAGGTTATTAGGGAGGGTGCCTCTGTTGTTGTGTGTGGAGGGCCTAAGGGGGTTTGAGTGAATCGTGGGGATGGAAAGGTGTGTGGTGGCTATGTGGTTTTGGGGAACTGGGTCATATGAGCGGAGGAGGGTGCATATGTTGTATTCCGAAAGTGTATTGATGGTACGTCGAGAGCGGTTGGTGGGATTGAGAGCGGGGATTGAGGTCCAGTGTGGGGAGTTTTGTGTGAGAGGGTGAGTAGGATGGGTGGGGGACATGTTAGGAGAGGAAGTAGTGGTGGGTAGGGGGTGTCTGGGGTGTATAAAGAGTAACTCTTTGAAGGTGTGAAGATCCTCTTTGATTTGGAGGAGGGTGGACATAATCTTGTCCAGCGTGGGATTAGGAAAGGTGTTGGGGATGGGCACTGAGGGTGAGTAAGTGTCAAGGGTACTGGAGAGGGGGGAGGGGTGTGGTGGTGTTAGTGAAGGGGTTGGTGGTATTAGTGAGGGGGTTGGTGGTCGGAGGGGGTGGGGGAGGGAAGTTGGGGGAGGGGTGTGGTTGGATTAGGGTGGAGGTTGGTGGTATAAGTGAGGGCGTTGGTGGTAGGAGGGGTAGGAAAGTTGGGGGGAGGGGTGTGGTTGGAATAGTGAGGGGGTTAGTGTTATTGGGGCGGGGTTAGTGGTAGGAGGGGGTGGGAAGTTGGGGGATGAGTGTAGGCTAGGGGTGGCGGGGGTGCAGGTGTGGTAGTGGGGTCTGAGAATGGGGGGGGAGATGGGAAATGGTCCTGTTGTGGGGAGGGGGAGTGGAGTTAAAGGAGGTAGGGTGTTCTGAGAGTCCAGTTGGTAGTGGGAGGGGAGGGTTATGGTGGAGGGTGGGGAGAGTGAGGGTGGGGTGGATGTAGGAAGAGGAGTGATCTACGCCTGGGATTGAGGGGTGTGAGGTTCCTGTAACAGGTGGGTGAATGACTAGAACACTGGGGGGAGGGAGGAGGGGTGTGTCGTTCTGATGCTGTGCTAGGTTAGAAGGAGGGAACGTGGGGGAGGATAGGCAATTAGTGGTAGTGGAGTCAAGGGTGCTAGGCTTGGAGGTCAGATGGATTTGGAGTCAGAGGGTTGGAGATATATTCTTTGAAAGTGGGGAACAAGTTGTCGAATTGGTCAAGGATCCTGTCTGTGGATTGAATTAAGATAATACAGTTGTTGTAGATAGTGATGGTTGCTCTCACTGGGAAGAGTTGGGATGGTGCGGTGGAAAGTGTTAGGCCATGAGCGGATTTCCTAGTGGCGGAGATAGTGAGTAAGGTGAGGAACGATTTTCTCCATTGTGCGCTACATATAGTGTAGAAGATAATATCGGTGCTCTTGGCTTCATTGTTTAGTGAGAAGTAAGTGTCCACAAAGGGGGTTTCAGGGTGGGACTTCAAGAAGTTGTGTTTAAAACGTTTGACGTTTTTTTTGGGTGAGTTTGGGGGGTAATTCATTTTATATGTGTGCTTGCCCGTGGGTTCCATGTTGAGAGCAGAGGTGTAGGTAGGTGAAGGAGGTTGTGTGGGTAGGTGTAGATACAGAGCTATAGTAAGTGCGTGTAAGGTGTGGGTGGTTAAGCTAAATAGTGGGCATGAAGGAATAGAGATTATGACTAGTCTAAAATGGCCGACTCCTTAGGCATGGTTAAGTAATGAGGAATGATTAGTCTAAGATGGCCGAAAATTTGGGGAGATAGAGAATAGTATTGTAGTCCTCTGTTTGTTTTTATGCTTTGAGACCAGGGGAGTAGACCAGTTTCGCTTTCTAATCCAGGGCAGATCGAGATAGTCCAGTTTCTAGCTTTCTAAGTGGAGAGGACAAGTCCTATAACTATTTTGGTGATCCCAGTGCCATGCAGAGTTGTTGTTCAGCCATGTGCGCGCCTGGTAGTAATGGAGGCGATTTATTGCTGTAGTTTATGGCCCCGGCCATAGTTCTCAGAGGGGTAAATGGCCAAAAATCAAAATCAAAACAAAGCAGAGACAATACCTTGTTGCATTCCTGTGTAGCAAGTACGCTGGTGTCATCGGCATTTCATTGCAATCATCGGTGTCATTGGCATTTTTTTTTTGAAGCTTCAATGCAGCTCTCGATGATCCCAGAACTTCGGAAAGTAGAGAGCACCGGGATTGTTGTGTGCATCATCGGGCACAGTCTGCGGGTCTGCTCCCGAAGGTCCCAGGAACAGCAAGGAGGCCTCGGGAAGTCAGAGCCGTGAGGCGAAGACCAAGATCCGTAATGCGGGCAGCGGGCAGATCCGTGAAGCAAAGACCAGGATCGCCAATGCGGGCAGCGGGCAGCTGGGGGCCAGGACGAAGGTGAAAATGCAGTTGTCGGGAGCAAGAGTCTTTGTCAAGGAAGTGCGATGACACACCCAGGGGTTCGGGTCGGGTGTCCAGCCTGTCTCGATAAGAGTTGCCGCGAGCGCCCCAGGACCGCTCCGTGAGGCTCTGCCCAGTCCGCCCCCAGTGCTCCACTCCAGACGCTTCACCTGGGCATCGACACCAGCACTACAAGTGCAGACCCAGTGCAGACCAGGTCTTCAGCAGTCCGGTGAATGTGGGAATGACTTCAGATGATTCGGACTCCACCGGTGGCCAGCACAGCTTCCCAGGTGACCGCAGGACTTTCAGCAGGCTCCAACCATCCGCCTCGGACTCCACCGATGGCCAGCAGCAGTTTGGTGAAGGTGGGGATGACTCCAGACGACTCGGACTCCTCAGATGGCCAGCACAGCTTCCCAGGTGACTGCAGGACTTTCAGCAGGCTCCAACCATCAGCCAGACAGGTAAGAAGAAACAGTAAAGTTTGCTGGTTACAATCCAGTTACTTATGTGTGTTCAGTTCCTCGAAACAGTGGGTGCTAACAGGGGTATTTCCAAAAGTGGGATCCCAAACACTAGGAGCAACACAAAGATTTGCAGCACCAATAAATTACGTTCTGCGCCCTGTGGGCAGTTCTCTTTCAACTACATTGATTTTCTGTCATAGCGGTGTTGTTTTACAACAAATACTGTGTGCTTTCCACAATTCCGGCGTAGTTTGTGGAGTCTAAATATAAATCCTCAGCATCAAAGGCAGCATAATATTTCAAATCAGAAAAGAGAGCGTCAATGGCTTGGACATCCCAATCATCAGAACGTATGTTTTGTTTCACAACATCTCCCATTGAAACACGAAGTACATTAGGAACATTAACCACCTCTGTAGGTCCATGAATTTGAAATTTTACAGCATCTCATACAATAACATCTAGCACGGGCTACACTGTGATGTTGACAAAAGTTTGGTCTCTTTTCATGATGTGTGATGAGGAGTGTGGGGCCAAAGTTCCATCAATTAATCAGATTTTTGATCGTTCAGTTATATAGTGTCCATTTACCAGACGGAAAAATACCATCACAAATCCAACCGACATGACCAAAAAAATGGAGATGAGAACCAACCACATGTAAGTCCAGGAACCAAAAAATGTCTTGTAAACCAAGTAACAAAAATAGAAAACCTCAATGGTACACTCGATGTTATAGAGTCAGAGTCAAAGGAAAAAAGTGACTGGTCAGCTAGACTTGTTTACACACCAGGCAATGACAAATCTGTGGGATATGTATACTCAGTATCTTCATGTGGATCACCAGCTGGCGAATTTAATAATGGATTAGTGACTGTGGACATCTCTATATCAAGGTCAGGGATGTTGGTGTCAGCAGAGGCCAAAACAGAATTTCTCAGCAGTGCTGGACAAGAGACAGCAGGAGTCATACTAAGAAGAATCGGCCACTTCTTGTAGTTTGACATTGTCAATGGAGTCGTACCTGTTTCCCTAGTGACCAGGAAGTGGTGGTAAAATGAATGTTCTTGTGCCCTGCATGCCAAGCACTGGAATGGGTGCATGATACGAGGGGCTGAACTCCTTCTTGTTCTACACCTTCTCACAGACCAGGTTACCGACTCGGGGTAGCCAGCTAAGTACCGGAATTTACCGGAATCTGTAGAGCAGCTTCAGCTCCATATGTGGAGGGCAAGTGTTCCTTTGCTAGACTGTCTCGAGTCTCTTGTAGGTTCTGTAACACAGCAGAATGATTATCTACGTCAAAGAATACGGCTGTCGCCGCCATGTCTCGACCATCAAGGACCGGGACAAACATTTTTTTTGCCAAAAAGCCTTTAGTACGGGGTCTGCCCACCCAGAGATCTTCTAGGAAGATTATTTGGTGCCCGTAGTACCTAAAACCCTAGCTGTCAAAGATTGGTTTAAGTCACGGTTCATTCGCTCCACAACATAATTGCTCTCAAGCCGGTATGGAGACAAAAATTTCACCTCGACCCCCAAAGACCCCATGGCTTCCTTGTACACCTTAGAGGTGAACGCTGGACCTGATCAGAATGGAAGGTGCCACATGCAAAAATTCCCACAAAGACATGCAAATCTCGGATGACAGTTCGAGCATCAGCACTCCTTTGTGGCCAAATGAAGAGAAAGCGTGTGCATGAATCCACTGCAACTAAGATATACTTATACGCAGTATCAGCAGAAAAAGGTCAGCAGTGATTAAATAAACACAACAAAGTGGTCTATTAGATATATACAGCTGAGTTTGTGGCGGCCGTGCAGCAGTTGAAGGTTTAATCTGCTGACATACATAACAAGAAAGAACATATTCACAAGTTTATTTATACAATCCACACCACCACTAACGCTGCTGTAAGATAGATAACCAACAGAATAGGGATGCCAGTACTGATATACATAATTTTAAAAAAAACAATAACCACCAGAAACCTGAGCAAAGGATCAGAAATGGGGATTACTATTTAATAGTATTTTATTCAAAATATTTGCAACATATATCTCGACTTTTGATTCTTTTTACACGAGAAATTTACAAAAAACACATGGGACATAAGGATATTGGCTCAACATTCAATCATTCATTCTAGATTCAGGCATATCACAAGCAACCACAACAAATATACATACTTTAGGAGAAAAAAGGGTTTAAAAGAAAACAGTGAGGACAAATACCAAGGTCTACAAATATTTTCAAAACCATTTAAGATAACTGTTTTGTGAGTACATTCTTATATTTACAAAATCATTTCGAACTTAAGATTGATGTTATATGGTAATGTACAACAGTGTGCTCAGGGTTCAGAAAATTTGATGCCCAAGAGCTAGTGTAGACTGGTATGGTGGGGCCTACGCGTTTCGAATCCCACTGAAATCATAAGGGATTCTCTTCAGGGCCATAAGAATTCCTGTGAGGGAAAAAAATAGAAAAGAAGAAAAAACAAGCATAAGTGGCGCAGATTTAGGACCGTTTGTTTCGTAGTTATATCATAGAGACATGAACCGCATCAAGTGAACTACCAAGCGATACAAACAACCAGTGATTCAGACGGCATTGTGGTTGGACTGAAGATTATGTCCACATCTTAGACTAACGCTTTGGAAATAAAGCCCTTTTTATTGGTGAAACTGAGGTACCTGAAAAAAGATCTCCCACTAACAGCTACTAGACTGGCGTGAGTGGAAGGTTTTAAAGCAGCTGTTAATTTACTCACCTTTGATTAATGGAAGGACGGTTGTCCTTATGATAATTGTCCATGTGTTGTGCCAATGCGCTAGAGCATAAAAAACTACCTGTAATAAGAAGAAATTTCATTTAGACTCATAAGTCCAATTGGCGACCTCTCCTAAAAAAGGTGGAAACGCTATGTGGGATGGGGGTCGTATACACTTACCCCTGACTTCTTGTCCTTTAGCTTAGGGGTTCCTATGTAAACCGACTGTAGGTAGGAGGAGAATTAAACGACGGTCGAGACTGTAGAGGAATAATGGTGAAGAGCCCATTATTTATATGACAAAATGAGCCCAAAAGTTTAGTGAATTGGGAGACCAGTATTGTTAGATTGCTCTTAACGGTCTCATAACTGATTAGTTAAAGGGACAAATTCATTTAAAAACCAAGGAGTACTAAACAGAGAAGAACAATGAAAAATGAGGCAGAATTGGCTAGCATGAACGGTTTGTTTCAACATGGTGGTAATTGCTTCTTACCCGTTGGGCTAGGTGCCTTGTTCCTATAAATATGTTGGACCACAGGATATACTACTTCGCAGTCATAGTCTACTTACAATCTCTGGAATTGTCTGAAAGAGTAGGAGGGATGATGGTATACATTTACGGAGCGACAAAATTACATTAAATTGCAATACAAATGAAACCAACATGGGTCTTAGGACCTCACCTGAAGAGTGCAGCAAGTTACGAAACATCCGTTTTTAGAGTTTTGGGGGTGGGTGTCATACAGGCTTCTGGTGTGTTATTCACGTCCCTAGTGAAAAAAGAGGAAGACATCTGAAGTTAGAAACGGAGCACTAAGGTCTGTAGAAAAAAGTGCCAGCCGCTAACAGCGGGGAACCGCTTACTTCAATTTGCAATTCAAAGTTCGTGTTTGGTAAAAAACGATGCGGGTGTCCTCTCGGCAGGAGGCACGGTCGGCTGTATAATCAAAAGAAATCCATAAGTTTAAGCAAAAACGAAACGCTCTGGGAACAAGGCATAGGGACTAGCAGCAGGAGCCGTGAAGCTTACTAATGAATCGGAGTGTCCGCACTTAGCAGTGGCGTCTGAGTCTGCACTGATAGCTCGCGCATGGGTAAAGAGGCGCGAGTTACGGGAGAAGTCTTTTTAAAGGAAGAGTACTACAGGGTGACGCCCAAAAGGCGGCGGGGGAGGTTTTTTTGAAACAGTGGCAAACGGGAGATACAATGTATCAAAATCGAACAAAGGTCCTGATCTTACAGGGTAGAATAACAGTAAAGAAAGACGCTCGGGGGGGGGGCGTGATCTGCCCTGCACACGGTGGCAAGAGGCAGGTGCAGTTTATTTGAAAACAGCAGAGCGTGTGTCGTGAAGTGGAACAATTATATAATAGTCCAAATCAAGCAGGATGCAGAAGCGGTGATAATCATAGGGACCAACAGCGTCCTCATAATTTAAAGATTTCACTCAATTCATTTAAGCCAGACATTGCCATATCAAATTTAATGATAAGCAATGCCTCTCTTTTAGACAACTTGAGGTTCCAATCTCCTCCGTGCGGATCTTTTTCAACTTTTGATATTGATGAAGGCACCAGGCACAATTCTTATTACCATACCAGCTTAGTAGGTTAGTGTGGTTACCATGAGTCAATAAGTACTTAGATTCATGAAGATCAAACTGCAAAAATGGCAGAATAGCTGAATGTTCAGGCAGCCAGCTTGAGTTGGTAAAAGATGGTTGTATCAAAGCATATAGAGGTTTGATATGCTGGGCATAATCAGGAATATAAGGACGCCCAAAATTTAAAAAAAAATTCAGAGTTGCAGGAGACCATAAACATGCGTATTTCTCCAGGAAGTGAGGTGCGAGACTTCTACCTTCATTGTACTCAACAATGTGTGACTTTGCAAAGTTACATTTATAACCAAAGTCCGTAAACATAACTATGATGCGGTCAGTGCAACACAGATGCGGCCATAATTTGTCATCCATGAGATAAATATCATCAATGTACGAGTACGCATCAGGATCAATGTCATCTAACAAAGAGACGACACCTGCGGCAAAGACACCTGGGCTGTTTTTATAGCCCATAGCCAATCTTTTAAATTGTTTTTGTTTGCCGCTACAAGTGAACGCTGTCCATTGACTACCAACAGAGGACAGGTTATGACTAAAAAAGCTATTGGAAATGTCTAGTGTGGTCTTAAATCTTTTTCGCACCAGACTGTCAACGAGAGCTGAACTGTGGGTGTTCTGTACCGCACATGTACGACAATGTGAATTCAAATGTCAATAATCCAAAACCAGGCAGTACGACCCATCAGGTTTGGTAACAGTGAAACGAGGATTATTCATGGGTGACACACATGTCTCAATCAAACCTTCATATTCTAATTGTTCAAGGATTTCCGCAACTGGGGGGCGCTAGAGGGCGCACAAGCAGAATGGCTGCTTAAGCGCGCAGCTCCCGCTCCTTGGTTAACAATCCTCCATATATCCTCTGCCACGGAGTGCCAACTCGGCTGATTTCTTCACAATTTGCTGCAGGACATCTTTTCCCATACCCGACCCAAGTCTGGTGGCGTCACGAGTCTCGGAGCCGGAGTTACGAGCCTTCGAATGTTTACCGGCTGTTGCTCTGGAGCTGGTGAGGGAGTGCGGCCGGCTGCAGCAAACTGCGCTACACCGGGGATGACCACGAGGATCTAGGCCGCAGATCGGCGCAGTCGGCAGATTTCTCGCCAGGACTTCTTCGGCGGGCTTGACACGGAGGTAGGAGGCTGCCTTCTCGCCCGCGCGGGGCCCCCTCACCTCTGTTGCTGCTACTCTCGCTGCTGGGGCTGCGGGCGAGTACTGTGCTGTGCACTGATGGAGGCCTTCGGAGGGGCCTACATTCAACTGGTGCTCTCGGCGGGGCAGTGCAGATCTGCAAGCTGCCCAGGGGGGGGTCGGATGTCGGGCCTGGGCCCCCACAGCTGACGGCGCCGCCGCATCGGACTTTGGCCGACCCTGAGCTTCTGCCTTGCTCTCGGCCTTCACACGCCACTGCTCGCCGCAACACCACCAGGATCTTCAGTCGGCGGGGCCCCCCCCCACCCTCGAACTGCCCTAGCCTGATCCTTTCTCCAGTGACTGTGCTGTGTGGGGGGGCCCGGGATTGCACCTCCGTGGAGCGCACTCCACCTTAGACACTCTTCCCAAATGAAGCTCAGCCATCCCTCAAGCCTCCTCATCTAGGACTTCTATGACGCCATTGTATCGCGTGGCGGCGTCGAGGGGTGAGGTTCTGGTCCCACCTCTACCTGGGCATTGTCGCCCCCCCTCGCCATCAGAGCGTCTAGAGAAAGCACGGACCCGCCAGAACCCCGTACCTCCCCTGATTGGACCCTTACTAATTTGCTGGACCGCTACTCTGCCCGGCGGCCGCTGTACCCTGCTCTCTGGCAATAGCTTCCCTGCGTGACAGTCCGAAGAGCTACTACGTTCCACAGTGCTCGAGTGCTGAGCCCAATCGCCACCATGGTGCGGCCTGAGAACCGCCACACTAAGCTCAGTTTTGATAGCGCAAAAAAGGGCACAAAATCAACGCAGTTGGATCCTGAGCCTAGCGTATCATCCCCAAAGACTACCATCTCTCCTGCTAAAGACGTTGACCTGACCAACCTGATACAGGAGATGAGACAAGGGTTCGCCACCATTGTTGAAAAGGTTGATGGAGTCACTGCTCGACTGGACGCGCTGGTGCACAAAGTTGACCGCCACCGATCGGTTGGAAGATCGCGCTCCCAAGGTTGTCCCCCGGTCCACGGTGGCTCGGCATTCTGCCCCGTGGTTTACGGAGGCGCTCCGTGTGGCTCGTAGGCAGTGCAAGGTGGCCGAGAGGGCCTGGCGCCTTGTGTACGATGGGGAGGCTAAACTTGCCTACAAGGCGGTGTTGAAGGCTTACCATCGGGACATTCTCGGTGCCAAGAGGGTTTATCTGGCTAGGAGGATAGAGGCATCTGCGAACTCCTGTAAGGAGATCTTTAATATTGTGAAGGAGTTTACGATCCCCAGCTCCCATCCGCCCCCTCCAGCTTCGGCGGATGCCTGGGCATGCGATCTCGCTGGTTTCTTCACAAATAAGATCAAGGCCATTCAGGCCACCTTCGTGGAGGAACCGGATGGAGGGAGTGGTGCGAGGCTGGACTTTGGACTGCCGCAGACTTCGGTGGCAGTGCTGTCCGACTTCCCTACTGTTTCCAGCGAGGCCTCTTTTACGTTGTTGGCCAACCTCAAATCTGGCTCGCCACTTGACCCCTGCCCTGCCAAATTTTTGGCCGGGATGGCGGCAGTGGTGAACCCTTTGGTCAACCCTATCCTTAATGCCTCCCTGAGGGAGGGACGGGTCCCTAGCTCTTGGAAAAGAGCGATGGTGATCCCCCTCCTAAAAAAACCGGGCCTTGACACCGAAGTCTTGGCGAACTACAGGCCTATCTCGCTGTTACCAGCACTAGCGAAGCTTACGGAAAAACATGCTCACGGCGCTCTCTCTAGTTTTTTGGAAGCCAATAATCTGCTCCATCCATCTCAATCGGGCTTCCGACCTAACTTTAGTACGGAAACAGCTTTGATAGAGGTGACTGAGATTATCAGGGAGACTCTGGATGCCGGCGGCAGGGCCATGCTGGTCATGTTAGATCTCTCGGCGGCTTTCGACACCGTCCCCCACAAGGCGCTTCTAACTAGGCTTTATGACATCGGCCTGAGGGGGACGGTGCTGAGGTGGTTTACTTCTTTCCTGGAAGGCCGCCGCCAGACGGTCTGGGTTTCCCAGAGCTCCGCCGAGATGCCGCCATTGGGAGTTGGGGTTCCACAGGGTTCTGTGTTGAGCCCCACATTATTTAACATCTTTATGTCCCCTCTGGCGGCCTTGGTGGAGGCGTATGGGGCCCAGATCGTCTCCTATGCCGACGACACGCAACTCCTCTTCACATGCGGGAAAGATCAAGAGTTTGTGGGAGAGAGAATCCGGGACTGCCTTGCGCTGGTCTTCGACTGGTTCCAGCGGAACGGTCTGAGGGCCAACTCAGGCAAGTCCGAGATTTTATTTTTTGGTTGCGTTGCCGATCCGGAGTGGCAGCATTGGTGGCCGTCCGACATGAGTCCTCCTGCACAGTCTTCAGTGGTGGCCAAAAATTTGGGCGTCAAGCTAGACAATCAGTTGTCGCTCCGTACTCACATCCTTGGCCTGGCCGGCACCTGCTACGGATTACTGAAAATGCTCCGCAAATTTTTGCCTTTGTTATCTGAGGAGCACAGGAGGATTACAGTGCAGGCTCTGGTCGGTTCGAGGCTAGATTATGCCAATGCTCTTTTTCTCGGCCTTCCTGATTATCTGGTCCAGCGCCTTCAGGTGGTGCAGAACTCTGCTGCCCGGGCGATCTTTGGCCTAGGGAGAAGAGCTCGAGCGTCCGGGTTGCTCCAGTCGCTTCATTGGCTCCCCATCAGGAAGAGGATCCAGTTTAAATCCTTGACCCTGATGCATAAAGCTCT
Organism: Lissotriton vulgaris; assembly: GCF_964263255.1. NCBI lineage: Eukaryota > Metazoa > Chordata > Amphibia > Caudata > Salamandridae > Lissotriton > Lissotriton vulgaris. The sequence goes on from NC_141685.1 coordinate 130,042,093, forward strand.
GCATGGATCAGGAGCGGGATATCTGCAGCGGAGATTGACTTTTTATTGGCCAGCTCGTTCCCTCCGCTCGGAAGCTCTTTGCAGAGCGGTGGTTCCACGGGTGAGGAAGGCCCGCGCGGGAGGGCGGTCTTTTGGTTGCAGAGCCCCCCAGCTTTGGAATCTGCTTCCATTTTCTCTTCGGAGTACTGCCAATTTGCTCCAGTTTAGGAGGGGCCTGAAGACCTGGCTTTTTAACTCCTAGTCTGTTTTATTTCCCATTGTTTCTGTTTTGTTCTGTTGTCTGTTTTTAGCTGTGTTGTGTTATTTCAATATGAGTTGAGGGTGGAAAGCGTCGGGACACTCCCTGTGAGTAGCTGTACGCTATATAAAAGCTCAATAACATAACATAACATAACATAACAAAGAACGTATCACGGCTGCGGAGCAACGTATCTCTGACACCTCGGATGTCGCCTCGACTCACACCACGCAACTGACCAGGATGGACAACTTGCTCAGGGTCATAGCGGCTAAAAATGAGGATTTGGAAGCCCGCAGCCGCAGGAACAACATACGAGTCACCAATATGCCGGAATCCATGGATACAGGCAGGATGGAATTATACATTGAGAAATTGCTCAAGGGCTCAATTGGTGAGGACGCCTTCTCACATGCGCGAAAGCGGAAGGAACGACCTGCAGGCTCCCGACTACGTAACTTAGGGATTTCCCCTCACAAATTTTTACTTTGAAAGAACGGATTTTGTTTGGGAAGTAGTACAAATTATGATGAAGAACTGAAAAGAACAAACTGTAATGTAATATCCTTGAAAAAGCCCTGGCGCGAATCGCCACAGGGGGCGAAACACGTGTCGGCTGTGCATGTTTTTACCTAAATTAATAAAGAGCATTTTCCTATACAAAATGGACTTTTGACTCCAATTATATGAGCAAGGATTCAGCCTAATGATATAAAGAACTGTTGTTAACACACTCACTATCCCCCCAAAGACTTTACTGTTCAAAACTCAAGAGGTCCAGAGTTTTTTTGAGTGTGTTTTTTCTACAAAAACAATGTGAAAACTGATATGGACTTGGATTCTCCTTTTGACCACCCTTCCTCTCTAGATGCCTTCTCACCTCAGTTCATCGTAGAGAGGGCCCACTGCTCCCTGGCACCTATGCCCAAACCTGGACTACCACCGCGGCCTATTATTGCTCGACTATTGAACTACCGGGACCGAGACACTGCACTTAGGGCGGCTCGGTCTCAGAGGTCGCTGCAGTACAATGGTGTCACTTTCTCCACTTACCCAGACTTTACGCCAATGGTTCAGGAAGAACAGCGCAAATTTCTCCCAGTAAAGAAAAAGTTGCGAGAGGCCCAGATAGACTATGCGCTCCTGTACCCTGAGAAGCTGCGAGTTACGCACCAGGGTAAGCAAAGGTTCTTCCCCAACCCGCAGAAAGTGGAAGACTTTCTTAAATCGCTCCGGAGGGCACGCAGGGAGGACTGAGAAGCCGCGGAAGTACATGAGAATTCTGACTTATCTCCGGCGCAACACGGCGACTAACTGCCAACATGCGCTACACTACGCGCATTATCTGCACTGGATTATATTTTTTCTACAGATTGGAGCGCAGACATGGGGGAACTTGTGGAAGATGGACCTGCTTGGAATCTACACTCCTGTGGTAATGTAAACCAAGGACCACTCTCCTGGCCCTAGTCTCCACCGAGGACGGCACAGTAACGGAGCTAGGGACCGGGAAGTGGCTGTGCGTACTCTATGTCTTACCCCTACTGGGAGATCCCCTTTGACTTGCTGATGTTTCCGTTGTTGATGTTGCTCGTGTTGGGGGGGGGATGGGGGAGGGATACTGGGTGGGGGTTCTTGGCTGCTGGCATGATTGGGATGCTGGGGTGGGTGGGGAGAGGATGTTTCAAGAGGCATTCATCAAATGGACTATGTGCGTGGACTTTGTTTTGGTGTGTGCACCGATGCTGGTGGGGCGGGGATGGCTCTTTCATGCTGCCTATTCTGGCACTGCTATGCTTCTTGTTGTTCTATCAATGGCTGCTCTGATTGTGAATACGCAATTGACCTGCTTATCCTGGAATGTTCGAGGGTTGAACAATGCCAAAAAATGTCGGAATGTCATTGCCTACCTGGATAGACATCATGTACAAGTTGCCATGTTGCAGGAAACACACCTATCACCACCAGGTGGAACCTCTTTCGCGAGTAGGTGGGCTGGGAACCGCACTTTCTCCTCATATTCAACCTATTCGAGGGCGGTTGCCATCCTCATCACCCGCAAAGTCCCCTTTCAGAGGTTTGGAGAGCTGACCGACAGGGAAGGCCACTATGCATTGCTGTGGGGCAGGATAGGCCGTGACACATACACATTTGTGACCACATATGCACCCAATGTTGACACACCTGCTTTTTTTACTACTTTATGGGGCAAGATTCTGTCTGTTGGGTCACGACACATCATCTGGGGTGGGGATTTCAATCTAGCACTGGTACCTCAATTAGATAGGGCAGATGGAGTTTGCTCCTACAAGCCTAGGGCACGGGAGGCGCTGGAGGGAATCATCGAGGAGGGCAGGTTGTTGGACACCTGGAGACACTTGCACCCCCTTGGAAGGGAAGGCACACACTTTACATCACACACCGGGACTTGGGCACGTCTAGATTATTTTTTAATTACCAGGGATGTGGCTGCGGAGCTAGTGGGGGTTCTTCACCTACCGAGAACATACTCTGATCACAGTCCTGTCTTGCTACACTTCCGCACACCGGGGTGGGATAGCCCGCGACCACAGTGTAGACTCCGCCCTGACATCCTCCTTGACAGCCTGTTTGGCACTGAACTGGGGGAGGAGATAACAGACTTCTTCGCTAGAAATAAGGGATCAGTAGATTCGGTTGAGCACATATGGGAGGTATTTAAGGTCACTATTAGGGGATATTGCATCTCCAAAAGCCATGGTGTCCTACATGTTATCCTCAATTCCATCAGCACGTTGGAAAGGATCTGCGGGCTTTGGAACTTCGCATAGTGTCTGAAACTAGCCCCGAACTCCATGCCACCTTTAGGGAGACACTGTCGAGGTATGAGGAGGAGGCTGCAAGGGAGGCCAAATTCCGGGGCAAACACTGGCAGGCCCGTAGGTACTGCGAGGGAGATAGGCCCGGGAAGGCACTTGCTACCCTCACACAACCTCCGCGAGCGCATAATACCATACTGGAACTCACCGACACCTCTGGCACTACTGTTAGGGATTCGGATGCGTTACTTACTACATTTGTGGTGCATTACCACTTGCTCTACACCTCCACAACGGGACCCAGCGCGTCCTATTCTGAATACCTCAACGACGTGGCACATTGTTGGCTTAGCGATGGGGATAGGGCGTTCCTGGCGGCACCTTTCGAACTGGATGAGGTCCGCGAGGCCATCATGTCCCTCAGGAATGGCAAGGCCACGGGACTCGATGGCATACCCGCCCAGTTCTACAAAGCTTACATTGACATCATGGCCCCAGTACTCCGCGAGGTCTTCTCGGAATCCCTGTGTGACGGGGTGCTTCCCTGTTCTATGCGCGAGGTGGTGATCACATCACTCCTGAAGCCAGATAAAGACCCCAAATCCTGCAATTCTTATCGCCCACTCTCCCTCTTAAATTGTGATGTTAAAATACTTGCCAAGATCTTGGCCACCCGGCTGTCGCTATTAATGACCAGACTTGTGCTGCCTGATCAAGCAGGCTTTGTGGCGGGCAGATCCACTTCCCACAACCTTTGCACGCTCTTCTCTTTGCTCCGCGCGGTTCACCCTGATACACCTGTGGCAGCCGTATTCCTTGATGCGACTAAAGCTTTCGACTCTGTCGAGTGGCCATACCTGTTCTCGGTTCTAGCCAGTATGGGGTTCCACAAATTGTTCATATCCTGGGTCCGCCTACTTTACACCCGTCCCACGGCGAGGGTACTGATCAATGGTCGCCTGTCGCAGCCTATCGCAATCACCAGAGGCACACGGCAGGGATGCCCACACTCCCCCCTGTTGTTCGCCATAGCGGTTGAACCTCTTGCCTGTCGATTGCGTCAGCTACACCGTGGCGGAGCGGTGCAGTGCTTACAGCGTCAAATTGATGTGTCCCTCTATGCGGATGACATCACGCTGTATGTTAAGCATCCTGAGACATACCTTAATCCCTTACTCAGATAATTTGTTCTGTTCGGCGGGGTGTCAGGTGTTCACATCAACTGGTCCAAGTCGCAATTTTTCCCTTTAACTGAGGCGGAGACTGATTTTCCTCTTGATTATCCACTCGAATGGTGTCGTCAGACCTCCGATACCTAGGGATCCGCATCTCTTGCGACAAGGACGAGACGTTGCGATCCAATTATGGAGTGGCGATAACTAGGCTGGCCGCCTCCGTGGATCGCTGGGTTACTCTGCAGCTCTCCATGGCCGGGAGGGCGTCGCTCATAAAAATGGTGATACTCCCCCGCTTTCTCTACCTCTTTCTCAATATACCTTACTTCCCTGGTGCTTTTTTTTTCAAGACTCTAAAGACAGAGTTGCGCAGGCTCTTTTGGGGAGGCGGGAGTCCCCGGCTCAAATGATCCACGCTCACCCTCCCCTATGACAGGGGTGGTTTTGATATCCCTGATTTTGAAGCCTACTACCAGTGTGCGCAGGCGCACTTCGCCTACCACTGGATGGCTCCTACCCCCTTCATGCCGCACATAGCGGTGGAGGACTGGATAGTGCATCCTCTCCCACTCAATGGTTTGCTCCACTGCCCTGAATCATCCATAACTACGACAAACACGTCGGTTTCATGTACTTTAGATGCGTGGCGTGGCATAGCCAAGGGCTTGTCTTGTAAATTACTCTACTCGCCCAAGTTGCCGCTTACTTATCACCCTAATCTCACCCTCTTGTGGGAACCAGGATTCCGCAACCTCTGTGCTAAGATTCATATTTCCTGCTGGGGTGACTTGTTCTCCAACGGTTGTTTTAGGTCGGCGGATCTATTCTTTGCGTCGCATGAACGCACTCCTCTCGAGCTCTTTTACTATATACGGCTACGTGCAGGGATGAGAGACATCCTACCCGAGTTTCCCGCCGAGCCCGAGGTTCTGCCCCCGCTACATTTCTTATTGTGCTCGCAGGACGGGGCCCATCTAGTCTCCGGCCTTTACCGCCAACTCAGGGGAGCTGCTCTGATGCCGGAATCCAATGCCCTGCTGCGCTGGTCTACTGAGCTTGCTACTGATATATCGGACGAGCAATGGCACTATTGCTGTGCACTTACCTCCCGCATCTCCGCCAGTAGCAGATTGAAGATCATCCATTATAAATTCCTACAGCGGGTGTATTACACGCCGGTGTGACGTAAATATATAATTTACTCTCTTAATTTCTATGCAGGTAAGTACTTAATCAATAATAACTCAAATCGGAAAGAAAGAACCAGAGTCCGTGGTGTTAGAGTTCTTAGGGGTTTTATTCCTTAAAAAGGAATGGTCAAGACCATAATATCATGTTCTTCCCACCGCAGGGGTGGAAGAAGGGATAGAGCGCGCTACATTTTATTGACAGTACATAGCTTATATACTTAATTCATGTCATAGGATACAGTATAGTAGGCGTAACAGCTGAGAGAAGACAAGATAAGACAAGATAACAGTATACACGTGTTACTAGTACGTAATCAGAAGGCGTGGACTAGGCGTGAACTGGAGGTGTGTGCTAGAAACGTCACAGATGGGTGTCATAAAGGGGTGGCACTAACAGAAATGTTGCAATGTCAGCAGAAATCGGAAGCTTGGATGCGCGCGCAGCTGCATGACGTGTGATAGACGTGAAACTGGAGGGGTGCAGGGGACTTGACATTTACACTGACGGAAAGAGACAGAAGTCTGGCATGTCAGATCAACTTGTACTTCTATCATATCTGATATCTGATGTTTGGGAACCATATTATCTGGACGGAAAGGTCTCTAGGGCAAAAGCTATTCTATACTAACTGTGGATGCGTGTATAAGCGCCTAAGTGTCTGCATGAGAAGCGTGGGGGCACGGGGCCTTCCATGGGAGCATGGTAACAGAAGCTATGAATTACTTGCACTGAGACAGGTCGGCCCCTTGGCTCTGCAGCTGGGGAGGATGTTTACTGAAGCTAGTAGGCAGGAATGCATTTTCGAAGAGCGGAACAGATAACTCGAAGGTTATAGTCAGTCTTGGCAGAAAGCAGGCTGAGCTGAGCGCGGTGGGCCGCGCTGGAAGTAAGTCAGAGTTCACGGGTACAGGGGCAGCCTGGGCTGACGCTTTCAGAGTCAGAAGCCAGAAAAGAGGCTCGATGGCAGAAATTCAGGGCCTACTTTGCCAGAGCAGGAAAACATGTAAAGTACACTACAAAAAGACGGTGGCATAGCATACTTAGGAACGGACTATTCAATCCATTCAGGGTGGATCTGAAAGAGGACAAGTTAACGTTGGACGCAAATGTATTTGCGTCTTCATAACTGACACAGGAGGGAAGTTACATGCACTTTTAGCTGGTACATGGAGTCGGTGGGGTACGCGCTAGGGAACACAACTTGACCATAAAATTTATATTACCTCATTCCCTCCTTGTTCCCTACGGACCCTTCATGATATATCGATCCTCATGAATCGATCAGTTTGTTCTTGTAACATCATTTGTTCTTCTTTCTTTCCTTTACGTTTTGAGAGAAACAGGGGCAGCCTGGGCTGACGCTTTCAGAGTCAGAAGCCAGAAAAGAGGCTCGATGGCAGAAATTCAGGGCCTACTTTGCCAGAGCAGGAAAACATGTAAAGTACACTACAAAAAGACGGTGGCATAGCATACTTAGGAACGGACTATTCAATCCATTCAGGGTGGATCTGAAAGAGGACAAGTTAACGTTGGACGCAAATGTATTTGCGTCTTCATAACTGACACAGGAGGGAAGTTACATGCACTTTTAGCTGGTACATGGAGTCGGTGGGGTACGCGCTAGGGAACACAACTTGACCATAAAATTTATATTACCTCATTCCCTCCTTGTTCCCTACGGACCCTTCATGATATATCGATCCTCATGAATCGATCAGTTTGTTCTTGTAACATCATTTGTTCTTCTTTCTTTCCTTTACGTTTTGAGAGAAAACTGGAATGTTCAATACAAGAGGTGGCACACAGTCCACAAATCGCTGGCCCGCACTGCAGGCACAGGCAGCAACTGCATACTAGGACTAGGACTAGGCCAATGCCTAGGAAGGATAGGATCTTCCATCCCCAAGCGGTTAACGTTGTCCAGAACCAACCGGACCAAGTCCAGGTGCCTGGATTCTGATGTATCTGATTTGCAATTTTATGGAGACGTGTAATAGCTTGATATACAGATGGTGCGTTTTGTGGTATGAAAACACAGCAACTTGACCCGATGACCTTACAAGCTCCACCTCTATCTGCCAAGATGACGTCAATAACAAGACGATTCTGAAGGACAACAACCCGCATGGCGGACTGTTCTTCTGTTAAGTTACCTAGAGCGGAGGCAGTTTCATTCACTACTGCTTCAAGTGTTCTAGTTAATCTGCGTATTAATTTACTATTTTGGACAGGTCCTAAAAAGAAAAAGAATCCTTTATTAAAATCGGTGTACTGTTCCCATGCCGTTTCTGTGTAGTCGACAAGTGGGATATCTCTTCTGGGTCTATTCTTTACTAGATTTGTATTTCTGTGGTAATCAGGAGGGGCTAGGAAAACAGGTGGCAGAAGGAATGCAATATAACAGGTACCATCCCAATCTGGAGGTAGGCGTATGTATGCGGTATGACCACAAACAAAGTAAGAATGACTGATAGCTTTAAAGGACGATTTTCCATGATCACTGAATTCGATCACAGTAGTGCATTTACTATGACCTAAGTGTACTGAACCTTTCTTCCTGATGCATAATTCACCAGTGACTGGCAATACTGACATAACGGGCAGAACTGGGGCAGCTTCTGCTTCAACAGTGAGAATCATAAGGCTAATTGTGTAATTACCTAGTCCATATACTTCATTTTCTAGATCAGTTCCTATTCTAGTGGGGAGTCCCTCCTTATCAGGGTAACAGACGTCGAGCAGGACCAAGTTCAGGTTTCCCCAAACCCAGCCCCCGTCGAAAACAGCAATGTCAGGATCTAAGGAATTAATTATTTTAAACCATGCACCGCAGGAGCCATTGTGAGTGAACGGGTACGGAAAGAGGGGCAGAGCTCCCTTGTAATTCTGGTAGGGAGGGAGTCGGCCACATATCCAGCAGTCTGTAGCATTATTAGTTTGATGGGAATGATGTAGCATACTAATGAATGTGTTGTTGCGCAGCGCAAGTCTGTAGGAGAGTTCGTGTGGAGGTAACTCGCTAAAAGTGTGTTCAGCAGAGACATTGTAAACAGATTGTTCACGCCTGAAAATAGGGTAGTAGATAGGGAGAAGTATACTGGCAATTATGATCAGAAGACTTAGAAAAAACATTATTAACAATGTCACTATACAGTGACTACGCAGTGATTTACAGTATGTACGTTTCTTGAATTCTCTCTCTCTATCTCGATCTAGGGGATACATGTCAGAAACTATTTAACCGATTCACCTAGGGGAGGACTTAAACAATTAAACTGTCTGACTTGCTAGATCGGAGTTTCGATCGGTACTCCTCTTGGGGAGTTTTTTCTCGTTCAGATACTGTAAAGTCTTTTGGCTCAACACAGTCTTTGGTGGGGGTGGACGAGTCTCGGTCTGGTTTCAGTTCATGGAATTTTTTCACATGACTCGTATGGACCCACCCCTTTCTCCCTTCGATCTTCACGGCGGTCCTCGTGGTGAGAAGGACGGTCTTCGGCGATTTCCAGCGGGGCTCCAACGGACTCTTTCTATCAAAATTTCGCACCAATACTAGGTCCCCAGGACGGACATCATGTGGCTTTACATCAGTGTTGTCAGGGAAGGCTGCGGCAACCTGTGAACGACATGATTGGAGTGCAGACATCAAGGAGGCAAGGTAATCTGTCAGCATATTGCAATCAACATCAGTAACTTTTTTTGGAATGGGCGTCCCCCACATATTCGGTGGTCTACCAAAAACCACCTCGTACGGGGATAGCCCTGATCTCGAATGGGCAACCATTCTCATATAGAATAGTGCCACTGGCAGGGCGACTATCCAGTCGACCCCTTTCTCTTTACATATTTTAGCAAGTCGTGTTTTTAATGTCTGATTATGCCTCTCTACAAGGCCTGCGGCTTCAGGATGTCGGACACAATGGAATTTCCACTGGTATCCTAGCAATAAAGAAACTTCTTTCATTAATGCGGATGAGAATGGCTGACCGTTATCTGAGTACACGACACGAGGCAAGCCGTACCGTGGGAAGAATTCACGAACCAACTGCCTGGCAGTGGTCGGAGCAGTGTAATCTGGGACTGGGTATGCTTCGGTCCAGCGGGACAGAGCACAAACAACTACGAGAACATACTTAAATCCTCGACAACGGTCCATCTGGATATAATCCATCTGGAGGACTTCAAAAGGGTGATCGGGAGGATGAAATCCACCTTGCTCTACAGGGACGCTTTTACCTGGATTGAACTGACAACAGATCATGCAAGTACGCACTTTCTGTTTCGCTGCTGCTCGTAAGTGTTTATTGTTCCAAAGATTTTGTAAACTGTCTAACATCGCTTTCTCTCCTAGATGTGCTGGACTATGTGCCGTATTAATCATGACTTGAACCATAGAGTCAGGGAGAAACCATGTAGATTTTCCCTTCGTCATCCAACCTTGATCTGTCTGGATCCCTCCTAGTTCAATCCATTTCTTTATTTCTTCTGGGGTAGCATGTGTCTGAATATCGATAACATCTAGTGTGGGATCTCTGACTGTCATACAATGTGTCGGTCCTGTTGTCTTTGTCATGTCAATTGTCTGAGTGTGAGTCAATGCTGTATGTTTTGCTGTCTGGTCTGCCAGGTCGTTACCCTGGGAAACAGAATCCGTAGCTTTAGTATGTGCTTTACACTTCATGACGGATATTCCTGAAGGCAGATGTATTGCTTCTAACAGTGCTTGAATGAGGGGACCATGTTGAATCTTGGCACCGTGAGAGGTCAGAAAACCTCGTTCTTGCCATAACATGCCGAAGTCGTGTACAACTCCGAACGCATAACGGGAATCAGTGTATATGTTGACATTTCTGTTCTTGGCTAGAATACAGGCTCGGGTCAGAGCAATAAGCTCTGCCGCTTGAGCGGACAGTGTGTCAATGCGATGTGTTTCTTTAACTTCGGTTTCAGTGGTCACGGCATACGCGGCCACTAATTCTCCTGTACTTGTTCTCATGCATGAACCATCCACATAAAGTGTCAGGTCTGGATTTGTCAATGGAACATCTGTTAAGTCTCGTCTGGGCTTTGTTACTGCATTAATGATCTCTATGCAATCATGCGGGGCTGGATCTGTCATAATTGTAGGTAACAGTGTTGCGGGGTTCAGAATGCTGCAGCGTCTGATTTCTATGTGTGGCTGGAATAGTGTTAATTCGTAACCTGTCAGTCGTGCTATAGTCAAGTGCTGAGTCTGGGTTCTATTTAAAAGAACCTCTACAGAGTGTGGAACTTGTACTGTTAACTGATGGCCTAAAACAATTGAATCGCTCTGTCTTATTGCTAACGCTGTTGCTGCTACTGACTTTAAGCATGCAGGGAGTGCCTGGGCTACTGAATCCAATGTACTTGAAAAATAAGCACAAGGCTTATGTGAACCTGCTTGATCTTGAGTGAGGACAGACAATGCTGTACCGTCACGTTCTGTAACAAAAAGTGTAAACGGTTTACTGTAACATGGTGTCGCTAAAACTGGTGCTTGGCATAATGCTTTCTTTAATTCCTCAAAGGCTTGTGTATGTTCCTGAGTCCAAGGGAGGACAGTCGAGGTTGCTGCCTCCTGCGTCGTTAACTGGATGAGTGGTTTAGCTAGAAATGCATATTGAGGAATCCATTGTCTGCAGTACGAGGTGAGGCCTATGAAGGCCCGCACTTCCTTTTGTGTCTGGGGTCGTGGCATATTTACAATTAACTGAATGCGATCGGGAGTGAGCTGTCTCCCCACTTTGGACAGCAAGTGACCCAAGTACACAACTTGCTGAACACAGAATTGCAGCTTCGAAGGAGACACCTTGTGTCCCTTGTCTGCCAGAAAATGTAGAACTGTCAGTGATGCTTGTTCACATTCGGGCTCACTTCGTGCGGTGATCAGCAGATCATCAACGTATTGCAGTAAAGCTGTGTTAACTGGCATTTGAATACAATCTAGTTGCCTTTTCAGTGCTTGACTATAGATGCTGGGGCTTTCTGTGAATCCTTGAGGTGCGCGGGAAAATTTGAAACTTCGTCCATTTAAACTGAATCCGAAGAGATATTGGCTCTCCGGATCAATAGGTACACTGAAGAAAGCGTTCTTGAGATCAATTACAGTAAAGAACGTTGCTTCTGAATCAATAGCAGTCAATAGGGAAGAGATATCGGGGACCACAGGGTACTGTGGTACAATACATTTGTTCAGTTCTCGAAGATCAATCACCAGCCGATATACTGGCGGTGCATTGGGGTTAGTACGTTTAAGAATTGGGATGATAGGTGAGTTACAGATATTGGAGTCAGTCTCGACGACCACTCCTTGTGCTATAAGCTCTTCAATGATTTTCAGTAAAGCCACTACAGCATCGGGTGGTAACTTGTATTGTCTGATTCGTGGTAGAACAACTCCTGTCTTGAGTGTAACACGGTATGGTGTGATATGCATACAACCTACATCAGTTGGGCCTTTTGCCCATAGGTGATCTGGTACATTTTTCAATCTGACATCGAATTCTCGCAACACATAGTGACCCTTGAAATCCCGTAGAAAGAGTCTAACTCCCTCCGGGGAACAGCAGATTATAGCTCCTAGAGCCTTCAATGTTTTAATTCCTAACAGATTTTCTGGGCATGAGTTCGTAAGTAACAAATCTGTAACTCGTGATAATGGACCCACAGCCAAGGGTACTGGTTCTGATACTTCATTTACAATAGGCTGTCCTGAAAAACCAAGGGAAACATTCTGTGAGCCTGAGAGGGGTGCCCCTGGGACTTCATTATGGCTGATTGTGGTGCGGCTTGCCCCTGTGTCAATTAAAAACTTTCTGTCTTTTCCCAATACGTGACTGTGTACATAAGGACCTTCTTGATCTACAGGAATTTCAATAAGAGGCAAGCCACCTTCCCTCTCTAGGCTGTTTCATGTATATCGGGGGTAATCTGGATATGCAGATTGGGCATACTGGTACATCTGTTGTGAAACTTGCTGAGTCACGGCAATGGGCTGTGGTACTGCTACTGTCTGTGCTGTATGAGATAGGGCATGCATAGGCTGTGTATTCTGCATGGGCTGTACATTTTGTGAGGTCTGTTGCTGGACCTGATCTTGTCTAGGCGGATGCGGTCTCTCTTTAGTTTTCCCTGTTGCTATGTTATGTTTCAGGACGGGGCATTCATGTACGTAATGACCTGGCTGCTTGCAATAATTGCACGTTCCTTTAACGGGAGCTGTAGTGTGACTTGTCTGGGTCCCACCCTTCCTTTGACCGTCGGCTGGGACCGTCTGAGCTACTAACATTTTCATCTTTGTGTCTTTCATGCGTTTTTGTTCCTGATCTTGTTCTTCTCTAATTCTGTTCTGATGATATTGGAGCATCTGTAACATCTGGGATGGCGTATTTGCCTGCCAAGTACTTTCAACTTTGTACACTCGGTTTTTAACTAATGGTAGGGAGTTCTCGACTAGTTTTGATACAAAAAGGTGTGGATATGACTCGCTACTTGGTTTTAGGCCACTGTTAATAATGAAACATTTCTCGAATCTTGAATAGAAGTCACTAGTATCTTCATCATGTTTCTGTTTACAGGACGAGATGGCATCCCAATCTTCCTTTCTAGTTGTCAATAATCTTGGCAGGACCTGTACTATTAAACCGGGTAATGCTTTAGTCTTATCCCCAAGGCCTACCCCTGGGACACGTTTGCTTTCTTCGTCTTCTATTTCTGCCCATACAATCTTTTTGTCCCCCACCTCCCATTCTTTTTCCTTTAATTTCTTCTACCTTCATGATGCACTCGGCATCCCATGTTCCGGTAACAGGCCATCTGTGTCTTTCGTCTAGATGCTTGGTATAGTCGGCCCATAACTCCAGATACAATATGGCATCTATGCCATGTTTGTGATACATAAAGTTACCTGGAGTGTCCCTAGGGGGAATAGGAATTTCTTCCTCTAGTATCCCTTTCCTAGTTCCTATCTGCTTTAACTTGTTGAAAAACGGCATCTTGTTTACTTATTACTGAATACTCAATCCTTACTACTTAATACTGGATACAGCTAGTTTATACAAGAAACACAATAATGCACATTAAAACAGTCACATTCATACCACGACATTAATCACATGAAAAGACATTTGAGACATAGATGACTACCCCCTATACTGGATGTACTGCTAAACAGTACAGATACACTGGTGAACAGTGCAGAACTTCAGAATACTAGATATACTGCTAAACAGTACAGATACACTGCCTAAAAACAGTGCAGACCGGACTTGTGTACCCAAACCCGTCTAGATACGTCCCAGCAATGGTACTCACCGGGAAGCACGGAAACAGAAGGCCTCGGAAAACTCGACTGGACTGGACTCGACTCGGCTCGACTTCGGAAAACTTCGGAAAACTTCGGAAAACTGGTGGGCCTCTTGACACCTCGGACCTTGCTTCTTTCGGCTAGGCTCTGGTCGGGATCCTCCGCACTCCTCACCGCCTCGTCTGGGCACTGATCGCAGTCTTCGTCACCTCCGTGGGTCAGAGGGAGATGCAGGAAATCCTGCCGGTACGCGTAGTTTCCATCTAACTGATGGCAGGGGACAGAGCTTGCAACGCACCAACCGGCGCGTGAGGTGGGGGAGGGGTCCCTATTCGGGCGCCAAAATGACGTAAATATATAATTTACTCTCTTAATTTCTATGCAGGTAAGTACTTAATCAATAATAACTCAAATCGGAAAGAAAGAACCAGAGTCCGTGGTGTTAGAGTTCTTAGGGGTTTTATTCCTTAAAAAGGAATGGTCAAGACCATAATATCATGTTCTTCCCACCACAGGGGTGGAAGAAGGGATAGAGCGCGCTACATTTTATTGACAGTACATAGCTTATATACTTAATTCATGTCATAGGATACAGTATAGTAGGCGTAACAGCTGAGAGAAGACAAGATAAGACAAGATAACAGTATACACGTGTTACTAGTACGTAATCAGAAGGCGTGGACTAGGCGTGAACTGGAGGTGTGTGCTAGAAACGTCACAGATGGGTGTCATAAAGGGGTGGCACTAACAGAAATGTTGCAATGTCAGCAGAAATCGGAAGCTTGGATGCGCGCGCAGCTGCATGACGTGTGATAGACGTGAAACTGGAGGGGTGCAGGGGACTTGACATTTACACTGACGGAAAGAGACAGAAGTCTGGCATGTCAGATCAACTTGTACTTCTATCATATCCGATATCTGATGTTTGGGAACCATATTATCTGGACGGAAAGGTCTCTAGGGCAAAAGCTATTCTATACTAACTGTGGATGCGTGTATAAGCGCCTAAGTGTCTGCATGAGAAGCGTGGGGGCACGGGCCTTCCATGGGAGCATGGTAACAGAAGCTATGAATTACTTGCACTGAGACAGGTCGGCCCCTTGGCTCTGCAGCTGGGGAGGATGTTTACTGAAGCTAGTAGGCAGGAATGCATTTTCGAAGAGCGGAACAGATAACTCGAAGGTTATAGTCAGTCTTGGCAGAAAGCAGGCTGAGCTGAGCGCGGTGGGCCGCGCTGGAAGTAAGTCAGAGTTCACGGGTACAGGGGCAGCCTGGGCTGACGCTTTCAGAGTCAGAAGCCAGAAAAGAGGCTCGATGGCAGAAATTCAGGGCCTACTTTGCCAGAGCAGGAAAACATGTAAAGTACACTACAAAAAGACGGTGGCATAGCATACTTAGGAACGGACTATTCAATCCATTCAGGGTGGATCTGAAAGAGGACAAGTTAACGTTGGACGCAAATGTATTTGCGTCTTCATAACTGACACAGGAGGGAAGTTACATGCACTTTTAGCTGGTACATGGAGTCGGTGGGGTACGCGCTAGGGAACACAACTTGACCATAAAATTTATATTACCTCAGGTGAGGAAACGACGATTTGGCCTGGCGGAGGATGACCGCTGTGAGCGCTGCCGCGCCGATCGTGCCGACTTTCTCCACTTGGCATGGGAATGTCCCCAGGTGGCATGCTACTGGCAACAAGTAACGGATGCTCTTGTGGAGATGGTGGAGGAGACGGTGCCCATGGATCCACTGGTGGCCCTTCTTGGGGACACGATGCGGCTCCCTAGGTCTTGCCGGAAATTCGTTGATACCGCACTCCTATTGGCCAAAAGGCGTGTGGCGTGCCGCTGGGGCAGGGGCAGGGCGCCCAAATTTAAGGACTGGCTGGCGGACTTAACCCACTGCCAAGACCAACATGCAACATTTGCTGAACTATTGCCCATCTCGAGTCGGCCCAGCGACATTTGGGATCCACTGGTGCGCTATCTGCTCGCACGGTTGGATGATGTGGATTCGGCGGAAGACCAACCTATCATGGATTAGTGCCCTGCTCGTATCCCGGACCTGACCAAAGGCCCTACTTCTGCACACGCACTTCCTCTCTATACGATCCTTGTAGGGACCCCCTGTCCCGTGGCTGCAGTGTTGTTACCCACCCCCCAAGACCCTCACGCGATGCTTGACATTGTGGCTCTACCCCCTTGGATAGCCCATCACTCCTCCTTACTTGTGCACTGACACCCCATGCCTTACCCGCCATATGCTACTACACCCTCTGTTAGACGATACTTCAGGGCTCCGTACACGTCACTACTTCCGGCTATTTACGGCTCGATTGTTGGGACAGCTGTGATGCTGTTACAATATTGTGCACATCTCTGCTCACCTGGTGTGCCACACCAGATCACCACCACTTATCCTGCTATGTAGATATGAATTGCCTCTGAGTTACTGCATTGTTGGGATGTTTTGTTGAGCTGTTATGACCATCACAAAAATGTTCCGAAAAACATTGTTCTACTGCTGGTCATCCTTCCTTACCCTGCAACACCGGATGTGTTACTGCCCTTTTCCACCTATATGCAGTGCCGCCGGGCCTCCGGGATGCTGGCCGTAGGGCTGTGTAAACATCATCTCCTTCTGCTGCCGGCCTCCGGGTTGTAGGCACAATAAGCTATGTATTACGTTTCATCTTATGGAATAAAGCAGATTTGAACTACAAAAAAAAAAAAAGGATTTCCGCAACTGGAGCTTTAGCCTCTCGTCGCATGGGATATTGGGGTTGTGGCTGTGGCAGAGACCGCAATGGAATCTCGTGTCTGGGAGAAAGTTTTTCCCACCCGACTTGAGTAAGGTACAACGCAGGTGCAAGCACCAGAGCCCACTCTTCTGCAAAGTTCTGTGGACTGCTCCTTGGGCACGGTGTGGTAACAGTGAAACGAGGATTATTAATGGGTGACACACATGTCTCAATCAAACCTTCATATTCTAATTGTTCAAGCATTTCCGCAACTGGAGCTTTAGCCTCTCGCCGCATGGGATATTGGGGTTGTGGCTGTAGCAGAGACCGCAATGGAATCTCGTGTCTGGGAGAAAGTTTTTCCCACCCGACTTGAGTAAGGTACAACGCAGGTGCAAGCACCAGAGCCCACTCTTCTGCAAAGTTCTGTGGACTGCTCCTTGGGCACGGTGTGCAGAAAACTAGGGAGGGCCACCTCCTCCCCTCTTGGAGCAGCCAAAACGAAAAGCAGGGGCCAGTCTGCCTCAGTTAATAGAATGTCATATGTAGAGGTCAGATCTTCCCAAAGAATTCCTTTTCTTACACGTTGGATGTCACCTTCTATTAAATGAACTATATCATATAGTTTGTCAGGGGGAGCCACCCTAGTGTCAGTAGTTTTCACTGTGACAACGACGCCAACTCCGCCACCCTGATCAACAACCTTGCCAATCTTGGCCTCAGACAACTTGTCACTGCACTCACCCACGCAGCTTGCCACACGCTGGACCCTGTCTTCTCCACAGTCACCCACGTCGACTTCAACCACACCACCGAACTCCACTGGACCGACCACCACTGCATCCATTTCACCTAGAAGAAATGAACCACGCACCACCGCACCCAACACGTGCCTCGCCGCTGCTGGAGCAAAGTCACCGAAATCCAGCTGATCACCACCCTCACCCAGAACCCACCCGCCAACCCCACCAACCCAGACGCCACAGCCTGCAACCTCAGACGGTGGATCGACGACTGCGCCAACACCCTCACCCCGCTCAAGAAACGCTCCAACAGCCACACCAGCAAGAGAGCCACCTGGTTCACCGACAAGCTCGATACCTCCAAAAGCGCATGCCGGAAACTGGAGAAGATATGGCTCCATGAACGCACAACAGACAACCATGCAGCCCACAAGGACGCCACCGGCAGACATCACCACCTCATCAGATTAGCCAAGAGATCCTCCTTCAAAGACCGCTTGGATAACAACGCACAAGACA
Organism: Lissotriton vulgaris; assembly: GCF_964263255.1. Taxonomy (NCBI): domain Eukaryota; kingdom Metazoa; phylum Chordata; class Amphibia; order Caudata; family Salamandridae; genus Lissotriton; species Lissotriton vulgaris. The sequence goes on from NC_141685.1 coordinate 130,059,827, forward strand.
GCAAGGAGCTCTTCAGCATCGTAAAGGAACTCTCCAACCCCAGGGCCAACGCCAACGACATCCCGCCCTCACAAGAACTGTGTGACTCATTAGCCATCTTCTTCCACCCCAAGATTGCTTACATCCACGAAAGCTTCAACACCACAACCACCCCGACTACGCTAGACTCCACCTCCCCTGTGAACACTACTAGCGCCAACCGCCTGACCTCCTGGCCCAACGTCAACAACATCGAGACAAGCAAGGCCATGAACTCCATCCACTCAGGAACTCTGTCAGACCTGTGCCCACACCACCTATTCAACAAAGCAGACGCAGCTGTCACACTCCAACAACTGAAGGTCATCAACATCTCCTTCAAAACAGTGACATTCCTGGAAAGCTGGAAGCAGCCGAAATCAACGCCCTCCTTAAGAAGCCCAAGGCGGACCCCAAAGACCTCAATAACTTCCAGCCCATCTCCCAGCTCCCGTTCCTGGCAAAGGTCATCGAGAAAATCAACAACATGCAATTGGCCCGCCACCTGGAAGACAACAACATCTTGGACCCATCCCAGTCCGGATTCAGATGAAACCACAGCACCGAGACAGCCCTCATCGCCGCCACAGACGACATCAGGGGCAAACTAGACAATGGCGAAACATCATCCCTCATCCTCCTGGACCTGTCAGCCGCCTTCGACACGGTCTGCCATCGGTTTCTAAAGACACGCCTCCTAGAAGCCGGAATCCAAGAGAAGGCCCTTGACTGGACCACGTCCTTCCTCTCTGGCAGAACCCAGAGTGTCCGCCTCCCACCCTTCCGATCTGAAGCCACCGACATCATCTGTACCATCCCCCAGGGCTCATCTCTCAGCCCGATGCTCTTCAATGTCTACATGGCCCCCCTCGCACAAGTGGCCCGCCATCACAACCTCAACATTATCTCCTACGCCACGACGACACCCGGGTCATCCTCTCTCTCACCAAGGATGCACACCCCGCCAAAACCAACCTCCACGAGGGAATAAAGGCCGTCGTCGACTGGATGAGGAGCAGCCGTCTGAAGCTGAACTCGGACAAGATGGAGGTTCTCATCCTCGGATCCACACCCTTAGCCTTGGATGACTCCTGGTGGTCGACCACACTGGGAACAGCACCAACACCCACTGACCATGCACGCAACCTAGGATTCATCCTCAACTCCAACCTCTCCTTGTCAAAGCAGGTCAACGCTGTCTCCTCCTCCTGCTACAACAACCTCCGCATGCTCCGCAGGATCTACAAGTGGATCCCGACCGAAACAAGAAGAACGGTGACACAGACCCTCATCAGCACAAGACTGGACTACAGCAACGCACTCTACGCAGGAATCCCAGCCAAACACCTACGGCGACTACAAAGCATCCAAAACGCCTCCGCCTGACTGATCGTCAACGTCTCCGCCGCAGCCACTTCACCCCCACCTGAGAGACGTACACTGGCTCCCTGTCGACAAGAGGATCACCTTCAAGCTCCTTACCCACGCCCACAAAGCACTCCACAACACCAGACAAGCCTACCTGAACAGCAGACTCAGCTTCTACACCCCAACCCGCCAGCTCCGCTCCACCAGCCTCGCCCTCGCCGTTGTCCCACGCATCCAACGAAGGACCTCCGGCGGCAGATCCTTCTCCTACCTCACCGCCAAGACCTGGAACACCCTCCCTATCCACATAGGGCAGACCCAAGACCTACTCGTCTTCAGAAGACTCCTCAAGAACTGGCTCTTCGAGCAGTAGCAGCACCTCCTCTCCCCATAGCGCCTTGAGACCCTCTGTCAAGCGTTCACACACGAGGTTCCTGTTGTTTCCTTCTTGGAGATGCACGCTCCCAACCCCTCTATGAACTAATCAGTCAGCAAGGAGTTAAGCACTTGCACAACTACATAATCCACAAGGGAAAGGGGAAGTGGATAGAGAAACAAGACAAACAACACTGGATCTCTTCCTGAGATGGCAGCTCGGTTTCTCTTTGAAGTGTTCAGGACTTCAGGTTCATTTGTACCTTCACAAAATAACAACGATCCTTCAGGTCTCAAAATAACACTATGCTTTTCTTTTGAAATAATGCTAAAATTACTATTACACACCCATACCTGTGAAGCCCTTTCTAACAGTCCAATGATTGTCAGGTTTCAATATTTCTGGGTTAATGCCTTAAAGAACAATACGCAAATAAAATGATTAATCAAAACAAAACACCAAGATATCAGCAATCATTGGTTAATGGTTAGTGTTTGATTTAGTATTCAATTTCACACCAAACGTGGCCGACCTGACAAGTGTGTGCTGCTGTCCTTAAAAGGGATTCTGAAAATAAAAGACAAACAAAGAAACAACAACAATATCCTCCTTTTAGGAAGTTTGACCTCGGTCCTGTATACGAATTCTGTCCAGCATACGAATTCTCCTATGTCAAATTATACATTGAATACACATGACTTAAAGAATCTTCAAAACACTGTTTAGGGTTTTTTTTTATAAAACAGTTATTGTCTCTGCTGAAATGTCAATATTGATTTTCTATATTGATTTGTCCATCAACTATGTTCAGAAGAAATGACAATGGAAAATATACTTGCTTTAAATATATGCCAAGTTCCCAAAATCCGTTTTACAATCAAGAAAATGATTTTCCCGCTCTCGAGTCTTTTACAAATAAGAAGCTTGTCTTTACCAATGCTTGTTTTTTGATCCTGAGTTGCTTGGTAACCAGATCTCTTACTTGTTTACACAGGAAATCGGATCGACGAGAGAAGGCTCAACCGGAACTGAAGATCGAGGGAACTGAAACCGCCGGTGCCTTTCGGAGATCGGAGGGCGAAGAAGGAATCACAAAAGGGGAAGGTAAGTTTTTAAAGGGAAAACAGGAACTGAGGTTTTTTAAGGGAATCGGGAACAGAAGCTAGCGGGAGGAATTCCAGACGGGAGGGAAGCAGAACCAAAAGAAAGAGACTGAATCAGACGGGTCTCAGATGCCAAACAGGAACACTCGCGGTGATGCTGTTGCACGAAGCGAAGCGTCCTGTGAGCGAGGGCAGGGTATTTATAGTCTTTGCTTGGGCGTTCCTTTACCTGCTCACGTGTATTCAGGAAACCGTTCAAAACGTGAGAGTGAAAAGGCTCTTGTATTAAGTTCTACACGTGCATAAAACTTGAACAGTAACAATCATTGCTAGCTGCAAGAAAATGTACCAACAAACATTGATTGCTACAAATGAATCACTAGCAGTACTTGCCACACAATAAACAGTACTTGTCACACAATACGAGAACATGCATAATTAAAGGGATTAACTTGCAATGGCATAAGAACCCACAACACCCTCACGGGTAAGTAGCGCGCTTTACAAGTACTCTGATTGATTGATTGATAAAAGTATCAGTTGCTGTCGCCTTCAGATATGGCCGCAGTGCTTGCCGCACTATTGTAACCTCCGCTGCGCTGTCGAGCTGCGTTAATGTCCATGTCAGGTTCCGAAGCTGTGTTCTCACTAGCCGTGGCATACCCTACGGTTAACGCAGCAACTTTCTTTTTCTGAAAATGAAGGTGTTAACGAGGCAAGTCGTCCTGCTTGCCTTTACCATCAGAGGGGCGGGGCTGCTCACGTCCTTCTGGGGCACCCCGACCCCTGCCGTGTTCTCCACCACCGGCTTGCGTGCCCGATGTTTCCTCTGAAGAACAACGAGAAAGTTGCTCAGGTAACTGAAATCTATCAGGAGACCTAATTCTTGCGTGGTCGCACAAATCATAAGTGCGCTTAGTAGACACTAGTGTCGGCGACGCCGGATGCGACCCCTGTTTCTATTGCTGCTTCCTCTGTTTTTTATTCTTCCAATTCTGTTTTGGAAAATTTGGACGGTCGTCTTTTGTAATGTAAATGTAAATGTATAGGCATTTATATAGCGCACTACTTACCCGGAGGGTCCCAAGGCGCTTCGACCGCCGCGAAACCCTTCCTGGCTTCCCTGAGAGATGGTCCCTTAATGGGTATCTCCAGGGTGAGACCAGGCATCCCCGGCAGTCTGGTGGGGCCATTAGTGAAGATGAGGCAAGCTAATGCCCAGAGTTGCCGAGTGTGATCGCTGATCAGAGTGGGCACCGAGGCGAGAGAATTATCGAGTCCGCTGACCCTGGTCCAGAAACCTGCCGCGCCGGGAATCGAACCCTGGTCCCGGGCCGTCCTCTGCTCTCGGGTCTGCCGCCTCTAACCAGTGAGCCACACTACTTCACTAAACTAGACTAGACTTTGCCATCTGAGTCTGCGGTTGAGTTGCCGTTTTAGCAAAAGGCTTAACACCCAAACTATTGCGGCCAATGGTCTTATAAGCCTCTGCAATAATTCTCAGTAACGCTCGGGGTTTGTCGACGTCTGGGAAAAGGCGAAAGCATTCGACACCTGAAAGTTAACCGCATCTCCCTTTACATTACAAAAGATGAGATCAACAACTACGTCAAACACTCCAAAGAGCCTCATTCCCAACTCGGCAGCCGCCTCCGGACTGTGCTCATCCTGAACACACTTGATCACAGAGGGCAAGACAGTCATAGACGGCGTGCCGAAACACTTTGCATATACTGCTGCAAATACTTTACCCCAATTCTCACAATCTGTTACCTCTGGCAATAAGCCTTTCTGCAAACTAATTGTGAGAATCCTGTGTTTTACACAGGAGTGGTATTAGGAAACACTGCTTCCAGTTGGTCAAATTTTCGAATTAACCAAATTAACCACGACGGGACTAATCGGCATCCCGGCCGGTCCAACTTGTTGAGCTGCAAGGTACATAATGAACTAAAGCCCTATGTACCCCAACAAAAGAGGTATAAAGTTGACACAATCGGGGCATTGAGATAACGTGGATATGGTGTGAACCCGGCTAAGACTGGCAAAGTGGCCCCAGGAATTGACAAGGGACCTAACCGAACCGGAGTTACGGTGTGGGGGAGGGTACCATTAAACCAAATCTCTTGTGTCCTATATGGAGTATAGTTCATAGGAATCGCAGTGTAAGTGTATGTTTGGAATATATCCTCATCCCCATTTATTGCAGGAAACGTAACCCAAGAGAAGAAAAGCTCAAAGGGGAAGGCTGAATCAGCACTCACCACAAAGATAACAGACATACCATTGTCTGGTACTCCAAACTGCGTCAGATGACGCCGGAGCGCTGCCCGACTATGCTGAGCTATATCAATATCACACATAAGGATATAGAGAAGAAAAACAATTTATATAAATTGCAGCACAAAAAGGGTAGTTATTCAAAACGTGAACCTTTTTATAAATCTCAAGCTTGAATTAACCTATAACACATTCGTATAGGTAGGTTAATCCGTCACGCCTGTTAACCGGAAACAGTGGTGAGGGTATTGTGGACAGATACAAGCACTAATCAAGACGTTGGGCGCCATGTTGCGGGGATTCTGCTCATGCACAGAACTATGAGCAGGAAACCAGGACCTCAGTGTATTATGGTCTACCAAAACTCACCTCAGTGCCCAGAATCCCTATCCAACTAGCATCAGTGTCTCATTCGTTCTCCGTACTACAGCAAAGCTACCAATGATTAGACAACCTAGAACAAGTGACTTTGGGACCTCTCAGGAATAGTGGGAATCAAGAACGCTCTTTCATTTTTATTCTCATAAATGTTCGCAATGTGAGTAATCAGAGACAAGGTATAGTTTAAAATGTTTATTTCAACTACGTGCTCTAAGATGCAGTATATTTGCTTACATAAGTAAAAATATGCAAAAAATCAAGCCAATCGGCATTGTTACAATTCCATAAAATACAAAGGGAGAAATCATATTATAATGATAGTGGAACCAGGTCTATAGCACCTTGTGTACCACCCTCCCCATGCAAGGTATTATAATAATAGAGGATTTCTAGGTCAAAACGGGGACCGCATACCTCCAAAGTCAGGTGAAGTGAATCACATCCCAGATCAGCACAGCTCTTTGTCGATGTAAGGGTTTTATCCAAGTGCTAGTCTCATGTATGCAGTGCAATATTAAAAGCACCTGAATTTCAGAAATGAGCAGCTGTGTTTGTGTTGTGTCTAGAGCGTGGGCCGATCAACCTGCATCAACAGCATACATTGTTATTTTAACCTTGAACACTTTGAGCAGACTTGAGGTTGCAGTGTGAGTCTGGAGATGTGAAAAACAGATCATTCTCATGTGAAGGAAAAGCAAGCAGTTTGTCTTTATAAAAACAGAGACATGTAGTGTCATCTGCAAAAGCAGCAAAATGGCGTTTGAGCAACGAATCCACTTATACTAATATAGCAATGTGTGCAGGCAGAATCGTATTCATCCCTACACTTTTACAGGTAGCATGAACAGGAACACTTGGATGTTTTTCTTTGTAACTCTTCATCACTAAATAAAAACCACCAGTGTTTAATTTCTTTTATTCCACATTGTGCTAGTCTCCCAGTGGATTTCCTGTTATATCACGTTGCTTTTTCTATGTGTACCGAAGTGAAAAATCACTGGGAACAGACACTTTTATTATTCTACAAATCTTTGGTTTTCTTCTTTTCTTTTAGTCGAGTCTTCATTCATCTGGTATTTGAATAACCCACATAATTATATATTTGTTCCTGTAATTCCTTCATCTCACAATAACTGCACTGTTCTGTTCCTGTCAATGTCCTCAGATGAGTCAATAATATTGTTAATGTTCTGAAGTTCTTTCTGAATTTACTGCATCTCTAGGATTATTTCTAAGTGAGTTAAATGAAGGTGTGTTTACGCTGAGGCTATGTAGGATCAGAAATTGACAAAAGCTCATCACACTTTTAGTGCAATTGTAAGGTTTACCCCAGGTGTGTTCGCAATTGACAAAATCACTTCTGACATTCATTGCAATGCTCTTTTTTTACTCTGTGTGTGTTAGTTGATGTATCCGTAGGTTTAATAACTGACAGAAGATATTCACACATTCACTGCACCTGAAAGGATTGTACTCTGTGTGCATTAACTGATGAATCCTTAATGCGGAAGATGCACTAAAGGTACTTCTACACTCACTACAGTTGTATGGTATTTACAGAGAGTGTGTAAGCTGATGTCTATATAGGCTTGATAATTTACTACATTTGTTCACACATTCATTGCACTTGAAGGCTTTTCTTCTGTGTGTGTTCGCTGATTCCTGTTTAGGATTGATAATGGACTACAGCTTTTCAAACATTCATGGCATTTAAACAATTTTTTTCCTCTTTGTGAGCTCGCTGATGATTTCTTAATGCTGAAGAGTAAGTAAAACTACTTCCACATTCACTGCAATTGTATGTTTTTTCCCCAGTGTGTATTCGCTGAGGTCTCTGGAGGTCTGTTAACTGTCTGAAGCACTTTACACATTCACTGCACTGGTATGGTTTTTCCCCTGTGTGTATTCTCTGATGTGTGCGGAGGTGTTCAATTTTTACTGAAGCTCTTTACACATTCATTGCAATGGTATGGTTTTTCCCCTGTGTGTGTTCGGTGATGTGTTTGAAGTTCTTGTAACCGACTGAATTTCTTCACACATTCACTGCAATGGTATGGTTTTTCCCCTGTGTGTGTTAGCTGATGTCTCCGGAGGTCTGTTAACTGTCTGAAGCACTTTACACATTCAATGCAAAGGTATGGTTTTCCCCTGTGTGTATTCGCTGATGTCTTTGGAGGTGTGCTAACTGACTGAAGCTCTTTAAACATTCATTGCAATGGTATGGTTTTTCCCCTGTGTGTATTCGATGATGTCTTTGGAGGTGTGATACCCGACTGAAGCTCAGCACACATTCAGTGCAATAGTATGGTTTTTCCCCTGTGTGTATTCTTTGATGTGTGTGGAGGTCTGCAATGTTTCTGAAGCTCTTTACACATTCACTGCAATGGTATGGTTTTTCCCCTGTGTGTATTCGCTGATGTCTCCGCAGGTCTGTTAACTGACTGAAGCTCTTCACACATTCACTGCAATGGTATGGTGTTTCCCCTGTGTGTATTCGCTGATGTCTCCGGAGGTCTGTTAACTGACTGAAGCTCTTCACACATTCACTGCAATGGTATGGTGTTTCCCCTGTGTGTATTCGCTGATGTCTCCGGAGGTCTGTTAACTGACTGAAGCACTTTACACATTCATTGCAATGGTATGGTTTTTCCCCTGTGTGTGTTCGCTGATGTCTCCGGAGGTCTGTTAACTGACTGAAGCTCTTTACACATTCATTGCAAAGGTATGGTTTTTCTCCTGTGTGTATTCGCTGATGTCTTTGGAGGTGTGCTAACTGAATGAAGCTCTTTACACATTCACTGCAATGGTATGGTTTTTCCCCTGTGTGTATTCGCTGATGTCTTTGGAGGTGTGCTAACTGACTGAAGCTCTTTACACATTCATTGCAATGGTATGGTTTTTCCCCTGTGTGTGTTCGCTGATGTGTTTGGAGGAGTGATAACCGACTGAAGCTCTGCACATATTCATTGCAATGGTATGGTTTTTCCCCTGTGTGTATTCTCTGATGTGTGTGGAGGTCTGCAATGTTTCTGAAGCTCTTTACACATTCACTGCAATGGTATGGTTTTTCCCCTGTGTGTATTCGCTGATGTCTCCGCAGGTCTGTTAACTGATTGAAGCTCTTCACACATTCACTGCAATGGTATGGTGTTTCCCCTGTGTGTATTCGCTGATGTCTCCGGAGGTCTGTTAACTGACTGAAGCACTTTTCACATTCATTGCAATGGTATAGTTTTTCCCCTGTGTGTATTCGCTGATGTCTCTGGAGGTCTGTTAACTGACTGAAGCTCTTCACACTTTCACTGCAACGGTATGGTGTTTCCCCTGTGTGTATTCGCTGATGTCTCTGGAGGTCTGTTAACTGACTGAAGCACTTTACACATTCATTGCAATGGTATGGTTTTTCCCCTGTGTGTGTTCGCTGATGTCTCCGGAGGTCTGTTAACTGACTGAAGCTCTTTACACATTCATTGCAAAGGTATGGTTTTTCTCCTGTGTGTATTCGCTGATGTCTTTGGAGTTGTGCTAACTGAATGAAGCTCTTTACACATTCACTGCAATGGTATGGTTTTTCCCCTGTGTGTATTCGCTGATGTCTTTGGAGGTGTGCTAACTGACTGAAGCTCTTTACACATTCATTGCAATGGTATGGTTTTTCCCCTGTATGTGTTCGCTGATGTGTTTGGAGGAGTGATAACCGACTGAAGCTCTGCACACATTCATTGCAATGGTATGGTTTTTCCCCTGTGTGTATTCTCTGATGTGTGTGGAGGTGTGCAATTTGACTGAAGCTCTTTACACATTCAGTGCAATGGAATGGTTTTTCCCCTGTGTGTATTCGCTGATGTCTGTGGAGGAGTGATAACAGACTGAAGCTCTTCACACATTCACTGCAATGGTATGTTTTTTCCCCTGTTTGTATTCGCTGATGCTCTTTTAGGGTTTCTAATTGGCTAAAGTTCTTGACATATTCAGTGGAATTGCACGATTTTTCTCCTGTCCGTGTTTCCTGTAGGGTCAGCATAGTTAATAAACCACTTGCATTATTTTCACATTCCCTGTATGTGTGTGATATTTTGGGTGCTTGATTCCGATTTAACAATAAAATACAAGACTCACTAAATACCTGCCACATTCATAATATAAGTAAGGTTTCCTTGTGGGTGATTGCATCTTTAGATTGGATAATGGCTTCGCATGCTTGCGGGTAAAGCTTAATCTTCCTTCCGGTAAGTGCAACTTGGGACAATACTCTGTACTTCAGAGAGCAGATCCCCCCTTTCCTTTAGCCTTCAGTTGTTAGGCTCCACTTCGTTGTGCTTTTCCCTGGTGCCTGTGGTTTTGGCTAGAAAGAGTTTGCAATACACCTAGAGCACTGAATGGTGGTCTGGTGCCAGTTTAGATAGCGAAGCACTGCTCTAGCCATATCATGATGCTGAAGCGACTCGTAATGTGTACAGCTACTCCAAAGAGTGTCCTGGGGCCAAGCACAGGTCAGAAAAGAAAGTAAATCTGCTTGTTTCAAACATGGACAAAAAGCCAAGTTTTCAATCTTTCTTTAAACATTGTCATGTTGCTGAAGAGGGAGTTTGTTCCAAGCTATGGATCCCAAATATACACAAGACCTTCTTCCAACTCTCATACCGGCCTCATGATCAAAGCTGGTGTTGGACGCTTGTTTATACAGGAGGTGGTTTGTCAGTTTTGTTGCCTTAATTTTGTTGAGGTCACTTCTTTGTCTTGGGGTGTCGAGGTGCAGATCTCAGACTCGGACACTCACTGAATTGCGCACTGATGTTTTTGGAGCTCCTTATTTTTGATAATTTTTGCAGGTTTGATGTGTTATCTTCATTATTCATAATCAATCCGTGCATTTAAGGCTAATTTTCTGTTGGATGTAAAGAAATGCAATATTACTAAATTCAAATGTAATAGAATGTGAATACACAATATTTAACCAGCTGTAGAAGACATCTCTTCTTTATTTGAAATTTAGTAAGGAACATTTTACCATACATGGATATTTCATTAAAACTGTGGTTGAACATGTCACATTGTATTTACTTCTGAAAAGGCAGTGATTTACCATTATTCACAGAGTAACTTACTAAAGAAAGGGCAGCCACAGAACACTCGTGCTACAGGTAGAGTTTTGGGTAGATACATATAGACAAGATTTCATTTAAACAGAACAGATTGTGGAAAAAGAGAGGAATCAGAAAGCACTGCCGTTAATTCAGTTTCAGAAAGTATCTTCCAAAGGTAGCTCTTCAGGAAGTGTATAACAAAGGTAACTCTTCAGGAAGTATTTAACCAAGGTAACTCTTCAGGAAGTGTATAACAAAGGTAGCTCTTCAGGAAGTGTATAACAAAGGTAACTCTTCAGGAAGTATTTAACCAAGGTAACTCTTCAGGAAGTGTACAACATAGGTAACTCTTCAGGAAGTATTTAACCCAGGTAACTCTTCAGGAAGTGTACAACAAAGGTAACTCTTCAGGAAGTATTAACCCAAGGTAACTCTTCAGGAAGTGTACAACAAAGGTAACTCTTCAGGAAGTATTTAACCAAGGTAACTCTTCAGGAAGTACACATGAAAAGGTAATTCTTTAGGAAGTATATATGACAAAGTTATCTCCAGACACCTTCTTCCACGATGCTTTCATGTTCACACTGGATCAGCTCAAATGTCAACTCCCGCCTTTACCTTGCAGCTCATTAAGGGGCTTACTACGAGTGCGGCGGCCCTCATGATCGCCGTACGCATGGTGGTGGTCCAACTGCCACCATCCTAGCGGTCTGACCGCCGTATTATGAGTGTGGTGGTGAGACCTCCACAAGACCACCACCCCCCAGGATCAAGGATCCCGCTGTGGAGGCGGTCTGCAAACACCCTGAATATGTTGGCAGTGCCGATGCCGACATCACAGAGAATATTACGATCTGCACATCCACCGTCCTTTTCAGGGCGGGGATCCCACCATGAAAAGGATAAAGGACTTGCAGGTAAGGAGGCCCTAACAGGGCCCTGGCTGATTCTGCTCCTGGGGTTGCATGCGGGGGGGCACATGTTGTGCCACCCCATGGAATTGCACCTTGTTCCTGCACAGTGTGGCATGCATGACATGGTGCAGGAACGTGCTGCAGGTACTCTTAAGGTGGTGGTATGCTGTTTAGGCTCTCCAATGAGCCTAATACAGCCGCTGCGAGACCGCTGCTGCACCGCCCACCCACCCTGGATTTAGGTCATAATCCGGCGGCCGGCTCTCAATGGGCGTGGTAGTCTGCCTGGTACCGCTGCTGTGGTAGTCCCATTGGAAGACTGCCACACTCGTAATGAAGCCCTAAGTCACCTTCAACACATTTTACAGCCCTCCTGGCTCAAGCATTTCTGGATCCTTCTAACCTGGAAGACTGGAGCATTACCCCGAGTTGAGGTGGATTTTCTATCAGCGGAATATATATCCATCTCCCTTAAACTATTGACTGATTCTGCCCTGAAAGACAACTTAAAAAGTGAGTCTTTAGTTCTTCCTAAAGTAGATAAAGTTTGTATTTCAATCAGCAGATCCTTCCAGGGTTTTTTGTAAAACAGAATGAGGGGCTGATTCCAATGGCCTGTCTTTATATTGCGCACACATATATGGCAAACAAACATTAAATCATGACATTTATTATTCAACAATATCATTCATTTATTCCTTATAGAGGATCCATCACAACCAATAATTTAACTGAAATATCAAGCATCCAACAGATGTGTGCATATTAATAATTGTTTTTGTTTTTCAACATTTACAAGATATTTGACTTATTGTTGTCTGTCTGAAGGCCAGGATGCTACTTTGTGACTCAACAGGGCTTTGGTAGAGCGGGAGGGGGTGTCTGTTGTTCACAGGTGAAGTCTCATTTCTCCATTCCCATATTTATTTTATCCAGGTTTACCTCATTCCATGTCCTTCAGCTCCCTACACCCCTCGGTCTGTGTACTCACTCTACAGGGTTCATTGTTAGCTGAGGCAGGGGACACACTTGAAGCATGCACACAGCAGATGCAGATAATGGCCTGATAGTGAAGAGGCCATGGTTGGCAGTACGGAGCTCAGAAGCTTCATTTCAGAAGCCCACCTGGGAGGTACTAAAGGAGAAGGTGCACAGGAAGGGGCCTATTAGCTATAAACAGAGAGAGTGCACAGGTGGGTGTTTGTGAGGTATAAACAGATGAGGTGCACAAATAGGTGCCTATGAGGTACAAACAGAGCAGGCGCACAGGTAGGTGCTAATGAGGTATAAACAGAGGAAGTGAAGAGGTCGGTGCTTCAGTGCCTCGGGGTCTATATCTGCTTCGATGCCCTCTTCCTATAATGCTGGCTCTTGCTCCTTCTACAACACTTGCTGCAGACATAGGGCCTGATTTAGAGTTTATCCGACAGGTTATTGCCTCAGACATAACAGATCATGATCGCTTTATTACAATTGCCACAGAATATAATACACTTTTAATAGGGTGGACGGGACACCTGACACATTTATGACGGAATAAACCATCTGCCTAAATATAAATCGGGCCATTGGCAGACATTGTGTCCAGTGTCTTCTCAGTGTTGAAAAGCATCCATTTTATTAATGGCACAGTATTATCTCACCACTGCTGTGACTTGCAGTCTTAAGGCCATTATGAATGGTCTAAGTTGTGTGCCAGAATGCCCGCGAATAGTTTAGCATGAGCGTTTAGGAGGGAGATGGGCCTGTATGATGAGCAGGACTAGGGGGCTTTCTAGGGCCTGTGAATAAGTGTTATTATTGTTTCTCTCTTGGTGTCAGTGGGCTTGTCTGTGTCCCAAGATGAGTTCTTTACAGCTTATCTTATTTATGTACAAATAGTTGTAGTTTTTAAGGCTAAGCAACTCTTTCAACAATGTTTAAAAACAAAACTAGTCAAATGATCGCTGCCAGGTGTACATGTTTTGCATGCGTAGAATCACACACTAGTAAATGTAGCGCACGCATGCTTCGCCGTGCCAGTTTGTGAATGAACCCTAACTTGTGAGTAAGTGAGAATTCACAGACTCCAATCTGACTCTTTCTGACACTTAGAGTTTCACTTCAACAAAATGCGGGAGTAACTCTCTGTCCAGGGTAGGAAGAGAAATGGATCACCCTCTAAACGTGGTGGCGAGTAGTGCTATACGGTACATTGCACCATTTATCTGCAGAAAACTGGGGAAATGGTACAATGCGCTGGGAAAATGGCATGTGATGACAATGTGACATGACATTCCCACTACATGTTCTTTTGCACTTTTTTTGGGCTGTCTGTGTCCAGTTTATCAAGGCCCAGGATTTAGTTTCAAGTCAAGAGATAGTGCAGGATTAGACTAATTATACCGTCATACATTCCAACAAATGCCTTTACCACGTATGCCTTTACCACGCAATGCCTTTACCAAAGTCTTTACCACGTACCACGCAAGTCTTTACCATGCATATGCCTTGACCACGCATAAAGAAAGATTTACAAAAATGGCCCTGCCGATAAAGGGTGGGTGCCCTTCAGCCCACCCAAGGCACCCACATGATCATTGTTGGGGGCCAGAGGGGGTCCCAAAGCCTCCGTGATGCCAGCGGGAGCCAGCATTGTTCCTACCCGTAGAGAGAAGCTTACAATCCTGTGCTCTACGGGCAGGAGCAATGTTTTCATGTGTTTCTCTGCCCGCTTCATAAGCAGTGCATTGTGGGTGGCATAAGTTATAGTTAGCCCAGGTAACTATAACTGCTGAGTTGATATGGTTTTGTGTGTGTAAAATCTGAGCCAAAGTAAATGCCCCTGTACCCTTTTTTCTGTGAATTTCTAAAGTTTTTGATGCTATTAACGAGCTATAACGTCCCTGTAACCTTTGCTTTTTTCAGTGAAAATATCTCTCCTTCTCTTTTTCCTCTCTCTCTTTCTCTCTCTCCTTCTCTTTCTCCTCTCTCTCTCTCTTTCTTTCCCTCTCTCTCTTTCTCTTTCTCCTCTCTCTCTTTCTTTCTTTCTCTCTCTCTTTCTCTCTCTCTCGCTCTCTCTTTCTTTCCCTCTCTCTCTCTTTCTTTCTTCCTCTCTCTCTCTCTCTCTTTCTTTCCCTCTCTCTCTCTTTCTTTCTTCCTCTCTCTCTCTTTCTTCCTTTCTCTCTTTCTTTCTCTTTCTTTCTCTCTCTCTCTTTCTTTCTTCCTCTCTCTTTCTTTCTTCCTCTCTCTCTTTCCTTCCCTCTCTCTCTCTTTCTTTCCCTCTCTCTCTCTTTCTTTCTTCCTCTCTCTCTTTCTCTCTCTTTCTTTCTTTCTCTCTCTCTCTCTCTTTCCTTCCCTCTCTCTCTCTTTCTTTCTTCCTCTCTCTCTTTCTCTCTCTTTTTTTCTTTCTCTCTCTCTCGCTCTCTCTCTCTCTCTATATATATATATATATATATATATATATATATTCGCCTATTACACATTTTGTGATATCCTACTCTAATTCCTCATTTCTCTCACATTTTCACACACAAATGTTGGCAGTTTTCAGCGTTAAAGTAAATAGATTCTCTGTGTTTCTGAATTTCATATTTCCCATAAAAACCAAAGAGGCTTCTTGTACTGAGGGCATGAGGGTACACGGGGGCTGACCTCTGGACTGCCCTGCGGCTTGTCTTAACACCTTAATATGGTGTACTTGCAGCACATACAGTCATACAGCTGGTGGCAGCTCCTGGGGCTCATTGGGGGCTCTACGACTCTGAAGCAGCATTGTTGGCTAGTAATACTTTTTAACCTGCAGTGATCGATACTGCTGACCATTTTAAACCACTCCTCATTTGTTTTTCAACTTTGCTGAAAGCAGTCAGCTCTCTGCTGCTTCGTTTCGTTTAATTTTAAAACTGTATTGTTGCATTGTAATCTGCTTGCAATTATTTACTGTCTTGGCCTCCTCTGCCCCGGTCCCGCGCGGCTCCTAGTGCCGATAGGGTGGAGGGCAGCTCCTTCAGCGGGGCTTCCTGTGCCGGTCAGCTGAAGAGGAGGCGCCATCTTAGCAGTAGCCTGAAGGGCACGCGCATCGCAGGCAGCGGTCTAGCGGCCCGAGGCTGCTCCCTACAAAGCGCGCATGTGTTATCGGAAGCGCAGCGGATGAGCGCAGCGGGCACGCCTTTTGCGCGCCAAAGGTGCACCTAAGGTAAGCCCGTCTGCGCCCGTCCGTGGCCAGACGGGGCAAGGGGCACGGCATTGTGCCAATTTTCGTTCCTACCCGGCTGACCAACTTTGCGCTGATCAAGGTCTTTGGCACTTAGATCCTGCAATTCGGGGTCATGTCTGTGACATGGGCATTGCTAGAGTTCCAGCCTTGCCTTCCCTTACTTTTAATACACCCACTTTGTTGCTGCCATCCACTTCCCCTCCTTCCGTGGCCACCCAAAACACTGTCATTATCCCCTCACCTCTCTCTTCTGGGATTATTACCCCGACTATTTCAGCCTTCTTGTTAAACACCCGATCGGCTGTTAAACATCAGTCAGACCTGTTTATTTTCTTGGACACCTACAAACCGGACCTATTGTTCCTAACGGAAACTTGGCTTCGCCCTGAATCCCTGCCTAGCTTATTGGCGGCTCTGCCAACCGCATACTATGCTCTGCGAGCAGACCGGCCCTCTGGCAGGGTAGGAGGAGGGGTGGCCATGATTGTCCGCTCTGGCATTCAGTTCCAACTACTTTCTTTTCCCTCGATTTTAGAGGTTGATTTTCTGGTTGCCCGCTCTGTGTCTTTTAAAACCCCTATTACTTGTGTTCTGATGTATCGTCCACCCCAACTTATGTCCCATTTTCTCCCAGCTTTTCAGGAATTATTAGCTACTCTCGCAGTAAGCCATTCATAGGTTCTGGTGCTTGGGGACTTTAACTTCTGGCCCTCTGATTCAGCGTAAAATGCATCTTCCAGAGATTTCACCGAACTGCTTGGCAGTCTAAATTTTATCTCACACGTTCATACCCCTACTCATGTTCAGGGTCATACCCTGGACCAAATCTGGTCTCTTAACATTCGTATTCCTGTCCCTATTGTTACCCCCTGTTTGTGGTCTGACCACTATTTGATCTCCTTCTCCCTGGATTTGAGGTCAGTTCAGAAGTCACCCCCTCCAAAGAACACCTGGGCGCGTAATTGGGGTAAAGTTGACATTCCATCTTTGTGCTCCTCTCTCTCAACCTCTAGTCCAGCCATTGACAACCTCTCTATTTCATCTCAAGTTGAGGCCATTAATAAATGGTTGTCTAGGAAATGTGATCAGGTGGCCCCCCTTAGGCGTGTTAAGGTGAAGCGCCCTCACTATGCGAACAAGTGGTTTAACCAGGAGCTTAAAGAGAAAAAATTGGCGGTCCGCCAAGCAGAGCGCACCTGGAGACGTACCAATAGTGAGACCTCTAAAATCTTGTATAACTCTATCCAGGCGGAGTACAAGAAAGCTATTCTTAAGGCAAAAACATCCTATTTTTCAGGCAAGATTCTCCAGGCGGAGAACAAACCGAGGGAAATTTTTTCCACAGTGTTCGAATTGGCCTCCTCGGACAGAACAACTGCCAAACCGGTTCCCTCTCAACAGTTGTGTGATTTCCTGAACGATTTCTTCATTAGTAAAATTGAAGACATCAAGTCCAATATCCCTTCCCCTTCTACATCATTCTCCGACATTGTCCCGCCGAATAACTCTTGTCATTTTGACCAAATAACTCTGCTATCTGAGGAGACTTTTCTCTCTATTCTCCTTAGTGTTAAATCTGGTTCACCTGCAGATGTCTGCCCGGCCTACATTATGTGTGACATCTTCCGGAGCTGCCCTCTCCCTCCCCTTACCTTCCTTAACGAGGCCCTAAAAACAGGAACTGTCCCTTCTTCTCACAAGTCAGCCACGATTGTTCCCATTTTAAAAAAGCCTGGCGCAGATCCTACAGTATTGGCAAACTATCGTCTCATCTCCCTCCTTCCCTACCTGGCTAAGGTTTTGGAGCGGTATATCACCATCACTCTTAGTTCCTTTATTGAGTCCAGTGGGTTTCTTGCCCCCTCCACTCCACCGAAAAGGTGGTGGTATCCGTTATGGATACACTCAGAGAGGGGCATGATTCCAATCTCCCACAAGCAATGATTCTCCTCGATTTGTCTGCCGCTTTCGACATGGTTGATCATACCATCCTTCTTTCCCGTGTCGAGGCGGCAGGCATCGGGGGTTCCGCCCTGGCTTGGCTGACCCCATTTCTTAGTGATCGCACCCAAGCCGTCCATCTGGCGGACTTTTCTTCTATGGCTCATAAAGTACAGTGTGGTGTCCCTCAGGGCTCTTCTCTTTCCCCGCTTCTCTTCAACTTGTATATCTTCCCACTTATTTTTGCTTTACAGCGGATGGAGGTCACAGTGTTTAATTACGCTGATGACCTCCAGCTTATTTTTACTTTGTCAAATTCATCTCACTCCGTTCACAACTTCCAGTCAGTGATGGTTTTTATCAGGGATTGGATGAATTCCAACCATCTGAAACTCAACCCTGATAAGACTGAGCTCGACCTGACTGGTGGTAAACTTAATCCTTGGTCTTCTGCTTTTTGGCCTTCCTCGTTTGGTTCCCCTCCTCTTCCCTCTTCTTCTGTCAAAACCTTGGGGATCACTCTTAATCAACACCTTACTCTTCACTCGCACAATAGCACAGTGGTCTCTTCTTGTTTCTTTGTGTTGCGTACTATTCGCAAGATTTCACGTTTTTTTTCTTTTTCAGCCCTTAAACTTATTGTCATGGCGATGGTTCTCTCTCGCCTTGACTATGGTAACGCACTGTACAATGGCATTCCCAGCTATGCCCTCCGTCGGCTCCAGCTAGTGCAGAACCAAGCTGCCCGCTTGGTTCTTAGTCTACCTAGATCCCAGCACATTACCCTGTTTCTTTGTTCCTTACATTGGCTCCCTATAAAAGAAAGAGCCCTGTTCAAGGTTGGATGCCTGACTTTCCAGGCTCTTGCCGGGACAGCTCCAGCTTTCATAAAGTCTAACATTCATTATTACATTCCTAGTAGGCATTTACGCTCCTCTTCCCTATCTCTTTTAGTGGTACCCCGATTTAAGAAAAGCAGGACAGGAGGCTGCAAGTTCTCTGTTCTCGCCCTGTCCTTTTGGAACGCCTTACCCCTCTCCATTCGAACATCAGTATCCTACATGGAGTTTCGTGGGAGACTGAAAACTTTTCTGTTCTTACAGGCCTTCTCTACTTGATCCAACTTTTAGCCTGCATTTGAAATTGAATTGTCCCCGCAGCGCCATGAAACCACGAGGTAAACGTGCGCTATACAAATATTTTTAAATTCAAATTCAAATTCACATAGAGGAGATCACCATATCTACTTAAATTCATCAAAAGTTATGACAAGGCCTTGAACACAGGCACCTATAATGCACCGGACAACCTCCTGTACTTAGCTGTGTTCACATTCAGTCCTGTTAGGCACTGCCATGCTCCCCGATTTAACTTCCCACCACTGAGGGGCTGATAATCATTTCCAACTCTTAAGCAGATGTATTTCACAATTAAGAACAATATCCAACGAGGCTTTACACTTACATACAGCATCCCTCTCGCAAATAACGTTCTCCAGCAAGGCTAGGTGACAGCAGGAGCCAGTGTGTCAGGGGCTCTAGTCCAAGAAAGAAATGCCCTCTTTGGTCCCTGTTTAAACTGAGAAATACAGCAATAATTAGAGTTCAGTGGGCCCTGGTGCCACTGCACCTGCTGCACTATTGGAAGCTATGCCTCTAGTTTAGGCATTGTATTTGAAAGTAGGAGTGGAGGATACGCAATTTGTGTTGAGATAAAAATAATGATTTAGAAGTACTGTTTTTACACTGAAAATCTTATCCTAATAATTGATTGTGAATACATAGAAAATTGCGTGTGCTAATGTAATTTAATATGTGTTTTAATGTGTAGGGCAGGCATGGGGAATACCTTATTAAAAGAGGCTATCTATCTTCTAAGGAAGAGGTTAAGTACATTGGTAAAGACATAAAAGAAATACACATACAAAGAGATGCACAGACCCACAAACACACACAACAAACATGAACACACAGACACCTAACTACCCACAATGGTGCACACAAACACATAAATACAAATAGAAACAAACTAACACCCACAAACAGATATTCAAACAGACGCACACAAACATGCACACACAAGCAAACACACAGGCTAAAAGACACTCAGACACGTAAACCAGCAAACATCTTTTTGACACTGGAGTAAATAGGTAATAATGAGACACTGGCAGGCAGTAGCGTGGCTTGGGCAGTAAGATTGGAGGGGTGAGCTGTAGATTTTCCATGAATGGAGCTGAGGTATCATGTTAAAACACATTATATGACAAGCAGGGGCAATGGAAAGGAGACACACGCGGAGTGAGAGAAAACACGTTATTTTGTAATACAACCAACATTGTTGAAGACTTTCAAAACAGAAAGGGAAAAGTGTGTGTGCGCGGCTGTGTCTGTGGGTCGATAAAAATTCCTGTTGAAATGCGACAGACATCTCACCATACCCGAATGAAAGCATCTGTGCCCAACTATTTAGCTGAAAATACACTTACTAGTGAGATGTAACACCCCAAATACCACCCACTGAAGCTGCGCCCCTGCTGGCATGGCAGAGAATGACACCGGTTATGGAATGAAGTCGAATTTCAAGTACAAGGGTCTCTACAGCAGCACACAGGCTGGGGGCCTAACTTGGCCTGGTGCTCTAGGGGGTGCCGTTCCCACTAAATCTGCAGCCCGATCTTGCTTGGCCAGGGATGAGGGACGGCAACGCGATAACTTAAGACACACAGTGGGTCGGCAACAGGCAGGAAGCCCTGATACCTGCTACTGTTTAGCCCACTGAGCAGAAAGGTGACCATGTCCCAAAAGGGGATACTGCCCACTAGATTAGCAGACATGAAAACATTCGTCCACAACAGCCCCTCAGAGATCACTGAACAGTGCTTTAACTATACACAAGGACAGAGCACAGAGGTCGCCGTCACCAACAACAATTGATGGAATAATTCCCACTAAGTGGGAAGGGTATGGGAAGGGTATGCCTAGACATGGGTCCCGTGCTCACTACACCACTGGAATTGAAATTTGAAATTAAAACATATGTAGTTACTCATAAAGATACTATTGAGACAGTCATTCACTCACTAACACACCCATACACACACTTATCCACCCATACAGTCCTGCACACATGCTGTCTTCAAAACACATACAGTGAGTCAGTCATTCATGCATCTGTGCGCTAAGTAATACTCCCCACAGAATCATACAGACACTCATTTTGGTACTCAAATAAGCAACTAATAACCCATATACACACTGATGTAGCTACTCACCAACCCATGCAGCCACTTATATACAAAAAATGAGACACTGATACAGATATTTAAATATTTAAAGATTACTCGCTAATACACATATTCACTTAAATATACTTAATAAGTCAGTTATTCAATCAATTTTACAAAAAAACATCCATTTAGATACTCAGATACCCATGTATTCTTCCATTGACCTTTAGATATACATATATAAAAAATATTTATTTTTCAGAAAGACACACATTCACTGGATGATGTCATCAGTAATGTCATCAGGGATGTCATTTGAGATGTCATCAGTGATGTCATGAGTGATGTCACTAACCATGTCATGATTGATGTAATATGTGACGTCATCAGCAGTGCATTGTGGGCGCGCATGTTATAGTTAGCTGAGCTAACAATAACAGAGGAATTTCAAAGGTTTTGTATGAGAGAAATGTTTAGCTAACTATAACGTGTGAAACGTATGGTTTTTTCAATGAATTTCTAAGCTTTTTGAAATGCTAATTCCTAACTATAACGTGTGTGAAACCTATGTTTTTTTCAATGAATTCGCAAGGTTTTTTAAATGCTAATTTTTAACTATAACGTGTGTGCAACCTATGGTTTTTTCAGTAAATTTAAAAGGTTTTGTAAATGATAATTTATAAATGTATTAATTATTATGTATTTCTTTTTATACTAATTTCTTATATTTTTAATATAAATATGTATATTTATTTTATTTTTAGAATATATGTCATATTCTTATTATAAAATAAAACCCAAACTAAATTGCAAAGGAATTTGTGGATTAATAATTGCTTGACGTCGGTTGCAAGTATAACACAGCTCCACCAATGCTCTTGGGGCCCTATGCTCACAATGCTGTATCAATCCTAACACCTCCTTCAAGCATGTGCAAGGTTTTGACGCAGCATAAGCTCAAAAGTGACTGAATGAAATGTTATACATTTCAATCAGTCACTTTTAGGAGGCGTTGCTGCACCCCCTTCTGCACAAGAAAGCCTCTTCTGGCACAGAGCTTTACAATGTAATACACCCTCCAGATGCGTCAAATTGTTAGTAGCACACACCATGGTACATCTTTTGCACCACCGCTGTGTCACAAAAGTGACACAACGGCTGTGTAAAAGAGACACAAGGGGATTGTAAATCCGCCCCTAACACATACAAATTCACCCAGGCAGTTTCACCAGCAGCGCAATTTGAAGCATAGACTTGTACCATATTTATGTACATATGTTACATTCAAGTGCTTCGGACACACTACAGTATACTATAGATAAACGGTATAAATGGAAGAGAGGGGCTCGTAATAACCCGTAGGGAAATGGAGCACCAATATACTGAAAAGTAAAACAAAAAGTTTATACCATGACTTCCAAAACTTTGAACAACTGCAGGAGCAGCAATCTTGTATACATAATTTTGTGCCCCTGCCAACTAGCTTATGTAGGAGAGACCGGCAGAGAAATAAGATTGCGTCTTCTGGAACACAGATCCGCACTTAAAACTAACAAAGAGAACGCCCCCATGGTTGAACATTTCAATAAATTACAACACAAACACATAGAATTCTCGTGGTTTGTGATAGAGAAAATTACGGCTTCAAAAAGAGGAGGAAATCTCGACATAAAACGGAAAAATAGAGAACAGTGGTACATTTCCACGCTGGATACTGTTAATCGAGGCCTGAACACGAAAGAGGACTGGATGAGAATAGTGACATAGAACTGTCCACAAGATGAAATAGATATAGTACTAGAGCACACTAATTGAACAAAATTGGCATGTAACATATGCGATATGTGCCTTTACTCATAAACACTGTAAAGCTCAGACATCAGGGTCCAAGATCTCCCTGACACTTTGGACAGAAAGGCCTATACATTAGAAATAAACAGGCGATTCTTTAGGGACGAGACCACAATTATAGGTCAATAATTGAACGATTTTTTTACTCTCCATTAACAAAACTGAACTCGAGGCTGTCGTTATTTACTGTATCTTTGCACTGTGCACAAACGTGCATCATAGCCTTACTCAACAGCGCGTATAAAAAATATTTTCCCGTTACCAACAGTAAGTTAGGGAATGCCCTTTAGAAAGTGAGCAATAAAGCTTTGTTTCCTTTCCCTACCTGGTTTTATAAAAAAAAATAAAAAAAATAGAAAAAAGAATAGGAAACACAGTGAACATAGCACACGCAGTATAGGTTGGCTGCGAGGATTAAACTTAGAATCACGTGACCGCATGACGGGCTTTAAAAGCGACTAATGGAACTCGGTGAGCCCGCAAACCATTACGCGAGCGGTGATCGTACAGACGCCACGTTTAGCAGCCCGGGAAAGATAGCCGTGTGCACTCAATAGGTAAGAAAGAACTCCCGACTAGTAATAATTAACCATGCGGGGGGGGGGGTGGTATAACAGAGGCGATTTGGAACACGCCGACATTGATAGAGGTTGGGGCTAGTACTTAATTAAGCTAACACCCTGCTGCAACCTAGTAACTATTAGTAACTATCTGTAACAAACGCCATATACATAGTGACACCTTTTCACATTTTTTTCACCCAGCCACGTGCATAATATTACCCGGCTGCGCAAAAGGACCTCGTTTTTTCAAATCAGAACCGTAATTCTCGGTAAGGATCGATTTTCAAACAAATGTAGTATGGCAATGACGATAGTTTATGTTTCCCGTTAAGCGAGTAATATGCTCCTTTTAAATTCCCTTTCAGTATCAATACAGAACAAGCATTCGCTTGGAGGCATTGAAATAATTACGCCCCTTGTGAAATAAGCAAGGTAATCCTTTTGTGATTAAAAACCTCATAACAGGTTTATTTTTGCGTTATAAATAATTATACGCATGATGTAAATAACTAATCAGTATTCTCTAACCCATGCAGGAATGTGATGATAATATCACAACTGAACAAGTTATTTAATAATATTTGAGTTGAGACAGAAGCTTCCTCTTATACATTGAGGTAAATAAATAAAACGCCCTCCAAATAATAGTGTCAAGATACGCTAATATCCAACACTTAATGTTGTATTTTTCCTAATTGCATACCGGACTGTGGGAGCCTGTGAACATTAGAGGCGATCACTACAGAAATACTACACATTCTGTAGATTTCTTCTGGCAACATAACTGCAATGGTCAGTAACAAAAATACATAATATGATCGGTGTATGAATGTTTTGTATGATTGTCGGGAGAATGTGGACAACACTAACCAGAGGGTTCAGGATTTAAGCACAATGTTTTTAGAATGATGGGAAAACCATTGATATATATAGGCGGCTATCTGATTGGATATATAAGGCTTTTTAGTACTTTTGAGATGTATGTTTATTGAGAAATGTAATGCATTACATAAGTTTAAATTTAAAAATACGTGTAAGGATCATGCAAAACAGTTTGATGTTAACTTTATATGGTTAGAACGGGGACATGGTGGAGAAATGTACAAGAATATAAATGAATTGCCATCACAAATAGATTCTCTGTGATTACAAATAGGCCCCTTATCTACATATATAATCATGTTTCCACATTTAGATTTGAGTACAAATTCATAGATGGAAGTGGATTCAGTTACCCTTAGGAGACTATATTGAAAAATGTGTAGAGAGTGATTATAAAGTCAGGATCTAATAGTCGTATTTTATTTGTGCATTAGGTATGATACAATTCTGTGGAGAAAATAAATAGAGACTGTCCTGAGGAAGGAAGCCATTATCAACTTAAGCTTCCGAAACGCGTCGACGCATTTTCACCAAGTCATATTCGGCGTTGCCAACAAATAATCTGGTTCAAAGGAATATTATTCCCCCATTGTTGTCAAACGAGGGCCCGAAATGACATAACTAAGACAGATAGCAGTGTCTTTTTTGAAAATGTTCTCCATACCCATATTAGGTGGTTTTATTTGTGTATTTCATGTTTTTAATTGACTATTCATTGATATCTATGTGTTTTTATTTATAATAAATTGTATACTTTTTTAATAGACTGTTTGTGTTCCTTTCTGGTAAGTGTTCTCCCATTCAACAAGATGCAAGATAAATGAATGTTGTGGATTGAGTTTGTCATTTTGAGTCCTGATTTAGGAGCAGGAAATAATATCTCCCATAGGGAAAAACTTTTTGTTTTACTTTACTATAGATAAACACCTTATAGATTTATGCTGTAGCACTTCCTTATAGTTCTGCACTTTCACATTCTCCATACGGTAGTAAGATATTCATTCATTCATTTATGAACTACACATTCATTATGACAAACTTTTACACACTAACATAGAAATATAGTTCTTTCTTTGACCAGTGAAGGTAGTTCTAAAAAGAACTTTTTGTTTTTGTTTTTTAGTTTTGTAGTTTTTTTTGTGTTTTCCCAACTAATTCCAAGCGGTACAAAAGAATGAAAAAAAAAAAACAACTAATGTCATGGACAGCAATGATCCTGCATCCTTGGCAACAAAATTATAGCCACTTTATCTGCATCGTTTCCTCAGGTCTATAGACTGTTCCCCATAACACAAATGTTTATCGCACTAAATGCATAGAATTGTAACTTTAGCAAAGTCAGAATCAATATGTGGGTGTGGACTGCTTGCTGAAAATGCTGTTGCCGCAGTTGATGTGCTTGGTGTAGCAGCGGGTGGATTCTCGTGCAACCTCCGTCATGCAGCTCGAGCAAAGTTCTTGGGGTGCAAGTTCTTCACGTGCCGCACCATATTTGCTGTGCCAAAGGAGTATTTTTTAGATGGTTCACCCCTTGAAAGAGTTGTTTGGCAAGTTTTACAGGTTACTTTTGGAGCATTAACCTTTTTTTGTCCTTCTGGAAGAGTAAAAAAAATTCCAAATTAGAGCTTCTTTCCTCTTCTTTAGACGTTCTTCAGGAATGAAATCTCCATCTGAAGAACAGCTGGAAGATGACTCCATTGCTCTTATTATGGTGATCTTCCTTCTATTTGAGAAGATTCTCAGAAGAAATGCTTCTTCTTAGAAACTCAAAGTCGAATAATTATAATGGGACGGAACTTTCAACAGTCGCATTAGGAAAAGTTATGAACCAATCAAATCTCTCCTTTTAAAGTCACATGGTATTGCGTACGCTTATGAGGCGCTTACGCAGCTATTTCGATGCAGAACGCATGATGTTCTACCGCGATTTGTGTAATTGTTTTTAAAAGTAATATATGAATATTACAAGTATTAAAAAAAATCATAGTTATCAAAAATGTCTACCCTTAGTATGTACATTAAATACATAAATAAATGTTTTAAACCAAGTAGAAACATTTCCCCCTTTCGCGTACAGAACTCCGAACATGACGTCACACGGAAGCTTTAATGCATCGTGTAACGTCAAAGCATATTCGTACCGTATGCACGGGTACACACTGAGTATGATAAGCAGTACAAACTATGGTGCGATCACCCTCTCAGTGACAAATCAGAGCTCAGGGCGCGCTAAGGAGAATGATTAGAAGTGTTCACTCATTGCAGATCCAATTCTGGGCCTGCCTCTGCGCACATTATTACACCACCCCCATCTCTCTCTGTTGTTAATTGTTAGTGCACACACTCACATGCGACCACCTAGCATGCTTGATATCACTAAGCATGGAAACCAATACATTACCCAATGGGATGTCCCCCAGGGCCGTCATTCATGCAGACCACGAAAACGCTACCAATGACGGCCCTATGCTTGATTTGTTCAGCCCCCGTGGTTCCCATATAATGCGGGCACTGACGTGAGCACGTTCTCTTTTGCCTGCCTGCGCTGCGGTGACAGACAGACTGTCGAAAACACCCGAGACTCAGCGAAACCGCAGCCTTTGAAGACACGTCAAAAGACGACAGAAGCAAAGGTAAGAGAAGACTTCACAACATCAGCCTCCACTGTATATTGTACATGCATAATGCTATTTTGTTCTCCTTCATATGGCTTTCCTACCCCTCAATGGTTTTAAATTGTGCTTACATAATTGAAATATTTCTTTATAAGTCACAAGGTCCTATACACCTCTAATTTTAAAAATTATGCGTGCATAAATTTCTGTGTTGCATTTCTGTACTACGCCACGTGCTTAGGCCTCTATTATTAATAATTGTGCGTCCATGATAGTATTTTTTTTCTGTGTCACGAGGCCGTCCCAGGCCTGTATTAAGTTATTGATCTTCCTTTGTTTGCTGAAGCTGCAACAGTCTCACTACGGAATATTAAGAATCCACATTCAAATTCACTTTTGATAGTTGTTACGCAACTCAGTTTAAGATGACTAATCAAAATAGATTTCAAGAGAGAGGGTACCCCACTGTCACCAGGGAACAGGGCACAAATGACAACAAGTCAAAGGGAAATCCCTGGAGTGAGCTCGTTTGCTTAATGTATATATACCATTGGAATTACACTAAAGCATTGGGACTGACCACTGTATTCTGCTGTACTATAGTGTCCCGTCAGATAATAATTTCCACAGAAAAATACAATTTGTTAACAATCTATTTAATAAGAACTTTTTCATACAACAATAAAAAAGAGGCAATGTTTAAAATTCCTAAGAAATATTCTTTGAAAAGTAAAAGGACATACAATCAATATCTCATGTGTGCAATAGTTAAAAAATACAGAGCAAAAGAATGCATATATTACACATTTGCAATTCATAAACAATAAGAAGTTTCACAAAAACACACTATAAAGTAATGAACCCATATTATAACTGTGGCCCCATGTATGTTCTCGCCACTATAGATTCCTAGATCCAACAGCCTGATTCCTATCACTATAATATACAACTGTGACAAGAATACATGTACATCCAGTTTGTACTAGGCTTCCCTTGGATTCTTTGGTTTAAGAAATGCGTCGACGCGTTTCGGTGCAATTCATCTGGTTTTGTGGCACCTTCCTCAGGACTTCTTGATAGGGGTTTCCTGTGTCAAGAAGATTTCGTATTTCGATTTCTTTACATAAAGGGTATTCTCCCCATTGGTAGGTATGATAGGGGATCCAGAAAAGGCCTGTGCGGCGTGTTGTTTGAAATCTCCAGTCTCTTGCTGCTATAGCCTTTATATAAAGGGTGTATTCCCTATTGATGGATGTGATAAGGGATCCGGTCGAGGCCTGTACCGCGTGTCCTTTAGTGTCTGCGGTCTCTAGCCAGTTCCCGTGAGGTTTCCAGATACCGTATGCCCGTTTGAAGAGGGTTTTATAACATTTTAAGATACACGCATTTAAAAGACATAAAGACTGAACAAACCGAAAAAGAAATCCCCATACGAGGAGTTCTTCCAAAGACAAAAAGGCCACAGCAGCTAGAGACCGCAGACACTAAAGGACACGCGGTACAGGCCTCGACCGGATCCCTTATCACATCCATCAATAGGGAATACACCCTTTATATAAAGGCTATAGCAGCAAGAGACTGGAGATTTCAAACAACACGCCGCACAGGCCTTTTCTGGATCCCCTATCATACCTACCAATGGGGAGAATACCCTTTATGTAAAGAAATCGAAATACGAAATCTTCTTGACACAGGAAACCCCTATCAAGAAGTCCTGAGGAAGGTGCCACAAAACCAGATGAATTGCACCGAAACGCGTCGACGCATTTCTTAAACCAAAGAATCCAAGGGAAGCCTAGTACAAACTGGATGTACATGTATTCTTGTCACAGTTGTATATTATAGTGAAAGTAATCAGGCTGTTGGATCTAGGAATCTATAGTGGCGAGAACATACATGGGGCCACAGTTATAATAGGGGTTCATTACTTTATAGTGTGTTTTTGTGAAACTTCTTATTGTTTATGAATTGCAAATGTGTAATATATGCATTCTTTTGCTCTGTATTTTTTAACTATTGCACACATGAGATATTGATTGTATGTCCTTTTACTTTTCAAAGAATATTTCTTTGGAATTTTAAACATTGCCTCTTTTTTATTGTTGTATGAAAAATTTCTTATTAAATAGATTGTTAACAAATTTTATTTTTCTGTGGAAATTATTATCTGACGGGACACTATAGTACAGCAGAATACAGTGGTCAGTCCCAATGCTTTAGTGTAATTCCAATGGTATATATACATTAAGCAAACGAGCTCACTCCAGGGATTTCCCTTTGACTTGTTGACTAATCAAAATATCCTTTTGTATCCTTCACCAAACATTGTTCAGAAGCAACCACGGCCTATCGAGCAACAGCAATGGAATTGCCTCCAACGTATTGAATATACTTTGACGTATAGAAGCAGAGTTCAAGTTGAGTGGTGAACTCCGGTGGCCGCACTGTTTAAACAAGGTAGGCACAGCAGCCTAGATCTACAAAGCCTTCATACAATGCATTAGAAATAAGTCGGCATAACGGGCGTCAGTAACGCAGTAGGTACTTCCATATAGACACCACTTGAACGCGGCACTATACCAACTGAAATGTACCAGGTATACTGCACTCGTAAAACTGTAGTTTTAGCTTTATTTGTGAAACGAGAGAGGGCCTTGGCGACAAAATTATCGCCACTTTATCGGCAGAAAAGTACCGCTAAAGTGGCAATAATGGGTTTGATAATATGCTCTATGCAATTCCAATCGAAGCTCATGTTAGATGTGAAGGACATCTAACATGAGCTTAGATTGGAATTCCATAGAGCATATTATCAAACCCGTTATCGCCACTTTAGCGACACTTTCCTGCCGATCAAGTGGCGATAATTTTGTCGCCTAGGCTTGATATTATGGCCCAGAGTGCGTAGTGTACAGCAGCTTCTCTGTAAAATCTATAATTACCTCCAAGCAGTGACAACAGATAGGTTACAACAGTATGACAAACAGATCCACAACCTTATTACGCCACTTTTGAGTCACTTTTAACATGGGTAAAGTGATGCAAGGAGCTAGAAAATCTCCGTCTGACAATTCAAGAAAAAAATCTCAACTCCAGACTCTGTGACACAGTTTTAATGTTGTTTTCTCTCTCTCTTTTTCTCTCTCACTCTCTGTGACATCATTTCTCTTTCTCTCTTAAACTTATAGACACTGCTGCCTGCTTGGATGTGTAGAAGATTTGTTCAAATCAAGTTCAGTCAGTCTGTCAGAATACTTTATTTCGATAAATCAATATCATAAAAAGGCAACGGTACAATACAAAATACTCATTATTTACACGAATAGAATAGAAAATTTGTAACCATTAAAAAATTTCTAAAAATTTCATAAGATTTCATAAAATCAGAATATAAAAAACCATCAACCAATTTAGTTACCTTTGTTATCAATTTTACAGGATGAAATAACATCATTCTAATTAACAACAACCAAATTCATTTAGGTACAATTAATCCTTTTCCTGATCCAGGCAGCACCCACTAAGAAACTGGCAACATGAAAAATAATACGGTGGCTATTTAGTAATTGTAAGTACAAGAGAGCAGGCTTAACTTTCAAGAACCCTGCCTCTTTGAGTATAGGAACCAAAAATGTCATCCTTAATTCCGTATAATGTCCACAGAACATCAAGAAATGCATTTTGTTCTGAGTGGAAAAGTTGTCACAGTTACATGGCATAGCATTTTCCGGTGTACTCCATTTCGGGAAGTAGCCTAGGTTCAGGTGGATCAAATTAAAACAAAAGTGAGTTAAAAGATGCCTGTGATAGGGACGGTTCACCAGGTTACGGTAAGGTTCGGATCCTGATGAATTAACTAAGATGAGGTTTACAGTGGGTTTTCTTAGTTCTAAGTCCTCTCTCTCAAATGCCAGCATCTGTGACATAGCACCCTTAATTTGTGTAGTATCCTTAGATGTTATTAACTCTGGTGAGGAGAAAAGCTCCGGTCTCCCAAGTTTATAAAAACTATTTTTAATATATGTCAGCCACCGGATCTTACTTACATTTTCTAGTAGGAGACAATCTTTCATGATAATGTGGTTCAAGGAGATTTCCTGGTTCAACCAGGTCTTCATCCAGCATATTAAAGGAGCTATTTTTATCCTGTCAGAAATGGAGCCTGCCCTTGACTCAGAATGGATGGTGTATGAGGGAGTGGACTGTGGCACTGTTAGGACAGATCTCATAAATTTGTTCTCAGTCACCTGCATACGATCTAGGGCACTATAGCCCCATATTGAACTACCATATGTGGCGACTGCAAGGCATTTGGCTTTGTACATCTTCATTATGGCTTCTATTGGCCTTGCCCCCAGTTTTTTTGTGAAGCCCAGAAGTGCCGAAGTAGTACGTGCAAAGGCAATATTTCTATTTTTAAGTTGCGGGCCCCAGTTCCCTCTCTCGTCAAAGATGATACCCAAGTATGGGAATGTGGGTACTCTGCTAAGTTCTTCCTTGCAACAAAAAAAGGTTTAAACTTGTTTCTTCCTGGAACTCCTCCCCATGATCATAACTTGTGACTTTTTTGCATTAATTTTAAGATCCAGGGACCTCATAAAATTCCCAAAGGCATCTAGCAGCCGTTGTAATCCAACCCCCGTACGTGAAAGAAGAACAGCATCATCCGCGTAAAGGAGAACTAGAATACCAAGTTCCCCTATACGCGGTGTGTCGTGTGTTTCCTCCTTCAGCGCCTGCTCCAGGGCATTGATATATACCGTAAAAAGGAAGGGGCCAGGATGCACCCTTGCCTGACCCCTCTCTCTGAGTTAAAATGGCTGGAACAGCGCCCCTCAGCAGTGACCCGTACAGAAGCCAATAGGCCAGAGTGTAAATCCGCCAAGAGGTTAACCAGAGCCTGGTCAAATCCCACATTTAGCAGGATTTGCCATAACTTTGACCGACTTACAAGATCAAATGCCGAGGAGAGGTCCAGGAACCCCAGGTACATTGACCCCTCCTTTGCCTTGGTGTATTTGTCTAATAGTAATTGTAGGTTAAGGCATTGGTCTAATGTGCTCCTTTTGGATCTAAAGCCATATTGTACATTCGACAGTACCCCTCTATCGTCAAGCCAATCCTTTATTTTATGCAATATAACCCGTCCCAGGATTTTGACCGATGAGTCTATTAGGGAGATAGGCCTATAACAGGAGGGGTCCTGCCTATCTCCCTTTTTAAAGACCGGGATAATAATGGATTTTTTCCAGGACACCAGTATGTTATTTTGGTTGAAAGCATTAAAAACACTACACAAGATCATGGACCAGAATTTCGGTGCGCATTTAAATATATCGGCACAGACCCCGTCGGGGCCTGGTGTCTTATTTTTTAAAGTCTGTTCTATCGCTCTTTCCACTTCTTTGACCTCAAAGGTCACAGGGGAACCCTCAATTCTGGGAAGATCAATAGTCGTGTGATTCTCAGAGCCTGGGGTGCAATATATTTTCCTAAAGTGCGCTATCCACCCCTCATCTGGTATATTGGACTCGAGGAACGAATTCTCATCAGCCGAGAACAGTGGTTGATTTATAATTTTCCAGAACTGTCCACTGTTTTTTAAAACCTCAGGGGCAAGTAATTGTGTCCAGGCCTCTTCTTTCAGCTCTTTTTTCCTTTCTTGAATAGCTTTTTTATAAGCAATTCTTGTGCTAGCTATTTGTGCTCGATCTTTTGGAGTGGCCTTCAGGGCTTTGAGTAAATCTGCGTGTGCCCTAGAACAACTTTTATTGAACCATCTCTTGCCATTATATCTAGTCTGTCTGGTTCCTGCAAGTAGACTATGGTTTATTTGTCTACAAATGTTATCAAAAGCAATAACCACATGTGTACTTTGAGATTGCTTCTCTGGGCATATGGCCACATGATCTTCAACCCTGTTTAGTACTTCCTGCAAGAAAGTTTCAGGGACTATTTTTGACCATTTTAGCCTACATCCTTGATCTTTACCAGTCACATTCAAGCCGCCCTTATGTATCACAGTTTTGTAGCTCAACAGGTTCCCAAGCATCATCTCTATTAGAACAGGATTGTGGTCGCTAAAAACCGAGACCTCAGTCTTATACCATAAAACCTTGGATAAAATAAAAGAAGACAAAAAAATATAATCAATAATTGTACCGTCGGCTGTTCCTTTAAATGTGGGGGTCCTAGAGCCACACTCCCCGCAACCCGACTCATAGAGATTCCATGTCGCCAAAAAGTTTTCAAGGGCCTCCCCCTGTTTTGAGTGTTCAAGATGTATGGGTAGAGAATATAGGGGGCCCTCCTCTTCTATATGGGCACACGGTTGGCTGCAAGGGTGAATGTTAAAGTCCCCCATAAATATTATCTCAAAAGCATTTACAGTAGTGCTATATACTGACAAAAATGTCTCCAATAAATCCAGATGAAAATGAGTGCTCTCATTGGCACACAAATTATAAAAATTGAAAAATAAGATTTTGGAAGTATCGGAGGAGGATAGTTCCACTATTAGGCACTTTTTTGCGTTAATTTTAAGATCCAGGGACCTCATAAAATTCCCAAAATTGAATTGCACTGAGTTAGCATACCCTTCAAGTCAAGTTTAAATAAACTAAGTAAACCTCCCTTGGCTCTAACTGCCTTTCTAGTGGTTGCTGGGATACAAAAATGTCTATAACCATCCAGGGAGAAGCTGTTTATTGGGTCCCAAGTCTCTTGGAGGGCTATGATATCAAAAGTTTTTAATGAGTTGACCCAAGTTTCATTTCCTGCTTTAGCCTTGATGCCAGCAATGTTCCACGTCATGATCCTACAAGTAGGGTGCGGGGGCTGTACATCAGTCCCCGAGTTATGTACTAGTCAATCATTCTCCTCCATTGTTGTGAAGGGACTATATTGATTGACCAATGGCAGGGCTTGATCAAGTTGTCTGTCAGGCAACGGAGGTGCAAACTGCACCCCGGAGGAACTCTGTTGGTGCGGGGAAACATTCCTTTCCTGCGTGTACGGTTTCTTTGGCCGCCCAACAATATGCCATTGTTTTTCAGTTTGGGGAGGGTAGAAATATCCCAGAGGGAGTGGCCTGATGCCTGAATTTTTTAAATCCGAGCCGTCCCAGAAAAGGTAGTCCGCCAGGTTATTTTTATCAAAGTTTAGGACAATACAGTCCCCATCCAAGTTCTTATGGGACATGCCTACCCATCCTACTCTTCGTGCCATGATGATGTTTTTTGAAATATCTGTACCCCCACTAGAATACTCTCTGTACCATTTTTTAGATTTGTCCATCAGCTCTTGTGTGGTCTCCCTTGTTTCAGCCCCCAGTGGCGGAACCCCTGTTAGTACCACCACGAGAGGAGCTGCGCTAGGAGGGAGGTTTAACTTAGTAGAACATGAACCATAATCCTGGTTATGACTGAGTTTGGCAGTATAACCCGCCATTTGCGAGTTTGCTTTAACTACGGGGTTGGCCAGGTAAACAGGAGACTTAGATCTTAACTCTGGAGTATCTGTGGTGGGTTGCAAAACAGCACTAACATGTGAATTATTTGTAGTAGCTATAGGGCCCTTACTACGATTCTGCCCCACATTATTTAAGAGAGAGGGTTTCCCTGTCCCAAGCGCCCCACAATACTCCTGTATGAAGACATCAATAGCCTCACATCTGTTTAGTATCCCTGCAACACAAGTATTTAGGGTATCTAATATATCCTTTGCCGTTGCCACCAAGGCAGGTTCTAATATGGAAGTAAACATTTCCTCCATTTTCGAACTAAGTTTGTTAAGTATTGTGTCTTCAATGTGATTAGAATGGGGCAACACATTTTTTAGTCTTTCTCTGACATTTCTTGGTTGTTCGCCCCCTTTTCTCCTGTTGCTGCGGTAGTTTAGGATTAGATTTTTGTGGTGAGGGAGGTATTGGCAAAGTTTCCAGCCCTACATCAGGAATTATATCAATGTCTGAAGTCATGGGTCTGCTCAATCCAATACTGTGCAATGATTGCGATTGGTCAGTGTCTTGAGTCCCTCTGTCTGCAACAATATCCAAAGTGCTCGTGTCTGTCCTCGTGGCCAACATAGAAGGCAAATCCAACTCTTTCCCTGCATCAGCAATTTCTTTTGTGAATACGCCCACCGCAGAGGTCAGATAAAAGATAATGGATTCAGCTGTCTTTGGTACTTTGGCCTTTTCCCCCCTTGATCCTAGGTGCTCAGCTGTTTCCTCTTACCCATATTGTAGATGTCAGAGATGTGGCCCAGCCCGGCCTCCTCTGGCCCCTGATGGCCCCAGATGGCCCGCCCTTGTCCCGGGCTTCTCCCGGTCGCTCCCACAGGTGACTCGTGGGGGCGAGAGGCACTCCTGCAGATAAGGCGCCTCCTGGTGCGTGAACAGCGTCAGTCCTGCCGCGTGTCAGGACTGCAGAAGGCTCTGTGGTATTGGACTGCACAGGAACAGAGATGCCGATTCCCAAATCCACTCTGAACGATAACCCAGAGCCCACAGATAACATGAGCCTCTAAGCCATCATCCCGAGGGAAGGGGGATTGGATAAAATAACAAAAGAGAGAGAAGAGAAGAGACTGTCTGGCAGATTCTTGTCTCTTCAGATCCGGTCTGCAGATCTTGTCATGACTAATGCAAACAGGGAAGAGAGAAACATATCATTAGCTCCTAATTCTATCTCTCTAACCTATCTAAATTCCCTATGGGTTCTGACCTACCAAGTAAATCTCCAGAACTAGCCTCTCTTCGTACTATCAGCGTGCATGAGAGTTTCTATGCTGAATTGCACCTTCTCTCCGGGCGTAAAGAGTATGGCTTTAATGTCTTTTACTTCGTGCTTTTCCTTGGTACTTTTCGATGACTGAAAACTTAGGGCATTCACCTCATGAATTCTCTTGACTTGATAGTTCTATGTAGATATAGTAACTATCTTGACTAAATCGTTCTCTGCTTGAAACTAGTCTTTAACTTCGTAATTTCTCAGAAGACAATCCAATAGCAAGTACTTCAGAATTACGTAATTCACAGTCTTTTAAACATGCTCTAGATGACACTTATCTACGTAGTTCCGTTCTCTCTCTTCACTGAGAAAACGGAGCGCCGACTCCTCCTCAGTCGTCAGTGCAGGACAAACGCACTCGACGACACTTCACAGAAACTGGGAATTTCGTACTGCAAGTTTCTCCAGAATGATCTTCTCTTGGCTGGGAAAGGGACAGGGAAGCTCTAAAGGGAAAAACTATGAGAACGGGACTTGAAGATTTTCTTCACAAGAAACACCTTGATAGCTCCTACCTCAGGCAAGGTTTGCGGTGAAGTGCGCAGCTCTCTGGTTGACGGCGCTTCACCTCAGCTGCGGTGACGATGAGGCTGGAAGACTAGAACGCTAATTCCACGCGACTCTGGCGGCCATCTTGGAGTGCCGGAGTCGCATGCATGCTGACCAAGAACCTCTTCCTTGTC
Source organism: Lissotriton vulgaris (assembly GCF_964263255.1). NCBI lineage: Eukaryota > Metazoa > Chordata > Amphibia > Caudata > Salamandridae > Lissotriton > Lissotriton vulgaris. Next base: position 130,096,108 of record NC_141685.1, read on the forward strand.
GTGCATTTTCTTTCAAGGAATGTTCCGTAGTGATTGCGTTCACACGAGGGGTATGGGTTCTGACACCGCGCGAGCCCCGGGGCAGCTGGGTGTTGTGATTCCCCAGCTGCGTGTGGCACCGGGCGACTGACGGCAAGCGCAGGAGCCGTTCCCCTCACGGCAGGATTGGAAGGTGAGGAGCTGGTTTTCAACACCGTTTCCTTCATGGCTGGCTCGGTACTCCGGTTAGATGCCCCCCGAGCGCTTCGGCGCTCCTGCAGATAAGGCGCCTCCTGGCGCATGAACAGCATCAGTCCTGCCACGTGAGCCCCGGGGCAGCTGGGTGTTGTGGTTCCCCAGCTGCGTGTGGCACTGGGCAACTGACGGCAAGCGCAGGAGCCATTACCCTCACGGGGGGATTGGAAGGTGAGGAGCTGGTTTTCAACGCCGTTTCCTTCACGGCTGGCTTGGTACTCCGGTTAGATGCCCCCTGAGCGCTTCGGCGCTCCTGCAGATAAGGCGCCTCCTGGCGCATGAACAGCGTCAGTCCTGCCACGCGAGCCCCGGGGCAGCTGGGTGTTGTGGTTCCCCAGCTGCGTGTGGCACCGGGCGACTGATGGCAAGCGCAGGAGCCGTTCCCCTCACGGTGGGATTGGAAGGTGAGGAGCTGGTTTTCAACGCCATTTCCTTACGGCTGGCTTGGCATTCCGGTCAGATGCCCCCCGAGCGCTCCGGCAGATAAGGCGCCTCCTGGCACGTGAACAGCGTCAGTCCAGCCGTGCGAGCCCCGGGGCAGCTGGGTGTTGTGGTTCCCCAGCTGCGTGTGGCACTGGGCGACTGACAGCAAGCGCAGGAGCCGTTGCCCGCACGGCGGGATTGGAAGGTGAGGAGCTTGGTACTCCGGTTAGATGCCCCCCGAACGCTTCTGCGCTCCTGCAGATAAGGCGCCTCCTGGCGCGTGAACAGCATCAGTCCTGCCGCACGAGCTGGGAACTCCACTTTCTTATGTGTTTGGCCGCAAAGTTTACACAACGGTAAGCACTGAGGCCTAGATCTACAAATCCTTCATAGCAATGCATTAGAAATAAGTCGGCATAACGGGTGTCAGTAACGCAGTAGGCACTTCCATATAGACACCACTTGAACGCGGCACTATAACAAGTGAAATGTACCAGGTACACTGCACTCGCAAAACTGTAGTGTAACCTTTATTTGTGAAAAGAGAGAGGGCCATTATCAAGCCTTGGCAACAAAATTATCGCCACTTTATTGGCAGCAAAGTGCCGCTAAAGTGGCGATAATGGGTTTGATAATATGCTCTATGGAATTACAATAAAAACTCATGTTAGATGTGAAGGACGAGATTCCGGGGCCCATCCTGTAAAGTTGCATCTTCCATCTTTAAACTGTCTCAATACCAGCATACAGTTTAGTGCACCAGGACGTATGTTGCATTGCTAGAGAGTTCTACAGACATTCCGGTCACCTATATTAGGTCCTACGTTTTGCCCAGGGTTTGCCACCCTTTTTTCTTGTTAGCTCTACACCTGACTCTAAGTACCCATTTAATTCCGCATGGTACATGCTGTTTTTTACCATTGACATAGATAGTGTATGGCAGCTAAATACAAGGTCTTTTTCCGCTTATTGACCTTTGGTTTGCAGCCTTATCACACTCAATCTTAGATATGGCCATCCTATTGGGCATCCATAACTGCAGAATAAGGCTATTACTATATACTCGCAAGCCTCTTTAATCCTTACTGGCTTTATACACTGATCAATTGATTTGGTGAGTTGGTTTGAGCGCTTTTTCTCTATATTCTGTGTAGTTTTAGTTAGCTTATTGCTAGCCCTCGTGCCAACTTGGAGTGCTGCACAGTTTACAACACGGCAGGTTTGATATCATAATCCGCCTTACATTGAGCGATGTTTGAAATCACTTGAACAGGGTTAAAGAGTCACTGTGATTCTGGAGACCACGTTTTGCAACACGTTAGTACTTTACTACAATTCCCAAGCGCCTGTGCGGCTTACATCTGTCTCACGAGATTTTCATAACTATCGAGTGAAATGGGGCCTTTTTCACCCATATCGCTGTTTTCTTTGTTTCTTAGTTCTAATTTATCATCAGTACCATTTACCGGGGCACAGCGATTCTTCGTGTTAAAACAAATTGCTATTACTCACGCCCGGTTCTCATGGCGTCACTGTTCATGGTCATGTGACTCTGGTCCAACCAATACCGTATGACCATAATAAATATGGTGACCTTCCTCCCGTTCGGTACCTCCCCAGTCAGCTTGGATGCTGGCGCGAAGTACCGACGGAGAGGTAAGTGACCGCCTGATGGATTTCTTCGAAGATCTGTTCTATACTTTGGGCTCAAACTATCATTTATTTTCCTGATAGACACTTTGTTTAACCCCTTCAGTGCTGATGACAAAGCCAGCTCGTCATGGGTGTTACCTGCCCTGTGCTTATGACGAGCTGGCTTTGTCATGAATAATGGGGATCTTGATATTTTAGCACCCAGCGGGAAAACTCATAGCAGCCAAGGTGTTAATGTCAGCCTTTTCCGGGGTACGCGGCTGGCTGGGTCTTTCATGAGCTGAGCCCTAGCTTCTGTCCGCCTTAAGCGCGGAGGTTCCGGAGTTTTTCCAGAGCTCCTCCTCCGCATTCACTAGCTTTATGCCTTGGTTGTCAGCAGCATAAACCACTACCCATTTGAATTTGGCTAATGTGTCCACATGGCACTGCATTTTAGAGAACATTAAGGGTCTTTTTATTTCAGGATTTGGGACATTCACCTCCGGGTCTTTGTTTCTCTTATCCTATTTTTTCTGAGCGGTGCTTCTTCCTCCTGAGTCACTGCCAGGTGGGGTGAGGCGCATTTTTCCTGCACCAAAGATAAGCAGGCTCTGCAGTACATCTTTATGTAGTAATCACTCTAAGATGTTACTGTATTCAATATTTTCACACATAGTTCGTGCTAGTGGGGTTCGACCACATGGCGACCTAGATACTGTTGTCTTTCTTACATGTGTCTTTTTACGAGCGACTATATGGTGCATATTTTGACTTATCATACTATGTTCTTTTCCCTCTAGTGGTACAAATAAACCATGTGCAGGTTGAATACAGACACCTAGGATCACAGGTGATCACGTTCTTCTATATTTACTTATTTCACATTGTGTACTTTATTTTTCACTATTACACATTGTAGTAGCATTACAGACAAGGTCCAGAGGAAGGCAGGAACTATCTGTTCCATTTTTGCTGAAACAAGTCGTTATTTGTTTCAAACTGCCCTATGCTATTTTGTTTTAATAATGGAGGATCGGGCATTAACAAGAATAAAGTATTAGTTGCTCCATCATCCAATTTTATTACACTTTTTTCACTACACACTAGCACTGCAATCCCATCACCCACTAGAAGAACTTTACTAAATCACTATATAAGGACCGCACTACGGGCTACTTGGTTTATGAAGGATTTTCCAACTTATCCTCATATATCACCTAGAGTCCTTATGTTTGCAGGTCCCTGAGGAGTCCCAAATGATGAAGGGCGGTACCGAGTGGCGTCTGATGGGTATCTCATTTGTTGAGGGTAGCTTAGGATTGTCAGATTTTACTTTCCTTTAGTTTATTGTTTTGTAGTTGATAGGTCATTGTGGCATCATTAAGTCCCTTTGTTGTGCAAACAATGTAATAACACAGACAAGGCACGAGGAGAATCTGATGCAAACAATGCAATAACACAGACAAGGCACGAGGAGAATTTGATGCAAACAACGCAATAACACAGGCCAGGCACTAGGAGTATCCGATGCAAACAATGCAATAACACAGGCCAGGCACTAGGAGAATTTGACTCAAACAATGCAATAACACAGGCCAGGCTCTAGGAGAATCTGACTCAAACAATGCAATAACACAGGCAGGCAGTAATAGAATGTGACGCAAACAATACAATAACACAGGCAGGCACCAGAAGAATCTGATGCAAACAATGCAATAACACAGGCCAGGAACGAGGAGAATCTGATGCAAACAATGCAATACCACAGGCCAGGCAGTAACAGAATGTGACGCAAACAATGCAATAACACAGACAAGGCATGAGGAGAATCTGATGCAAACAATGCAATAACACAGGCCAGGCATGAGGAGGATCTGACGCAATCAATGTAATTTCAGGTGCAGAGGCTAGTTCTGTATTCTATAGGTACAGATTCACACCAAGTCATGGTATCTTTGCATAGTTTAAGCCAACAAGGTTTCTGATCCACTAGATTGTAAGTCTACGTACTCTAGGTCTTATGGACTCTATTGTGACAGGCATTAGGTGAGACATGGCTCTAGTTCACTGGGTGAAAAAGGAGGCCTCCGCTTAGGGCTCAAATGGGTTCTTCAGACACCAAGCACTGGACTTGCCGATCTGAGCTCTTCTGTGAAATGATGTCCGTCACACCCTCTTCCATCGTCACACGAGGTACAACAGGCTGGATTCTACAATAAGCCAAACCAGAGGACCTTTCTTGAATTTGCCTTTCAACCAGTCTCCAATCAGTCAAGAAAAGAGGATCTTTTTGTTTCACCTCTGCCAGGCTTCCTGCTCTGAAGTGTAGACAAGTGGGATGGAACAGGCTCCAGGAGGCCGGATGTGTATTCCACCTCTATGCCAGACATCCAGTGAACAACAAGGGGTTCCTCAGAGAAGCTATCAGGGGCTGCTTTCTGAAGCAGGCCACGTAAACAGAGACTGACCCTCATGTAGAAACTAATCCAATTCCCTCCCCTCTTAGACAGTCACAAGATAAACAAGGTTCTGGGTCACACAGATTGAAGCATGCAGCACTGGTGAGTTTGGAAACCTTTGGTGGAATTATAGTGAATCAGCCTAGTTTATGGAAGGGAATATGCAAAGTGAATCTCCAGAAACTATCAGTTGGTAATAGTCTAAGTAACAGAAAGACTGGATATCAGAATGAATCTAGATCTAACCGAGATTATTCATGTCCTTATTTCCCTTCCACTGTCAGTAAAAAGCAGCGCCAGCTGGAAATATTACTTCTGCAAATGCCTCCTCAAAGTGAAGTAAAGTAAAAAGTAGTGCAGAGTAGCCATGTTGACCTCTGCAATCCTTACAGTGACAGTAAAATGCAGTGCAATGTGCACAGATGTGGTTCCGTGAATTCTGGACCCGTGTCATAAACATCGTCGAATCATGACGATTTTGGTATCAATAGACCGAGAATGATAAGTATACTATACACGAGTGTTTTCGTCATGTTCGAGTGACGTGATCAACCAGAAACCAGAGATTCCGTTCTGAACTCTCGGGTTCCATTTTGTGTACGGCAGCCATTTTGTGGTTGCCCTCACATAGGCCGATGACTAAGGCCGAACGAGTCTTTGGGACACGTACACCTTTAACTGACTCCTGTGTGACCTGGGCAAGCTGACTCCACTGCCCGAAGCCAAACCTGTCCGGCCAGTTCCTTTCCCAGTGGCCGACTAAGATTAAGATCAAGGCACAGCCTGCCATAAACCCTTTACTGCACAAAACTATGTCTAATCTTACACACACCTGTCTCTGCTCCGTTCTTTATGACCTGCTTTACGATGAGGAGGTGCCAGTTTTTATTAGGGGTCCGACCATCTATCTGATGAAGAGTGTTGGGGTTCTGCCAAGTCATTGATGGTGGGCTGGACGATGAAACGTGGGTTTGTCATGCAATACGTGATGGTGGGCTGGACAATGGAATGTGGGCTTGTCATGCAATGTTTATTGTACACATGGGATTGGTTTACAGTAAAGAAGAAATGTTTGCCTGAAGCATAATATTTCGTATAAAAAGGGTTCACTGACTTTGTAAATTTGAGCAGTCTCCTACGAATATACAGCCACTGTACTTCGTGGACCTCTGTTACTGGTTGCAGCCAATAAATTTGAATTTTGATGTGACGTCACCAAGAAGTTGCCGCGTTTCTGTAACTCTGAGACAGATGAATCTAGGAGATTTCAGGTGTTTTCCCCTGGCACCACTGGGTCCATAAAAACCCAGTTCTCCACAGATTCCCTTGTTTAATTGAAACTCATGGGTGTCAGCAATAAGTGGTGCAGTTTATAAATGTTCCCACATTAAATGCCCCTCGTAGTGTGAGTAAAAGGCAGCACACAGATATTCTGTACTTTAAACACTTCTCGAAGTGTACGGAAACATCCATGTACTTTACAGATCGATAGGTACTCTTTATAATATAGTGAAAAGCAGTGCTTTGGACACAGATTTCCTCTTTTGTAAACACCCCTCATTGTGTTTTCCTCTGTAAATGTCCCTGGTAGTGTAATACAAAGCAGTGCACTGCACACAGCTTTCCTCCTGTTACTGCCCCTCATAGTACGGGTAAAAGCAGTGCAGTACTGACAGATTCTCTCTGTAAAGACGCCTCAAAGTGTCAGTGAACTGCAGTGCAGAGTGGACAGATCTACTCTTTTGTACCCACCCCTCATTCTCCTCCTGTTGTCCGAACACTGCTTCTAGTGCAGTGCCCAGACTTCCTCTTCTGTAAACGCGCCTCGTGATGTAGTAAAGAACTAAGCAACGTGCACAGGTCATCGATTCTGAAAATACCACACTTAGGGGCATATCAAAGAGCTGCGTCGGCCTTGAGCCGCACAATGAAGCGCAAGAGCGACGCAGCTCTTAAGTTAGATTTATCAAGACACACAACCTTGCCCTGCATTTCCATATGTGGCCTGATGAATCTAGAGTAACGCACCGCAGCACAAATCGCTGCTTTGCTTTACTCTGCCCCAGTGACGGGTCCCATGGGCGGAGCGTGGGCGGAGCGTGGGCGTTCCCACGCATCGCCCCAAAGATCTTGCCGCATTCCCACATTCACCAACATTGGTAGACCTGGGAGTGCGTCATAATGATACGCATCCCCATGAACGGTATAACGAGGATAAATATCTGTATTTCTCCTTGTTCCTTGCTTTCGTTGTGTGCCCCTTTCTGCACAAAAACAGTCCTGTTTACAAGGCACGCACGCTTGCACCATGGAGCAGGGGCGCCTGCTTTGGAGCTAGGTAGAACATTGTGCGCCAGCGCAGGGAAAAACAGGAATGTGCTGCATGCATTTTTGAATAAATATGCCCCTACGTGTAGTAAAAGGAAGTGCAGAATGGACAGTTTTTTCCCAGTGAAGAGTGAAGAGTAAAGAGCGGTGCAGCGTTCCCAGGTTTTCTCTTTTTTAAACGCCCCTCGAGCTGCTGTAAAACTGATTCCGTTTGCAGACCACAGATGGGCTCTAAGCATCCTTCACAGAATAGTCAAAGGCAGAGGAGTCTGCACAGATTTCCTCTTTTATTTTAAACCCCCTCACAGTGTAATAAAAAGCAGTGCAGTGTGCACATCAGCTCTCCTGTCAACAGCCCCCATAGAGCAGGGAAAAGCAATGCAATGTACAGATTTTATCGGTTCACAGAGATTAGTAATATAGCAGAGCACACATTTTTCACAAGGTAGCAAAAAGCAGTGCAGTTTTCACAGACATCCTCTTCTGTCAATCTAAGACACAAAGTGTAGTAAAAAAATGACCAATGTGTGCAGATTCCTCATCATGAGGTACGAGGCTTGGCAGGGTTCACAGATTACTCAATATGCAGCACGATGCAGGGTAGCGTGAACAGATTCTTCATTATGCAGTAAGATGCAGCGCAGTGTGCAGATTCTTTACAGTCTTAAACACAAATGATGCCCACAAAGACCACCAGGGCCAGAAGAAAAAGCCCTCCCCCCCTCTCTTCCAGAGGTCCCAAGATAGATGAGCCCAGCTGAGCTCCAGGGGCCCCCGGATAGAGTAGCCGAGCTCAGCCCCAAGGCCCCCCAGATAGAAGAGCCCAGCTCAGCCGCAGGGCCCCCCAATAGAAGAGCCCAACTCTGCCCCCAGGGGCCCCGGATAGAGGAGCCAAGCTCAGCCCCAGGGGCCCGGGATGGAAGAGCCCAGCTCAGTCACAGGGGCCCCAGATAGAAGAGCCCAGCTCAGCCCCAGGGGCCCCCAGATGGAACAGCCCAGCTCAGCCCCAGGGCCCCCTGATAGAAGAGCCCAGCTTAGCCCCAGGGGCCCCCGGATAGAAGAGTCCAGCTCAGCCCCAGGGCCCCCGGATAGAAGAGCCCAGCTTAGCCCCAGGGGCCCCTGGATAGAAGAGCCCAGCTCAGCCCCCTCAGGGCCCCCGGATAGAAGAGCTCAGCTCAGCCCCAGGGGGCCCTGGATAGAAGAGCCCAGCTCAGCCTCAGGGGCCCTGGATAAAAGAGCCCAGCTCAGCCCCCACAGACCCCCGGATAGAAGAGCCCAGCTCAGCCCCATAGCCCCCGAATGGAAGAGCCAAGCTCAGCCCCGGGGCCCCCCGGAAAGAAGAGCCCAGCTCAGCTCCAGGGACCCCGAATAGAAGAGCCCAGCTCAGTCCAGCTTCTGGCAGTGATTTCTCATAGTTCTGTAAGATGCAGTGCACACAGATCCCCTCTTTAAAACAAATGATGCCCACAAACACCCGCAGACAGAAGGAAAGCCCCTCAGGGGCCCCCGGATAGAAGAGCCGAGCTCAGCCCCAGGGGCCCCGGATAGAAGAGCCCAGCTCAGCCCCCAGGGGCCCGGATAGAAGAGCCCAGCTCAGCCCCAGAAGCACACGGATAGAAGAGCCCAGCTCAGCCCCAGGGCCCCCCGGATAGAAGAGCCCAGCTCAGCCCTCAGGGGCCCCCGGATAGAAGAGCCCAGCTCAGCCCCAGGGGCCCCGGATAGAAGAGCCCAGCTCAGCCCCCAGGGGCCCGGATAGAAGAGCCCTGCTCAGCCCCCCAGGGGCCCCCGGATGTAAGAGCCCAGCTCAGCCCCAGGGGCCCCCAGATAGAAGGGCCCAGCTCAGGTTGGCTCCTGCAGAGATTCCCTCCAGGATTATTCAGTCTATTTCTACAAACACAGCAGAAGGTGCTGACAATCTCCTACCTGAGCAGAGACCTGTGCAGACGTGTCCATGGCTCTCTCCTTCCCCTACGGCTTGGGGGGGCAGATCTGGGGTCTGAGGGGGGGGCAGATCTGGGGTTTGAGGGGATCTGAAGATGGAGGTAGCTGCTCACCAGACAGGGCTCCTTCCTCCTCTGCAGCACACGAGGAGAGACGGTAAATGATGTCACCACCGCTGCTGGTGCTGTCTCTGCCGCTGCTGATCCGGAAGAGGAAACCCTTCTCCCTTTCAGCTAATCTGAAGCTCAGTGTTTCATCAGCAGGCGAGGAGCCCCCTCTGGTGGCCAAAGATGGAACGCTGCCTCCAGTCTCCAGGACTGAATTTGAAATGACAGCCTGAATTTCATTAAATAGATGAAAATGTGTATGCAACTCACTGCTAGAATAAATCTAGACAGCGTTTTTCTAATTTCCCTGTTTCTGAGGGTAAATCTTTATATTTGTTAGGGCTGTGTATACTCAAACAGCATTTCAACGGTTTGCCCCAAATTAAGTTTTGCATTTGTCTGCATTGTTTACCACCTCACTCCCTTCAAAGTTTCACTTATAAAATAAAGAAAGATTAAGAAGATTGTAGTCACAATAACTTCATAATACAGAACAACAGGTTTGACTCTCACAGATTTCTCCCTCAGTGGATGGTCCCATGGCAATGAGTGAACGGTGCCAGGCCTGAGGATGAGAGGGTATTCCAGCACTAACTAATGCCAGACTCCTTCATACAGGCTCTTATTAGAGTTACCTCCTCTTGGTCATGTTTTAAGAGTTTGCAAAGGCTCGGATATTATTCTTCAATAAGACTTTGCTTAAAATTGTTTGTATTATTTATTAACATGGCTTTGCTGTCTTTGTTTACTTTAACTATGAGTCATGATTCATTAAGGCAGTTTTAGAACACATTGAACAAGTGATTTTTACTTATATTTGATATTTTAACTTTACACTTATTGAAGAAAACAATATCAGCGTTAGGTTATTTTCCTACTTTTTGTACTGGCCGGAGCATTAAAATACTGGCCATACCACGCCTATAAAAGACCAGCCAGGTGGTAACCCTCTCTCCTGGCATAAGTCACTCCTCGACCACGCACCATCAATGTGCGGGTGCAGGAGGGCTTCGTAGCACTGTCAGGCAAGTTGCATTTGTTGCCTCCACAATGACATCAGATCCGACAGGCACACATCAGAGCATTCAAAGTCTCACTCATCATGAGTGACACTCACACATTTAGAGGTTGTGCTGAAGTCTCACATACACCTTGCTTAATCTTATCACTGGGAGACGGGCCTAGTACTCCATATGTTACTTTGCTCGTACTTCCACTGTGTGCGGAGTAGCCATTTAGAACTAAAGAGGGAGACACTATTCACTTCATAGAGTTCAGCAAACCCACTGTCCTACATTTTGATATCACTACATTTTCAATATTTCACCTTGACGGCCGCACAGATTATACATTTTGTGTAATGTTAATTTAGATGTCTTTATTAATGATTTGGATTTTACCTGTGAACTCATCATTCCTATAATTTCACTAATATCTCTTCCTCTGACATTATCATAGTGAAATGTTATGTGACATCACTTCATGTGAGGTCATCAGTAGGATAATTTATTTCGGCTCCTAAGAATCTAAAAGATTCGAGCTCTGTGAAGCACATACATGAGCGCTCCTTTGGAGTAAGGGCAGGCACACAACGCCCATAGGGCTCAAAGGGCTTCAGCCTCCCCCTCTCCCCCCCCCCCCGTCGTGGGTGTCAGCCCAGGCTGAGACAGCTTCCCGTGCACACACACAGACAGTTTTTAAGCTGCTGTAGCCTGGCTGGTCTAGCGTCCGTCTTATTGCCGCCGCACATGAGTACTTCACAGGTCTTTAAAAGGCCATTTACTTGTTAGCGAGGCTTTGTTGCTTTTTCACCCCTTCTTAGAGCTCCTGCAACTCCACTCTGCCTATTGCTGGAAGAATTAGTCCACCCCCCCCCCTGAAAATATTTGTAGCCCCCCCTTCCCCCTCGAAATTTGGCTCTAGTTGCGCCTCTGAGTAAGGGGGAGGAGCATGGTCTTTGCTGACAGATGAAAACATCTGGAAGCAGTACAGGCGCTCCCCTGACACGTTCCTGCCAAGGTATGCTACCAGCATTCAGACCAGAAGGGTGCTGATCTCTGCAAAAGGATATGAAATGTTTGTTTCAGTTTCATTACACTTCATGTCAGTGTTGTTGAACTTTACAATGGTCACAAAGTGGTTCCTAACTTGCGTTCCTCCGAGTACCTTCAGTCTCTTAACTTTCACGCTGTGCTGTTTTTCCAACTAAATTGCCCACGAAAACGCATACAGTCTTTTCTGAGAGAGAAGTAACATTTATGTTTCCTGGAGAAAGTGGTTAAAGGCGCTGTCTATGTTTCTGCTGATTCTTGGATGTGACTGAAGTAAGTCAAATTCTGTGCCGAGGTGGGTTCACTAAGAGAAGCCCTTCAAAATGTACATTGACGCTGCATGAATCTGGCTTTGTTTATGGCATGCCCACTAAGTGGTCATTCCATGCACAGAGATCAGGGGTTCCCAAAAGTGTACGGGGCTCAATGTAAATCTCAAAGTGCTCTGTTAGTGGGAGTGCGGGTGAGCAGCCTTAGGCCTCACACAGAGAGTGGAAGACATTTATTGCACAACATTGACCAATAATGGACACACGGCTCGATAAGGAGATCCACACCACTTTTGGAAAAATATACTTTGTTTGTATTTTATTTTAAGACCAAGATCTTCACAAAAAGGTAAGTACGTTTTCAAATAAAAATACTTTTCGCTTTTAAAAGTTGGCATTTACAATATGTTTGAAGCAGTTCAATGTTCCCTATGGTGAAAACAATAATGCAGTTTAACAGGTAAGTTCCACACTTACAGATCCAGTATTCGGGCCCAAAGGTCAGCAAGGAGCACGGGTTAGGTGATTACCAAAACTGCACCACTTGCAGCGCAGGGGCGGCTGAGTGCAGAGGTCAGAGTCAGAGTTCGGCCTAATGCTTTTCAATCAATCAATCAATCAGAACAATTTGTAAAGCGCGCTACTCACCAGGAAGGGTCCCAAGGCGCTGGTGGAGTGTGTGGGGGGGGTCCGTTACTGCTCGAAAAGCCAGGTCTTGAGTTGCTTCCTGAAGGAGAGATGGTCCTGGGTCAGCCGTAGGTGGATGGGGAGGGAGTTCCATGTCTTGGCCGCCAGTTAGGAGAAGGCTCTTCCTCCGGCGGTGGCTCTGCGGATGCGTGGTACGGTGGTGAGGGCGAGGCTGGTCGATCGCAGCTGGCAGGTGGGCGTGTAGAAAGTGAGGCGGTTGTTGAAGTATTTGAGGCCCAGGTCGTGGAGAGCTTTGTTTGCGTGGGTGAGGAGTCTGAACGTGATCCTCCTGCTGACGGGGAGCCAGTGCAGGTCTCTCAGATGGGCGGAGATGTGGTTGTGGCGGGGGATGTCCGGGACGAGTCGTGCGGAGGCGTTCTGTATGCGTTGAAGTCTTTTCTGTAGTTTGGCTGTGGTTCCCGCAGTCCATTCAGCTGGTGACGAGTGCCTGGGTGACCGTCTTCCTGGTTTCGGTGGGGATCCATCGGAAGATCTTACGGAGCATGCACAGGGTGTTGAAGCAGGATGACGATACGGCGTTGACTTGTCTGGTCCAGAATGAAACCCAGGTTTCGTGTGTGGTCCGTTGGCTTGGGAGTGGTGCCCAGGGCAGGGGGCCACCAGGAGTCGTCCCACGTGGAGGGGGATGATCCCAGGATGAGGACTTCCGTCTTGTCTGAGTTCAGCTTCAGGCAGCTGTTCTTCATCCATTCGGCGACGTCCTTCATTCCCTCGTGTAGGCTGGCTCTGGCGTTGGCCTGGTCGTTGGTGAGGGAGAGGATCAGCTGGGTGTCATTGGCGTTTGAGATGATGTTACGGTTCTGTTGGCGTGCGATGGCTGCGAGGGGGCTCATGTAGATGTTGAAGATGGTGGGGCTGAGCGAGGATCCTTGAGGTACGCCGCAGATGACTTCAGATCGGAATGGGGGAGGCGGACTCTCTGGGTTCTTCCAGCGAGGAATGAGGTGTTCCACTCCAGTGCTTTCCCTTGGATTCCAATGTTGCTGAGGCGCTGTATTAGGGTGCGGTGGAAGACTGTGCTGCAGAGAGGTTCAGGAGGATGAGAGCAGCTGTTTCCCCATTGTCGAGCAGGGATCTGATGTCGTTAGTGGCTGCGAGGGGGGTCTTGGTGCTGTGGTTGGCTTGGAAACCGGACTGTGAGGGGTCCAGGGATCCGTTCGTCTCGAGGAAGGCGGTGAGCTGTATGTTGATGGTCTTCTCGATGACTTTGGCAGGAAAAGGGAGGAGCGAGATGGGGCAGAAGTTCTTGAGGTCGGTGGGGACCGCTGTCGGTTTCTTCAGGAAAGCGCTGAGCTCGGCATGCTTCCAGCTCTCCGGAAAGGTGGCAGTGTTGAAGGAGATGTTGATGATGTTCCAGAGTTGCGGTGCGATGATGGAGCCAGCCTTGTTGAAGACGTGGTGGGGGCAGGGGTCGGTAGGGGATCCGGAGTGGATGGTGTTCATCGTGCGGGTGGTGTCTTCGGCGCTGACCGGGGTCCAGTTGCAGAGAGTGGTGGTGGGGGCGTTGTTTCGGTGGTTGGGTGCGTGGTTGGTGCGTCGAAGCTGTTGTGTAGGTCGGCGATCTTGTGGTGGAAGAAGGAGGCGAGTGAGTCGCAGAGGTCTTGCGAGGGTGTGATGTTGTTGTTTCCCGCGCTGGGGTTGGAGAGCTCTTTGAAGATGCTGAAGAGTACCTTGCTGTTGTGGGTGTTGTTGTCCACGTGTTCTTTGAATGATGTCCTTTTGGTGGTGCGGATCAGCTGGTGGTGTGTGCAGGTGGCGTTCTTGAGGGCGGTCATGTTTTCTGTGGTCTGGTCATGGCGCCAGGCTTATTCGAGGGTGCGGCAGTTTTTCTTGGATGTTTTGAGTTTGTTGATGAACCACAAGGCGTTTTTACTGCCGTGTCTGCTGGGAGGGTTCTTCAGTGGTGCGAGGTCGTCGGCGCAGTTGATGAGCCACTGTGTGAAGATGTGGGCTGCTTCATTGGGGTCCGTCGTGTTGGTAGGAGGGTTCTGGCTGAGGGAGGTGGTGAGCTGGTCGGCGGTGATCTTGCTCCAGCTCCTGCGGGGAACCTGTTGCGGGTGGTGGTGGGTCGTGGTTCTCTTGGTGCTGAAGTGGACGCAGCTGTGATTGGTCCAGTGAAGTCCGGTGGAGTGGCTGAAGGCGATGTGCTTGCTGGAGGAGAAGACGGGGTCAAGCGTGTGGCCGGCTTAATGGGTGGGGGTGTTCACCAGTTGCTTGAGTCCGAGGTTGGCGAGGTTGTCCAGCAGGGTAGTGGTGTTGTTGTCGTTGTTGTTCTCCAGGTGGAAGTGGAGGTCCCCTAGGAGGATGTAGTCAGAGGAGGCGAGGGCGTGTGGGCTGATGAAGTCTGAGATGGCTTCGCTGAATTGTGTGCATGGTCCCAGGGGTCTGTAGATGAGAGTGCCTCTGAGGGTGGTCTTGGGGTCGGTGTGTATCTGGAAGTGGAGGTGCTCGGCGGCGGTGAGGGTGTCGTCGGAGTTGGTCGTGATGCGGATGGTGCTCCTGTGGACTATGGCGATGCCTCCTCTGGTCTAGTTGACGCGGTCCTTCCGGGTGATCTTGTATCTGTCCGGGATGGTTATGGCGATGTCGGGTGCTGAGGTGGCGTTCATCCATGTTTCCGTGAGGAAGGCGACGTCTGGAGATGTTGAGTCGAGCAGGTTCCAGAGTTCGATGGCGATTAAATGGTAACTTGATGGTTCAGCAATAAGTAACAGTGTTATATAAGCCAAACAAGGCAAGTTATAATGAGAAAGTAGTTATTTTGGGTGCAGCCTGGCAACATGAGATTTGATTTTAGCGATAATAAAGCATTTTTGAAAATGTGTTAATTTGTTTTGTACTACTCTTAGTCACCGCCTCTTCAGAGGTCATAGAGGCTGGTGATGCCGGTGTAGGATGGGAGAGGTGAGCAGGAGCCTGCTGCCGGTACTGAAGCATTCATGGCACAGGGCTGTACGACGCAGACCGAGACAAAGGCAGCGCAAAGCCGGCATTCCATCATTTTCAGCTTCCCCTCTACCCCCTTTTTTGCATGTGTGCAGAACACCAAAATCCAACGGCCCTTGCACTTCAGGTACAGTAACACACACGCAATGTACCGTGCAAACACTGGTAATCTGTACACGTGCTTTCTTGAACACAGTTGCCTATTTAGTGCCACACACAACCACGCAGTCATTCATACCCAGGCCTCTCTCATACAAATCATCACGTGTGTCCTTTTACACTCCCATCACCATAGCAGCTAAAATTGTGGCCACAAAACAACACAAGAGAAACAGCGGAGGTGGTTTCACATGATAGAGCGACATGCCTAGGGAGTAGGGGGAAAGGGGATGGGGGAGGGAGAGGGGTTTGTTCACTTTTTAGTTGTTTAGATAGATATGTGTGTAGATGAGAACAGACAACCGAGAAGCTGATCTCCGATATAAAGACATTGAATGTAAAGTTGCGGGAGTTGTTCGGAATTTGGAGGGTGGTTGCCATTGCGGTGACAGCTATAAGGGGTGAGAAGCGGGGAGCAGGACTGAATAGATGCAACCAAGCTTGTTGACACCCGCTGCTTAAGTTAAGATGAGGCACTCTTGTTGAAATGTACTGCTACTAATTGACAAGATGAAAATGAATAAAATCTGTTTACAAAAAAAAAAAAGAAACAGCGGAGGTGGTTGTGATCGCAATTGCTTCCTGAATAACAACTGGCTTCTCATCACCACTGTAGTGGAAGTGGTGCTTCGTATTTGCTCCTCCATTCCTCATTTCTCCACACAAATCCCATCAACACCCATGGTGACTAACCATCCCTACTTTTCACGGATTCTCCATAAGAATGACTTTATACAAAGCCACGTCCATAATTTTTATTATTTTGTGGGACAGCCAATGAAGCGGTGTGTTTCACCCTCTAATGGTCGCCCCAGACTTTTTGTGGAGAGCTACTATGATTGTTTCGAAAGCCATCAGCCACTCCTAGTGCTTGCTGATCCACTGCAGGAATTATATGGACCAATGATAACAACTTTGGTTACCCAGCCTTGGGTTGCTTTAGCTCCCGCAAATCACGCTTTCAGTGTTATTCTAAATTGTTTACAGTGTCCTGAACTTTTGAAACTGCAGCTCCGTTTGAAACCGGTCACCAAGTCAGCCATGGGCTTCATTACCCCCTTCAATCAACTTCTCCAAGGTAAGTGGAATAATTATGCTTTTCATGTTTTGAAGTTTTACATTTGCATTTAGTTTCAGTATAGTTAAATTAAATGTATCTATGGTCACAGTGTTTTAACTCTTTCTCTCTGTCTCCACATGCGTACTCGTTCCTTGGTAAATAATGGTAATGTAGTTTCTTATATAGCGCACGTATCACCACAAAGGGTATTTCGGCGCTTGCTTTGGGAACCCTTCCTAGTTTTTCCCTGTGGGATACCCCAGCTGGGCACCCCCAAGGTGAAAGCCAGGCATCCCGCCGCTGGGGCCGTAGTGGAGATTGAGCAAGCTATTGCCCAGAAATGCAGAGCGTGAACCCCTGATTCAAGTAGGCACCGAAGCGAGAATTATCAGGTCCGTGGACATTTGGGCTCCAAACCCTGCCGCGTCGGGAATTGAACCCTGGTCCCGGGTTGACCTCTGCTTCTGGGTCTGCTTCCTCTAACCGGTGAGCCACACTCCTTCCATCTTTCTCTTTCCCTATATCTCTCTGCTGGTTCCCATTCCCAGTGCACTAGGTCTCGCATTTACGAGAGTTTGTGTTATTGGCATTGCACATGATAATCCCTTTTATTTACGTTTTGCTTATTAAAACATAAATAAAAGGCAACGTCATTTACAATGCTTATAGCTGAAACTCTCACAGATAGGAAACCTATTGCATTGCAAATACTCATTTAATTAATTTAGTATGTCCCTGAGTCTGGTAAAGGCTGCCAAAACATATTGTTCAGGTTGAAACCAAGCAATCAGGATTGACTACTTCCTCCTAATTTGGTTAATCAGAGCACATCTGCTCACCAACTGCCAAAATATACAATTATTTTTGACACTTCATTTCTCAAAAACTACTAATCAGATTTACGCCAAATAACAAAAAGCTAAATCTGTGGGCCAAGATCTAGCTTCATGCCAAAGTTAGTGCAATGCTGTTCAGCAGTTTTTGCTACAGCACTGTTTAAAGAAGTCTATGGAAAATACTAGGGGGGAACCCTGTTTTTCTCGGCCCGCATGATGAATCACCTCAAAACTTTCAAGGAAGGAGCTGAAATGAGAGGCCTACTTGTGGGCCTGATCCTGTGGGATAATTAGCTTCAGAATTAGGAGAGAGGGGTGCACGTGGCCCCACTTCCCCAGACCAGTTATGGCCCTGGAGACCATTATTTCTCAGCCATCCAAACTTAAGGGGAGGGGGCGCGTGGCCCCTCTCCCAGGCTGATTTCATCCCCGGGGACCACAATACCACCGCCGGGCCTAGCTATCCAAATCAGGAGTGAGGGGCCAGATGCCCCCATCCTGGGCCAATTTCAGACCTGGGAACCCCATTACTTGGGGCCCAGCCGTAATTGTAATGAGGGGAGCCATGCAGCTCACCTCCCTGGGCCGATTTCGGATCTAAAGGGGGGCATCCCCAGGCACAAAGCAAAAATCATGAGGGAGGGGGACACGCAGCCCCATCCCTAAGGTCAATTTCTGCCCCAGGACCCCATCCTGGGGGCAGGCTGTAAAGGCAAATGGGAATAGGGCAACATGCAACCCTCCCAGAAATATAAATAAGCCTGGGGACCCCATGCTCATTGCCGGCTTGGCTATGCACTGGGGAGCCCACACCCAGAGCATAGCAGTTTCCCTGCCTGCACTGGTCCGGACTCGGAAACCTGTGTTTGCTCTCACTTCTTGGGAGCAATTTTTAAGCTCCTGCAAAGCGAGAACAAACACTACGTCTGCGCCCAGCAGGCAGGAGCATTAAAAAATACACCTGGCTGCTGAGAGCAGACTTTACAATTGCTTCCCTGCCCGCTGTTAAGTGAGCAGAGAAACAGATGAAAAAATTGCTCTCGCATGCAGGGAGCAGCATTTTTAGCTTCTCCCTGTGAGCGGGAGCAATGCTTTTTCATGCCGGAGGCGAGGTGCATCTGGGGCAGTGCCCTAAGGTAACTACAACTCGCACACTGGCTGTGCACTGCTAATTACCCCAAATATTACATCACTCATGAGAACTTCCATGCCATCATTGATGATATAATTTGTAAGCATGGGCGGAAAATCCGTTCCGCTCGCGGATTTTGCAGATTTTCGGTAAATTCGCAATCCGCGAGATTCGCGAATTTCCCGCAAAATCCGCGAGCGGAACGGATTGGGTCAAGAGTTCAAGCTGACTTTTGTAACTCTTTTAGAATGGCGCCGGCAAGCTGCCAGAGCCCTTCTAAAATAGTTACAAAAGTCAGCTTCAACAGGAAGCTCTAATAGATAAAGTAAAGCAGGTACTGCTCAAATTCAGTTACACAATCGTTAATCACCCCAAACTTGGGGTGATTAATGATTGTGTAACTTAATTTGACCTTCAACCTGAGCACCTGCTTTACTCTATCTATTAGTGCTTCCTGTTGAAGCTATTTCTAGCTATTTTAGAATGGCGCTGGCAGCTTGCCGGCGCCATTCTAAGTGGGTATGAGGGCAGAATGGCACAAAAGTGGGGCAGAGGGCAGAAGGGCACAGAAACGAGTGGTACAGAGGGCAGATGGGCATAAAAAATGAGAGGGTGGCAGTGATTAACCAAGAAAAAAAAAAACCCTGCGAAAACGCAAAGCGCCTCGCGAACACCAGCAAACACGCAAAAATAAAAAAATTCGCGCGAGTTCGCAAATTTTGCGGATAGCGAATTTGCAAATCCGTGAATTTGCTGATCGCGAATTCGCAAAATTCGCTCATGCTTAATAATTTGCAGTAAAACTATTGATAAGAAAACTGCATGGTGGGCGCGCAAGTTATAAGTACCCGAGGACATGTGTTATAGTTTCTTGAGATAACTCTAACCATTACTGCTGAATTTCTATAGTTTTGTGTTTAAATTGTTAACCAAACTATACCGTCCCTGTAACCTTTGTTTTTTTAGCTAATTTCTCAGGTTTTTAAATTCTATTTCCTAACTAGAACGTCCCTGTAAACTTTCTTTTTTTTGTGGATAAATATATAAATATATATATAATATTTATAGTTAAGCTCCCATAGAACTATGGAATTACTAGCCCTTAGACAACCTCATAAAATTCTCTTTTACAGGTAACTTGGCAGAGGTGTAAGACGATGTTACTCAGTAATCACAGTGAAGTAGCTCCAGAGATAGCCTTTGTTGGGACTTTATCATTGAAAGAACAAAAGGAGCTCAGAAAAAGAGCCTCTCATACTATGAGAAAAAGTATAAAACGATGAGTTTGTCCGAGATCTAGGAGGAGCAACATTCTGGATTATGACCTTTGAAGGAGTGTTTCAACAAAAAACAAAAACCCAAATATCCATTACTTTAAACTGCTGACCCTTCACCCTTACTTGATGCTCATAGGTTTATGAGGAGCTCTTTGTACTGAGCTCCTCCATTTCACAATAATTCCGATCAATAATTGTGCCGTCCTGCATTGATTCTGTCCTAAACCAGTTAGAATTTGGTTGAATCAGTCTCTTTAAATAAGAAACTCAAAACATATATTTATACAATGAATCTAACTGGGGCTCATTTACACAGCCAGCTGTGACCAAGATCAAGCTCGATGATAAACACCTCTGCTATATACAATTCATCTAACCGCGACTCATTTACACAGCCAGTGGTGAGCCAAGATCAAGCTCAATTCTAAACACCTCTGTTGTATACAATCCATCTAACCGTGAATCAGTTACATAATCAGCACTGGGTGAGTTAAGATCCAGCTCGATGATAAACACCTCTGTTATATACAATTCATCTAAGCATGACTCGTTTTCAGAACTAGTGGTGAGTCAATATCTAGCTCGATGATAAACACCTCTGTTATATACATTTCAACTCACCGTGACTTATATACATACCCAGCGGTGAGCCAAGATCCAGCTCGAAGATAAACACCTTTGTTATATACAATTCGTCTAAGCATGACTTATATACATACCCAGCGGTGAGCCAATATCCAGCTCGATGATAAACACCTCTGTTATATACATTTCAACTCACCGTGACTTATATACATACCCAGCGGTGAGCCAAGATCCAGCTCGAAGATAAACACCTTTGTTATATACAATTCGTCTAAGCAAGACTTATATACATACCCTGCGGTGAGCCAAGACCCAGCTTGATGATAAACACCTCTGTTATATACATTTCAACTCACCGTGACTTATATACATACCCAGCGGTGACCAAGATCCAGCTCGAAGATAAACACCTCTGTTATATACAATTCATCTGACCGTGAGTCATTTACACAGCCAGTGGTGAGCCAAGATCCAGCTCAATGAGCGAAGGAAGCAGTCTGAGTAGGAATCTTCAGTTAATTTGTTTTTAGCATTATATGTTTCAGATGTGACATTTGTTTTAACCTAGAACTGCCTTTCATCTAAACTGCCTCTTACCTGATTACGTTTCGTGCATTGTTTGGACTGCTCTCCGGTCCACTGCAATCGGATTTCTGATTGATTGAGTGGAGAGAGCACGCCCATAGTCTTTCATACCTGCGGGGCACCACTCTAACGGTTAGCGCTCTAGTAGACAGACCTCCCAGGTATAAAATCAATGCATTTCCTGCTGCGCGCAGCGGGCTCCCAGCGGGCGCGCCACCGGCGCACCGAAGGTGCTCCTAAGGCAAGCCCGTCTTCCCCGTCTGTTCCTGGATGCTGCCGGCTGCCAGGGGACGCTGCCCATTTTTCCACAGGGACCTTAGGCTCCCAGGCTGGTGTACCCTAAGGAGAGGTTGGTGGACTATGGGCTTGCCTAAGCTTGTGCAGGGGGGAGAATTAACCAGCAAGTAGTAAATGCTGTCACCTTAGAGAAGTGTCCCGATTGAGGATGGACATTAAGCATGGGCCAAAAATCTGATCCGCTCACGAAATTTGCGGATTTTCAGCAATTTCGCGATCCGCGAACCTCGCAAAATTGCCCCAAAATTCGCATATTTGCAAATTTGCTCGCTGGTGGATTTTTTTTTTTTTATGGCCAGCTCACTCAAGGGACCAAAGTTATAGGCACACACGGTCACTGGAGGCAAATCTTCTGGCCTTTTATGCAGCTGCAGTGTAGGAAAGGCACTATACATTTACCCAACGAGGTAGCACTTATTGATTAGCCAGTAGAAAGTACTCCAGTTCAGTCGAGGTATTGCACAAAATGGAGGCATCTTCGTGGATAACTATGCAGGGCAGGATTCATTCTGGCACGAGGCTCCTGTCACAAAAATTAAACCTCAACAGGAAGCACTTACAGATATAAATAAAGCAGGTGCCGAGTTGAAGCTCAAATTCAGTAACGTTTTAATCAGCCCAAAACATTAGTGAGCACGGTCGAGACTGGCCAAGTGTGCTTTAACCCCATATCTTCAGTCGAAAATGAGCTGTAATACTCGAGGGAGGTTTTTGCATTCATGGGTTTCTCGAGCGCAATCCCCGTGTAGTTCCTGTGACCAGGAGGCTGCTTTCTCCTCACCTGCTGCCCTGCTCGCTCTCTGACCCTTTATACACAAGAGGCATGTTGACACACACTAGCGGTATTAAATCAAGTCAAGTCAAAAAGGCTTTAATTCGATAAAAGCATATCATAAAAGCTTCACATTAAAAACTCAACTTTAAAATAAAAACATGAGATAATCTAGTTACGCCAATTTTTGAATTCATTATTTACAAAAAGACATTTCAGGCAAATAATTAAACATTCCATTTAAAACTTTTGGTTCTAATTTGCCATGCCCATGCTAAACATTTGGACAGGCCACAAGCATACAGTGGCTGTGGGTCTGATATTAAAATGCGCAACGCCTCCCTCATTATGGGACCTGGTGCCTAACAGCCGACACAGTGGCTTCAGCCATCTATCTCTTGGGTGCGCGTACTCCAGACACATAAAATGCGCTATCGTTTCTGGCCTGGTTAGGCAGATTGGGCAAAATTCTGCTGTCTGGGCCGGGGGTTTCGAGCGAGCTGTAAAGGCTCGCACAGGAAGTGCCCCGTCCCTGAATCTAAAGTACAGGGCCCTGTCGAATGGTTTGGAGATGATATCCAAATAAAGTTCGCGGATCGGTAGATCCTCAAACTTCAGGAAATCATCCGCAAGTCTGCCCAGATCGTGGTTATTGCGAGTTTGAAACGCAACCCAATTCCAATACAGACTCTTTAGAGTTGCTTTCGGGGGAGAAGACCTACCATCCCAAGCCTCGCCTAAACCCAGATTGCCAAGCAAGACTTTAAGGTCTTATAACCACTTTATTTTGTACCATCCAGGCAAAGACATGACTTCTGATAGCCCTTTGGCGTATTTAGCCAATTCCGGTACTTGCCACAGCCGAGCCCATAAGAGCAACGGCCGCAGTTTTGCCAGATCACTAATAGGACGACAACCTAGATCAAAGATAAGTGGTGTCATGGGAGTGCTCTGGGGAAGTGACATAAGGGCCCTATAGAATTTATTTTCGGACCTCGTTAATTCATTTACGCTATTTGTACCCCATAACTCTGCCCCATAGAGTGCAGCACTAACAGCCTTAGCTTTATAAATATCGATTAAAGGGTATTGGTCTTGTTGAGCAGGAACGCTGCTCTTTGAGCAAAGCTCCAGCTACCCTCTTATGGGTTAGCAGCATTTTGCTAAGGTGTGGGGTCCACTGCATGGTATGTGATATTCCAAACGCAGTGACCCTTTCCAAGGGGACAAGATTCAGAGTAGGGACTCAGACAAGATTTTTAGGGGGGTTCATCCCTAGGTATTTTGTTTTATCGGTGTTATTTACTAGGCCCCGCTCCGAGCAAAAGGTCTGGAAGTTGTCGAGGAGTTTTTACAAGCCCATGGGAGATTTGGACTAGAGGAGCGTATCGTCCGCAAATAGGAGGGTAGGTATTCGGTTGCCCGCCAGGGATGGCTCATCTGAAGTATCTTTTAAAAGGTGCTCAACCACACCATTAAAATACAGAGAAAAAAGCGTGGGAGCAAGAACACATCCCTGGCGGACCCCTCTCTCTACCGGGATTCTGTTGGTTTTTTCGCCCTCTGTACCCCAACTTATCTTGGCAAAGTTGCCTTCATGGAGCCTGACCAGCTTGGAAAGAATATAAGAAGGTAGTCCCATGTCGGCAAGTACTCCCCAAAGGACCTCCCTCGGCACAAGGTCAAAGGCAGTCTTTAGGTCGATAAAAGCGAGATAAAGATTGCCCTTACCTATAACCACCACCTTCCAATAGATTAGAATTAACCTGAACGCTTGCTCTATTGTGCCTGTTCCTGCCCTGAACCCCGCTTGGAAGTCGGAGAGAATTTCATTTTCTACCATCCATTGTATTATTCTCTCCAACAACACCTTGCCAATAACCTTCTGAGTTGTGTCTAGCAAGCTTATGGGCCGATAATTAGAGGGGTCATCCCTCATCCCCTTTTTAAAAATCGGGACTACCTCGGCCCCTTTCCAAGACTGGGGAATAGCAGCACCTTTATCAATTGCAGTAAGCAGAGAGTGAATGAACTTCCCCCATTTCAACTTGTCCGAACGGAGCAGATCCCCTGGGATGCCATCTAAGCCATGTGCTTTTTGGGGCACAATAGTACTGATTGCATATTCCACCTCCTTAATTGTAAAGGGAAGCTCATTTGGGTCACCTATCGAGGCATAAGATTTGGATATAGTTAAGACACTAGTCTGGTGCTGATCGAAATACAAAGCTTGGCTAGTGATACTACACGTAATAAGATCACTATCTGGTCTGTCTCTAGCTCTTACGGTGTCCCAGAAGCGCCTGGTATCCTTACTAGAGCTAGCCTCTTTTAGTGTTTGCCAATACTCATGTTCCCAGTCCTTCTTGGCATTAACTAATGCCTGTTTATATTCTTTCCTGGCGTATTGTATCAAGGGTTGTGACTTGTCTTTAACCCCTTCCAGGCTCATGACGAGCTGGGCTCGTCATGGTGTAGCCTCCTCAAACACTGATGACGAGCCCAGCTCGTCATGAACAATGGGAAATGGGAAGATCCAGCACAGCAGCAAAATATCGCTAGCAGCGATGGTGTTAATGGCCTTAATCAGGGCAGATTTCTTATGACGACAAGTAGGGGTGAACCAATCATGCTGGCCCTTGGGTTTCTGAGTCCTAATGGGCTTACCCCCAGACACTTGCTTCAGGAATAATTTCCCTACTGTCTTAATAGTTTCCTCGAACACAAGTGTTGCCCTGGCCGGGACTAGGTGGGCTTGGAGGATAGTATCCATCTCCCTCTGTGAGATTGTCATTGCTATGTCAATAGCTTTTATCTTAGGTTCATCTAAAGCAACTTTACACCATTTAAGGCGTCTCCCACAATTAGATGGAAAATCTTTGGGGACAGGCTCCAACTTATTAGATCATTTTCCATTAGTTTTACTTGACCACAAACTTTTAAGAGTTAGTGAAAGGAGATTGTGGTCTCTATCTATAGTAGGTAAGACAGCCATATTCTTAACAAACTGTCATAGCATAAAGTCAAGGACGATATAATCAATCCTTGACGTACAGTTCGTTCTGTTGAAAGTGTAAATGTAAATTGATATATGTAAATTGATACTTGTATAGCGCACTATTCACCCGCAAGGGTCTCAAGGCGCTTGTACGAATGCCGCTGTGGAACCCATCCTGGCTTTCCCTGTGAGGCGTCCACTCCTGGGCACCTCCAAGGTGGAGGCCAGGCATCCTTAGCGTTGTGGGGGCCATTGTGGAGATTAAGCAAGCTATTGCCCCGAGTTGCAGAGTGGGACTCCATGATTGGAATAGGCACTGAGGCGAGAATTATCTGGTCCGTGGGATTTTTTGAGCCCAAGACCCGCCGAGGCGGGGAATTGAACCCTGGGCCTGGGCTAGACCCCTGCATCAGGGTCTGCCACTCTAATCATTGAGCCACACTTCTCCAAGTGTCGGCGCCCAAAGGGTCCAAAATAGTTCGGCCATTTACAGCTCTTAATCCGTACACCATAGTCAGTGCGTTTAGTTGGATTGGTTCGATGGATAACATGGGTATGCCCCTCCTTATGTCATCTTCACCTAGATCTAAGATGTCCTCAGTAGCAAGAGGCTCATATGTACAATTGAAATCTCCAGCGACCAGAACTTGGCTGCTTTCATTGCATCTATTGAGTTCGCTTTCAAGAATGGTTACAGTCGGGGACATAGAACCATTTTTTGTTCCCCTGGCATAGACGTTGAATAACTCGATGAATTGCCCCCGATTAGGGCCCCTCAGCAAAATTCTTAGAATGTCTGGGGAGTTAGTCTGTTTTTGTATAATATGACAACCCAGGGAGATGCTTACCCATATGAGAAGGCCACCCGAAGGGCGGCCCTTCCCTGAAATTGGAAGTGTAGCAGGCAAGGAAAAAGTGACATAGCCAGCTCTGTGGAGGGGTTTCAGGCTCCATGTCTCTTGGAAAATACAAATCTGGTGCGCTTCTACCATGGTATTCCAGTCTGGTAAGCCTAATTTTCTATGAATACCAGCTACATTCCAGCTAATAACCTTGAGTAGTTTACTGTTATCTAGATCGGATTTTATTAATGAGTCCGGTCGTGCTCTAAGGGAATGAATTTCAGTTTTAATTGGCTCTATGGCTGTAGTCAACCCGGGGGATATGGCCGGGTTTAGGGCATCTTTCTGGTTGGTTAAATGTGTTCCTAAGGTCAAAGGATCACTAGTAAGATTCCCTTGTAGGTGGAATAACAAGGAATCGGTATGTCAATGCCCTAAGCCAGGGCCATAATATTCTCGCCTGTTGCCAAAGTTAGGGGTTGGCTCAGTACAGTGATCATTAAATGGCCCTCCCCAGGAAAGGAAACCATGATTCCACCATTGGGGCGGAAACGCTTGGATTTGCGGGTAGAAATACCCCAAGCCAACTACTCTTATTGTGCTATTGTCTGGCCCGTAATAATGATTGCAAATAGTCTTTACGGCGCATGTATTCCGAAAATTAACCAAGATGCAGTCGCCTGAGACATCTTTTGCTCTGTTGCCCACCCAGCTAATTCTTCTAACAAATAGAACCTTTCCATCAATATGCCTCGATAGAGGCCTATTGTTATTCAGCCAATATATAGTTTTGTTTTTTAATTCAGTATATGATTCTGTTTTACCAGGCAGTAGCTCCGGAACTCCTGTTAAAACAACCACATAGGGCAGGCTTGCAGGAGGCAAATCGATGTGGGGGGACCTGGGCCGTTCACTAACTGTGACACCCAATCTATTGGTCGGATTTGTCCTCTCATTTACAGTATTACTAGGAATATTTTTATCTTTCTGGGTTTGTGTAGATGTGACGCTATTACCTTCCTTCCTTTCTTTGGTAGCTGTCTTTCTGGGGGCATTTTTGTTATTTTGGGGTTGGGTGGTTTCACTTTCTTTACATCCCTTATCCCTTTTTTCTACTAGAGTTTTGTTTGATTTGCTACCCTTTTTTGTAACAGAAGCTGGAGGGTTATTGCTATCTATTGTCCGAGAGGGACCTTTTTGGTTTAGCGGAGCAATGGTCGGTGTCTGGATCGATGTTTGCAAGATTAGCTCCTTTGAGGGAAAATTATTTTTAGAGTGTAACTTGATAAGTGCTTTTACCAAGAAAAAGTTGTCAAGAGTTCTTTGTTCGAAGCTGTCAAGTCTTCTTGACCACTCTTTTACCCTCTCGAGTACCGGTAGTATTAGGGACTTCATAGTCTTTTCAATGTGGGCAATGAGTGGAGTATCTTTGGGAGGGCTTGATAACATTTCTACCTTCGATGTTTCACAGGACAGTGGAATAGTAGTAATATTTGGAGATCCACTGCTTGTTTGGGCAGAGAGTTTTTGCAACAAAGCCTCCAGTCGTTGCAAAAACAGTTCTGCAGGTATGGGGCTATCAGTTTCAGTGAAGTACGGTTGCAGAATGTGGCACATAGCTACTATTGCTCTTGTTATGTGGTGTTATCTTTTGTTTTTCGACCCTTTTATGTTTATTCTTTCTATTTTCTCCTGCACTTGCCTCTGGGCTTTGGTCAGAAGGATTATCTCCAAGAGCAACTTGGGACCTTAACCTGGCCAATTGCCCTCTAGTAGTTACACGAGGCTATTTGTGCCTTGGTCATCCTCAGAAATCGAAGTAGGGCTTAGAGATATTTCGATAATCTCGCTACTTTTACTACCATCTAATTGGGATAGAGGAGTAATCGGGGTCTGAGACAGCCTATCTTGCGGGGATAAGGGTAGTGTCGTAATAGGCACATCGCTATTAGAGGAAGATAAAGGTAAAGTATGAGCCGGTGCGACCTAGCGAATACCAGGAAGGGAAACAAAGGAAGGTGCCATAATCGAGTCTTGAGAATTGGTGGTAAACATTGATGTATTTGAGGGGGGCATAGGTAGAGAAAAACCCACGGGCAGTGACATACGACGTTCTGTGTTCTCAATGGCGTTTGCCACCACCCCAATAGTTTGTTGCAGCATACGATCTATCGCAGTCAAACTGGCAAGCTTTTGTTTGGTAGCTGCATTTTGTTTAGGTGCTGTTGCAGATCTCAAAGTATTACGCATTCCCATTCCGAAGTAGTTATAAAAAGGGGAATAGGAACCAAAATCAAAATGCTGGGCAAGAATTCAACGCTAGTCAAAACTACCCTTTAAGCACACAGCCGCTCAGTAAGGGAGCGGAAATATTCAGTACAGTTACAGTTGTTTAACAGGTATTTGAATCCATCCTATTAGGGCGCTAGGATGCGGGACTATAGGACCAGGAGGGGTGGCCCAGCCCAGCTTCTCGCGGCCACTAACGGCCACAAACGGTCTCGCCCTTGTCCCGGGCTTCTCCCGGGACGCTCCCGCGCAGCGGTATGCTATGCCTGCTATAAGGGATGGGAGAAGGTCAAGGGGCGGGGCAGGCAGGGAGAGCAGACCAGGTGGTGCAAATTGGTTGTGTAGGGACTCCTGGGAGATGGAGTCCCTGCGTCAGCGCTCGCAGCCCTGCTACCGATCTACCCCTCACCTCTCGGGGCCTCAGCCCCTCAAGCGCTAGTTCGAAGTCAGGCTGTTCCTCTCCTAGGTCCGCAAAGCGGGACCCGTGAAGCGAGTCCGGCGAGCAGCAGGCAGAACCCAAATGGAGAAGAACAGCAGACGGTGTTCTCAACAAACAGCTCTTCCTCCTTAGGCAAAGTCAGTATATGGCAGTATCCCACGATGAAAGGAAGCTCGGCAGTTTTAAATCCTATGTGGTCAAGGGGCGGGGCAGGCAGGGAGAGTGGACCAGGTGGTGCAAATTGGTCGTGCAGGGACTCCTGGGAGATGGAGTCCCTGCGTCAGCGCTCGCAGCCCTGCTGCCGATCTACCCCTCACCTCTCGAGACCTCAGCGCCTCAAGCGCAAGTTCGAAGTCAGGCTCTTCCCCTCCTAGGTCCGGCGAGCAGCATGCAGAACCCCAAGGGAGAAGAACAGCAGACCGTGTTCTCAACAAACACTTCCTCCTCCTTAGGCAAAGTCAGTAAATGGCAGTATTAAATGTCTTCCCTCCCTTTCCCAACTATGATGGACAGCTCACTCAAGGGGCCTCGGCGCCTTTTGGCGCGGTGGCAAAGTTACAGGCACTTATGCTCAGTGGAGACACATCTTCTGGCCCTTTACGCAGCTGCAGTGTAGGAAAAGCACTATACATTACCCAAGGAAGTAGCAATTATTGGATTAGCCAGTAGAAAGTACTCCAGTACAAATCGCAAAAAAATCAGCGAGTTCACAGGAAAATCCGTGAATTCGCAGATTTTTTTGCAATTTTGCGCAAATTCGCGGACAGCAGATCCGCAAAATTCACCCATAGTTAATGGACATAGGGGGAAGTCATGCATACTCCCCTTAGTCCACTATTATTTTCCATCCCTGGTCCTACTGGCAGGGGGCAGGACACTGGAAGTGAGAGACAGACCGGGATGGGCCTAGCATTACCCTTTAAGGGGTTGTATCTGAATGCGAGATCTATTCCAAAACATGTGGTGGAAATTTGGGACCTATTAGACGAGACCAGGCCAGACATCTGCCTTTTCACGGAAACCTGGCTGAATAATGAAGCAACACCAGCTTTGGCAATGGCTTTTCCAGAAGATTATGCTGTGGTCCGGCTGGATAGATCAGGAAAACGGGGTAGAGGTTTCACCATTGCCACTCGTCCCCCTTATCATATTAAGACTCTTGATACACTATCTTCCCCCAATATTGAGCTATTGATCTTCAGAGTGCATCCCCGCCAAGAGATTGAGTGGGGGGGGGGGCTCTAGCATATCACCCCCAGAGGTATCAAGAAGGAGTTTTGTTCAGCACTGCTAGAACGGCTGGCCCCTTACACGTTACAGACCAACGGGTTTCTATTGGTAGGGGACTTCAATCATCATCTGGAGGTTCTCTCCAATACAGAATCTGTCTGGTGGCAGTGATGGAAACTCTTGAACTGTCCCCTAGAGTCACTAGTCCTACACATGTGGCTGGACATGTGTTGGACAGGATTTTCACCAACATCCCTGAGTTAATTGCCGAACCCCCCCTAAAGTTAGGCTGGACTGATCACCTGGCACAAAATTTTTCTTGGGCGTTGAAAAAACTGCCCGGCCCCCCACACACTCACAAGGAGTTGCGTAGATCTTGGAAAAAGGTCGCTTCCGCTGTGTTTAGTCGGGTCTATATCCCTCCCATACTTGAGAACTGTGATAATTGTGATACTATATATCAAAAAAGAGAGGTACCCCTTAACACATCAAGGGAATTGAGGTTCAACAACCTAAAATGACTGTATTCCCCTGAGAACCAGTTCACAATGTCAAGATTCCAGCAATATCAACCTATAAAGTACAACAATGTTAAAAACAAAGTAATTTCTTCTGTGATTTATTGCACATATAAAATTGTACATAAGCACTTAACACATCAAAATCTTACTGACAAAGATCTAAGATACCAAAACAAACCTCATAAATTAAAAACAAATCAATTATGACCTGCATAATTGCTATAACAGATAGAAAACAGTTGTAAAAACATTCAATTTGTTCAATACATGGTGTACATTCAGTTGTCCTTATAATTGCTCTCTTTGTTATGCCACAATCTAATTTGTGTGTCAACCCAAAGGCCGGAAGCTTGAATTATACTGTGATGAATCACAGTATAATTCAATCTTACATGTGTAATAAATCACAGAAGAAATTACTTTGTTTTTAACCTAGTTGTACTTTATAGGTTGATATTGCTGTATTCTTGACATTGTGAACTGGTTCTCAGGGGAATACAGTCATTTACAATTGTGATACTGCCTTAGAAAGGTTCTAGGCCTCTTTAATGGATGGCCTCTACTCTATTGCACATTTGAAGAGGGTAAATATGGTATTAAGATAGTCTTCAGAGAGTAAAGGCTTCATGCAGCGTGTTAGAAAGAAAATGGAGGAAATCCAACTTGGAGCATGAGGAATCTCGCTACTGAGTGGCTCATAGAGCCTAACTAAACAGCTGTAACATAGCTAGGTGATCCTACCTAGGTTCCCGCATTATGGAAGCTAGGAATTCCTCTCGGGAGCTCTTTTCTATCCTAAAGGAATTCACAAACCCGAGGTCTAACAACCCAATCCCGCCATCCACCCAAGAATTATGTGAGGATCTAGGGAGCTACTTTACTAGCAAAATGAACGTGATCTATCGTGCCTTTGGGCCTGAAGAGGTAGCTCTTGAAAAGGTCCCTGTGCCAGAAAACCACTGTCCTTCGAGCCTAGAATCTTTTCCCAACATCTCGGGGAACAAGTAAGACTGTTATTACCACAGGTGAAATCGGATCCCCGCTAGACCGGGTACAGCCTGCTGTTATGTCTGAACTAACCCCAGTTTTGTCTTATGTGCTTGCTCAAGTTTGTAACATCTCAATAGGCACAGCGATGGTGCCACGAAAAGGGAAATGTGCTCGTATTAAACCTTTGCTTAAAAAGGCATTAGCGGACCTTATGGATTTACAGAATTTTAGACCGATTTCCCTGCTTCCCTGTTAAAAAATTATGGAGACACTAGACAAGCGGCACCTTTCCTGCTACTTGGAACAGAATAATTTACTGGACATATCCGAGTCGGGCTTCCGTGCTTCTTATAGCACGGAGGCCACTTTGTTGGAGGTTACTGACACTTTAAGAATGTCTCTGGACAAGGATATCCCTGTGATGTTAGTGCTGATTGATCTGTCGGCGGCCTTTGCCACCATCTCTCATCGCATCCTGTTGGACAGGCTTCGAGAGATTGGTGTCAGAGGCATGGCCCTTAAATGGATACAGAACTATCTGTTTGATGGAACACAGAGTGTCCAGTTGGACTCTTTTGTGTCAAAAACCACTTTGGTAGATAAAGGAGTCCCACAAGGCTCAATATTGAGCCCTACCTTGTTCAATATATATGTGGCCCCCTTACCTGCCACCATTAGGAATTGTGGTTTTGAAACTATATCCTCTGCAGAAGACACACAGGTGATAATCCCCTTTGAGGCTAACCCTTCAGTAAACAAATTTAAATTTATAAAATGCACGATCAGCATCGCAAGCTGGATGAAGCAGAATTTCCTCCAACTCAACTCCTCGAAAACAGAGATCTTACTGTTTGGCAAGGCGGAGGAGATATGGACCCCAGATTGGTGGCCAGCAGAATAAGGAGAATCCCCTTAGAGGATGGGCTAAGAACCTGGGTATCAAAATTGACAACAAATTATCCATGGAAGAGCAGGTGAAGACCGTGTCAGGCACGTGTTTTGGAACCATGAGGATGTTCAGAAAAATCTTTCAGTAGATCCCGCTAAATGCCAGAAAGACTCTTATCCAGTCACTCCTAGTTAGTCGACTGGACTATGGCAACTCTTTGTTGGTGGGAGTAAGAGAGGACTTGGCGGCCAAACTTCAAGTGGTTCAAAATACAGCAGCCCGTCTTGCCATCAATAAGCCTGCTCGAACCCCCTCTTTACCTCTCTTTCACCAACTGCATTGGCTCCCCATTAGAAAACGAGCCATCTTTAAGCTGTTGTGTATGGTTTTCAAGGCCCTACAGGGTATGGGCCCATCATATCTGACAAAAAAATTGATTGTTATCAACCCGTACGACAGCTTCGATCCAGCAACCGCAACCTGCTCTGTACTCGGAGAATAAGGAAGACCAAAATGAGTGGGCTAGCCTTTTCTTATCTGGCACCCAGTTATTGGAACTCTCTCCCCGAAGAGCTCCGTGCCTGTTCCAGTTTCTTTCAATTTAAGAAACTGCTTAAAACCTGGCTTTTCTAATCTGGTTCCCACTGTCAATAGGTTGTTATCTTCTCAAGCGCCGAAAGATCCCCCTGGGATGATTCGCTGCACCCAATAAATGACCAAAATATAATAAATAAACAAAATAAATGATAAACACCTCTGTTGTATACAATCCATCTAACCATGAATCAGTTACAGTCAGCGGTGCGTAAAGATCAAGCTTGATGATAAACACCTCTGGTAAAGGGCCACTATGACGGGTGCATTTACAGACATTGGTGTCACTTCTTCCACATCAGGGCTTGGGTGGTAAATGCAGTGCACTGCAAGCATTAACCCTGAGAGTCACAGCTCACATTCTTCTCCTTTCATTCTTCCACATCAGGGCTTGGGTGGTAAATGCAGTGCACTGCAAGCATTAACACAGAGAGTCGCAGCTCTCATTCTGATCCTTACATTCTTCCATGTCAGGGCCTGGGTGGTAAATGCAGTGCACTGCAAGCATTAACCCTGAGAGTCACAGCTCACATTCTTCTCCTTTCATTCTTCCATGTCAGGGCCTGGGTTGGAAATGCAGTGCACTGCAAGCATTAACACAGAGAGTCGCAGCTCTCATTCTTCTCCTTTCATTCTTCCACATCAGGGCTTGGGTGGTAAATGCAGTGCACTGCAAGCATTAACACAGAGATTCACAGCTCACATTCTTCTCCTTTCATCCTTCCATGTCAGGGCCTGGGTGGTAAATGCAGTGCACTGCAAGCATTAACCCTGAGAGTCACAGCTCACATTCTTCTCATTTCATTCTTCCATGTCAGGGCCTGGGTGGTAAATGCAGTGCACTGCAAGCATTAACACAGAGACTTGCAGCTCTCATTCTGTTCCACACGTGTTCCGCGTCAGGGCTTGGGTGGTAAATGTTGTGTACTGCAAGCAATATACCCAAGAGTCACAGCTCATATTCTTCTCCTTTCATTCTTCCATGTCAGTGCCTGGGTGGTGAATGCAGTGCACTGCAAGCAATAACACAGAGAGTTAAAGCTCACATTCTTCTCCTTTCATTCTTCCATGTCAGTGCCTGGGTGGTGAATGCAGTGCACTGCAAGCAATAACACAGAGAGTTAAAGCTCACATTCTTCTCCTTTCATCCTTCCATGTCAGGGCCTGGGTGGTAAATGCAGTGCACTGCAAGCATTAACACAGAGAGTTGCAGCTCTCATTCTTCTCCTTTCATTCTTCCACATCAGGGCTTGGGTGGTAAATGCAGTGCACTGCAAGCATTAACCCTGAGAGTCACAGCTCCCATTCTTCTCCTTTCATTCTTCCATGTCAGGGCCTGGGTGGTAAATGCAGTGCACTGCAAGCATTAACACAGAGAGTTGCAGCTCTCATTCTTCTCCTTTCATTCTTCCACATCAGGGCTTGGGTGGTGAATGCAGTGCACTGCAAGCATTAACACAGAGAGTCGCAGCTCTCATTCTTCTCCTTTCATTCTTCCATGTCAGGCCCTGGGTGGTGAATGCCGTGCACTGCAAGCATTAACACAGAGAGTCGCAGCTCTCATTCTTCTCCTTTCATTCTTCCATGTCAGGCCCTGGGTGGTAAATGCAGTGCACTGCAAGCATTAACACAGAGAGTCGCAGCTCTCATTCTTCTCCTTTCATTCTTCCATGTCAGGGCCTGGGTGGTAAATGCAGTGCACTGCAAGCATTAACACAGAGAGTCGCAGCTCTCATTCTGATCCTTTCACTTGTTCCACGTCAGGGCTTGGGTGGTAAATATTGTGTACTGCAAGCAATATACCCGAGAGTGACAGTTCACATTCTTCTCTTTTCACTTTGCTTTTGGACAGTGTTCTCTGGCCGCTGTCACTGAATCATTACTGTTGTAGAAAACAACCAAACACCACAATCAGCTGTGACTATTCACCAGTGTGTGCTTGTTAAATTAGTTCTTTTTGCAGGGACTCAGTCCAACTGCGTTGAGTTTATATGTTTTATCACTAATCCCTAAAGTTAGCTGAAAATACCCTTCTTAGTCCAAGCATTGTTTCTAGAGCTGCTTTTGTTGCGGGGATTCTGCTCATGCACAGAACAATTCTCAGGAAACCAGGACCTTAGTGTATTGTGGTGTACCAAAAACCCACTTCAGGGCCCAGAAGCCCTATCCGACTAGCAACAGTGCCTCATTCATTCTTGGTATGACAGCGAAGCTACCAATGATTAGACAACCCAGAACAAGCGACTTTGGGACCTCTCAGGAATAGTGGGAATTAAGAACACTCTTTTGTTTTTATTCTCATAAATGTCCACAAAGTGAGTAATCAGAGACACGGTGTAGTTTAAAATGCTTATTTCAACTACGTGCTCTAAGATGCAGTATCTTTACCGACATAGGTAAAAAGATGCATAAAATCAATACAATCAGCATTGTTACAATTCCATAAAATACCAAGGGAGAAATCATATTATAATGATAGTGGAACCAGGTCTATAGCGCCTTGTGTACCACCGTCCCTTGGCTAGGAGCTATGTATTATAATAATAGAAGATCTCTAGGTTAAAACGGGGACGGCATACCTCCAAAGTCAGGTGAAGTGAATCACATCCCAGATCAGCACAGCTCTTTGTCGATTGAAAGGTTTATTCCAAGTGCTAGTCTCATGCATGCAGTGCAATATTAAAAGCAACTGAGTTTCAGAAATGAGCAGCTGTGTTTGTGTTGTGTCTAGAGCGTGGGCCGATCAACCTGCATCAACAGCACACATTGTTATTTTAACCTTAAACACTTTGTGCAGACTTGAGGTCGCAGTGTGAGTCTAGAGATATGAAAAATAGACCGTTCTCATGTGAAGGAAAATCAAGAGACATGTAGTGTCATGTGCAAAAGCAGCAAAATGGCGTTTGAGCAACTAACTCACTTATGCTAACATAGCAATGGGTGCAGGCAGAACCGTATCCTCAATACACCCTCCCTTGATCGGGTCAATGCACGAAAAGAAACATAAGAAGAATGCAGAGTTCAAATTCATCCGAGACAGAAATAAGTTCATTCTTGTCAAAAAATGGGTAACGAGGAAATGAAAGGGGCAAAAAGAAAAGAATGTCTATTAAAAAAGAAAAAAAATGCAAGTGAGAAAAAAAAATAACATCACGGGGAGAAGCAAAAAACTTGAGTGATGCATCGCATGCTGGATCGTTGCCAATCTAATCCATCAGCGTGTATGCACAGTATGTCGCAACAGCCTCCAAAAGGAAGTCATTGTTATTGTCAGCAAAGAGTTCTGCCATTCAATTTAGTAACGGAAATGAACATACATGTTCTTCAATTGCGGGAGCCTCTAGCACAATCAGAGGACAACTTGCATTTACTTCAAGACAACTTCGTTCCAGGAAGTCATGCGCAGCCGTATATATGTCCCAATTCGGCAAAACTCCGTGCGCTGCTGCACAGACCATAATCCTGATTCCAGAACAGGCAAACTCATGAGCCACTAAGGGACTCAATAGATGGTCAAAATCAGGAGCAGGAGACACCGTATTTGAGAGACAGAGTTCTAATGCCCCTTCGAATTGGCAATCCAGGCACTGGAACATGGGGAAGCCGCTAAAGATGCTGGAAAAAATAGAATGAAAAAATGCCAGTACCCCACCAAATATAGTTTGGAATGAGGTCACAAGGCCGGAGCTAACAGTTTTAAAAAAGTGGGCCAGGCCTGTAGTGGTCGAGGCATTAAAGATAGTATGGATTAAAGCGACAAAATGAAGTGGGAGATCCGTATTTAAAAGCTTGTGTACTTCTGTACACGTGTTAGCAACATGAAGGACAAATGTTTCACAAGAAGAAGTGAGAGCGACTTCTGTTTGAGACAATAAAGCTCTTATTCTGTTCAACTTGTTGAACTCTGCTTTCAGTGTCGGAATGGAAGGCCACATAGAGATATCGAGCCTCCATTGCGGGGGCGGGAAAAGCAAATTTTTACAGCAATATACTCGCTGTGAAACAGTGACAATGTACAGAATTCCAGCTAACATCCCGAAGCAAGCTTCATTATTTAAAAGCAAATAGCTATCAGTTGCTAATAGTGTGAATGTTGGTAGGATAGCTGGCACAGGAATTCCCTTCAAAATGCAAGCTAAATTCGGAGCCTCCACATTACACGTCCCGTGCAATTGAACATTCTTGCATACGAGTGAGTGATCAGGTGTGGAAGTGCACTCCTGCCCTTTTAAGTAAACCTCTTAGCCATCCCTCAGACATCTGTATGAGAAGGGCAGAGATCAGACTTTATGGAGAAAAGCGGTACCGAGTGGTTCACATCTACCCAGGGCATAGTGTTTCATACATGAACTAAACTTAAGCAGAGGAAAAGGCAATGTTATTAAACCATGGATGAGCCACACAGCTGAATTAGATTCGGCTACAGAAAATGGTAATGGTTCTAATTTTTTTATATGCAATAGAGAATGTGACGCATCCTTCATGGATATGAACTGTTGTTTTTCTGTTAATTTAAACGGTATAAACACTGACAAAATATTAATGTAGTCCCAAGGCACTTTCCCAGATTTTAAAGTTTGTAAGGTCCAAGCAAACTGCGTGATGGACCGCAATTGATTTTGACCATGGAACAAAACAGAAACATCATCTTGCACAATATGCACAACAGATAATACAATATTATCCAAGGTGTAAATCCTGGAAGAGAGTGTGTTGATGCTATTATCAATGAGAGCAAGCACTTTTTCCAAATTAGCTTGGTCGATTGCTCATAAACGGGAAGCAGCCTCAACCTGCGACAGTTTCCAAACTTCATTGTAAATAACACATATATATATCTTTTAGATCTTCCACTCACAGGACCCTTAACAAAATCAGTTAAATCAACATTGTCGGTGAACAAAGATAAATGATGTTTAACAGACGAAAGAGTGGATTGTTTCAGCCAATTTTGACATCATTTCCCCACTGACTAGGTGGTAACTGAATGGGAAGTTTCAAAAAGGGATCAGTTCTGTCCTGTGTAAGGCCAGGGGCTAAACCCGGAAAGCCATGTTGACAAGAATCAGAACTTGTTGGCCACAACAGCCAACCCTCAGGATCCAGGGACGAAATGTTAAAGGAGGAATTTGAAATTAAAGATTGTAATTCATCAAGGGATCTATCAGTATGATTCTTCCAATTCGGGTAAGCATGCAGATTAGGAATTTTAGGGGTATTCATGTGTTTTGAAGTGGCCAAACTAAGACAAGTTGTTTGTGAGATCGTACTATTTAAAAACAACATGTGGCCCGGAATAAGACATGCTCGGTGTAAAGCTTCAGTGCACTGCCCTTGCAGATGAGAGGCGAAAACCCAAAGTTTTAGATTGTTTAGTGCAATACCAGAAAGAATAGAGGCTTCAAGCTAGATAATTAAAACGTTATTGTTTTTCTGCATTTTACACAGAAAAGTGACAAAGCCCTGATGACTGTCTGGGAACTGGTTTCCTCGGACTAGAAACGCGTCAGCCCATCGGAGGGAGCAATCAATATCACTAAGCGTTTGAACTAGCTCTGGCTGGTTGTAAAAGTCAACCTTATATTAGAACGTGCTCCTTCCTTTTGACTTTGTCTCTTCATTCTTTAGGAATTCAGATTAACTTTATTGAAAATTTCAATTGTTTGTGTTTGTATAGTGAATTTTTTGTGGAATGTATGATAATTGTGTATATGAATTGTAAATATTTTGTTTGTAAATAGTTAGATGTTGGAATTTAAATGTATTGAATAAACAGTTGTCTCCTTTTTTTGCAAAACTTTCAAAAGAAGAATGAATTTGTTTTCCGAAAGAGACAGGTATAAATAAAAATACCGGGTGAAACTCAATACGTTTGTGTTTCTCCTATGATCTGAAATAAGTTTTTGGAAATTAATTGGGTGTACACATATTCTTGTGTTTTCTAGTTTATTACGATCCAGTCTACCCCATACCCTACATGGACCTAACTCCTTTGTTTCACAAAGATACTCCAAAACCAGGCAGTACGACCCATCAGGTTTGGTAACAGTGAAATGAGGATTATTCACGGGTGACACACATGTCTCAATCACACCTTGATATTCTAATTGTTCAAGGATTTCCGCAACGGGGGCTTTAGCCAATCGCCGCATGGGATATTGGGGTTGTGGCTGTGGCATAAACCGCAATGCAATCTTGTGTCTGGGAGAAAGTTTATCCCACCCGACTTAAGTATGGTACAATGCAGGTGCAAGCACCAGAGCACGCTCTTCTGCAAAGTTCTGCGGACTGCTCCTTGGGCACATTGTGCGGAAAGCTGGGGAGGGTGACCTCCTCCCCTCTTGGAGCGGCAAAATGAAAAGCGGGGGCCAGTCGGACTCAGCTAACAGAATGTCATATGTAGAGGTCAGATGGTCCCATAAAATCCCTTTTATTACACGTTGGATATCACCTTCTATTAAAAGAACTATATCATATAGTCTGTCGGGGGAGCCACCCTACTGTCAGCAGTTTCCATTGTGATAAAAGTGTCAGTTGCTGTCGCCTTCAGCTATGGACGCAGTGCTTTCCGCACTATTGTAACCTCCGCTGCGCTGTCGAGCAGCGTTAATGCCCATGTCAGGTTCCGAAGCTGTGTTCTCACTATCCGTGGCATACCTTACGGATAACGCAGCAACTTTCTTTTTCTGAAAATGAGGGCGTTAACGTGGCAAGTCTTCCTGCTTGCCTTTACCATCAGACCGGCGGGGCTGCTCACGTCCTTGTGGGGAACCCCGACCCCTGCCGTGTTCTCCTCCACCAGCTTGCGCGCGATGTTTCCTGTGAAGAACGAGGAGAACGTTGCTCAGGAACCTGAAATCTATCAGGAGACCTAATTCTTGCGTGGGCGCACAAATCATAAGTGCGCTCAGTATTTATTTATTTATTTATGACATTTATTATTTATTTATGTCATTTATTAAGCGCGAACAAATGCCCGTGGGTGTCTCGGCGCTAAGATATCTGCGAATGATTCTCCTACTGCCAGGGTAGATCTTGTGAACAGCCAGGTCTTTAGCTGTTTGCGGAAGGTCCAAAATGAGGGGCAGGTTTTTATTGACTGGGGTAAGGAGTTCCATAGTTTCGGAGCCGAGACCAAGAACCTCCGATCCCCCCAGGAAACAGTTTTGGTGCGGGGAACCACTAGATCGTTTAGGGTAGAGGAACGTAAAGATCTCGATGGACTGTAAGGAGTCAGATGTTGTTTGAAAAATGAGGGTCCTTGATTGTGCAGAGACTTATACACAATGCAGAGAGTTTTAAACTTAATCCTGTTTCTGATATGAAGCCAGTGTAACTTTCTAATGGTGTCGGTCGCTGACTTATATCTGGGAATTCTGGCCAAGAGTCTAGCTGCTGAGTTTTGGACAGTTTGCATTTTATTGATGACCCTTACTTGGGCATTTGCAAACAGGGCATTACAGTAGTCCAGCGTAGACAGCACTAAGGAGGTCACCAGAGTTTTACCAGCCGTTTCAGGGAGGAAGGGGATGATTTTCTTTATAAGGCGCAAACAAGTGGTTAAGAAGACTGTCAAAAGACACTCGCTCCTTAACGATAAGCTAACCTTTAGTCATCGAACCCACGCCTGGATGACTATCAACTCATATAAAAAGCCTGTACCAGCAGCCTATTTAGACCTTGCTTTCTCGCCATTTATTAAGCGCAAATACCTCAATTTAAGGTTGGGTAACTTTCCAACAAGTGCTGATCAACCGAAATGGAGGCCCCAAGAAAGTAAAGAATGCGAACTTTGTGGTGCAGGTAAGCAAGACTTCATTCACTTGATTTGTATCTGTTCAGCCATGAATCAAGCTCGTCGGTGTTGGCTAAAATCTAAGTTCAATGAACACGGAGTACGCACCTGTCGGTCAGCGATTGTTCAAATCCTATGTTCAATGGATCCACAATTGATATGCAGAACAGTCAAATTCATCACCCATTTCGAGAAAAAACGAGGCCCATGGGAACGACTTGATCTTGAAACAAGAACTCCTTTCATTGTGGCAGAGCCACGGCCCTCAACAAGCATATCGTTAAGCTAGATTGATATCTCATTTTATAGACTTTATCTTTTATACAGTAGTGTATAGTGGCCCGCTTGGTGTATCACCAACCCAAACACCAGCATGTTTCTCCTCTTCTGAGGAACCTTCACTGGCTCCCAGTGGCCCAACGGTGCTCCTTTAAACTTGGTTGCACCGTCTTTAAATCTCTCCACGATCGCGCCCCTGAATTTGTGTCTTCTAAACTGAAGAGATATCTTCCCACCCGTAATCTAAGATCATCTGCTGATAATCTTCTCTGCATTCCATCTTCCCGCCGGAAGCGGCATGGCGGCTTGCGCCTTTCTTCTCTCGGCCCCATCTTTTGGAATTCCCTTCCTTCTTCCTTTCGTCATTGCCCTACCTACGAGTCATTTAGGAGAACCTTAAAAACTTTTCTCTTCAAAGCTGGAACAGTGTGATCTCCTGGCCCTGGTTTGTTATGTCTGTCATGAGCGCCAAGAAACCGTTTCGGTGTACGTGCGCGTTATAAGTTATTTAACATAACATAACATAACAGTGTCAATATCCTGCTTTTTAAACACTGTGGTATTTTATATATTGTAATGGTTTTAATTAACTACACAATAAAGAATTACTTACTTACTTATAAGGCGCAATTTATGGAAGGCTGAGGATGCAATTTGGTTGGCGTGTAAAACAAAGTTGAGACGGTCGTCAAAGACGACTCCCAAGTTCCTCACCTTGCTAGCAGGTTTAGGCGGAATTCCGAAGGCGGTGGGCCACCATACGGAGGACCAACCTGGGTTAAGTTGTCCGAATATGACGACTCTTCCGTCTTATCGGAATTAAGTTTTAAACATTTGGGGGCTATCCAGTCCCCAATTGCCAACATACCTTCTTTAAAGTTTTCTGCTACCTTATCGCTGTTGTTTTTGATGGCCAAGACCAACTGCGTGTCATCCGCATAGGAGGTAAGGCTCATCCCATATGCTCGGATGATGTTAGCTAGGTCCGACACGTAAATATTAAAGAGTGTCGGACTTGGGGATGAGCCTTGTGGTACCCGCATGGCAGAGACAAGTTGGACAATTAGAAGGGGCCCAGTGTGACAGCCTGGGTTCTGTCAGACAGAAAAGATGCCAGAAGTTCCTTGGCTGTGTGTTGAATGCCCATGTTATCAACACGGTCGACCAAAATCGAGTGATCGACCGTGTCGAAAGCAGCCGATAAATCAAGCAGTATTAGTACTGCTGTTCCACCATGATCTCGGATGGATCTTGTAAATGGGTGAACATTTCATTAAGCATTTCAGTAAGACTTTTCATTAAAATAATAACCAGCTCATCTAAGCAATGAAACATTAACTAACCCTACCTGTCGCATCAGACTCTTTGGCAGGCAAAGGGGTATTTGTATAAACCTGGAGGATCCTACAAGAAGCGACTATAGTATTGCGTTTAAGTAACACATCAAACCTCTCGTGGACGCTTTTCCTAGAAAGTAATAAAACATTCCAGCAAGTACTTATCAGTCTAACAAGGAACTTCAAAGAACACAGCCTTTAGTCATCAACCACAAGCCTTTCTTCTTGTGAATACAGATCGGTTTGCGACCCAGATCAGATCATCAGAATATTAGGGAAGTCCACCTCTGCAAGAAAATTCAGTACAGTGAAGTGACTCTCCCTCTCATTAACTGGCTGGCAAATAAGGTACACTTTAATAATATCAGGCTTGTAAATACGGTACACTTTGAACATATCAGGCTTGTAAATATGGTGCACTACGATATAATTGTGAGAAGTTGGCCTGGTATATGATGCTCACTAGTTCTAGTGATCACCTTGTACCATGCCAAGCAATCCTTATGATGATTGGTTGTAAGTCAACCTTATAGACCAGCTATCCTAATGGTAGCGTGGACAAAGCAGTGTTAGGCTAAATTCTGAAAGGCATGTGAAGCAAGCTGATTTACCATATACAACCCCCTTGAATACCAAATGAAAGGACACCACACAGATATATATTGAAAATATATATAGATTTATTAACTACAAATATCCCCTGGACTCTTTATGAGCACAGAAGCACAAGCGTTAAACACAAGACAGTTTAAAATACACAATAGTTGCACAATATGGATGAGCCCTTGGGGCCACCTAAACCATATACTAAGAAAGTGGTATAAGAGATACCAATCGAAAAGGAAATAGGCCTAGGGCCTTGGGAATCGCTGGAGCTGATCGGGACTAGTAGTGTCTAAGTCGGGAAAGGCCCGCGGGACTCGGGTGCAGTGTTTAAAGTTCACGCACTCACCAATGCAATGTCTATGGTGCGTAAAAGTTATAAAGTTAGTTAGAAAGGAACCTTCCGAGTGACCTAATGGAGTGAAATTTAAGACACAGACACTAGAGGTGTGTACCAGTGTGGGAACACCGGCGTTGCTGAGTTACCTCACCCACAGGACGTGGGTGCATAGGGTCGAAGTAGTGTCGGGTTTCGTCACGCTGGCCGATGGTGATTGGAGCTGAAGATGCTGCAGGTGGCTCGATGTGAAGAGTTCCAGTGGATCTGAAGTTGTGAAGACCTGAAAGCAGAGGGGAAAATGTTCAAACTCACTAGCCAGTGACTACCGTGGAACCAGGTTGGAACCAGGTGATGTCGGGTGCAAACAGGCATTGAGGTGTAGATTCTCTCTGCAGCCACGTGGACACGAAGAGGTCGAGGACGTCCAGGAGTTGATCACAAGCTGTAGCACGCAGGCTTCTCGCTGTTGGCGATGTCGGCAACTTGATTGGAGCAAACAGGCCTTGGCTAATGCAAGCCACGCAGGAATAGAAAAAGGCTTATCACTCCGACCAGCAAGGTCAGAGCGGGTGCTCCTTTTTACAGGAGAGAGGGCAAGTCTGGAGCAACCAGACCCGTAGTGTAGTTTGTAGATTGCATCGCCAAGATGGCCGCTGACCACGTGGCTAGTGGCCGGGATGGCACGTCGAGTGGCACAATGCAAAAGGGCCCCAAGCAGATCGTTGGAGATGCTGGGGGCTGATCTTCGGTGCAAGGGCTGCACGGTAGTAGGGGTTCTCAGTCCCCAAAGCACAACGTCGAGGATGCCTCGGATTCTGCGCAGTCAGCTTTTCGGGG
Source organism: Lissotriton vulgaris (assembly GCF_964263255.1). Classification (NCBI taxonomy): domain Eukaryota; kingdom Metazoa; phylum Chordata; class Amphibia; order Caudata; family Salamandridae; genus Lissotriton; species Lissotriton vulgaris. Next base: position 130,139,892 of record NC_141685.1, read on the forward strand.
GTCTTCCAAGAGGTCTGGTCCCACGTCTCTCGGTGCCTCCACAGGTCCCTTCTTTGCAGGGACTGTGGATCGGGCTGTGAGAAGTCTGGGAGTCTGAGTCTTGTCAGGCTCTGGGCTCGGGCTCCGGCGGGAGGTGGCGGCAAAGCACACGTCGAGTTGCTGGTTGGTACCTGTGTTCACAGGGTGGCCACTCCTAGGCCACAAGGGAGATACTCTTCAGTCTTCTGAGCAGCAGAATGTCGAAGTCCAGTCGTCTTCTTAGTTGTAAGTTGATTTCAGGATGATCCGAGGTGCTATGGCACTGCTCCGACTCTTATTCCCAATCTGAGGGGTGGATCACCTGCTAGGTCCCTCCTCTGGGTGGGACCAGGAAGGGGGGCGGTTACACCCCCTTTCCTTTGTCCAGCTCCTCGCCAGGCCTGGGTCTGGAAAGTCCCAGGACCGGTTTGGACTGGCTTATGCACGAGGACACCTTGTGTGCCCCGGGCATGTCTCAATCTATTCAGCCCTGTCCTACCCAATACACAAAATCCTGTCTGGGGTGGTGCTCGCACCTCCCAAGGCAGGAAACCCTTTGTCCAAGCCCTCCTCGCTGGAAGGACTCCCAGCAGCAGGAGGTCAGACTTGTGTCTGTGGTGGCAGCATCCATTTTGTGATGCTGAGGCTCTGGTTAACTTTAACCGGGGTTAAGGCTAGGTACATGTCGTGTCCCTCTAGAAGGGTGGAATGCTATCCCCGTCGACAGAACTGTCGAGGGGATAGTATTCCAAATTGTATGACACCTTACTCGACATGTTTTGATAAAGCCAAACCAAAGTTAGCAAATAACCGCGAGGATTCTAATGCACTTAAGAGTATATGGTATGGCAATATCCCGGAAAAGCTAAGGGAGTTGTTCCCGACAGCTGCAGACAGGCTCAGCTCATGCTAGAGCACCATCTCACATGAAACCATGCACTCTGCCCCCAGGATTGCAGGGGCCTTCCATAGGAATGGCTTATAGGTTAACATGTGCCCAGTTAAGGTTAGATATAGGGATACTATATCTAAGCAAGAGGTGATTACACCAACTTACCCCAGCTGAGTGATCAGCCAGTTGTGTCAAAATATGGAGGCCAGGCCAGAGGTGGCACAAAACATGCTGCAGCCCCTGGTAGGCCTTGGCTACACATATGCCCTGGTTACCTATGGTACACTGTTACATGGCCTATAAGGTGAACCAGTTCCAATTGTGTATGCACCTAAGGTACGTGGAGTCCATTTTAAGGAGAGAGCAATTAGCCTGGGGCCCTGAATAGCAGGATCCCAGGCCAACTATGTCAAAAACTAGCTAAACACCAGGCAAAAAGTTTGGGGGTAACCATAGTCAGATATCCACCTTCCTACACAACCCCCCTCCCCCCAAACAAAAGGAGATGAGGCTATCCTTGACCAGGTAAGCCTATATTGCCTAAGTGGCCATATAAGGAAGTACCAGCTCTGGCTTGGTAACCCCCTGTCTCATGGTCCACTAAGCAATCCCTCACCCCAAGGGTATCTGAGGGTCTCCACCATAGGGGATCTCTACCTGTGGTGTGTCTTTGCAAAGTTAAAGGCTGGTGTTGGGATGGAGTACTGAAGTGAGATTCCTCTGTAGGACTCCGCTTCCTCCAATCACTCTCCACCATGTGTGCCTTTCTTTCTTTGACTGAGTTGCACTGTGCTCTCAGGGTCAACCTCTGGCTACCTAAAGCTGGAGGCTGGGTTCCTTTGTTTGGGTTACTAGAGGGACAGGTCAGGTTTGAGGCCTTGGGGCCCCAGGTTTGGCTGTGCCCAACAGAATCCATCTGTGGGAGGTCCCTAACTACTTTTAAGGGGGCTCCCTCAGGAGTTTTTAAAGTTTTCACCTCACTAGGGCTACTAGTTTCGGTGCCCCTAATCTGTTGATGGGGGTGCTTTATTTGACAGGGGGCCCTCTGGGTCTCACAGTCCTTCTTGTCCTCTGCAGCCCTGGGCTGACTGAGGCAAGGTAGAGAGGGGCAGGTTACCTGCTCCAGACTGGGTCCCACCTGAGAAGGGTCCACTGCCATCAGTGGCTCTGTCAGGCCAGGCCTAGCAACCTCTGAGACAGTTCCTTCATCAGGGTTAAGATCAGTTCCCTGAGGAGGCTGATCCTTTCCTAATGTCTGCTGAGGGAGAGATTTCTCTTCCTCCTCCATGCTCTCAGTTTGGGTGGAATGATCCATCATTTCAGGCTTCACTACCCATGTATCAGTTTGAGTTTGGGCTGTGGCCATCACAGCCCCACCAACCTTTTCAGGAGGAGACTCAGTTTGGGTATGAGCTGTTATCATCACAGCTCTGCTAATCTTTTCAGGAAGGAAGTTAGCTAAAGATGGGGCTGAGGTTTGCTCAGCACTCCCAACCTTTTCAGGAAGGACATCTTGGATTGGGGCTATAGCCATTACAGCCCCACTAACCTTTCCATGGAGATTTACCATTCTAGAATGGGTTTGCTGTTCAACCTCAGCCCAGGCTGAGATTTCCAAATCATTACCAAGTAGGCAATCTACAGGCAAGTTTGCTGACACTGCCACTCTCTTGGGGCCAGTGACACCTCCCCAGCTAAGATTGACTACTGCCATGGGATGTTTGGTTTCTATGCCATCAATGTTTGTCACCTGATTTCTGGCATCAGGTAAAAGTTGCCTTGAGGGGACTAGACATTTAGCCACCATGGTGATGCTAGCCCCTGTGTCTCTAAAGGCCTCAACTTTCAAACCATTGATGAGGGGCTCCTGTAAGTATCTGGGTTAGGGGACCTGGTTAGGCCAGAATCCACCTGACCCCCAAAAGTAAACCCACCCAAATTCTTGGGGGTGCTCCCACCACCTGGGGGACCACTGCTAACAGTGACAGGAGGTGTTGGAGCTTTACTTGGAGGTATATTCTCCTTATTACCATTCTTTGGACAACAGCTGTCTGATTTATAATGTCCAACCTGTATACAGGCATGGCAGTAAGGCTTTTTCTCTGTAGAGGAAGTGTTCTGGGGCCCACCCTTTCCATTGGAGTTTTGGGGCCCTGGGGAAGTCTTCTCTTTGGATTTATCCCCACCTTTCTCTTGAGGCTTGGTAGTCTCTTTCTTTTGGTCACCACCCTGGTTCTTAGGCCTGATCCTGGTTCTGACCCATTTGTCTGCCCTCTTACCCAATTCTTGTGGAGAGGTCAGATCAGAGTCAACCAGGTGCTGATGTAGAAGCTGATTTTGACAATTATTTAAGATTTGCTCTCTCATCATCAAATTATACAATCCTGTATAGTCTGTAACCTTACTTCCCAGCAACCAGCCCTCCAGAGCCTTAGTAGCACATTCAACAAATTCAGACCAGTCCTGAGTCTGTGTCTTCTGGGTGTCTCTGAACATTAACCTGTACTGTTCAGTGGTTAAGCCTAACCCATCAATCAGAGCACTCTTCAGGACCAGGTAGTTTCTAGAATCCTCATCACTAACTGTGAGGAGTCTGTCTCGGCCTCTACCTTCAAAGGAGAGCCACAAAATTGCTGCCCACTGCTCCTGAGGGATCTGCTGTACTCTGCAGGCTCTCTCAAGTGCATTCATCCATTTGTGGATATCATCCCCAGCTTTGTAGGGGGGCACAATCTTACTCAGGTTTCTGTTATCAAAAGACCTGTCTTTATCCTTGTGGATAATGCTGCCACCAGTGGGTTCTATTACCCCACTCTCTCTAGGCTGTCTTGCTCTAGCAAGTTTCTCTTGGGACAGGGCAACTTCTAATTCTTGTCTCTGGATCCTAAGCTCAGCCTCTCTCATTTTGGCCTCATGTTTCCTTTTCTGAGGGCTAGTCATCTCCCTCCTGGAGTGACCATGAGAACCTCTAGAAGCCTGGGAGGTATTGGAGTCACCTGAGTGATTCCTCCTCCTCCTATGCTCCTTGTTAAGTCCACCTGGGTGCCTGGGCAAGGTCATCCTTGCTTCAGTCCCAAATATACTTAAGTTAGTCTGGTTAAGCCTGCTGACTAGTACCTGACTATTTCTGCCATCATCAGAATCACTGCTCCCCCTTCTGTCTCCTCTTCTTCTTACTCCTCCTCATCTACCTGAGGAGCTCCAGTGACTTGGTCATCCTCATCTACCTGGATTATGGGGACAGGAGTCTCAGTACTGTCATCTTCAGTGGGAGAGCCTCCTTCAGCATTCCCTGTGGGGTCTGCTTTAGAGGTCTTTAGAGCCTCAGACTGGTCTAAGAGCTCTCTAAGGTGGTCTGTAGTAGGGGATGGCCCTGTCTTCAGACCCCTTAAGACACAAAGCTGTCTTAGTTCCTTGAAGGAAAATATAGCAAATCCGGATGGTGCCTTTGGAGGGTCATTCTCAGCAGAGACATTCCCAGTGGAACCCTCTGCTCCAGACATTGCTCTAGTGTGGGTGGATATGTTGCAGTCTATCTACACTGGTGTTTACCTACTAAACCTATCTAGTAGTTATGGTCAGGGTGTGCTACTCCCTATCCTCTACAACAACTAAGTTCAGTAGAACTTAAGTATACTAGTCTTGTTTTAATATGTACCTAGCAGGTACCTGTATGATCTTTCAAATGATAATCTCAAAGATTGTAATGGTAAAACAACAGCAAGCTCAAATCCCAATCCGCTGCTCACCAATGTGAAAAGTTAGCCTGGTATATGATGCTCACTAGTTCTAGTGATCACCTTGTACCATGCCAAGCAACCCTTATGATGATTGGTTGTAAGTCAATCTTATAGACCAGCTATCCTAGTGGTAGCGTGGACAAAGCAGTCTTAGACTAAACTCTGAAAGGCATGTGAAGCAAGCTGTTTTACCATATACAACCCCCTTGAATACCAAATGAAAGGACACCACACAGATATATATTGAAAATATATATAGATTTATTAACTACAAATATCCCCTGGACTCTTTATGAGCACAGAAGCACACTCGTTAAACACAAGACAGTTTAAAATACACAAAAGTTGCACAATATGGATGAGCCCTAGGGGCCACCTAAACCATATACTAAGAAAGTGGTATAAGAGATACCAATCGAAAAGGAAATAGGCCTAGGGCCTTGGGAATCACTGGAGCTGATCGGGACTAGCAGTGACTTAGTCGGGAAAGGCCCGCGGGACTCGGGTGCAGTGTTTAAAGTGCGCGCACTCTCCAATGCAATGTCTAATGTGCGTAAAAGTTATAAAGTTAGTTAGAAAGGAACCTTCCGAGTGACCTGGAGGAGTGAAACTTAAGACACAGACACTAGAGGTGTGTACCAGTGTGGGAACACCGGCGTTGCTGAGTTACCTCACCCACAGGACCCGGGTGCATAGGGTCGAAGTAGTGTCGGGTTTTGTCACGCTGGTCGATGGTGCTTGGAGCTGAAGATGCTGCAGGCGTCTCGATGTGAAGAGTTCCGGTGGATCCAAGGGTGGATCTGAAGTTGTGAAGACCTGAAAGCAGAGGGGACAATGTTCAAAGTCACTAGCCAGTGACTACCGTGGAACCAGGATGGAACCAGGTGATGTCGGGTGCAAACATGCATTGAGGTGTAGCTTCTCTCTGCAGCCACGTGGACACGAAGAGGTCGTGGACGTCCAAGAGTCAATCACAAGCTGTCCCACGCAGGCTTCTCGCTGTTGGCGGTGTCGGTCACTTGATTGGAGCAAACAGGCCTTGGCTAATGCAAGCCACGCAGGAATAGAAAAAGGCTTATCACTCGGACCAGCAAGGTCAGAGCGGGTGCTCCTTTTTACAGGAGCAAGGGCAAGTCTGAGGCAACCAGACCCGCAGTGTAGTTTGTAGATTTCGTCGCCAAGATGGCCGCTGACCACGTGGCTAGTGGCCGGGATGGCGCGTCGAGTGGCACAATGCAAAAGGGCTCCACGCAGATCGTGGAGAAGCTGGGGGGCTGATCTTCGGTGCAAGGGCTGCTCGGTAGTAGGGGTTCTCAGTTCTCAAAGCACAACGTCGAGGATGCCTCGGATGCTGCGCAGTCAGCTTTTCGGGGGTCTTCCAAGAGGTCCGGTCCCACGTCTCTCCGTGCCTCCACGGGTCCCTTCTTTGCAGGGACTGTGGATCGGGCTATGAGAAGTCTAGGAGTCTGGGTCTTGTCAGGCTCTGGGCTCGGGCTCCGGCGGGAGGCGGCAGCAAAGCACATGCTGAGTTGCTGTTTGGTACCGGTGTTCACAGGGTGGCCACTCCTAGGCCACAAGGGAGATACTCTTCAGTCTTCTGAGCAGCAGAATGTCGAAGTCCAGTCGTCTTCTTAGTTGCAAGTTGATTTCAGGATGATCCGAGGTGCTATGGCACTGCTCCTACTCTTATTCCCAATCTGAGGGGTGGATCACCTGCTAGGTCCCTCCTCTGGGTGGGACCAGGAAGGGGGGCGGTTACACCCCCTTTCCTTTGTCCAGCTCCTCGCCAGGCCTGGGTCTGGAAAGTCCCAGGACCGGTTTGGACAGGCTTATGCACGAGGACACCTTGTGTGCCCCGGGCATGTCTCAATCTATTTAGCCCTGTCCTACCCAATACACAAAATCCTGTCTGGGGTGCTGCTCGCACCTCCCAAGGCAGGAAACCCTTTGTCCAAGCCCTCCTCGCTGGAAGGACTCCCAGCAGCAGGAGGTCAGACTTGTGTCTGTGGTGGCAGCATCCATTTTGTGATGCTGAGGCTCTGGTTAACTTTAACCGGGGTTAAGGCTAGGTACATGTCGTGTCCCTCTAGAAGGGTGGAATGCTATCCCCGTCGACAGAACTGTCGAGGGGATAGTATTCCAAATCGTACGACACCTTACTTGACATGTTTTGATAAAGCCAAACCAAAGTTAGCAAATAACCGCGAGGATTATAATGCACTTAAGAGTATATGGTATGGCAATATCCCGGAACAGCTAAGGGAGTTGTTCCCGACAGCTGCAGACAGGCTCAGCTCATGCTAGAGCACCATCTCACATGAAACCATGCACTCTGCCCCCAGGATTGCAGGAGCCTTCCATAGGAATGGCTTATAGGTTAACATGTGTCCAGTTAAGGTTAGATATAGGGATACTATATCTAAGCAAGAGGTGATTACACCAACTTACCCCAGCTGAGTGATCAGCCAGTTGTGTCAAAATATGGAGGCCTGGCCAGAGGTGGCACAATACATGCTGCAGCTCCTGGTAGGCCTTGGCTACACCTATGCCCTGAGTACCTATGGTACACTGTTACAGGGCCTATAAGGTGAACCAGTTCCAATTGTGTATGCACCTAAGGTACATGGAGTCCATTTTAAGGAGAGAGCAATTAGCCTGGGGCCCTGAATAGCAGGATCCCAGGCCAACTATGTCAAAAACCAGCTAAACACCAGGCAAAAGGTTTGGGGGTAACCATAGTCAGATACCGACCTTCCTACACAACCCCCCCCCCCCCAAAGAAAGGAGATAAGGCTATCCTTGACCAGGTAAGCCTATATTGCCTAAGTGGCCTTATAAGGAAGTACTAGCTCTGGCTTGGTAACCCCCTGTCTCATGGTCCACTAAGCAATCCCTCACCCTAAGGGTATCTGAGGGTCTCCACCATAGGGAATCTCTACCTGTGGTGTGTCTTTGCAAAGTTAAAGGCTGGTGTTGGGATGGAGTACTGAAGTGAGATTCCTCTGTAGGACTCCGCTTCCTCCAATCACTCTCCACCATGTGTGCCTTTCTTTCTTTGACTGAGTTGCACTGTGCTCTCAGGGTCAACTTCTGGCTACCTAAAGCTGGAGGCTGGGTCCCTTTGTTTGGCTTACTGGAGGGACAGGTCAGGTTTGGGGCCTTGGGGCCCCAGGTTTGGCTGTGCCCAACAGAATCCATCTGTGGGAGGTCCCTAACTTCTTTTAAGGGGGCTCCCTCAGGAGTTTTTAAAGTTTTCACCTCACTAGGGCTACTAGTTTCGGTGCCCCTAATCTGTTGATGGGGGTGCTTTATTTGACAGGGGGCCCTTTGGGGCTCACTGTCCTTTTTGTCCTCTGCAGCCCTGGGCTGAGTAAGGCAAGGTAGAGAGGGGCAGGTTACCTGCTCAAGACTGGGTAAATGTAAATGTAAATGTAAATGTATAGGCATTTATGTAGCGCACTACTTACCCGGAGGGTCCCAAGGCGCTTCGACCGCTGCAAAACCCTTCCTGGCTTCCCTGAGAGATGGCCCCTTAATGGGTATCTCCAGGGTGAGACCAGGCATCCCCGGCGGTCTGGTGGGGCCGTTAGTGAAGATGAGGCAAGCTAATGCCCAGAGTTGCCGAGTGTAATCTCTGATCAGAGTGGGCACCGAGGCAAGAGAATTATCGAGTCCGCTGACCCTGGTCCAGAAACCTGCCGCGCCGGGATTCGAACCCTGGTCCCGGGCCGTACTCTGCTCTCGGGTCTGCCGCCTCTAACCAGTGAGCCACGCTACTTCACAAGGTGGGTCCCACCTTGGAAGGGTTCACTGCCATCAGGGGCTCTGTCAGGCCAGGCCTAACAACCTCTGAGACAGTTCCTTCATCAGGGGTAAGATCAGTTCCCTGAGGAGGCTGATCCTTTCCTAATGTCTGGTGAGGGGGAGATTTCTCTTCCTCCTCCATGCTCTCAGTTTGGGTGGAGTGATCCATCATTTCAGGCTTCACTACCCATGTAATAGTTTGAGTTTGGGCTGTGGCCATCACAGCCCCACCAACCTTTTCAGGAGGAGACTCAGTTTGGGTATGAGCTGTTATCATCACAGCTCTGCTAATCTTTTCAGGAGGGAAGTTAGCTAAAGATGGGGCTGAGGTTTGCTCAGCCCTACCAACCTTTTCAGGAAGGACATCTTGGATTGGGGCTGTAGCCATTACAGCCCCACTAACCTTTCCATGGAGATTTACCATTCTAGAATGGGTTTGCTGTTCAACCTCAGCCCAGGCTGAGATTTCCAAATCATTACCAAGTGGGCAATCTACAGGCAAGTTTGCTGACACTGCCACTCTCTTGGGGCCAGTGACACCTCCCCAGCTAAAATTGACTACTGCCATGGGATGTTTGGTTTCTATGCCATCAATGTTTGTCACCTGATATTTGGCATCAGGTAAAAGTTGCCTTGAGGGGACTAGACATTCAGCCACCATGGTGATGCTAGCCCCGGTGTCTCTAAAGGCCTCAACTTTCAAACCATTGATGAGGGGCTCCTGTAAGTATCTGAGTTAGGGGACCTGGTACACTGTTACAGGGCCTATAAGGTGAACCAGTTCCAATTGTGTATGCACCTAAGGTACATGGAGTCCATTTTAAGGAGAGAGCAATTAGCCTGGGGCCCTGAATAGCAGTATCCCAGGCCAACTATGTCAAAAACCAGCTAAACACCAGGCAAAAAGTTTGGGGTAACCATAGTCAGATATCCAACTTCCTACACAACCCCCCCCCCCCCCCAAACGAAAGGAGATAAGGCTATCCTTGACCAGGTAAGCCTATATTGCCTAAGTGGCCATATAAGGAAGTACCAGCTCTGGCTTGGTAACCCCCTGTCTCATGGTCCACTAAGCAATCCCTCACCCAAAGGGTATCTGAGGGTCTCCACCATAGGGATTCTCTACCTGTGGTGTGTCTTTGCAAAGTTAAAGGCTGGTGTTGGGATGGAATACTGAAGTGAGATTCCTCTGTAGGACTCCGCTTCCTCCAATCACTCTCCACCATGTGTGCCTTTCTTTCTTTGACTGAGTTGCACTGTGCTCTCAGGGTCAACCTCTGGCTACCTAAAGCTGGAGGCTGGATCCCTTTGTTTGGCTTACTGGAGGGACAGGTCAGGTTTGGGGCCTTGGGGTCCCAGGTTTGGCTGTGCCCAACAGAATCCATCTGTGGGAGGTCCCTAACTACTTTTAAGGGGGCTCCCTCTGGAGTTTTTAAAGTTTTCACCTCACTAGGGCTACTAGTTTCGGTGCCCCTAATCAGTTGATGGTGGTGCTTTATTTGACAGGGGGCCCTTTGGGGCTCACTGTCCTTCTTGTCCTCTGCAACCCTGGGCTGAGTAAGGCAAGGTAGAGAGGGGCAGGTTACCTGCTCCAGACTGGGTCCCACCTGAGAAGGGTCCACTGCCATCAGTGGCTCTGTCAGGCCAGGCCTAGCAACCTCTGAAACAGTTCCTTCATCAGGGGTAAGATCAGTTCCCTGAGGAGGCTGATCCTTTCCTAATGTCTGGTGAGGGAGAGATTTCTCTTCCTCCTCCATGCTCTCAGTTTGGGTGGAATGATCCATCATTTCAGGCTTCACTACCCATGTATCAGTTTGACTTTGGGCTGTGGCCATCACAGCCCTACCAACCTTTTCAGGAGGAGACTCAGTTTGGGTATGAGCTGTTATCATCACAGCTCTGCTAATCTTTTCAGGAAGGAAGTTAGCTAAAGATGGGGCTGAGGTTTGCTCAGCACTCCCAACCTTTTCAGGAAGGACATCTTGGATTGGGGCTATAGCCATTACAGCCCCACTAACCTTTCCATGGAGATTTACCATTCTAGAATGGGTTTGCTGTTCAACCTCAGCCCAGGCTGAGATTTCCAAATCATTACCAAGTAGGCAATCTATAGGCAAGTTTGCTGACACTGACATTCTCTTGGGGCCAGTGACATCTCCCCAGCTAAGATTGACTACTGCCATGGGATGTTTGGTTTCTATGCCATCAATGTTTGTCACCTGATTTCTGGCATCAGGTAAAAGTTGCCTTGAGGGGACTAGACATTTAGCCACCATGGTGATGCTAGCCCCTGTGTCTCTAAAGGCCTCAACTTTCAAACCATTGATGAGGGGTTCCTGTAAGTATCTGGGTTAGGGGACCTGGTTAGGCCAGAATCCACCTGACCCCCAAAAGTAAACCCACCCAAATTCTTGGGGGTGCTCCCACCACCTGGGGGACCACTGCTAACAGTGACAGGAGGTGTTGGAGCTTTACTTGGAGGTATATTCTCCTTATTACCATTCTCTGGACAACAGCTGTCTGATTTATAATGTCCAACCTGTTTACAGGCATGGCAGTAAGGCTTTTTCTCCGTAGAGGAAGTGTTCTGGGGCCCACCCTTTCCATTGGAGTTTTGGGGCCCTGGGGAAGTCTTCTCTTTGGATTTATCCCCACCTTTCTCTTGAGGCTTGGTAGTCTCTTTCTTTTGGTCACCACCCTGGTTCTTAGGCCTGATCCTGGTTCTGACCCATTTGTCTGCCCTCTTACCCAATTCTTGTGGAGAGGTCAGATCAGAGTCAACCAGGTGCTGATGTAGAAGCTGATTTTGACAATTATTTAAGATTTGCTCTCTCATCATCAAATTATACAATCCTGTATAGTCTGTAACCTTACTTCCCAGCAACCAGCCCTCCAGAGCCTTAGTAGCACATTCAACAAATTCAGACCAGTCCTGAGTCTGTGTCTTCTGGGTGTCTCTGAACATGAACCTGTACTGTTCAGTGGTTAAGCCTAACCCATCAATCAGAGCACTCTTCAGGACCAGGTAGTTTCTAGAATCCTCATCACTAACTGTGAGGAGTCTGTCTCGGCCTCTACCTTCAAAGGAGAGCCTCAAGATTGCTGCCCACTGCTCCTAAGGGATCTGCTGTACTCTGCAGGCTCTCTCAAGTGCATTCATCCATTTGTGGATATCATCCCCAGCTTTGTAGGGGGGCACAATCTTACTCAGGTTTCTGTTATCAAAAGACCTGTCTTTATCCTTGTGGATAATGCTGCCACCAGTGGGTTCTATTACCCCACTCTCTCTAGGCTGTCTTGCTCTAGCAAGTTTCTCTTGGGACAGGGCAACTTCTAATTCTTGTCTCTGGATCCTAAGCTCAGCCTCTCTCATTTTGGCCTCATGTTTCCTTTTCTGAGGGCTAGTCATCTCCCTCCTGGAGTGACCATGAGAACCTCTAGAAGCCTGGGAGGTATTGGCATCACCTGAGTGATTCCTCCTCCTCCTATGCTCCTTGTTAAGTCCACCTGGGTGCCTGGGCAAGGTCATCCTTGCTTCAGTCCCAAATATATTTAAGTTAGTCTGGTTAAGCCTGCTGACTAGTACCTGACTATTTCTGCCATCATCAGAATCACTGCTCCCCCTTCTGTCTCCTCTTCTTCTTACTCCTCCTCATCTACCTGAGGAGCTCCAGTGACTTGGTCATCCTCATCTACCTGGATTATGGGGACAGGAGTCTCAGTATTGTCATCTTCAGTGGGAGAGCCTCCTTCAGCATTCCCTGTGGGGTCTGCTTTAGAGGTCTTTAGAGCCTCAGACTGGTCTAAGAGCTCTCTAAGGTGGTCTGTAGTAGGGGATGGCCCTGTCTTCAGACCCCTTAAGACACAAAGCTGTCTTAGTTCCTTAAAGGAAAATATAGCAAATCCGGATGGTGCCTTTGGAGGGTCATTCTCAGCAGAGACATTCTCAGTGGAACCCTCTGCCCCAGACATTGCTCTAGTGTGGGTGGATATGTTGCAGTCTACCTACACTGGTGTTTACCTACTAAACCTATCTAGTAGTTATGGTCAGGGTGTGCTACTCCCTATCCTCTACAACAACTAAGTTCAGTAGAACTTAAGTATACTAGTCTTGTTTTAATATGTACCTAGCAGGTACCTGTATGATCTTTCAAATGATAATCTCAAATATTGTAATGGTAAAACAACAGCAAGCTCAAATCCCAATCCGCTGCTCACCAATGTGAGAAGTTGGCCTGGTATATGATGCTCACTAGTTCTAGTGATCACCTTGTACCATGCCAAGCAACCCTTATGATGATTGGTTGTAAGTCAATCTTATAGACCAGCTATCCTAGTGGTAGCGTGGACAAAGCAGTCTTAGGCTAAACTCTGAAAGGCATGTGAAGCAAGCTGTTTTACCATATACAACCCCCTTGAATACCAAATGAAAGGACACCACACAGATATATATTGAAAATATATATAGATTTATTAACTACAAATATCCCCTGGACTCTTTATGAGCACAGAAGCACCATCGTTAAACACAAGACAGTTTAAAATACACAAAAGTTGCACAATATGGATGAGCCCTAGGGGCCACCTAAACCATATACTAAGAAAGTGGTATAAGAGATACCAATCGAAAAGGAAATAGGCCTAGGGCCTTGGGAATCACTGGAGCTGATCGGGACTAGCAGTGACTTAGTCGGGAAAGGCCCGCAGGACTTGGGTGCAGTGTTTAAAGTGCACGCACTCTCCAATGCAATGTCTACGGTGCGTAAAAGTTATAAAGTTAGTTAGAAAGGAACCTTCCGAGTGACCTAGAGGAGTGAAACTTAAGACACAGACACTAGAGGTGTGTACCAGTGTGGGAACACCGGCGTTGCTGAGTTACCTCACCCACAGGACGCGGGTGCATAGGGTCGAAGTAGTGTTGGGTTTCGTCACGCTGGTCGATGGTGCTTGGAGCTGAAGATGCTGCAGGCGGCTCAATGTGAAGAGTTCCGGTGGATCTGTAGTTGTGAAGACCTGAAAGCAGAGGGGACAATGTTCAAAGTCACTAGCCAGTGACTACCGTGGAACCAGGATGGAACCAGGTGATGTCGGGTGCAAACAGGCGTTGAGGTGTAGATTCACTCTGCAGCCGCGTGGACATGAAGAGGTCGAGGACGTCCAGGAGTTGATCACGAGCTGTCGCACACAGGCTTCTCGCTGTTGGCGGTGTCGGCCACTTGATTGGAGCAAACAGGCCTTGGCTAATGCAAGCCATGCAGGAATAGAAAAAGGCTTATCACTCCGACCAGCAAGGTCAGAGCGGGTGCTCCTTCTTACAGGAGCGAGGGCAAGTCTGGAGCAACCAGACTCGCAGTGTAGTTTGTAGATTTCGTCACCAAGATGGCCGCTGACCACGTGGCTAGTGGCCGGGATGGCGTGTCGAGTGGCACAATGCAAAAGGGCCCCACGCAGATCGTGGAGATGCTGGGGGGCTGATCTTCGAGGCAAGGGCTGCTCGGTGGTAGGGGTTCTCAGTCCCCAAAGCACAACATCAAGGACGACTCGGATGCTGCGCAGTCAGCTTTTCGGGGGTCTTCCAAGAGGTCTGGTCCCACGTCTCTCAGTGCCTCCACAGGTCCCTTCTTTGCAGGGACTGTGGATCGGGCTGTGAGAAGTCTGGGAGTCTGGGTCTTGTCAGGCTCTGGGCTCAGGCTCCGGCAGGAGGCGGCGGCAAAGCAGAGGTCGAGTTGCTGGTTGGTACCTGTGTTCACAGGGTGGCCAATCCTAGGCCACAAGGGAGATACTCTTCAGTCTTCTGAGCAGCAGAATGTCGAAGTCCAGTCGTCTTCTTAGTTGCAAGTTGATTTCAGGATGATCCGAGGTGCTATGGCACTGCTCCCACTCTTATTCCCAATCTGAGGGGTGGATCGCCTGCTAGGTCCCTCCTCTGGGTGGGACCAGGAAGGGGGGCGGTTACACCCCCTTTCCTTTGTCCAGCTCCTCGCCAGGCCTGGGTCTGGAAAGTCCCAGGACCGGTTTGGACTGGCTTATGCACGAGAACACCTTGTGTGCCCCGGGCATGTCTCAATCTGTTCAGCCCTGTCCTACCCAATACACAAAATCCTGTCTGGGGTGGTGCTCGCACCTCCCAAGGCAGGAAACCCTTTGTCCAAGTCCTCCTCGCTGGAAGGACTCCCAGCAGCAGGAGGTCAGACTTGTGTCGGTGGTGGCAGCATCCATTTTGTGATGCTGAGGCTCTGGTTAACTTTAACCGGGGTTAAGGCTAGGTACATGTCGTGTCCCTCTAGAAGGGTGGAATCCTATCCCCGTCAACAGAACTGTCGAGGGGACAGTATTCCAAATCGTATGACACCTTACTCAACATGTTTTGATAAAGCCAAACCAAAGTTAGCAAATAACCGCAAGGATTATAATGCACTTAAGAGTATATGGTATGGCAATATCCCGGAACAGCTAAGGGAGTTGTTCCCGACAGCTGCAGACAGGCTCAGCTCATGCTAGAGCACCATCTCACATGAAACCATGCACTCTGCCCCCAGGATTGCAGGGGCCTTCCATAGGAATGGCTTATAGGGTAACATGTGTCCAGTTAAGGTTAGATATAGGGATACTATATCTAAGCAAGCGGTGATTACACCAACTTACCCCAGCTGAGTGATCAGCCAGTTGTGTCAAAATATGGAGGCCAGGCCAGAGGTGGCACAATACATGCTGCAGCCCCTGGTAGGCCTTAGCTACACCTATGCCCTGAGTACCTATGGTACACTGTTACAGGGCCTATAAGGTGAACCAGTTCCAATTGTGTATGCACCTACGGTACATGGAGTCCATTTTAAGGAGAGAGCAATTAGCCTGGGGCCCTGAATAGCAGGATCCCAGGCCAACTATGTCAAAAAACAGCTAAACACCAGGCAAAAAGTTTGGGGGTAACCATAGTCAGATATCCACCTTGCTACCATAATGAGGAAAGTGTCTGACCCTCCAGCCTCCAAATATTCGAGGCACATTCAGAAGGGGGCCAACAGGACCCAGTCTCAGCTAACCCCGATGGGAGCCTGCCCAGGCTCCCATCCTGCCTGCCTTGAGTCCCTTTCAGGGCTTGATCCATCACTGCTTAATTCAGACACTCTGTTCATCACCACCCCCTTTTCTGAATCGTTTTTGGCCACTATAGGTGTGGCAGGGTATACTCAGACATGAGTCCCTTTCTCACTGCTCCATCAGGATTCAAGCAAGCCGGGCCGAAGAAGGCTGAAATGCCAGAAACCGGTCCCCGGTAGCTTGTCTCCTTTCTGGTGAAGAATTGGCTTGGTAGTTTAGTCTGCCCTGTTCCCATGATGCACTGGGCCAGGGACAGACTGATTTGCATATAGCCAGGTTCTGAGCTGGGATGGGGCAGTGAGATAAATAACGGTGATGGATCAAGCCCTGATCTTTGGACTGGGTAAGAGTGGTCTGCTTAATTCAGACACTCTGTTCATCACCACCCCCTTTTCTAAATCGTTTTTGGCCACTATAGGTGTGGCAGGGTATACTCAGACATGAGTCCCTTTCTCACTGCTCCATCAGGATTCAAGCAAGCCGGGCCGAAGAAGGCTGAAATGCCAGAAACCGGTCCCCGGTAGCTTGTCTCCTTTCTGGTGAAGAATTGGCTTGGTAGTTTAGTCTGCCCTGTTCCCATGATGCACTGGGCCAGGGACAGACTGATTTGCATATAGCCAGGTTCTGAGCTGGGATGGGGCAGTGAGATAAATAACGGTGATGGATCAAGCCCTGATCTTTGGACTGGGTAAGAGTGGTCTGTTTAACTCAGACACTCTGTTCATCACCACCCCCTTTTTGTAAATCGTTTTTGGCCACTGTAGGTGTGGCAGGGTATACTCAGACATGAGTCCCTTTCTCACTGCTCCATCAGGATTCAAGCAAGCCGGGCCGAAGAAGGCTGAAATGCCAGAAACCGGTCCCCGGTAGCTTGTCTCCTTTCTGGTGAAGAATTGGCTTGGTAGTTTAGTCTGCCCTGTTCCCATGATGCACTGGGCCAGGGACAGACTGATTTGCATATAGCCAGGTTCTGAGCTGGGATGGGGCAGTGAGATAAATAACGGTGATGGATCAAGCCCTGATCTTTGGACTGGGTAAGAGTGGTCTGTTTAACTCAGACACTCTGTTCATCACCACCCCCTTTTCTAAATTGAGTTAGCTCAAGGCAGGCAGGATGGGAGCAAATTGTAGCGTTTGGCCCACAGTTCAGTCAGGGGGAGACAGGTAGGCCCAGTTGTAGGCAGGGGATGCGCAGGGCAGCACAGTCCAGTACCTGGTCCCAGGAAGCAGGTTTCTTGGCGCTTGGATGGTTCTGTGCCCTTAGTTGCTTGTTTCTTGAAGTGGAAGAGGGGGGGGAGGGGTGATGAGTTGAAGGCTTGAAGAATTACTCCTCAGTCACTGCAGATGGGCCCTGGGGTTCCCTACCACCGGGCCAGATCAGGGGGCTAGCTTTGGACACCTCACCCAGCTTCAGAGGCAGCACCTTAATCCTGTCACTCCCAGTAGCATAGGTTCCTCACTAGGCCCTCCCGCCTAAAACTCCTGTGTGGGTTCCCCAGGTCAATGATGCCCTCCCTTGCTTATATATGCCCAGGTCAGGTGACCACTCTCTAAGGCGGGAAAAGTCAGGTCCGCCTTTCTTCTGGAAGGTTCCAGGAGCTTCCCCACTCTAACTATGGACAGGGGCTGGGTGGCTGGTGTTGCAACATTGTATGGGGACCCAGCCTGCTCCTGGCAACTAGGGTGCTACACTAAAAAGACCATGCTGCAGTAGCAGGGGCCAGTGGCAGCCATGTTGGAAGTAGAGAGCACCTGCACCCTAACACAGATTAGCTATGAAAAGGTGCCCGAAGACCTAAGGGCCAACAAAAAGAAGGTGGGAAAAATGAGGCAAGGGCAAAAAAATCACGGGGAAAGACCACCCTAAGGCTGACAGGTCTAACATACGTCCCCCCCAGCTGAAAGTGGGGAGAGCTACCCAACCTCTAGGGAGTTCTCGTCACTAAGGCGGAAAAACCGGGAGAGACCGTCAGCATTGGTGTGGTCAGCTCCGGGCCGATGTTCCACCCTAAAGTCCATCCCCTGTAGGGAAATGGACCACCTTAGCAACTTTGGGTTTTCGCCTCTCATCTGCATGAGCCAGCGAAGGGGACGGTGGTCGGTATGAACCAGGAAGTGAGAGCCAAAAAGGTATGGCCTCAACATCTTCAAGGCCCAGACCACAGCGGAGGCTTCTCACTCGATGGTACTCCATCACCGTTCCCGAGGGAGGAGTCTCCTGGAGATGAAGGCCCCAGGTTGGTCTTGGCCATCATCATTGAGTTGCGATAGCACGGCACCTACGCCATGCTCTGAGGCATCTGTCTGCACGATGAATTCTTTTTGGAAGTCCGGAGTGGCCAGCACCGGAGCGGTACACATCGCGCGCTTCAGTGTTTCAAATTCCTCCTGGCAAGCAGCCGTCCAGATGACCTGTCGTGGCTGCTTTTTGGACATCAACTCGGTCAAGGGGGCCACAATGGTGTCATATCCCTTGACGAATCTGCGGTAATAGCCAGTGAGGCCGAGGAAAGCTCGGACCTCAGTCTGAGTTTTGGGCGGCTCCCAGGCCATGATGGTCTCAATTTTGGCCTGGAGGGGTTGCACCTTACCTCCGCCCACCAATTGTCCCAGGTACACGACAGAGCCCTGTCCAATCTGGCACTTGCTAGCTTTGATAGTCAAGCCGGCACGTTGTAACGCCCGCAGCACCTCCTGGAGATGTTGCAGATGGTCCTCCCAGGTGCTACTGAAGACAGCTATGTCATCCAGGTAAGCTGCTGAGAAGGACTCCAGGCCAGATAATACCTGGTTCACCAACCGCTGGAAAGTGGCCGGAGCATTCTTGAGCCCGAAGGGCATCACTCGAAATTGGAAGTGACCCTCGGGGGTGGAGAACGCTGTCTTCTCCTTCGCTCCATCGGCCATGGCAATCTGCCAGTACCCCGATGTCAAGTCGATGGTGCTGAGGTACTTGGCTGCTCCCAGCCGGTCAATCAGCTCGTCTGCCCGTGGTGGTATCGGGTGAGCATCTGTCTTGGTGACAGAATTCAACCTCCGATAATCCACACAGAACTGAAGTTCTGGTGTGGTGCCCGGTGGAGCTGCTTTCGGCACCAACACAACCGGACTAGCCCACGGGCTGCTGGAGGGTTCGATCACACCCAGCTCCAGCATCTTGATCACCTCACCCTGGATGCTATTCCTCACTTTCTCGGACAGCCGGTAAGACTTGTTTTTCACTGGCGGACTGTCCCCTGTGTCCACATCATGGGTACACAGATGTGTGATTCCAGGCGTGAGGGAGAACAATGAGGCTTGCTGCGCCAATACCTGGCGGCAGTCCCTCTTTTGTTCTGGGGTCAAGGATAGGGAGAGGACAACGCCCTCCACTGAACCATCCTTCTCCTGAGCCGCTAGAAGGTCAGGAAGAGGCTCACTTTTCTCCTCCTCGCTCCCATCCGTCACCATGAGGAGAGCAAGCTCTGATCGCTCATGATGAGGCTTCAGGCAGTTGACGTGGAGCACCCGGTGTGGTTGTCGGGGGGTCTTCAAGTCCACGACGTAGGTGGTCCGGCCTCGACGCTCCACAATCTCGTACGGACCAGTCCACCGGTCCTGGAGGGCACTAAGCGCCCCAGGCTCCATGACCCACACCTTCTGTCCAGCGTCCAACTCCACCGTCCGAGCGTTGTGGTCATACCACTCCTTCATGACGGCTTGGCTAGTCTCCAGATTGTCTGAGGCTTCCTTCCACAGCTTGGCCATCTGGCTGCGGAATGCCAGCATGTAGCTGACAACATCATGGGGAAGTTTCTTCGAAGTCTTCTCCCAACCCTCCTTGACCAGGCTGAGGGGTCCCCTAACGGGATGGCCATAGAGCAATTCAAAGGGGCTGAACCCGACTCCCTTGTGGGGTACCTCGTGGTACGAGAACAGCAAGCAAGGGAGGAGGATGTCTCATTTCCACCTCAGGTCTTCTGGCAGACTCCGGATCATCCCCTTCAAGGTCTTGTTGAAGCGCTCTACGAGCCCGTTAGTCTGGGGGTGGTAAGGAGTGGAGAACCGATAGGTCACTCCGCATTCCTTCCACATGGCCTGCATGTAGGCCAACATGAAATTTGTGCCCCTGTCCGACACCACGAACTTGGGGAATCCCACTCGGGTAAATATCCCCATCAGGGCCCGCGCCACCACAGGTGCAGTAACGGTCCTCAGAGGGATGGCCTCCGGGTACCGAGTGGCGTGGTTCATTAACACCAGATTGAACCGATGTCCCGCAGAGGTCGGAGGGTCCAACGGCCCAACGATGTCAATACCGACCCGCTCAAAAGGGGTCCCGACCACTGGGAGTGGTTCCAATGGGGCCTTCAATTTGGTCCCAGTCTTGCCACTGGCGTGGCAAGTCTTGCAGGTCTTGCAATAGGTGTCAGAGGCAACTCTCATCCTAGGGCAATAAAAATGTGGGACTAGCCTCGCAAAGGTCTTGACCTGGCCCAGGTGTCCGGCTAGAGGTATCTCATGCGCCAGTTCCATCAAAAAGGCCCGATAACACTGGGGGACGACTAAGGCCCTCGAGGACCCATGCACCGGAACCCTTGGTTCACTGTACAGGAGGCCATCCTCCCAATACACGTGATAGTTGCCGGTCTCCTTGTTCATCGCTTGGGCTTTGGCCTGTCGCCGCATGCCTTCAAGCGTGGGGCACTCCTTCTGCGCCCAACAGCATTCCTCCCGGGTAGGACCTCCTTCCACATGCCACTCGGCAAGTCCCCCACGGGAACGACATCCACCTCCACGGACTCCGGGGTTACCTCCGCGGGCTCCCCATCCATCACACGGGGTGTGTCCTCCACAACACTCTCCTCTGGACCGACAGTGGGTTGGGCCGTTGTTTCAGGCTCCAACCCGGGTTGAGCTTCTTGCCGAGCAGCTGTGGTGACTACGCAAGTCCACCCTGGTAATCCCAGCATCTCAGTGTGGGCCTTAAACTTCACTTCTTTCCAGGCGGTATGTTCGAGGTCATTACCGAGCAGACAGTCCACAGGTAAGGCAGGGCTGATCGCAACTCTCAACGGGCCTGACACTCCTCCCCATTCAAAGGGAACTTGAGCCATGGGATAGTAGCTCATTCTGCCGTCAGCCAACATGGCCGGATGATACACATCAGGAACAACCTGCTCAGGGGACACCAGCCGCCTCACTACAGTGGTCATACTGGCTCCCGTGTCCCTCAGAGCGTCCACCTCCTCCCCATTGACCTTCACCCTGTGCTGGTACTTAGCAGTATTCAATGGTAAGGGCGTCACTGGGACCATCTCTCTATCCCCAAGTGAAACCAGGGTCAGGCCTGTCCACTCCCCTTCCCTATCTAAGGGCAGCTCCAACCCAAGCACTACGCTAGCCACCCCGGGACTCTTGCCACCAGTGGGGGCTGGGGGTCGTTTGCGACACTGAGGATCTCCCTTGTAGCGTCCGACCTCTCCGCACTCATAGCACCGGACCACTTTTGGCTGCTGACTCTTGTCAGGGTAAGTGGGTTTTGGGGAACGGTTCTGAGGTGGGGTACCTACTCCTTTCCCAAACTGTCTAGTTTGTGGGCCTCGTGAGAACTCCGTTCTTTTATCTCCACCCTCTTTCTTCTGAGGGGCGCCCTGACCGCCTTTCGGGCCATATCCACCGGGGCCCTTGTGTGACACCCGGGTGCTGACCCAAATATCCGCCTCCTCCGCGAGCTCACGGGAATCAGTAAGCTTGGGGTCCACCAAATGCTGGCGCAACTCCAGAAAACACTTATCCAAGAGGTGCTCTCTCAAAAAAAGGTTATACAGACCCTCAAAATCACGCACCTCGCTGCCACGCACCCAACCATCCAGAGCCTTTCGGGCATATTCAAAAACATCCACCCAATTCTGCGTGGACAGCTTATGGCTGCCACGAAACCTCTGGTGATACCTTTCAGGGGTGAGGCCAAAATGTTTGATAAGTGCCTCCTTCATGGGGGAATACCTAAACTGGTCTGCCTTCTCCAATTACAGGAGTGAGTCCCTGACATCAGGAGGTATATACCGGTACAAATCACCTCCCCAGTGTTTCTCAAGCACCCCATGGGCAGTCAAGGCCACTTCATACGCCTCCAACCACCTGGCAATGTCATCCCCCTTGGTGTAGCTCGCTATCACCTCCTTGGGTAACCAGAATCTGGGCTCCTGATGAGCTCCTGGTACGCTGCCACCATTAGGACTTCCTGGCGCACTCAACTGCAATGCTTGCAGCTCCATTTCCTTGAGCTGCAGCTCGTGCGCCAGCTTCCTTTCCTCCAATGCTAATTTCTCTCTCTCCAAAGCAAACTGCTTATCTTCCCTTTCTCTCTCTAAAGCCAGATTCTTATCTTCCCTTTCTCTCTCCCTCTTGTGCTCTAACTTGGCAAGCTCCCACTTCAATCGTCTCTCCTCCCTCCTGTCCTTGTACTCCTGCGGTGACACACTCTCCCTAGATACACTGCTTCCTGACCCGGAACATCTTCCTGGCAATATATTGTCTGACATGTCAATGTTGAGCAGGCCTGGGTCTTCCTGAGTGTCCGCCTCCCCGTGTGTGACCTGTTCCCCATCCTCTTCTTCCTCTGGGTGGGCCCTTACCCATGCCCTCAAGGCGGTACGGAGCTCTTCTTTTACAGCTCTCGTCCCCACAGGCACTCCCATCCCCTGATAATACTCCCTTAACTGCACTACAGTGTACCTATCAAGGTCAGCCAGCTGGAACTCCATTCTGTCAGGTGAGGACCTAGATAACCTGGAAGAAAAATTCTAAGATGTGGGCAACAATGCTGGTTCAACACACTTTGCTGCAGGCTAGACAGTGGTGGGCATTTGGGTTTGCTTGAAGCACACCAGGTGTCCAATTAATTGCAGTACACTCTGTCCCACTGGAGGGTGTTAGGTAGCTACAGGTCCTCCTGGATCCCACCGCTCGCCAACAATGTAAGAACTGGGACCACCAGTTCTCCGGGGAGTAGCATGGCTCGAGCAAGAAGGCAGCCAGGGGCTTGCGTGTAAAGCAGCCACTTAACACACACATCCAATGAAACACACAGTGGCGCAATAATGGAGGCCACACCAGTAGTTGTATTTGAAAGAAATCAAGATCTTTTATATAGGCTTTCAAATAGAGCGATGCATTAGTAATTCATTACTATTTCAGATAAGCATTTCATTAAGACATTTCATGAATCACGTTCAGATTGCATTTCCTGTAAATGGGAGAACATTTCATTAAGCATTTCAGTAAGACTTTTCATTAAAATAATAACCAGCTCATCTAAGCAATGAAACATTAACTAACCCCGCCTGTCGCATCAGACTCTTTGGCAGGCAAAGGGGTATTTGTATAAACCTGGAGGATCCTACAAGAAGCGACTATAGTATTGCGTTTAAGTAACACATCAAACCTCTCATGGACGCTTTTCCTAGAAAGTAATAAAACATTCCAGCAAGTACTTATCAGTCTAACAAGGAACTTCAAAGAACACAGCCTTTAGTCATCAACCACAAGCCATTCTTCTTGTGAATACAGATCGGTTTGCGACCCAGATCAGATCATCAGAATATTATGGAAGTCCACCTCTGCAAGAAAATTCAGTACAGTGAAGTGACTCTCCCTCTCATTAACAGGCTGGTAAATATGGTACACTTTAAACATATCAGGCTTGTAAATACGGTTCACTTTGAACATATCAGGCTTGTAAATATGGTGTACTACGATATAATGAGGAAAGTGTCTGACCCTCCAGCCTCCAAATATTCGAGGCACATTCAGAAGGGGGCCAACAGGACCCAGTCTCAGCTAATCCCAGGGGAGGGGCGACCTCGGGCCTCACTCGGCCTACCGCCCTCCTCCCCAGGGGAATACCTTGTGTTCTTCGGCCCTCCGGGGCCCTTGCAAAGTGTCCGCTTGGGGGGAAAGGAGCTCCGGCCCTGTGCGCCGCGGGGGCAGTTGTGGAGCCCTGGCGCCGGGGCGAAGCTGGACCAGCGTTTGGGGCGCCAAGCGGAGGGGGCTCTCAGGCTCAGCGGCCCCCTCCGTAGTGAAGTGCAGCTCTCTTCGGCCGCCGGGCCGTGTTAGCGGGGCCCGCGGTGACGGCCAATGAGGGAGCAGTGTGGGCCGGGCCGCGGGACCAATCGCAGCACAGGGAGACGGGGGCGCGGCCAATGACGAGGCCGAACGCCCTCGTCACGTGATGGAGGCAGCGACTTGGCTTCAGGCCTAACGAGGCCTGACTGGACTACGCAGCGGCCTTCCTCAGGCTCCGGGGGCTGCTGCGGGACCTCCTCTTAGTCGGGTGGGGCCCGGCCACACTGCGGCGGCCCTCTTCTGGTACCGGGGGCCACCGAGGGGTATCACAGCGCTTCCGTGGGCTGCGGCGGTGATTTGGTGCGCTGAGCGACAGCGCCTGAGGGGCAGTCTCGGCTGGGCAGAAGGAGGGGGCCACTGGCGCCTCCAGGCCCGGCGGGACAGCGGCAGACAGCGACAGGCTATCGCAGCGCTCGGGGACAGCAGGTGAGTGCTTGGGGCAAATGCAGCGCCTCGCTGACAAGATGATTCCTGAGGGGGAGAAGCGCTTTAGAATACCAGTGCCTCACAGGGGGCTTCAGGGCTAGAGTCTCGAGGGCACAGTTAGGTCAAGGCAGGCAGGATGGGAGCAAATTGTAGCGCTTGGCCCACAGTTCAGTCAGGGGGAGACAGGTAGGCCCAGTTGTAGGCAGGGGATGCGCAGGGCAGCACAGTCCAGTACCTGGTCCCAGGAAGCAGGTTTCTTGGCGCTTGGAGGGTTCTGCGCCCTTAGTTGCTTGTTTCTTGAAGTGGAAGGGGGGGGGGGTGATGAGTTGAAGGCTTGAAGAATTTCTCCTCAGTCACTGCAGATGGGCCCTGGGGTTCCCTACCACTGGGCCAGATCAGGGGGCTAGCTTTGGACACCTCACCCAGCTTAAGAGGCAGCACCTTAATCCTGTCACTGCCAGTAGCATAGGTTCCTCACTAGGCCCTCCCGCCTAAAACTCCTGCGTGGGTTTCCCAGGTCAGTGATGCCCCAACTGACTAGAAAAAGTTCCCTCCCTTGCTTATATATGCCCAGGTGAGGTGACCACTCTCTAAGGCGGGAACAGTCAGGTCCGCCTTTCTTCTGGAAGGTTCCAGGAGCTTCCCCACTCTAACTATGGACAGGGGCTGGGTGGCTGGTGTTGCAACATTGTATGGGGACCCAGCCTGCTCCTGGCAACTAGGGTGCTACACTAAAAAGACCTCGCTGTAGTAGCAGGGGCCAGTGGCAGCCATGTTGGAAGTAGAGAGCACCTGCACCCTAACACAGATTAGCTATGAAAAGGTGCCCGAAGACCTAAGGGCCAACAAAAAGAAGGTGGGAAAAATGAGGCAAGGGCAAAAAAATCACGGGGAAAGACAACCCTAAGGCTGACAGGTCTAACAGATCTGATGTCATCAGCGCAGTCTCCGTACCGTGGAATCGGCGGAACCCAAATTGAGTATCATCGAGTAGATGGTGTTCCTCTATGAAAGCAGATAGTTGTAAATTCATTGCTTTTTCGGCCACTTTGGCCAGGAATGGAAGGCTTGCAATTGGCCGGTAGTTTTTCAATTCATCCTTATCAAGGTGAGGCTTCTTTAGTAATGGTTTGAGGAGAGTTTTTTTTAGGGCGTCTGGATAAATAGCTGATCTGAACATGGTGTTGCAGATTAGAGTAATGGCAGGTATAAGCACATCGATAATAGGTGGAAGAATTTTAAAAGGACAAGGATCAAGTGCAGAGCCTGTTTTGATCGTGGTGATGATTTCCGCAGTTTGAGTGTTGGTGATATCTGTAAAATGAGTAAACTTGGGTGCAGAGTAAGTCGAGGTATGGGTAATAGAGGGGGTATTAGTATTATTTGAGAAAGCCGAGAAGATGTCATTGACCTTCGTGAAAAAGAAGGTAGCCAGGGCATCGCAAAGAGATTGAGTGGGAGGTGGGTTCAGATCAGGGGAGTAACCAGCTAGCTGCTTGGTGGTATCGTAAAGTTCCTTAGAGGAGTTTTTTGCTGGCTCTATCCGTTCACTAAAGTACTTTTTCTTAGCCTCACTGATCATGGTTTTATATTTGACCAACGTCTCCTTGTAGCGAATTCTGTTGTCTTCGCTATAGGTCTTCCGCCAATGCCTCTCCTTGTTCCTGCAGAGTTGTTTCTGGGTTCTTAGTTCTTCAGTGAACCAAGGTGTCGAGGGGGCGAGTCTGTTTCTGGTCGCCTGTTTAGTGGGAACCAGTGAATTAGTGGCAGTACCCAGCCAGTCGTGGAATTGCTTGGTGGCAATGTTGGGGTCTGCGGAAAAAATGGGGTTGGAATTACCAAGTAGCGTTTTCAGGCTAGGACTATCTATGTAATTCCAGGCTTTAAACGGTTGACGGGAATTGGCGAATACTTTAGCGGTGAGTGTTTCCTGGATGATGATGGAGCCCAAGATGGCTTAATGATCTGACCAAGTGAAAGGGAGGATTTGATTTATGTGGTTATCCTCCAGATTGGAGAAGATGCCATCCAGTGTATGGCCACCGTCATGCGTAGGAGAGTTAACCAGAAGGGGGAGACCAAATGTCTTCATATCCGAGATAAGAGATAAAGTATCCCTATCCTCTAGTTTGTCTAGGTGAAAATTAAAATCACCCAAAACTGTAAAAGAGGCTTCCAGAGCCAGGGATTCCAGGATACAACTCAAATCCGTGATAAAGTCTGATTGTGGTCGTGATCCAGGTGGTCTGTATACGAGGATCCCTTTGAAGTTGTTGGAAGGGGATAGCATGATTGTGAATTGCAAAGCTTCGCAGGAGGATGACGGGGTGGCAGTAATTCTCACATTAAGTGAGTCACGGGCGATAATCGCTACTCCGCCCCCTTTTTTATGCTGTCTATCGTGTCTATAGATTGTGAAACCTCTTGGGACTGCAATCACTAGGTCTTGGTCGGATGAATTGTCCATCCAAGTTTCGGTCATGAATAATATACCTAAATTCCTATCCTCTATCAAGTCTGCTATATCCTGTCGGTGTTTACCGAGCGAGCGTACATTAGAAAGTGCTATTGATATGCTGGTATGTGTATTTTTGTTAGCACTGGAGGGTGATTTAATGGCGAGGGGGATAGAAACCATACAATGAGGACAGAACTGTGTGAAAAGACCGGGAAGGGATATTGGGTCAAGCTTTCGACAATCGCAGTGATTGTGAGGACGCATCTCGAGCAGCTTAATATTAGAGTAGTGTAGACAAGTCGCTGGGTTAAGGGGACCAGGGGTGGTGGCCCTGGGCCCGGTACAGGCGCGGACGGGCGCAGACGGGCTTGCCTTTGGCGCGCCGCCGGCACGCCCGCTGCGCCCGCCCGCTGCGCGGATGGGGAGGGTTAATGTTTTTGTACATGTAAGGGGCGGGTTTAGAGGAGGGTGGGAGGCATCCAACAACTGGACCACAACCCTTCCTCCCAGCAAGATGTCTGAAATGGGTGCAGTTATGGTGGCAGCGCCTTAAATCGGCTGCGCCGTGCACAACAAAGGAATTGGCGGCTTCGGAGCGAGGCTAGTCTTGCGCCGAAATGCAAAGAGGTAGCGTTTAAAATAGAGCTGTTAAAATATATACAGATTTTAAAATACACGTACTTCGTATTTCAAGAGCGTGCAGAAAGGCAGTGAACAGAAAAGAGCTGAGAGCCCCCGGCTTCCGCCTCAGGGGAGAATATGGCAAATATCACAGCTATAGTATGTGACGCCCCTTAAATATACTGGGAGGGCGGGAGGCGTCCAACAACTGGACCGCAACCCTTCCTCCCAGCAAGATGGTGTCTGAAATGGGTGCAGTTACGGTGGCAGCGCCTTAAATCGGCTTCGCCGTGCACAACAAAGGAATTGGCGGCTTCGGAGCGACGCTAGTCTCGTGCCGAAGTGTAAAGAGGTAGCGTTTAAAATAGAGCTGTTGAAATATATACAGATTTAAAAAAACATGTACTTCGTATTTCAAGAGCGTGCAGTAAGGCAGTGAACAGAAAAGAGCTGAGAGCCCCCGGCTTCCGTCTCAGGGGAGAATATGGAATATATCACAGCTATAGTATGTGACGCCCCTTAAATATATTGGGAGGGCTGGAGGCGTCCAACAACTGGACCGCAACCCTTCCTCCCAGCAAGATGGTGTCTGAAATGGGTGCAGTTACGGTGGCAGCGCCTCAAATCGGCTGCGCCGTGCACAACAAAGAAATTGTCGGCTTCGGAGCGACACTAGTCTCGCGCCGAAGTGCAAAGAGGTAGCGTTAAAAATAGAGCTGTTAAAATATATACAGATTTTAAAATACACGTACTTCGTATTTCAAGAGCGTGCAGTAAGGCAATAAACAGAAAAGAGCTGAGAGCCCCCGGCTTCCGCCTCAGGGGAGAATATGGCAAATATCACAGCTATAGTATGTGACGCCTCTTAAATATACTGGGAGGGCGGGAGGCGTCCAACAACTGGACCACAACCCTTCCTCCCAGCAAGATGGTGTCTGAAATGGGTGCACTTACGGTGGCAGCGCCTTAAATCGGCTGCGCCGTGCACAACAAAGGAATTGGCGGCTTCGGAGCAACGCTAGTCTCGTGCCGAAGTGTAAAGAGGTAGCGTTTAAAATAGAGCTGTTAAAATATATACAGATTTTTAAAAACATGTACTTCGTATTTCAAGAGCGTGCAGTAAGGCAGTGAACAGAAAAGAGCTGAGAGCCCCCGGCTTCCGCCTCAGGGGAGAATATGGCAAATATCACAGCTATAGTATGTGACGCCCCTTAAATATACTGGGAGGGCGGGAGGCGTCCAACTGGAACGCAACCCTTCCTCCCAGCAAGATGGTGTCTGAAATGGGTGCAGTTACGGTGGCAGCGCCTTAAATCGGCTGCGCCGTGCACAACAAAGGAATTGGCGCTTCGGAGCGACGCTGGTATCGCGACGCCGGACGCGACCCCTGTTTCTTTTGCTGCTTCCCCTGATTTTTATTCTTCCAATTCTGTTTTGGAAAATTTGGATGGTTGTCTTTAGTAGACTTTGCTATCTAAGTCTGCGGTTGAGTTGCCGTTTTAGCAAAAGGCTTAACACCCAAACTATTGCGGCCAATGGTCTTATAAGCCTCCGCAATAATTCATGGTAACGCTCGGGGTTTGTCGACATCTTGGACAAGGCGCAAAGCATTTGACACCTGAAAGATAACCGCATCTCCCTTTACATTACAAAAGATGAGATCAGCAACTACGTCAAACACTCCAACGAGCCTCATTCTCAACTCGACAGCCGCCTCCGCACTGTGCTCATCCGGAACATGCTTGATCACAGAGGGCAAGACATTCATAGACAGCGCGCAGAAATACTTCGCATATTCTGCTGCAAATACTTTACCCCAAATCTCACAATCTGTTAACTCTGGCAATAAGTCTTTCTGCAAATTAATTGTGAGAATCCTGTGTTTTTCCACAGGAGTGGTATTAGGAAACACTGCTTCCAGTTGGTCAAATTTCTCAGCAAGACAATAAAGCATATTGTACTTAGTTTGAGGGTGCTTGCCCATTACGGAATTAACCGAATTAACCATGAATGGACTAATCTACATCCCGGCCGGTCCAACTTGTTCCGCTGCAAGAAACATATTGAACCAAAGCCCTATGTACCCCAACAAAAGAGGTATAAAGTTGACACAAGTCGTCAATCGGGGCATTGAGATAACGTGGATATGGTGTGAACCCGGCTAAGACTGGCCAAGTTGCCCCAGGAATTAGCGACCTAACTGAACCGGAGTTACGGTGTGGGGGAGGGTGCCATACAACCAAACACGATGCTGCCATGGCGAAACTGGAATCTCTTGTGTCCTATATGGACTATAGTTCACAGGAATCGCAGTGTGAGTGTATGTATGAAATGTATCCTCATCTGCATTTATTACAGGAAACGTGACCCAAGAGTAGAAAAGCTCAAAGGAGAACGCCGAATATGCACTCACCACAAAGATAACAGACATACCATCGTCTGGTACTCCAAACTGCGTCAGATGACGCCGGAGCGCTGTCCAACTATGCTGAGCTATGTCAATATCACCCATGAGGACATAGAGAAGAAAAACAATTTATATAAATTGCAGTACAACAAAGGGTAGTATTCAAAATGTGAACCTTTTCATAAATCTCATGCTTGAATTAACCTATAACACATTCATATAGGTAGGTTAATCCGTCACGCATGTTAACAGGAAAAGGTGTTGAGGGTATTGTGGACAGATACGAGCACTAATCAAGACTTTGGGCGCCATGTTGCGGGAATTCTGCTCTTGCACAGAACTATGCACAGGAAACCAGGACCTCAGTGTATTGTGGTGTACCAAAAATCCACCTCAGTGCCCAGAACCCCTATCCGACTAGCAACAATGTCTCATTCATTCTCCGTACTACAGCGAAGCTACCAATGAACAAGCGACTTTGGGACCTCTCAGGAATAGTGGGAATCAAGAACACTCTTTTGTTTTTATTCTCATAAATGTCCACAACGTGAGCAATCAGAGACACGGTATAGTTTAAAATGTTTATTTCAACTACGTGCTCTATAATGCAGTATATTTGCTAACATAAGTAAAAAGATACATAAAATCAATACAATCAACATTGTTACAATTCCATAAAATACAGAGGGAGAAATCATATTATAATGTTAGTGGAACCAGGTCTATAGCGCCTTGTGTACCACCCTCCCCTTGCTAGGAGCTAGGTATTATAATAATAGAAGATCTTTAGGTTAAAACCGGGAACCCCATACCTCCAAAGTCAGGTGAAGTGAATCACATCCCAGATCAGCAGAGCTCTTAGTTGATTGAAAGGTTTTTCCCAAGTGCTAGACTCATGCATGCAGTGCAATATTAAAAGCACCTGAGTTTCAGAAATGAGCAGCTGTGTTCGTGTTGTGTTTAGAGCGTGGGCCGATCAACCTGCATCAACAGCATACATTGTTATTTTAACCTTGAACACTTTGTGCAGACTTGATGTCGCAGTGTGAGTCTGGAGATGTGAAAAACAGATCGTTCTCATGTGAAGGAAAAGCAAGCAGTTTGTCTTTATAAAAACAGAGAAGTGTCGTGTGCAAAAGCAGCAAAATTGCGTTTTCGCAACTAACTCACTTATGCTAATATAGTAATGTGTGCAGGCAGAATCATATTCATCCCTACACTTTTACAGGTAGCATGAACAGGAACACTTGGATGTTTTTTTTTGCAACTCTTCATCGTCAAATAAAAACCACCAGTGTTTCTTTTCTTTTATTTCACATTGTGCTAGTCTCCCAGTGGATTTCCTGTTATATCACTTTTTTTTTCTATGTGTACCGAAGTGAACAATCACTGGGAACAGACACTTATTATTCTACAAATCTTTGGTTTTCTTCATTTCTTCTAGTCGAGTCTTCATTCATCTGGTATTTGAATTTCCCACATAATTATATATTTGTTCCCGTAATTCCTTCATCTCACAATAACTGCACTGTTCTGCTACTGTCTATGTCCTCAGATGAGTCAATATTATTGTTAATGTTCTTAAGTTCTTTTTAAATTCACTGCATCTCTAGGATTATTTCTAAGTGAGTTAAATGAAGGTGTGTGTTCGCTGAGGCTATGTAGGGTCAGAAATTGACAAAAGCTCGTTACACTTTTAGTGCAATTGTAAGGTTTAGCCCAGGTGTGTTCACAATTGACAAAATCACTTCTGACATTCATTGCAATGCTCATTTTTACTCTGTGTGTGTTAGTTGATGTATCCGTAGGTTTAATAACTGACAGAAGGTATTCACACATTCACTGCACCTGAAAGGATTTTTCTCTGTGTGCATTAACTGATGAATCCTTAATGCGAAAGATTTCCTAAAGGTACTTCTACACTCACTACAGTTGTACGGTATTTAGAGTGAGTGCAAGCTGATGTCTACATAGGCTTGACAATTGACTACATTTCTTCACACATTCATTGCACTTGAAGGCTTTTCTTCTGCGTGTGTTCGCCGATGCCTGCTTAGGATTGATAATGGACTTCAGCTTTTCAAGCATTCATGGCATTTAAAAGATTTGTTTCCCCTTTGTGAGCTCGCTGATGATTTCTTAATGCTGAAGAGTAAATAAAACTACTGCCACATTCATTGCAATGGTATGGTTTTTCCCCAGTGTGTGTTCGCTGATGTCTCTGGAGGCCTGTTAACTGACTGAAGCTCTTTACACATTCACTGCAATGGTATGGTTTTTCCCCTGTGTGTATTCTCTGATGTGTTTGGAGGTTTGAAATGTGACTGAAGCTCTTTACACATTTACTGCAATGGTATGGTTTTTCCCCTGTGTGTGTTCGCTGATGTCTGCGGAGGTTTGAAATGTGATTGAAGCTCTTCACACATTCAGTGCAATGGTATGGTTTTTCCCCTGTGTGTGTTCGCTGATGTGTTTGGAGTTCTGCTAACGTACTGAAACTCTTGGCACATTCACTGCACTGGTATGGTTTTTCCCCTGTGTGTATTCTCTGATGTGTGCGGAGGTTTGCAATTTGATTGAAGCTCTTTCCACATTCAGTGCAATGGTATGGTTTTTCCCCTGTGTGTGTTTGCTGATGTGTTTGGAGTTCTGCTAACGTACTGAAACTCTTGGTACATTCACTGCAATAGTATGGTTTTTCCCCTGTGTGTATTTTCTGATGTACGTGTAGCTGTGAAATCTGATTGAAGTTCTTTGCACATTCCTTGCAATGGAATGGTTTTTCCCCTGTGTGTATTCTCTGATGTCTGTGGAGGTTTGAAATGTGATTGAAGCTCTTTGCACATTCCTTGCAATGGTATGGTTTTTCCCCTGTGTGTGTTCGCAGATGTGTTTGGAGTTCTGCTAACGTACTGAAACTCTTCACACATTCACTGCAATGGTATGGTTTTTCCCCTGTGTGTATTTTCTGATGTACGTGTAGCTGTGAAATCTGATTGAAGTTCTTTGCGCATTCCTTGCAATGGAATGGTTTCTCCCCTGTGTGTATTCTCTGATGTCTGTGGAGGTTTGAAATGTGATTGAAGCTCTTTGCACATTCCTTGCAATGGTATGGTTTTTCCCCTGTGTGTGTTCGCTGATGTGTTTGGAGTTCTGCTAACGTACTGAAACTCTTGGCACATTCACTGCAATGGTATGGTTTTTCCCCTGTTTGTATTCTCTGATGTGTGTGGAGGTTTGCAATTTGACTGAAGCTCTTTACACATTCCTTGCAATGGTATGGTTTTTCCCCCGTGTGTGTTTGCTGATGTATTAGGAGTTCATGTGACCGACAGAAGCTCTTCACACATTCACTACAACGGTATGGTTTTTCCCCTGTGTGTATTCTATGATGTCTATGGAGGCTTGATAATTGACTGAAACTCTTTACACATTCCTTGCAATGGTATGGTTTTTCCCCTGTGTGTATTCGCTGATGTATTTGGAGGTGTGATAACTGACTGAAGCTCTTTACACATTCATTGCAAAGGTATTGTTTTTCCCCTGTGTGTATTCGCTGATGTCTTTGGAGGTGTGATAACTGACTGAAGCTCTTTACACATTCATTGCAATCGTATGGTTTTTCCCCTGTGTGTATTCGCTGATGTGTTTGGAGATGTGATAACCGACTGAAGCTCTTCACACATTCAGTACAATGGTATGGTTTTTCCCCTGTGTGTATTCTCTGATGTCTATGGAGGTCTGTTAACCGACTGAAGCTCTTTACACATTCAGTACAGTGGTATGATTTTTCCCCTGTTTGTATTCGCTGATGCTCTGTTATGGTTTCTAATTGGCTAAAGTTCTTGACATATTCAGTGGAATTGCACGATTTTTCTCCTGACCGTGTTTCCTGAAGGGTCAGCATAATTAATAAACTACTTGCGTTATTTTCACATTCCCTGTATGAGTGTTATATTTTGGACGCTTGATTTCCGATTTAACAATAAAATACAAGACTCACTAAATACCTGCCACATTCATAATATCAGTAAGGCTTCCTTGTGGGTGATTGCATCTTTAGATTGGATAATGGCTTTGCATGCTTGCGGGTAAAGCTTAATCTTTGTTCCGGTAGGTGCAAATTGGGACAATACTCTGTACTTTAGAGAGCAGAACTCTCCTTTCCTTCAGCCTTCAGTTGTTAGGCTCCACTTCGTTGTGCTTTTCCCTGGTGCCTGCGGTTTGGCTAGGAAGAGTTTGCAATACACCTAGAGCACTGAATGCTGGTCTGTTGCCAGTTTAGATAGAGAAGCACTGCTCTAGCAATATCATGATAATGAAGCGACTTGTAATGTGTACAGCTACTCCAAAGAGTGTCCCGGGGCAAAGCACAGATCACAAAAGAAAATAAATCAGTTTGTTTCAAACATGGACAAAAAGCCAAATTTTCAACCTTTTTTAAACATTATCATGTTGCTAACAGCTCAACGCTGAAATGGGATTTTGTTCCAAGCTATGGATCCCAAATAGACACGAGACCTTCCTCCAACTCTCATACGGGCCTCATGATCAAAGCTGGTGTTGGACGCTTGTTTATACAGCAGGTGATTTGTCAGTTTTGTTGCCTTAATTTTGTAGAGGTCATTTCTTCGTCTTGGGGTGTCGAAGTGCAGAGCTCAGACTCGTACACTCACTGAATTGCCTTTGACTGCTTCTTCCTGGATCTGTCCTCTGCCTCTGATTGCACTGATGTTTTTGGAGCTCCTTATTTTTGATAATTTTTTCAGGTTTGATGTGTTATCTTCATTATTCATAATCAATCTGTGCCTTTAAGTCATATTTTCTATTGGATGCAAAGAAATGCAATATTACTAAATGCAAATGTAAATACACAATATTTAACCAGCTGGATAAGACATCTCTTCTCTACCATATTTAAAATTTAGTAAGGAACATTTTACCATACATGGATATTTCAATAAAACTGTGGTTGAACATGTCACATTGTATTTACTTCTGAAAAGGCAGTGATTTCCCATTATTGACAGAATAACTTACTAAAGAAAGGGCAGCCACAGAGAACTCGTGCTACAGGTAGAGTTTCACGTAGATATACATGGACAAGATTTCATTTAAACAGAACAGATTGTGGAAAAAGAGAGGAATCAGGAAGCTCTGCTGTTAATTTAGTTTCAGGAAGTATCTACCAAAGATAGCTCTTCAGGAAGTGTATAACAAAGGTAACTCTTCAGGAAGTATTTAACCAAGGTAACTTTGAAGTGTATAACAAAAGTAACTTTAGGAAGTGTCTAACAAAGGTAACTCTTCAGGAAGTATACATGACAAAGGTAACTTTTTAGGAAGTACATATGACAACGGTAACTCCAGACACCTTCTTCCACAATGCTTTCATGTTCACACTGGATCAGCTCAAATGCCAACTCCCGCCTTTACCTTGCAGCTCATTAAGGGCCTTACTACGAGTGCGATGGCCCTCATGATCGCCGTACTCACGGTGAAGGGCCAACTGCCACCATCCTGGTGTGGTCTGACCGTCGTATTATGAGTGTGGTGGTGGGACCCCCACGAGGCCGCCACCCCGCGAGGATCAAGGATCCCGCTGTGGAGGCGGTCTGCAAACACCCTGAATATGTTGACAGTGCTGATGCCGACATCGCCGAGCATATTACGGTCTGCATATCCACCGCCCTTTTCATGGCAGGGACCCCACCATGAAAAGGATAAAGGACATGCAGGTAAGGGGGCCCTCACGGGGCCCGGGCCAATTCTGCTTCTGGTGTTGCATGCGGGGGGCACATGTTGTGCCACCCCATGGAATTGCGCCCTTGTTCCTGCACAGTGAGGCATGCATGACATGGTGCAGGAACGTGCTGCAGGCACTCTTAAGGTGGTGGTATGCTGTTTGGGTTCTCTAATGAGCCTAATACAGCCGCCGGGAGACCGCTGCTGCACCGCCCACCCACCTGAATTTAGGTCATAATACGGCGGCGGGCTCTCAATGGGCTTGGCAGTCTGCCTGGTACCTCCGCTGTGGTAGTCCCATTGGAAGACCGCCACACTTGTATTAAGGCCCTAAGTCACCTTCAACACATTTTACAGCCCTCCTGGCTCAAGCATTTCTGGATCCTTCTAACCTGGAAGGCTGGAGCATTATCCTGAGTTGAGGTGGATTTTCTATCAGCGGAATATATATCCATCTCCCTTGAACTACTGACTGATTCTGCCCTGAAAGACAACTTAAAAAGTGAGCCTAAAGTAGGTAAAGTTAAGATCCTGTTGTATTTCAATCCGCAGCTCCTTCCAGGGTTTTCTGTGAAACAGAATGAAGGGCTGATTGCAAAGGCCCGTCTTTATATTGCGCACACAGATATGGCAAACAAACATTAAATCATGTCATTTATTATTCAAGGATATCAGTCATTTATTCCTTATAGAGAATCCATCACAACCAATAATTTAACTGAAATATCCCCCAATCCAACAGATGTGTGCATATTGATAATTGCTTTCCATGTTCCTGTTTTCCATGATATTTAACTTATTGTGGTCTGTCTGAAGGCCAGGATGCTACTTTGTGACTCAACAGGGCTTCGGTAGAGCGGGAGGAGGTGTCTGTTGTCCACAGGTGAAGTCACATTCCTCCATTCCCATATTTCTTTTATCCAGGTGTACCTCATTCCATGTCCTTCACCTCCCTACTCCCCTCTGTTTGTGTACTCACTCTACACACTTGAAGCATGCACACAGCAGACGTCAGATAATAGTCATAGCCTGATAGTGCAGAGGCCATGGTTGGTAGTATGGTGATCACAAGCTTCGTTTCAGAAGGTTATCTGGGAGGTCCAAACAAAGGAGGCGCACAGGCGGGTGCTTATGAGGTACAAACAGAGGAGGAGCACAGGTAGGTGCTTATAAGGTATAAACAGAAGGTGCACAGGTAGGTGCTTAGGAAGTACAAACAGAGGAGGAGCTCAGGTAGGTGCTAATGAGGTATAAACAGAGGAGATGCACAGGTAGGTACTTATGAGGTACAAACAGAGGAGGCGCACAGGTAGATGCTTATGAGGTACAAACAGAGGAGGTGCACAGGTAGGTGCTAATGAGGTATAAACAGAGGAGGTACACAGGTTGGTGCTTATGAGGTATAAAGAGAGGAGGTGCACTGGCAGGTGCTCTTAAGGTATAAACAGAGGAGGAGCAGAGGTAGGTGCCTATGAGGTATAAACAGAGGAGGTGCACAGGTAGGTGCCTATGAGGTATAAACAGAGGAGGTGCATAGGTAGGGGCTTATGATGTACAGAGGAGGCACACAGGTAGGTGGGTGTACCCCTCTGCGTCTGCTTCCATCTGTACTAGGCGGTGTATTGGTGTCCACTGGATCCTATTCCTGCGGCCTCACGTGGACCCTTGCTGCGTGGATGTCACAACATTGACCCCTTAGTTCAGGGGAGCAGAGCCTCAGGAAACACAACACCTGGAGGCCGTCTGCCTCGAGGGAGAAATCCAGGTGAGGGTTCCTTGTTTAGGACTAACTGCTGTAAGCTCATTGACACCTTTAGGCATTTGTTTGCGCTCTATAAATCCTTTTTATTTCATACAACGTTAGAGAGACATCAAGATGAACAGGAAAATGGAAAAGTGAAGAGGGTGAAGGAGGAACACCAGGAGAACACCAGGCATAAACAAGCTATTGAAGGAAAGAACAGATAATGAGGAACAGAAATGGGGGCAGTGACAAAAATGTCAGTCTTGTTGGCTGCAATAAAGCACTTAAAAGCATTGTGAGAAAGTGAGGATATGCAAACTGAGCTCTCTTTGTGTTGTTGCATTTATTACAATCATTTCAGTTGTCGTTATTATTATTGTTAATGTATAACTATTATTGCATACACTAGGTCTCGCAAGAAGAATCAAAGCACTAAGTGGTTATCTACTCCTGGATACCACTGAAGGCTTCCAGGAGCACACAACAAACCATGCTCTGAGACATGCCCCGGTGTGAGCAACACTCTTGGATAAACTGTAACAAAAGCAATGCAAGCACTGTATAAATGCTAGCGCGGTACAGTATCTTGCAGGCACTGAAGGATGCATGGCTCAGCAGTCTGTCAGCAAAAACCCTAAAGAGGCATGCATGACTCAGCAATTAGAGCACAAATATATCTGAAGAATGCATGGCTCAGCAGTCTGTCAGCAAAAAACCCTAAAGAGGCATGCATGACTCAGCAATCAGAGAACAAATAAATTTGAAGAATGCATGGCTCAGCAGTCCGTCTGCAAAAACCCTAAAGAGGCATGCATGACTCAGCAATCAGAGCACAAATATATCAGAAGAATGCATGGCTCAGCAATCTGTCAGCAAAAACCCTAAAGAGGCATGCATGACTCAGCAATCAGAGCACAAATAAATTTGAAGAATGCATGGCTCAGCAGTCCGTCCACAAAAACCCTAAAGAGGCATGCATGACTCAGCAATAAGAGCACAAATACATTTGAAGAATGCATGGCTCAGCAGTCCGTCTGCAAAAACCCTAAAGAGGCATGCATGACTCAGCAATCAGAGCACAAATAATTCTGAAGAATGCATGGCTCAGCAGGGTCCACTATCAGACTGTTGTGACACATGCAGGCAGCAGGATTCTTGCATGAAGTTATGCTGTTCTATAATTCACTCTTTAACTTGTTATCATCCATGCTCCTGGTTACTTGTTCAGGGTCTAATGTAGTATAGGCCTCTAATCTTGTTTTGCCTGAAGAGCCAATGTCCCTCATTTAATATCTCTGTTCTGCCCATAGACGGTACTGCCGTCGCACATCCTAAGTTCTTACATTCGGGGAGGGAGGTAGGGAGGGGATGTGGGGGACAAGGGTGAGAAGGGGGAGAGGGGTGGGGAGGGATTGAAAATGGGGTTGTATACTACACTGGTTGTTTCCTTCTGCTATGTTTTCTGTTTCTTTTACGTTGCGAAAGATAACGCTTTTATAGTATCACACAGGTCATGCGTTTACCAATGCCCACATACTAGAGATAAACCACGAACCCTTTGAATTGTAGTCTCATACCGCGCAACAACTGGTATACAGAGGGCGGCTCTCTCTCTGCGACCACAACTCTTTAGATGGTTAAAACCAATTTCTTAGCTGAAAATCTCAATGTAGTCTCATTGAATGTCAAGGGTCTCAACTACCCAGTGAAAAGACGGAAGGTTTTTGAATACCTATCTAAATCAAAAGGGGATATCATCCTGCTCCAAGAGATTAAGCTCTCAGAGGAGGGCATCAGCTTTATTAACCTCAACTGGATCTCCCACAGACTCTGCTCCTCGACAAACCACAAGAAGGGAGGAGTGATCACCATAATCTCAAAAAAATCGAACCTATCTGTTACCTCACACACACACACGACACAGATGCAAGACTATTAATTACCCACCTGTTAATGGACGAAGATCCCATTTATGTAGTAAACATATACGGTCCTAACTCTGATGCCCCAGACTTTTGGGAATCAGTCTCCCTAGCCATAGAGAACATCCCACAAGATGAACTCCTAATTGTAGGCGGCAATTTCAATCTCCCAATGGACCCTTTATTAGATCGACAATCAAAATGCATGTTCCAACCTTCTCGCTCCCACAAGTCACTCACTCGCCTGTGCACCAAATTCCTACTAAAGGATTCTTGGCGCCTCCAACATCCTGATGGGAGGGACTATACCTTCTACTCAGCCCCACATAATTCATACTCCAGAATTGACTATATTTTAATCTCTAACCCTTTCACTCACCTCATCGAGGAAACAGACATCGCTCCAAAGCTGATCTCTGACCACTCCTGCATTAGCGCCAAACTTGAGTGCTCCCATTCGATTTTACCCCCAAAACACTGGTGATTTAATGAGGAAATTCTATCGGACCCTGAAAGCAAACAACAAATAGAAAACGCCATAAAGGAATACATCTCACTGAATGATTCCCTGATATGAACACCTCCACAGTCTGGGACGCCCTGAAAGCCACAATTAGAGGGGTGATTATTGGCATTAGAGCAAGGACCAATAATAAACTTAATGTAGATCTAGACAAGCTTGAAAAAGACATCAAGATCCTAGAAACCACCCACTCGACTGACCTTGATAACAAACTGGTTTTAGAGCAACTGATCAATAAGAAGTACGAATATAACACTATTGCAAGCAGACGAGCCGGTGTTTGGGTTAATAAGTTCAAAGCCATGAAACTATGTGAAGGGAATAGAGCTGGAAAACTTCTGGCCTCCTACCTCAAACACAGACAAAAATTACTCACTATTTCATCAATCAAAGACTCCGCTAACAATACACACACCAAACAAGAAACAATTGTAGACACCTTTAAGACATTTTATGAAGACCTCTACAAGAACAAGATGTCATTCGACCCGGTCGCTTGCACTAATTACCTAGATGCCCTGAACCTCCCCAAACTCTCTGATGAAGATAGTTCTACCATAGGGTCCCCCATCAAAGACACGGAAATCCTGGCTTCTATTAAATCACTTAAAAGCAACAAAGCCCCCGGTCCAGATGGGTTTTCTGCAAGCTTCTACAAAGCATTTGATAAGTCGCTCTCCCCATGTTCTTAAAACTTTTTAACTCGATTGCCTCCTCTGGCAGTGCTTCGGAATCAATGGGCGAAGCCACTATAATTGTTATCCAGCAGGAGGGTAAAGGCACCCTTCTAACTAAAAACTTTCAGCCCATTTCGCTTATAAATCTGGACTGCAAAATGTATGCGAAAATTCTAGCGAGTAGACTTAATGCCATTCTCCCCAAATTAATCAGTAACTCCCAGGTGGGATTTTGTCCAATGACAACACAAAACTATTATGCCATATCCTTTAGAAAGCCAAAATAATACCCACCCCAATTTTGGCCATAACCCTTGACGCTGAAAAAGCGTTCGATAGAGTATCTTGGTCCTTCTTACATCACTGCATGAAAGCCTTTAATTTAGGCTTTAATTTAGGGAATTCCTACATCAATATGGTAATGGCCCTTTATTCTTCACCGTCTGTTAGAATCGCTATCAATGGCTCCCTTTTGGACTCATTTCGTTTACAACAGGGCACCAGGCAAGGCTGCCCCCTCTCTCCAGCCCTGTTTCTCCTGGCCCTTGAACCGCTCATATCAGGCATAAAACAAAATAAAGAAATAGCGGGAGTGAGCTTCGGGGACACACAGGTGAAACTAGCTGCATACGCGGACGACATTCTAGTGGCGACAGAGAATCCAGAGACCTCCATCAAATCTCTCATGACTACCATAGAAAGATACTCGCTACACTCTGGGTACAAATTGAACCGTGACAAGTCAGAGGTTAAGCTCCTAAACGTTTATGGTACCAGAGAAATGCTGGGTGCCTCAGGCCTCACATGGAAAACTGGTTTTATTATAACCTGGGAATCGAATTCGGCATCTCCCTTCTCAAAACACTTCATCACAATGAATCCATCACTCTAGACAAAATTAAATCACAACTGGATGGCTGGTCCCCCCATTTTATAACTTGATGGGGAAGGGTCGAAGCCATTAAAATGATGATCTCCCCTTTAGTTAATTATCTCATTACAATGCTCCCTCTCACCTTGTCCCAGTACTTCCATCACAAATTAGATACTCTACTTTCTAAATTCCTATGGAAAGGGAAAAAGGCTAGAATTAGCCTAAAAAAGCTACGCATCGACAAACCCTTGGGTGGGGTCAATCTAGCGGATTTTAAACTATACCAGATTGCCTTCCTTACCAAACAAGGCTCTTACTGGCTCGCGCCACCAGCTGAATACATTCCTGGATGGCTAAACGTTGAGAAAGCCCTTTTCAAAAATCTTGCTCCAGCGTCCATTCTTACTGCTAAAATGAATACGGCCGGTTGCTCAATATCCATTTTTAAAAATACAAGACTTGACCTCCTAAAAATTTATAAACTCCTGACTAACCACATAAGGTGCTCTGACTGGGAGTCGCTATGGCACAGTCACTTAATAATGTACAAAGGGAAACCACTACACAATTAGATCTGGATTAATAAAATGTATATTTTTCCCACACCAACTGTTTAGTAATTCTTACCCATTCTCTTTTAAAGAACTCCAAACCAAATATGATCTAGAAGCAATAGAATTTTACAACTTTTGGAATATTAAAACAGCAAACTCCAAAGCAAAACTGTCCAAAAAGCCGCCCTCCCTCCCAAGCTCCCTAGCTGCCTTCAATAGGTTGGGCCACCAGGTCTCCAGGCTTTACAAAATCCTACGGCCACATTCCAATCTCAATAAAGACCTTCGGCAGTTCTGGGAATCATACTCTTCGGTACCAATTCCAGAAGTGGAGTGGTCCAAAACCTGGGAATCAACCATGAGACACAAAATAAGCCCTACACTCTCCCAGACCAAGTTTTGGCTTCTCCACAAAGCTTTTTGGACAATATTAGAGACAATGCCACGTGCTGGAACTGCAACGAGAAAGATGGTGACCTTGAACACCTTTTACTAAGCTGTGTCTGTGTTACAGCCTTCTGGGACAAAGTCTTTGCATTCATTGCAAAAGTTTTCTCCTTCTCCCCCACCAAAGAGTTTTCTACCTTAGTGCTGGGCTCTACCAGAGCTGATTCGCTCTCAGATGATGACAGGGCCTTAATTGACCTTTTGTTCACCGTTGCTGTGAAGATAATTCTGAACAACTGGAAGGAGACGCGTAAAGCCTCCTTTAAATGTTGGCTAAACTGGATCACCAAGCTGAGAGGTGCTAATAATATCTCTCTCCAAAATACCCCATGGCACCCTCCTCATAGACAAATATGGATTTCCCTTGACAATTATTTTAGCGTACCTAAACCCCCATGATTTTTCACCACACTTCCCAACCTTCATGCCCATATGACCGCATATACTTACCACCAAGCCTACTCTGTAACGTACTTGTCTGCTTCAGGTAATCTTTCCCAGGGAACGTTGAAGTCTGTATTACCAATGTCCATCACCCTTGTGTAGATACTATATATGATGTTTATGACTGTTACTATGCTGCTTCCATTTATTGCTTTATTTTTGTCTTAGTCTTAATTTACTCTGATTTTCTGTGATTGTCACTCCCAATACAGATATTTTTCCATTCATTTACTTATTGTCCCTTATGCTTTTTTTATTGTATGTTTTTGTTTTGGAAACTACCAATAAACATTTGTGAAATAAAAAAACAAAAAACAAATATACTCTATGTAGGAAGAATAAGAGGCGATTTCTGTGCGTGCGTGCACAAACTTATGCTATGCAAATGTCGTGCACAGCTCTTCTGTGTGCACACAACTGCGCTGTAGAGGATACAAACACAGCAAGCATAGCTTAACAGTCTTGTGCACAACTGCGCTGTATTGGATCCATACAAGATGTGTGTGGGGAGTGTGGTCTGGTGTGTGTGTGACTGGCACACGGGTTGAAAGCAGGATAGCGCAAGTGTGCACAATTGTACTGTGTTGTAGTGTGCACAACTAAATTGTACAGCAAACCAGGTAGGAGTTAACAGTGTGCAGAACTGCACCATACAGGAAGCATGAAAGGCGTAACTGTTTATACTCCGCAGCACAGCAGTCTATATAAAGTATATATGGTACTAAAGTGTGTGTACAATTGTACTGTGTAAAAAAGAAAGCATGGCTCAGATGTATGCAAACATTATTTTCACACTAAGCATTTAAGGCCTAACACTATCAAATCAAATTATAGAATATTTATTAAGCGCACATATCACTCGAAAGTCTCATGGCGCTGGTGGATAACTCTGAGAAGAACTTGATTTGGTGCAGTTAGATGTCAAACAGCAATGTATTTAAATTCCTAAGAAAAGAGTTATGATCACTTGTGGTGCGTAGATATAAGAACAGTTTGTTCCAAAGAGACGGAGCAAGGAACGAGAAAGATTTCCCTCCACATGTGGTGGTACGGATTCTGGGAGATGAGAGGAGTGCTTGGTTGCTGGATCTCAAAGTTCTACCAGGTTGATACCAGCTTAACTTTTTGGTCCACAAATCTGGACCTTTTACGTACATATTCATATGCGTCATGCAAAGAATCTTAAAGCGTATACGTTTTCTTACAGGCAGCCAGTGTAAATGCTTCAAACTGGGTGTCGATGGAGATCTTGGCGGAAGATTAAGTACCAGCCTTGCTGCTGTGTTCTGCAGAACCTGCATCCTTGAGAGAAGGTTTTCATTGGTAGAAGATA
Source organism: Lissotriton vulgaris (assembly GCF_964263255.1). NCBI lineage: Eukaryota > Metazoa > Chordata > Amphibia > Caudata > Salamandridae > Lissotriton > Lissotriton vulgaris. The sequence goes on from NC_141685.1 coordinate 130,183,731, forward strand.
GCAGGGCATTCCCATAGTCAATACGACTAATAATTAGTCCCTGGACTAGTGGTTTTCTTGCCTCCGTCGGAATCCACTTGAAACTTTGCGCAGGCTACGCATGAGCCAACTCTCTTATTAACATGGTCTTTCATTGACAGTGTGTTGTCCATTTGAAAGCCCAGATTTTGTTGGAGTAGGACAAAGGCCAAGGCTTGAGGGCCACCAATCAGGTGACCAATGCTCATAAGCCTTGCCATAGAGCATTATCTCGGTTTTTCCTCCATTCTACTGTAAGCGGTTGGTGCACATCCACTTATCAATATGAGACATGCAATCTTTGAAACAGGACTTGGTTTCCAATGGGTCTGGACCAAGAGTGACCAGGATCTGAGTGTCGTCAGCATACAACATAACATCAAAGCCATGGGATCTAATCTCTTTGGCCAGAGGGGTCATATAAAGGTTAAAGAGTGTGGGTCCCAAGATAGAGCCCTGTGGTACTCCCATCCTGACGGATCTACTACAGGGGCTGGTATTTCCTACGTGTACTATCGTAGTTCGATCGGTTAGATAGTTTTTGAGCCACTGTAAAGCCTTTCCCCTGACACCAATCTCCCAAAGCTGATGATCAAGAATGCTGTGGGAGATGGTGTTGAACGCTGCAGATAAGTCTAGCAGAACGAGGATAGATGACTGTCCATTTTCTAGTGCCAGCCTGATATTATCAGATACCTCCAGCAAAGCTATTTTGGTACTGTGGGCTTTCCTAAAGCCAGCTTGTGAGGGGTCAAGCAATCCATGCTTTCAAGATGGACAACGAGCTGTTTATTAACCAGTGATTCAAGCATCTTACTGAAATAAGGGAGCAACGATATAGGACTATAGTTGGAAAGAAGTTTTGGATCTGCAGTAGATTTTTTAAATATATTCCTGACTCTGGCAGTTTTCCATATTTTGGGTCAAATTCTGATACAGACAATGATTTGTTGAATAGATTGGTGAGGGCTCGAGCTACAGTTGGAAAAAGGTCGGTGGCAAAGGGTCTGCGACGAACCAGATTTAACTTTTATGAAACCTTTAGTCACTTCTTCAGAGCTACATTGGGTGAATTCTTCCAAAATATGAGAGGGATCAAAGGCAGCTACTGAAACATTTCCTGTGTCATTGCTAATATCTTGTGCAGGGAAGGAATTATGAATAGCCATGATCTTATCATCAAATAATTGAAAGAGTCTATCCAGTCATGAGAGGTAGAAATAAATCTCTCGGGTGACCTAGTGCGCTCCCAAATGGACATTTTAAATGCTTTCCAAGAATACTACACTGTGATTTATTTCACCCCAACACATCTTAGACAGGATAAGCCACTTTACAGACCCGTTGCCGATCCCACACATCACAGAAGCAGACAAAACCACACTGGATGCCAAAATATCAGCAGCAGACGTCTCCTGCGCGATCCGTGCGTTGGCCCGGAACAAGGCACCGGGACTGGACGGTCTACCTCTTGAATACTACAGTACCTTCTCCATCCTATTGGTCCCTTGTCTGACGGAAACGTTTGCGGATGCACTTGAGAGGAGGGAGCTGCTAAACTCTCTTTGCGAATCTGTCATAGTGACGTTTCTCAAACCACACCAAGACCCACAACAATTGTCTTCCTACCGCCCCATCACACTCCTCTCTGCCGACTGTAAAATATTGGGGAAAATTCTGACAGATAGATATGAACAAATTCTATGACCCCTGGTCCATCTGGATCAGTGGGGGTTCGTCCCCGGCAGGAACACGTCCCAAAACATAAGGCGGATGTTTCATGTCCAGAATCAGGTGGGAGACATGTACCCTCACGCGGCCTGTATAATTCTCGATCTTGAAAAGGCCTTTGATACTCTCACGTGGCCTTACCTCTTTGCCATCCTGCGACAGGCAGGAAAAGGTCCAACTCTTCTGCAGTACACGCGGCTCCTTTACACCAACCTCACATCTCGTGTCAGACTAGGCTGATACGTCTCGTCCCCATTCCGGGTGGAGAGAGGTACTAGGCAGGGCTGTCCCCTGTCACCCCTGATCTTCGCCCTGGCAGTGGAGCCCCTGGCGATACGTTTGCATCGGGAGAGGCCCACATGGGGCATTCCCATAGCGGACACAGTCCACTGCGTTTCCCTATACGCGGACATCCTCCTCATGTACATCTGAGATATAACTGCGGACCTTTCACCCATATGGACAGCCTTGACGGAGTTCGCGGAGGCATCTGAACTCAAGGTAAACACAATTTACCCATTGCACCCGTCCGTTGAGCCACGGGAGATACGAATGGGTGCGCAGTCTGCCCTGGAGCATGAGCACTCCCCGTTATCTCGGTGTCCGTCTGTACCACTCCCCCACTGACATTTATGAGGGTAATTACTGTAAAGTGTTAGCCGGCATCAGATCGTCGGTGGGCTTCTGGAGGAGCCTCCCGATGGCCCAGATCGGTCGAGTAGCCATAGCCAAGGTGATCATTCTTCCCCGGCTATTATACTATTTCACGAATTTACCAGTTATTCCACCCAGGACTTTCATTTGTGAACTAGATGCGCTCCTCCGCACACTTATATGGGGGGGCTAGCGGACACCGGATAGCTCTCACCAAACTGCAGTTACCCACCACGCAGGGGGGTCTGGGCGCCCCAGCTTTCGAGTCGTATTTCCTGGCGGCACAACTCCAGTGGCTGTCGTACTGGACGGCGGGTAGGCATACCGGGGAAACATACACAGTGCAAGGCCCAGTCCCCATTCCCGAACTTAGTCGTCTGCTGTTTCTGGGTACCAAACCTCGACGGACGTATCCACTGCAAGTGTCCTTGGCCCACTGGTATATGCAAAGAATTAATCTAATAACGGCGGGGACCCCATGTTACTCCCCTCAGCTGCCACTAGTCGGCTGGCCCAAACGGGAAACTTATTTTACACTCACCACGCTCCGTGCATGGACGGAATGCGAGATAACCGAGGCAGAAGCGTTATTCACGGGAGGGCAGCTTTGTCCCTACGAACAGCTCATGGAGGAATATGACCTCCCCCCCGGGACAGTTTTTAACACACCGATAGCTCATAGACAATTATCGCCCACACTGTGATCTTACAACTGGTGAGCCGTCAACACGCCCGGTCATCCACACCATCCTATATATGGGTATCGGCCGACACTGGTTACTTGGCTGTATAAGTCCATGAGAGAACTCGCTAACAGACCACTTCATAATCTTCGAGCAACCTGGGAAGACGAATTTGGGCGACAGCTACACGACAGGGAATGGGTAGAGCACTGGAATTCCCCAAGAAAGTGTCAAGAAATGCACACTTTAAAAACATACAGTTCTATATCTTGCATAGAGCATATCAAACATCAGTGTGCCTAAAGTGGTTCTACCCAGACACTCAGTTCCTCTGTCCCAGATGTCACTCATCAGACGCGCAATTCCAACATATGTTTTGGAGCTACCCCACTCTACGACAGTACTGGTCTATAATTCTGGACACAATCAAAGCACTCACAGGACTTACAGCGTTACACACGTGGGAAGCAGTCACTCTCGGAGTATTCCTAAGGCCGAAAACACACAAAGTGCAAGTCCGCTTCGCGGCTCTATCCTTGCTCCTAGCCAAAAGGAACATCGCCATGAACTGGCAAGCCACATCGGGCTTGGGTAGGAGCGGTGCAGAAATGGGCAAAGGCAGAGGAGGAAACCCTGAGGGAGGAGGAAGCAAAGGGACTGCGAAAACACCCCATATCATTGGAGTGGGCCATGCTATCCCACCAGTTAAAACAATCACACACGCGCACGTATCCCAACACCTCTCAACATGACCTACGGTCCCGGCAGTGCAGACCTCGCAATAAAGTACGTATACCGCTACCCCCACGCCCCAAACAATCATGTGTTATATGGGCACATCGCTGCGCTTTGCACTCTCTACTGCACCTAGTGACTTCGTCCATCTGATAGCCCCTACAAACAATACAAGACCACAGTAACAGATTGTAGCTGACACGACCCGGACATCCTCCACGATCCTCATTCCCTGACCTCCCCCCCCCGCAATGCATCCCCAGTTTATCCCTCCCAGTTCCCTTCGAAATCGCATTACAGTAAAGACAAGTGGACTACAACCCCTGGTGTCCCTGCCGTATGCAGGTGGCATGTCCGCTGGTTGAACAACAACATCACTGTTGCCAAATTATGCATATCATAATGTAATGTGAGTTTATTGAAAAAATGTTAATAAAAAATATTTAAAAAAAAAATAAAAATCCAGTTCTGAGAGGTAGAAAGTTGTGACCGAACAGGCGGGGTTGAGAATTCCTTCAAAATTTGATAGAGCTCTTTGTTTGAATTTGCTGCCTTCTCGATACGGCTAAGGAGAAGTAATTTTCTTGTTTGTCTTATGTTTTCCATATACTTATGGTGAACATCTTTATATAATTTATGATCTATTGGGTCTTTAGTTTTCCTCCATTTTCGCTCTGTAGTCCTGCAAGAGAGCTTCACTAGCTTTAATTGTTCAGTGAACCAAGGAGCGGCTCTGGCTTTAATTGTAACTCTGGTGAGAGGAACAATTTTGTCCAAAGCATTGGTTATTGTTCTATCTAGGGAGATCGCACATTGATCAATGTTATCAATTGTGCTGGGTAGAGCTGACCTGAAGGTAGTAGTAAAAAGAGGTAAGGTGACTTTATGCCAGGATCGTCTCCAAACTACTTCCCTGCAGGGGACCGCATTGATAGTAGGATCTAGAATAACAAATTTTAATAGAAAATGACCCGTCCACAATAATGGTACTGGAGACTCAACCTTAAACATTGTAGAGTTTGTTAAGAATAGGTCAAGCGTATGACCCGCAATATGCGTAGGCCCAATTACCAATTGAACTAGTTCCAAGGTTCTGAAACTTGTGATAAACTGATCCGTGTCAGGGTCATGTAATAGTTCTGCATGACAGTTAAAATCACCGACCAGAAGGAAAGAGTTGGAGGCTAATACATGTGGAGCAATAAACTCCAATAACTTATATGGAAAGTCATATATGGGGCCTGGAGGTCTGTACACTAATGCTCCTCCCCATGTTCCTCCCAACGGAACATCCATTTTAAAGATACATAATTCCATTTTGTTTGTGCTTATGGACTCCATAGAGGTGATGTTCACTTCCGGAGTTGTGGCTATGAGTAGGCCACCTCCTCTATTCTTTTCCCTGTCCACTGTTGTTATGTTATATACTGCACAACTGCACCTTAAAAGAAGCATGCAAGGCAAGAGAGAGTGTTTCACAGTTGGCTAAAGGGTGCATTGAGGACACAGCTCAGTAGTGTGCACAACTGCACAGTATCATAAGCATGCCTGGTTAAGAAAGGTGCAAAACTCACCAGTGTATGAAGCACGAAAGGAGCAGCAGAGGGCGGGTGCGCATGTGCAACTGTACCGTAGAGAAATTATTCATGGCTCATCTGTGTGGGCACAAATGAAATGAAGATGAAGCATGCGTGGTTCCGCAGTGTGCACAACTACCCAGTATACAAAGCATGTTTGGCTCAGCAGTGATTGCCTCATTACCGTGCGTAGAAGTATGCAAGGTCAGCCATGAGCGTCTGACTGGAAGCATGCAATGCTCAGCAGGGTTGTCACAATAGTGGTGTATAGGGACTGTTAGATCTGGGGGTCTCTAATTGGCAGAGGTAAGGACCTTAGACCAAGTAGGGACCCTTGCTTCTAGTCAGGGTGAAGGAATACACACAGTAGATAACCTCCGCTCTCCCTCTAGGTAGCTTGGCGCGAGCAGGCAGGCTTATCCCCTAGGCAATGTGTATAATAATTGCACTCAACACAACAATAATCCCCAATCCACCACAAACTGAGACCACACAGGTAAGTATATTTTATAAAAATATATAATTTTATCTAGTTTCAGCAGCAAGAATTATCAACATACGTTAGTTACTTCTTCAGGTAAATGTTGCACATAATCTTAGGGGCACAGGCGCTCGACCAATCCGTGCGCGGCTCTCGGGACGAGCCTCCGATGATGCCGCACGCCTCTCCGGTCCTCAGCCAATAGGAGCGCGGCTCCTTCGTGTAGTCCCTGGCGGTCCTCCAATGGCAGCGCGTCCTTCTCGGGCGAGCCTCCCTGAGCGATCCAATCCCAGCACGGCCGCTCCGGTGCTGCTCACAGGTCCCGGGCCGCTGGCAGTGTATTTCCTTAACGGTTCTGAGTCCCGGGTCACGGCGGTGATGCGCGGATCTGGCGATTCGGGGCACAGCAGTCCCCCCCACAGGCACACAATGTAGAGAGGCCGCCCTCAACGTTTTCAGCTTACGCAACCAGCAGCTCACGGGGGAAGCAAAGCAGTCCCACGGCCAGCGTCGGTTGTGTGTCAATAAACACACCGATTCCCTCCCACGGCTGGCGGATGGTTTGCAGAGCGCAGGCTGGAAATGAAGACGATCTCAGAGCGTCTAAGTCTCTTTAGGATCCTTTTAACCCTGGGTTCCAGGAACAGGAGGCCAGCTCTTCTCAGGCCCTTGGAGATTCAGGTTGACGACACAGCACACAGCAAAGTCTGTTTGGGTTCAAGCAGGCAGGGTCACAGCACACAGCAAAGTCCCTTTCTTCTCCTCTCCTTCAGTTGGATAGCAGGATAGGTCAGCCCTTAGAGCACACAGCAAAGCAATCTTCCATCAGCTCCTTCAGCAGTCCTTCTTCTGGCAGAGGTTCCTCTTGATTGTAGAATCTGATTTTCTGTTGTCAGGGGTCCTTCTCTTATACCCCAAAAAGTCTTTGAAGTCCTTTGAAGTCTTTGTGCAAGTGGGCCCTGAGCCCGGTCCAAACCAGTTCTGGGTTTTGCTGGGGCTCTGGGGGTTTCCTGGCTTCCTTCTTCCTCTCAGTATCAGGGACAGAGGTGATAGTCGCCCAGCGGGAGGTGGAGCCAGCATTGTGGTCAGGCAGGCACAGCCCTTCACTATCAGGTGCTATCTCCTCCCACTTCCCTGGCAGCAGATGCTGCCTTTCATCCATGGGCTGGCTCAGCTAACACCCTGGGGGCTCTGCAGACCCTGTCATCCTCAACCCAGATAGTCAATCCACAAACAGTCCCAGGCACACAGAAAGGTTAGACAAGAGAACAGCCACTTTCTAAAAGTACTATTCTCAAACACAGAATTTAAAAACAACCTTTCCTAAAAGATGTGTTATTAAATCCTGACCAGGTGCCGCGAGCGTGAGGGGTAGGTGTTCCGCCGTCCCAGCGCCTTATACAAGGTTCCAGTAACCTATTAGCGCTGGCCTCACGGGAGTATGCTGCGAGGCCCTATGCAATTCCCCTAGGGTCGCCTAAATAGAGCAGGACCCCGTGGCCCTCTTTTCCTCCGACTGTGAGAGGTTGTATTTACTGTCTAAATATTGAATGAGTATTTATTTCACATGTGTTTTCCTGTGTAGCACTGTATTTAGGTCCTGACGAATCGCCTTCCGGCGAGAAACATGTTGACCACGCCAGGGGGTTGAGTTAGAGTTCTATACATTGTTACGGTCTCTAGCTCCCCTCTCTCACCCCTTTTAACCAGGGAACCAGCCACGTTAATAAAATTCAGTGTGGACTGTTTTACCCTTTTTGTTATCACTCACATTTTCACTGACTACACTCCCTTTTCTCCTCACTCACACCCACCATCGGCAAGGAACTAAAGAACCCCGCTAAAAGAGTACCTGTAGGTACTCCGGCAGACATTGCAGCGCCGGTCTGTCGAGGGGCAGTGAGTCGATGATGACACTGGATACCCTCCAGTAAGGGTGTGTTTCACACCTAATACTCTGGGTGTATGAGGCTCTCCAAGTTCCGACTAGGGAACCCTTCCAGTCACAGTATAGACTATACCATCCCTTATCTCCACACATTCACACCATCACTGGGGAACTTTGTACTCTGCTGCTAGCTCATTAAATTCTGAGTTCAGGGATATCAAGCACTTATGTCCCATCTTGTTCCTATGGGAAGATAGGCTGGGATCCAATGGGACCAGCCTCCCCATGTTACTCTATGGAGCAAGATAACCTTGCAGCAGTGAGCACACAAAATGGCTGCTGCTCACTACCAGAGCATGTTACCTGCACTAGTACATGCTCTACCTTACCCATGCACTGCACCCTGCCCAGGGGAGTACCTTGAGCCTTCCATAGGGCTGACTGATGTGCACAGACAGGGAAGGGTTAGGCCCAGCCAGTGGGGACACAGGCCAGGCTGACATGGCAGTCCACTGACTGCACACAGGCCCTGCGCTGGCAGGCCTGAGACACCATTTTAGGGCTACTTATGTGGGTGGCGCAATCTGCGCTGCAGGCCCACTAGTAGCATCTGTCATCACCAGCCCTGGCACACCCAGTGCACTTTACTAGGGACTTCATGGTGATACAAATATGCCAATCAGGTATACCCAATCAATATGACAATTTACAGAGGGAGCACTTACACTCTGGCACTGATCAGCAGTGGCAGAGTGTCCAAAGCATCTAAACCAGCAAAAACGAAATCCAGCACAGCATCAAAAATACATGAGTCAGAGGCAAAAAGATGGGGGAAAAACTACGCCAAGGGTGTCAGGTCTAACAGGGACGCATGGCTCGCCACGGCGCTAAATTGCACTCAAGGAACCATGTATTGCTCAGCAGTGTGTACTACAGCAAAGTACCATGAGCATGCAAGCTACTGCAGTGTGCACAAGGGTTACAGTATATGAAATGAGCTTGACATTTTTTAACAAACAATCAAACAAATATTGAGAGAATACACGGTTTAGTAATACATGCATAATTAAGTAGCTACTGCTGGTTATAGCAGAAATGTCACAGCCAACTGTGTGTGACTACCCAGATCCTAGATGCATAGAAAACATGTACTGCTCAGTATATTATTTTGTTGCTGTGTGTGTCAGCAAAAAGATTAGGTGTGGGATGCTAACCTCTGTGTTTGAGGGATGAGCATGCACCGCTATGTGGCCCACGTCGTCAGTTTGGTTGCTAGGAAGCGTACACTGCGCTCCTGTCAGTTCGCTGACCCTGTCCATGCAGGGATTTACTTTGCACTCGGACAGTGGATCTAACAGAGCAGAGATGTCACTGTAAACCCTAAAAGCAGAAAGCCCCTTTCACCTCGGTTCACATGCACCACAAACAAGTACTTCCCAAAAAGCACATGGTTATTGAGAGTGCCAACCCCAGTGCCCTATTGGTGCTCTGCCATAAGCACATGCAGACCCGGATGCAAAGTGCAACAATTACCTGGGGGCTCCCACGCAGCTCAGCATGTAGAGGGGGCCCAGGGGCTGAAGCGAGGCTGTCGGCTGACCATGGAGGAGAGAGCTGCAAGGTGCTGCCGCGAGACGGTCATGCTGCTGAATCTTTTTCTTTTTAATTACTTGAAAACTAATCAATGGATTGTCACCAAATTACAAAAAGATCTTTCTGGACCAAGGTCTAGCTTGCCGCCAAATTTGGTGTAATTCTGTTTAGCGGTCCGGGCTGTAGTCATGTCTAAAACCCTATGGGAAATTGCATGGGGAAAACGCATTTGTGACCACCCTTTTTCTGACTTCTACTGACGAATGACCCCAACGCTTTCCAGACAGTAGCTATATTGAATGGTAGCTTTAAAACTTTTGTAGACTCTTCAAATGGACCCAAAGTTATTAGCAAAACAAAAAAAGGTCCTAACTATAACTACCTACTGGTGACAGCTAGTGTTGTATATATATAACACTAGCTGTCACCAGTAGGTAGTTATAGTTATAGTTAGGACCTAGTTTCCATAGGAAATCCTCAACATTCTATTTGGAATAACTTTGGCCCTGGTTGAAGAATCTTAGCGAATTTCTCAAAGAAGATGGCTCGGTCCGCTGCGCTCCTTCCCTAAAAGTTTGGGGGGGATTGGTCAAGTGGGGGCTGAGATAAAAGGGGGGTCCCAAAACGTGTTTTCTCCATGTTATTTTCCATAGGACCTTTAGACTCGGCTACAGGTCGAACGGGTGAATGGATTTATAAGAAATTTGGCAAAACTGTACAGTTCGGCTCGCAGATTACGCTTTTTTTGGAATGGTGTAAATCCGTTCAGTAGTTGCTGAGGAAATTAAAGTTAAAGTCAATTATATATCTATACGCGCGCACACGTGCGCGCACCCAAACGGCTGCGCGCGCGAGCGGAATTTTGCTGCATGACGTCTGTTAACGTTCGATTCGAAGGAAATCAGGAAGTGTTGACCGCCATTTTGTCATTGCGAGTAAATATATTGTTGATTTCAAAGCGTTGGAATATGGAAAGGGGAGAAGGTAGAGATTGTTTTGCTGCATAGGTTTTCTCAGGGTGTGCAGTAAGGCCCTTAAAGGCGAAAATATATATATATTTTTTTTTTTAAAGTTGCGTGGTGCGCGCACTCGGTCGCGCACACCTTTTTACAAGAGTGTGAAAATGGAGATAAATCAGAAGTTTGAGTGCTTAGATATAAGGTGGCTCTGAAAAGAGCCATTGTGTTAATTGAGTGTTTTCTGCATTTATAAGTAAGTACCGATGCAGAGCCTGATGTTGCAGAGGAAGATTCTGTTTCCCTCATTCGTGAAATGAACACCATCTCTCCTATAGACGTCTTGCATGTGGTATCGCAAGTTGTTGTGGTAAATAGAACCCATGCTATAATCTCTGAGGAAAGCAGAAACAGATTTATTTACATGTCTCCTTGCTTTCTCAAATTGTACACAATGTTGATTGGACCAATTCCATTTCTGTCTTTGGCATATATTGGAATATACCAAGGCAGATCGAGGAAAAAGTGTCATCAATTGTCGAAAGGTGTCTATTAGAAGCATTTCCAGTCCTACCCCAGTGATTGTGCCTAGATCGTTCCCACCACAGTGCACAATTATAAGGTCTGGTTCTGGGAGATGCATAAAAGTTTTCACCAATGGAATCAATTGGTGACATTTCAATCCTCTTTTGCCAATCCATGTTATGTGTACATTTGGTAAGCCGAGGTTGCAAATTCGTCTGCTTACTGCATATTTTTCACTCCAGTGAATATAACTGTGTCCTATTAGCCAGACCTTCATTTTCAAGGGATTTGTAGTCGTCCTCCGATTGGTTCTGGAAGTGGAATGGTAGTTAGAAGTTGAAATTCTAAATAAAGAAAAAGGAAGAGGCTGGGTGTGGTTTAAAAAATAAAAATGATTGGTTGATTGTAAGAAGTGGAGATTGAACAGTACGTTGCATGTTAATGTTTATGTTAAACGAAAAGTACTATTGGGTGTGAAAAAAAAGACATGTAACAGAGCTGTGGATTGGCAGGTGTTTCTGGAGGGAAAACAGTGTTGTTACTTTGCTGTAGAACGTTGAGATATGAACTTTTGACCTGTGCCTTCAGCCAGGTGCAGAATGAGGTGTTACCATGGAAACAGCCAGAGATGGCAGTGGGTGATGGGTGACTTTTATGTGACATTGAAAATATTGTGAGGGAGAACCAACTGAAATGTAAATGCTTACGTTACGTGCTCCGCGCCGCGCCCCGGATTGCTTCCGGGAAGCTGCGCTTCGCGCCTTGCGCATCGGAGCACTTCCGGATGCGCTAACGCGGCGCGTCATATGACGGATTACGCAACAACGCGATACGTCGTTGGGGCTCCACCGGAACTGATCGAATTGGTAGTCTACAGTGTTTCTGGATGTTTCAGACTGAAGCTGGCGTCAGCATGAGAGCACCCCGTGGCTACGTCGTGGCCATTCCGCGAGCAATCATGGCAGTCGCTCCCCACCGGAAGTCTGCAGGAGTCGGGGGACTCAGTGACTCTTGTAGAATCTTCAAGGCCGAGGGGACGCTTTTGGGAATGGGGCTCATGCCCTAGCAGTCAAGCGTCCGAGTTCCAGGGTTGCCCAGAGCCATCCTTGCAGGCCAGGCCCAAGTCTGTGGAGCCGACCGCCATTTCCTGAGCTCCGTGGCAGCCGCCTGTCGCTGTATCGGAAGAGTGGGTGCAATTCAGCCGGATGGCGGGTGAGACGGTGTAATAGCAAGAGCAGGCGTAATTCAGCTGGCCGAGCGAGGCACTGTGCCGCAGGAGCAGGCGGAACTCAGCTGGCCGAGTGAAGCGCTGGGGTGTAGCTAAGAAACCTCCACCTGGTGAGGTGGGAGAGGCTCGTTCGCGCCGCCTCTCCCTTCCAGTGCACCCCACGCCGTCTCCTGGCGCAGGTATATGTGATGGTCGGACCAGGGCACCGCAGGACGTGTCTTCAGGTCAAACGGATTGTGGGACAAGGTCCAGAATGGAAGAGGCATCAAAAGGCAAGAAGTTCCGCCTGACCCCCGGGAGCCGGCCGCCTATGTCGGGGGCAATCTCAGGCCATACCAGGGGAACAAGACTTGGGGAGGGGGCAGGAGCCAAGCGCCCCCTCCGAGTCCGCGTTTCTTGGACCCTGAAGTATGGCACTCAACATCCAGAATTTATGACATTTGTGCAAGGCAGGGACATCGAAGCCTCTCAGGGACCAAGTATATCCAGAGTCCTTCCTACAGAAGGTGGTGGGGGTGGCGGCATTAGCAAGGCATCCCCCCACACAACTTGTCGGACATGACCTCTGGATGTACTGGGTGTTCAATTTCAGAATTGAAACTACTAAGAAGCAATTAGAAGTGTTGTTTTCATGTTGCAGTAGGCTGCCATGTAAATAGTTATTTAATAAAACGTTTTATCCTGTTACTTTGCTGGTGTGTTGTATATATTTATAATATTTGCATAGTGTTTGTCGTTATTTTGGGCAGGGTGGGCGGCGGAGCCGAGCTGTCTTGCAGCCATCATGGCGTCTAGCTCGGTTCCTCTCTCTAGTTTCATGGTTTTTCTAACGATTTATATGTTATAGTTTGCTAGCACGATACAGCGGATAGTCCGCATTTTATATATATGTCCTTTTTATTAGGGGGGTCCTCCGGTGGAGTCGGACGATCTACCTCTAATAAACGGTCCGGGTTGAACCAACTACCAACAAACGGGGCAGAGATAGGCATGACGGGTTACAAAGGGGACAAAAGTGTGCACTACCTATCCTTCACTATCTGCAAAAACTAAACAGAGTATTGCGACTTTATGCTTATTTGTGAACAGAGAATGACCCAAAGAGAACCAATTTCGAACAATCATAGGCTATTGGCAGTGGGCAGAGAGGCCATGACACAGAAAATGGCTGTTACTTACGTGCATGATGGGGCCTAAAAGGGACTAGATGGCGTGGCCACTGTTTCGCGACTTTCACTTTACTTTTAACAATGGCTGTGGTGAACATAAATGAACGCCGCTTATGTATACCTAATTTTAGTCATTTTCCACAAAAAAGCTTTTGATATTTGCTATTAAAAAACCAAAGAAAATCACTGAAAAAACCATAGGTTATAGACCATATATAGTTAAATATCTGAAGTCCATCTCTGCACTCGATGGAGATACAGGTCGTCGATCAGAAGATGTGCTGGCCACCTCTAATGGTAATAGCGTGACCAGGGCTCTTGTCGATGCCTCTGCAAATTGCAGAGGGTGCACTTGTTTGATATGCCGCACCATGGTATGTATGGAAAAGGAATATTTTTTTGCTGGATTTTTTCTTGAGAGAACCAAGTCACATATCGTGCAGGTTACTTTTGGTGCATTCACTTTCTTTTGATCTTCAGGATAAGTGAAAAATTGCCAGATGAAAGATTTATTTTTTCTTATTAAAGGTAGTCGATCATTTTGGTCAGATTCGGAAGATGAATGAGATACGGTAGCCATTTCACCAAAGTCTTCCGAAAGATGTAGGACGTTGTTCTCTCTTGAGAGTAGAAAAGATAGTGAGGGAAGTGGGTGGAGTGCTGCGTGTAAATTCCAGAATTGAAACTATTAAGAACCAATTGAAAGTGTTGTTTTCATGTTGCAGCAGGCTGCCATGTAAATAGTTATTTAATAAAACGTTTTACCCTGTTACTTTGCTGGTGTGTTGTGTATCTTTATAATATTTGTCGTTATTTTGGGTGGGGTGGGCGGCGGAGCCGAGCTGTCCTGCAGCCATCATGGCGTCGAGCTCGGTTCCTCTCACTAGTTTCATATTTCTCATGAGGGGTTGTTCCTAATTTTTCTATTTTAGCGAGGTCAAAAAAAGATCTCATCAGTGGCCTACTGATTTTGCTCGATTCCTTTTGTTTTTTCTAACGATTTATATGTTATAGTTTGCTAGCACGATACAGCGGCTAGTCCGCATTTTATATATATGTCCTTTTTATTAGGGGTGTCCTCCGGTGGAGTCGGACGATCTACCTCTAATAAACGGTCCGGGTTGAACCAACTACCATCCTGATTTTGTATATCTTCTGAGCTGGATTTAAGCACACAATTGTTAAAGTATGAAACGTTTTATATTTCTAAAAAAAATACCAAGGTGTGTACATCCGGTAACGCACGAAAGTTTAAAAAGACATTCGGCTCCATTTACTGAAAAGTTTCATAAGAATAAAAAAGAAGTCTATGTACAGTCTCTTTGATGTACTATAAGTTCTTTGAGGGGTGTATGAAGAAATTCAATAAGTTCAAATCGCAAGGTTTTTACGAAATATATAGGCAGGTGCGCGCACTCGGTCGCGCACGAAAGCCTGGAAATGCGATATCCATTTTATTGACAACTGTTGCCGAGAGTGCGCACACCGGGTCGCGCACGAAAGTTTAGTAAGGCTATTTTTATTTACAGACAAATTTTAATGTGGCAAAAAAGGCAAGGTACAGACTTTCGAATTCTGTATTGCTTTACAAGGAGTCTCTATGCAACTTGAACAGTGAAGAAAACGGCTTGTTTTCGAAAAAAATATTGCCAGAACTTTATTGCCAAAAGTATAGGTTGCATACACGACATTTTTCTGAATTAGCATTTTAAAAACCAATGAAATTCACAGAAAAAACCATAGGTTTTACACACGTTATAGTTAGGAAGTGGCATTTAAAAAACCTATGAAATTCACTGAAAAAACCATAGGTTTGACACGTTATAGTTAGCTGGAAATTTTACTGACATAAAACCAATGAAATTCCACGTTATAGTTAGTTGGACTCACTATAACTTGCGCGTGCAATGCACTGCTGATGACGTCACATATTACATCACTCATGACATGGTCAGTGACATCACTCATGACATCACTGATGACACCATCCAGTGAATATGTGTCTTTCTGAAAAATAAATATTAGTGAGTAATGTTTAAATATTTAAATATATATATTAGTGTTTCACTTTGTGTATAAGTGGCTACATGTGTTGGTAAGTAGCTACATGCGTATGTATATGGGTTATTAGATGTTTCTCTTAGTATCAGTATGAGTGTCTATATGGTTTGGTGGGGGTATTACTTAGCACATAGATGCATGAGTGACTGACTCTCTGTTTGTATGTGTTTTGAAGACAGCATATGTGCAGGACTGTATGGGTGGATGAGTGTGTATATGTGTTTGTTAGTGAGTGAATGACTGTCTCACTAGTGTCTTTATCAGTAACGACATATGTTTTAATCTAGTATATGTGAATATTGATGTATATAAGTGAGTATATGTGAGAGTAAGAGATTGTAAGAGTTCCTGTTTAAATAAGTATGTGTTTCTATAAGTGATTGTTTAAGAGAATAAATATGTGTAATTTTCAATAGAAGTAAGGTGGAAGTGTGTGTATAACTCTATATTCAAATAAATGGATGTTCAATAGTTTATTTGCACGTGTGAGTATGTGTGTGAGTAACTTTTCGATGACTGTCGGTGTGTAACAGGATGTATAGGTGTATCACTTCATATGATGAGTGAGTATATGTATGAGTGACTATATAGAACTGTTGGTGAATGAGTGGATGTGTATATAGATGGTGGAATTACTGAATTACTTGTTGTAACTGATATGGGTATCTCCATTTTTTTTAAATTTTAGTTTCTATTTTTGAATATGTGTTTCAAGGGTTACATTACAGTGAAAGGAGGTCTGTCACTATGTCACAAGGATGGTGTCATCAGTGATGTCATGAGTGATGTCACTGACCATGTCATGAGTGATGTAATATGTGACGTCATCAGCAGTGCATTGCACGCGCAAGTTATAGTGAGTCCAACTAACTATAACGAGGAATTTCATTGGTTTTATGTCAGTAAAATTTCCAGCTAACTATAACATGTGTCAAACCTATGGATTTTTCAGTAAATTTCATAGGTTTTTTTAAATGCTACTTCCTAACTATAACGTGTGTAAAACCTATGGTTTTTTCTGTGAATATATATATATATATATTCCTCACAATTGTTCCCGTCGCAGAGGGAATACTTCCAGTTGGTGCCCGCGTTCGAGACCGGGAACGTGTCTCCAATGAATTCGGAAACAAGAAACCACGCGGCACACTTCTTGGCAGCAATTATTTACGTGTATTTCAGGTCTAGCGCAAAACTCCTACGCGTTTCGAACAAACGTTCTTGATCACGGCAGTGTTCTACATTAGTCCCTTTTCAATTTCCACATTTTATGCTCTCACTCATTACGTTTACAGAACAATGAATTATGGGCCATGTAGTTGTTATCAATCTTATATATACTTTACATTTGTCATTTTTATTATTGTTAAGGGTAGTAGTGGGGTTGGTTATCATGAAGTGATGCACTTATACACATATACTCTTTAGTAGAATATTTGGTACGTGTTTCACGGAAGGACATAAAGAATTTCCGTGAATAATTAGCATCCCAGTGCCTTTCACTGAATGATATCGCCTTTGTTCCTCGGCTGAGTGCCCTTTACCCTGCTTATTACCTTTCTGTCACTTTTAATAGGCCATTGTATCATATTCTACATTGTGCTGCAATCCTTACAAGAAATTCTGCCCAAACCAAACTGTACATATCACATTGTTATGAAAGTTTCTCTTTTTTCATTTCTAAAGATGAACATGCATCTCCTCATCAGCATTCAGTCCCAAAGGATGTTTTGTTTTAAATTTAATTATCAGTTTAGACTCCAGTCTTCTTAATTTGATTAGTCTATCTCTCCCTCGTTCTTGTTTCGGGATCGTAGCCAGGCCTAAGTATCTTATGTCTTGCCACGTCTTTCCAGCATGAGTTCTGATATGTTTCGCCATGGCATATGCATTGTCAAGATTTTGAATTGCCCGGATATGTTCTAGTATCCTCTTTTTTAATGGACACTTTGTACTGCCTTTGTATTCTTTCCCACAGTAACATTTCAACATGTAGACTACAAATGTTGTTTCACAGGTTATTTTGGTCTTGATAACAAAGTCTTTACCTGAGGGATCTTTCAGAGTTGTTGTGTTTTGTCCAATCTTGCATGCTTTGCATGTCATGCATTTTGTAAATCCGTTGCTTCTTTTTTGAAGCCAGTCTACAGTTTTTTTCGTTGAGAAGTGACTTCGCACCAAATGGTCCGAGAGATTCGGCGCTCTTCGATATGAGATTAGCGGCCCGGTTCCAATTTTGGTTCCTATGTCTGGGTCTTTCATAAGTACATGCCAATATTTTGATAATATTTTCTGAACTTTGTAACTTTCTTTTGTGTAAGTTGCAATCATTTGTGGTTGGTCTTCTTTTCCATGTTCAGTCTGCATGTGCTTTTCATTACTCGTTGTTCCGTTGTCTTGATTTTCCTTAGTCAGTGTTTCTATTCTTGATTTCAATCTTGCTTTTTGTTCCCCCTGAATGATGTCAATGTGTTTGTATCCACGTTCTATAAAGCGATCTTTTGTGTCTCTGAATTTTCTTTCCATTTCCTCATTCGTCGAGCAATTTCTTCTCATACGGAGAAATTCTCCGTACGGTATGCTCTTTATCAGTTTCTGGGGGTGAAAACTTGATCCATGGAGGATGCTGTTTGTAGCAGTCTGTTTTCTATGTGTGGTCGTTTCTATTTTGTTATTTTGTATAAAGACCTTTATGTCCAAAAACTCGATTTCTTTGGGACTGATGTTATATGTGAATTTTAATCCCTCTTCATTGTTGTTGAGGATGTTAAAAAAGGTCTCAAATTCTGTTGATGTTCCTTTCCATAGAAGAAATAAATCGTCTATGAAGCGCACCCATAGCGCTACTTTGGCCATGTGTTGGTCGTTTTCTTCTCTCCAAGCTATGTTCCTCTCCCACCACCCCATCATGAGATTCGCATAGCTTGGAGAGAAGGAAACTCCCATAGCAGTTCCACACTTTTGCTGGTACATTTTTTGGTTAAAGAGAAATACATTATTGTACAAACACATCCTGATCATGTCAATTATCATTTTTGAATTCTCTCTTTCTGTGATTGTCCTCTGTTTTAAGAATAATTTGATGGCTCTGATTCCCTTTTCATGGCTTATGGAAGTGCAGAGAGACACCACATCTATTGTTACTAAAAGATAAGATGGATGCCAATCTGTGTTCATTAATAGTTTCAAGAAATCCCCTGTGTCCTTTATATAGGATGTTAATGTTGGCACTATGGGAGCAATAAAATAGTCTACATAATTTGCAATGTTTTCATATAGCCCGCCACAACTTGAGATTATAGGCCTTCCGGGAGGTCTATTGAGTGTTTTGTGCACTTTTGGTAAAAAGTACATAGTCGGTGTGACAGGATTTTCCACCATAAGATATTTCTTTTCATTCTCCGAAATTAAACCTTTGTGTAACCAACAGTTCAGTTGTTTTTCAAGCTCTGTTATAAGTTCTGGAATGGGATTTTTTGTTAATGGTTCATAATTCTTTTTTTCATTTAGTTGGCGAAGGGCTTCATCGATGTAATGCTGTTTATCCATTATAATCTCACAGTACTCAGGAAAACAAAGCGCAAAACAAGACGAGGGAACCGACAAAGGAGGGCGATACAATCTGAGATCCAGACCAGGGAAAAGCTAATCACAAAGCAAAAAGGAACATCAAACACTGAGCCAATTGAAAGTCTTCATATATTTGTCAGTTGTAATTTCCATTTGGTCCAAGATTTGGGTTTCTGATATTTGGGACCCTGTCACTTCATTTGCAAGTTCATAGGCGATGCGTATATGCGGCACATCTTCAATATTGCATATATCACATCCTGATGTGGTGGCTTGATTTTGGATAGGTTTTGATATTGGTTGTGCCATTTCCTCTGCACCAGAATTCATTTGATTTTCTGGAGATGTTTCTCGACTTTCAATTGGCTCAGTGTTTGATGTTTTCTTGACAAAGAACTTTTTTAGCTTAAGTTTCCTTATATATTTATAGAGGTCTATTTTTGTATCGACTTGTTCATGATGGATTTCTGGACAAAAGGAAAGACCTTTATTTACTAATTTGATTTCTTCCTTGGAAAAATTATATCTTGACGCGGCGATACTGACCAGTGCAGCAACAGAGGCCGAGAGTGCCTAACGAGGAGCCCAAAGAGGGAGTGCTGACCTCCATAACCCTACCTGCCTGCTGCCTGTTGCGTCCCCCTCCCGCCGCCGCGTTGGAGCAAGAACCGCGGCGGCCGAGCGGAGGGGGACTCTAAAACTACACTCCCCAGCAGGCCTAGCGGCGCCAGCCGCCTTGTCATCGCGCCAGGTGGCGCATAAAGGAAGCGTCACCCCGGCAGAGCGGGTGACGCGGCGATACTGACCAGTGCAGCACCAGAGGCCGAGAGTGCCTAACGAGGAGCCCAAAGAGGGAGTGCTGACCTCCATAACCCTACCTGCCTGCTGCCTGTTGCGTCCCCCTCCCGCCGCCGCGTTGGAGCAAGAACCGCAGCCGCCGAGCGGAGGGGGACTCTAAAACTACACTCCCCAGCAGGCCTAGCGGTGCCAGCCGCCTTGTCATCGTGCCAGGTGGCGCATAAAGGAAGCGTCACCCCGGCAGAGCGGGTGACGCGGCGATACTGACCAGTGCAGCACCAGAGGCCGAGAGTGCCTAACGAGGAGCCCAAAGAGGGAGTGCTGACCTCCATAACCCTACCTGCCTGCTGCCTGTTGCGTCCCCCTCCCGCCGCAGCGTTGGAGCAAGAACCGCGGCCGCCGAGCGGAGGGGGACTCTAAAACTACACTCCCCAGCAGGCCTAGCGGCGCCAGCCGCCTTGTCATCGCGCCAGGCGGCGCATAAAGGAAGCGTCACCCCCGCGTCACGGGAGCGCCCGGGGCGAAGCCCGGGCAAAGGGCGGGCCCTCTGTGGCCCTCAGGGGCCTGAAGTGGCCGGGTCGGGCCACCCCCCTAAGCACGATTGTCAGGACTCGCAAGCCACATCCATCATAAACTACAAACGGAGAACGGGGCACCAATCACTGCTTAAGGATGACCAAAACGCTAAAAACACCGATGGCAACACGATCAACTAGCAGACTTAAAACTGTGAGTACACCTCTACCCACTATAACCGCAATAGATAAAATGCTGCAAAAATCGATAAATGTTGTGGCGGATGCTATTCAGGACACAGAGATGCGTCTCTCTTTGATACCAAATTTATGCTTCCCAGACTTGTCCACGCACACTACTAATGATACCCAAAACATGGACGACACTGCCTCATCGTAGGAGTCTCTACTGATGCAATCATTCTCGGAATTACCAAGGTCACACGTTAAAGAAAATACATCTAAATCTCTGCCCACTGAGTCAACAGCGAATAATTTGGACAATAATCTCATGATTTTAACTAATCGTGTAAACAATAATCAACAGGAAAATGCTACATCCTCAGTTTTGGTTGCCCACCCAGAGGAGAGTGTTCTATTGGCCACTGACTTAACAGAACCTCAAACCCTTAAACAACTGAATCCTCCTAAGGGCACTCGAAAAAAGCGTAGAACCAAACTTCCTATGAGGAAAACCCACCTCTTTTCAGGCAAACCCAAACGCTCTATTAAAGACATGTGGCAGAAAACAAGCCTGGGGAAACCCACTGAACCAACACGTGGGGGGCCCTCATTAACTTCCCAACAGGATCATGACGCATATGGAAACACCAAGAACAATACAGGTAGTTCCCTGGTCAACGAGGAAACAGGCCATATAGACAATAAGCGTAGCACGAACATACCATCTATGAGTGAGATTGAAACTTTGATTAAATCACTCCTACAACCTATTAGCCAACAAATTGCTAATATTGAAAAGGCCTTGAGTAAGTTTGAGAGGGCTCAAAACGATATATCATCTAGTATTCTTAGATTACTCAAAATACCCAATACACCAACCACCTTTGTTCCAGCCACTACAACTCTCAATGTAAAAAACTCAAAAACTGTAAAAAAAACAAGTGATTCATCAAAGAACACATGTAAACAAAAAAAAAATCACAGCATCAGAGTCCCCCCACATCTGATTCGACGTCAATCCCACAAATAGCTCATCTTACTGACACGATTACAGTGATACCTACAGATAACACGCAAAACGCCCAGGTAGGTGAGGATGACGATGATAGTGAGTGGGCAACAGAGGGTTATCCACCTAATATAAACACAGGAATTACTGAGAATACAAGGCACTCGGCTCCTTCAAACGTCAATACCCATACAAAAGTAATAGGAGCACATCAACCTAGACCCACTATAACTCGATCACTACCATATATAAATTTACCACCACAGTCTAATCCCTACACAATAGTTATGATTGGGGTACCGAAAGCAGACGTAAATAGAGAAGAAACGCATGAGGAACTGAAGAACAAAGTAATGCAATGGCTAACTACACACAGGCCTCTTCCTCCCAACATAACAGGAACCATTCAACATGTTAAAAGAGTAGAGTGGGTGGGTACTCGTTTTAAATCCACAGAGGGCGACTGCATTGTGGTTACCTTTAAATACATAGGAGCGGCGAAATTTATTGCAGACTGGAGGAGCCCCGTGACAAATAGTTTGATCCGTACAATGGGTCTAAGCTATTTTTATCCAGTTCGCTCAGATACTCAAAGGAATAAAATTAAACATAAGTATATCCAAGTATGACCTTTTATTTCGCAGCTAAACCCTCAACCCTGGCCGGCTCCTCTCGTTCCCAATCAAGGCATGCCAGTGGGTCTAGAATCATACCCATACGTTCACCCTTGGGTAAGCAAAACGTATAACTACCAACCCCAAGCAACATTTGATAGACAAGGGGCCAGTTACCATCGAGCCTATAACCACTCCAATTTTCAGTACAATATCTATGGGTTCCCAACGTCCAATAGATATGAGGCACTCGACAAACCACGACCAACTGGATGAGGTTGATTGACTGCCATCTGACCTGCCTCTCGTCTTATGCCCGGACAGGGTAGATAACTTTGTAGAATGCAAGGCCAATTTATTAATAAACTCGAACCCCCCAGAGGTCAATTTAGCCAATACTGCTATAATGACGAGACCTATCTACTTAGCCAGCCCCTCTTCAGAACACATCCCTGCCCCTCCGTTACCTGAAGTTCATAGTCTCTCTATCTCTACGGTCTCTCAATCTTCACCTATCCTCAAAAATCATAAGATGAACTCTGTAACAAATGTCAACGTACAAACGCATCATCCTTTTAACACAACCCCTGCATCAACTTTAGATCACAATGATTCCAATCCAATTAAAATACTGTCATGGAACATCGCAGGACTGGCCTCCAAAATCAATGACCCGATGTGGGTATCCTTTGTTAATAGGTACACCATCCTATGTTTTCAGGAAACCTGGCTAGTAGACAGCAATACCTTCATTGAGGGATTCCAGAGCTTCTTTGTTCATGCATCCCCATCGCCCAGTGGCAGGGCAAAGGGGGGCTTAGCAACATTTATTAGTCTGTCCCTTAAATCTGAGATAAACTGTGTGCAGCTGGACAGTAGGAACATCCAGATCTTGGTCCTCAGAAAGGGGAAGAAAAGAATAACCCTGGTCAATTTCTACAACTCTGTTTCTACTCTGAGCGAATGTAACATTGTCACTCTTCAAAATCACTTAAGTGATAGTCGGACAAAATTGCCCCAGGATAAAATAATCCTTGGTGACTTCAACACGCACATCTGTGGAAACCCTCTTATATCACCTCTGGGCTCTTTGGGCTGTGGAAATAAAACAGGTCCTCACTTTACTCATTGTCATCGCGGTACAAAACTGAACACCTTAATGGATACCACAAACCTAACCATGGCACTATCCCTGAAAGACGACTCTTTCACCTTCAAAAATCCAACCTATAAAGGATCTGAGTCAGGTTCTTTCATAGATCACATCCTCCTTTCAGCTGGTATGGCCCAGCAGGTTCTAAACTTTGACATCCTTGAAAGTATTCACAGTGACCACAACCCTCTTCACCTTGAGTTACAACTTTGCGGCCCTTTTGTACTCCGAAAAAACATTAAGGACCCAGGAGTGCAAAGCCGGTTAATAATAACCGCCGCCTGAAATGGAACTTGATAAACAGTGACAATCTGCACGAGACCGTCGTCAAGCACTGTGAAATTGAACTCAATCTCTGTGTCTCAAACTCCGCTCCCCCGGAATCCATCTTATCTGCTTTTGCAGTGGTGACAAAAAGGATTGACCAATTGCTGTCTGTACCTGTCAAGGGAACAACTGCCCAAAACCCTCGATGGTTTGATCATGCCTGTTCCTCAGCCAATCGAAAACTAAAAGCTGCCCTCAAGAACAAGCCAAGAGACTCCGCACTTATCAAGGCCTCTCGTGCAGAATACAAAAATGCCCTTGCTTTTCGTAAAAAGACTATAAAACTAAAACTTGGGAGTCTCTGCTCGATCCCTCAATCCTGGGCAATAGCTCGAAGTTTTGGAGTATAATCAACAAGCCACTCTTTGATGACCCGAATGCTGAAAGCCTGGGAACAGTCATACCCGAGAATGACTGTATCTCTCACTTCAGTGCCATTTTTAAGAGTGACGCTCCACAGACTTTGCAATCACCTAAACTCCCCGAAAGTACTCCACTGCACTTCACCATCAAAGAAGTTGAATTAGGGATTCATGGTCTCTCTAGTAACAAAGCACCGGGCCCAGACGGTCTTCCACCGGATCTATTCAAATCTAACATCTTTTTTTGGGCCCCAATTCTCACAGCGGTCATCAATGCCGGGGCCGTAGTGGGGGCTCCTAAGTCATGGGGAGCATCTACTATCGTCCCTGTATATAAAAAGGGTGACAGAACAAAAGCGGCTTGTTATAGACCAATTTCTCTGATAAACTCAGTTGCAAAGGTAGTGGGAGGGATCCTTTTAAACCCGCTGAATGCATGGGCCAAACATAACAATATAATGACCCCCGTCCAGTATGGATTCAGACCAGGACACGCTAAAACTACCCAATGTCTGAACCTATATTTAATCAGTGGCAAATATACTCAAGCCAGAGAAGGAACATTATACATGGCCTTTATGGACCTTTCCTCGGCCTTCGATTGTGTCGATAGAAGCAAACTCTGGGTAGTCCTGCAGAACATGGGCGTTGAAAATAATCTGATCAACTTTTTGGCTGACCTCCATAACGACACACGTGCCAATGTCCGTTACACAAAAGATCTGAAAGTAACGAGAGACTTTAAAATCAACCGGGGGGTCAGGCAGGGCTGTATTTTAGCACCTTTTCTTTTTAACTTATATATAAATGGACTTGAAGAACACCTTTTAAAAACTGACACGGATTATCCCCGCATTGGGAAAAAGGGCGTGCCTGTTCTGCTATACGCGGACGATGCCGTCCTTATATCCAGAACTGCACTCGGACTTCAAAAACTACTAGATTCCTTTCTCCAATTTATGACCTCATGTGGCCTTAATGTCAACAACTCCAAATCATTTGTCATGATGGTTGGCTCAGCTCCAAAAAAATGTTACCCCTTCTCAGTTAACGTGGAAAAAATACCATCTACAAAAACCTTTTCTTACCTAGGAGTACTGTTTGATCACAAACTCTCATGGGGCCCTGCCATGAACAAAAAGAAAGGTGAAATATTAAGGACCAACGCTGGAATAATGGACTTTGCACGCAAAATGGGTAACACACCAGTGTCCGCCGTAATGAAGCTTTACCAAGCGAAAAGCATTGCGGTCGCCTGCTATGGAAGCGAACTATGGGGCTTCGCACCAGCAGATGCCCTTGCGACTCTTGAAAATAACTTCCTGAAACAGGTTTTGAGTTTACCAAAAAGCACAGCTAATTTCTCCGTTCACGAGGAATTGGGCACACCGTACATAGGAGATAAAATTGCTGTAAATCCTCTGCTCTGCTGGTTGAACTGTTGGCTCAATGTCTCAATACCACTGACCCACAATATCCTTTCCAAAGCCCTCACTTGGGAAGGGCAACTCAAGATACCCTGGCTGAAATATATTAGAAATTGCTTTAAAGATCTGGGCAGGTTGGATCTTTATTTAACACCTCAGCACATTGCCAAGAAAGATGTTAATTATGTAAAGGATACTTTCCTATTAAATCGACAGCTTGATAGGGAAGAAATTGAGTTGAAGAAGGCCAGCGTAATGAGCCATATTTTAACCAAGACTTGTATGCGCTCTGAACCATATTTATCCTGGCATATATCAAGACATGAGCGCTTCCTGCTGAGCAGACTCCGTTTTGGTCTATACCACCTGTTGTTAGCTGTACCGAGTGGAGCCCATAGAGGCCAAGTGTTGCCACCTTGCGGCTGCGACAATAAGTCTCCGCAAGACCTGGCTCACTTTTTATTCCTGTGTACCTTTTACTCGAGACCACGAGATATGTTTTTAAAACCCTTGCTTAAAAAATTTAACTTTGTGCAAATTAAGCCAGCACTTTTATATCTCCAAATGTTGCATGGCGATAGCACTTTTTTTACTTGTAACTTTTTAAAAACAGCCCTGAAGTTCAGACTAAGTATGGAAGGTTGATCCTAAATTGAACTGTATTATATAAGTAACCATGTCCCAATTAAGTACACTCATATTGGACTATGTCATCATTTAATCCTTTTTGTGATTGCCTGTTTTTTACCGGTCTGTTGTACTTTTTCATGAATGAACTGTATATATATGTATTTTACATGCTTTTATGACTGCATTCTTCACAGTCGAATAAAGAAATTTTGAAATTGATTATATCTTGATAAGTTTATTACCAGGTTTGGCGTTCCTTTTTGCTTTGTGATTAGCTTTTCCCTGGTCTGGATCTCAAATTGTATCGCCCTCCTTTGTTGGTTCCCTCGTCTTGTTTTGTGTTTTGTTTTCCTGAGTACTGTGAGCCCCTTCCTCTTGCTCTTTGTCTCAGATATCCCCGTCCTCCTGGATTGTAGCGTGGTGTCTGCTGCTCGTGATAGAGCAGCTCCATTTCCTCTAAAAAAGAAAAACTACGTATTCCAGCCACCCTTTGTTCACCTTCGCTGAAATCAGACTCTGATCCACTGGTTTGTTGGTTTGTGCCTCTTTTTGCAGTGGTATCCCATTGTTTTTTCCATTATAATGGATAAACAGCATTACATCGATGAAGCCCTTCGCCAACTAAATGAAAAAAAGAATTATGAACCATTAACAAAAAATCCCATTCCAGAACTTATAACAGAGCTTGAAAAACAACTGAACTGTTGGTTACACAAAGGTTTAATTTCGGAGAATGAAAAGAAATATCTTATGGTGGAAAATCCTGTCACACCGACTATGTACTTTTTACCAAAAGTGCACAAAACACTCAATAGACCTCCCGGAAGGCCTATAATCTCAAATTGTGGCGGGCTTTATGAAAACATTGCAAATTATGTAGACTATTTTATTGCTCCCATAGTGCCAACATTAACATCCTATATAAAGAACACAGGGGATTTCTTGAAACTATTAATGAACACAGATTGGCATCCATCTTATCTTTTAGTAATAATAGATGTGGTGTCTCTCTACACTTCCATAAGCCATGAAAAGGGAATCAGAGCCATCGAATTCTTCTTAAAACAGAGGCCAATCACAGAAAGAGAGCATTCAAAAATGATAATTGACATGATCAGGATGTGTTTGTACAATAATGTATTTCTCTTTAACCAAAAAATGTACCAGCAAAAGTGTGGAACTGCTATGGGAGTTTCCTTCTCTTCAAGCTATGCGAATCTCATGATGGGGTGGTGGGAGAGGAACATAGATTGGAGAGAAGAAAACGACCAACACATGGCCAAAGTAGCGCTATGGGTGCGCTTCATAGACAATTTATTTCTACTATGGAAAGGAACATCAACAGAATTTGAGACCTTTTTTAACATCCTCAACAACAATGAAGAGGGATTAAAATTCACATATAACATCAGTCCCAAAGAAATCGAGTTTTTGGACATAAAGGTCTTTATACAAAATAACAAAATAGAAACGACCACACAAAGAAAACAGACTGCTACAAACAGCATCCTCCATGGATCAAGTTTTCACCCCCAGAAACTGATAAAGAGCATACCGTACGGAGAATTTCTCCGTATGAGAAGAAATTGCTCGACGAATGAGGAAATGGAAAGAAAATTCAGAGACACAAAAGATCGCTTTATAGAACGTGGATACAAACACATGGACATCATTCAGGGGGAACAAAAAGCAAGATTGAAATCAAGAATAGAAACACCGACTAAGGAAAATCAAGACAACGGAACAATGAATAATGAAAAGCACATGCAGACTGAACATGGAAAAGAAGACCAACCGCGAATGATTGCAACTTACACAAAAGAAAGTTACAAAGTTCAGAAAATATTATCAAAATATTGGCATGTACTTATGAAAGACCCAGACATAGGAACCAAAATTGGAACCGGGCCGCTAATCTCATATCGAAGAGCGCCGAATCTCTCGGACCATTTGGTGCGAAGTCACTTCTCAACGAAAAAAACTGTAGACTGGCTTCAAAAAAGAAGCAGCGGATTTACAAAATGCATGACATGCAAAGCATGCAAGATTGGACAAAACACAACAACTCTGAAAGATCCCTCAGGTAAAGACTTTGTTATCAAGACCAAAATAACCTGTGTAGTCTACATGTTGAAATGTTACTGTGGGAAAGAATACATAGGCAGTACAAAGTGTCCATTAAAAAAGAGGATACTAGAACATATCCGGGCAATTCAAAATCTTGACAATGCATATGCCATGGCGAAACATATCAGAACTCATGCTGGAAAGACGTGGCAAGACATAAGATACTTAGGCCTGGCTACGATCCCGAAACAAGAACGAGGGGGAGATAGACTACTCAAATTAAGAAGACTGGAGTCTAAACTGATAATTAAATTTAAAACAAAACATCCTTTGGGACTGAATGCAGATGAGGAGATGCATGTTCATCTTTAGAAATGAAAAAAGAGAAACTTTCATAACAATGTGATATGTACAGTTTGGTTTGGGCGGAATTTCTTGTAAGGATTGCAGCACAATGTAGAATATGATACAATGGCCTATTACAAGTGACAGAAAGGTAATAAGTGGGGTAAAGGGCACTTAGCCCGAGGAACAAAGGCGATATCATTCAGTGAAAGGCACTGGGATGCTAATTATTCACGGAAATTCTTTATGTCCTTCCGTGAAACACGTACCAAATATTCTACTAAAGAGTATAAGTGCATCACTTCATGATAAGCTACCCCACTACTACCCTTAACAATAATAAAAATGACAAATGTAAAGTATATATAAGATTGATAACAACTACATGGCCCATAATACATTGCTCTGCAAACGTAATGAGTGAGAGTATAAAATGTGGAAATTGAAAAGGGACTAATGTAGAACACTGCCGTCATCAAGAACGTTTGTTCGAAACGCGTAGGAGTTTTGCGCTAGACCTGAAATAAACGTAAATAATTGCTGCCAAGAAGTGTGCCGCGTGGTTTCTTGTTTCCGAATATATATATATATATATATATATATATATACATAGCGTGCATTTTCTCACACACGGGGGTCTGGCGACACATAGAAGGGATTTAACCTGCAGTGACTAAGGTGTGTTAGGTATTTACACCTACACCACGCAGTATACGGAATACACATGGCGAATGAAATTTTAAAGGAAAGCGAAGCATCGGCTCTTAGAATCTTTAAATCTAAGTCAGCTGTGAGAGGAGACGGCGCTGCCGATGTAAGTGATGCCGATGGCCCAACTGGCACTTTGAAACAACGAGGAATTACACTGGAAAAAATGAGGACAAAGGAAATCAGTCGATGGTGAGTAGCCACATCACTTCAAAATTACCTTGATGTAAACAGGATAACGAGAGGCCTGAAAAACTTTATAATCTCCACATTGGCAAATCCTGGACCTGAGCTACTGAAGGATTGGACAGAAAATACTAATGCATGCTCGAATACCATGCTCAGAATCCTGTTCAGGAGTGCATGGATAGAGCATACGGAACTAACAACTAAAATCAAGGGCATAATGGATGAATTTGAGAAAGAAATAGATCAGGAAGCTGTTAAGAAAATACTTAAGCCAATTGAAGAACGCCTCAAGACCCTTGAAAAGGATGTAATAGAGTGCAAACAACATAAATTCCTTTGGGATGAACTGATTACGCAGCAGGAAGGATTCTGATATTTGCCAAAAACTTTGATAAAGCCCGCCAACAAATTGCTAAAGATAGAACACTGGGAGCAATGGAGGAGAGAGTATCCGAATCAGGCACGGACCAGAGCTCTGAACTCGGATCGTACTGAGAAACAAGATGGCACCAAAGATTTTTCTCCAAGGAACTTCAGATGCTACAAAAAAAAAACAAATACTCATTTCAGTCAAAACAAAGAGGCAGAGTAAGGGGCACAAAAGTGAAAACCACAGAAGCAGGCAACGAAGGAAAAACAAACAAACAGCGGCATGAGAATACGGGGCCAGCATGGAAAGAACAAGTAACGGCAGTACAATCAAAGAAAGTAACAGTAATAGACCTCTCTAAAACACAATTCACACATGAGGACATTGGGACTTTTAAACTTGGATTATCATTTTGTCCTACGTCACAAGTAAATTATGCACAATTAAGGATAGATTTATTTAAGTTTGTTAGGAAGTTGAAATTGTACAAAATGCATACATTACATCCAAACAGGAAAACAATTGATGTGACAACAACAACCACTTCTCCCCGGACTGCACTTGCAATAAGAGACCTTAAGACATTACAAACACTACACAGTTTAGAAGGAATGGAAGAGACCACAATCATATCTGGTAATTCCAAAGACTCTCTAGATCCCACTAATATTGACAATATTAACAACATCCTTGGTATCGACACAGGGGGTAGAGGCAACGAATTTTAGAATTCTATCTAGATCCATACCCCAACTACCCAAAGACAATATTGGCGTATTCTCAGACATAGTTGCGGAGGACATTTTGAAACTAAGTAGAGAACACTTGAAACAGAGTAATTTGAACAAGAGACAATCGAACCCATTCACTGAGATACAGAAAGATCAGGCAATAATCATTAAACCCTCAGACAAGGGGGGCAACATAGTGATAATTTGTAGAGAGAACTATGTAAAAGAGGGACTCAGACAGGTGAGGAATAGCACCTGTTACATTAGAACTGACAGGGAATATTTACAAAATGTAATTACACACTATAAAGAAACACTACTGGAGTGGCATGAACACCAACTACTTATTTGGGATTAACTACAGTCCCTAAAAAATGAAACATCTACCATACCCACACTCTACCTGTTACCAAAGGTGCATAAGGATGCACTATACCCACCAGGTCATCCCATTGTTTCCTCAAAAAATAGTATTTTTGAGAATACCTCAATCTATGTAGATAATTTTCTGGCGCCATATGCACAGAATTTGGATTCCTACATTAGAGATACGCAAGACTTCATCCAAAAATCCAATAATCGGTGTTGGGACAAGGAATGTTGGCTAGAGTGCTTAGATGTGGAAAGTCTGTACACTAGTATTAGGCATCAAGATAGAATGAATGCCTGTAAATACTTTCGGAGAATGAGAAATGCTAAGGTACTACAACACACACAGATGAAAACACATTCTATAAGCAAATACAAGGAACAGCCAGGGGGACATGCTTCGCCCCCAGCTATTCCAATCTTTTGGTGGGCTGGTGGGGGGAGCACGTCCTATGGAATCAAGATCAGAAAAGATTCATTGATCAAATCAGTGTGTGGCTCAGGTATATTGACAAAGTCTTCCTCGTTTGGGAAGGGAGTGAGGAAGACCTTAAAATCTTTTCATCTGTCTTCAATAACAACAACATCAATCTGAGATTCACCACGAATTACAGCCAGGAAACAGTGGATTTCCTTGATATCAAAGTTTCACTCAAAAATGGCACACTCCAGACTGATCTCTATAGGAAGAACACTGCTGGCAACTCGATCCTCCTTGCAGATCTATCATCCACCAAGCTACTGCTGGAGTATACCCTATAGCAAGTTTCTGAGAGCCAAAAGAAACAGTAGCACCAATGAAGGCTGTAGGAGAACCAAACTGGACACGCTAAATCGCTTTAGTGCCAGAAAGTATCCTAAGAAAAGTTTTATAAAAGCTAGCATAAGGGCTGATGAAAAATCGAGATGTGAACTTTTACAAGGAAAACCACACATATCAAGGGAACCTGACAAAGAACTGATACGATTTATCACCACGTTTACAAGTCAAACAAACAACTTATGCAAGATCTTAAAGAGTAGATGGGCAATACTAACACATGATACCACCTTGAGAACGAAGATATGCAAATACACCCAACATCACTTTTAAGAGAAATCTTTCCATAAAAGACATGTTAGTACACAGCCATCTCACAAGCAACACACAAACTTGGTTGCAACAGAGTTGAGGTTTCATAAAATGTAGTCACTGCAAGGCGTGTAAATTCAGCACTAACGTCTATGAGATTACCCTAGACAGGATTAGGAAGAAACACTGTATCACTAACCAATCAGTTGCGAAACAGACTATATAGTATATGTAATCATCTGCCCATGTGACAGATGGTATATAAGGTCGACTACCTTTCCCATACAAAAGCGTATACTCGAACGTTGACATGCCATCACAAATGCAGACATGAGCTACAGCACAGCACAACACTTCAGGGAACACCGTGATGGAGACTGGACCAAAGCCAGATTGTTTGGCATTGATACTGTTGAGAAACACCCTAGGGGTGGCAACAGAACTACTGCATTATGCAGAATGAAATCTAGGTGCATACTAGAGGCAGGAAGTCTCGCTCCACATGGTATGAACCAGGGCTAAGAGCTTTACACACACTTTAAATTAGAAGCTCCTATGTGTAACTCATTTTTCTTTTCTTTTGATGATATTTCTAATTGTCACAAATGTATATATTTCTTTCTGTAGACATATCACATTCACCATCAATATTATTTTCTCCTCTTATAGTAGTTTTCCAAGATGAAACACAAAGAAGACTGTACTTAGGTTGTACTTGCGTTACGTTGGTATACTAAATTGCTCTTTTTCTCACTTATAAATATTTGGAAGCTTCCATGCACATCTGCTGGTAGCGTTAAGGAGACTACAGAAGGCGACCCCCATGTGGCAACACCTTTTTTTATTCACTGAGGTGGAAGTACGATTTAGTTTAATTTGGGTACTATCCCCTTAAGCACAGCAGCATTTGTTTGTCAGTTTTGAATTGGTGCACTAGACTAACAAGAAATTGTTTATCAAAATAAAAATGTAATTCAGAAATAAGCCAAACATAGCTGAACAACTGTCATAGAAACTGTACTATACCTAATATATGGTGGCTAAAGTCAATATTATTGGTAAAACTTAGTTTACTAAATAACTGCTTTTGTTCGTCATTGATACATTTTTTGTTGACAAAGAGTTGAGGAGGAATGACGGAATGTGAAGTATTTTGTTTATGTTTACTTGAACGCGTTTTTGCACGTTGTATAAATGCAATGAACATAGAGAAAAACGGGTTATGTGAAAAAGTTTGTCAGATCGAAACGCACCAGTTTCGTTTTACGAATAAATACCAGTGATAAAATACTACTGCATTGGTGTGGCTGTTTTCTCAGGAGTGACAGGCAAGGCAGAATACATATGGAGCATACATATATATATTCACTGAAAAAACTACAGGTTACAGGAACGTTAGAGTTAGGTTCAGATTTCACTGGGTCACAGCATAGAAATTCAGCTAGTATAGTTACCTGAGCTAAGTATAACTTATGCCTCTGCAATGCACTGCTTATGACCTCACATATTGCATCACTCATGACATGGTCAGTGCCATCACTAATGACAACATCCACAGAACCCCTCACACACCCACTCCTACCCCATAGAACCTATCATAGACCTAATCCCAACCCCACATAACCCCTCACATACCCATTCACAGACCCATACCAATACTTTCACAACCAATGACTCATCCAAAGAGCCACTCACAAGTCCACTCACTCATACAGCCACTTAGATACCCACTAAGTCATCCATACAGCCTCTCATGCTCCCATTCACTCACCAATACAGCCACTCACATTAACATACAGACAGATACTTACACACCCACTCCTATCCCATAGAACCTCTCATACACCCAATCCCAACCCCACATAACCCCTCACATACCCATTCACAGACCCTTACCAATACTCACACAACCAATGACTCATCCAAAGAGCCACTCACAAATCCACTCACTCAGATAGATACAGCACATTCCTGCCCTATCACTATCACGCAGTGCAGCTAGGTGACTTGCTGTGCTGTGCTGTGTGCCCCTAAGTGTAGCAGAAGGAAGTGCAGTATGGACAGCTTTTTCCCAGTGAAGAGTAAAGAGCGGTGCAGCGTGCCCAGATGTTCTCTTATTTAAACGCCCCTCGGACTGTAGTCTAAAGACCCTGCACAGAATAGTCAAAGGCAGAGGCGTCTGCACAGATATCCTCTTTTATTTTAAACTCCCCTCACAGTGTAATAAAAAGCAGTGCAGTGTGTGCACATGAGCTTTCCTGTCAACAGCCCTCATAGAGCAGGGAAAAGCAATGCAATGTACAGGTTTTCTCGGTTGACAGAGATTATTAGTAAGCTGAGCACAAATTTCTCACAAAGTAGCAAAAAGCAGTGCCGTTTTCACAGACATCTTCTTCAAAGTGCAGTAAAAAGCAGAGCAATGTGTACCGATTTGTCACAGTGCAGGGTGCACAGACTACTCATAGTGCAGTACAATGCATGGCCGCATGCACAGATCGCTCATAGTTCAAATAGCCGTGCAGCATGCACTGATTCCAGACAGTGCAGTACGATGCAAAGCAGTGTGCACAGATTTCTCATAGTGCAGTAAGATGCAGTGCAGTGTGCACAGATTTCTCATAGTGGAGTATGATGCAGTGCAGTGTGACAGGTTTCTCATAGTGCAGTAAGATGCAGTGCAGTGTGCACAGGTTTCTTATAGTGCAGTAAGATGCAGGGCAGTGTGCACAGATTTCTCATAGTGGAGTATCATGCAGTGCAGTGTGACAGGTTTCTCATAGTGCAGTAAGATGCAGTGCAGTGTGACAGGTTGCTTATAGTGCAGTAAGATGCAGGGCAGTGTGCACAGATTTCTCATAGTGGAGTAGGATGCAGTGCGACAGGTTTCTCATAGTGCAGTATGATGCAGTGCAGTGTGACAGGCTGCTTATAGTGCAGTAAGATGCAGGGCAGTGTGCACAGATTTCTCATAGTGGAGTATGACGCAGTGCAGTGCGACAGGTTTCTCATAGTGCAGTAAGATGCAGTGCAGTGTGACAGGTTTCTCATAGTGCAGTAAGATGCAGTGCAGTGTGCATAAATTCACCCTTAAACACATAATGACCACATAAGTCCCTAGGGCCGGAAGGAAAGCCCCTTCACCCTCCCAGAGGTCCCCAGGTAGAAGAAGCCAGCTCAGTCCACCCCTTGCAGTGATTTCTCATAGTGCAGTGACACCGATTCCTTATAGTGCAGCAAGGTGCAGTGCAGTGTGCACAGATTTCTCATAGTGCAGTAAATAGCATTGCAGTACTCCGAAGTCCTCATAGTGCTGTAAGGTGAACTGTGGTGTGCACAGATTCCTCATAGTGCAGTAAGAGGCGGAGAAGCGTTCACAGGTTTCTCAGAGTGTACTACGGTACAGTGCAGTGTGAACACATTTCTCAGAGTGGAATAAGACGTTGCAGTGTGCACAGATTTCTCATAGAACACTAAACTGCAGTGCAGTGTGCATAGATTACTCATTGAAGTACAATGCAGTGCAGTGTGCACAGATTCCTCACAGTGCAGGGGCACAGACTTCTCATAGTGCTGTTAGATGCAGTACAGTGTGCAGAGAATTCTTGATTAGACTCTTGCAGATTCCAGGCAAAGAATACTAAACTTAAAATTACTCCTAAAAACGTATTTCTTCCCTCGTGCTAGGCTTAGGTCAGGTACACCGGGGTAGGCGTATTTTAGAAGCACCAGTTGAGTACTTTTAGCCATTCTTTTATCACTGTATGTTTTTTAATATATTTTAGGCAACTTATGGCTTAAGAAACCATATCATGCTTTTACAGTACTACTTTATAATACTGTTCGTATTATATGCCCTGTACTTTATAACCAGCATTACTGTTGTAGCAGTACATTTCTCATACTTGAGATAGAAGACTGTTCAATAAATACCTTTTATTGAAAACGCCTGTCTCTCTAATTTCTCAGCAACTCTGGTGAAACGAAGCATGCACGATTGACTGAGTAAAATAGTTATCTACTGTTTCCGCGACTCTGAAGATTGATTTCTTATTCTTGGGAAACAAAGTGGTCATGTTATATGGTTGTCAGAGACTAATCCCTTCTTGTACTTTCGAGAAAGTTTCTAGTGACCTCTGAGCTAGCTGGCACACACAATTAAGTTTAGTATATTCGGTAGAGAACTAGTCGACCTCAGTCCTACGTCTAAGCTGCAGGATATATTATTCCAATGCGCAGAGCCTATTGGGAATATAGGAACTACACTACAGCAGTGCACTGACATAGACTTGTCATAGTGCAATAAGATGCAGTGCACTGCACAGACTCCTCATAATGCAGTCAGGTGCAGTGCAGTGTGCACAGGTTTCTCACAGTGCAGTAAATAGCATTGCAGTACTCCGAATTCCTCATAGTGCTGTAAGGTGCACTGTGGTGTGCACAGATTCCTCATAGTGCAGTAAGAGGCGGAGAAGCGTTCACAGGTTTCTCAGAGTGTACTACGGTACAGTGCAGTGTGAACAGATTTCTCAGAGTGGAATAAGACGCAGCACAGTGTGCACAGATTTCTCATAAAACACTAAACTGCAGTGCAGTGTGCATAGATTACTCATTGCAGTACAATGCAGTGCAGTGTGCACAGATTTCTCACAGTGCAGTGGCAAAGACTTCTCATAGTGCTGTAAAATGCAGTACAGTGTGCACAATTTCCTCATAGTGCTGTAGGATGCAGTGACGTGTGCACAGCTTTCTTATAGTAGTAAGATGCAGTGTGCACATATTTCTCACAGTGTAGTAAGATGCAGTGCAGTGCGCATATAATCCTCACAGTACAGTAAGAAACAATGCAGTGTGCATAGATAATTCACAGTGCAGTAAGATGCAGTGCATCATGTACAGACTGCTCATAGTGCAGTATATTCAGTGCAGCATGCACATATTTCTCAGTGTTGTATGATGCAGGGCGGCGTGGACAGATTTCTCACATTGCAGTAAGATGCAGTGTAGAGTGCAAAGATTCTTCACAGTGTTGTAAAGATGCAGTGCAGTAGCACATATTCCGCATGCAGTAAAATGCAGGGCAACATGCAGTGATTTCCATCGTGCAGTGAGATGCTGTGCAGAGATTACTCATAGTGCAGTCAGTTGCCTTGTGTCACTAGGAGCCCTGTTATTTTTAACTATAACCAGGGACCGAAAAAGGGAAGAAAAGAAATGAAAGGGAAGGGAAGCAGAAGGAACATCATTTACGTATTGGCAAGGATTCCTTCAATGACTCCTTATACTGGATACATTGAAGGAATAGTGTATAGAGAGCCACATTTTCAATGTTGTTGGGTAACAATAATTATGTTTAATACCTTGATTAATTACCTTCCACCCGATTTAGTCATCTCAGAGATAAAGAACTCCTTGCCAATAAGTAAGTGTCTATGTATTTTAATTAAGAGTTTTAGCTGAGCTAAAAGTTCAGGAACTGACATTTTATCAATGTCTGGATGTGGTGTGTAGCTGGCTAGAACCGGCCACGTTGCTCCTGGTCTACCTAGTGGACCGAGCCTGGTGATGTGATCATTATGTTTAAGGGCGCCTTTAAACCAGAGCAGGTGCTCTTGGTATTTTAGTGGAATTTCAATCTCCTCGAACGGAGTGTATTCATCCGGAGGTTCCTCTATTTTATAATAGTGGAAGTCTTTTGTCGTAGCGTGTGCTGCTGGAAAATGTATCCATGAATAGAATACCTCTGTCTGCCGATATTCATGTGCCTCTATCACGAATATGACTGTACCACCTCGTGCTGTCAGTCCATTTTCTATAAGTTTTAGAGTTATAGTTCTTCTTACATTGACCGGAATGATTATAGCATCCGGGTCGGTTTCATGGAGACTTGTGTCTTCCTCGAAGAGTCGAGCTGCTATTCTTGCTCGCTCCCTTTCTTCGTCACTTTCTCCCATTTAACTGACTGAAAGCTTTCTGTTGCAGATCGAGTTTCAAGGAAACAAAGATTAGGTGCACAATATTTTGGAACACTGTGTCCTTCAACGTTGATCAAACCAAAAACTAATACATAGGATTCTCATCCTACTAAGTTCCGGCGGATATTAACCTTTCACCTACTCCAGACGTCTATTGGAGTTTTTACGGGGAAAGGGTTCTGTGTGAAAAAGCACGACTGAGTTACTCTAGTGTCTTGCGTTAGATTATAGCCTTACCAAACGTTGGGCGCCATGTAGTGTAGTTCCTATTTTCCCAATAGGCTCTGCCCATTGGAATAACATAAACAGCAGTGTAGACATAGGACTAAGGTCATCTAGGTCTCTACTGACTATGTTAAACTTAATTTAGGTTTGCGCCAGCTAGCTCAGAGATCACTGGAAACTTTCTAGAATGAATAGGGAGGGACAAGCTCCCCTGGCTCAGACAAGAAGGGATTCAGTTTCCAACAATTGCATAAACATGACAACTTTGCTCCCTCAGAATAAGAGTGTATCTCTAGAGTTGTGTGAAAACAATAGACAGCTATTTCACTCTGTCAGCAGTGCATACTTAGTTTCACCAGAATGCAGAGAGATAGAAAGACGGGCGTTTGTCAATAAAAGGTGTTATTGGGAGGAGGAGCCAAGACGGCGGCCAAGATGGCCGCATAGACGCCCGGCTCCGCAGCTCACCCTCAGCTGCGGCGATCTCCTGATAAATATCCTGCACCCCAGCCACGGATTATTGCAGCGGAATCGTGGTCGATCCCGGCCGCGTTCCTCCGACGATCCTACCACCTCAGATGGCCGCGCACTGCCGCCTGCAAATTTCTGGCCCTCCCAGCTGGCCACGCCGGGACCTCGGGTAGCACGATAGCCGCCCAGCAACGCGTCAACAACGGCCTCACCCGGCTGCCAGGTGCCGGTGCCCGTGGAGCAAAACTGAAACGGCCCCCGACATCGCTCCCTGGATTCCTCGCTGCAGTGCGACATCGATCACCGTGATATGACACCCTGCTGGCGTCTGTGATCGGAAAGGGTCCCGGACGGAGGAATCGCTCGCCTCGGCAGACATCGCGCCGCAACTCGGTAAGAGAGTGCTGTGTCCCCCGGGCTCCGATTCCTGCAGCGTGTTGCTTATTGGCGCTGAATAGCTGCTGTGACAGATTCCTCGCCGTGTGAGCCCCGGGGTCCATAGGCGCTGGCAGTGTGATGATGGAGCCCACAATAAAGGAAATCTGGCTGGCTCTTCTGGATTTGCGCGCTGAAATGCAGGGTTTGCAGGCGGCTGCACCCATCTTACAGCAGCCCTCCTCCACTGCCGAGGCGCCACAGGACGCAGCAGAGTGCGCTACAGAACGGGACTCTGCCTTTGTCCCGATAGCTGCACTGGTCACCCCCCGCATGTGCCGGACACTTGGAGCTGGCGCCGTGGAGCGAGCTGATACGACCTGTGACTGTGCTCCCAAGACTGCCTACCCGCCGGCGGGTAGATGGCCGTACTACCTTCGCCTTGCCTCTTTGTGGAACTTGTACGTGCCCTGGGACACTGCTCCTGCAACTTCGCTTTGGTCTTTGTCTCGACCCGGGATGGCCTAGTCTGCCACTGCTGTCTTGATGCTGCTACCTGGAAGCTGGTGGGACCGCTCGCTACCCTTTCTTCGTACTGGCCAGGGCTGATTTCTGCTTACCTGAACTACCTTCCTGTGACTTTGGTGCCGAAATGGATTGTCGTTTATACTGGTGACTGTTTATGGTTGGGGTGACCGTGGGTTGGGGCCCACGTTCCTTTTGAGTGGGCCTCTGCTTCTGGGCTGGGGGTGTACAAGGGGCCGGGGCTATGGCCCTCCTCCGCTTTCCCTTTTGTGGGGTTCTTTTCGGGGCGACAGGCATGCCTATTGGGGGGGGGTGGGCCGTGGCCTTCCGCTGGTATGCAGGGTGGGTTTCGGGGATGGGAATGCTTTAGGTTACCTTAGTTCTATGGCCCTCTGTCTTTTTCTCCTCTCTCTTTTCTTCCTTCCTTAATATGTCTTCTTTAGTGGGATTGGGTCTAGTGTGATCGGGAAGTCTTATCCACTGTGTCTTACTGCGGACTGATTGTATTTTTAGCCTCCTGACTGTGGATTGTTGTTTTTTGAGTATCATTGGTGGTTCAATGTACCTCCTGATCCGTGCCCCTTCCAAGACGGGTTCTATCTGCGGCTAGGTATGGTTCTGGCGATATTCTGCATAGTACTCTGATTAATCCTGTTTCACGAGAACGGAACCAATGTACTGTTTATTGATCTCCTGATGCTAAATATCCTTCAGATTTAAATTGAAAACTAGACCACAATGCTCCTGTTTTTGATCCTGATGGACTCGCCTTATTGATTTGTATTGCACTCTTGAGCCTTCGGGCTGCGCATATGGTTGTATATATGTCTTCCTGTCAATAAAGGTATTCCAAAAATTTAAAAAAAAAAAAAAAGTGTTATTTATTGAGAAGTCTTCTTCCTCATGCAAGAGAAATGAATTGCCACAATTGCAATACTTAAAGTAAAGTAAAGTGCGTACAGTAAAAGTAGTATTATGAAATAATACTGTAAAAGCATTGATATGGTTTCTTAGCCATATGATACTTTAAAATGGATAAAATATATACATACATAAATACATTCACTAACGTACTCAACTGGTGCTTCTAACTAAGCCTACCCCGGTGTACCTGACCTAAGCCTAATATGTGGGATGGGACGAGTAAGTAGCAGTTTTAAGTTAAGTTGGTTAAGATAATTTTGCCAAGAATCTGCATCAAGAATTCTATTAAGGGTTTAGTCAGCTCTGTACCTTGGGAATAGAATGTGGGAGGTCTGGTATCTCTTTCCTCAGGACTCGATATTCCAGCAACCCGCAAGGGTAGGCTGGAAACACCGGAGCTGGATTTTCTCGGCTGGAGAAAAAGACAGCGTCTCTCTCAGTGCGTCAAACAGGACGGGCGGCTTCCGTGGGCACTCGCATCAGCTGGGCTCTCGGGCAAGTAGATGGCCGCTCTGCTCCAAACAATTGTGTTTTTGCTTAAGGCAACTGTTGGTATTTTATACCTGGAAGGTGCAGAGTTCGACGTAAGGTTGGACATAAGACGTCACTAAGAACTAACAGTTCTTTCTGGACTTCAGGAGTTCTTGTTTAAATCAAAACAAAAGCAGGGGGGTTTTCCCGGGCTGCTGGAGTCTTGCTTTGTTTAAAGAACAAGTTGTGCTTTCTAGGAGTTGATGGGAG
This sequence comes from Lissotriton vulgaris, assembly GCF_964263255.1. Classification (NCBI taxonomy): domain Eukaryota; kingdom Metazoa; phylum Chordata; class Amphibia; order Caudata; family Salamandridae; genus Lissotriton; species Lissotriton vulgaris. The sequence continues at coordinate 130,224,702 of NC_141685.1, forward strand.
TAGCCGTGCTGTGCTTTGGATTGCATGGGCTATTACTGAATATGAATCTAATTCTTATGCCTTTATCAGGATATTATTGATTATAACCTCACAAGGGCATAAATCGGGAATATAGAATTAGGGTCCTAGATATGAACAAGAGAATGAGACGGGCCCGCTCTCCATTTTTAACCTCAACCTCAGAGACAAAAAAAACAAATCTCAACCATGCAGCAGTGCCACCCATCGCTGCCTTTAATGCAACTTCAACGAGACTCCTTGAAGTTCTTTCAGTCTCATCATGTCAGAACTGGAGCATTTTCAATATTATATACAAGGAAGCCGTAGATGTTGTTTATTCATCTTATACAACTAATAACCACCGACAAAGCCAATAGTCCTGGCTTGTTCTAGGTGTAATTTTACTTCTTGTAATATTTATCTGGAGGCAATGACCGTTTTTTTTCATCCCACTTAAAGCCCTGCTGTCGGTCAGTTTGTTGGCCGTTTTTTGACTAGTTGTTGACCTGCTTTATGGTCAGGTGAGCCGGTTTTTACTTTTGGTTTTTATGATATTAATGCAAACATTGCCTGCAGCAAACTCAAATCAGTGCAGTCCTTCCATACCTTACAAAAAACGTATACAGCATGTGGTTACAAGTTGAAAACTGCGCTAGTTTGCAAACATGGGACACTTTTCTAGCTAAGTAACTCCCTAATGGGGGCCCCTTTTATTTTGGTGCAGAGGCCTATTTTCTGTCCCATTCTGATGCTGCATGTCAGGCAGGGCCACTGGAATTATGCGATTATGCGGTGGCGGCGATTGCTGCATAATTATGCATTTGACACATTTTACCAACTAATCCATCAGCTGCTGCATAATCTACACATTTTAACAACAAAATTGTTTTCTATCTCAAACAGTTAAAAAGTTACTAAAAATGCAGCAACACGTCTTGCCGCATGTCGAAAGGCCCTTTGAAAAGCTGGAATAGTCAACTTTCTGTTTCCCACTACTAAATGTGGATATTAAATGGTTACTAATGGAGGTGCAACCAGTGCCCAAACAGTGTTACCAAGTTTAAAAATAGAAAAAAAATTAAGTAAAACTATTTGGAAATGTGCCGGGTCGTGCCGCATAATTTGCCTTTTTGTTGCCACATAATTTACTCACCCTGCCACATAATTTAACCCTTTCCTGCCACATAATTCCAGTGATCCTGCTGTTAGGGTAATCCATGGCAGTGATTTTGTTCCCATTTATATTTCTCATGCTTTACTGATTCTTGCACTCCCCAAGAGGGCTAGCTCTTTACAGCATGTGTGTTTGTGTATTTTATTTCACAGCATATTACTATTGGATCATGCACCCTTTGTACTGAGTAACCTCCAGGTGTTTATTACAGGCTCCAGTTGAGGACTTTGGTGCTGAGGCTGTTGGCAGTACAACTTTCACACTATGCCTGTCTTTGGGTCAAAAAGGTGTTCAGATTACATGACCATTCAAAATATGGCCTCTGTGCAGAGCATAAAGAGCAATGGTCCTGCATTCCAGTTGTGATGGCAAACTTGTGTTGACAAATGAAAAAATTATCTGCCAGCCAGCAATGGGGTACAAAAGGGGATGATTGGCAGAGCGTTTGAGCAAATCAAACACTCACCCCCAGTCAACTGATCTGGGTTTAATCCATCACCGTTCTTTAGCTCACTGCGCCACCCCAGTTCAGACATGGCCATATGCAAATCAGTCTGACCCTGTGCCCCATGGGAACAGTCCAGCCCGAACTGCCAACTCCATGTCTTCCCTGTACCGGAAACAAGCATCCTGGGACCGGTTTCTGGCATTTCAGCCATCATCAGCCAGGCTAGCTTGAATCCAGTGGCAGAGTGAGCAAGGGATTCACGTCTGAGCATACCCTGCCACACTTAGGGAGAACAAAGCGAAACAAAAGGGGGTGATGGACGGAGCGCTTGAGCAAATCAAACACTCACCCCCAATCAACTGATCTGGGTTTAATCCATCACCATTCTTTAGCTCACTCCACCACCCCAGTTCAGACATGGCCATATGCAAATCAGTCTGACCCTGTGCCTCATGGGAACAGTCCAGCCCGAACTGCCAAACTTGTATTGGCAATTGAAAAAATTATCTGCCAGCCAGCAATGGGGGGCTGGGAATCATGCTCTGCTTGCTCACACTTGTGGTGACACAAAAAGCGTTACAGCCCATGGGGGGGCACTTACATTACAGGCACTACATACCCATGGTACAATATACTAGGGACATATGGGCTTGTTAACTTATTCCAATTGTGTGTAAACCAATATGAAATACACATTTTAAGGGTCAGAGCACTGGCCGTGAGGTCTGATTGGCAGGACTCAGTGCACCAGAATCAAACAGCCAGCAGCATCAGTCCAAAGGATTGGGTGATCATGCAAACACTCACAGCAGCACACCTAAACAACCGGCAAGCACCCATTTACATACTCTTCACGGAAGGCAGTGCCTAGTGTCCTGCCACCTACATCCCGCCACATCATAACCTCTGTGTGAGATTGCACACCCCTAAAGTCCAAAGTCTTTTTACTCAGTCATGCCTGCCTAAACTGTTCCATACCCAGTTATCCATCCACACATCCACCCCAAACACTGTCCGACGCCCTTGGGCAAAGTTAGTGCTTTACAAGTTTATATTAATTCATTCATTCATGGTATATAGCTGTATGTTCTATTACCCCAACCACAAACCATCCCTTATCTGCGTCATCAGTTGGGAAATCTCAATAAGGTTTAATTCTGCCCGAATCCAAAACACCACAGCCCCAAACCTGGAGTCATGCCATAGTCCACAGCCACCAGAGACCCATACCTAGCATGGGAAGCGCGATGTTCCTTACTTCACATCCTTTCACCCCCTCCACCCCACAAATGGAACACATCCACACCTAACATCCATACCCCCCGGACACAGGAACCCCCACTTTATTAGTAGGTGTGCTACTGAGAGAATCAGCATTTACTTTTTCATTTTTGACTGTACCTTTCTTTTATATAGCACATCATTTCATCCTTTTGCTACCTGCACCCATTGAAATGCTATGTGTTTTTACCTATTTCAGATGAATTGATGGGTGGGTTGGCATAGTTAGGGCTCTAACATATGAATTACAACTGACATCTGTCAAGGGTACATTTGGGGTTGATTCACAATAACAGCCTCACAGGTTTAACCTCTTGTTTTTTGGTTGGGATCACCAGCATCACATTGAGATTTGCTTGGCAGGGAGATGAAAAGGATGCCATCCATAAGGTTACCATATTTTTAGAAGGTAAACCTGGATCACACAAAGTCTCAAGGATCGTTTGGTATTTCATCACTTTCACGTGTGTGATATCTATTTCTGAGACCAAGTCTGAGATTTTAATGATACAAAATGGAACATTGATTTCTTTAACTTTTTAGGTCTCGCCTAGCGAATGCAGCGCATGTGCTGCTTCGCCTTGGAGAGACTATTGTTGTGGGTTTGGTGCGCGAAGAGAGACAAACCATGTGCACACCCGGCCTGCTCAGACAAGAGCTGTGCACGCGCACGGCGTGTCTTTGGCTGATGGCTCCTGAGTTTCTCTGCAGCAGACTCTCCAATCTGGAACCAGGCAGGGTCCTCTCACCCCTACGGACTCCGGCCCACTGCCTGCTCTGTGACTTCTCACCACCAGCGGGGCTCTCAGGACCACTGCAGTATCGCTGCAGCTCACTCTGACGGGAGCAGGTAAAAGAGGCTCTGGAGTCCGGCTCAGAGTCTGTGCAGGGAGAGTCTTCGGCAGCCGGTGGTGGGCAGGCGGAGACAGCTCACCGAACCTGGGCTTGAATGAGTTATTCGGTATGTCTTTCCTTACAGCCATCTGTCTAATTTCTTTCCATTTAAACCTCCCCGTCCTTTCCACTTCTCCTCCTGTTTCCACTCCTACTCTGAAAGGGTCGTACAAAATATATCTCTCAATAAGCCCCCTTCTGCGCCTCTGTTCCGCTTCTTTTTTTCACGTTGCTTATTCCTCTTCAGTGAATGTTTAGTCCCCCAACCCCTTCACACATGTAATTCTCTCATTAACTCTGAGCACTCGCAACGCCTTCTCCCGCCCTCTCGCGCCTTCCACACACCCTTCCCTTTCTCTCTGCTTCCAACTTCTCCTGTAAAGAGCACACGTGTCCCTTTCCCCATGAGCAACCCACTCTGTGTTTCTCTGTTGTGATTCTGGCATTTGTAGTTCTGCATTTATAATGAGCGTACTAAATGTGAAGAAAACAGAACTGACAGTCAATGTGGGATTTGGACTAGTGGACATGTAGTGCCAAACTTCACTCACAGCAGAGGCACAGCTAGTTTATCAGCAATGCAAGCGTGTTTCACATGCACAGGGCACTTAGCGCATGGGCAGCAAGAAGGCAATATTTCCGACGCAGTGGCCCCCACATGGTCCATGTCCACGGGGGACGGGTGGACCGCACTCCCCAGTACTACAGCTCAGCAGGCAGGTTTCTTCAGGGCTCTGGCAGTGGCACAGACTGCCCCCCTCGATGTTGGCCACAGCAAGTGCTGGATGGTCAGCCGGGGTGGTCCTCACTCCACTGGGGGCAACAGCTTCCCCCCTACTTCTTCTTCCCCAAACCGCACTGTGCAACAGCCTGTGGCAGCGATCACCAAGGCAGGGGAGCCAGTATCTTCTCACCATCACCGCCACCAATGAGGGACAGGCCATCCCCACTGAAAGCCACTTCAAATGGTGGCCATCAGGCGTCCAGACAAACTCCGCTGGTTCAGGTCTCTGTCCGCTGTCGGCCTGAAGTGTCTTATGCTGATTACAGGATGTGAACAGCAGCATTAGGTAGGATTACAGGATCTGGCCAGCCGGGGGGTTAAGAGCTGTCAGGCATGTTGACTGGCTGCGCCCCCATGTCTTCACCTTTTTACTTTTTATTCAAGCATGTCATCATTCAGAGGACTAGAACAAGCAAAGGCAAAGCAAATAGTTCTAGCTTAAAATTCAAAATGCAAGCAAGTTCTATTGCCTTTGCCATTGCTTTAGATTGAATTAGGGTCCAGTGTTCACTTGCCCCTTGACACAAGGGAAAGGTTGATGCTCTGATGTTCTGGGACAGCAGTCAAATTGAAGGACTGTTGTGAGCACTGTGGCAGTTTTCATTTAGGCAGTTTACTTTCATGCAGTTAGCCTTTCCTCTATCTCTATTAGAGAGTGAAGTTCCTCAAGCACATGCAAAATAAATGCTGATCTCATCATGGCCAGCAACCTGTAGTCAGACATATTTCTGTTCAGGTTAATGTGTGTAGTCATTTGAAGATGGCCCCTTACATAGTAAGCTTCTAGTTTACAAATATTGAGGCTCAATGTCACCATTTGGATGGTGCTGATGCATTTACATCATGTTTAGTTTAGTTTTAGAAAAGATTTACTGTCTAGTGATTAGGAGAGGTTTTCGTGCTAGAATTATCGCCAGACCAGATTCACACCAGATTGCCAAATCGACCAATTGGGAACTGATTACAGATACTGTGCAGAAAGTGTCCTTCACCGAGAGCACACATCCTGCTTCTGCAGCAGAGCTCTGAATCTGCAGGCAGCTGTTCAAAGCATATTTACTGTGTGATCCATCCTAAGAAACCTGTATGGCAGGTTTGCTATTTCATGCTTTGGATGAGGTTTAGCATAGTCCAAGAAATAGCTTTAGTGTGTTAGGATGTCAGAAACTCTACAACAATGTTAGAAATATTTATCTTGTTTTTCCTGAGCGTTACATGGTTAAGCACGAGACTAAAGGTTTTAAAATAAACATTTTAAACCACATCTCATTTCTTAGGTTGAGTGTCGTATTCATAAACAAAAGACTGTTTGGATTGCCACTGTATCTCTGAGCTAATCTAATAAGCATTTGCAATGCAATAGGTCTCGCATTTGCAAGAGTTTGAGCTATTGGCATTGTAAATGACAATGCCTTTTATTTATGTGTTTTGAAAACCTACAAGCGCTGGGTAAACACGCACTTTGTATTTATTGTCGTTACATACGAGAAGCAAGGCTGGCAGTAACTGCGCCTCTTTTACTGCCAGCCTTGCTTCTTAAAAGCAAGGACTATAAGAACGCTTGCAGGTTTTAAAACATATAGATAAATGCCAATAGCACAAACTCTCGCAATGGCGAGATCTGTTGCAATGCAAATGCTTGTTGTATTTGAGGCCACACACGCCATGTTTCTTTTCTCGTCTTGTTCCAGCTCTCGTAATCCATGGTCATGAATTGTCCAGGGTCTATTTCACTATTGGTTGACTCTGGTGTTTCTGGTTCTCAATGCTCTTTACCTTACTGATTTTTCTCCATTTGGTTCCTTTGTGCATCACCAGAGAAGCGGCCCGGGCCACTGACGGGGCATCTGGCTTAGTCTTTTGTAGTCCTGAATTCCAATGGCTTTTGAGAACTGCAGTTTCACCCGAATCACTGTGACTGCACCTGTTGCATTGCATTTGGTTATTGATTTTTTCTTCTGTTGTCTTTTCCTCAGTTAATATTCCACAAGTTTGGAAAAGGTTCGATTTTATGTGGGCGACGGAGGCCTCACATTTAGAAGTGTGGGGTGGCGCGGACGTTTATACTTTAAATCCCCAAAGGTCCTGGTGGTGCACATCCAAAGACGATGGCTACGCCCTTTCATGCTACCCACCATGACACATGACCAAGGGGTCCTAATGTACAAAGTTATAACATGGAACGTCAATGGCCTGAATGATCGCACACAAACTGAGGTCGCGCTGTGCCGGGCCAGGGCCCTGGGCCCTGCTGCACCCCTCCTCCAAGAGACCACCTCCTGAGCAGTAATTGCGCTTTCCTGGGCTGTTTTGGTTGCAACCGTCTACCACGCTGGGTTTACTATGGGATCTAGAGGTGAGGCAAACCGGTTGCATAAAATATTCACATCGGTGGCAGGTACGGCTCGTGCAGGTAAGAGCGGTGGGGCCGAGTGTGGGGGGAGGGGGGGGGGGGGAATTCAACAGACGCCCACGAGGGAAAATTAAATAAATAATTACCCCAATCCTGACAGGTCTTACAAGTGCATAGCTGCAGTCCCAGATGGATACACTATAATTAGGGAGAAACTTCAATAGTATCATGTGGCCGTCCCTCAACATTAAAGACATGAGAGCCAGACAGACAGAGGCTCTGGATGGACTCGCGGACAGACGATGGACGGAGATACCTACATCATGGTGAAGGAACTCCTCTTGGCCGCACAGGACCTACCCACAATCAATCAATCAATCAGGGAATTATAAGCGCGCTGGTCACCCATGAGGGTCTCAAGGCGCTGAGGGGGGGTCCGCAGATCGGTTCCTTGAGGGTCTTCCTGGAGGTGTTCAGGGAGGGGGAGCGTCTGATGTCTGCCTGTAGTTTGTTCCACAGGGAATGGACCAGGTCCAAATGGCTACAAGTAGAATTCTACCAGAAATGAGCCCTGAGGCCTCACAATTCCCCAGACGATGGAGATGTTTAACAAGGCCTCAGGGCTCGGAACCCTCCCCCCAATTCATGGAACACCATTGTGGTGGTGCTTCCTAAATCAAACAAACCATTGACAGATTGAGCCTCCTACAGGCTGACCAGAATAATGAGGCTGAGATACTGGCAAAGGCACTCACCGTTCTGATTAACCACAATCAGAATGGCTTCATGCCAGCGAGGTGAATGCGACACAGCATTCACGGACTCCACAGTAGACTAGCAAGAGCCGGTGAGAGATCTAAATCGACAATATTAACCCAGCAGGACTTTGAGAAGGTCTCAGCTCAGTCGAATGGCCATTCCTTCACTCTGTCTTGGAGTCCATGATTTTTGGCACCTTCTTCCTAAAGTGCGTACACCTACTACATAATAATCCATGGGTGAAGGTGAGAGTTAATGGCGTTTTTTCTAGACAGGGTTCCCCTGCTTCTATGTCTCGTTGCCCTTGTGTCAGAGCCATTGGCCAAATGTGTTATACGCAATGCCCAGCTGTGGGGTTTGAGGAGGGCACGGGGTGCAGAGCACCATTTCTTCCTGTATGCAGATGGTGGCCTGATGTTCATGCAGGAACCTGAGGTCTCGATTTCCTAATTAACACATATGATGCAGGTATATAGAGATGCTTCAGGAATCGAGTTAACTTGGGTTTGATTTTAATTTGATTTGATTTTAAAATGTATAAAGCGCAACAAATGCCCGGAGGCGTTTTGGCGCTAACACTAAAAAAAAAAAAAGCGAAGTCAAAGCAGAGGTAGGTGCATTAGATGTCTGTTTGGTAGGTACATTAGATGTCTGTTTGAAAGAGCCAGGTTTTTAGAGATTTCCTGAACATGATGAGGTTCGGACTATTTTTGATCGTGATGGGTAGGCTGTTCCAGAGTTTAGTCACTCTTACCAAGAAACACCTGCCACCCCAGCGAACCTGTTTAAATCTTGGTGCTTGCAGCAGCTTCTGATGAACTGATCTAAGATTCCTAGAAGGAGCATAGTACTTTATTCTGGAGGTCAGATAGAGGGGACCTCTACCATGAAGTGCATTAAATGTGATGCAAAGTGCCTTGAAAGCTATTCTTTTCTGGACAGGTAGCCAATGGAGTGCCACCTGTCGCTGGGCCACTGATTCATGCCTAGGAATGTTCAGGATTAATCTGGCAGCTGCATTCTGCAGACGTTGAAGCTTCGTCAAATATTGATTTTGAATCCCAAGATACAGGGCTTTGTCATAGTCCAACCTGGATATTGCAAGGGCAATTACCACTGTTTTCAGGGTCTTAGGGGGAATAATAGCTCGAATCTTTCTAATCAGCTTAAGAATGGCCCAGAACCTTGCTGTAAGGACATAGATCTGAATGTCAAAAGTTAACCGATCTTCAAAGATCACCCCGAGATTTCTGACTTTAGAGACCGGTTGGGGAGACTCACCAGCTCAGTAGGCCACCATTCAGGCGACCAGCCCAGAGGATTAGTTCCCAAAAGCAAAACCTCTGTTTTGCTGCCGTTTAATTTCAAACAGTTGGATTACATCCAGCTATTCACCTGTGCCACGCATGTATTAAAGCGATCTGCCACCTCACTTTCTTTGTTGGTAATAGACACCACAATTTGTGTGTCGTCGGCATAGCTGATTATTGAAAACCCATACTGTCTGACGAGAGCAGCTAAAGGGGCCACATATACATTGAAGAGCATAGGGCTTATGGAGGATCCTATAGGCACTCCACAATGCAGATTAAAAATGTGTGAGCTGGTACCTCCCACTTCTACCCTAAAAGATCGTTCAGCAAGATAGGATAGAAGAAGCCTTAGTGACAGGCTGTGAACACCCAGTCCAGATAGTCTCGAGATTTGGATATTATGATTGACGGTATCGAAGGCCGCCGATAAGTCTAATAATATTAAGGCGGCCTTCCTGCCTCCATCGAGAGATTGCCTAAGCTCTTCACTAGCTGTGACTAGGGCCGATTCAGTCCCATGTCCTTCTCTAAATCAGTTTTGAGAATGGTCCAACAAATTATTCGAGGCGAGAAAGGTGGAAAGTTGGGTATAAGAAGTTTCTCCAGGACCTTTGAGCAAAACGGAATTCTGGAGATTGGACGATAATTGTTGGCGTCATCGGGGTTCAAATTGGGTTCTTTTAGCAGGGGAAGCACCGATGCTCCTTTCCATGCCATTGGGAACTTTCCATGGTGTATAATTCCCCTGAACAAATCTAGCGGAGTACTAAGCTCTTTGGGGCAGAGCTGATAGATTTTGGGGGGACAAGGGTCAGAGGGAGCCCCTGATTTAATTACTTTAATAGTTTGGATGATTTGATCTCTACTGGGTGGGGTGAAGGAAAAATTCAGAATGTCTGTTGAGGGGACAGTATTTACGTTAAGCTCAGTGGGAATGTTGCGAAAAGTGTCATAAACTACTTGCAATTTATCAACAAAAGCCTGGCCTAAAATATTGCAGAAATCTGCATTATTACTCTAAATCCCTTTCTAGGGGATTTTGGCCAGCTTTGTCATTGTCTTGAAGAGCTCTTTACTCGAATTGTTAGATGCTGCGAACTTATCCGAGTAGTTTCTTTTTTTTTCCCGCTTAATTAGCTTTTTGTAAAAGGCCAGACTGAGCATATTTCTTTTTTAACTCTATATTATAATTCAGTCTCCATTGTTTTTCTGTCCTATGACATAGCTGCTTCTGGAGCCTTAGGGTCTCTGAGAACCAAGTGTTAGACCTGGCACCTTGGCGTGAGTCTCCCTTCCACTTTTTGCTGATGTGCCTCCGATGTTTTGCTGGTTTTCCGATACTCAGGGCACTGCGCCACGGCTGATCCGTGCCGCAGTGCAAGTGCTCCCTACTGTAAATTGTACATACGATTGGTATCCATGATTGGTGCATTGGATTTACTGTTAGTCCCTAGTAAAGTGCACGAGAGAGTGCCGGGGCTTGTAGATGCCAATACTGCTGGTGGGCCTGCAGCGCTGGTTGCGCCACCCACCGAAGCAGCCGTAAAGATGTGTCTGGGAACTGCGACCGCAGAACCCGCATGCGGTCTCGTACTGTCACGCTAGCTGGGCAAGTGTCCCCACTTGCCAGCACCGACCCTTCCCTTGACTACATATTAGTCACCCCTATGGTAGGCCTGCGGGCAGGGTGCGTTGTAGGTGTAAGGTAGGACAAGCCCTGATGTGCGTGGCATGTCCTAGTAGTGACTTACAACGAAGACCGTAGTTCACTACTGAAGGCTACCTGCTCCATTAGGCCAGACTGAGCTGCGAGGATTATTCCACCCTATAATCCCCGCAGGCTCAAGGAGCATGGTAGTGAGTCATGTTTAGTATGCCTGAACTCAGGATAATGAGATATTTCTTGTAGTCAAGTTTATTTTAGTATCCTGGGTTTGCACATGCTACTTTTAGAAAGTTAGCATTTGCTTGCTTAACCATTTCAGCCGCCTCTGCTGGTATGTGTATCTGTCTGTCTGGGATGTGTGAGTGACAGGGCTGGAGGGATGACAGGTGGTGAATGTGCAGATTACACCTTAGTGGGAGGTAGGAGTGCCTCTTGACTCGAACTGTCACTGTGCTCGGCCACCACAATGCTGGCTCCACCCTCCTGGGGAGCGGCGGATGACTCTGCCGGCACCTGGCCCAGGAAGGGCGAAGCCCCCATCAACAAGGTACTTTGGCCACCCCTGTCCGGACAATGCTGGCTCCACCTCCTGTGGGGCGTCTGATGCGCCTGCCCCTCACACTGAAAGCAGAAGCCGGAGTACACCCGCCGGGGTACTCCAGAACTGAGAGTGGCTATGCAAAGGCCCCCCTGGCCTGCGAGAACAAAAGAATTGGCCTATAAAAGAAGGAGCCCTGCTCCTTGAAAATTAGATCCGGTTTGGGCCACAGAAGGACTCTGCCCTACGAGAAGGACCGTGAGAGACAAGGAAGGGTGCTGACTCTTGCCTGTGTCTGGTGCCTTGCTGCTGAAGGAGAGGAAGACAAAAAGACTACGAAAAGACTTTTGCTCTACTTGTGCCAAACTCTGCTAAAGAGATCTCCAAGGGCTTGCAACTGAACTGGCCCCCTGACCAGCGTCCCAGGACCAGTGGACGCTACCCCCCTTGGAAGAAAGCGACTGCGGGTGCTGACCATCGCCGCAGCACCGACGGAGGAATCTCCTCCAAGGCAACGACATCCACCTGACCACCGTGACCGGGGCCCACAGCAACAGCGGGAGCAAAGTAAGGACCAGCCGCCGCTGGCCCGAACACCGTGACCGCAACTGCACCGGGAGCCCGAGAGCAAAGCAAAGGAGGACCCGTCCGGTCCGAGCTCTCGAGGTGACTGCATAACGAGCAGCCACTCACCTGCAAGGACGGACAGTTGCCCTACGAGAATCTACAAAGTCGGTAGCCTGCCCGACAGCCCAGCTGTGAACCCACAGCTGCACCGGCACTTGGCTGGGTACGTCCTGCACTTGGGGACCGTACTGCCACTTGCCACCGCCGCACAGCCGCCACCTCCAGGGTCGGAGCGGACGACGAGGAGAGGACCCTGCCGCCACAAAACACCGCTGCCCCGGAGGACCAGTGACCTGCTCGGCTGAAGAGCCGCAACGATCAGCGACCCCGGGAAGGCAGCGCGACGTGGGACAGATCCCCTGAAAGCCGCCGGCTCCACAAGAACTTTGAGTAACACCGGCCTACGGGCCTCAAGAGAACTGCATAAGAACTGTGGTAACCCGAATTAAGTAATCTGCAACCGTTTTCATAAAGGATATTGACTGTATTCACAAGCCTGCTTAAAATCTATATAAAGATATATATTTTTACAGAATACAGTCTGGTCTCGTTGTGTGGTGGGTTGGTTGTAAAGGTGTACTGTTGCAAGTGTTTAACCCTATGTGCCCCAAAGATTAGCCTACGACTGCTTAAGCCACACTACCTAGAGGGTAAGCAGAGGTTGTCTGGAAGGTAACCCTCAGCCCTGACGAGGAAGAGAGAGTCCCTGCTTGTCGCTAGTGTTGCACTGCGCCAACTAGAGCCTCCCCCTTCCTACACCAATGTTCAGATGTTTTTTTCCTTCTTGTCGAGGAGGTAAGGAGAGGCGCAGCTGTGTTGGCCGCCTGAGAAATCCAGTCGCTAAGATTGTTGACCACTGGATCAATGTCTAACCCCAAATTAGGTGCATTCTTTTTGAGAAGTGTAAAAAAGATCCAGATCAATTTTGTCCCAATTTCGATAGGAAAAGGTTGAAGACGACACAAATCCTATATGTGATTGAGCAGAGGCTTTAATTGTGGATATGATAGCTCTATGATCAGACCATACCACCGGAAGAATGTTGTCAATACTGATCATAGGATTGGACATAAAAATACCATTCAGAGTGTGACCCGCATCATGGGTACACTCTTTAACCAACTGTTCCAAGCACAGCCCAGCCAGTGCCTCAACAAGGTCACCATTACTAGTACCTAGAGAGCTCTCAAGATGGTAGTTAAAATCCACTAAATTAGTATCGCTTGTTTGGTTTATACTAGATTCCAAAAATGGGGTAAGAATGTCGAGCAGCGGGCGCTGGGCTTTAGGGGGTGATAAATTAGAAGACCATTCAAGGAATCATTGTGGTTCAATAGGACCTGAAACTCTAGCAGTTCACAGTCCGACGATGTGCCCAGTGGGGAAGCTTTCACTGAGATATCGTTTTTAGCAATAATTGCCAGTCCACCCCCTCGTTTATGTGTCCCGTCTGCTCTAGTAATGTGACATTTTGGGGAAAGTGCTAATATTAAATCCGGATCGGAAGATTCATTGGCCCAAGTTTCTATAACAAATACTAAGTCTAATTTGTGACTGTCGATCAACTCAGCCATCTCCAAGTTAAGTTTGATTAAGGAGCGGGTGTTGCGTAGCATAGCCCTGAACTGTGTGCTAGACTCTTGCTGTGTGTATGAAGTCAGAGACAATGGTAGCGAGAAAGAAAAGCAGAGATCACAGTCTGAGCACCTACTGGGCTCCATCAGAGTGTCAATCCTGGGACAGCACGGGAGTTTGGGATCAGATTTCCACCCCCATAGATATTCCCAAGAGTAAGAAATGAGCCCTGGAGTTGTACAGACAGGGGTTCCGGCCCTCGGCCCGGGCCAGGCGCGGATGGGCGCAGACGGGCTTGCCTTTGGCGCGCCGCCGGCGCGTCCGCTGCGCGTGCGCATAGGCTTGCCCTAAATAGCGTGAAGTGCCAGGACGCTAGAGCGCTAATGGCGCTTCAGGCTCCAGGGGGGCCCTCCGAGCAAACGGCACAGGCCGCGTCGGACCGGGGCCAAGGAGCAACCGGAAATGAGGTGCTACAGGCACGAGGCTTTTAAGGTGAATAGTTTCTCGAACTTGGTGCCATTTTAAATATAAACGGACAGAGAGCTACATGCAAGTTTTAAAATAAACAAAGGAAACTTGAGGCAGTTTTAAAAACAATATTCGCCAAGTACAGCACACCGCAGACTGACATCGAGCTAGTAGTGTCACAACTGACCCCCTTAGCCACCACTCCCACCAGAGAATCATTCAAACACCTCCACATGTGACAGAAGCAGGGCCCGTTCACATACTTGGGTATACAGATAACTTACAATCCCAAGATATGTTGGGAGCTAAACATAAAGTGCCACGAACACAAGGTTAGTAACCACGTCACGCTGGAGTGCTCTCCCCCTCAATCCCATCGGACGCACTGTGTTATTTAAGGATTCCACATTCCCAAAGGCTCTTTTCCTTCCAAAACTACAGACAAAGATACCGCTGGGGGCATTGGCGAAATACTATCTGAGATCAATGGCTATGTCTGGCGGTGATTCAGCTGCAAGGGTAGCACATGCCAAGTGTATTCAGTCGCCTGGGGGCCGTGGATATACAACTGTACTACTGGACAGCTCAAATGGTTCCAATAAATGACTGGATATTTGGTGTCAATGTAGACCCTGCTACCACATTGGGGTTGGGGGTTCCGGGGCTCTGCCCTGTGGTCCTGGCTTCACAGCACGAGAATTCCGCCACAGGTACACTCGATAACAGCTATCCCCACTGAGTGCTGGCACAGCCAGGGGATGTTTGTATGCTTTGGTGAAATCTCTCTTTCCAACAACTGACCTCAGTATATGACTTACACCAATCGCAGTTCTTTCAGCCGACACTAGAACAATAGGGAACAATTCCAATCCACTCCCCGGGTACAATCCTTTGGAACCCAAACTTATGCTGGGGAAAATTGGAGGCAAAGATATATCAGAACTATATAGGACCCTCGTAATCAACACACCCAACACCATGACGCGCCTGAGGGGCACTCGGGCCGCCAAGATAGGCGAACTGAATGAGGATGACTGGGTGGATGCCAAAATTATAAACCAAGCACTCACTGATTCCCGCACACCTCAGACTAATCCAATTTAAATTCCTCCATAGAGTTTACTTTATATCCCACACATTATGGCAAATTGTAGGGCCCAGACCCCCAAATGCCTCAGATGTGGAGCCCCAACTGAAGATTAGATACACGCCGTGTGGAAATACCCAATCGTACATTTGGGGTAGAATCTTCTCCACATTGGAAAAGGTGTTGGGTTTCCCAATAGGGCAAGACTCCAAAATGGGGCTATTGGCAATGTTCCCGGGATGGGATGGCCTCTCGGGACAGCGGATTCTAGTGGGGAAGGGGTGTTTGCTCGCCAAATGAGACACAGCTAAGCACTGGAGATCCACGGTGAACCGGCCAATCCAGGAGGGGCTCAGGGCCGAGGGCCACTGTGTCATTGCAAAAGAGGAAATTTACAAATCACATTTACAATACCAAAGAAGCACACCAGGATCTGAGGTGCCAAGACCGGCCAATTACAGACTCCGGGTGAAAGGGGGGGGGGGGGGGACGGGGGGTGGAGTCCTAGGATGGCAGGCTGCTCAGATGTGGGCCTGTCGCCTTAGGGGCGGTGGGGGAATCCAATGAGGAGACATATGGTCATGTCACACTATCCTGAAACTGAAGAACTCCACACTCCGGAGCAGGCCCACGTGCCAGCTCCCCTGCAACAATTCCCCTGCCAAGCTTGCCAGCAGTCAGCTACCCTCTGCTGCCTCAGCGCCCGCCCGCCCTCCCACAGGACACCAAAAACTCAAGACGTGCCTCTCAAACGGAGATGCCACATCCACAGCGCCCAGATACTCTTAGAGGGTGACAGTGCTGTGCTATACAAATGCTGATTGGTTGATTTAATCCAGCAAAGTGTTTTGCACGTGTGTGCGGCGCCAGTGACCTGGTTTTGTAATCATAAAACAATTCAAAAATATAGATTTGTTAATTTGATCTTGTAATTAACCAAAAAAGATATTATGCAGCCAATAAGGCGAGTCGATTTAGCTCCAAGCATCGTCATGTTACAGAACAGCAGCACAGTATTCTAGGCTAAAAGAAATGAAAACTAAGCAAAGCGGAGCTAAAATCTTGAAAATATTTTCTGTGTTAAATTAGTAGAGAAATTCAATGGAGAAAACCAGAGCAGAACAGAGCAAAACTTAAACCATCAGTAGTGACCGTGCATTGGACAGACAGTCGAGCTCAGAACGACCGACGCAGGAATCTTTTAAGATCTGTACCAGGAGGAGCATTAACTACCATTGGTACTTAGTTCTTTTTCCACTTTGTTCCTTCTAATCTTTAAAAATTCAGATTTACGGTTCACCTTATTGGATTTTTTTCATTTTGGTTTGGTTTTCTTATTCGAGTGGGGATTTTTATTTCTTGGTGTTTTGACTCTATTACTGGTTTGGCACTATATACATACTTTACACACCATCCTAAGTAGAGTCTGTCTGCTCTGTGCTATAACTACCAGGGGGCTGAACTCAGGTTAATGTAATAACTTTAAGGGTTCACCCTTGACAAGGGTTATGATTATTGCTTGAGAAAGGAATAATTAAATGTCTTACATCAAGAATGGGGAGATTCTATCTAGCCCCAATTTCATCAGGTTACCCAGCCATTGGCAATGACATGGCGTACGCGGTTGCCGGAGTGGATTTGAACATTGATAGTAAGTCTACCGTTGTCAACGAAGGAAGAGAGAGAGGCAAGGTCTAAGGACTTGATTACTCCTGGTTTAGTACCAAGACCAGAAGCCTCTGTGTTGTACAAAACACGGGCTGCACGTCAGACTCAAGACTAGACTGGGACCATCCGAGAACTGCAAAGGCAAAAAAAAGGGAGTGAGAGGATCAGGGCAGATTCTGAGAAGATACATGCCATGGTGTCCATTGCTACTGCCCCTAATTGTGCCAAAGAAAACACTACTTTGGACCCCGGGGGCACTGCTGTACGAATGTATCATATCTGTTAGTCACTCATTTAATAAGACCGTCTCATATAAAAATCTTTAACATTAAACTCAAAACAGTTATCTGGTTTATGAACATATAGACCATTACTGTGGTTTGTTCATCTTTACACCTAATGCAATAAAACAACTTCTTGATCCAAAGTTCAGTCACAATCACAACCAGTTCTTCAGGGGCTTATATTTGCAGCTATAATAAAAACAAACATAAACAATATTAAACAGGAAGGTCAACATACACACCCGGCGAGCAAGTCACTGCATAGGTTTATACGTAGAGGGTATATTAGTGTGCACAAGCATTTACACTAGGTTCGAAGGTCATTTTTGTCACCCTGTCACAGAACCTACACATTTAAAATGTTGTTTGACTCCATTTCAAGTTTAACATACAACAGGGCAAACACTAAGGAATATACGGCAGATCAGGTTACAGACATATGCTTGAGAAAGAGAAACAACAACGTTTAAGGCACAAAGAGGTTCAACTACCCAACAATATCTGTTAAGAGAACTCAACCAACGTCTTCTTGCATCCACACTTATTCAATATCACAAAGTGAAAAGGATTCCACGGGGGTTGCGATTATCTATAAAACCCATGTTATACAGATTTCAGTTTAACAGAATTCATGGACAGATGGTACAGTATCCTACATAAGTATTCATTGGATCGGATCCTACTGCTGTGGAGGAGCTATCGCGCGCAACCAGAGAGCTGGACGAGGAGATCAACAGGATAAAAAAAAATTGATCCAGCGGAATGGAGGATAAAGTTTGGCAAAACACTTTGGAGGAAATAAATAGGAAAAGAGACGTCTATTCGAAGGAGATACAGGTAAGCAAATTACGTAAGTTCAAAAGAGATACAATAGACTACAAGCTCAATGAGGTGTATACATAGGCAGAGGTTTACTCTCAGAGAGGGAACAGAAAGAGACCCAATAATAAATCATCAGTGGCGAGCCTGGTCTCGGAGAAAGACATAGATCCATTTAGAGCTCCATAGGCCAGCATCCAAGTACCTAAAAATGATCTCCATACAAGAACCGGAGCTAGCAACTACCTCTACTCAATCAACTTTTTTGTCCTCAGGACACAATTCAGGTCAACCACCGAATGCAACAGTATCAACAAAAGCCCAATTTACAAAAGGAAAACATGCAGAGGAAAAAGAAAAAATAAGAAAGAACTTAAGAAAGCAGGACAAAGTCTAATTATAAAAATTTCGTTTTTATCTTTAACTACAGAACAATCAGAAGTCCTTGAAAAAGGAACATCATTTGTGGGTACATATAACACGAACAGGCTAGAAAGTGAGATTTCTCTTTTTGGATTTATGAGGGCTCTGAGACTGAGGAATGAATGAATGAATGAATTTGGGATTTGTATAGCGCATGGCTGCCCGGAAGCGTCCCAGCGCTGTGATTGCAGACAAACAACTGAGGATAGTGGCTGAGAGGGAAGGGAAAGGTTATTGTGGAAAGAGGTGAGATTTGAGAAGCTTTCGGAATTTCATGTGATTAAGTTCAGACCGGAGTTGGATTGGGAGAGAGTTCCAGAGGGTTGCGGCGACCACCGAGAAACGGCGTCCACCAGTACGAGCTCTTTTAGTTCGGTGGACCGTGGCCATATTGCCTTGTGCTGATCGTAAAGGTCTGTTGGGTGTGTATGGGTAGAGCATAGATTTCAGCATTGGGGGTCCTTGGTTTTGCATGGCTTTATGAGTGGTACATAGGGACTTGAATTTGACCCTTTCGCGGATCGGCAACCAGTGCAGTGCCTTAAGGGCAGGTTTGGCTGAGACTCTGCGAGGGGTTATGTTATGTTATGTTATGTTATGTTACAGCGTTCTTTTATAGCGCACGGCTACTCGAAAAGAGTGTCCCGGCGCTTTCCACCTGCATCTCAGAATAAAAATAACACAACACAGCAAAAGAATGAGAAAAAGAACTGAAACTGAAGCAATAAGAACAGCCTAAAGATTAAAAAGCCAGGTCTTCAGGCTCTTCCTGAACTGGAACAAATTGACAGTGCTGCGCAGCGAAAGAGGAAGCGAGTTCCACAGCTGTGGGGCTTTGCAGCTGAAAGAGCGCCCTCCCGTGCGGGCCTTCCTCACCCGAGGGACCACCGCTTTGTAAAGGGATTCCGAGCGCAAGGAGCGGACTGGTCGATAGAAGGCTAGTCTCCGCCGCAGGTATCCAGCCCCTGATCCAAACAGAGCTTTGTGCATCAGAGTCAGGGTTTTAAACTGGATCCGCTTCCGGACAGGCAGCCAATGTAGCGCCTGAAGCAGCCCGGAAGCTCGGGCTCGTCTACGCAGGCCAAAGATAGCCCGGGCGGGAGAGTTCTGTACCACCTGTAGGCGCTGAACTAGGTAATCAGGGAGGCCAAGGAAGAGGGCATTAGCATAATCAAGCCTCGAA
Organism: Lissotriton vulgaris; assembly: GCF_964263255.1. NCBI lineage: Eukaryota > Metazoa > Chordata > Amphibia > Caudata > Salamandridae > Lissotriton > Lissotriton vulgaris. The sequence continues at coordinate 130,244,046 of NC_141685.1, forward strand.
CCGACGAGAGCCTGCACAGTAATACGCCTGTGCTCCTCAGACAGCAGGGGCGGGAATTTACGAAGCATTTTCAAAATTCCATAACAGGTGCCAGCCAGACCCAGAATGTGTGTTCGCAGCGATAGCTGGTTGTCCAGCTTGACACCCAGGTTTTTAGCCACCAAGGAAGACTGTGCAGGAGGGCTCATGTCGGACGGCCACCAATGCTGCCACTCCGGATCGACACCGCAACCAAAAAACAGAACCTCGGACTTGCTCGAGTTGGCCCTTAGACTGTTCCGTTGGAACCAGTCAAAGACCAATGTAAGACAGTCCCGAATTCTCCCTCCATCAAACTCCTGGTCTTTCCCGCATGTGAAGAGGAGTTGCGTGTCGTCGGCGTAAGAGATGATCTGGGCCCCATATGCTTCCACCAAGGCCGCCAAAGGGGACATAAAGATGTTAAACAACGTGGGGCTCAACACAGATCCCTGTGGAACCCCAACTCCCAATGGCGGCATCTCGGCGGAGCTCTGGGAAACCCAGACCGTCTGGCGGCGGCCTTCAAGGAAGGAAGTAAACCACCTGAGCGCCGTCCCCCTAAGGCCGATGTCATAAAGCCTCGCTAAGAGCGCCCTGTGGGGGGACGGTGTCGAAGGCCGCCGATAGATCTAACATGACCAGCATCGCCCTCCCGCCGACATCAAGAGTCTCCCTGATGATCTCAGTGACCTCTAGCAATGCCGTTTCCGTACTAAAATTAGGACGGAAACCGGATTGAGATGGATGGAGCAGATTGTTAGCTTCCAGAAAGCGCGACAGGACACCGTGGACGTGTTTTTCCGTGATCTTTATGAGGGCCGGAAGAAGTGAAATTGGCCTATAATTGGCCAGAACCTCGACGTCGAGACCCAGTTTCTTTAGGAGGGGGATCACCATCGCTCTCTTCCAAGAGCTGGGGACCCTCCCCTCCCTCAGCGAGGCGTTGAGGATGGGATTAACCAGCGGATTCACCACCTCCGCCATCCCAGCCAAAAATTTGGCGGGGCAGGGGTCAAGTGGCGAGCCAGATTTCAAATTGGCCAACAGCTGCCTGGACACATCACTGGAAACAGCAGGAAATCAGACAGCACCGCCGTCGGTGTGTGCGGAAATCCGCACCCAGCCCCGGTGACGCCGCTTCCATCCTCCGGACCTTCCACAAAGGAGGCCTGAATCGCCTTGATCTTATTAGTGAAGAAGCCGGCCAGATCACCTGCCCACGTATCTGAAGAAGCTAGAGGGGGCGATTGGGAACTAGGGGTCGTGAACTCCTTCACAATTGTGAAGATCTCCTTACAGGAGTTCGCGGATGCCTCAATCCTCCTAGCCAAATAGTCCCTCTTAGCTCCCAGAATGTCCCGATGGTAGGCCTTCACCACCGCCTTGTAGGCGAGTTTAGCCTCCCCATCATACAAACGTCGCCAGGCCCTCTCGGCCACCTTACATTGGCTGCGAGCCACACGAAGAGCCTCCGTAAACCACGGGGCAGATTGCTGTGCCACCGTGGATCGGAGGGCTACCTTGGGGGCCAGATCGTCCAGCCTATCAATGAGCCACCGCTGCAGAGCCTCAGTGTCGCTATCCAGATCGCCCGAGAGATGGCATGGGTGGTCCAGAAGCGCCTGTTCCAGCATGTCAGGTATCACTCTGTGCAGCGCTCTCGAGGCCGGTCTAGACAAGACCGAGGCACTGTTATCCGGCCGCGCACTCTCCAGCACCGAAAATCTGATCAGCCTGTGATCGGACCAGAGCACCGGCAGGGTGTCAACCTCCGTAAGAGGGACAGACGAAAACACCTGATCCAGGGTATGCCCCTTCTCATGGGTTGGCCCCGACACGAACGGTAACAATCCCAGTGGAGATGTAATATCCAACAGTTTGACCGCATCCGAGTCATCCGCTACGTCAAGGTGGAAGTTGAAATCACCAGCCATGACGCAGTGCTGTGAGGTCAGCACCAACTCAGAGACAGCTGTCTGCAGATCTTCCAGGAAGGAACCCAGAGGGCCTGGTGGCCTGTAGACCAACAACCCCTTCAGGGCCTGGCCCGGGGACAGTCTGAGCGTGAAGGCGAGCGACTCAGCGCTCCGATGGAATTAAGAGGAAGAACTGAGCAGGAAACGCTCTTTTTCACCACTACCGCCACTCCCCCGCCTCTACCCTTCACTCTATCCTGCCGGAAGATATTGTACGCCGGAGGAATGGCTGAGAAGACATCCGGATTGGAAGCCTCTCCCAACCAGGTTTCGGTAAGTAGCAGGCAAAGGGGATTTTCCCTAACAAGGAGATCGTAAATATGCAGGGCATGGCAGCCTACCGACCTTGTATTCAGCAGCAAACAAAGATGCTGTGCGCCAGCCGTTGCAGGGCGAGGAACATTAACATGGGTCCAGAAAGGCGTCCAGCCACAACACAGACAGCGGCGTTTACCCTTAAATCGCCCCGGGAAAACGGAGCGGCAGGAGCTAGAGAGGCCCCGCAAATCCCGCAACATCGCAGAGGTATAACAGATCATCACAGCCAGTGAGTCACCGGACCAGCGTCCCCCGCCGCCCCGTCGCCTCCGGGACGCTGACGGGCGCAGACGGGCAGGACTCCGGCACGACTCAGGCTAAGCGAAGGCGTCCACCTGCGCGTCACGCTGCGCGTGAGGGAGCGACTTTAAATAGGCTCTCCAATCAGCCCTGAGCGTGCGAGTCCGCTCCAAGATGGCGGCCGCCGCTGGCTGAGGTGTCCCAAACAAAGATGGCGCCCAGAATGACCCCCAGGACCCGGACCCACCGAAATGGTGGTGCTTGGGAGGCAGAAAATGCAGTTTTTTAAATGCAGGTAAGGGGAGAGAGGGGCGCAGGCTACAGGCAAGCAGGCTAAAAGCAGGGAAAAAATCGAACAGAAAAACGAACCTAAATACAAAAACCAGGCAGCATTAAAATACTCTGCGCTAGTATCAGCGCGAGTGCAGCGATGTGGTAGATGGTCTGACCAGCACCGCGCTAAAGCCCGCCTTAAATAGGCTCTCCAATCAGCCCTGAGCGTGCGAGTCCGCTCCAAGATGGTGGCCGCCGCTGGCTGAGGTGTCCCAAACAAAGATGGCGCCCAAAATGACCCCCAGGACCCGGACCCACCGAAATGGTGGTGCTTGGCAGGCAGAAAATGCCGTTTTTTAAATGCAGGTAAGGGGAGAGAGGGGCGCAGGCTACAGGCAAGCAGGCTAAAAGCAGGGAAAAATCGAACAGAAAAACGAACCTAAATACAAAAACCAGGCAGCATTAAAATACTCTGCGCTAGTATCAGCGCGAGTGCAGCGATGTGGTAGATGGTCTGACCAGCACCGCGCTAAAGCCCGCCTTAAATAGGCTCTCCAATCAGCCCTGAGCGTGCGAGTCCGCTCCAAGATGGCGGCCGCCGCTGGCTGAGGTGTCCCAAACAAAGATGGTGCCAGTGAGTATCCGTGCAGCGGCATTTTGTGTTCGCTGCAGGACATTAAGCGTCGCTTCAGGGGCACCCAAAAAAAGGGCATTGCAATAGTCCAATCTTGAAAGTATTAAACCTTGCATGAGCATTTTTTGGGAGGTTGCGGGGAGTAGAGGAAGAACCTTCCTAGTTGATCGGAGCAGACCAACACAGGTCCCGGCTGTTTTTTTGGCTTGTGTTGTCATGGAGAGATTCTGTTCCAGCCAGAAGCCTAAACTTTTAATTTCAGTTTTAGGCTGGGGGATGGGTCCTAGGCACAAAGGCCACATAGCGATGGGGAGGGATGGTGGTTGGTTTCCCAGGAGCATAAGCTCGGTCTTTGAGCCATTGAGCTTAAGCCTTGAGTTGGACATCCAGGTGTGTATACCTTCAAGGCAGTCATGGAGGTTTTTGATTTTTTCTTCCTCGAGTGAAAATGATACGATCATTTGGGTGTCGTCAGCGTAGGTGACGGCTTTTATCCCAAATGGGGTGACCACATCCTCCAGGGGGGCCATATATGTATTAAACAGTGTAGGGCTCAGTGAAGAGCCCTGGGGGACCCCACACTGGAGGGAAAGGATATCTGAACGGATGTTCCATTCACAAACCTGGAAGGTACGGTTTTCTAAGAAGGAGGAGAGTCAGCATAATGCTGTGCTTCTAACTCCTAGTTCCGATAGTCGCTGGATTAGGATTTTGTGGTCCACCGTATCAAATGCAGCGCTTAGATCCAGGAGGATCAGTAAAACCGATCCCCCTGAATCCAAGATGCATCTAGCCTCCTCTACCACTTTCAGGAGAGCTGTCTCGGTCCCCTGGCCTGGCCGGAAGCCTGTTTGTGAGGGTCGAAGGAGATTGTTGGATTCGAGGAAGGTTGACAATTGCTGGTTAACTGCCTTCTCTGCGATTTTGCTCAAGCCAGGCAGGAGAGAAATCGGTCTGAGGTTGGATAGGTCTGATGGATCATGTCCTGGTTTCTTCTGTAATGCCTTGACCATGGCATGCTTCCAGCTGGGGGGGGACCACTCCTTGGCCCAGCGAGGTATTAATTAGGTTAGTGGCCAGGTGGGATATGGTCGGTCCGACTTGTTTTAGGATTCGAATAGGAGCAGGGTCGTTGGGGGATCCGCTTTTCAGGTCTGAAAGGGCTTTCAAAAAGTCATCGTTTGACAGTTGGTTAAAGCTGTCAAGGGTTGGTCTGGTGGTGGGGGGGAGGGGGGCATCAGGGGGATTGCTGTCTGATTTGGGCGGGAGTGACTCCAAAATGTTGGTGATTTTGTTTTGGAAGAAGCCCGCTATTTGGTTGCATCTGGCAACTGAGGGTTGTTGAAAAGAGGGGGGGTGGGTATTTTGCGAAGTTCTTTGACTATTTTGTAGGTCTCTCGGGATGAGCTGGATGCAGCTTTGATTTTTTTGTCAAAGAATGAAACTTGGGCTGCTTTCCGTGCTGCTTTGTACATCCTCATTGCAGTTTTATACTCTTCCTTGATAAGGGGATCCCAGTTTTTTTCTCCACTTTCTTTCATGGACTTTACAAATTTTTCGAAGGTTCCTGAGTTCCTGTGAGAACCAAGGCGACTTAAAGGAGTTATTTTTCTTTTTTAGATCTTGTTTCGGGGCGATTATGTCCAGAGTAGAGGTAAGCCAGCTGGTAAAGTTTTCATCTGCTTTTACCGGGTCACGGAATGGCAGAGGAGCAGAGCGAATAAGCTCCTGTGACCATTGTTCAAATGATATTTTAGACCATAATCTATCGTTTTCTCTGGGGATTGGTTTGTGGGCCTTTTTTGCTTGAATATGCCAGGTGACTTCTTTACCAATTTTGGTTTGTGGGCCTTTTTTGCTTGAATATGCCAGGCACTTCTTTACCAATACAGCACCCTCACAAGTGACTTTGAATCAGAGCGAGTTCATGGAATTTAAACCTAGACGCACGTACCAGGCGCCAGTATCCCATGAGTTATTGGACACATTTGAACTGTTGGTGAAAAAGGATTCGGAGCAAATGTAATACAACCTAACATGCAGAACAATTTAACAAATAAGGAAAAGAATACCATCAAAACATTGGCCATGAACACAAATCAGGCATTTCAACCCACAGCAAAGGAGGAGGATTAGCAATGATGGATCAAAGTTTCTACCAACAAAAAGTCGACGAACGTGTTGGAGATGTACAAACCTAGGTGTTACTAGAAAAAGACCACACACCAAAAACAGCAGTGGTCTTGACTGTCACCTTACAGAAAGCAGAAGATATGGGATGGATCACTTTAGTGACCAGACAGGCAAGCTCATTTGCAAACGCCGAAACTCTCAGAATTTCGGCGTTTGCAAATACAATTTTGCCAAATGGTATATATTAAGGCAAAATAAGGAATCTCAAAATTTGCGATTCCTTATTTTGCAATTGCATTTAAGGACTCACAAATTTTGCGATTTCTTAAATGCAATGTAAGAAGCACCAAAAAAGTGCAATTTGGCCTTAAGGAATCGCAAATTACCACCAACTTCAAGTTGGTTGTAATTTGCGATTTATTTGAAAAATGCACTGTTTTGCATTTTTCAAAGTGACATGTGGCGCACATACAGGCATGTATGTGCGTCATATGCGCACACATGTAAATTTCAGGGATGCATCAGGGTGTCCTTATGACACCCTTGAAATTATTCTCAATTTGTGATTCTCAAATTGCGAATCGAAAATTGAGAATAACTTCCCATTCATTCCTATGGGCCTCCTGGCCCATAGAAATGAATGGGAAAGTATTCCGTAATTGCGATTCGCAATTTGCTAAATCGCAATTAAGGAATATTAAGAAATCACTAAAAAATTGTGATTTTTTATATACATCCCTATTTGCAATTCTCAAATAGCGATTTCTAAAAAATTGCTATTTGAGAATCACAAATCAGGATGTTGATACATATGGCCCCAAATGTTTTTTTGACAACATCGTTCCCTGGGATGCCACACTTGTATATGCTTCCAAACCTTCATAAAAATCTGGTAGATCCATCATTCAGACCCATAGTATCAGGGTGCAGCTCATTGTTTGAACCAATCGGGAAATATTTGGACACATTTTAGCAACCTATTGTCCAGTCACGGTGTAGTTACATCAAAGATACCACGCACTTTCTGAACAAGCTAGGTGCTTTACCAATGGAAGTGTGGCAACAGTGGGTACTATGTTTCATCGATGTGACATCATTGTACACTTCAATTCTTCTCCAGGACGGTATAGAAGCAGTGGAATGGGAACTGTTGAATTAATCAGATATAAAAGCTCATAGAGTATTTCTATTGGAATTACTACACTTGTTTGTATCATAGTTACTTTTTCACTTACAACTGAGAGGAACATCGATGGGATTTGCCGGGGCCCGACATGTGGAAATATTTTTATGGCTAAGTTCGAAGTGGAAAATATTCTAGAAAAACCAATATGGAAGGAGAACTTGTTACTAAGTTGTCGTTTCATTGACGACATTTCCTAATTTGGGAGGGGTCATCAGATACTTTGGAGTAGCTCATAGTGAAATCGAACCTTATTGACAGCAGTTTACAATTCAACCAGCAACATCAGTCAGACTGAGTTATATTTTTGGGATGTCAGCATACAGAAAGACCGAACAGGTCTAAGCCCCAAGGTGTATACTAATCCTACAGATAAAAACAATGCTTTACTCTATCAAAGCTTCCATCCCAGAGAGTTGGTGGAAAATCTACCTTTCTCTCAATACCTCAGAATAAGAAGAATATGCTCAGATCAAGACACAGGGTTGACGATCACCAAAGCACAAAAAAGAAAGTATTTACAAAGGAAGTATCCTGCAGAACTTTTGGAAGACACAGAGCGCAAGGTGAGGAGGATGGACAGGCATGAATTGTTACAGCAACGCCCTAAGAACGAACTGAAAAGGCTGGTATTTGTGTCAAACTTTCCACACAGTCAGGGAACATCAAGAGAATCTTTAATCGCAGATGGGATTTAAACCAACATGAGCCAGATTTTAAGGGACTTTTTGAGAACTGAACTATATTTGCATATACTCGCACCAGAAACTTAAAAGAGAAACTTAAGTTTACCAATGTGAAATCAGTTGAAAATACAGGCACACAACGATGCCATAATTGCGTACAATGCAATAATGTAATTATAGGGGAGAGTATTACACATCCTAGGTCAGGTGAGATGATCAAGTTATGCCACTCCACCACTTGCAACACAAAAACCATCATATATGACTACTATATATTGGCAAGACAGCGAAAAGTTGAATTTTGTATCACAGAACATAATAGCATGATAAGAAGTCAAAATTTGAATTCGAATTTGGTGGTACACTGGTTGGAGTCTAAACACACTGTGTTACAATTGAGATTTCAAATTATAGAAGAAGAGGATGTTCAAGTAGGACGCAATAATGCCCAGGTGTTGTCTCAAAGGGAGATTTATTGGATAAAGCGATTTGACACTATAGAGCCTAGAGGGCTCAATGACAAAGTGGACATGAGTTGTTTTCTATAAAGCAGATGGTATTCTTAATAATGCTTATTGTTAACTTTCTGGTGGTGGTCTCTTGCTATTTTAGACATTAACTCTGTATTTTGTCTAGCACCATTTTTTTTAGCACCCTGTATCTCATGTTTAAAATGTTAAAGAGGTGAGTAAAGGCAACAATGGTGTAGGACATATACTGTTATATATGCCCTTAGGACTACAAGCTTATCCTCACGAGTCCTGGTATTCAACTGGTTTATCTTGGTCCCTCACACAACATCTGAAACGTATGAACTGCATACTTCAAAATAGTGGTCGAATCTTTTGTTTATATTGCCAACGAGATATTCCTAACGGGCATACACGGGCATTAGTAGGGAAGTCAATAAATTCTGCATTTGATTGGGATAAGGAGTAAGCAATTTTTTAGAATTTGTTAAGTTAAATTTGACTCCTATTAAAATATTTCCAGAATCTGTTGAGTTTATTTTTTACCTCTATCATTATATTGGCACAGTAGCAAGGGAGAAATCAACATAATTTAAGCTAACAGTTGTTTTTAGAGGGCACTAGACCTTTGTTTATATTGTTACTGAGGGGCTCAAGCCAGCATACACTGGCCAGAGCTCAAACATCTGGTCCTTTGAGACGCGTTACGTTGAGGGAGCAGAGGAGTACCTTCGCGGAGACCACGTGAACTACTAGGTAAGAAATGGTGTCAGAGGTACAGTATAAGGGTTATTGAGTGGAACTTTAACACCCGAGAGTTGTGTGTAGCGTCGAACTCGGGTAAACTTTGATAACTTTATTTGTACAGGAGGAGTTTAGTGGAAGCAGATTTGACCAGACAGAACTTGGAATTAGCAGCAGAGCAACTGGCAGGACCTTTCTGGTATTCATAAGTAGAGTTCACGACGAGGAGTTAGCATTATGTACCCAAGAGTTGCATGACGAGTGTATCTTAAAATAAATCTTCCTGTTTTTTCAGCCACGTGTAGAGCAGTGTGGTTATTTCTTCTGAGCACACAGTGAGTTTACAAACATAGGAATCGAGTAGCATAATTCAAATTTTTGGGTGTGATACCTTTGGAATGGCAAATTCACTTTATTGTATTCTAATACAAGCACATTGTATTCAAGACTCCAAGAACTGATGCCAGGAATACAGTTCCAAGAATTAATTCAGCTAATCTATCTGAACTTCCACTGGCAAATGGTAATGAGTGAATAAACATACAGACTGTACCAGCACAGTGCAGAAAGTTTTTCAAGAACCTCAAGGTACATTGACTTTCTCTCGAGATACATTGACTTTCTCTATCATTATAAATGAAGATGGTAATCCTTGGTAACATCAATCCCCTTTGGGCAAGGTCCCCATGTTGCTACCAGAATTTAATTCATCCTGCCCAGACACACTCTCAAGTCCGTACTGCATGAAACCAGGTGGTCTTAGCCCAACAGCAGGCCCTCTACAAATTACTGACATTTTCTTACACCCCCTGAGCAGCTGTGACAAAACACAAGAGACTAACTACAAACCCTCCAGGTATTACCACTCCATCTACCCGAATTTGGTAGTCCAATCCAGACCGTTCACAAAAGGAGCTACAGAGGGATATAACGCAGGTCGCCCTCCACTCAAACTCAATAATCATACACAAAAACCTGCTCTAAACCGGGAAAAACATCATGAGCATACCCAGAACCATATCTTGGTTAAACTGCATAGGTACCAGCTTATAAAATGCTGTACACACTGGGTGCTCCTATCCGCACTTAAAAACGATTTCTCAGGTGTGTCTGCCCACATACATAAATAGGTTTTATACGTTTCTCACACTGAGGATTTTAGCACAGCATGTCCAACAAAAAATATGTGAGGGAAGTGGAGGCACCTCATGGAAACACCACCATGGGAGCTACTGATAGGTTTTCATCAGTGTGCTACTGTTATCATCATTGGCAGCCTCCACTACCAAAATGAAACACCACCATGGGAGCTACTGATAGGTTCTCATCAGTGTGCTACTATTATCATCATTGGCAGCCTCCACTACCAAAATGAAAGTGTGCTCAAATGAATTGGAAGTGTGAAAAAGGTAAAACACACCACGAAAGATATTTGTGTGCCTATCAACCCTGACCCCCTTCTGTCAAAGCAACAACAGGTTTTTTCTTGCTTTCACAACATAAAAACGAGCTAAACAGTCACTGGCACAACCATCAAATTGAATCACTGCTGTGTGCTTGCTCAATTTAAAAACAAGACCTACTGTCGCACTCCATCCGTTTTTCATGGAAAGCCAACATGTTTCATTGTCTTCTAACACATTTCCGGCAATTTCTTCAGGGCTAGGGGTCAGTCCTTGCCACACTGTAAGTTCAATAATGTGCCTGGGGTCAGTAGACACAGATAATTAGACACAACTCATGATAAAAAAAAATCACTGCACGCTGCGCGTGCACTTGTTAAACTCATTGCTCAATATAAGGAATATTGACCTGTCGGTTGCCCTCACCTTGCATACCAGCAGCCACCTTTTCTGGGCATGCTCACGCGTCCACAATACCCAAAGGTACTTAGTGCGGGTGCTCTCTACCAACCTGAAGATAAAATATAAACCTTAATCACTGGTGGAGAAAGCAAGAATATGTCATGTGCTGCATAATTCCGCTCTTAATCTTCTTTGATGTCAATCCAATATAGTGCAACACTTTCTCTAGTACAACCCTCTTGATATCTTTGTAGTGGTGTTTCAGTTCACGGAAGTGGCCCACCAGGCGTGTAGTCAATTTGCCCTCCTTAAGGGTACTTAGATGTTCTTGAATTCTGATCTTAATCTTCTTTGATGTCAATCCAATATAGTGCAACCCACACTGGCATGTCAGTCTGTAAATAACATTTGTTGTTTTGCAATTGGTAAATTTGTTCAAATACCTTGTTCTGCCATTTACTAATTGAACAGCACACCCACCACATGGATGATGTCCTGATGGGAGCCCCGATGTTCTCGGCCCCTGCATTGGGTGGGTATGCACCAACTGGTCACGCAGGTTTCTAGACCTTTTAAAGGCAAACCTGGAGGTGGCATTGCAAAGCCATTTGTACTCAACAAAGGCCAATCCAGACACCTATCTGTAGTATTTCTCTTTCCCCCAATGAAACACTGGAGCCGGTATATCTGTTCTCTACTTATTTATTTAATTACACCCACGAGGAGCGCCGAGCACGTCCTTCGCTCGGGCCGGCTCTCGCACCTCTCCCGGGCTGCGCGCGCAGCCCAACATGGCCGGCCGCACGTCACGTAAGTACGTGACGTGCAACACTAGAGCGCTCACTACATATCTCCTTTTTTTCCAACATAACTATATGTACAAGTCCTCACTCATGTCATAGTCTCTGAATCTCGCCGGCTGGACCACCGCCCTTCCCCTCCTGGTCAGTCTTACCAGGGTCATGGCGGCTGCCGCTTCGCCTCTGTTACCACTCCCTAGCGCGGCCGCGCTAGCTTCTCCAACACTCTGATCTTCTTCCGCCAACCACTCCTGGCTGGTTCCCTCAGCCTCTGCCTCTTGTTGTACCTCTCCGATGTCCAAGTCCTCTACCCCATATTCTTGTGGGGCTTCACCTCCATCCTCATTTCCTCCGTCTGTTCTGTTGTCATTCCAGCATAAAACTTTATTGCATCTGGCCATGCGGTCTTGTGACCAGACGTTCCCATCGCTCAGCAAGGCCGCCCTGCCCCTTACTTCCTTCACCTGCAGGGGCTTACTGTATTTACTTTCACCCTTTCTTTGTAGAGTGGCCAGTTTCACTCTCACCCATTCTCCTTTTTCCAGTACTGTGTTCTTCACATTCCTTCGCGTGTCGTAGTGTTTGGTGTACACTGCCTGGGCTCTCTCCAAGTTGGCCTGCACCACAGCCGGTGACCACTCACTCTTAATTATCTTTTCCTTCCACACCCTGTTGTCCTGGGTGAATGGTTCGCGACCTCGGAGTATCTGGAATGGGCTGTAGCCGGTACCTGTGGGGGTTATCCTGTATGCCCACACCATGTGCCATATCTCTGTTTCCCAGTCTTTGTTGTCTGAGATGGCGGCTTGAATCGAACCCATTACCACTCTATTGAAACATTCCACCAACCCGTTCCCAGCGGGGTGGTATACAGACGTGTGCTTCGCTGCGATGCCATTCCTCTGCAGGAATTGGGACCACTTTTCTGATCGAAATTGGGGGCCATTATAGCTGAGGACACTCTTTGGAATGCCTTCCCTCACAAACGTCTCAGCCATGAAACTTACAATAGTCTCTGTGTCCATTGCTTCCTCTTTTCTCAGCTCCGGCCACTTGGAGTATCGGTCCACCATGACACAGATGTACTTCTGTATCCCTTGGGCGTTTAAGACAGGGCCTAAGATGTCTATGGACAGTTCCTCCCATGGATTCTTTGGAGGATCGAATTTACCCAGGGCTGGACGCAATGGTTTGAGTGTTTTGTCGGCACCTTGACACCTCGGGCATTCCCTGACATGCCTCTCAGCTCTTATGTCCATTCCCGGCCACCAGTAATTTTCCTTTGCCCTCAGTTTCAACTTGCCAACGCCTAGGTGTCCCTCATGTAGCATGTCCAGCAGCTTGGGGATGATGTTGGCGGGTGGTATGACTTTCTCACCCCTAAACAGGAATATGCCCTGGTCATCCATCGATATTTCTCCTCTGACCTCAAAGTATGGGTTGAGTTCTCGCCGGGTCTTTCTCTTGTCAGGCCAGCCCCTTGTCACATGGGATTTTACTTCTTTCAGCACTAGGTCCTCTTCGTACGCCTGTTTCCACTCCTGTCGGCTGATGGTCGTTTCTTGGTCCTCTGTGAGTGCCACCCATTCTTCTGTTCCCACGCTGTCTCCCGCACTAGGCTCCATTGCTGCTGCCCTGCTTAGGTAGTCCGCCACTCTGTTCTTGTTGCCGGGGATGTGCTCCACATCATATCTAAACTCCATTAGTTTAAGTGACATCTTTGAGATCCTCGGCGTTGCATCGGCATGACCGCTTGACGTGAGTACTTTAAGCAGGGGCTTGTGGTCCGTTCTCAGACGGAACCTGGTGCCCCAAAGGAATTGTCTGAACCTAGACATGGCCCACACTACTGCCAGCATTTCCTTCTCAATCACACTGTATTTCTTCTCAGTGTCACTCAGGGTGCGGGATGCGAAGCTTATCGTTTCTAATCCTCCTTGGCCTCGGTCTTGCATGAGGACTGCTCCCAGTCCTTTGTCGCTGGCGTCGGTTGTGAGCACCGTGCTTCCCTGAGGGTCAAATCCTTGCAATGGGACGGCTCCTGCCACTTCCTTTTTCACCCTGTCGAATTCTTCCTGAGCCTCCTCTGACCAGCGGAATTCACTGTTTTCTCTTGTGAGTAGCCTCATGTGGTGAGTCTTGGAGGCGAAGTGCTGCACAAACTTCCCGTAGTACTCTGCCATCCCTAGGAACGATCGGACTTCCTCCTTATTGGACGGTGGGGGCGCGTCACAGATCGCTTTCACGTTTTCAGCCTTAGGGGTCACTCCTCGTGCACCGATTTCATGCCCCAGGTAAGTCACTTTTTCCATTCCTATCCTGCACTTGGTCCATTCTGCCGTGAGGCCCTTCTTTTCCAGGATTCCCAGTACCTCACTTAGTTTTCTGTCATGGTCGGACCTGTCTTGCCCCATCACCAAGATGTCGTCCTGGAAGTATTGGACGCCAGGCATGTCCTTGAATAATTGATGCATACGTTTTTGGAAAACTGCTGCTGCTGAGGCTAGCCCAAACGGCATGCGGCGGAATTGATAGCACCCGAATGGGGTAATAAACGAGGTCAATTTGCGACTCTCCGGGTGCAGGGCAATTTGGTGATAGGCGGATGTTAAGTCTATGGTGGAGTACCACCTGATGCCCAAATACAGGAAAGAAGACCAGGTCTGTGGTGGTGTGATATGATGTGCGGTAAAGAAGGTCACATGGATGCATGTGTCACAATAATTGAGTCGCACTGGGCTGTTAAATTTCCCTTCAGACCACCCTCGTGGCGGAATTTCATCATGTGGGAATTAGCATTCGCTCCAAATGCCGCCCAACCGACAACTGACGGTGCGGAAAAGGAAAGCGACGCATTAAGCCACAGTGTTGCTCAATGGGGAATGCTGAATGGGTGCAGTGCTCTAATGATAGTGCTAACTAAGATTAACTACCCAAACTCAAGATAAATTAATAAAGACAAGAGTGGGTGCCAAGATTAAAAACACGCCTCGCAGTTAAAAAGTAAAACTACATTACGGCGCTGTGCAGAGTGGTCAACTAGTTTCAGCTTCATGGAAAACTATTCCAGCTTTCGTCAGGACCTAATGAATACTAAGCTACTGCAACAAATTTATACTAAATATGTGAAATTGCAATCAAATATTTGCATCAAAATAACGTGAAGTGTACTTGGAGGAATCAGTATCTGCCAGGAACTTGGAGCCCCAATGTCCACTGGAGACAGGAAGGTAGTCTTCTACCTGTTAACAAAATACAGAAAGTACACACCGTACATTAAAGTGTACACATAAAACCACATAACCTCACAGACACCGCACAAACAAGACACACATGCGGAGACAATTTGCGTTCCACATATCAACGAACATACTAGCTCAATCACACGGAGGCATTTCCTCCTAGTGATACTCACCCAGCTTTGTGTGGGTGACGACCTCACCTCGCCCGGCAACCGCTCGGGAAGAAGAGGCCCCGCTCTGATGTGTAGGAAAAAGAGGGCACAGTCAACGCACAGAGCTTCTGTACCCCACCACATTGTGCTACACATCTACCCCAAAGAACGTGTGATAGACACCAAACTGCCCCTCTATATATATACCTCAGAAACACGGCCCATACCAGTAGCTCAGAGTTGACAGTTAGCTCTGGTCATGTAGTAAATATGGCCACTTGCAGGCATCTAAGACACATAGTACAGCAGTCTATAAGGCACAGCATTATTGTAAACATGTGCCGGAAAATCAAAAGGATACCATATCTATGTGAACAAAATGGATCCTAATCTATTATTTATATTGCAAGAGCTGAGAAAATAAGCACCTGGATATCCTTCACTTATATTGGGATTTAGATGTACATACCAGGCTCAAGGCGGCGCTTTAATACAGTGATAAAGTGAGATAAACAGAGCGTCCGCTGGCTTACCTATCCGTCGGTACCCCAAGCTACATTCGAGCGGAAGGGAAGGTACCGGCGGGGTCACCCACCTGATTTAAATATCCGGATGGTTAAGATCTGCCGCCTATCGCGGTGTTAGGGACTAAGGTAATATCGCATGCCCCTCCTTTTCCCCTTGACCCCCCGTAAATTTGTTTATAGTACCACCTGATGCCCCTGGTGCTGGCCAACATCTCCTCTATTCGGGGTAAGGGGAATCTCTCCACTACGATGTTCTTGTTCAACTCGCGCAGGTCGACACACAGACGGACCTTGCCGCTGGGTTTCTTCACCACCACTAGTGGCGCCAGCCATTCAGCGCACGTGATAGGCTCGATGATCCCTCTCTTCTCAAGCTCCTGTAACTCGATCTTCACGTCGTCCCTCACTGCCAACGGGATGTTTCTCACTTTGTGGGCCACTGGTACTGCACCTTCCTTGAGAATAATCTTGTGCGCAAATTTATCCAGTCTACCCACTGTGCCCCCGAAGACAGTTGGGAAGTCCTTGATCCATTTATCCATGTTCGGTCCATCTTCCTGTTCCGTTAGCAGAATTTGTTCCTTGCCTCCCGGGTCCAATATGATGCCTAAGTCGCCTTGGTCAAGCCACCCTAGGACTGAGGGGCCTTTTTCGGACAAGTATAGCTTGCACTGGGCGGATCGTCCTCTGAATTCGAAGTTTAACCTCCTGTACCCGGCCATGGGTATGCGGTCCCCATTGTATGTGACCGGGCGGATGTCCAGTCTCTCCAGTTCGGGGCCCAGTTGTGGTGCGAACTTCTCCTCCCATACGGTTCTCTGGACTATGGTGTAGGGTGATCCGGTGTCTGCCACCACTTGAATTTCGACACCTCCTATTGTCATCTCCAGAATTGGTTTCATCGTTCTCCTTCCGTCGACTCCCAGAACTTGTCCTTCCACACTCAGGACTTCATCGTAGATGCAGAGCACCGTCACTACTTCCTCCTCTGCTACTTCATCCTGTTCTTCCCCTTCCTGGCCGACGTACTTCACGGTGTTCTTGGAGGATTTCTTCCGACATACCTTCTCATAATGGCCGACTATGCCGCAAAACATGCATTTGGCGCGGAACGCGGGGCACTTCCGGTCGTGCGCCTCGTGCGACCAGCTTCCGCACCTGTAGCATGACCTCTTGTTACTTCCCGCCGGTTTACCAGAGGGGCCTAGGTTACTTTGCCATCTGCCCGGACCCTTCTCCGACGACCTCCGGGTCTGGTGGTCTCTGCGGTGCTCTTCATTGTCCACCTTGTTCACTACGACGCTGGGCGCTGCTTCTTTCTTCGTAGCTGCTGCGCATCCGCGCGCCAGTTCGGCCCTTTTGACAATGACCAGTACGTCTTTAAGCGAAGTGTCGCCTGCAGCCCATAGCTTGTCTTGCACGTTTGTGCATGTGGTGTGCATCACCACTTGATCTTTTATAAATTCACTCTCCCAGTTGGCGTACCTGCATGAAGACGCCAGCTTCCTCAGCGCCGCCACATACTCCTCCACCGTCTCTCCTGGTTGTTGTTTTCTTTGTTGGAAGTTAAACCTGTCCACTGAGACACATATCGAAGGTTTGAAGTGTTCGACCAGGTCTTCCACTGCGTGGGCATACACATCGTCGTCTGTGGCCTCTCTCTTTTTTGGAACCAGGCTTTTGTAGATCCTCAGGCCTTCCGGGCCCAGGTTTAACAGTAAGATACGTTTCTTTCTCGGTGGTTTGAACTTTTCATCGCTTTCATCTTCCAGGACTTCTATGAAATTGTCTATGTATTCCTTCCAGTCCTCCCATTTCATGAGGGGTTCCCCCGGTCTGGGAAGGAACTGGACGGGCGCCATCGCGAATCCCGGTGGCGCGCTCATCTTTTCGCTTCTAGCCGTTGGCGGCGCACTTCCTAGGCTTCCCGGGCTCCCTGGCGCGTTGTTCTGCTCTTCTCCGTGCACTAGGGGTGGGGGACTGTCCCTTTCAGCCCCTTCCCGCTTGGGTGAGGTAGCCAGCTCGGTTCCCTGTAGGCCGTGGTCGTGGCTCGCTTTTGGCGCGCTACCTGTCGCAGTTCTAGGCAGACTACTCACAGTGGACCCACTGTTCACTCCTCTGCGTTCTTGTCGGCTCTGCCACGCTCCTCGTGGTGTTCGATTGGGGCGCCGTCACTGTGTGCACCCTCTGTCCCTCTGGGCACTCTGCTCCGTGGCTCTGTCCTGTTCTCCAGGCACTGCCATTTTTTCTTTTCTTTTCTTCCTGTGTTTTGGGGGCTGGGGGGTGCTCATCCCATCCTCGTTGCCACTGTAGTATTTCTCTTTCCCCCAATGAAACACTGGAGCCGGTATATCTGTTCTCTACTTATTTATTTAATTACACCCACGAGGAGCGCCGAGCACGTCCTTCGCTCGGGCCGGCTCTCGCACCTCTCCCGGGCTGCGCGCGCAGCCCAACATGGCCGGCCGCACGTCACGTAAGTACGTGACGTGCAACACTAGAGCGCTCACTACACTATCTTTTAAACCATCTACCAGACTCAAATTCTATGTCAGGACAGGAGGCTCCGAGTATGCTTTTTCTCATTTCTTTAATGAGCTCAGCAGCCAATATAAAACACAACAAAACTACATTTCCCATGAACACTAGGGAATAACCATAGAGTCTGTAGTATAAAAGGGCATAACACTAGTCCTTCCTCCTCTTTCTTTGCTGCTCCACAGCCAGTTAAGTCACTTTGTCTTTATTATCATGCTCTTTGCTGTTTTTAGTAGTAAACAAAACAAATTGCCAGTACTGTGCAACAGTTTATCAAACAGTAAAAGAAGAAGCTCCCAATCGCTCATTCCAAAATGACCACTCTTTCAGTCAAAGTTTGTAGTAGAAAATTTGATAATCTTTTATTTCTTATTTTTATTAAACGAGGTTGGTTTGTTTTTGTTTTTATTTTTAAATATTTTTCTTATTTACAGCTTTCAACAATAAACGTTACTGGAAAATACGGAGGAGTACAACATATTTAAAAACAGGGGAAAAAATTGTGGGGTTGCATTATACAAACATTTAACACAAAAGTAGACAAAAAACGTATACACGAGACGAAGAATGAACATCAAACAATCACTGGGGGGCGGTGGTAGTTGGTGGTATGGTTTTATCAAATGGTTAGAGAAACTGAATTACTGTGTTCCAATTCAAAATTGAACCCAAGTCCTATTTGCATTCATAGGAATGGTAGAAAACGATGAATGAGCTCAAAGCATCAACACAGTAACAGAGACCAAACAATGTTCCAAACACTTTTACGCTTTATAATTGTTTAAGCAGAGATTGGTCTAAAGCCATACACATGGCACCACAAGCAACTAACACCTTGGTCGACGCGTTTTGAATCCTAGTCAGTTGAAAGGATTCTCTTCAGGACCAAAAACAAATTAATCTGTAAAACACAATAAATGAAAAACAGTGTGTCAGTCAGCTCAAAAGAGGGACTCTCAACATTCATTCCGCCACAGCACACCATCAGTAAGCTTACCTGTAGGAGAGTAGGGTCTGCTATCCTATGGTCACCCCAATTTTTGCTTTTTGCTTCACTGGTTTTCGACTTACTGAGGCTGTGGGCCTGCTAATCAGACCCCCAGCCTGCTGTTCTCTCTCTAAATTCATAATACATGTGCTATAGGTACATACCACAATTGGAAATGGACTCCTTGTCAGCCCCTGTACCATGCACTATAGGTGCCCAGGGCATAGGTGCCACCAAGGCCTACCAGGGGCTGAAGCATAGCTTTTGCCACCCCTGGCTGGTTCTTAAATTGACACAACTGGCTGATCACTCAGCTGGGGCAAGTGGGTGTAATCACCCCTTGCTTAGATATAGTATACCTATATCTAAACCTATATCTGGACACATATATAGCCTGTAAGCCACTCCTATGGAAGGCCTCATCAATCCTGGAGGCAGAGTGCGTGGTTTTATGTGAGATGGTGCTCTGGCATGAGCTGAGCCTGTCTGCAGCTGTCGGGAACAACTCCCTAAGCTGATCCGGGATAACGCCATACCATATACTCTTAAGCGCCTTATAATCCTCGCGGTTATATAGCAACTTTGGTTTGGCTTTATCAAAACATGTCGTGTAAGGTGTCATACGAACTGGAATACTACCCCCTCGCCAGTTCTGGCGACGGGGGTAGCATTCCACCCTTCTAGAGGGAGAAGACATGTTACTTTACTGAAACGCGGTTGATTTAAAATGAGCCTCAGATCCACAAAATGGATGCCCCTGCCACAGACACGGGTCTGACCTCCTGCTGCTGACCGAAACCCGGCAGAGGAGGCCTGGACAAAGAGTTTCCTGTCACAGGGCGGTGTCAAACCACCCCAGACAGGAGATAGTGGATTGGAGTAGGGAGGTTTCAATGAAACCAGACACTGCCTGGGGAGCACAAGGCTGCCCCTTGCAGGATCCGGCCAAACCGGTTCTGGGGCCTCCCAGCCCCTGTCCCAGCGCGGCCAGGATCAAAGGAGAGGGGTGTAACCACCCCCTTCCTGGGTCCCACCCATAGGAGGGGACCTAGCAGGATGTCCAACCCCCGAGATTCGAATAAGAGGGGGAGCAGTCCCAACGGACCTCAGATCATCCTGAAGAAACATAAGAAACGAAATCTGGACCCTTCGACTTTCTACACGACGTGAGAAGACTGAAGAATCTCCCTTGTGGTCAAGGAGTGACCACCCTGTGCAAACAGGCACCATCCAGCCCTCGACCCTTGCTTTGTTGCAGTTCCCGCCGGAACTCGAGCGACAGAGATCGACGAGATCAAGCTTGCCTGCCTTCTACCTGCCCGATCCACAGTCCCTGCAGAGCTGAGACCCGTGGAGGCGACCGGAAGCGTGGGGCACGCCATCTTGAAAAGGCCACGAGACGCTGACCGTGCGGCCCACGAGTGACCCTCGAAGCTGTACACCGGGGTTTGAGAAGCCCCAGCCCCGAGCTCCACTTGCACCAAAGCTCACCCCTCCACACTCGCTGAGTGCTGCGTGGGGCCCTTCTGCTTGTGTGCGCTCGACGCGTTGGCCCGGTCACTTGCCAGCTGGCTTGTGGCCCCTGTGCCGACGAACTTTGAAATCCGACTTGCTTTTCTGGTTGCTCCAGATCTGCACCAGCTCCTGTGAAAAGGAGCACCCACTCTGACCCTCCTGGTTCGAGTGATAAGCAATCTCCCGGTTCCGCGTGGATTGCTTTTGCCAAGTGCTGTTTGCTACAATCTTCAAGCCGACGGTGCTGACGGCGAGAGCCTACGTGGGACAGATCGTGACCTGCTCCTGGACGTCGCAGATGCCCCAGAGCCCACGTGACAGTGGAGAGAAGCCTATCGACAACCGCCTGATTGCGCCCGACATTGCCTGGTTCCGTCCTGGTTCCACCCTGGTCACTGCTGAGTGACCCAGACTCTGTCCCCTCTGCTTTCAGGTACTTTTCTACATCGATCCACCCTTGGATCGCACCGGACACTTCTGCTTCACAGCGCCTGCAGCTGCAACAGCTCCAAGCACCCAGAACCTGCGTGACAGAACCCGACGCCACTTCGACCCTGTGCACCCACGGCCTGTGGGTGAGGTAACTTTGCAACGCCGGTGTCTTTACACTGGTACACACCTCTAGGGTCTGTGTCTAAAGTTTTGTGTTCCTAGGTTCAGCGGAAGTATCTTTTTATTCACTTTAACTGACTTTTACGCACCATTGACAGTGCATTGGTGCGCGCCGCACTTTCCGTGCTGCACCCGTCTCCTGTGGGCTACTCCCGACTTCTTCATTGCTTGTCCTGACTGCTCCCAGCGAATCTCTAGGCCCTAGGCCTAACCATTGTTCGTAAAGTGTTACTTATACCACTTTTTTTATATATGGTCTGAGTGGCCACCCGCCCTCATCCATAAACGTGCAACTTTATATGTATAACAGTGCTTTTTGATTTAACGCTTGTGCCCCTTTCCTCATAAAGAGTACTGGGGAGTAATTTAGAAATAAATACATATATTTTTATAATATATACTTGTGTGGTGTCCTTTCATTTGATTACAGGATTGTATGTGGTAAAACAGCTCGCTTAACACGACCTCTTAAGTTAAGCCTTTAAGGCTGCTTAGTCCATGCTACCACTAGGATAGCTTGTCTACAAGGTTGACTTACAACCTGACATCTTTGGGGTTTGTTTGGACTGATAACCAGTGGTTCCAGAATTGGAAACACTACCTATCAGGCCAACTTCTCACATTGGTGTGCAGCGGTGCGGATTTGAGCTTGCTGTTTGTTTTACCATTGCAATCTTTATCAAATTGAAAGATCACATCAAGTACCTCTAGGTACATATAAATCAAAAGCTTAGCATATTAAGTTCTACTGAACTTAGTAGTTGTAGATTAAAGGGATTAGCACACCCTGACTACAACTCACTAGCAAGGTA
Source organism: Lissotriton vulgaris (assembly GCF_964263255.1). Classification (NCBI taxonomy): domain Eukaryota; kingdom Metazoa; phylum Chordata; class Amphibia; order Caudata; family Salamandridae; genus Lissotriton; species Lissotriton vulgaris. The sequence goes on from NC_141685.1 coordinate 130,265,715, forward strand.
CAGTAGGAAACCACTTAGTGTAGGTAAGTGCACCACTTACACCTCACTAGCAGTCATGTCTGATACAGGTAGAGCTTCAGGCTCTGCTCCTGTAATAGTTGATCCTATAGGGACAACATCCAGATATGACAACCTTAGCCACAAAGACCTGAGTGCCTTGTGCACAGCCAGGGGGCTAAAAAAGGGCAGAGGCCCTACCATTCCTTCCCTAGTAGCTCTCCTAGAAAAGGATGACCTAGATAAGGTGAGTCAGACTCCCTTAGAAACAGAGGAAGGGATAAACTCCCCTGAGAATGAGGATCTTCAAGATGATGTAGTGGAGGAGGAAGAAGAAGAGGAAGGCTCTGATGTAGAAGAGCCTGAAGATCAGGATCAGGTGGGAAACCAGGTACAGGTTGCCAGGCTTAACCAGGCTAACTTGGACCTACATGGGAATGGAGGGGGCCAGCACCACTCCAGATCTCATAACCAAATTCTCCCAGGTAATAGAAGGGAGAGATCTCTGTCAAGGGACTCTCACCTTTCTAGTGCCTCAAGAGAATCTCAAAGAGGAATGACTTCCTCCCAGAGAAAAGAGCATAGGGCCAGGATGAGGGCTGTCCAACTCCAAATAGAAAGGGAAGAGGTAGCCTTGGCTCAAGCTAAACTTGCTTTAGCAAGAGAGAGAAAATTGTGTGGCTTAGATGCCACTGGTGGCAGCAAAGTTCCTAAAGAAAAAGACAGGGCCTATGACAATAGAAACCTGACAAAAATTGTGCCCCCCTACAAGGAAGGGGATGATATCCACAAATGGATGACTGCTCTTGAGAGGGCCTGCATGGTACAGCAGGTCCCTGAGGATCAGTGGGCAGCAATTATATGGTACTCCTTTTCTGAGAAAGGGAGGGACAGGCTCCTCACTGTTAGACCTTAGGATGCCAAAAACTACTCTGTTCTGAAGAGTGCTCTTATTGAAGGGTTTGGCCTAACCACTGAGCAATACAGGTTGTTGTTCAGAGACACCCAAAAAGCACAGACTCAGGACTGGACTGATTTTGTAGATTGTGCCACTAAGGCTCTGGAGGGTTGGCTGCAGGGAAGTAAAGTTTCAGACTATACAGGATTGTACAATCTTATGATGAGAGAACAGATCCTTAATAACTGTCAGAACCAGCTGTTGCATCAATACCTTGTTGACTCTGATTTGACCTCTCCCCAAGAATTGGGAAAGAAGGCAGACAAATGGGTCAGAACAAGGATTAAGCAGAAAAACCAGAACCAAGGTGACCAGAAGAAAACAGACCAGAAGGGTGGGAATCAGAAAGATAAAGAAAAGGACCAGAAGTCTTCAGGCCCCCAAACTAGCAATAAGGAGGGGGGTTCCCAAAATGGAAACAAGAAAAAGAAGAATGATGGCCCAAAGAAACCTTGGTGTAATACCTGCAAATCAGTTTCACACTGGGGCAGTGAATGCACTAAGAAAAATCCAGTCCCCACCACTGCAGCTCCTAAAGCAACTGCACCCCCTAGTACAGTCAGCAGTGGTGGTACACAGCCAAAGGGTTTAGTAGGGTTGACCCTGGGTACTGAGGTGGAATCTGGCCTAGTCAGAATCCCCACACAGGCAGTTCTCCTATATGATGTGGACATGTCTTTGCCCACTGCAGTAAGCCCCAGTAACCTGGGCAAATATAGGCAGACTCCCTTAATTAATGAGAAACTGGCTCAGGCCTACAGGGACACTTGTGCCAGTGTCACAATGGTGGCACCTGGCTTTGTGGACCCTGGACAAATTGTACTAGGTGAAAGTTACCTAGTGACCAATGCAAGCAACTCCACTACTTCCCATAGTGTGGCTGTTGTGAACTTCTCCTGGGGAGGGGTAGATGGCCTAAAGAAAGTTGTTGTGAGTGCAGACCTCCCAGTAGACTGTCTGTTAGGCAATGATCTTGAAAGCTCAGTTTGGTCAGAAGTGGAGTACAGGACTCATGCAGAAATGCTAGGGATTTCAGCTCATGTCCTTGCAGTGACAAGGTCTCAGGCTAAGAAGTGCCTTCCTGAACCAGTGGTGGATCTTGAAACAATAGACCAACCACAACCCAAGAGAAGGAGCAAGAGGGTTAAGGCTGTGCCTTCCCACTTGCCCCAGGTTGAGGATCAGGTTTCACAGGAAACTGATTCTGCAGTTCAAGAGGAGACTGTCTCAGAGGAGCTTGAGCCTGATCAGGTTGAGTTTCTGGGGACAGGGGGACCCTCAAGGGCAGACCTGGGGCAGGCCCAATTAGATTGCCCTTCACTTGAACCCCTCAGACAGCAAGCTGCTGCTGAGGCTGCAGGGAATGCTCAAGGTACCCATAAAGTGTATTGGGATGAAGGACTCCTTTATTCAGAGGCTAGAGACCCCAAGCCTGGCACAACCAGGAGGTTGGTTATACCTTTGAAGTTTAGGGGCTTCCTTCTTACCTTGGCCCATGATATTCCCCTTGCAGGACACTTAGGCCAGAATAAGACTTGGGACAGGCTTGTTCCACACTTTCACTGGCCTCACATGTCAGAAAATGTCAAGGAGTTTTGTCGCTCCTGTGTCACTTGCCAAGCCAGTGGTAAGTCAGGTGGCACAACAAAGGCCCCCCTGATACCACTACCTGTGGTGGGGGTACCCTTTGAAAGAGTTGGAATAGACATTGTGGGTCCCATGGATCCTCAAACAGCATCTGGGCACAGATTTATACTGGTGGTAGTGGATCATGCCACCAGGTACCCAGAAGCAATTCCCCTGAGGACCACCACAGCTCCTGTGGTGGCAAAAGCCCTCATTGCAGTTTTCTCAAGAGTGGGCTTTCCAAAGGAGGTTCTTTCAGACAGAGGTACCAACTTCATGTCTGGATACTTAAAAGCAATGTGGAAAGAGTGTGGAGTGAACTATAAGTTTACCACACCCTACCATCCACAGTGCAATGGGCTTGTGGAAAGGTTCAACAAGACCCTAAAGGGAATGATAAAAGGTTTACCAGAGAAGCTTAGGCGGAAATGGGACATCCTTTTACCCTGCTTGCTCTTTGCTTACAGAGAGGTCCCACAGAAGGGGGTTGGCTACAGCCCTTTTGAACTTTTGTTTGGCCACCCTGTAAGAGGTCCATTGAGTTTGGTGAAGGAAGGATGGGAGTTACCTCTCAAAAAGCCTAAACTAGACATTGTGGACTATGTACTTGGTCTCCGCTCCAGGATGGCTGAATACATGGAGAGAGCATCCAAAAACCTTGAAGCAAGTCAGGAATTACAGAAAGCCTGGCATGACCAAAAGGCTGTTCTGGTTGAGTACCAGCCAGGGCAGAAGGTGTGGGTGTTGGACCCAGTGGGGCCAGCAGCTCTCCAGGACCAATGGACTGGACCCTACCCTATCATTGAAAAGAAGGGAGAAGTCACCTACTTGGTTGACTTTGGCACCCCTAGGAGCCCCCACAGGGTGCTCCATGTCAATCGTTTGAAAGCATTTGTTGACAGGGAGGACATGAGTCTCCTCATGGCCACAGATGGGGAACAGGAGGAAGAGAGTGACCCTCTCCCAGACCTGCTTTCCCAGAACCCTGATGATGGTTCAGTTGATGGAGTAGCCTTGGCAGGCAGCCTCACTGAGCAGCAACAGGTGGACTGCAGACAGGTGTTGCAGGCCCACAGACACTTGTTTTCACTCACACCCAGTCAGACTAACTGGTGCACCCATGAGGTGGATACTGGTGACAATCTGCCTGTGAAGAATAAGATCTACAGGCAACCTGACCATGTCAGGGATTGTATAAAGGCTGAGGTGCAAAAGATGTTGGAGCTTGGAGTGATTGAGCCATCAGAGAGCCCATGGGCTAGCCCAGTGGTCCTTGTGCCAAAACCTCATACCAAAGATGGGAAGAGAGAAATGAGGTTTTGTGTGGACTACAGAGGTCTCAATGCTGTCACTAGGACAGATGCTCATCCCATTCCAAGAGCAGATGAGCTCATTGATAAATTGGCTTCTGCCAAGTTTCTGAGCACATTTGATTTGACAGCTGGCTACTGGCAAATCAGACTAGCTGAAGAGTCAAAAGCCAAAACAGCATTTTCTACCCCTAGTGGGCATTATCAGTTTGTGGTAATGCCCTTTGGTTTGAAGAATGCACCTGCCACTTTCCAAAGGTTGGTGAACCAAGTCCTTGCTGGGTTGGATGACTTTTGCGCAGCATATCTAGATGATATTGCTGTCTTTAGCTCCACCTGGGAGGATCACCTGATCCACCTGAAGAAGGTTCTGGAGGCCCTGCAAAAGGCAGGCCTGACTATCAAGGCTACTAAGTGCCAGATAGGGCAGAGCAAGGTTGTGTACTTGGGCCACCTAGTAGGTGGGGGTCAAGTTCAACCACTGGAGAGCAAGATCCAGACCATACAGGACTGGGCTCCTCCAACTACCCAGACACAAGTCAGAGCCTTCTTGGGCCTGACTGGGTATTACAGAAAATTTGTAAAGAACTATGGGTCCATTGTGACACCATTGAATGACTTGACATCCAAGAAGATGCCCAAAAAGGTTCAGTGGACAGTTAGCTGTCAAAAGGCATTTGATGACCTGAAGAAGGCCATGTGCTCTGCACCTATCCTGAAGAGTCCTGACTACTCCAAACAGTTCATTGTACAGACAGATGCTTCTGAGTTGGGGGTGGGAGCTGTGCTTTCACAACTTAATCAAGATGGTCAAGACCAGCCCATTGCTTTTATTAGCAGAAGGCTGACCCCCAGGGAGAAACGTTGGTCAGCTATTGAGAGGGAGGCCTTTGCTGTGGTTTGGGCCCTGAAGAAGTTGAGGCCATACTTGTTTGGTACTCACTTCCTAATTCAGACAGACCATAAGCCCCTCTTGTGGCTAAATCAGATGAAGGGTGAAAATCCCAAACTGCTCAGGTGGTCCATTTCCCTACAGGGGATGGACTTTACAGTGGAGCACCGCCCAGGGACTGACCATGGTAATGCAGATGGTCTCTCCAGGTACTTCCACTTAGAACATGAAGACTTATCTGGTCAAGGTTAAGTTTAATGTCCCTGCGTTTGGGGGGGGGTTATGTAGGAGAGTAGGGTCTGCTATCCTATGGTCACCCCAATTTTTGCTTTTTGCTTCACTGGTTTTCGACTTACTGAGGCTGTGGGCCTGCTAATCAGACCCCCAGCCTGCTGTTCTCTCTCTAAATTCATAATACATGTGCTATAGGTACATACCACAATTGGAAATGGACTCCTTGTCAGCCCCTGTACCATGCACTATAGGTGCCCAGGGCATAGGTGCCACCAAGGCCTACCAGGGGCTGAAGCATAGCTTTTGCCACCCCTGGCTGGTTCTTAAATTGACACAAATGGCTGATCACTCAGCTGGGGCAAGTGGGTGTAATCACCCCTTGCTTAGATATAGTATACCTATATCTAAACCTATATCTGGACACATATATAGCCTGTAAGCCACTCCTATGGAAGGCCTCATCAATCCTGGAGGCAGAGTGCGTGGTTTTATGTGAGATGGTGCTCTGGCATGAGCTGAGCCTGTCTGCAGCTGTCGGGAACAACTCCCTAAGCTGATCCGGGATAACGCCATACCATATACTCTTAAGCGCCTTATAATCCTCGCGGTTATATAGCAACTTTGGTTTGGCTTTATCAAAACATGTCGTGTAAGGTGTCATACGAACTGGAATACTACCCCCTCGCCAGTTCTGGCGACGGGGGTAGCATTCCACCCTTCTAGAGGGAGAAGACATGTTACTTTACTGAAACGCGGTTGATTTAAAATGAGCCTCAGATCCACAAAATGGATGCCCCTGCCACAGACACGGGTCTGACCTCCTGCTGCTGACCGAAACCCGGCAGAGGAGGCCTGGACAAAGAGTTTCCTGTCACAGGGCGGTGTCAAACCACCCCAGACAGGAGATAGTGGATTGGAGTAGGGAGGTTTCAATGAAACCAGACACTGCCTGGGGAGCACAAGGCTGCCCCTTGCAGGATCCGGCCAAACCGGTTCTGGGGCCTCCCAGCCCCTGTCCCAGCGCGGCCAGGATCAAAGGAGAGGGGTGTAACCACCCCCTTCCTGGGTCCCACCCATAGGAGGGGACCTAGCAGGATGTCCAACCCCCGAGATTCGAATAAGAGGGGGAGCAGTCCCAACGGACCTCAGATCATCCTGAAGAAACATAAGAAACGAAATCTGGACCCTTCGACTTTCTACACGACGTGAGAAGACTGAAGAATCTCCCTTGTGGTCAAGGAGTGACCACCCTGTGCAAACAGGCACCATCCAGCCCTCGACCCTTGCTTTGTTGCAGTTCCCGCCGGAACTCGAGCGACAGAGATCGACGAGATCAAGCTTGCCTGCCTTCTACCTGCCCGATCCACAGTCCCTGCAGAGCTGAGACCCGTGGAGGCGACCGGAAGCGTGGGGCACGCCATCTTGAAAAGGCCACGAGACGCTGACCGTGCGGCCCACGAGTGACCCTCGAAGCTGTACACCGGGGTTTGAGAAGCCCCAGCCCCGAGCTCCACTTGCACCAAAGCTCACCCCTCCACACTCGCTGAGTGCTGCGTGGGGCCCTTCTGCTTGTGTGCGCTCGACGCGTTGACCCGGTCACTTGCCAGCTGGCTTGTGGCCCCTGTGCCGACGAACTTTGAAATCCGACTTGCTTTTCTGGTTGCTCCAGATCTGCACCAGCTCCTGTGAAAAGGAGCACCCACTCTGACCCTCCTGGTTCGAGTGATAAGCAATCTCCCGGTTCCGCGTGGATTGCTTTTGCCAAGTGCTGTTTGCTACAATCTTCAAGCCGACGGTGCTGACGGCGAGAGCCTACGTGGGACAGATCGTGACCTGCTCCTGGACGTCGCAGATGCCCCAGAGCCCACGTGACAGTGGAGAGAAGCCTATCGACAACCGCCTGATTGCGCCCGACATTGCCTGGTTCCGTCCTGGTTCCACCCTGGTCACTGCTGAGTGACCCAGACTCTGTCCCCTCTGCTTTCAGGTACTTTTCTACATCGATCCACCCTTGGATCGCACCGGACACTTCTGCTTCACAGCGCCTGCAGCTGCAACAGCTCCAAGCACCCAGAACCTGCGTGACAGAACCCGACGCCACTTCGACCCTGTGCACCCACGGCCTGTGGGTGAGGTAACTTTGCAACGCCGGTGTCTTTACACTGGTACACACCTCTAGGGTCTGTGTCTAAAGTTTTGTGTTCCTAGGTTCAGCGGAAGTATCTTTTTATTCACTTTAACTGACTTTTACGCACCATTGACAGTGCATTGGTGCGCGCCGCACTTTCCGTGCTGCACCCGTCTCCTGTGGGCTACTCCCGACTTCTTCATTGCTTGTCCTGACTGCTCCCAGCGAATCTCTAGGCCCTAGGCCTAACCATTGTTCGTAAAGTGTTACTTATACCACTTTTTTTATATATGGTCTGAGTGGCCACCCGCCCTCATCCATAAACGTGCAACTTTATATGTATAACAGTGCTTTTTGATTTAACGCTTGTGCCCCTTTCCTCATAAAGAGTACTGGGGAGTAATTTAGAAATAAATACATATATTTTTATAATATATACTTGTGTGGTGTCCTTTCATTTGATTACAGGATTGTATGTGGTAAAACAGCTCGCTTAACACGACCTCTTAAGTTAAGCCTTTAAGGCTGCTTAGTCCATGCTACCACTAGGATAGCTTGTCTACAAGGTTGACTTACAACCTGACATCTTTGGGGTTTGTTTGGACTGATAACCAGTGGTTCCAGAATTGGAAACACTACCTATCAGGCCAACTTCTCACATTACCTGTCGAAGAATTTGATGAGGCTTAAAGATGTGATGAACTGCAAAAGTTTGCAAAATATAAATAAACAGAATCAGGATAGGGTCGCTCAAGGGATTGTCTAAAAGCAATAGGGGACATGGGTCTGAAATACTCACTAGCAGATGGTATTGTCGTGTCCAACCACAAGTGTAAATATCCGTTTTTGAAAAAATCCGTGAAAGAATCCAACAGGTTCCGGGTCTCAATCCGTCAGGAAATTTTTGGGAGCCTCGAGTTTAATTCTGCGAAATGAAATGGCGGGGGCTATTAAAAAACCGAAGTAACACTTCATAACGTTGTAAAACAGTGGTGTCTTAAGTGGAGATAAAACGCGGTGTGGCCATTTCAAGGGGTGCACGGAATCACTCCGGTACTATCGCCATTCAGCAGTTAACTAGGGGCGAGCCTCGGGCTGTTTAGAGTGCGAGCAGAGCGAAGAAGTTTGTTGTAGGAAAAAGTTACCTGGGGCTAAACGTCTGTCTCCTCCAGACTAGATCGCCATCATATGTATACGCGATAAGGATCGTTCCGGGCCAGCCTTATTTTAAAAGGAGGGTATTTCCGGGTTTGTTCATGTGTATCTCATGGGATTTGTAATTCCATGTGGTTTACGTCCGGTGGATTAATTTGCAAGAAATACCAATATGACAGGCTGATTTGTTTGTGAAAAAGAATCTATACCAATATGAGTTTATTGTCCGATATCATTCCAGAATAAATCGCACTTACGTATGTATACGGCTGAAGTCGTTCCGGGTCATATTGTTTAGATGAAGGATGTTTCCGGGTTTCTTCATATATCTCTCATGGGATTTGTAGTTCCATGTAGTTGGCATCCGGTATGTTGAAGTGCGTGCAGTTTACAATAAGACCTAATAAGATTTGTAGTTCCATACGGTTGGCATCCGGCAGATTAATTTGCATACAGTCTCAGGAATGTGAGAAGTTTTTTGAATTGTCGGGTTGGATGGGGTTTGTCAAATCATGTGATTTGTGACCTGAAGGTTTAGTGGCTGTCCGATTTAGCTCCAGGGATTAGAATTTAGAGGTATCTGGCACAGTGGGCTTTATCGTTCCATGTGGGTAGGGAGCCATGATTTGGTTGCGTGAAATTGAAAAATTGTAGTGTGAAGAAGTTGAAAAGAAAACTTACTAGGTGTCCGATTCAGTTGTTGGATTTAGGGAGTAACGAACAAGATGGATTTGCACAGTTGCTCACAGGATTTGTTAAAGAATATAGCGGAAATATTACAAGTTGTACAGTTCAGACATTTCATTCAGACCTTGTATTGTAGTGTTAAATTTCAGGATCAGCATAGCCTCTCGTTTTCGTAACATGGCCTCTACATCTCCGCCTCTTGGGTCATTGTCTATTTTCGAAATTATTGTCCATTTAAATTCTTGTTCCCCATGTGACTTATCGATCCAATGTTGGACCAATGGAGCCGTGAGAACTTTTTTCTTTATTCTGGACTTGTGTTGGGACATTCTTTGTCTTGCTTCTTGAGTTGTTTTGCCTATATATAGTTTGTCGCATGGACATAATATGCCATAGACCACATTCTTTGTTTTGAAGTTGGTAAACTGATCATGCTTCCACGATATCCCTGCATGTTGGAAAAGATTTCCTTCTATAGTCGAAGGACTGCAGAGGCATGTACCGCATTTGCGGTGGCCAGTTATGGGTGGAAGATTCAAGTAGTCGCGTAATGTAGGGGCTTTTGGCTTAGGAATGGCAGCTCGGACGATGTGGTTTGCAATGCTTTTATCTTTTTTATATGCAAAAAGGGGGACATCTGTCAATTGAGTATCAAGATCTTTAATTAGATGCCAATTTTGATGGATCAATTTCTTGAGAATGTTGGATGTAGGACAATATGTAGAGACACACACCATTCGCTGTTGATGATTTTTTTGTTTTTTTGCCAACAATTCTTCACGTGGTGTCCACCAAGCTCTCTTGATCGCTTGTTTGAGTAGTTTGGCTGGATAGCCACGAGCTAGGAGCTTCTCTTTCAGGACGCTTGCGTGGTCCATGAATTCATCTTTAAAGGTACAGTTTCTGCGGATCCGCAAAAACTGCCCTATAGGTAAATTTTGTTTTAAACTCCTTGGGTGGCTACTTGTAAAGTCCAATGCCTTGTTGCGGTCAGTTTTCTTTTTGAATAAAGTGGTGACCAGTTGTCCATTGGCACAATAAACTTCAACATCCAAAAAGGACATTCTTGTCTCAGAGGCTTGAAGGGTGAATTTGATATCCTCTGTCCTATTATTGATCCACTCATGGAACTGATTTAATTGTTGTTTTTATGCATCGTAATTGATATATTGCACTTGCCTTGTATTGAACTGCTTTCCATTTGCAGCGCGCAGTGCTTGTGCATTCTTAGAGCGCTCCGGCTCCGTTTTCTGTGGTTGCCGTTTTTGTGTTTCGCCCGTTTAGCGGCGTGTCCCTTTGGGAGCGTGTGTTCGCCTCCCTGCGCCTGGCCACTGGTGCCCGGTTGCTTTTGTGGAGCAGGAGTAGGGGTTGCCGACTCGCGAGGAGAGCGCGAGCGCTCTCGAGCCGGAGTTGCACGGGCGGCGGTGTCACGCATGCGCACTGCTCTATTTCCGGCTTCGTTGTTTCTCCTCAAAGCCGGTTAAGTGAAAGGTCGTCTCTTGTATGCCCACGCCCACAGCCTGTGAAACTTTCGACCCCGTTTGACGCCGGTGCTCAGGAAAGTGCTTCGGTTGTGATATTCTTGCATAGGCTCTGCCTAGAGTGCATTTTGGTCGGCAGGCTTATCTCCCTCCACACTTTAACTGTTTTTTCAGGGTCAGGTTCGTGCCTGCTCTGTTTAGCCTGCTGTGGGGTTCGCACTCCCCCTGAATTGTATCTCTGATACTCCAGACTTTGTGTGAGTCATCTTGTGGGCTTTAAATTGTTGCACTAGTGTAACATGGCGGAATATTATGATGCAGAAGATGACTATTACTATGGGGATGAGGATGATGATTCTCTTGAGCATAACTTGGTGGAGGAACTGGATAAGGGTGTCCAACAGTCTGTCAATAAGGCGCTTGTCCGTGCCATAAATCCACTGAAGCGTCATTTAAATCAATATGCGCAGCAACAGGGTTGGTTGCCTGCATCTAAAAAATCCTCCAAGTCTCCTGTCAATCCCCACAAATCTGATTTCCAGAAACTGGCAAAAACTCTGGCGACTGAGGCTTCCAAGTCTTCTGCGCCTCAGGACACTGACGATTCAGATGGTGCTCAAACTTCTTCTGGTCAGGATTCGCCCCCACCCAAGAAGCGTCTCCGCAAGGAACATTTTGTTGACGCACCAGAGCGTCCATCACTGCTAAACTTTGAGCCCAGAGATATCGTCCATCCGAATTCATCATCTTGGTTGCCCTCTCCAGCAGTTGCGGCTTATATACAGGCGCACATTCATCAGCCGTTTGATGCTTCTGTTAGGGCCAGGCTCCGTTCTGAATGCCCGAGACCAGATCTTGCGGATCATCTGGCAGACACACCAGAGGTAGATCCCATGATGGTCACCTACTTGAAGAAATATGCTAAGGACCCTAAGAAGGGCCTTGACCGTTCCTGGAGATCTTCTCAAGATAAACTACTTGATATGCTTGGACCTCTAACCAAGATTCTGGATCTTGGGTTTCAGGCGAAGGAAGCCTCGGCTCTTGTAGACCCTGATGAGCTAATTGAATGGGCGCAGAGGGCAGTCTGTCAATTGGGTAACGCCAACTGCGCAGTTTCCTCTGAGAGGCGCCGGTCCATCCTGTTGAAATTGGACCTGAAGCTGGCGGAGCTGTCGACCTCTGAGTCGGGTCCGGAGGCACAAGGCCTGTTGTTTGGACAACCTTTTTTTAAAGGAGCTTACCAGATTTGTCTCCACCTTCAGTGGCATCGAGAAGGCACAGGCTTCATTACGCCGGGCTATGCGTCCGGTTTTTGCCAAGGCCGGACGACATCGTGGACGCTCGTTCGGCCGTGGGTCGCACCAACAGTCCCAGCGAGGAACCTCCTCTCAGCGTGGTGGAGGACACGACTCCGGATATTCCACCAGAGCGAATTTCTACCCCTCCCACAAGCGAAAGGGCCAGTATGGAAAAGGCCGGTCAGGAGGACAGCAAGGTCATTACCAAGACTCCAACTCTGCAGGTGAGCCTGATTCATGCTTGCGATGTGATTTTGGGGGGCAGGGTGCAGTTTTTCCTCGAGAACTGGCGCATGATCTCCAGCGATGCATGGGTGCTAGAAACCGTTCAAGGGTTCAAGATAGAGTTCTATCACCCTCTGCATCAGACCCATCCTCCCCCTCCTTTAAGTTTTTCCCTTCAAGATCAAGCTTGTCTTTCAGAGGAAATCGGTGTTCTGCTACAGAAAGGAGCGATTCTTCCCACCGTCCGTCATCCGAAGGGTTTTGCCAGCTCAGTCTTTCTGGTCGAGAAGAAAGGAGGCGGGTCTCGCCTGGTTCTCAACCTGAAAGACTTCAACGGCGGGGTTGTCTACCGGCACTTCAAGATGGAGGGCATCCATCTTTTACGGGATCTCCTTCGCGAAAGAGACTGGATGGTCCGCCTGGACCTCAAGGACGCGTATCTTTCGATTCCGATCTTCAAGCCTCATCGCCGGAACCTCCAGTTTCAATGGCAGGGGGTTTGGTACGAGTATCAGGTTCTCCCGTTCGGCCTTTCGTCAGCACCGTGGTGCTTCACGAAGCTTCTAAGGCCAGTTGTGGAACATCTTCGCGCTCGGGGTATACGTCTAATTATTTATTTGGACGATATTCTCCTAATGGCAGATTGCCCACTCAGACTTCTGACTCATCTGGAGTGGTCCATCGATCTTTTGCAATCTCTCGGTTTCCTGATCAACGTTCCGAAATCGGTCTTGACTCCGACGCAGTCGATAGATTTTCTGGGTTTCAAGATAGATTCAGTTGCTTGTCGGCTTCTCTTACCCGCTCAGAAAATTCATTACATCAAGCGGGAGTTGACGTCTGTTATTTCCAGACAGACTGTGTCATTGAGATCGTTGGCACGTGTAGTAGGTCTGTTGGCTTCTTCCATTCAGGCGATCTTCCCAGGACCGCTGCATTACCGAGCGATGCAACGTCTCAAGATTCAGCATCTCCGCAAAGGCCTCAGATACTCGGATCAGATTCCTCTGTCGGAGGAGGTGAGGTCGGAGATGCAGTGGTGGCTGGACCACATGGAGGCCTGGAATGGTCGAGCTCTCTTCGGTGCGACGCCGGAACTAGTGATTGAATCCGATGCCAGTCGCTGGGGTTGGGGAGCCCGCTGCGGCCCAGTCTCGACGGGGGTCGATGGTCTCCTCAGGAGTTGTCTCTCCACATAAACTGTCTGGAACTCCTGGCGGGTTCTTTTGCGATCAAGTGCTTTACTCCCCAACAATCCAACTGCTGCATTCTGCTCAGGATGGACAACGTGTCTGCAGTCCGGTATGTCAACAAACTGGACGGGACTCGATCCAAGGTGCTGGCGGAGATCGCCAAGGGCTTCTGGCATTCTTGCCTGCAGCGGAAGATCACTGTTATAGCAGAGTATCTTCCGGGGCGTCACAATCAGATTGCGGATTGGCATTCGCGACATCTTCGGGACTTCAGCGACTGGAGACTTCACCCTTGTGTGTTCCGATCTCTTCTTCGGCGCTGGGGCCGGTGTCACATAGACCTGTTTGCGTCTCGCCTCAACACGCAGCTTCCACTGTTTTACAGTTGGAGACCGGATCCGTTGGCTCTGGCCACGGATGCCTTTCTCCAAGCTTGGCCCTCGACTCTGTGCTATGCGTTTCCACCATTCCTGATGATTCCCAGGGTTCTGGCTTACACCACACGGTTTCGAGCGGATCTGATTCTGATTGCTCCGTTCTGGAGGGCTCAAGCGTGGTTCCCGGTTCTCCTGGAAATGTGTTGCGAGGCTCCTCTCCTCCTTCCCCAGAAGTGAAATCTGTTGCTGGATCCTCTAGAAGGTCCGCATCCCCTGATTCTGTCCGGATCCCTCCGGTTGCTGGCGTGGCGGATCTCGGGGAACGCTGGACGATCCCAGGCATTTCTAGCGACGCTTCCAAGTTCATTAGTGAGGCCTGGTCTCCCAATACTCACAAGCGATACAAGGGTGCTTGGAAACAATGGTGTGATTGGTGTGTTCAACGGGAAGTTGATCCAGTTTCAGCTGATGTCTCTTTGATTATTTGCTTTCTGGCGTCCCTAGCCTCTTCGGGTCTGGCTTATAGGACTGTCAACAATTTTCGTTCCGCTATCTCTGCTGGTCATATCCAGATTGATGGACGGCCTGCTGGCGAACACCCTTTCATTTCCAAGTTACTTAAGGGTATTCGTCTATCAAAACCACCAACTCCTAAGTATGTCTCTTTATGGGATGTTTCAATCGTTTTGCGGTTCTTGGAAGCTTGGCCTTCTAACCCGTTGTTATCATGTAAACAATTGTCTGCAAAGCTGACCATGTTGTTGTGTCTTGTCTCTTGTAAACGTGTGTCGGATGTCCGTGCGTTGGACCTTGCGGGTCGCTGTTTTACGCCGGAAGGCGTTACATTTCGTCTTTCCAGGCGTACAAAATCTAACACTGAGGTGATCTAGTATCCCTCTTTTCCCGATCATCCCAACCTTTGCGTTGTGCAGTGCCTCAAGGATTATGAAGTAAGTACTGCTTTTTTACGTTCTGATATGCAGGGGCAATTGTTAATTGCTTTGCAAAAACCATTTCGCCCTGTTACTCCAGCTACTTTGGCACGCGGGGTAAGATGGCTCATGTCAGAGGCTGGCATTGATGTGTCTGTGTTTGGGGCACATTCTGCCCGTGGGGCGATGGCTTCTAAAGCTTTCTCCTTAGGTGTCACTCTTTTTGACATTATGAAGGCAGCGGATTGGTCATCTGACTCAGTTTTTAAAACGTTTTATTATAAACCCATTGATCATATTGCTTCTGTAGTGGTGGATCAGCTTTAAAAAAGCATAATCGGAGCCTCCTGTCCTGAAATAGAATTCAAAATTTGCAAACATACGTGACAAGAATTTTCAATTCTATTAAGGACAAGGAGGCGAGGATTATTCCACCCGTTGTTTGACTTGCATTGTTATTTGCTGTACAATGTCTTGATGATTATGCTCGATTGTCTCTTCTCTTATCTTACCCCCCCCCATTTTGCATTATTACTTGCACTATTTGGGTATTACGGCTCTATGTCTCTTTTCAGGTTCCGACCAGAAGTAGTGTTTGCCGGTCTCATCCTTCTCACCGTTCATCTGCTGTCTGCGTCCAGTTCCTTTGGATTTCTACGGCGTGTTTGGCCTTATTCTTTTTGATGTACGTTGGATTGCCTTTTGAACTTGAACTGTTTACACAACAAAGAAAGAGGAGGAAGGACTAGTGTTATGCCCTTTTATACTACAGACTCTATGGTTATTCCCTAGTGTTCATGGGAAATGTAGTTTTTTGTGTTTTATATTGGCTGCTGAGCTCATTAAAGAAATGAGAAAAAGCATAATCCTCACCTCCTTGTCCTTAATAGAATTGAAAATTCTTGTCACGTATGTTTGCAAATTTTGAATCTTTCAACCTTTCTATGTTACCATCTTTTTCGAACTGCCTGTCACTGAGATTCGTTGATGCTATACAATCAGTGTGCTCAAAGTTACCTTGTAAACCCGTCTCATGAGACTCGAAGAAAAGAAAAATAAATTACACACACTGCACAGAACTGTCTCTAAATCTATCACTATTATTCCGTGCAGAATTGTCTTACTGCTGTTGTTTCCACGTGGATGTTTTGCGGTCTATCACAGCAGTAACTTCATTTAATACCTTACTCAACACTTTGTTCTCAATCATACCTACGTAGCTATGTACTGTTTCTGACCTTACGACGTCTCTGGTAGACATGTTGTACTGACTGTTGCTACTTAAATCTGTAATAGATTACTGCTGCAGGAACCGTGCAGTACCCTTGAATTAAGATGCACTATATTTGGATAAAAGGTACTTTGGTTGTTAGAAAAGCTGCACCTACTAGAATAATAACATAACAAACAAGAGCACACAATGCAATATCACGGGCCAGGCACGAGGCGAATCTGATGCAAACACTGCTTCTAGTGCAGTTAGAAAATAATGCACACACACACACGCACACACAGCAGAAGGTGCTGACAATCTCCTACCTGAGCAGAGAGCTGTGCAGACGTGTCCAGGCTCTCTCCTCCCCCTGGGGGGGCCGATGGGGGGGGGAGGTCAGGTCTGAGGGAGTGGCTGTGAGGGTCTGTAGATGGAGGTAACTGCCCACCAGACAGGGCTCCTTCCTCCTCTGCAGCAGGATGCACACACAAGGAGAGACCGGAAGTGATGTCACCGCAGCTGACCTGGCCGCCACCTCCTCATACTCTGAGACTGACCTGACCGCCACCTCCCCATACTCTGAGACTGACCTGGCCGCCACCTCCTCATACTGTGAGACTGACCTGGCTGCCACCTCATCATCCTCTGAGACTGACCTGGCCGCCACCTCCTTTTACTCTGAGACTGACCTGGCCCCCACCTCATCATCCTCTGAGACTGACCTGGCCGCCACCTCCTCATCCTCTGAGATTGACCTGGCTGCCACCTCCTCATACTCTGAGACTGACCTGGCCGCCACCTCATCATCCTCTGAGACTGACCTGGCCGCCACCTCCTCATCCTCTGAGACTGACCTGGCCCCCACCTCATCATCCTCTGAGACTGACCTGGCCCTCACCTCATTATCCTCTGAGACTGACCTGGCCGCCACCTCATCATCCTCTGAGACTGGTCTGGCCGCCACCTCCTCATACTCTGAGACTGACCTGGCCCCCACCTCATCATACTCTGAGACTGACCTGGCCGCCACCTCCTTTTACTCTGAGACTCACCTGGCCCCCACCTCCTTTTACTCTGAGACTGACCTGGCCGCCGCCTCCTCATACTCTGAGACTGACCTGGCTGCCACCTCCTCATCCTCTGAGACTGACCTGGCCGCTACCTCATCATCCTCTGAGACTGACCTGGCCGCCACCTCCCCATACTCTGAGACTGACCTGGCCCCCACCTCCTCATCCTCTGAGACTGACCTGGCCGCCACCTCCCCATACTGTGAGACTGACCTGGCCACTACCTCCCCATACTCTGAGACTGACCTGGCCGCCACCTCCCCATACTCTTAGACTGACCTGGCCGCCATCTCCTCATACTCTTAGACTGACCTGGCCCCCACCTCATCATCCCCTAAGACTGACCTGGCCCCCACCTCATTATCCTCTGAGACTGACCTGGCCCCCACCTCATCATCCTCTGAGACTGACCTGGCCGCCACCTCCCCATACTCTGAGACTGACCTGGCCGCCACCTCCTCTTACTGTGAGACTGACCTGGCCGCCACCTCATCATCCTCTGAGACTGACCTGGCCGCCACCTCTTTCTACTCTGAGACTGACCTGGCCACCACCTCATCATACTCTGAGACTGACCTGGCCCCCACCTCATCATCCTCTGAGACTGACCTGGCCCCCACCTCATCATCCTCTGAGACTGACCTGGCTGCCACCTCCTCATACTCTGAGACTGACCTGGCTGCCACCTCATCATCCTCTGAGACTGGACTGGCCCCACCTCATCATCCTCTGAGACTGACCTAGCCCCCACCTCATCATCCTCTGAGACTGACCTGGCCGCCACCTCCTCATCCTCTGAGACTGACCTGGCCGCCACCTCCTCATACTCTGAGACTGACCTGGCCGCCACCTCCTCTTACTGTGAGACTGACCTGGCCGCCACCTCATCATCCTCTGAGACTGACCTGGCCGCCACCTCTTTCTACTCTGAGACTGACCTGGCCACCACCTCATCATACTCTGAGACTGACCTGGCCCCCACCTCATCATCCTCTGAGACTGACCTGGCCCCCACCTCATCATCCTCTGAGACTGACCTGGCCGCCACCTCCTCATACTGTGAGACTGACCTGGCTGCCACCTCATCATCCTCTGAGACTGACCTGGCCGCCACCTCCTTTTACTCTGAGACTGACCTGGCCCCCACCTCAGCATCCTCTGAGACTGACCTGGCCGCCACCTCCTCATCCTCTGAGATTGACCTGGCCGCCACCTCCTCATACTCTGAGACTGACCTGGCCGCCACCTCATCATCCTCTGAGACTGACCTGGCCGCCACCTCCTCATCCTCTGAGACTGACCTGGCCCCCACCTCATCATCCTCTGAGACTGACCTGGCCCTCACCTCATTATCCTCTGAGACTGACCTGGCCGCCACCTCATCATCCTCTAAGACTGGTCTGGCCGCCACCTCCTCATACTCTGAGACTGACCTGGCCCCCACCTCATCATACTCTGAGACTGACCTGGCCGCCACCTCCTTTTACTCTGAGACTCACCTGGCCCCCACCTCCTTTTACTCTGAGACTGACCTGGCCGCCGCCTCCTCATACTCTGAGACTGACCTGGCTGCCACCTCCTCATCCTCTGAGACTGACCTGGCCGCTACCTCATCATCCTCTGAGACTGACCTGGCCGCCACCTCCCCATACTCTGAGACTGACCTGGCCCCCACCTCCTCATCCTCTGAGACTGACCTGGCCGCCACCTCCCCATACTGTGAGACTGACCTGGCCACTACCTCCCCATACTCTGAGACTGACCTGGCCGCCACCTCCCCATACTCTTAGACTGACCTGGCCGCCATCTCCTCATACTCTTAGACTGACCTGGCCCCCACCTCATCATCCCCTAAGACTGACCTGGCCCCCACCTCATTATCCTCTGAGACTGACCTGGCCCCCACCTCATCATCCTCTGAGACTGACCTGGCCGCCACCTCCCCATACTCTGAGACTGACCTGGCCGCCACCTCCTCTTACTGTGAGACTGACCTGGCCGCCACCTCATCATCCTCTGAGACTGACCTGGCCGCCACCTCTTTCTACTCTGAGACTGACCTGGCCACCACCTCATCATACTCTGAGACTGACCTGGCCCCCACCTCATCATCCTCTGAGACTGACCTGGCCCCCACCTCATCATCCTCTGAGACTGACCTGGCTGCCACCTCCTCATACTCTGAGACTGACCTGGCTGCCACCTCATCATCCTCTGAGACTGGACTGGCCCCACCTCATCATCCTCTGAGACTGACCTAGCCCCCACCTCATCATCCTCTGAGACTGACCTGGCCGCCACCTCCTCATCCTCTGAGACTGACCTGGCCGCCACCTCCTCATACTCTGAGACTGACCTGGCCGCCACCTCCTTTTTCTCTGAGACTGACCTGGCCGCCACCCCCTTTTACTCTGAGACTGACCTGGCCACCGCCTCCTCATACTCTGAGACTGACCTGGCTGCCACCTCATCATACTCTGAGACTGACCTGGCCGCCACCTCATCATCCTCTGAGACTGACCTGGCCGCCACCTCCTCATACTCTGAGACTGACCTGGCCGCCACCTCATCATCCTCTGAGACTGACCTGGCCCCCACCTCATCATCCTCTGAGACTGACCTGGCCGCCACCTCCTTTTACTCTGAGACTGACCTGGCCGCCACCTCATCATCCTCTGAGACTGACCTGGCCCCCACTTCCTCATACTCTGAGGCTGACCTGGCCGCCACCTCCTCATACTTTGAGACAGACCTGGCCGCCACCTCCTCATCCTCTGAGACTGCCCTGGCCGCCACCTCCTCATACTCTGAGACTGACCTGGCCCCCACCTCATCATCCTCTGAGACTGACCTGGCCGCCACCTCCTCATACTCTGAGACTGACCTGGCCGCCACCTCCTCATACTCAGAGACTGACCTGGCCCCCACCTCCTCATCCTCTGAGACTGACCTGGCCGCCACCTCCCCATACTCTGAGACTGGCCTGGCCGCCACCTCCTCATACTGTGAGACTGACCTGGCCCCCACCTCATCATCCTCTGAGACTGACCTGGCCGCCACCTCCTCATACTCTGAGACTGACCTGGCCGCCACCTCCTCATACTCAGAGACTGACCTGGCCCCCACCTCCTCATCCTCTGAGACTGACCTGGCCGCCACCTCCCCATACTCTGAGACTGGCCTGGCCGCCACCTCCTCATACTGTGAGACTGACCTGGCCGCCACCTCATCATCCTCTGAGACTGACCTGGCCGCCACCTCCTTTTACTCTGAGACTGACCTCGCCGCCACCTCATCATCCTCTGAGACTGACCTGGCCGCCACCTCCTCATCCTCTGAGACTGACCTGGCCCCCACCTCATCATCCTCTGAGACTGACCTGGCCCTCACCTCATTATCCTCTGAGACTGACCTGGCCGCCACCTCATCATCCTCTGAGACTGGTCTGGCCGCCACCTTCTCATACTCTGAGACTGACCTGGCCCCCACCTCATCATACTCTGAGACTGACCTGGCCACCACCTCCCCATACTCTGAGACTGGCCTGGCCGCCACCTCATCATCCTCTGAGACTGACCTGGCCGCCACCTCCTCATCCTCTGAGACTGACCTGGCCGCCACCTCCCCATACTGTGAGACTGACCTGGCCGCCACCTCCCCATACTCTTAGACTGACCTGGCCGCCATCTCCTCATACTCTGAGACTGACCTGGTCCCCACCTCATCATCCCCTAAGACTGACCTGGCCCCCACCTCATTATCCTCTGAGACTGACCTGGCCCCCACCTCATCATCCTCTGAGACTGACCTGGCCGCCACCTCCCCATACTCTGAGACTGACCTGGCCGCCACCTCCTCTTACTGTGAGACTGACCTGGCCGCCACCTCATCATCCTCTGAGACTGACCTGGCCGCCACCTCTTTCTACTCTGAGACTGACCTGGCCACCACCTCATCATACTCTGAGACTGACCTGGCCCCCACCTCCTTTTACTCTGAGACTGACCTGGCCGCCGCCTCCTCATACTCTGAGACTGACCTGGCTGCCACCTCCTCATCCTCTGAGACTGACCTGGCCGCCACCTCATCATCCTCTGAGACTGACCTGGCCGCCACCTCCTCATCCTCTGAGACTGACCTGGCCGCCACCTCCCCATACTGTGAGACTGACCTGGCCGCCACCTTCCCATACTCTTAGACTGACCTGGCCGCCATCTCCTCATACTCTGAGACTGACCTGGCCCCCACCTCATCATCCCCTAAGACTGACTTGGCCCCCACCTCATTATCCTCTGAGACTGACCTGGCCCCCACCTCATCATCCTCTGAGACTGACCTGGCCGCCACCTCCCCATACTCTGAGACTGACCTGGCCGCCACCTCCTCTTACTGTGAGACTGACCTGGCCGCCACCTCATCATCCTCTGAGACTGACCTGGCCGCCACCTCTTTCTACTCTGAGACTGACCTGGCCACCACCTCATCATACTCTGAGACTGACCTGGCCCCCACCTCATCATCCTCTGAGACTGACCTGGCCCCCACCTCATCATCCTCTGAGACTGACCTGGCCGCCACCTCCCCATACTCTGAGACTGACCTGGCCGCCACCTCCTCTTACTGTGAGACTGACCTGGCCGCCACCTCAACATCCTCTGAGACTGACCTGGCCGCCACCTCTTTCTACTCTGCGACTGACCTGGCCACCACCTCATCATACTCTGAGACTGACCTGGCCCCCACCTCATCATCCTCCGAGACTGACCTGGCCCCCACCTCATCATCCTCTGAGACTGACCTGGCTGCCACCTCCTCATACTCTGAGACTGACCTGGCGGCCACCTCATCATCCTCTGAGACTGAACTGGCCCCACCTCATCATCCTCTGAGACTGACCTACCCCCCACCTCATCATCCTCTGAGACTGACCTGGCCGCCACCTCCTCATCCTCTGAGACTGACCTGGCCGCCACCTCCTCATACTCTGAGACTAACCTGGCCGCCACCTCCTTTTACTCTGAGACTGACATGGCCGCCGCCTCCTCATACTCTGAGACTGACCTGGCTGCCACCTTATCATACTCTGAGACTGACCTGGCCGCCACCTCATCATCCTCTGAGACTGACCTGGCCACCACCTCCTCATACTCTGAGACTGACCTGGCCGCCACCTCATCATCCTCTGAGACTGACCTGGCCACCACCTCCTCATACTCTGAGACTGACCTGGCCGCCACCTCATCATCCTCTGAGACTGACCTGGCCCCCACCTCATCATCCTCTGAGACTGACCTGGCCACCACCTCCTTTTACTCTGAGACTGACCTGGCCGCCACCTCATCATCCTCTGAGACTGACCTGGCCCCCACCTCCCAAACAAAGCCGTCTGAAACTGAACTCAGACAAAACAGAAGTCCTCATCTTAGGTACATCCCCCTCCGCTTGGGACGACCCCTGGTGGCCGGAAGCCCTCGGAAAAGCACCCATCCCGACAGACCACGCACGGAACCTTGGAGTCATCCTGGATTCTTCACTCTCAATGAACAGACAAGTCAGCGCCGTATCCTCTTCCTGTTTCAACATTCTTCGCATGCTCAGAAAAACATTTCGCTGGATCCCCTCCGAAACTAGGAAAACAGTCACCCACGCTCTGGTCACGAGCCGACTGGACTACGGAAACACCCTCTACGCAGGTACCACCGCTAAACTCCAGAAGAAACTCCAACGAATCCAAAACGCCTCAGCCAGGCTCATATTAGACATCCCACGCAACGAACACATCTCTGGTCACCTTAAAGACCTCCACTGGCTACCCGTCAATAAGAGAATCACTTTCCGACTGCTTACCCACGCACACAAATCACTCTACGATATCGGACCAGATTGCCTCAACTCTCGACTGTCCTTCTACACCCCCTCCTGCCAACTTCGTTCTTCCAGCCAAGCCCTCGCCACTGTACCCCGCATCAACAAGACCACCATGGGAGGCAGATCCTTTTCATACCTGGCTGCTAAAACATGGAACTCACTCCCCGCTTACCTTCGCCTCACCCAGAACCACCTAGCGTTCAGAAAGCAGCTTAAAACGTGGATATTTGACAAATAATCCTCCTCCCCTTCTCAAGCGCCTTGAAACCCTCTGGGTATGTAGTGCGCTATACAAATTTGGTGACTTGACTTGACTTGACTCTGAGGCTGACCTGGCCGCCACCTCCTCATACTTTGAGACTGACCTGGCCGCCACCTCCTCATCCTCTGAGACTGACCTGGCCGCCACCTCCTCATACTCTGAGACTGACCTGGCCCCCACGTCCCCATACTCTGAGACTGACCTGGCCGCCACCTCCTCATCCTCTGAGACTGACCTAGCCCCCACCTCATCATACTCTGAGACTGACCTGGCCCCCACCTCATCATCCTCTGAGACTGACCTGGCCGCCACCTCATCATCCTCTGAGACTGACCTGGCCGCCACCTCCTCATACTCTGAGACTGACCTGGCTGCCACCTGATCATCCTCTGAGACTGGCCTGGCCGCCACCTCATCATCCTCTGAGACTGACCTGGCCGCCACCTCCTCATCCTCTGAGACTGACCTGGCCGCCACCTCCCCATACTGTGAGACTGACCTGGCCGCCACCTCCCCATACTCTTAGACTGACCTGGCCGCCATCTCCTCATACTCTGAGACTGACCTGGTCCCCACCTCATCATCCCCTAAGACTGACCTGGCCCCCACCTCATTATCCTCTGAGACTGACCTGGCCCCCACCTCATCATCCTCTGAGACTGACCTGGCCGCCACCTCCCCATACTCTGAGACTGACCTGGCCGCCACCTCCTCTTACTGTGAGACTGACCTGGCCGCCACCTCATCATCCTCTGAGACTGACCTGGCCGCCACCTCTTTCTACTCTGAGACTGACCTGGCCACCACCTCATCATACTCTGAGACTGACCTGGCCCCCACCTCCTTTTACTCTGAGACTGACCTGGCCGCCGCCTCCTCATACTCTGAGACTGACCTGGCTGCCACCTCCTCATCCTCTGAGACTGACCTGGCCGCCACCTCATCATCCTCTGAGACTGACCTGGCCGCCACCTCCTCATCCTCTGAGACTGACCTGGCCGCCACCTCCCCATACTGTGAGACTGACCTGGCCGCCACCTTCCCATACTCTTAGACTGACCTGGCCGCCATCTCCTCATACTCTGAGACTGACCTGGCCCCCACCTCATCATCCCCTAAGACTGACTTGGCCCCCACCTCATTATCCTCTGAGACTGACCTGGCCCCCACCTCATCATCCTCTGAGACTGACCTGGCCGCCACCTCCCCATACTCTGAGACTGACCTGGCCGCCACCTCCTCTTACTGTGAGACTGACCTGGCCGCCACCTCATCATCCTCTGAGACTGACCTGGCCGCCACCTCTTTCTACTCTGAGACTGACCTGGCCACCACCTCATCATACTCTGAGACTGACCTGGCCCCCACCTCATCATCCTCTGAGACTGACCTGGCCCCCACCTCATCATCCTCTGAGACTGACCTGGCCGCCACCTCCCCATACTCTGAGACTGACCTGGCCGCCACCTCCTCTTACTGTGAGACTGACCTGGCCGCCACCTCAACATCCTCTGAGACTGACCTGGCCGCCACCTCTTTCTACTCTGCGACTGACCTGGCCACCACCTCATCATACTCTGAGACTGACCTGGCCCCCACCTCATCATCCTCCGAGACTGACCTGGCCCCCACCTCATCATCCTCTGAGACTGACCTGGCTGCCACCTCCTCATACTCTGAGACTGACCTGGCGGCCACCTCATCATCCTCTGAGACTGAACTGGCCCCACCTCATCATCCTCTGAGACTGACCTACCCCCCACCTCATCATCCTCTGAGACTGACCTGGCCGCCACCTCCTCATCCTCTGAGACTGACCTGGCCGCCACCTCCTCATACTCTGAGACTAACCTGGCCGCCACCTCCTTTTACTCTGAGACTGACATGGCCGCCGCCTCCTCATACTCTGAGACTGACCTGGCTGCCACCTTATCATACTCTGAGACTGACCTGGCCGCCACCTCATCATCCTCTGAGACTGACCTGGCCACCACCTCCTCATACTCTGAGACTGACCTGGCCGCCACCTCAT
The DNA here is from genome assembly GCF_964263255.1 of Lissotriton vulgaris. Lineage (NCBI taxonomy): Eukaryota > Metazoa > Chordata > Amphibia > Caudata > Salamandridae > Lissotriton > Lissotriton vulgaris. The sequence continues at coordinate 130,290,656 of NC_141685.1, forward strand.
CATCCTCTGAGACTGACCTGGCCACCACCTCCTCATACTCTGAGACTGACCTGGCCGCCACCTCATCATCCTCTGAGACTGACCTGGCCCCCACCTCATCATCCTCTGAGACTGACCTGGCCACCACCTCCTTTTACTCTGAGACTGACCTGGCCGCCACCTCATCATCCTCTGAGACTGACCTGGCCCCCACCTCCCAAACAAAGCCGTCTGAAACTGAACTCAGACAAAACAGAAGTCCTCATCTTAGGTACATCCCCCTCCGCTTGGGACGACCCCTGGTGGCCGGAAGCCCTCGGAAAAGCACCCATCCCGACAGACCACGCACGGAACCTTGGAGTCATCCTGGATTCTTCACTCTCAATGAACAGACAAGTCAGCGCCGTATCCTCTTCCTGTTTCAACATTCTTCGCATGCTCAGAAAAACATTTCGCTGGATCCCCTCCGAAACTAGGAAAACAGTCACCCACGCTCTGGTCACGAGCCGACTGGACTACGGAAACACCCTCTACGCAGGTACCACCGCTAAACTCCAGAAGAAACTCCAACGAATCCAAAACGCCTCAGCCAGGCTCATATTAGACATCCCACGCAACGAACACATCTCTGGTCACCTTAAAGACCTCCACTGGCTACCCGTCAATAAGAGAATCACTTTCCGACTGCTTACCCACGCACACAAATCACTCTACGATATCGGACCAGATTGCCTCAACTCTCGACTGTCCTTCTACACCCCCTCCTGCCAACTTCGTTCTTCCAGCCAAGCCCTCGCCACTGTACCCCGCATCAACAAGACCACCATGGGAGGCAGATCCTTTTCATACCTGGCTGCTAAAACATGGAACTCACTCCCCGCTTACCTTCGCCTCACCCAGAACCACCTAGCGTTCAGAAAGCAGCTTAAAACGTGGATATTTGACAAATAATCCTCCTCCCCTTCTCAAGCGCCTTGAAACCCTCTGGGTATGTAGTGCGCTATACAAATTTGTTGACTTGACTTGACTTGACTCTGAGGCTGACCTGGCCGCCACCTCCTCATACTTTGAGACTGACCTGGCCGCCACCTCCTCATCCTCTGAGACTGACCTGGCCGCCACCTCCTCATACTCTGAGACTGACCTGGCCCCCACGTCCCCATACTCTGAGACTGACCTGGCCGCCACCTCCTCATCCTCTGAGACTGACCTAGCCCCCACCTCATCATACTCTGAGACTGACCTGGCCCCCACCTCATCATCCTCTGAGACTGACCTGGCCGCCACCTCATCATCCTCTGAGACTGACCTGGCCGCCACCTCCTCATACTCTGAGACTGACCTGGCTGCCACCTGATCATCCTCTGAGACTGACCTGGCCGCCACCTCCTCATACTCTGAGACTGACCTGGCCGCCACCTCATCATCCTCTGAGACTGACCTGGCCGCCACCTCCTCATACTCTGAGACTGACCTGGCTGCCACCTGATCATCCTCTGAGACTGACCTGGCCCTCCCCTCATCATCTTCTGAGACTGACCTGGCCCCCACCTCATCATCCTCTGAGACTGACCTGGCCGCCACCTCCCCATACTCTGAGACTGACCTGGCCCCCACCTCATCATCCTCTGAGACTGACCTGGCCGCCGCCTCCTCATACTCTGAGACTGACCTGGCCGCCACCTCCTCATCCTCTGAGACTGACCTGGTCGCCACCTCCTCATCCTCTGAGACTGACCTGGCCGCCACCTCATCATACTCTGAGACTGACCTGGCCACCACCTCCTCAGACTCTGAGACTGACCTGGCCGCCACCTCCTCATCCTCTGAGACTGACCTGGCCGCCACCTCCTCATACTGTGAGACTGACCTGGCCGCCACCTCATCATCCTCTGAGACTGACCTGGCCCCCACCGCATCATCCTCTGAGACTGACCTGGCCCCCACTTCATCATCCTCTGAGACTGACCTGGCCGCCACCTCCTCATACTCTGAGACTGACCTGGCTGCCATCTCCCCATACTCTGAGACTGACCTGGCCGCCACCTCATCATCCTCTGAGACTGACCTGGCCGCCACCTCCCCATACTCTGAGACTGACCTGGCCGCTACCTCCCCATACTGTGAGACTGACCTGGCCGCTACCTCCCCATACTGTGAGACTGACCTGGCCGCCACATCCCTATACTCTGAGACTGACCTGGCCCCACCTCCTCATCCTCTGAGACTGACCTGGCCGCCACCTCCTCATCCTCTGGGACTGACCTGGCTGTCACCTCCTCATCCTCTGAGACTGTCCTGGCTGCCACCTCCTCATCCTCTGAGACTGACCTGGCCGCCACCTCCTCATCCTCTGAGACTGACCTGGCCCCCACCTCCTCATCCTTTGAGACTGACCTGGCCGCCACCTCCTCATCCTCTGAGACTGACCTGGCCGCCACCTCCCCATACTCTGAGACTGACCTGGCCGCCACCTCCTCATCCTCTGAGACTGACCTGGCTGTCACCTCCTCATCCTCTGAGACTGACCTGGCTGCCACCTCCTCATCCTCTGAGACTGACCTGGCCGCCACCTCCTCATCCTCTGAGACTAACCTGGCCGCCACCTCCCCATACTCTGAGACTGCCCTGGCCACTACCTCCCCATACTGTGAGACTGACCTGGCCGCCACATCCCTATACTCTGAGACTTACCTGGCCCCCACCTCATCATCCTCTGAGACTGACCTGGCCGCTACCTCCCCATACTGTGAGACTGACCTGGCCGCCACATCCCTATACTCTGAGACTTACCTGGCCCCCACCTCCCCATACTCTGAGACTGACCTGGCCCCCACCTCCTCATCCTCTGAGACTGACCTGGCCGCCATCTCCCCATACTCTGAGACTGACCTGGCCCCCACCTCCTCATCCTCTGAGACTGACCTGGCCGCCACCTCATCATCCTCTGAGACTGACCTGGCCTCCACCTCTTTCTACTCTGAGACTGACCTGGCCGCCACCTCATCATACTCTGAGACTGACCTGGCCCCCACCTCATTATCCTCTGAGACTGACCTGGCCCCCACCTCATCATCCTCTGAGACTGACCTGCCTGCCACCTCCTCATACTCTGAGACTGACCTGGCTGCCACCTCATCATCCTCTGAGACTGACCTGGCCGCCACCTCCCCATCCTCTGAGACTGACCTGGACGCCACCTCCTCATACTCTGAGACTGACCTGGCCGCCACCTCCTCATACTTTGAGACTGACCTGGCCGCCATCTCCCCATACTCTGAGACTGACCTGGCCGCCACCTCCTCATCCCCCGAGACTGACCTGGCCGCCACCGCCTCATCCGCTGAGACTGACCTGGCCGCCACCTCCCCATACTCTGAGACTGACCTGGCCGCTACCTCCCCATACTCTGAGACTGACCTGGCCGCCATCTCCCCATACTCTGAGACTGACCTGGCCGCCACCTCATCATCCTCTGAGACTGACCTGACCGCCACCTCATCATCCTCTGAGACTGACCTGGCCGCCACCTCCTCAGAATCTGAGACTGACCTGGCCCCCACCTCATCATCCTCTGAGACTGACCTGGCCCCCACCTCATCATCCTCTGAGACTGACCTGGCCCCCACCTCATCATCCTCTGAGACTGATCTGGCCGCCACCTCCTCATCCTCTGAGAATGACCTGGCCGCAACGACTTCCTCAGAAAATGCGCTGTTGCAGCAGGAAGTGACATCCTGCAGTGCCTTTTAAAGTCACTGTGTCACTCTCCTAATTCGGGCTGGGGTCTCGGTAGTTGCCTTTTGGCACTGTCTTGGGACGTCAGTCAGAATCTTGTAATGCAGTGCTGTGGAAATCCGTCCTATTTATACATTGTTATTTGGAGCTAGTTAGCACCGCTAGCTCAGCCAACCCCCAGCCTGCCGTGCAGCGTGCATGCCATGACGCGCTGCCACTCCAGCTTTAGTGTTAGTCAGCATAGCAGCACTAGTACGGCTGGACAGCCGAGGCAGGCGTTATACTTAAAATGTGCGGTGATGCGGACCACCACACTGAAAAGCAGTAGTCTAACACCTGATGCGTGGTACTTGGCAGAGCTGCGTTTGTCTGCATTGTTCACCACTTCACTCCCTTGAAAGGTTCACGTATAAAACAAGGAAAGAAGTAGATTGCAGTCCCAATAAATTCATACGGCAGAACAATCAGGTTCGACTCACACAGATCTCTCACTCAGTGGATGGTCCCTTGGCAGTGAGTGACCGGTGCCGGGTCTGAGGATGAGATGCACTACCTAATGTCAGACTCCTTCATACCGGCTCTTATTAGAGTTACCACCTGCCTTTTGCTCATTATTTAAGATTTTGTAAAGGCCCGGACATTATTTTTCAATAAGACTTTGTATAAAATAGATTGTATTAATTATTAACATGGCTTTGCTGTCTTTGTTTCCGTTAACTCTCAGTCATGATTCGTTAAGGCAGCTCTAGAACACATTTTAAAGTGATTTCTACTTATATTTGATATTTTAAGTTTTCACTGATTAGAGGAAAAATGCCAGCTTAAAGTAATCTTGCTTCTTTTGTACTGGCCAGAACATGAAAATACTGGTCATGCCGGTAAAAGACCGACCAGGTGGTACCCCCCCTCTCATATCATAAGACACTCCTTGTCCACGTACACTATCGATGTGCGGGTGCAGGAGGGCTTCGTAGTACTGTCAGGCAAGTTGCATTTGTTGCCTCGGCAGTGACTTCAGATTCGACAGGCACCCATCAGAGCATTCAAGTCTCACTCATCATGAGTGACACTCACACATTTAGAGGTTGTGCTGAAGTCTCACTCACACCTTGCTGAATCTTATAACTGGGAGATGGGGGGGCTAGAACTAGAACTCCATATGTGACTTTGCTTGAACTTCTACTGTGTCTCTGCTGAAAAGCCTGGTCCTGAGGAAACAGTGGGAAGAGGAAGGAAACAAACATAAAAAGGCAAAACAGAGGGCAGAAAAAAGCAAAACAGAGCAGAAGGCGGCAAAACAGAGGACAGAAAAATAAGCAGAAAGCTAAAACCAAGGGCAGAAAAAGGAGCAGAAAAGGCAAAACAGAGGGCAGATAAACAAGCAGAAAAAGCTAAAACAGAGCAAGAAACGAGCAGAGGAGGCACAAACAGAGGGCAGCAGATAGACAGACAGCAGAGGGTAGCGGAACTGTGGGCAAGCTGTACAGGAGAATTGTCGCAGGGGTACCCGCTACCCCTGAAGATTGCTTTCTCTTGTGGTTTAAAGCCTACAAGAAATTGATTTGAATCTACCTACTTTTCAAAAATAATTTGAAATTTTGTAAACAAAACTAAAGTAATATTTGACAGTTACTGAACTCTCTACGCTGGACCGCTCAAATGCCTCGGTAGTCTCTACTTAAAATTTGTGCGATAATTTGAAATCTTTCCTCATCAAGACAATCAAGATGATAAAAGATCTTCCTAGCTGTCTTACCAGAGTGATTTCCTTGGAAGATATGAATTCTATAAAACTCACAGCATTTACGGTAATTTCAAAAGATGGTCTTTTGAAGCTGATGACCAAGGTCAAATCCACCTCCCCAATGACATCTGTCTCCCTTGGATCCAAAATATCACCTTCTCAGATTTTTCTTACCCTGTGATCTCTCTGCTCAATTTATCCTAAAGCCAGGGCGCGGTCCTACATACCTTTAAGGAAGCGGTAGTCATCCCACTTCTAAAAAAAGATGGGGAAGATTCATCTGCCTTGAAGAAAACAACCCATCTTCTTACTTCCTTTCGCAGCCATGATATTGGAGGCAGACATTGCCCAACCTCTCTGCTCTTTTCAAAAAGACTGGTCTTTCCTTGACTCCCATCAGGCAGGTTTTCAACCCGCTCATTATACGGAAAGAATCTTTTTCTCTGGACTTATACATCTCCTTTTCAACAAATTGTAATTGCATTTATATAGTAACTACTACCCCTGATGAGGCCTTGAAGTGGTTACGCCAGTAATATTGGTTATTGTTGGCCATTGTCATAAGTCGAGTGCGTCCAAGCAAACCCTCCGTGCAGTGGCACCAGATTCTGGTTGTGGATTCAATGAACAGGAGTGATTTCTGATCAGTAGTGTGTGGGTGGTATGTGACACCGGCACATGGTTGTTGGAATTAACAGATGATCCGGAGGAGGTTAGGTATTGTTAGGTTGCAGGGATATGACTTTCAGAGGAGCAGACGTTGTGATCTTATAAATGCGTTGAAGGCAGTTTTCAGAAATACAATAATAGGGATTAAGGTGAACGTGAAAAACATGTGACAGAGTAGGTTGTGGGCGGAGAGGAGATGGAAGCGAAGGCGACAGCCACTTGAAAGATAATAGGAAAGGCGACAATCAGACATTTTAAGTAAAAGTCAGTTTTTCATATCATATTTTAGGGATATGGAGTGTCATTTTGAGATAGAGCACAATGTGAGGATGCAAGACTGTAGAAAAGACAGCATTACGTGTGTGTGTGAAGATAATGCTCTATTAGGCATTTTGATTGGCACTTGTAGAGAAACAGACACCTTTGTGACTATTTGGAGTCTAATAACCTCCTTCGCCCCAGCCAACCGGGCTTCATACAGAATCTAAGCACTGAATCGGCCGTCTTTGAGATTTCTGAGCATATCTAAGGCCCCTTGGATATAGGCAGCAAGGTTGACTGATTCTTTCGGATCTGTCAGCAGCTTTTGATACGGTCCCCCACTTGATCCACTTCTGTTGACTTCAGAAAATTGGGCTGAAGGACTCAGCACTGAGCTTGTTGGAGTCTTTTTTAGGGAATAGAGGACAAGAGGTCGGGAGCCCTACTCTTCATCAGGCAATAAGGCCATAACAGTTGGGGGTGCCACAAAGTTTGACCTTGAGCACCACCTTGTTTAATATCTACCTCACCCCTCTTCCCACCTGTTTGACTCCTTTGGAGCCAAGATTATATCATGTGCGGACAACACTCAATTACTCTTCTCTATTAATAAAGTGTAGACAGTAGGGTCCACTCAATGACCAGCATAAAGTAGGTTTATTCTTAGTATAAGGATCCCATCCATAAAGTAGATGCTTCAACTGCCTAACCTCCTATCATGAGATGACATTCTGAGCGCGTACATTCTAGGGCACCTAGCAGCAGCAGGATCATCTCCTTTCCTTAAAACAAAGAATGAGAGGTGAATGAAACAATATAAAACCGAGTTAACATAGTCACGTAGATATTGAGGAGAATGAGAAACTCTTGAAGACTTACGAGTCGCAGGTGAATGACTCTGATGAGAAGACCTCGAAGTAGACGATGAACCATTCGGATGAGGTGAATCTTTCTGTCGAGATTCATTCTGTCGTGGAGTTGAAGAAGGGTTAATAAAATGATGAAGAAAGTCTTTCCTAACCACCACCACCCTGTTCAAGTTCCAAATACCATGGTCAGTGGTTTTAATAGCATTTTTAAAAATCTGTATAACCTTTATGGGTTTCAAAACCCTGGAAGAAGACTTTTTATTAGAAGGATTCTTTATAATGACCCAAACACCAACTGTAACTACAGTTGTTCTTACCCATTTTTTTATATCATGATGTTCTTTCCTGGAGTCAATTTTCTTTGACTCAGCTAAAGACCAATCCCTGTTTTCATTCTCTGTAAATAAATTAGGTTGCATGTCATTAACCCAAGATGGTGTTACCAGAGTATTGGGACATCTACCTCTAAAGAGTTCAAAAGGTGTTAGTTTGGTCACAGCATGAGGTGACAATCTGTAACCCTTCACTTTTAGAAAAAATTCTGTGCACCAATCAAGACCCACAGATTTTGCCATGCCAATGGTTTCTTTTCTTTAAGGACACGGTTGAACCTCTCAACCATGCCGTTGGTTTCTGGGTGGTATAAAGCAGATTTTTTTGTGTAAAATACCATGTTTAGAAAGAAATGTCTCCATTTCTTTTGATACTAGTTGGACACCATTATCTGTAAGGGTAGTATTGGGTATCCCATCTCTCTCAAAGATTTTTTCTAAAAATTAGATAACATGTTTTGTTTCAATTCCACGAGTAATGGCTATCTCTGGTCACCTTGAAAAAAAACCAAGAAGTACGAAAACATACCACTCTGTGCCTGAAGAGAAAACGGGACCAAGGATATCTAATCCCCCTCTTTCCCAGGTGCATTCGGGCGCTTCGGGCTGAACCTTAGGCTTTGCAACCTTTTCGCTTAAAGCACCTTCAAGACAATCCCTGATCTTACGCTCAATTTGTAAATCCATTCCATTCAATAGTCTGCAGTCTTGTGCAGGGGTGAAGAAAGCTGGTAAAGGAAACATTTCATTCTTTAAAATACACAAAAATCCTGATCGTTGTGACACTTTTGAATGTGACAATAAAAAAAATGTTTATCACAAAATAGATGTGTTAGTTGTCAATTCTCTTTGCCTCTAATGCTCACCAGCAGTTCCCCCAAAACACCGTAGGTTCGCAGATGTACTCCAGACCACTCGGCTCCAAATTGTAGTGATACCATACACCAAAAGTAGGATTCATTTCTGCTTTATTGTCTGAAGTATAAGGTAATGGCAGATCCCAACTCCAGCCTCTGCTCCTCCTAGGATGCCATGACCTCACATCTCCAAAAACACTGTGTGGCGCCTTAGCAACAGTAAGCCCACAACAGCGAGATTAAAGCATGTTAAAAAAAGAAAAAATAATTGTAGAAATTCAACCAAGTTGGGATGAAATGTGGGACCTAGAGCTGGTGCAACATTACAAATGCATACGCAGTTAAAATAGACCAATGTCTTGCATGCATGGGACATCTCCCATGAGTCAATGTGCTTCGGTTGTGATGGAATGAAAAATAAATGGTACAGCACCCAATTGGTATGGCAACGTCGTTAAAATCTTGGATCTGACAATCAGTGATGAGATTGGCGTTTGTTACATTAGAGGGGAAAACAGTTTTAGGCCATCAGTTCCTTGGCAACTTCAACACTCATTTCCTTGGATTAATTGTTTGATTTATAAAGTGTTATATAACTTGAACGCGACCTGTGAGGGTATCAGAGCGCTTTACAGAAGATTGGTACAGAAGAAAAGAGAATATGAAAGCAAACAACAACATCATCATGAGAGGTACAAAACTGTAAACTCATGAATTGAGACGGGAGACAGGGACTTGGTCAAGGACTGGTGACGGGGTGGAAAACATAAGCAGAAAGGGCAGCACAGCACTGCTCAGGATCACACAGGGAGTCTGAGGAGAAAAGGGATCCAAAGGAGAAGCCTGCACAAAGGAAAGAGATAGCTAGATCTCAGCAAGGATGGGCACTCAAGAGGTGATTCAGCACTCAGAATAACTACACCCAGGACGGACGTGCAAGACATGTATATGAAACAACATTAACAATAAAGGGAATGTGGGGTAAAGCACTCGGGAGCTCCACACAGTAAGACTTAAGCACAGAAAATTCCTCTCCCACAATCGCTGTTACAGATACTGACTGAAAAGGCAGGGACTGTGGAGCTTATACCTACGGGGATGTTATAAATGGAACTCAAAGACAATAGTCACAGAAGACAAGAAACACCACCTAGGTTGTCAGCTGTGCCCACAGATCCTGGCGATCAAACAGGAACACAGCAAGGGTGTAGAACTAAACACAAGCACAACAGACAAGGAGCTAGCATGGAGGAGTGCTTAACAGGACAGAAGAGAAACAAGAACACACCTGGAGGAAAGCAAGTCGCAAACATACAATGTAATAGAAGCAAGACAACAAGAATAGAAAAACAGCAAACTAGGAACTGGAACCAAGAGAATGGGAAGAAAGGCAGGGACAGAAGGGGAGGCTACAGGGGTATACTAGAATAGTGCTGGATCAGCAGCCAAGAAAACAAAGTAGCACTGAAGGCTGTGCTGGGGCAGGAACAAGAATTGAGCAAAAGCTCAAGGGTCAAGGTAGCACTGCTGGCAGTGCTGGTTCAGGAACAGGGAATTACTAAAGGTTCAGGAGTGAAGGTAGCACTGCAGGCAGTGCTGGTTCAGGAACAGGGAACTACCAAAGCTTCAGGAGTGAAGGTAGCACTGCAGGCAGTGCTGGCTCAGGAACAGGGAATTACTAAAGGTTCAGGAGTGAAGGTAGCACTGCAGGCAGTGCTGTTTCAGGAACAGGGAACTACCAAAGCTTCAGGAGTGAAGGTAGCACTGCAGGCAGTACTGCTTCAGGAACAGGGAATTGCTAAAGGTTCAGGAGTGAAGGTAGCACTGCAGGCAGTGCTGGTTCAGGAACAGGGAACTACCAAAGCTTCAGGAGTGAAGGTAGCACTGCAGGCAGTGCTGGCTCAGGAACAGGGAATTACTAAAGGTTCAGGAGTGAAGGTAGCACTGCAGGCAGTGCTGGTTCAGGAACAGGGAACTACCAAAGCTTCAGGAGTGAAGGTAGCACTGCAGGCAGTGCTGGTTCAGGAACAGGGAATTACTAAAGCTTCAGGAGTGAAGGTAGCACTGCAGGCAGTGCTGGTTCAGGAACAGGTAATTACTAAAGGTTCAGGAGTGAAGGTAGCACTGCTGGCAGTGCTGGTTCAGGAACAGGGAATTACTAAAGGTTCAGGAGTGGAGGTAGCACTGCAGGCAGTGCTGGTTCAGGAACAGGTAATTACTAAAGCTCCAGGAGTGAAGGTAGCACTGCAGGCAGTGCTGGTTCAGGAACAGGGAATTACTAAAGGTTCAGGAGTGAGGGTAGCACTGCAGGCAGTGCTGGTTCAGGAACAGGGAATTACTAAAGGTTCAGGAGTGAAGGTAGCACCGCAGGCAGTACTGCTTCAGGAACAGGGAATTACTAAAGCTTCAGGAGTGAAGGTAGCACTGCAGGCAGTGCTGGTTCAGGAACAGGTAATTACTAAAGCTTCAGGAGTGAAGGTAGCACTGCAGGCAGTGCTGCTTCAGGAACAGGGAATTGCTAAAGGTTCAGGAGTGAAGGTAGCACTGCAGGCAGTGCTGGTTCAGGAACAGGGAACTACCAAAGCTTCAGGAGTGAAGGTAGCACTGCAGGCAGTGCTGGTTCAGGAACAGGGAATTACTAAAGCTTCAGGAGTGAATGTAGCACTGCAGGCAGTGCTGGTTCAGGAACAGGTAATTACTAAAGGTTCAGGAGTGAAGGTAGCACCGCAGGCAGTACTGCTTCAGGAACAGGGAATTGCTAAAGGTTCAGGAGTGAAGGTAGCACTGCAGGCAGTGCTGGTTCAGGAACAGGGAACTACCAAAGCTTCAGGAGTGAAGGTAGCACTGCAGGCAGTGCTGGCTCAGGAACAGGGAATTACTAAAGCTTCAGGAGTGAAGGTAGCACTGCAGGCAGTGCTGGTTCAGGAACAGGTAATTACTAAAGCTTCAGGAGTGAAGGTAGCACTGCAGGCAGTGCTGGCTCAGGAACAGGGAATTACTAAAGCTTCAGGAGTGAAGGTAGCACTCCAGGCAGTGCTGGTTCAGGAACAGGTAATTACTAAAGGTTCAGGAGTGAAGGTAGCACTGCTGGCAGTACTGCTTCAGGAACAGGGAATTACTAAAGCTTCAGGAGTGAAGGTAGCACTGCAGGCAGTGCTGGTTCAGGAACAGGTAATTACTAAAGCTTCAGGAGTGAAGGTAGCACTGCAGGCAGTGCTGCTTCAGGAACAGGGAATTGCTAAAGGTTCAGGAGTGAAGGTAGCACTGCAGCCAGTGCTGGTTCAGGAACAGGGAACTACCAAAGCTTCAGGAGTGAAGGTAGCACTGCAGGCAGTGCTGGTTCAGGAACAGGGAATTACTAAAGCTTCAGGAGTGAAGGTAGCACTGCAGGCAGTGCTGGTTCAGGAACAGGTAATTACTAAAGGTTCAGGAGTGAAGGTAGCACCGCAGGCAGTACTGCTTCAGGAACAGGGAATTGCTAAAGGTTCAGGAGTGAAGGTAGCACTGCAGGCAGTGCTGGTTCAGGAACAGGGAACTACCAAAGCTTCAGGAGTGAAGGTAGCACTGCAGGCAGTGCTGGCTCAGGAACAGGGAATTACTAAAGGTTCAGGAGTGAAGGTAGCACTGCAGGCAGTGCTGGTTCAGGAACAGGGAACTACCAAAGCTTCAGGAGTGAAGGTAGCACTGCAGGCAGTGCTGCTTCAGGAACAGGGAATTGCTAAAGGTTCAGGAGTGAAGGTAGCACTGCAGGCAGTGCTGGTTCAGGAACAGGGAACTACCAAAGCTTCAGGAGTGAAGGTAGCACTGCAGGCAGTGCTGGCTCAGGAACAGGGAATTACTAAAGGTTCAGGAGTGAAGGTAGCACTGCAGGCAGTGCTGGTTCAGGAACAGGTAATTACTAAAGGTTCAGGAGTGAAGGTAGCACTGCTGGCAGTACTGCTTCAGGAACAGGGAATTGCTAAAGGTTCAGGAGTGAAGGTAGCACTGCAGGCAGTGCTGGTTCAGGAACAGGGAATTACTAAAGGTTTAGGAGTGAAGGTAGCACTGCAGGCAGTGCTGCTTCAGGAACAGGGAATTGCTAAAGGTTCAGGAGTGAAGGTAGCACTGCAGGCAGTGCTGCTTCAGGAACAGGGAATTGCTAAAGGTTCAGGAGTGAAGGTAGCACTGCAGGCAGTGCTGCTTCAGGAACAGGGAATTGCTAAAGGTTCAGGAGTGAAGGTAGCACCGCAGGCAGTGCTGGTTCAGGAACAGGGAATTGCTAAAGGTTCAGGAGGGAAGGTAGCACTGCAGGCAGTGCTGGTTCAGGAACAGGGAATTACTAAAGGTTCAGGAGGGAAGGTAGCACTGCAGGCAGTGCTGGTTCAGGAACAGGGAATTGCTAAAGGTTCAGGAGGGAAGGTAGCACTGCAGGCAGTGCTGGTTCAGGAACAGGGAATTGCTAAAGGTTCAGGAGTGAAGGTAGCACTGCAGGCAGTGCTGGTTCAGGAACAGGGAATTGCTAAAGGTTCAGGAGGGAAGGTAGCACTGCAGGCAGTGCTGGTTCAGGAACAGGGAATTGCTAAAGGTTCAGGAGGGAAGGTAGCACTGCAGGCAGTGCTGCTTCAGGAACAGGGAATTACTAAAGGTTCAGGAGTGAAGGTAGCACTGCAGGCAGTGCTGGTTCAGGAACAGGGAATTGCTAAAGGTTCAGGAGGGAAGGTAGCTGCAGGCAGTGCTGGTTCAGGAACAGGGAATTGCTAAAGGTTCAGGAGTGAAGGTAGCACTGCAGGCAGTGCTGGTTCAGGAACAGGGAATTGCTAAAGGTTCAGGAGTGAAGGTAGCACTGCAGGCAGTGCTGGTTCAGGAACAGGGAATTGCTAAAGGTTCAGGAGTGCAGGTAGCACTGCAGGCAGTGCTGGTTCAGGAACAGGGAATTGCTAAAGGTTCAGGAGTGAAGGTAGCACTGCAGGCAGTGCTGGTTCAGGAACAGGGAATTGCTAAAGGTTCAGGAGTGAAGGTAGCACTGCAGGCAGTGCTGCTTCAGGAACAGGGAATTGCTAAAGGTTCAGGAGTGAAGGTAGCACTTCAGGCAGTGCTGGGTCAGGAACAGGGAATTGCTAAAGGTTCAGGAGTGAAGGTAGCACTGCAGGCAGTGCTGGTTTAGGAACAGGAAATTGCTAAAGGTTCAGGAGTGAAGGTAGCACTGCAGGCAGTGCATGTTCAGGAACAGGGAATTACTAAAGGTTCAGGAGTGCAGGTAGCACACAGGCAGTGCTGGTTCAGGAACAGGGAATTGCTAAAGGTTCATGAGTGCAGGTAGCACTGCATGCAGTGCTGGTTCAGGAACAGGGAATTACTAAAGGTTCAGGAGTGCAGGTAGCACTGCAGGCAGTGCTGGTTCAGGAACAGGGAATTGCTAAAGGTTCAGGAGTGCAGGTAGCACTGCAGGCAGTGCTGGTTCAGGAACAGGGAATTGCTAAAGGTTCAGGAGTGCAGGTAGCACTGCAGGCAGTGCTGGTTCAGGAACAGGGAATTGCTAAAGGTTCAGGAGTGAAGCTAGCACTGCAGGCAGTGCTGGTTCAGGAACAGGGAATTACTAACGGTTGAGGAGTGAAGGTAGAACTGCAGGCAGTGCTGCTTCAGGAACAGGGAATTGCTAAAGGTTCAGGAGTGAAGGCAGCACTGAGTGAAGGTAGCACTGCAGGCAGTGCTGGTTCAGGAATAGGGAATTGCTAAAGGTTCAGGAGTGAAGGTAAGGTTCAGGAGTGCAGGTAGCACTGCAGGCAGTGCTGGTTCAGGAACAGGGAATTGCTAAATGTTCAGGAGTGCAGGTAGCACTGCAGGCAGTGCTGGTTCAGGAACAGGGAATTACTAAAGGTTCAGGAGTGAGGGTAGCACTGCAGGTAGTGCTGGTTCAGGAACAGGGAATTACTAAAGGTTCATGAGTGAGGGTAGCACTGCAGGCAGTGCTGCTACAGGAACAGGTAATTACTAAAGGTTCAGGAGTGAAGGTAGCACTGGCGGCAGTGCTGGTTCAGGAACAGGGGATTACTAAAGGTTCAGGAGTGCAGGTAGCACTGCAGGCAGTGCTGGTTAAGGAACAGGGGATTACTAAAGGTTCAGGAGTGCAGGTAGCACTGCAGGCAGTGCTGGTTCAGGAACAGGGGATTACTAAAGGTTCAGGAGTGCAGGTAGCACTGCAGGCAGTGCTGGTTCAGGAACAGGGGATTACTAAAGGTTCAGGAGTGCAGGTAGCACTGCAGGCAGTGCTGGTTAAGGAACAGGGGATTACTAAAGGTTCAGGAGTGCAGGTAGCACTGCAGGCAGTGCTGGATCAGGAACAGGGGATTACTAAAGGTTCAGGAGTGCAGGTAGCACTGCAGGCAGTGCTGGTTCAGGAACAGGGAATTACTAAAGGTTCAGGAGTGCAGGGAGCACTGCAGGCAGTTCTGGTTCAGGAACAGGGGATTACTAAAGGTTCAGGAGTGCAGGTAGCACTGCAGGCAGTGCTGGTTCAGGAACAGGGAATTACTAAAGGTTCAGGAGTGAGGGTAGCACCTCAGGCAGTGCTGGTTCAGGAACAGGGATTTACTAAAGGTTTAGGAGTGAAGGTAGCACTGCAGGCAGTGCTGGTTCAGGAACAGGGAATTACTAAAGGTTCAGGAGTGAAGGTAGCACCGCAGGCAGTGCTGGTTCAGGACAGGGATTCACTAAAGGTTCAGGAGTGAAGGTAGCACTGCAGGCAGTGCTGGTTCAGGAACAGGGATTTACTAAAGGTTCCGGAGTGAAGGTAGTGCTGCAGGCAGTGCCGGTTCAGGACCAGGGATTTACTAAAGGTTCAGGAGTGAAGGTAGCACTGCAGGCAGTGCCGGTTCAGGACAGGGAATTACTAAAGGTTCAGGAGTGAAGGTAGCACTGCAGGCAGTGCTGGTTCAGGAACAGCGAATTACTAAAGGTTCAGGAGTGAAGGTAGCACTGCAGGCAGTGCCGGTTCAGGACAGGGAATTACTAAAGGTTCAGGAGTGAAGGTAGCACTGCAGGCAGTGCTGCTTCAGGAACAGGGAATTGCTAAAGGTTCAGGAGTGAAGGTAGCACTGCAGGCAGTGCTGGTTCAGGACAGGGAATTGCTAAAGGTTCAGGAGTGAAGGTAGCACTGCAGGCAGTGCTGGTTCAGGAACAGGGAATTACTAAAGGTTCAGGAGTGCACGTAGCACTGCAGGCAGTGCCGGTTCAGGAACAGGGAAATACTAAAGGTTCAGGAGTGCAGGTAGCACTGCAGGCAGTGCCGGTTCAGGAACAGGGAATTACTAAAGGTTCAGGAGTGAAGGTAGCACTGCAGGCAGTGCCGGTTCAGGAACAGGGAATTACTAAAGGTTCAGGAGTGCAGGTAGCACTGCAGGCAGTGCTGGTTCAGGAACAGGGGATTACTAAAGGTTCAGGAGTGCAGGTAGCACTGCAGGCAGTGCTGGTTCAGGAACAGGGAATTACTAAAGGTTCAGGAGTGAGGGTAGCACTGCAGGCAGTGCTGGTTCAGAAACAGGGAATTACTAAAGGTTCAGGAGTGAAGGTAGCACTGCAGGCAGTGCTGTTTCAGGAACAGGGAATTACTAAAGGTTCAGGAGTGAGGGTAGCACTGCAAGCAGTGCTGGTTCAGGAACAGGGAATTACTAAAGGTTCAGGAGTGAAGGTAGCACTGCAGGCAGTGCTGGTTCAGGAACAGGGAATTGCTAAAGGTTCAGGAGTGAAGGTAGCACTGCTGGCAGTGCTGGTTCAGGAACAGGGAATTACTAAAGGTTCAGGAGTGAAGGTAGCACTGCAGGCAGTGCCGGTTCAGGAACAGGGAATTACTAAAGGTTCAGGAGTGAAGGTAGCACTGCAGGCAGTGCCGGTTCAGGAACAGGGAATTACTAAAGGTTCAGGAGTGAAGGTAGCACTGCAGGCAGCGCCGGTTCAGGAACAGGGATTTACTAAAGGTTCAGGAGTGAAGGTAGCACTGCAGGCAGTGCTGGTTCAGGACAGGGAATTACTAAAGGTTCAGGAGTGAAGGTAGCACTGCAGGCAGTGCTGGTTCAGGAACAGGGAATTACTAAAGGTTCAGGAGTGAAGGTAGCACTGCAGGCAGTGCTGGTTCCGGAACAGGGAATTACTAAAGGTTCAGGAGTGAAGGTAGCACTGCAGGCAGTGCTGGTTCAGGAACAGGGAATTACTAAAGGTTCAGGAGTGAAGGTAGCACTGCAGGCAGTGCTGGTTCAGGAACTGGGGATTATTAAGGTTCAGGAGTGCAGGTAGCACTGCAGGCAGTGCTGGTTCAGGAACAGGGAATTACTAAAGGTTCAGGAGTGAGGGTAGCACTGCAGGCAGTGCTGGTTCAGGAACAGGGAATTACTAAAGGTTCAGGAGTGAAGGTAGCACTGCAGGCAGTGCTGTTTCAGGAACAGGGAATTACTAAAGGTTCAGGAGTGAGGGTAGCACTGCAAGCAATGCTGGTTCAGGAACAGGGAATTACTAAAGGTTCAGGAGTGAAGGTAGCACTGCAGGCAGTGCTGGTTCAGGAACAGGGAATTACTAAAGGTTCAGGAGTGCAGGTAGCACTGCAGGCAGTGCTGGTTCAGGAACAGGGAATTACTAAAGGTTCAGGAGTGAAGGAAGCACTGCAGGCAGTGCTGTTTCAGGAACAGGTAATTACTAAAGGTTCAGAAGTGAAGGTAGCACTGCAGGCAGTGCTGCTTCAGGAACAGGGAATTGCTAAAGGTTCAGGAGTGAAGGTAGCACTGCAGGCAGTGCTGGTTCAGGAACAGGGAATTACTAAAGGTTTAGGAGTGAAGGTAGCACTGCAGGCAGTGCTGCTTCAGGAACAGGGAATTGCTAAAGGTTCAGGAGTGAAGGTAGCACTGCAGGCAGTGCTGCTTCAGGAACAGGGAATTGCTAAAGGTTCAGGAGTGAAGGTAGCACTGCAGACAGTGCTGCTTCAGGAACAGGGAATTGCTAAAGGTTCAGGAGTGAAGGTAGCACTGCAGGCAGTGCTGGTTCAGGAACAGGGAATTGCTAAAGGTTCAGGAGGGAAGGTAGCACTGCAGGCAGTGCTGGTTCAGGAACAGGGAATTGCTAAAGGTTCAGGAGTGAAGGTAGCACTGCAGGCAGTGCTGGTTCAGGAACAGGGAATTGCTAAAGGTTCAGGAGTGAAGGTAGCACTGCAGGCAGTGCTGGTTCAGGAACAGGGAATTGCTAAAGGTTCAGGAGTGCAGGTAGCACTGCAGGCAGTGCTGGTTCAGGAACAGGGAATTGCTAAAGGTTCAGGAGTGAAGGTAGCACTGCAGGCAGTGCTGGTTCAGGAACAGGGAATTGCTAAAGGTTCAGGAGTGAAGGTAGCACTGCAGGCAGTGCTGCTTCAGGAACAGGGAATTGCTAAAGGTTCAGGAGTGAAGGTAGCACTTCAGGCAGTGCTGGGTCAGGAACAGGGAATTGCTAAAGGTTCAGGAGTGAAGGTAGCACTGCAGGCAGTGCTGGTTTAGGAACAGGAAATTGCTAAAGGTTCAGGAGTGAAGGTAGCACTGCAGGCAGTGCTGGTTCAGGAACAGGGAATTACTAAAGGTTCAGGGGTGCAGGTAGCACTGCAGGCAGTGCTGGTTCAGGAACAGGGAATTGCTAAAGGTTCATGAGTGCAGGTAGCACTGCATGCAGTGCTGGTTCAGGAACAGGGAATTACTAAAGGTTCAGGAGTGCAGGTAGCACTGCAGGCAGTGCTGGTTCAGGAACAGGGAATTGCTAAAGGTTCAGGATTGCAGGTAGCACCGCAGGCAGTGCTGGTTCAGGAACAGGGAATTGCTAAAGGTTCAGGAGTGCAGGTAGCACTGCAGGCAGTGCTGGTTCAGGAACAGGGAATTGCTAAAGGTTCAGGAGTGAAGCTAGCACTGCAGGCAGTGCTGGTTCAGGAACAGGGAATTACTAAAGGTTCAGGAGTGAAGGTAGCACTGCAGGCAGTGCTGCTTCAGGAACAGGGAATTGCTAAAGGTTCAGGAGTGAAGGCAGCACTGCAGGCAGTGCTGGTTCAGGAACAGGGAATTGCTAAAGGTTCAGGAGTGAAGGTAGCACTGCAGGCAGTGCTGGTTCAGGAACAGGGAATTGCTAAAGCTTCAGGAGTGAAGGTAAGGTTCAGGAGTGCAGGTAGCACTGCAGGCAGTGCTGGTTCAGGAACAGGGAATTACTAAAGGTTCAGGAGTGAAGGTAGCACTGCAGGCAGTGCTGGTTCAGGAACAGGGAATTGCTAAAGGTTCAGGAGGGAAGGTAGCACTGCAGGCAGTGCTGGTTCAGGAACAGGGAATTGCTAAAGGTTCAGGAGTGAAGGTAGCACTGCAGGCAGTGCTGGTTCAGGAACAGGGAATTGCTAAAGGTTCAGGAGGGAAGGTAGCACTGCAGGCAGTGCTGGTTCAGGAACAGGGAATTGCTAAAGGTTCAGGAGGGAAGGTAGCACTGCAGGCAGTGCTGCTTCAGGAACAGGGAATTACTAAAGGTTCAGGAGTGAAGGTAGCACTGCAGGCAGTGCTGGTTCAGGAACAGGGAATTGCTAAAGGTTCAGGAGGGAAGGTAGCTGCAGGCAGTGCTGGTTCAGGAACAGGGAATTGCTAAAGGTTCAGGAGTGAAGGTAGCACTGCAGGCAGTGCTGGTTCAGGAACAGGGAATTGCTAAAGGTTCAGGAGTGAAGGTAGCACTGCAGGCAGTGCTGGTTCAGGAACAGGGAATTGCTAAAGGTTCAGGAGTGCAGGTAGCACTGCAGGCAGTGCTGGTTCAGGAACAGGGAATTGCTAAAGGTTCAGGAGTGAAGGTAGCACTGCAGGCAGTGCTGGTTCAGGAACAGGGAATTGCTAAAGGTTCAGGAGTGAAGGTAGCACTGCAGGCAGTGCTGCTTCAGGAACAGGGAATTGCTAAAGGTTCAGGAGTGAAGGTAGCACTTCAGGCAGTGCTGGGTCAGGAACAGGGAATTGCTAAAGGTTCAGGAGTGAAGGTAGCACTGCAGGCAGTGCTGGTTTAGGAACAGGAAATTGCTAAAGGTTCAGGAGTGAAGGTAGCACTGCAGGCAGTGCTGGTTCAGGAACAGGGAATTACTAAAGGTTCAGGAGTGCAGGTAGCACACAGGCAGTGCTGGTTCAGGAACAGGGAATTGCTAAAGGTTCATGAGTGCAGGTAGCACTGCATGCAGTGCTGGTTCAGGAACAGGGAATTACTAAAGGTTCAGGAGTGCAGGTAGCACTGCAGGCAGTGCTGGTTCAGGAACAGGGAATTGCTAAAGGTTCAGGAGTGCAGGTAGCACTGCAGGCAGTGCTGGTTCAGGAACAGGGAATTGCTAAAGGTTCAGGAGTGCAGGTAGCACTGCAGGCAGTGCTGGTTCAGGAACAGGGAATTGCTAAAGGTTCAGGAGTGAAGCTAGCACTGCAGGCAGTGCTGGTTCAGGAACAGGGAATTACTAAAGGTTGAGGAGTGAAGGTAGAACTGCAGGCAGTGCTGCTTCAGGAACAGGGAATTGCTAAAGGTTCAGGAGTGAAGGCAGCACTGAGTGAAGGTAGCACTGCAGGCAGTGCTGGTTCAGGAATAGGGAATTGCTAAAGGTTCAGGAGTGAAGGTAAGGTTCAGGAGTGCAGGTAGCACTGCAGGCAGTGCTGGTTCAGGAACAGGGAATTGCTAAATGTTCAGGAGTGCAGGTAGCACTGCAGGCAGTGCTGGTTCAGGAACAGGGAATTACTAAAGGTTCAGGAGTGAGGGTAGCACTGCAGGTAGTGCTGGTTCAGGAACAGGGAATTACTAAAGGTTCATGAGTGAGGGTAGCACTGCAGGCAGTGCTGCTACAGGAACAGGTAATTACTAAAGGTTCAGGAGTGAAGGTAGCACTGGCGGCAGTGCTGGTTCAGGAACAGGGGATTACTAAAGGTTCAGGAGTGCAGGTAGCACTGCAGGCAGTGCTGGTTAAGGAACAGGGGATTACTAAAGGTTCAGGAGTGCAGGTAGCACTGCAGGCAGTGCTGGTTCAGGAACAGGGGATTACTAAAGGTTCAGGAGTGCAGGTAGCACTGCAGGCAGTGCTGGTTCAGGAACAGGGGATTACTAAAGGTTCAGGAGTGCAGGTAGCACTGCAGGCAGTGCTGGTTAAGGAACAGGGGATTACTAAAGGTTCAGGAGTGCAGGTAGCACTGCAGGCAGTGCTGGTTCAGGAACAGGGGATTACTAAAGGTTCAGGAGTGCAGGTAGCACTGCAGGCAGTGCTGGTTCAGGAACAGGGAATTACTAAAGGTTCAGGAGTGCAGGGAGCACTGCAGGCAGTTCTGGTTCAGGAACAGGGGATTACTAAAGGTTCAGGTGTGCAGGTAGCACTGCAGGCAGTGCTGGTTCAGGAACAGGGAATTACTAAAGGTTCAGGAGTGAGGGTAGCACCTCAGGCAGTGCTGGTTCAGGAACAGGGATTTACTAAAGGTTTAGGAGTGAAGGTAGCACTGCAGGCAGTGCTGGTTCAGGAACAGGGAATTACTAAAGGTTCAGGAGTGAAGGTAGCACCGCAGGCAGTGCTGGTTCAGGACAGGGATTCACTAAAGGTTCAGGAGTGAAGGTAGCACTGCAGGCAGTGCTGGTTCAGGAACAGGGATTTACTAAAGGTTCCGGAGTGAAGGTAGTGCTGCAGGCAGTGCCGGTTCAGGACCAGGGATTTACTAAAGGTTCAGGAGTGAAGGTAGCACTGCAGGCAGTGCCGGTTCAGGACAGGGAATTACTAAAGGTTCAGGAGTGAAGGTAGCACTGCAGGCAGTGCTGGTTCAGGAACAGCGAATTACTAAAGGTTCAGGAGTGAAGGTAGCACTGCAGGCAGTGCCGGTTCAGGACAGGGAATTACTAAAGGTTCAGGAGTGAAGGTAGCACTGCAGGCAGTGCTGCTTCAGGAACAGGGAATTGCTAAAGGTTCAGGAGTGAAGGTAGCACTGCAGGCAGTGCTGGTTCAGGACAGGGAATTGCTAAAGGTTCAGGAGTGAAGGTAGCACTGCAGGCAGTGCTGGTTCAGGAACAGGGAATTACTAAAGGTTCAGGAGTGCACGTAGCACTGCAGGCAGTGCCGGTTCAGGAACAGGGAAATACTAAAGGTTCAGGAGTGCAGGTAGCACTGCAGGCAGTGCCGGTTCAGGAACAGGGAATTACTAAAGGTTCAGGAGTGAAGGTAGCACTGCAGGCAGTGCCGGTTCAGGAACAGGGAATTACTAAAGGTTCAGGAGTGCAGGTAGCACTGCAGGCAGTGCCGGTTCAGGAACAGGGGATTACTAAAGGTTCAGGAGTGCAGGTAGCACTGCAGGCAGTGCTGGTTCAGGAACAGGGAATTACTAAAGGTTCAGGAGTGAGGGTAGCACTGCAGGCAGTGCTGGTTCAGAAACAGGGAATTACTAAAGGTTCAGGAGTGAAGGTAGCACTGCAGGCAGTGCTGTTTCAGGAACAGGGAATTACTAAAGGTTCAGGAGTGAGGGTAGCACTGCAAGCAGTGCTGGTTCAGGAACAGGGAATTACTAAAGGTTCAGGAGTGAAGGTAGCACTGCAGGCAGTGCTGGTTCAGGAACAGGGAATTGCTAAAGGTTCAGGAGTGAAGGTAGCACTGCTGGCAGTGCTGGTTCAGGAACAGGGAATTACTAAAGGTTCAGGAGTGAAGGTAGCACTGCAGGCAGTGCCGGTTCAGGAACAGGGAATTACTAAAGGTTCAGGAGTGAAGGTAGCACTGCAGGCAGTGCCGGTTCAGGAACAGGGAATTACTAAAGGTTCAGGAGTGAAGGTAGCACTGCAGGCAGCGCCGGTTCAGGAACAGGGATTTACTAAAGGTTCAGGAGTGAAGGTAGCACTGCAGGCAGTGCTGGTTCAGGACAGGGAATTACTAAAGGTTCAGGAGTGAAGGTAGCACTGCAGGCAGTGCTGGTTCAGGAACAGGGAATTACTAAAGGTTCAGGAGTGAAGGTAGCACTGCAGGCAGTGCTGGTTCCGGAACAGGGAATTACTAAAGGTTCAGGAGTGAAGGTAGCACTGCAGGCAGTGCTGGTTCAGGAACAGGGAATTACTAAAGGTTCAGGAGTGAAGGTAGCACTGCAGGCAGTGCTGGTTCAGGAACTGGGGATTATTAAGGTTCAGGAGTGCAGGTAGCACTGCAGGCAGTGCTGGTTCAGGAACAGGGAATTACTAAAGGTTCAGGAGTGAGGGTAGCACTGCAGGCAGTGCTGGTTCAGGAACAGGGAATTACTAAAGGTTCAGGAGTGAAGGTAGCACTGCAGGCAGTGCTGTTTCAGGAACAGGGAATTACTAAAGGTTCAGGAGTGAGGGTAGCACTGCAAGCAATGCTGGTTCAGGAACAGGGAATTACTAAAGGTTCAGGAGTGAAGGTAGCACTGCAGGCAGTGCTGGTTCAGGAACAGGGAATTACTAAAGGTTCAGGAGTGCAGGTAGCACTGCAGGCAGTGCTGGTTCAGGAACAGGGAATTACTAAAGGTTCAGGAGTGAAGGAAGCACTGCAGGCAGTGCTGTTTCAGGAACAGGTAATTACTAAAGGTTCAGAAGTGAAGGTAGCACTGCAGGCAGTGCTGCTTCAGGAACAGGGAATTGCTAAAGGTTCAGGAGTGAAGGTAGCACTGCAGGCAGTGCTGGTTCAGGAACAGGGAATTACTAAAGGTTTAGGAGTGAAGGTAGCACTGCAGGCAGTGCTGCTTCAGGAACAGGGAATTGCTAAAGGTTCAGGAGTGAAGGTAGCACTGCAGGCAGTGCTGCTTCAGGAACAGGGAATTGCTAAAGGTTCAGGAGTGAAGGTAGCACTGCAGACAGTGCTGCTTCAGGAACAGGGAATTGCTAAAGGTTCAGGAGTGAAGGTAGCACTGCAGGCAGTGCTGGTTCAGGAACAGGGAATTGCTAAAGGTTCAGGAGGGAAGGTAGCACTGCAGGCAGTGCTGGTTCAGGAACAGGGAATTGCTAAAGGTTCAGGAGTGAAGGTAGCACTGCAGGCAGTGCTGGTTCAGGAACAGGGAATTGCTAAAGGTTCAGGAGTGAAGGTAGCACTGCAGGCAGTGCTGGTTCAGGAACAGGGAATTGCTAAAGGTTCAGGAGTGCAGGTAGCACTGCAGGCAGTGCTGGTTCAGGAACAGGGAATTGCTAAAGGTTCAGGAGTGAAGGTAGCACTGCAGGCAGTGCTGGTTCAGGAACAGGGAATTGCTAAAGGTTCAGGAGTGAAGGTAGCACTGCAGGCAGTGCTGCTTCAGGAACAGGGAATTGCTAAAGGTTCAGGAGTGAAGGTAGCACTTCAGGCAGTGCTGGGTCAGGAACAGGGAATTGCTAAAGGTTCAGGAGTGAAGGTAGCACTGCAGGCAGTGCTGGTTTAGGAACAGGAAATTGCTAAAGGTTCAGGAGTGAAGGTAGCACTGCAGGCAGTGCTGGTTCAGGAACAGGGAATTACTAAAGGTTCAGGGGTGCAGGTAGCACTGCAGGCAGTGCTGGTTCAGGAACAGGGAATTGCTAAAGGTTCATGAGTGCAGGTAGCACTGCATGCAGTGCTGGTTCAGGAACAGGGAATTACTAAAGGTTCAGGAGTGCAGGTAGCACTGCAGGCAGTGCTGGTTCAGGAACAGGGAATTGCTAAAGGTTCAGGATTGCAGGTAGCACCGCAGGCAGTGCTGGTTCAGGAACAGGGAATTGCTAAAGGTTCAGGAGTGCAGGTAGCACTGCAGGCAGTGCTGGTTCAGGAACAGGGAATTGCTAAAGGTTCAGGAGTGAAGCTAGCACTGCAGGCAGTGCTGGTTCAGGAACAGGGAATTACTAAAGGTTCAGGAGTGAAGGTAGCACTGCAGGCAGTGCTGCTTCAGGAACAGGGAATTGCTAAAGGTTCAGGAGTGAAGGCAGCACTGCAGGCAGTGCTGGTTCAGGAACAGGGAATTGCTAAAGGTTCAGGAGTGAAGGTAGCACTGCAGGCAGTGCTGGTTCAGGAACAGGGAATTGCTAAAGCTTCAGGAGTGAAGGTAAGGTTCAGGAGTGCAGGTAGCACTGCAGGCAGTGCTGGTTCAGGAACAGGGAATTGCTAAATGTTCAGGAGTGCAGGTAGCACTGCAGGCAGTGCTGGTTCAGGAACAGGGAATTACTAAAGGTTCAGGAGTGAGGGTAGCACTGCAGGTAGTGCTGGTTCAGGAACAGGGAATTACTAAAGGTTCATGAGTGAGGGTAGCACTGCAGGCAGTGCTGCTACAGGAACAGGTAAGTACTAAAGGTTCAGGAGTGAAGGTAGCACTGGCGGCAGTGCTGGTTCAGGAACAGGGGATTACTAAAGGTTCAGGAGTGCAGGTAGCACCGCAGGCAGTGCTGGTTAAGGAACAGGGGATTACTAAAGGTTCAGGAGTGCAGGTAGCACTGCAGGCAGTGCTGGTTCAGGAACAGAGAATTACTAAAGGTTCAGGATTGCAGGTAGCACTGCAGGCAGTGCTGGTTCAGGAACAGGGGATTACTAAAGGTTCAGGAGTGCAGGTAGCACTGCAGGCAGTGCTGGTTCAGGAACAGGGAATTACTAAAGGTTCAGGAGTGCAGGTAGCACTGCAGGCAGTTTTGGTTCAGGAACAGGGGATTACTAAAGGTTCAGGAGTGCAGGTAGCACTGCAGGCAGTGCTGGTTCAGGAACAGGGAATTACTAAAGGTTCAGGAGTGCAGGTAGCACTGCAGGCAGTGCCGGTTCAGGAACAGGGAATTACTAAAGGTTCAGGAGTGAAGGTAGCACTGCAGGCAGTGCCGGTTCAGGAACAGGGAATTACTAAAGGTTCAGGAGTGCAGGTAGCACTGCAGGCAGTGCCGGTTCAGGAACAGGGGATTACTAAAGGTTCAGGAGTGCAGGTAGCACTGCAGGCAGTGCTGGTTCAGGAACAGGGAATTACTAAAGGTTCAGGAGTGAGGGTAGCACTGCAGGCAGTGCTGGGTCAGAAACAGGGAATTACTAAAGGTTCAGGAGTGAAGGTAGCACTGCAGGCAGTGCTGTTTCAGGAACAGGGAATTACTAAAGGTTCAGGAGTGAGGGTAGCACTGCAAGCAGTGCTGGTTCAGGAACAGGGAATTACTAAAGGTTCAGGAGTGAAGGTAGCACTGCAGGCAGTGCTGGTTCAGGAACAGGGAATTGCTAAAGGTTCAGGAGTGAAGGTAGCACTGCTGGCAGTGCTGGTTCAGGAACAGGGAATTACTAAAGGTTCAGGAGTGAAGGTAGCACTGCAGGCAGTGCCGGTTCAGGAACAGGGAATTACTAAAGGTTCAGGAGTGAAGGTAGCACTGCAGGCAGTGCCGGTTCAGGAACAGGGAATTACTAAAGGTTCAGGAGTGAAGGTAGCACTGCAGGCAGCGCCGGTTCAGGAACAGGGATTTACTAAAGGTTCAGGAGTGAAGGTAGCACTGCAGGCAGTGCTGGTTCAGGACAGGGAATTACTAAAGGTTCAGGAGTGAAGGTAGCACTGCAGGCAGTGCTGGTTCAGGAACAGGGAATTACTAAAGGTTCAGGAGTGAAGGTAGCACTGCAGGCAGTGCTGGTTCCGGAACAGGGAATTACTAAAGGTTCAGGAGTGAAGGTAGCACTGCAGGCAGTGCTGGTTCAGGAACAGGGAATTACTAAAGGTTCAGGAGTGAAGGTAGCACTGCAGGCAGTGCTGGTTCAGGAACTGGGGATTATTAAGGTTCAGGAGTGCAGGTAGCACTGCAGGCAGTGCTGGTTCAGGAACAGGGAATTACTAAAGGTTCAGGAGTGAGGGTAGCACTGCAGGCAGTGCTGGTTCAGGAACAGGGAATTACTAAAGGTTCAGGAGTGAAGGTAGCACTGCAGGCAGTGCTGTTTCAGGAACAGGGAATTACTAAAGGTTCAGGAGTGAGGGTAGCACTGCAGGCAATGCTGGTTCAGGAACAGGGAATTACTAAAGGTTCAGGAGTGAAGGTAGCACTGCAGGCAGTGCTGGTTCAGGAACAGGGAATTACTAAAGTTTCAGGAGTGCAGGTAGCACTGCAGGCAGTGCTGGTTCAGGAACAGGGAATTACTAAAGGTTCAGGAGTGAAGGTAGCACTGCAGGCAGTGCTGCTTCAGGAACAGGGAATTGCTAAAGGTTCAGGAGTGAAGGTAGCACTGCAGGCAGTGCTGGTTCAGGAACAGGGAATTACTAAAGGTTTAGGAGTGAAGGTAGCACTGCAGGCAGTGCTGCTTCAGGAACAGGGAATTGCTAAAGGTTCAGGAGTGAAGGTAGCACTGCAGGCAGTGCTGCTTCAGGAACAGGGAATTGCTAAAGGTTCAGGAGTGAAGGTAGCACTGCAGGCAGTGCTGCTTCAGGAACAGGGAATTGCTAAAGGTTCAGGAGTGAAGGTAGCACTGCAGGCAGTGCTGGTTCAGGAACAGGGAATTGCTAAAGGTTCAGGAGGGAAGGTAGCACTGCAGGCAGTGCTGGTTCAGGAACAGGGAATTGCTAAAGGTTCAGGAGTGAAGGTAGCACTGCAGGCAGTGCTGGTTCAGGAACAGGGAATTGCTAAAGGTTCAGGAGTGCAGGTAGCACTGCAGGCAGTGCTGGTTCAGGAACAGGGAATTGCTAAAGGTTCAGGAGTGAAGGCAGCACTGCAGGCAGTGCTGGTTCAGGAACAGGGAATTGCTAAAGGTTCAGGAGTGAAGGTAGCACTGCAGGCAGTGCTGCTTCAGGAACAGGGAATTGCTAAAGGTTCAGGAGTGAAGGTAGCACTTCAGGCAGTGCTGGGTCAGGAACAGGGAATTGCTAAAGGTTCAGGAGTGAAGGTAGCACTGCAGGCTGTGCTGGTTTAGGAACAGGAAATTGCTAAAGGTTCAGGAGTGAAGGTAGCACTGCAGGCAGTGCTGGTTCAGGAACAGGGAATTACTAAAGGTTCAGGAGTGCAGGTAGCACTGCAGGCAGTGCTGGTTCAGGAACAGGGAATTGCTAAAGGTTCATGAGTGCAGGTAGCACTGCATGCAGTGCTGGTTCAGGAACAGGGAATTACTAAAGGTTCAGGAGTGCAGGTAGCACTGCAGGCAGTGCTGGTTCAGGAACAGGGAATTGCTAAAGGTTCAGGAGTGAAGCTAGCACTGCAGGCAGTGCTGGTTCAGGAACAGAGAATTACTAAAGGTTCAGGAGTGAAGGTAGCACTGCAGGCAGTGCTGCTTCAGGAACAGGGAATTGCTAAAGGTTCAGGAGTGAAGGCAGCACTGCAGGCAGTGCTGGTTCAGGAACAGGGAATTGCTAAAGGTTCAGGAGTGAAGGTAGCACTGCAGGCAGTGCTGGTTCAGGAACAGGGAATTGCTAAAGGTTCAGGAGTGAAGGTAAGGTTCAGGAGTGCAGGTAGCACTGCAGGCAGTGCTGGTTCAGGAACAGGGAATTGCTAAATGTTCAGGAGTGCAGGTAGCACTGCAGGCAGTGCTGGTTCAGGAACAGGGAATTACTAAAGGTTCAGGAGTGAGGATAGCACTGCAGGTAGTGCTGGTTCAGGAACAGGGAATTACTAAAGGTTCATGAGTGAGGGTAGCACTGCAGGCAGTGCTGCTACAGGAACAGGTAATTACTAAAGGTTCAGGAGTGAAGGTAGCACTGGCGGCAGTGCTGGTTCAGGAACAGGGGATTACTAAAGGTTCAGGAGTGCAGGTAGCACTGCAGGCAGTGCTGGTTAAGGAACAGGGGATTACTAAAGGCTCAGGAGTGCAGGTAGCACTGCAGGCAGTGCTGGTTCAGGAACAGAGAATTACTAAAGGTTCAGGAGTGCAGGTAGCACTGCAGGCAGTGCTGGTTCAGGAACAGGGGATTACTAAAGGTTCAGGAGTGCAGGTAGCACTGCAGGCAGTGCTGGTTCAGGAACAGGGAATTACTAAAGGTTCAGGAGTGCAGGTAGCACTGCAGGCAGTTCTGGTTCAGGAACAGGGGATTACTAAAGGTTCAGGAGTGCAGGTAGCACTGCAGGCAGTGCTGGTTCAGGAACACGGAATTACTAAAGGTTCAGGAGTGAGGGTAGCACCTCAGGCAGTGCTGGTTCAGGAACAGGGATTTACTAAAGGTTTAGGAGTGAAGGTAGCACTGCAGGCAGTGCTGGTTCAGGAACAGGGAATTACTAAAGGTTCAGGAGTGAAGGTAGCACCGCAGGCAGTGCTGGTTCAGGACAGGGATTCACTAAAGGTTCAGGAGTGAAGGTAGCACTGCAGGCAGTGCTGGTTCAGGAACAGGGATTTACTAAAGGTTCCGGAGTGAAGGTAGTGCTGCAGGCAGTGCCGGTTCAGGACCAGGGATTTACTAAAGGTTCAGGAGTGAAGGTAGCACTGCAGGCAGTGCCGGTTCAGGACAGGGAATTACTAAAGGTTCAGGAGTGAAGGTAGCACTGCAGGCAGTGCTGGTTCAGGAACAGCGAATTACTAAAGGTTCAGGAGTGAAGGTAGCACTGCAGGCAGTGCCGGTTCAGGACAGGGAATTACTAAAGGTTCAGGAGTGAAGGTAGCACTGCAGGCAGTGCTGCTTCAGGAACAGGGAATTGCTAAAGGTTCAGGAGTGAAGGTAGCACTGCAGGCAGTGCTGGTTCAGGAACAGGGAATTGCTAAAGGTTCAGGAGTGAAGGTAGCACTGCAGGCAGTGCTGGTTCAGGAACAGGGAATTACTAAAGGTTCAGGAGTGCACGTAGCACTGCAGGCAGTGCCGGTTCAGGAACAGGGAAATACTAAAGGTTCAGGAGTGCAGGTAGAACTGCAGGCAGTGCCGGTTCAGGAACAGGGAATTACTAAAGGTTCAGGAGTGAAGGTAGCACTGCAGGCAGTGCCGGTTCAGGAACAGGGAATTACTAAAGGTTCAGGAGTGCAGGTAGCACTGCAGGCAGTGCCGGTTCAGGAACAGGGGATTACTAAAGGTTCAGGAGTGCAGGTAGCACTGCAGGCAGTGCTGGTTCAGGAACAGGGAATTACTAAAGGTTCAGGAGTGAGGGTAGCACTGCAGGCAGTGCTGGTTCAGAAACAGGGAATTACTAAAGGTTCAGAAGTGAAGGTAGCACTGCAGGCAGTGCTGTTTCAGGAACAGGGAATTACTAAAGGTTCAGGAGTGAGGGTAGCACTGCAAGCAGTGCTGGTTCAGGAACAGGGAATTACTAAAGGTTCAGGAGTGAAGGTAGCACTGCAGGCAGTGCTGGTTCAGGAACAGGGAATTGCTAAAGGTTCAGGAGTGAAGGTAGCACTGCTGGCAGTGCTGGTTCAGGAACAGGGAATTACTAAAGGTTCAGGAGTGAAGGTAGCACTGCAGGCAGTGCCGGTTCAGGAACAGGGAATTACTAAAGGTTCAGGAGTGAAGGTAGCACTGCAGGCAGTGCCGGTTCAGGAACAGGGAATTACTAAAGGTTCAGGAGTGAAGGTAGCACTGAAGGCAGCGCCGGTTCAGGAACAGGGATTTACTAAAGGTTCAGGAGTGAAGGTAGCACTGCAGGCAGTGCTGGTTCAGGAACAGGGAATTACTAAAGGTTCAGGAGTGAAGGTAGCACTGCAGGCAGTGCTGGTTCAGGAACAGGGAATTACTAAAGGTTCAGGAGTGAAGGTAGCACTGCAGGCAGTGCTGGTTCCGGAACAGGGAATTACTAAAGGTTCAGGAGTGAAGGTAGCACTGCAGGCAGTGCTGGTTCAGGAACAGGGAATTACTAAAGGTTCAGGAGTGCAGGTAGCACTGCAGGCAGTGCTGATTCAGGAACTGGGGATTATTAAGGTTCAGGAGTGCAGGTAGCACTGCAGGCAGTGCTGGTTCAGGAACAGGGAATTACTAAAGGTTCAGGAGTGAGGGTAGCACTGCAGGCAGTGCTGGTTCAGGAACAGGGAATTACTAAAGGTTCAGGAGTGAAGGTAGCACTGCAGGCAGTGCTGTTTCAGGAACAGGGAATTACTAAAGGTTCAGGAGTGAGGGTAGCACTGCAAGCAATGCTGGTTCAGGAACAGGGAATTACTAAAGGTTCAGGAGTGAAGGTAGCACTGCAGGCAGTGCTGGTTCAGGAACAGGGAATTACTAAAGGTTCAGGAGTGCAGGTAGCACTGCAGGCAGTGCTGGTTCAGGAACAGGGAATTACTAAAGGTTCAGGAGTGAAGGAAGCACTGCAGGCAGTGCTGTTTCAGGAACAGGTAATTACTAAAGGTTCAGGAGTGAAGGTAGCACTGCAGGCAGTGCTGGTTCAGGACCAGGGAATTACTAAAGGTTCAGGAGTGAAGGTAGCACCGCAGGCAGTGCTGGTTCAGGAACAGGGAATTGCTAAAGGTTCAGGAGTGAGGGTAGCACCGCAGGCAGTGCTGGTTCAGGAACAGGGAATTACCAAAGGTTCAGTAGTGAAGGTAGACCGCAGGCAGTGCTGGTTCAGGAACAGGGAATTGCTAAAGGTTCAGGAGTGAAGGTAGCACCGCAGGCAGTGCTGCTTCAGGAACAGGGAATTACTAAAGGTTCAGGAGTGAGGGTAGCACTGCAGGCATTGCTGGTTCAGGAATAGGGAATTACTAAAGGTTCAGGAGTGAGGGTAGCACTGCAGGCAGTGCTGGTTCAGGAACAGGGAATTACTAAAGGTTTAGGAGTGAAGGTAGCACTGCAGGCAGTGCTGGTTCAGGAACAGGGAATTACTAAAGGTTCAGGAGTGAAGGTAGCACTGCAGGCAGTGCTGCTTCAGGAACAGGGAATTGCTAAAGGTTCAGGAGTGAAGGTAGCACTGCAGGCAGTGCTGGTTCAGGAACAGGGAATTACTAAAGGTTCGGGAGTGAAGGTAGCACTGCAGGCAGTGCTGGTTGAGGAACAGGGAAATACTAAAGGTTCAGTAGTGAAGGTAGCACTACAGGCAGTGCTGTTTCAGGAACAGGGAATTGCTAAAGGTTCAGGAGTGAGGGTAGCACTGCAGGCAGTGCTGGTTCAGAAACAGGGAATTACTAAAGGTTCAGGAGTGAAGGTAGCACTGCAGGCAGTGCTGTTTCAGGAACAGGGAATTACTAAAGGTTCAGGAGTGAGGGTAGCACTGCAAGCAGTGCTAGTGCAGGAACAGGGAATTACTAAAGGTTCAGGAGTGAAGGTAGCACTGCAGGCAGTGCTAGTTCAGGAACAGGGAATTGCTAAAGGTTCAGGAGTGAAGGTAGCACTGCAGGCAGTGCTGGTTCAGGAACAGGGAATTACTAAAGGTTCAGGAGTGAAGGTAGCACTGCAGGCAGTGCCGGTTCAGGAACAGGGAATTACTAAAGGTTCAGGAGTGAAGGTAGCACTGCAGGCAGTGCCGGTTCAGGAACGGGGAATTACTAAAGGTTCAGGAGTGAAGGTAGCACTGCAGGCAGCGCCGGTTCAGGAACAGGGATATACTAAAGGTTCAGGAGTGAAGGTAGCACTGCAGGCAGTGCTGGTTCCGTAACAGGGAATTACTAAAGGTTCAGGAGTGAAGGTAGCACTGCAGGCAGTGCTGGTTCAGGACAGGGATTTACTAAAGGTTCAGGAGTGAAGGTAGCACTGCAGGCAGTGCTGGTTCAGGAACAGGGAATTACTAAAGGTTCAGGAGTGAAGGTAGCACTGCAGGCAGTGCTGGTTCAGGAACAGGGAATTACTAAAGGTTCAGGAGTGAAGGTAGCACTGCAGGCAGTGCTGGTTCCGGAACAAGGAATTACTAAAGGTTCAGGAGTGAAGGTAGCACTGCAGGCAGTGCTGGTTCAGGACAGGGATTTACTAAAGGTTCAGGAGTGAAGGTAGCACTGCAGGCAGTGCTGGTTCAGGAACAGGGAATTACTAAAGGTTCAGGAGTGAAGGTAGCACTGCAGGCAGTGCTGGTTAAGGAACAGGGTGATTATTAACGTTCAGGAGTGCAGGTAGCACTGCAGGCAGTGCTGGTTCAGGAACAGGGAATTACTAAAGGTTCAGGAGTGAGGGTAGCACTGCAGGCAGTGCTGGTTCAGGAACAGGAAATTACTAAAGGTTCAGGAGTGAAGGTAGCACTGCAGGCAGTGCTGTTTCAGGAACAGGGAATTACTAAAGGTTCAGGAGTGAGGGTAGCACTGCAAGCAATGCTGGTTCAGGAACAGGGAATTACTAAAGGTTCAGGACTGCAGGTAGCACTGCAGGCAGTGCTGGTTCAGGAACAGGGAATTACTAAAGGTTCAGGAGTGCAGGTAGCACTGCAGGCAGTGCTGGTTCGGGAACAGGGAATTACTAAAGGTTCAGGAGTGAAGGAAGCACTGCAGGCAGTGCTGTTTCAGGAACAGGGAATTACTAAAGGATCAGGAGTGAAGGTAGCACTGCAGGCAGTGCTGGTTCAGGACCAGGGAATTACTAAAGGTTCAGGAGTGAAGGTAGCACCGCAGGCAGTGCTGGTTCAGGAACAGGGAATTACTAAAGTTTCAGGAGTGAATGTAGCACCGCAGGCAGTGCTGGTTCAGGAACAGGGAATTACTAAAGGTTCAGGAGTGAGGGTAGCACTGCAGGCAGTGCTGGTTCAGGAACAGGAAATTACTAAAGGTTCAGGAGTGAAGGTAGCACTGCAGGCAGTGCTGTTTCAGGAACAGGGAATTACTAAAGGTTCAGGAGTGAGGGTAGCACTGCAAGCAATGCTGGTTCAGGAACAGGGAATTACTAAAGGTTCAGGAGTGCAGGTAGCACTGCAGGCAGTGCTGGTTCAGGAACAGGGAATTACTAAAGGTTCAGGAGTGCAGGTAGCACTGCAGGCAGTGCTGGTTCAGGAACAGGGAATTACTAAAGGTTCAGGAGTGAAGGAAGCACTGCAGGCAGTGCTGTTTCAGGAACAGGGAATTACTAAAGGATCAGGAGTGAAGGTAGCACTGCAGGCAGTGCTGGTTCAGGACCAGGGAATTACTAAAGGTTCAGGAGTGAAGGTAGCACCGCAGGCAGTGCTGGTTCAGGAACAGGGAATTACTAAAGTTTCAGGAGTGAATGTAGCACCGCAGGCAATGCTGGTTCAGGAACAGGGAATTACTAAAGGTTCAGGAGTGAAGGTAGCACCGCAGGCAGTGCTGGTCCAGGAACAGGGAATTACCAAAGGTTCAGGAGTGAAGGTAGCACTGCAGGCAGTGCTGGTTGAGGAACAGGGAAATACTAAAGGTTCAGTAGTGAAGGTAGCACTGCAGGCAGTGCTGTTTCAGGAACAGGGAATTGCTAAAGGTTCAGGAGTGAGGGTAGCACTGCAGGCAGTGCTGGTTCAGAAACAGGGAATTACTAAAGGTTCAGGAGTGAAGGTAGCACCGCAGGCAGTGCTGCTTCAGGAACAGGGAATTACTAAAGGTTCAGGAGTGAAGGTAGCACCGCAGGCAGTGCTGCTTCAGGAACAGGGAATTACTAAAGGTTCAGGAGTGAAGGTAGCACTGCAGGCAGTGCCGGTTCAGGAACGGAGAATTACTAAAGGTTCAGGAGTGAAGGTAGCACTGCAGGCAGCGCCGGTTCAGGAACAGGGATTTACTAAAGGTTCAGGAGTGCAGGTATCACTGCAGGCAGTGCTGGTTCAGGAACAGGGGATTACTAAAGGTTCAGGAGTGAAGGTAGCACTGCAGGCAGTGCTGGTTCAGGACAGGGATTTATTAAAGGTTCAGGAGTGAAGGTAGCACTGCAGGCAGTGCTGGTTCAGGAACTGGGAATTACTAAAGGTTCAGGAGTGCAGGTAGCACTGCAGGCAGTGCCGGTTCAGGAACAGGGAATTACTAAAGGTTCAGGAGTGAAGGTAGCACTGCAGGCAGTGCTGGTTCAGTAACAGGGAATTACTAAAGGTTCAGGAGTGAAGGTAGCACTGCAGGCAGTGCCGGTTCAGGAACAGGGAATTACTAAAGGTTCACGAGTGAAGGTAGCACTGCAGGCAGTGCCGGTTCAGGAACGGGGAATTACTAAAGGTTCAGGAGTGAAGGTAGCACTGCAGGCAGCGCCGGTTCAGGAACAGGGATTTACTAAAGGTTCAGGAGTGAAGGTAGCACTGCAGGCAGTGCTGGTTCCGGAACAGGGAATTACTAAAGGTTCAGGAGTGAAGGTAGCACTGCAGGCAGTGCTGGTTCAGGAACAGGGAATTACTAAAGGTTCAGGAGTGAAGGTAGCACTGCAGGCAGTGCTGGTTCAGGAACAGGGAATTACTAAAGGTTCAGGAGTGAAGGTAGCACTGCAGGCAGTGCTGGTTCCGGAACAGGGAATTACTAAAGGTTCAGGAGTGAAGGTAGCACTGCAGGCAGTGCTGGTTCAGGACAGGGATTTACTAAAGGTTCAGGAGTGAAGGTAGCACTGCAGGCAGTGCTGGTTCAGGAACAGGGAATTACTAAAGGTTCAGGAGTGAAAGTAGCACTGCAGGCAGTGCTGGTTCAGGAACTGGGGATTATTAAGGTTCAGGAGTGCAGGTAGCACTGCAGGCAGTGCTGGTTCAGGAACAGGGAATTACTAAAGGTTCAGGAGTGAGGGTAGCACTGCAGGCAGTGCTGGTTCAGGAACAGGGAATTACTAAAGGTTCAGGAGTGAAGGTAGCACTGCAGGCAGTGCTGTTTCAGGAACAGGGAATTACTAAAGGTTCAGGAGTGAGGGTAGCACTGCAAGCAATGCTGGTTCAGGAACAGGGAATTACTAAAGGTTCAGGAGTGAAGGTAGCACTGCAGGCAGTGCCGGTTCAGGAACAGGGAATTACTGAAGGTTCAGGAGTGCAGGTAGCGCTGCAGGCAGTGCTGGTTCAGGAACAGGGAATTACTAAAGGTTCAGGAGTGCAGGTAGCACTGCAGGCAGTGCTGGTTCAGGAACAGGGAATTACTAAAGGTTCAGGAGTGAAGGAAGCACTGCAGGCAGTGCTGTTTCAGGAACAGGGAATTACTAAAGGATCAGGAGTGAAGGTAGCACTGCAGGCAGTGCTGGTTCAGGACCAGGGAATTACTAAAGGTTCAGGAGTGAAGGTAGCACCGCAGGCAGTGCTGGTTCAGGAACAGGGAATTACTAAAGTTTCAGGAGTGAATGTAGCACCGCAGGCAGTGCTGGTTCAGGAACAGGGAATTACTAAAGGTTCAGGAGTGAAGGTAGCACTGCAGGCAGTGCTGGTTCAGGAACAGGGAATTACTAAAGATTCAGGAGTGCAGGTAGCACTGCAGGCAGTGCTGGTTAAGGAACAGGGAATTACTAAAGGTTCAGGAGTGCAGGTAGCACTGCAGGCAGTGCTGGTTCAGGAACAGGGAATTACTAAAGGTTCAGGAGTGAAGGAAGCACTGCAGGCAGTGCTGTTTCAGGAACAGGGATTTACTAAAGGTTCAGGAGTGAAGGTAGCACTGCAGGCAGTGCTGGTTCAGGAACAGGGAATTACTAAAGATTCAGGAGTGAAGGTAGCACCGCAGGCAGTGCTGGTTCAGGAACAGGGAATTACTAAAGGTTCAGGAGTGAAGGTAGCACCGCAGGCAGTGCTGGTTCAGGAACAGGGAATTACTAAAGGTTCAGGAGTGAAGGTAGCACCACAGGCAGTGCTGGTTCAGGAACAGGGAATTACTAAAGGTTCAGGAGTGAGGGTAGCACCGCAGGCAGTGCTGGTTCAGGAACAGGGAATTACTAAAGGTTCAGGAGTGAGGGTAGCACCGCAGGCAGTGCTGGTTCAGGAACAGGGAATTACTAAAGGTTCAGTAGTGAAGGTAGCACCGCAGGCAGTGCTGGTTCAGGAACAGGGAATTGCTAAAGGTTCAGGAGTGAAGGTAGCACCGCAGGCAGTGCTGGTTCAGGAACAGGGAAATACTAAAGGTTCAGGAGTGAGGGTAACACTGCAGGCAGTGCTGGTTCAGGAACAGGGAATTGCTAAAGGTTCAGGAGTGAAGGTAGCACTGCAGGCAGTGCTGGTTCAGGAACAGGGAATTGCTAAAGGTTCAGGAGTGAAGGTGGCACCGCAGGCAGTGCTGGTTCAGGAACAGGGAATTACTAAAGGTTCAGGAGTGAGGGTAACACTGCAGGCAGTGCTGGTTCAGGAACAGGGAATTAATAAAGGTTCAGGAGTGAGGGTAGCACTGCAGGCAGTGCTGGTTCAGGAACAGGGAATTACTAAAGGTTCAGGAGTGAAGGTAGTACTGCAGGCAGTGCTGGTTCCGGAACAGGGAATTACTAAAGGTTCAGGAGTGAAGGTAGCACTGCAGGCAGTGCTGGTTCCGGAACAGGGAATTACTAAAGGTTCAGGAGTGAAGGTAGCACTGCAGGCAGTGCTGGTTCAGGACAGGGATTTACTAAAGGTTCAGGAGTGAAGGTAGCACTGCAGGCAGTGCTGGTTCAGGAACAGGGAATTACTAAAGGTTCAGGAGTGAAGGTAGCACTGCAGGCAGTGCTGGTTCAGGAACTGGGGATTATTAAGGTTCAGGAGTGCAGGTAGCACTCCAGGCAGTGCTGGTTCAGGAACAGGGAATTACTAAAGGTTCAGGAGTGAGGGTAGCACTGCAGGCAGTGCTGGTTCAGGAACAGGGAATTACTAAAGGTTCAGGAGTGAAGGTAGCACTGCAGGCAGTGCTGTTTCAGGAACAGGGAATTACTAAAGGTTCAGGAGTGAGGGTAGCACTGCAAGCAATGCTGGTTCAGGAACAGGGAATTACTAAAGGTTCAGGAGTGAAGGTAGCACTGCAGGCAGTGCTGGTTCAGGAACAGGGAATTACTAAAGGTTCAGGGGTGCAGGTAGCACTGCAGGCAGTGCTGGTTCAGGAACAGGGAATTACTAAAGGTTCAGGAGTGCAGGTAGCACTGCAGGCAGTGCTGTTTCAGGAACAGGGAATTACTAAAGGATCAGGAGTGAAGGTAGCACTGCAGGCAGTGCTGGTTCAGGACCAGGGAATTACTAAAGGTTCAGGAGTGAAGGTAGCACCGCAGGCAGTGCTGGTTCAGGAACAGGGAATTACTAAAGTTTCAGGAGTGAATGTAGCACCGCAGGCAGTGCTGGTTCAGGAACAGGGAATTACTAAAGGTTCAGGAGTGAAGGTAGCACCGCAGGCAGTGCTGGTCCTGGAACAGGGAATTACTAAAGGTTCAGGAGTGAGGATAGACCTGCAGGCAGTGCTGGTTCAGGAATAGGGAATTACTAAAGGTTCAGGAGTGAGGGTAGCACTGCAGGCAGTGCTGGTTCAGGAATAGGGAATTACTAAAGGTTCAGTAGTGAAGGTAGCACTGCAGGCAGTGCTGGTTCAGGAACAGGGAATTGCCAAAGGTTCAGGAGTGAGGGTAGCACTGCAGGCAGTGCTGGTTCAGAAACTGGAAATTACTAAAGGTTCAGGAGTGAAGGTAGCACTGCAGGCAGTGCTGTTTCAGGAACAGGGAATTACTAAAGGTTCAGGAGTGAGGGTAGCACTGCAAGCAGTGCTGGTTCAGGAACAGGGAATTACTAAAGGTTCAGGAGTGAAGGTAGCACTGCAGGCAGTGCTGGTTCAGGAACAGGGAATTGCTAAAGGTTCAGGAGTGAAGGTAGCACTGCAGGCAGTGCTGGTTCAGGAACAGGGAATTACTAAAGGTTCAGGAGTGAAGGTAGCACTGCAGGCAGTGCCAGTTCAGGAACAGGGAATTACTAAAGGTTCAGGAGTGAAGGTAGCACTGCAGGCAGTGCCGGTTCAGGAACGGGGAATTACTAAAGGTTCAGGAGTGAAGGTAGCACTGCAGGCAGCGCCGGTTCAGGAACAGGGATTTACTAAAGGTTCAGGAATGCAGGTAGCACTGTAGGCAGTGCTGGTTCAGGAACAGGGGATTATTAAGGTTCAGGAGTGCAGGTAGCACTGCAGGCAGTGCTGGTTCAGGAACAGGGAATTACTAAAGGTTCAGGAGTGAGGGTAGCACTGCAGGCAGTTCTGGTTCAGGAACCGGGGATTACTAAAGGTTCAGGAGTGAGGGTAGCACCGCAGGCAGTGCTGGTTCAGGAACAGGGAATTACTAAAGGTTCAGGAGTGAAGGTAGCACTGCAGGCAGTGCTGGTTCAGGAACAGGGAATAACTAAAGGTTCAGGAGTGAAGGTAGCACTGCAGGCAGTGCTGGTTCCGGAACAGGGAATTACTAAAGGTTCAGGAGTGCAGGTAGCACTGCAGGCAGTGCTGGTTCAGGAACAGGGAATTACTAAAGGTTCAGGAGTGAAGGTAGCACCGCAGGCAGTGCTGGTTCAGGAACAGGGAATTACTAAAGGTTCAGGAGTGAGGGTAGCACTGCAGGCAGTGCTGGTTCAGGAATAGGGAATTACTAAAGGTTCAGTAGTGAAGGTAGCACTGCAGGCAGTGCTGGTTCAGGAACAGGGAATTGCTAAAGGTTCAGGAGTGAGGGTAGCACTGCAGGCAGTGCTGGTTCAGAAACAGGGAATTACTAAAGGTTCAGGAGTGAAGGTAGCACTGCAGGCAGTGCTGTTTCAGGAACAGGGAATTACTAAAGGTTCAGGAGTGAGGGTAGCACTGCAGGCAGTGCTGGTTCAGGAATAGGGAATTACTAAAGGTTCAGTAGTGAAGGTAGCACTGCAGGCAGTGCTGGTTCAGGAACAGGGAATATCCAAAGGTTCAGGAGTGAGGGTAGCACTGCAGGCAGTGCTGGTTCAGAAACTGGAAATTACTAAAGGTTCAGGAGTGAAGGTAGCACTGCAGGCAGTGCTGTTTCAGGAACAGGGAATTACTAAAGGTTCAGGAGTG
The DNA here is from genome assembly GCF_964263255.1 of Lissotriton vulgaris. Lineage (NCBI taxonomy): Eukaryota > Metazoa > Chordata > Amphibia > Caudata > Salamandridae > Lissotriton > Lissotriton vulgaris. The sequence goes on from NC_141685.1 coordinate 130,329,694, forward strand.
AGGGTAGCACTGCAAGCAGTGCTGGTTCAGGAACAGGGAATTACTAAAGGTTCAGGAGTGAAGGTAGCACTGCAGGCAGTGCTGGTTCAGGAACAGGGAATTGCTAAAGGTTCAGGAGTGAAGGTAGCACTGCAGGCAGTGCTGGTTCAGGAACAGGGAATTACTAAAGGTTCAGGAGTGAAGGTAGCACTGCAGGCAGTGCCAGTTCAGGAACAGGGAATTACTAAAGGTTCAGGAGTGAAGGTAGCACTGCAGGCAGTGCCGGTTCAGGAACGGGGAATTACTAAAGGTTCAGGAGTGAAGGTAGCACTGCAGGCAGCGCCGGTTCAGGAACAGGGATTTACTAAAGGTTCAGGAATGCAGGTAGCACTGCAGGCAGTGCTGGTTCAGGAACAGGGGATTATTAAGGTTCAGGAGTGCAGGTAGCACTGCAGGCAGTGCTGGTTCAGGAACAGGGAATTACTAAAGGTTCAGGAGTGAGGGTAGCACTGCAGGCAGTTCTGGTTCAGGAACCGGGGATTACTAAAGGTTCAGGAGTGAGGGTAGCACCGCAGGCAGTGCTGGTTCAGGAACAGGGAATTACTAAAGGTTCAGGAGTGAAGGTAGCACTGCAGGCAGTGCTGGTTCAGGAACAGGGAATAACTAAAGGTTCAGGAGTGAAGGTAGCACTGCAGGCAGTGCTGGTTCCGGAACAGGGAATTACTAAAGGTTCAGGAGTGCAGGTAGCACTGCAGGCAGTGCTGGTTCAGGAACAGGGAATTACTAAAGGTTCAGGAGTGAAGGTAGCACCGCAGGCAGTGCTGGTTCAGGAACAGGGAATTACTAAAGGTTCAGGAGTGAGGGTAGCACTGCAGGCAGTGCTGGTTCAGGAATAGGGAATTACTAAAGGTTCAGTAGTGAAGGTAGCACTGCAGGCAGTGCTGGTTCAGGAACAGGGAATTGCTAAAGGTTCAGGAGTGAGGGTAGCACTGCAGGCAGTGCTGGTTCAGAAACAGGGAATTACTAAAGGTTCAGGAGTGAAGGTAGCACTGCAGGCAGTGCTGTTTCAGGAACAGGGAATTACTAAAGGTTCAGGAGTGAGGGTAGCACTGCAAGCAGTGCTGGTTCAGGAACAGGGAATTACTAAAGGTTCAGGAGTGAAGGTAGCACTGCAGGCAGTGCTGTTTCAGGAACAGGGAATTACTAAAGGTTCAGGAGTGAAGGTAGCACTGCAGGCAGTGCTGGTTCAGGAACGGGGAATTACTAACGGTTCAGGAGTGAAGGTAGCACTGCAGGCAGCGCCGGTTCAGGAACAGGGATTTACTAAAGGTTCAGGAGTGCAGGTAGCACTGCAGGCAGTGCTGGTTCAGGAACAGGGGATTATTAAGGTTCAGGAGTGCAGGTAGCACTGCAGGCAGTGCTGGTTTCAGTAACAGGGAATTACTAAAGGTTCAGGAGTGAGGGTAGCACTGCAGGCAGTTCTGGTTCAGGAACAGGGGATTACTAAAGGTTCAGGAGTGAGGGTAGCACCGCAGGCAGTGCTGGTTCAGGAACAGGGAATTACTAAAGGTTCAGGAGTGAAGGTAGCACAGCAGGCAGTGCTGGTTCAGGAACAGGGAATAACTAAAGGTTCAGGAGTGAAGGTAGCACTGCAGGCAGTGCTGGTTCCGGAACAGGGATTTACTAAAGGTTCAGGAGTGCAGGTAGCACTGCAGGCAGTGCTGGTTAAGGAACAGGGAATTACTAAAGGTTCAGGAGTGCAGGTAGCACTGCAGGCAGTGCTGGTTCAGGAACAGGGAATTACTAAAGGTTCAGGAGTGAAGGAAGCACTGCAGGCAGTGCTGTTTCAGGAACAGGGATTTACTAAAGGTTCAGGAGTGAAGGTAGCACTGCAGGCAGTGCTGGTTCAGGAACAGGGAATTACTAAAGATTCAGGAGTGAAGGTAGCACCGCAGGCAGTGCTGGTTCAGGAACAGGGAATTACTAAAGGTTCAGGAGTGAAGGTAGCACCGCAGGCAGTGCTGGTTCAGGAACAGGGAATTACTAAAGGTTCAGGAGTGAAGGTAGCACCGCAGGCAGTGCTGGTTCAGGAACAGGGAATTACTAAAGGTTCAGGAGTGAGGGTAGCACCGCAGGCAGTGCTGGTTCAGGAACAGGGAATTACTAAAGGTTCAGGAGTGAGGGTAGCACTGCAGGCAGTGCTGGTTCAGGAACAGGGAATTACTAAAGGTTCAGTAGTGAAGGTAGCACCGCAGGCAGTGCTGGTTCAGGAACAGGGAATTGCTAAAGGTTCAGGAGTGAAGGTAGCACTGCAGGCAGTGCTGGTTCAGGAACAGGGAATTACTAAAGGTTCAGGAGTGAAGGTAGCACTGCAGGCAGCGCCGGTTCAGGAACAGGGAATTAATAAAGGTTCAGGAGTGAGGGTAGCACTGCAGGCAGTGCTGGTTCAGGAACAGGGAATTACTAAAGGTTCAGGAGTGAAGGTAGCACCGCAGGCAGTGCTGGTTCAGGAACAGGGAATTACTAAAGGTTCAGGAGTGAGGGTAGCACTGCAGGCAGTGCTGGTTCAGGAACAGGGAATTAATAAAGGTTCAGGAGTGAGGGTAGCACTGCAGGCAGTGCTGGTTCAGGAACAGGGAATTACTAAAGGTTCAGGAGTGAAGGTAGCACCGCAGGCAGTGCTGCTTCAGGAACAGGGAATTACTAAAGGTTCAGGAGTGAGGGTAGCACTGCAGGCAGTGCTGGTTCAGGAACAGGGAATTAATAAAGGTTCAGGAGTGAGGGTAGCACCGCAGGCAGTGCTGGTTCAGGAACAGGGAATTACTAAAGGTTCAGGAGTGAAGGTAGCACTGCAGGCAGTGCTGGTCCAAGAACAGGGAATTACTAAAGGTTCAGGAGTGAGGGTAGCACCGCAGGCAGTGCTGGTTCAGGAACAGGGAATTGCTAAAGGTTCAGGAGTGAAGGTAGCACCGCAGGCAGTGCTGCTTCAGGAACATGGAATTACTAAAGGTTCAGGAGTGAGGGTAGCACTGCAGGCAGTGCTGGTTCAGGAATAGGGAATTACTAAAGGTTCAGGAGTGAGGGTAGCACTGCAGGCAGTGCTGGTTGAGGAATAGGGAATTACTAAAGGTTCAGTAGTGAAGGTAGCACTGCAGGCAGTGCTGGTTCAGGAACAGGGAATTGCTAAAGGTTTAGGAGTGAGGGTAGCACTGCAGGCAGTGCTGGTTCAGAAACAGGGAATTACTAAAGGTTCAGGAGTGAAGGTAGCACTGCAGGCAGTGCTGTTTCAGGAACAGGGAATTACTAAAGGTTCAGGAGTGAGGGTAGCACTGCAAGCAGTGCTGGTTCAGGAACAGGGAATTACTAAAGGTTCAGGAGTGAAGGTAGCACTGCAGGCAGTGCTGGTTCAGGAACGGGGAATTACTAAAGGTTCAGGAGTGAAGGTAGCACTGCAGGCAGCGCCGGTTCAGGAACAGGGATTTACTAAAGGTTCAGGAGTGCAGGTAGCACTGCAGGCAGTGCTGGTTCAGGAACAGGGGATTATTAAGGTTCAGGAGTGCAGGTAGCACTGCAGGCAGTGCTGGTTCAGGAACAGGGAATTACTAAAGGTTCAGGAGTGAGGGTAGCACTGCAGGCAGTTCTGGTTCAGGAACAGGGAATTACTAAAGGTTCAGGAGTGAGGGTAGCACCGCAGGCAGTGCTGGTTCAGGAACAGGGAATTACTAAAGGTTCAGGAGTGAAGGTAGCACAGCAGGCAGTGCTGGTTCAGGAACAGGGAATAACTAAAGGTTCAGGAGTGAAGGTAGCACTGCAGGCAGTGCTGGTTCAGGAACTGGGGATTATTAAGGTTCAGGAGTGCAGGTAGCACTGCAGGCAGTGCTGGTTCAGGAACAGGGAATTACTAAAGGTTCAGGAGTGAGGGTAGCACTGCAGGCAGTGCTGGTTCAGGAACAGGGAATTACTAAAGGTTCAGGAGTGAAGGTAGCACTGCAGGCAGTGCTGTTTCAGGAACAGGGAATTACTAAAGGTTCAGGAGTGAGGGTAGCACTGCAAGCAATGCTGGTTCAGGAACAGGGAATTACTAAAGGTTCAGGAGTGAAGGTAGCACTGCAGGCAGTGCCGGTTCAGGAACAGGGAATTACTAAAGGTTCAGGAGTGCAGGTAGCACTGCAGGCAGTGCTGGTGCAGGAACAGGGAATTACTAAAGGTTCAGGAGTGCAGGTAGCACTGCAGGCAGTGCTGGTTCAGGAACAGGGAATTACTAAAGGTTCAGGAGTGAAGGAAGCACTGCAGGCAGTGCTGTTTCAGGAAAAGGGAATTACTAAAGGATCAGGAGTGAAGGTAGCACTGCATGCAGTGCTGGTTCAGGACCAGGGAATTACTAAAGGTTCAGGAGTGAAGGTAGCACCGCAGGCAGTGCTGGTTCAGGAACAGGGAATTACTAAAGTTTCAGGAGTGAATGTAGCACCGCAGGCAGTGCTGGTTCAGGAACAGGGAATTACTAAAGGTTCAGGAGTGAAGGTAGCACTGCAGGCAGTGCTGGTCCAGGAACAGGGAATTACTAAAGGTTCAGGAGTGAGGGTAGCACCGCAGGCAGTGCTGGTTCAGGAACAGGGAATTGCTAAAGGTTCAGGAGTGAAGGTAGCACCGCAGGCAGTGCTGCTTCAGGAACATGGAATTACTAAAGGTTCAGGAGTGAGGGTAGCACTGCAGGCAGTGCTGGTTCAGGAATAGGGAATTACTAAAGGTTCAGGAGTGAGGGTAGCACTGCAGGCAGTGCTGGTTGAGGAATAGGGAATTACTGAAGGTTCAGTAGTGAAGGTAGCACTGCAGGCAGTGCTGGTTCAGGAACAGGGAATTGCTAAAGGTTTAGGAGTGAGGGTAGCACTGCAGGCAGTGCTGGTTCAGAAACAGGGAATTACTAAAGGTTCAGGAGTGAAGGTAGCACTGCAGGCAGTGCTGTTTCAGGAAGAGGGAATTACTAACGGTTCAGGAGTGAGGGTAGCACTGCAAGCAGTGCTGGTTCAGGAACAGGGAATTACTAAAGGTTCAGGAGTGAAGGTAGCACTGCAGGCAGTGCTGGTTCAGGAACGGGGAATTACTAAAGGTTCAGGAGTGAAGGTAGCACTGCAGGCAGCGCCGGTTCAGGAACAGGGATTTACTAAAGGTTCAGGAGTGCAGGTAGCACTGCAGGCAGTGCTGGTTCAGGAACAGGGGATTATTAAGGTTCAGGAGTGCAGGTAGCACTGCAGGCAGTGCTGGTTCAGGAACAGGGAATTACTAAAGGTTCAGGAGTGAGGGTAGCACTGCAGGCAGTTCTGGTTCAGGAACAGGGGATTACTAAAGGTTCAGGAGTGAGGGTAGCACCGCAGGCAGTGCTGGTTCAGGAACAGGGAATTACTAAAGGTTCAGGAGTGAAGGTAGCACAGCAGGCAGTGCTGGTTCAGGAACAGGGAATAACTAAAGGTTCAGGAGTGAAGGTAGCACTGCAGGCAGTGCTGGTTCCGGAACAGGGATTTACTAAAGGTTCAGGAGTGCAGGTAGCACTGCAGGCAGTGCTGGTTAAGGAACAGGGAATTACTAAAGGTTCAGGAGTGCAGGTAGCACTGCAGGCAGTGCTGGTTCAGGAACAGGGAATTACTAAAGGTTCAGGAGTGAAGGAAGCACTGCAGGCAGTGCTGTTTCAGGAACAGGGATTTACTAAAGGTTCAGGAGTGAAGGTAGCACTGCAGGCAGTGCTGGTTCAGGAACAGGGAATTACTAAAGATTCAGGAGTGAAGGTAGCACCGCAGGCAGTGCTGGTTCAGGAACAGGGAATTACTAAAGGTTCAGGAGTGAAGGTAGCACCGCAGGCAGTGCTGGTTCAGGAACAGGGAATTACTAAAGGTTCAGGAGTGAAGGTAGCACCGCAGGCAGTGCTGGTTCAGGAACAGGGAATTACTAAAGGTTCAGGAGTGAGGGTAGCACCGCAGGCAGTGCTGGTTCAGGAACAGGGAATTACTAAAGGTTCAGGAGTGAGGGTAGCACTGCAGGCAGTGCTGGTTCAGGAACAGGGAATTACTAAAGGTTCAGTAGTGAAGGTAGCACCGCAGGCAGTGCTGTTTCAGGAACAGGGAATTACTAAAGGTTCAGGAGTGAGGGTAGCACTGCAAGCAATGCTGGTTCAGGAACAGGGAATTACTAAAGGTTCAGGAGTGAAGGTAGCACTGCAGGCAGTGCCGGTTCAGGAACAGGGAATTACTAAAGGTTCAGGAGTGCAGGTAGCGCTGCAGGCAGTGCTGGTTCAGGAACAGGGAATTACTAAAGGTTCAGGAGTGCAGGTAGCACTGCAGGCAGTGCTGGTTCAGGAACAGGGAATTACTAAAGGTTCAGGAGTGAAGGAAGCACTGCAGGCAGTGCTGTTTCAGGAACAGGGAATTACTAAAGGATCAGGAGTGAAGGTAGCACTGCAGGCAGTGCTGGTTCAGGACCAGGGAATTACTAAAGGTTCAGGAGTGAAGGTAGCACCGCAGGCAGTGCTGGTTCAGGAACAGGGAATTACTAAAGTTTCAGGAGTGAATGTAGCACCGCAGGCAGTGCTGGTTCAGGAACAGGGAATTACTAAAGGTTCAGGAGTGAAGGTAGCACTGCAGGCAGTGCTGGTCCAGGAACAGGGAATTACTAAAGGTTCAGGAGTGAGGGTAGCACCGCAGGCAGTGCTGGTTCAGGAACAGGGAATTGCTAAAGGTTCAGGAGTGAAGGTAGCACCGCAGGCAGTGCTGCTTCAGGAACATGGAATTACTAAAGGTTCAGGAGTGAGGGTAGCACTGCAGGCAGTGCTGGTTCAGGAATAGGGAATTACTAAAGGTTGAGGAGTGAGGGTAGCACTGCAGGCAGTGCTGGTTGAGGAATAGGGAATTACTAAAGGTTCAGTAGTGAAGGTAGCACTGCAGGCAGTGCTGGTTCAGGAACAGGGAATTGCTAAAGGTTTAGGAGTGAGGGTAGCACTGCAGGCAGTGCTGGTTCAGAAACAGGGAATTACTAAAGGTTCAGGAGTGAAGGTAGCACTGCAGGCAGTGCTGTTTCAGGAACAGGGAATTACTAAAGGTTCAGGAGTGAGGGTAGCACTGCAAGCAGTGCTGGTTCAGGAACAGGGAATTACTAAAGGTTCAGGAGTGAAGGTAGCACTGCAGGCAGTGCTGGTTCAGGAACGGGGAATTACTAAAGGTTCAGGAGTGAAGGTAGCACTGCAGGCAGCGCCGGTTCAGGAACAGGGATTTACTAAAGGTTCAGGAGTGCAGGTAGCACTGCAGGCAGTGCTGGTTCAGGAACAGGGGATTATTAAGGTTCAGGAGTGCAGGTAGCACTGCAGGCAGTGCTGGTTCAGGAACAGGGAATTACTAAAGGTTCAGGAGTGAGGGTAGCACTGCAGGCAGTTCTGGTTCAGGAACAGGGAATTACTAAAGGTTCAGGAGTGAGGGTAGCACCGCAGGCAGTGCTGGTTCAGGAACAGGGAATTACTAAAGGTTCAGGAGTGAAGGTAGCACAGCAGGCAGTGCTGGTTCAGGAACAGGGAATAACTAAAGGTTCAGGAGTGAAGGTAGCACTGCAGGCAGTGCTGGTTCAGGAACTGGGGATTATTAAGGTTCAGGAGTGCAGGTAGCACTGCAGGCAGTGCTGGTTCAGGAACAGGGAATTACTAAAGGTTCAGGAGTGAGGGTAGCACTGCAGGCAGTGCTGGTTCAGGAACAGGGAATTACTAAAGGTTCAGGAGTGAAGGTAGCACTGCAGGCAGTGCTGTTTCAGGAACAGGGAATTACTAAAGGTTCAGGAGTGAGGGTAGCACTGCAAGCAATGCTGGTTCAGGAACAGGGAATTACTAAAGGTTCAGGAGTGAAGGTAGCACTGCAGGCAGTGCCGGTTCAGGAACAGGGAATTACTAAAGGTTCAGGAGTGCAGGTAGCACTGCAGGCAGTGCTGGTTCAGGAACAGGGAATTACTAAAGGTTCAGGAGTGCAGGTAGCACTGCAGGCAGTGCTGGTTCAGGAACAGGGAATTACTAAAGGTTCAGGAGTGAAGGAAGCACTGCAGGCAGTGCTGTTTCAGGAAAAGGGAATTACTAAAGGATCAGGAGTGAAGGTAGCACTGCAGGCAGTGCTGGTTCAGGACCAGGGAATTACTGAAGGTTCAGGAGTGAAGGTAGCACCGCAGGCAGTGCTGGTTCAGGAACAGGGAATTACTAAAGTTTCAGGAGTGAATGTAGCACCGCAGGCAGTGCTGGTTCAGGAACAGGGAATTACTAAAGGTTCAGGAGTGAAGGTAGCACTGCAGGCAGTGCTGGTCCAGGAACAGGGAATTACTAAAGGTTCAGGAGTGAGGGTAGCACCGCAGGCAGTGCTGGTTCAGGAACAGGGAATTGCTAAAGGTTCAGGAGTGAAGGTAGCACCGCAGGCAGTGCTGCTTCAGGAACATGGAATTACTAAAGGTTCAGGAGTGAGGGTAGCACTGCAGGCAGTGCTGGTTCAGGAATAGGGAATTACTAAAGGTTCAGGAGTGAGGGTAGCACTGCAGGCAGTGCTGGTTGAGGAATAGGGAATTACTAAAGGTTCAGTAGTGAAGGTAGCACTGCAGGCAGTGCTGGTTCAGGAACAGGGAATTGCTAAAGGTTTAGGAGTGAGGGTAGCACTGCAGGCAGTGCTGGTTCAGAAACAGGGAATTACTAAAGGTTCAGGAGTGAAGGTAGCACTGCAGGCAGTGCTGTTTCAGGAACAGGGAATTACTAACGGTTCAGGAGTGAGGGTAGCACTGCAAGCAGTGCTGGTTCAGGAACAGGGAATTACTAAAGGTTCAGGAGTGAAGGTAGCACTGCAGGCAGTGCTGGTTCAGGAACAGGGAATTACTAAAGGTTCAGGAGTGAAGGTAGCACTGCAGGCAGCGCCGGTTCAGGAACAGGGATTTACTAAAGGTTCAGGAGTGCAGGTAGCACTGCAGGCAGTGCTGGTTCAGGAACAGGGGATTATTAAGGTTCAGGAGTGCAGGTAGCACTGCAGGCAGTGCTGGTTCAGGAACAGGGAATTACTAAAGGTTCAGGAGTGAGGGTAGCACCGCAGGCAGTGCTGGTTCAGGAACAGGGAATTACTAAAGGTTCAGGAGTGAAGGTAGCACAGCAGGCAGTGCTGGTTCAGGAACAGGGAATAACTAAAGGTTCAGGAGTGAAGGTAGCACTGCAGGCAGTGCTGGTTCCGGAACAGGGATTTACTAAAGGTTCAGGACTGCAGGTAGCACTGCAGGCAGTGCTGGTTAAGGAACAGGGAATTACTAAAGGTTCAGGAGTGCAGGTAGCACTGCAGGCAGTGCTGGTTCAGGAACAGGGAATTACTAAAGGTTCAGGAGTGAAGGAAGCACTGCAGGCAGTGCTGTTTCAGGAACAGGGATTTACTAAAGGTTCAGGAGTGAAGGTAGCACTGCAGGCAGTGCTGGTTCAGGAACAGGGAATTACTAAAGATTCAGGAGTGAAGGTAGCACCGCAGGCAGTGCTGGTTCAGGAACAGGGAATTACTAAAGGTTCAGGAGTGAAGGTAGCACCGCAGGCAGTGCTGGTTCAGGAACAGGGAATTACTAAAGGTTCAGGAGTGAAGGTAGCACCGCAGGCAGTGCTGGTTCAGGAACAGGGAATTACTAAAGGTTCAGGAGTGAGGGTAGCACCGCAGGCAGTGCTGGTTCAGGAACAGGGAATTACTAAAGGTTCAGGAGTGAGGGTAGCACTGCAGGCAGTGCTGGTTCAGGAACAGGGAATTACTAAAGGTTCAGTAGTGAAGGTAGCACCGCAGGCAGTGCTGGTTCAGGAACAGGGAATTGCTAAAGGTTCAGGAGTGAAGGTAGCACCGCAGGCAGTGCTGGTTCAGGAACAGGGAAATACTAAAGGTTCAGGAGTGAGGGTAACACTGCAGGCAGTGCTGGTTCAGGAACAGGGAATTGCTAAAGGTTCAGGAGTGAAGGTAGCACTGCAGGCAGTGCTGGTTCAGGAACAGGGAATTGCTAAAGGTTCAGGAGTGAAGGTAGCACCGCAGGCAGTGCTGGTTCAGGAACAGGGAATTACTAAAGGTTCAGGAGTGAGGGTAACACTGCAGGCAGTGCTGGTTCAGGAACAGGGAATTAATAAAGGTTCAGGAGTGAGGGTAGCACTGCAGGCAGTGCTGGTTCAGGAACAGGGAATTACTAAAGGTTCAGGAGTGAAGGTAGCACTGCAGGCAGTGCTGGTTCAGGAACAGGGAATTACTAAAGGTTCAGGAGTGAAGGTAGCACTGCAGGCAGTGCTGGTTCCGGAACAGGGAATTACTAAAGGTTCAGGAGTGAAGGTAGCACTGCAGGCAGTGCTGGTTCAGGACAGGGATTTACTAAAGGTTCAGGAGTGAAGGTAGCACTGCAGGCAGTGCTGGTTCAGGAACAGGGAATTACTAAAGGTTCAGGAGTGAAGGTAGCACTGCAGGCAGTGCTGGTTCAGGAACTGGGGATTATTAAGGTTCAGGAGTGCAGGTAGCACTGCAGGCAGTGCTGGTTCAGGAACAGGGAATTACTAAAGGTTCAGGAGTGAGGGTAGCACTGCAGGCAGTGCTGGTTCAGGAACAGGGAATTACTAAAGGTTCAGGAGTGAAGGTAGCACTGCAGGCAGTGCTGTTTCAGGAACAGGGAATTACTAAAGGTTCAGGAGTGAGGGTAGCACTGCAAGCAATGCTGGTTCAGGAACAGGGAATTACTAAAGGTTCAGGAGTGAAGGTAGCACTGCAGGCAGTGCTGGTTCAGGAACAGGGAATTACTAAAGGTTCAGGAGTGCAGGTAGCACTGCAGGCAGTGCTGGTTCAGGAACAGGGAATTACTAAAGGTTCAGGAGTGCAGGTAGCACTGCAGGCAGTGCTGTTTCAGGAACAGGGAATTACTAAAGGATCAGGAGTGAAGGTAGCACTGCAGGCAGTGCTGGTTCAGGACCAGGGAATTACTAAAGGTTCAGGAGTGAAGGTAGCACCGCAGGCAGTGCTGGTTCAGGAACAGGGAATTACTAAAGTTTCAGGAGTGAATGTAGCACCGCAGGCAGTGCTGGTTCAGGAACAGGGAATTACTAAAGGTTCAGGAGTGAAGGTAGCACCGCAGGCAGTGCTGGTCCTGGAACAGGGAATTACTAAAGGTTCAGGAGTGAGGGTAGACCTGCAGGCAGTGCTGGTTCAGGAATAGGGAATTACTAAAGGTTCAGGAGTGAGGGTAGCACTGCAGGCAGTGCTGGTTCAGGAATAGGGAATTACTAAAGGTTCAGTAGTGAAGGTAGCACTGCAGGCAGTGCTGGTTCAGGAACAGGGAATTACTAAAGGTTCAGGAGTGAAGGTAGCACTGCAGGCAGTGCCGGTTCAGGAACGGGGAATTACTAAAGGTTCAGGAGTGAAGGTAGCACTGCAGGCAGTGCCGGTTCAGGAACGGGGAATTACTAAAGGTTCAGGAGTGAAGGTAGCACTGCAGGCAGCGCCGGTTCAGGAACAGGGATTTACTAAAGGTTCAGGAATGCAGGTAGCACTGCAGGCAGTGCTGGTTCAGGAACAGGGGATTATTAAGGTTCAGGAGTGCAGGTAGCACTGCAGGCAGTGCTGGTTCAGGAACAGGGAATTACTAAAGGTTCAGGAGTGAGGGTAGCACTGCAGGCAGTTCTGGTTCAGGAACCGGGGATTACTAAAGGTTCAGGAGTGAGGGTAGCACCGCAGGCAGTGCTGGTTCAGGAACAGGGAATTACTAAAGGTTCAGGAGTGAAGGTAGCACTGCAGGCAGTGCTGGTTCAGGAACAGGGAATAACTAAAGGTTCAGGAGTGAAGGTAGCACTGCAGGCAGTGCTGGTTCCGGAACAGGGAATTACTAAAGGTTCAGGAGTGCAGGTAGCACTGCAGGCAGTGCTGGTTCAGGAACAGGGAATTACTAAAGGTTCAGGAATGAAGGTAGCACCGCAGGCAGTGCTGGTTCAGGAACAGGGAATTACTAAAGGTTCAGGAGTGAGGGTAGCACTGCAGGCAGTGCTGGTTCAGGAATAGGGAATTACTAAAGGTTCAGTAGTGAAGGTAGCACTGCAGGCAGTGCTGGTTCAGGAACAGGGAATTGCTAAAGGTTCAGGAGTGAGGGTAGCACTGCAGGCAGTGCTGGTTCAGAAACAGGGAATTACTAAAGGTTCAGGAGTGAAGGTAGCACTGCAGGCAGTGCTGTTTCAGGAACAGGGAATTACTAAAGGTTCAGGAGTGAGGGTAGCACTGCAAGCAGTGCTGGTTCAGGAACAGGGAATTACTAAAGGTTCAGGAGTGAAGGTAGCACTGCAGGCAGTGCTGTTTCAGGAACAGGGAATTACTAAAGGTTCAGGAGTGAAGGTAGAACTGCAGGCAGTGCTGGTTCAGGAACGGGGAATTACTAACGGTTCAGGAGTGAAGGTAGCACTGCAGGCAGCGCCGGTTCAGGAACAGGGATTTACTAAAGGTTCAGGAGTGCAGGTAGCACTGCAGGCAGTGCTGGTTCAGGAACAGGGGATTATTAAGGTTCAGGAGTGCAGGTAGCACTGCAGGCAGTGCTGGTTCAGGAACAGGGAATTACTAAAGGTTCAGGAGTGAGGGTAGCACTGCAGGCAGTTCTGGTTCAGGAACAGGGGATTACTAAAGGTTCAGGAGTGAGGGTAGCACCGCAGGCAGTGCTGGTTCAGGAACAGGGAATTACTAAAGGTTCAGGAGTGAAGGTAGCACAGCAGGCAGTGCTGGTTCAGGAACAGGGAATAACTAAAGGTTCAGGAGTGAAGGTAGCACTGCAGGCAGTGCTGGTTCCGGAACAGGGATTTACTAAAGGTTCAGGAGTGCAGGTAGCACTGCAGGCAGTGCTGGTTAAGGAACAGGGAATTACTAAAGGTTCAGGAGTGCAGGTAGCACTGCAGGCAGTGCTGGTTCAGGAACAGGGAATTACTAAAGGTTCAGGAGTGAAGGAAGCACTGCAGGCAGTGCTGTTTCAGGAACAGGGATTTACTAAAGGTTCAGGAGTGAAGGTAGCACTGCAGGCAGTGCTGGTTCAGGAACAGGGAATTACTAAAGATTCAGGAGTGAAGGTAGCACCGCAGGCAGTGCTGGTTCAGGAACAGGGAATTACTAAAGGTTCAGGAGTGAAGGTAGCACCGCAGGCAGTGCTGGTTCAGGAACAGGGAATTACTAAAGGTTCAGGAGTGAAGGTAGCACCGCAGGCAGTGCTGGTTCAGGAACAGGGAATTACTAAAGGTTCAGGAGTGAGGGTAGCACCGCAGGCAGTGCTGGTTCAGGAACAGGGAATTACTAAAGGTTCAGGAGTGAGGGTAGCACTGCAGGCAGTGCTGGTTCAGGAACAGGGAATTACTAAAGGTTCAGTAGTGAAGGTAGCACCGCAGGCAGTGCTGGTTCAGGAACAGGGAATTACTAAAGGTTCAGGAGTGAAGGTAGCACTGCAGGCAGCGCCGGTTCAGGAACAGGGAATTAATAAAGGTTCAGGAGTGAGGGTAGCACTGCAGGCAGTGCTGGTTCAGGAACAGGGAATTACTAAAGGTTCAGGAGTGAAGGTAGCACCGCAGGCAGTGCTGGTTCAGGAACAGGGAATTACTAAAGGTTCAGGAGTGAGGGTAGCACTGCAGGCAGTGCTGGTTCAGGAACAGGGAATTAATAAAGGTTCAGGGGTGAGGGTAGCACTGCAGGCAGTACTGGTTCAGGAACAGGGAATTACTAAAGGTTCAGGAGTGAAGGTAGCACCGCAGGCAGTGCTGCTTCAGGAACAGGGAATTACTAAAGGTTCAGGAGTGAGGGTAGCACTGCAGGCAGTGCTGGTTCAGGAACAGGGAATTAATAAAGGTTCAGGAGTGAGGGTAGCACTGCAGGCAGTGCTGGTTCAGGAACAGGGAATTACTAAAGGTTCAGGAGTGAAGGTAGCACTGCAGGCAGTGCTGGTTCAGGAACAGGGAATTACTAAAGGTTCAGGAGTGAAGGTAGCACTGCAGGCAGTGCTGGTTCCGGAACAGGGAATTACTAAAGGTTCAGGAGTGCAGGTAGCACTGCAGGCAGTGCTGGTTCAGGAACAGGGAATTACTAAAGGTTCAGGAGTGCAGGTAGCACTGCAGGCAGTGCTGGTTCAGGAACAGGGAATTACTAAAGGTTCAGGAGTGAAGGAAGCACTGCAGGCAGTGCTGTTTCAGGAACAGGGATTTACTAAAGGTTCAGGAGTGAAGGTAGCACTGCAGGCAGTGCTGGTTCAGGAACAGGGAATTACTAAAGGTTCAGGAGTGAAGGTAGCACCGCAGGCAGTGCTGGTTCAGGAACAGGGAATTACTAAAGGTTCAGGAGTGAAGGTAGCACCCCAGGCAGTGCTGGTTCAGGAACAGGGAATTACTAAAGGTTCAGGAGTGAAGGTAGCACCGCAGGCAGTGCTGGTTCAGGAACAGGGAATTACTAAAGGTTCAGGAGTGAGGGTAGCACCGCAGGCAGTGCTGGTTCAGGAACAGGGAATTACTAAAGGTTCAGGAGTGAGGGTAGCACCGCAGGCAGTGCTGGTTCAGGAACAGGGAATTACTAAAGGTTCAGTAGTGAAGGTAGCACCGCAGGCAGTGCTGGTTCAGGAACAGGGAATTGCTAAAGGTTCAGGAGTGAAGGTAGCACCGCAGGCAGTGCTGCTTCAGGAACAGGGAATTGCTAAAGGTTCAGGAGTGAAGGTAGCACCGCAGGCAGTGCTGGTTCAGGAACAGGGAATTACTAAAGGTTCAGGAGTGAGGGTAGCACTGCAGGCAGTGCTGGTTCAGGAACAGGGAATTACTAAAGGTTCAGGAGTGAGGGTAGCACTGCAGGCAGTGCTGGTTCAGGAACAGGGAATTACTAAAGGTTCAGGAGTGAAGGTAGCACTGCAGGCAGTGCTTGTTCAGGAACAGGGAATTACTAAAGGTTCAGGAGTGAAGGTAGCACTGCAGGCAGTGCTGGTTCAGGAACAGGGAATTGCTAAAGGTTCAGGAGTGAAGGTAGCACTGCAGGCAGTGCTGGTTCAGGAACAGGGAATTCCTAAAGGTTCAGGAGTGAAGGTAGCACTGCAGGCAGTGCTGGTTCAGGAACAGGGAATTACTAAAGGTTCAGTAGTGAAGGTAGCACTGCAGGCAGTGCTGGTTCAGGAACAGGGAATTGCTAAAGGTTCAGGAGTGAGGGTAGCACTGCAGGCAGTGCTGGTTCAGGAACAGGGAATTACTAAAGGTTCAGGAGTGAGGGTAGCACTGCAGGCAGTGCTGGTTCAGGAACAGGGAATTACTAAAGGTTCAGGAGTGAGGGTAGAACTGCAGGCAGTGCTGGTTCAGGAACAGGGAATTACTAAAGGTTCAGGAGTGAAGGTAGCACTGCAGGCAGTGCTGGTTCAGGAACAGGGAATTACTAAAGGTTCAGGAGTGAAGGTAGCACCGCAGGCAGTGCTGGTTCAGGAACAGGGAATTACTAAAGGTTCAGGAGTGATGGTAGCACCGCAGGCAGTGCTGTTTCAGGAACAGGGATTTACTAAAGGTTCAGGAGTGAAGGTAGCACTGCAGGCAGTGCTGGTTCAGGAACAGGGAGTTACTAAAGATTCAGGAGTGAAGGTAGCACCGCAGGCAGTGCTGGTTCAGGAACAGGGAATTACTAAAGGTTCAGGAGTGAAGGTAGCACCGCAGGCAGTGCTGGTTCAGGAACAGGGAATTACTAAAGGTTCAGGAGTGAAGGTAGCACCGCAGGCAGTGCTGGTTCAGGAACAGGGAATTACTAAAGGTTCAGGAGTGAGGGTAGCACTGCAGGCAGTGCTGGATCAGGAACAGGGAATTACTAAAGGTTCAGGAGTGAGGGTAGCACTGCAGGCAGTGCTGGTTCAGGAACAGGGAATTGCTAAAGGTTCAGGAGTGAAGGTAGCACTGCAGGCAGTGCTGGTTCAGGAACAGGGAATTGCTAAAGGTTCAGGAGTGAAGGTAGCACTGCAGGCAGTGCTGGTTCAGGAACAGGGAATTACTAAAGGTTCAGGAGTGAAGGTAGCATTGCAGGCAGTGCTGGTTCAGGAACAGGGAATTACTAAAGGTTCAGGAGTGTAGGTAGCACTACAGGCAGTGCTGGTTCAGGAACAGGGAATTACTAAAGGTTCAGGAGTGAAGGTAGCACTGCAGGCAGTGCTGGTTCAGGAACAGGGAATTACTAAAGGTTCAGGAGTGAAGGTAGCACTACAGGCAGTGCTGGTTCAGGAACAGGGAATTACTAAAGGTTCAGGAGTGAAGGTAGCACTGCAGGCAGTGCTGGTTCAGGAACAGGTATTTACCAGCGCTCAGGAACAAGAAATAACTAAAGCTCAGGAAACATGGGAAACAAGGAGATCTAAAGCTCAGGAAACAAGGATCGGTCTCACAGGACCATAGCTACAATGACCAAAGCTGGACTGAAGGGACGTTGAGCTTAAAAGAGCTCACAGAAATCACATGCAGCAGCCAGCCACAGGTGAACTGGATTCTTCCACCCATCCTTGAACTGCAGGAGTGGAGACGAGGCAGAGAGCAGGGAATTCTAGGTAATAGAGTTTCAGAAATTAGCAGGCTGTCTTCCACAAAACCTGGTATGGATTGGAAATGGATGGCAATATCCAAGTAGCGTTCAAAGGTTGGAAGTCAGAATATGCTTCAGGCTTCCTTGCGGGGTCCCACAGGGCTCATCATTGAACCCTACCCTTTTCAACATTTATGATGCCCCTCTGGCGCGTATGATCAAAACTCTTTGGTTTGAATTAGTATTATACGCAAATGATGCCCAGATTATTGTATCAATCTCGAGCAATAATCCTGACATAGCCCAGAATTTTAAGGAGTGCATGAGGTGTGTCACTGATTGGATGGCTGAGAACTGTCCCAAATTAAACTCAAATAAGACAGAGGTACTACTCTTTGGGAAAAAAACATCCTTCTGGGTTTCAGAATGGTGGCCATCGGAGTTGGGGTCTCTCCCAGCACCAGTCACTAGGGCAACAAATCTTGGAGACATCATAGATACCTCCCTCTCCTGTTGCCAACACGTAAATACACTCACTGCATCCACCTATTACATTCCAAAGATCCTGAGAAAGACTCTTCCATTCATACCGGTAGGACTGCAGAAAACAGTGGTGGCAGCCTTGGTGCTGTCCAAACTTGACTACTGCAATGGACTACTGGTTGGAACGAATAAATCAGTAATAGCAGAATTCCACCGCCTGATTGCTCTTTGGTCTGCCCAAATATTCATCTGCTAAACAGGCCTTGAACACCGTGCATTGGCAGCCTATTGAGAAGCGCATTCGATTTAAAGCTTTGTGTATTGCATTTAAGGTCTTACAGAACTCAGATTCCACAGGGCTGGACTGGCCATAGCAAGCACTGGGCAAACCCCCGGTGCGCCGCACGAGTGGGGGACGGTTTTGGGCCCCTTTGGGCCGTTTTTGTTACAGGGCCGTTTTTGGAGCATAGCAGCAAAATCGGCTCTGTACCAAAATCAGCCGAAAACCGGCCCCGGCAAAGAGCTCGGCGGCACCTCCAAATCCCCCGAGTGGGGAGGGGGGCTGGCTGAGCACTTTGCCAGGGCCGGATGTGGTTCCCAGTCTGGCCTTGAGGTCCCACCTACCTGGTAAAACGCTTCCAATGGCATACACTCTGTTTGGCTTCACTGAAGCTGGTAATAGTGCCATCCTCTGTCTTCAGAGATGGGGCGGAAAAAGGTTTTTCAATATCACCACTAGAAGGTGGAACAAACAACCTTTTCAATTGAAGAAGCCTACTGATCTTTCGTCCTTTAGGAAAGGACTGAAGATCTGGCTTTATACTCTGTCATTTTGTAAGCACTGGTTCTTTACATCACGCAGATGCTTTGTGGGCTACCTCTACAAGCGCTGAGATGCCCTCGGGTAGTAGTGCGCTGTATAAATATATAAATAAATACATATGCATGCAGGGAAGTGACAGGAGTGTGCATCACCCCTGACATGAAGCACTCCAGTGTCCAAACATGTGAGCAGATTTTCTCACACACACGTTTACACCGTAATGTGTCACGGTACACATAAGCAAGGCACATTGCAAGTGTACGGTTAAGCCTTGTGACTACAATACCTGAATTTAATCTCATTCAGTATATGATTTGCACAGTGGAGTATAAGATTTTTTTTTTAATTATAAAAAAAGACAAATAATACAATCGACCAAAAGAAAGGAATTCACAGTAATTTTCCAATAATATTACAGAACCTATTTGATAAAATGTACACCATATCCTATCAATCTCACAGCACGTCTCATATATCCAGCGTGAAGTGAACCCCTTCCGAACGAAATAACTATGAACCATAAAAAGCTAAAAGTAAAATCTACAAAAAAACACATCTTTGGTATGGTATAATCCTGGGCTGTGCAATCATGTCTCAACAATGAATAATGTTGTGCTCGCTACATGACTCGCCCTAATGATCCCACTTCTAATGCAATTTCAGTCACTTTTAGGTAATAAATAATTTCGCAGTGGTTCCCAAATGTCTCTGGGCCTCGAAATCGTCGGCAGCTCTTCCGCATAGGTTTTCAGATTATCTCTGCAGTACACCAAATTTTTTATCCATAGATCAATTTTCGGTCGACGTCTGCCCCCCCCCCCATGAAATCACCACTCTTCTTGCCGCTAATAAGAAAGCCAGGTGCACAAACTTGCCCCTTACTCCCTTGGCTTGAGGCACACAGCAGAGCAGGCATATAAGCGGGGTACACTGATGCTCCACACCCACCATCTCTTTTAAATGATCCACCACCGCTTCCCAAAACTCGAGCACACTCTGACATCCCCATGACAAATGCATAAAATCCGCATTCCCTTGCCCACAACGCGCACAGCGATCAGATGCACGCAGGCCATATCTATGCAGGAGTGTAGTACACTTGATGTATGTATTTAAAGTGTATAATTCGCAAGTTCCCATTCATATTGAGAGTCCCTGTTAAGTCACATATGTATTTCCAATCCGCTTCCGAGATGGGGTCGGGCAAACACTCATTCCATCTTTCCCAGCTCTCGTCAGACGCATCCACACTTTCGTCTTTAATCATCCTATAGAGTTTGGAAATTAGCTGCTTGTTAGTAGGTGTGGTAAGTGCAAACTGCAGTGACAGAAGCGTGGGGGGTTCGTATGGATAGGTGGTATAATTCACCTTGGCCGCCTGCCGCAAGTGATGCATTGCAAACCTAAAGAGCAATGACTAGTTACTGACATATTGTAGATCGGCCTGTGTGATGAAAGAGCCATCCGGATAAATATAAAGCATGCGTCGAAGGCCGGCCTCGTGAAGTAGCCGCATGGAAGGCACTTCATGTGTTACAGACATGGCAGCATGATGCTCTAGGTACATATGTGGTGCGTATAATGGTAACTTCTGTGCCAGTTGCCCTATCTTCTGCCAGGCGGAAATAGTGGCATTCACCGAGTTTATCTCTGTTCTCGGGGTACCCAGCGCCTGATGGGTGATTACGCTATGTAACGGAACCGGTGCCACGTCTCCTTCCTCCACCGCAACATGAGGAGTGTACGTGTGCGACCTATACCAATAGAACACATATTGGGCCCGAGCGCTCAGATAATACGCATAAAAGTCCGGTGCCCCGACCCGCCTCTTTCTTAACCCCTAGTAAGAACCGACCATGTGACACAGGCGTGCTTACCTCCCCAAACCAGTATGAGTAGCTGCCTACGGAGATTGCTGAAGAACCCCAACGTTAGTACCACTGGGATATTAAGAAAAAGGTAAAGAAACCGCTGTAATACTACCATCTTGAGAAGCGCAATGCGATCTGCCAGGGATAGCGGCAATGAAATCCATACATCCACCTGACTCTCCATCTTCGCATATGCCCTCCCAAAATTCTCCCTGACCACCGTATTCGGATCCCGATGAACCCAGACACCCAGGTATTTCACTGGGTCCGTTGACCATACAAGTGGAAACTCCAAATCTGGCTGCACCGTGGCAGTTGTCAGCGGGATAATAAGAGACTTGTCCCAATCAATACAGAGGCCAAAACGGCGGCCGAAACAAACATATTCTCGGAGGAGCTGTGCCAGATATCTAGAGGGCTCACACACAAATAGCACCATGTTGTCCGCATAAAGCGAAATGGCGACTGGTCGGCAATTGAAATTGAGCGCAGTCTCCCTGTGCCATTGGCGAATGACACAAGCCAAGGGTTCCAATACGAACGCGAACAGTAGTGATGAGAGAAGGCACCCCTGACGTGTGCCCCTCAATATGGAAAATGGTTTGGTGGTCAGCCCCCCAACCCGTCCTCTAGCTGTCGGATCTGTATAAAGTACCACTATCCACTGTAAAAACAAAGGCGGGAACCCCATGCGACGCAGGACACAATAAATATACGACCATTCAACCGAGTCAAACGTTTTGGCAGCGTCTAACAATACTGCCGCCGCTGACATAGTTGGTTCAAGAATATGGAACATGGAGAAAACAGTTCGTAAGTTGTGCGAGGTGGATCTCTCAGGTATAAAACCCGATTGATTGGGCAGAACCAGACATTGCATCAGGGGTTGTAGTCTGGTCGCCAAAATCTTAGCCAGTATCTTGGCATCAATATTGATCAACGATAATGGCAATAGGAGACACACCTGTCCGGGGGCTTGTCTTTTTTAAGCAATGTGATTATCAAGGCCTGTCTGAGGGACGGTGGTAATTTCCCTGAATCATGCGCTTCCGCATACATCTCCAAAAGATGCGGCGCAAGAAGATCGACATATTTCTTATAAAACTCTACCGTAAGGCTGTTTTAACATCCTGCTCGTCTATAGGTACACACAAATACTCCCTATGCACATCTGAAAGCCAAGCACACGCCACATTCTCAAGATACGACTTGAATTCGGCCTCCGAGGCAGCTCCCCGCGATGTATATAAATCGGTGTAAAAGTCCCGAAACTGTCCTGCAATGGTGTCTGGACGATTATGTTCCCTAGCTGGTTCATCTACAATTCTATCAATGTGCGTCTGCTCCAGTCGCTCTTTCATTTTAAAAGCCAATGTGAGTCCCGGCCGTCTTCCCTCCCCATAACGCCGGGCAGCGTGTCTACGCGACAAATATTTGACCTCTGTTTCAGCCAACTCATCATAATCCTTAAGCAATTCCTGTATGTGTGGTAATTTTACCACCTCAGGTGCCTCAGTATACTTCCGGTCCAGTTCACGTAGCTCGTCCATTGTGTCCTCAAATCCCTCAATATGCCCGCCAAGGTGCTAATACATAACCCTCGGATTGTGACCTTAAAGGCCTCCCAGAGTGTCGAGGCCTCATCTACAGTGCCCATATTGAGAGTAAAATATTGTTCTATTGTTTCCCATACTTTTGTGTCATATATCGGGTCAAGCAGAGCCTCGGACCTCAGCCGCTACGTAAAGAGGCGTTGTATAGCTGTCGGGATCACCATATCCATTTGCACCGAGCTATGATCAGACAGTGTCCTAGCCAAATTCCTTATGTCCTCACCCAATCCATAATCTCCACCCCAATCAGCCAGTAGTCTAATCGCGACCAGCTCCCATGTGACAGCGTCGCGTGTGTGCCCTCTCTCACCTGCGGATTCCGCACTCGCCAAGCACCACACAGCCCGAACTCCTCCATGGCACCACCAATATTCCTGGCAACTTTAGGAGTGCGATGGGAAATGGGGCTAGATTTATCCAGCTCGGTGTTCTGGTACATGTTTAGATCCCCCCATATGATGGGAGCCTCTGGACAGTCTCTCAACATACCATACATTCGGGAGAAACAATGCAGGTCATCCATGATCAGGCCATACATGTTGATTATAGTAATCAATTTGCCCTTCATCTTACCATGCGCCATCGCACATCTGCCCTCCTCATCCACAAACATATGTATCGGTTCAAATGACACCCCTCTCTTGATCAGAATCATAACCCCTCTGGCATAGGAGGAATACGATGACGCCAACTTGAAACTTGCCCGCCTAGCTGCAATACCACGTTCTGTATATTTAGTCAAGTACATCTCCTGCAATAGAGCTAAGTGTACCATATGCAGATTCAGGTACGAAAACCACCTGCCGTACTTCTTTAGGTGAGTTGAGGCCTCGGACATTCCAGGTCAACATTTTGCACCTATGACCCATCATGGAGTGTAGGCAGCTGTCTCATGCCAATCGTGAACTGTTTCAACAGGACGCTGTTTGCAGCACATTGTAACATTCTTCCCACAGACGTTGCGCCACAAGCATCAGCATGTACCACGTCAGATGTGTAACAACAAAAAAACAAGAATAATATACAACTCTCCTTACCCGCCCTCCCTCCCCCACCCACGCCAACCTCCCAAATAGGTTGAGACCAAGCCCTGCCCCCCTCCCTCAAAACATCTCCCTGAACTACCCGATGCAACATCTGGGGAACACCCGCTAGGAGAAGAGGAACGGCGACGGGTACATGCACCGGAGTGCGGCCGCCAGATTACATCTATGTATGCCCCCGCGTACCTCAGTGTCAAATGTTCTGATTAAAACTACTAGGTAGTACCCCCGGGACTAAATGTGTTCAGTATCAGCGTGCCCCCACCATCTGCCCCCACATTTCCTGCCACTTAAGCTTCCAGGCTGGGCACTCATGACCCACCAAGTATGCGAGAGCCTGAATAGCTCCAACCGCAATAGTTTCAGTCTATCCTCACAGTCATTAGTCCGTATCCTCCAGTCCAGATGCCCCAGTCGTGTCATCTTGTGCCTTCTGTCGAGGCCTGACCTTGCAGATGTGTTTCATAAACTTCAAAGCAGATTTTGCATCAGTCAAAAAGCGTGCCTGCTCCTCATGCCTGATTTTTAATTTGGCCGGATACAGCATGGCCTAAGGTACAGAGGCCGCCCTCAGCAGTTTCTTTACTGGCACAACTCTCTTCTCGTTGCTTGGACCTTCGGGTGTAGTCCAGAAAAAGGACAGTGCGTCACCTTTATAAACAACTGGGTCCTTGGCTCTGGCCTCTCTCATAACTGCATCTCTGTCAGCATAGTTCAGAAGGCGTGCAATAATCGGGCGGGGTGGCGCCGGGCTTGGTCCTGGGTCCCAGCGAGCGAAGCGCATGTTCCACAATCATCACCGCGGAGAGTGCAGGTCCGAATAACTCACGTAGCAAGCCATCAATGAACGTCTCCATTTTTTAGATTGGTGTGGATTCCGATGGACCAATAATTCGAAGGTTATTACGCCGTGATTGTGCTTCTAAATCTTCATTCTTTGCACTAATGACTTCCACTATCTTTTCCATCTGTAAGAGCTGCGTACGAGATTCAGCTTGTGCATCAGGCGCGTCAGACATTCGATTTTCTAAAACATCCAGTCTATTCTCGTGTTTCTCGACTTTCTTCGTGACCATGTCTAGCCCAGTCGCCAATGCATCAATGTTGCAGTCTATCGTTCGCATGCCGGCCCTCAGTTCCAGCAAGATGGCCTTGGTGTCATCTCCCGCACCCTCCGCAAGTCCCGTTGCTTCACGCAGCTCCGACTGGTCTCCCATCCCTTCAGTGGCACGGGTGCTGCGTTATTCTCAAACTGTAATTTGGCCTGTTTGGGGTCCGATTTGCCCATACTGAGGATGAAAGTCTCTGGATGACACAAGCCACCTAATTCCACAGCCCCGCCCGTGTTGTATCACAGCAGCCTCCGTGTGCGTGGCCGTATGGCAACACTTCAGCACCACCCCACACATGTAGCAGAGTCCAGACGGGCAGTCCCCTTATGCAACAGTGAACTCTAGCCGCTTGTGCTCATCGGGACAGTCAGTGCCAAATTACTGTGAGCCGCCCCCGTTGAGTGTTGGCGCTGTGTCAGCCTGCAACCCTACTCCAGCGACAACCAGACAGTGTTCAGTTTTAAAGCACCTCGATGAATCAGAGTCCACAGCAGGCTCTCTTGCAGACTGTAAAGCTCAGGCGGCTCCAAGCAGCTCTACAACCGCCCCTCCCGCAGCCAAAGAGCTCCCCGCAAGGCCCTGAATCCGCCAGCCCACTGAGCCAACCAGCAAAGGTTCGGTAGCTCTCCCGGTAGCGCCCCAAGCCACAGAGAAGCAGTCAGCACACAAACAGGGCACACAGAAAGCAGCGCCGCGACTCTGCGCCTACAGCAACCCAGCAGCCTAGGCCCACGCTAGCACCACCACGTGTAAAGCGGCAGGGTCCAGAGAGGGTTGCGCCGCCCAGCCAGCCCAGGCCCAGCCCGCACCAGCGCCGCACTCACCGCACTGCTCTACTCTCACTCTGTCCGCCAATGACCCTTTGCCGATTCCACGTTGCCTCTTTCCATCGTTCGGTGCATCGGTCACAGGTCCTTGCGCTAGGCTTGTTTCGGCCCACGCCGCCTCTCCACGCAGCACAGGGGAAGCTCCTCACCGCAGCTCTTCCTCAAGCCTCACCGGCTCGGTCTGCCCCAGCACCTCTCGCATCCTTTGTCACCACATATAATCCCGCGTTGGGAGCCCAGAGCAGTCGCAATTCACACCAGACCCGTTAGCAAATGGGTCATCGCCACTTTTCTGCTAACGCAAGCAGCCTCAGCACAGCAGCCTCCGCCGACCAGGATCAGAGACGCCCTTAGATTGCGCCATTTTCTCACCCGGCCCGCTCGGAGATCAGCAGCTCTAGACGGAAGTTCCGCGGTGGGCACTCAGGTATCGACCACACCGATATGTGCCTCAAACCCCAGTCAGCGTCCCAGGGGGGTCTGTAGCATGCAGAGGGGGCTTAAAAGGATGGGATTGATCGGATTAAATGTCCGGCACGCGGAGCTCCCTTACAAGGCAGCCATTCCGCTCCGCCCTGAAGCCACGCACGGCACAGCGGAGTATAAGATATGTGCTCTGGTGCTTTTAGTTAGAACTTTCTCCTTAGTCCTTCATTCTTCATCTGAAGCAGCTTGTTTCAGGGTCTATATCTCCACCAGTTGGCCTGGGATTGGCCTCCTTATCTTGGTAGTTAGGTAAAACTATAAGTTGTTGTTGATTCCAACATTCAGGAAGCCCTTTTTACTCATAATTGCATTTATGTGCATTATTTTGTAAATAACATAACATAACGTGTATTTGTAAAGCGCTCCTTCACCCGTGGGCATCTGGGCGCTGAATAACAGATGTTTCTTGTGACCCAACTCAATGGTGATGGATCCTCTCGCTGGTAAACAGAGGGTGTCCAAGCTTCACTGGGATAAGAACTCCCTGCTCATCAGTCTCACCCAATCCCTGTGAGACGCTTCTATTACATACAACAGAAAAGCAGAATTCTGCCCTCAGTAAGTACCTTTTTTACAACTCATGCATCAGAGAGAACCAGTGTGAACTGGGAAGAGATCAACAGGTCACCAAGAGCAGTAAAACATTCACAACTATGCAAAACTTGGCAGATGTATTAGTGTGTCTCAATGGTGACGGATGTCCCATCGGCTGAAATATAAACTATAGGATAGAATGTGATTTATATTTATGGTGAAGGGGTATCCATCACCAGCAGACGCGCAACACCCTTTGGGCTCGCCACGCTTCAGCCCCCTTAAGCCCCCCCGTCATGTGTGTCAGCCCGGGCTGGCGTCCATCTAATTGCATCCGCACACGAGTACTTCACAGGTCTTTAAAAGACCATTTACTTGTTAATAAGGCTTTTGCTGTGTTTTCACCCCTTCTACGAGCCACTCTGCCTATGGCTGGAAGAATTACCCTCCCCCGAAATCTTTTTCAGGCCCCTCCCGCGAAATTTGGCTCTAGTTGCCCGCCTTATCACCAGTGTGACGGAGTAACCTGCCCACCAAGATCTGAATCAGGTCCTATGACTGTAAGAGTGAAGTATTAAACTTGTATTTAAAATAAACCAGAACTTTACTTCCTGGTAAGTGCTATTTGCAACCTCGCTCGTTGATGGAGAACTCCACGCAACAGCTGCAGCATCTGCATCAAAGCCCCAGTGACAGGCAGCATCGTCAACCTCCTCCGATATGACGCGCTGTGGACACTTCCGCTCGAGTGTCGCGTGGGATCTCGACTGAGAAGAGAGAACTTATTTAAAATGTTCGTTTGGTCAGAGAAGCTCAGGATGAGTAGTAAAATTAATTTACCATAATGTTTCTTGTGTTTTATAGCGCATTTTTAATGAAAATAGTATATGAATCAAAATATGTCAAGTTGATATTAATTCAAGCGCTTTCTCAAATATTTTAACCTAATTTCTTAGGAGGCGTCTATTTTGCAAAGACGTGATGTGCTTGGAAAGGGTTATATCCTCTCGGCTTCATTATGAATGATGCTCTGAGACAAAACTACCACTCACAATAAAATCCAACACTGAGGTCTCAGGTTTTATTGTTCGTGATAATTATCACCTAATGTGGGTTTTGTTGCTTGCCACAAAACAATCACTATCCTAGTATTCTCCATAATTATTACCCCTCATAAATTTTGGCATATTTTCCCTGCAAAAATGTATCCAGGAATGTGGATTTTATCTAGATATGATAAAATCCCAAGAACTCATAATTCCGATAAGTTTGGTAACATATTAGTATAATCGTGGCATCTGGTACGAGGCCAAAGCGCCTTAGATGGAAAGGCCTCTCCGACAATCTGATGGCTTCTTTGCCTTTCCTTCGACAGGAAAGACCCACTCCCAGCATCCTTAGGCAGCAGTGACGGTCTACAAGGACTTTGATGAGTTTCAGAGTGTGGCTGAGGAGAGACACAACATGGCAGGAAGGAAGTTTGGAGAGCTGCTCTCTCTGGCTTCTGTCCCAGCCTGTGTGGGTCTTCCTTCATACATGCAGAAATCCAGCTCTACCCATCTGATGGCTCCAAGACCTCCACGTGCGTCCCGCACACAGGAGAACCTCAGATGCCACACACCGGCACTGTTGTTCACACAGTTGTAAGTGAAACTGTAAATAGGTTCACATGGCCGTCTCTGCTTGTGCGGATTTGGATGGCTTCAGCTTCTTCGTCCTATCAGCGCCTTGACGCCCTTGGGCATTTGTTAGCGCTCTATAAGTCATTCATTCGTTCACACTGGACTGTAGTTCACTGATTGAGGCAAAAAGGAGTTAACATTCATTTGAACAGATTAAAATTTGTGCAACCAATTATGGTTACACAAGAAGGCTAGGAATCGGAGGATAAAGTTTTGTAGAATTTACCACAAATTCTCAATTAGTCCAGAATTTAGGCAAATCACGATAATATCAATTTGATACAGAAATTCAAACGGTGAGCTCAGATTTTGAAGGAAGTTCAGACTTTGAAGTAGAATGAATCAATCAATCAGTATTTGTAAAGCGCACTAATCACCCCAGGGGTATCCTGGCGCTGTGTGGGGTAGAAGGCATGAAGCAAATGCAATCACATAAATACAAAGGTTTACAAATAAAATGCGATGTTCCTTAAGTAAACTCCAATTCTCTTTGTTAAGCATGATCACTGGTAATCATCTGCTCTAAGCTCTGAACTAGGACAGGGCTGGTTCCAAAGCTGGGTCTTGAAAAGGATTTGGAAAGTGTGAGCACTGCGGAAACTTCTGTCGCCAAAGAGGGAAGAAGAGTTAGCACTCAGAGAGGGATAAAGAAAGCAGAGCGGTCTATACCTCTCAAAGTCCAAAGGGAATATGACCACAGTGAACACCAGGATAGTGGAAATAACGTGAGTTTTAGATGCTTTTATCTCCATCACACCACCATCATCCAATTAGAAAGCAATGTTCAGGTGCTTTGCAACATGGCTCCGAGGGCACGATTGACAGAATGAACTTAAGACTCAATCCTAAACTTACTACTATTTTGGTATTCACAGAATGCACTTACTACTTTTGTCATTCACAGAAGTTAGGATTTTGTCTTACGTTTGTCTTAAGTTTGTCTTAAGTCTGTCCTAAGCCAGTCTTAAGTTTGTCTTAAGACAGACTGAAGACAAAATCCTAACTTAAGTCTGTCTTAAGTTTGTCTTAAGTTTGTCTTAAGTCTGTCTTAGGTTTGTCTTAAGCCTGTCTTAAGTCTGTCTTAAGTTTGTCTTAAGTCTGTCTTAAGTCTGTCTTAAGTCTGGCTTAAGTTTGTCTTAAGTCTGTCTTAAGTCTGTCTTAAGTCTGTCTTAAGTTTGTCTTAAGTCTGTCGTAAGTCTGTCTTAAGTTTGTCTTAAGTCTGTCTTAAGTTTGTCTTAAGTCGGTCTTAAGTCTGTCTTAAGTCTGTCTTAAGTCTGTCTTAAGTTTGTCTTAAGTCTGTCTTGAGTCTGTCTTAAGTCTGTCTTAAGTCTGTCTTAAGTTTGTCTTAAGTCTGTGTTAAGTTTGTCTTCAGACAAACTTAAGACAAAGTCCTAACTTCTGTGAATGCCAAAAGTAGTACGTTTAGGATTGAGTCTTAAGTTCATTCTGTGAATCGGGCCCGAGTTCCCAATGTTTAAGCTAAGACAGCAGTTCTCAACCTTGAACAACGCGTCACTCCTGGTCCAGGCTGCATAGGAGGCTCGCTCGCAGCATGTTGGACATCTTCTGAACAAAAAGTCTCTCCCAGCCTTGCTATCACTCATACAATGTCCTCCTAATACCTAGCGTGAGGATAATCTCTAATGGGAGCTACATGTTACATTTCGTACTAACAGTGTTAAGTCGCACAGTGCATATATATTGGCAAGTACACGTAAATAAGGCACTTCTGTGACATGTAAGGGTGAAGCCTAAAGGATGCTGCTGCGGGTTTGAGAAGGATAGCTTCGGAATGTTCCATGTGAGAGGAAGGCTTGTGTCCATGGAAATAACCCCATAGCATGCCTTGCTTTGTTAATTTATTTTCATTGATATCTGTACGACACTCGCTAAACACTTTAACCAGCTTGGATGACATTTCTGCATCCTCCTGTTAGCGCTTCCCTCTTCCGCGCATGTGCAAAGAAAAAACACTGCATCGCGCATGCACTAAGACTCCACACTCCGTGGCGCATGCGCACATCACACGGAGTAGCGGCTGCACGAATACGAAGGGTTTCTAGCTCTCTGTTAAAAACAACGAGTCCTTAACAAACCATCAACGTAGCGGCCAGCTACGGGGGGCATCGCCACTAACAACAAGTCCCCTTTAATGATCTATAAGACTCCTTGCCTAGCTAACAATGGCCACCACAGTAACCAAGTTTGTGAACTCTCCTTTTTGAGCACACCTGTCCCGAGTCCCAAGCAATCAACCAATCAAGTTACCATTTTCCAATCAACGTAACTACATAAATACCCGCCGCAGCTTCCATCTTCACAAACACAGCAGCCACGGACTGTGTTTTGTTGATCACTTCATGGTTTTCACAATTGAATCCCTCTCAGGATCCTAAGCACTACATTCCAGTTGTACGTGTGTGTTTTTCTCTTTTTTTACAGGGAATTTAGATAAAAGCGCAGTGGGATCCGCGCATTAATAACAACGTGCTCTTGTCTTTCAGGCATACTACATCAGTATTTCTGCATTAGCAAGGGAATTGTATAAATATAAAGTATATATCTATACACATTGTAAATATAGTATCATCACACTACTTTGTACATACACTTTTTTATTGTGGAAAGACATTAGTGAGTGACAGGGGGATCTGACCCCGTTCCTGACGAAGGGGCATGGCGCCCCGAAACATGTTGACCCGCACAGGAAAGTAAGCCCATTAATCCGCTTATTCTTTCCGAAATCAAATTTTTTAACAATACCAGCCAGTGTTTATTAAATAGTTTTTTCTATCACCAGGCCAGGTATTTTTTAACATCACTTATCTATATCACCCCTGACCCTACTGACACTTATTCCAAATCACTCACATAGCACTTACATTCAAAAGGTGCTCCAGCGTAGTCACCTGTCGCAGCACTCCCCCGTCCGGCAGCCGGGCGGGAAGACCCCGATGATGAAGCATGACACCAAGGGCCCTTTTGGTGTGTGAGGGATATTTTAACACATTTGGTGTATTCCAACAACAACAGGATATACACTGACCTTACCTGAGGTGGACCTTGATGATTAATAGGACTTTTGTAAGAGGAGGACGTGCCCACCTTGGTGCCACCCAGCACAACCTCTTCACTCCCACCTTTTGATTTCTCTACTGCTAAATATAATAGGCCTGTTAACAGGAGAAACAAGCACACCACACATCTTAGTCCTGATGGACTTGTATTCAAGATGGCCAAAGGTGAAGATTGTGCCAGAAATCACCACAAAAGCTGTCGTCGAGTTCTTACGTGAACTATTCCTCAGAGAAGGATCACCAAGCAGTATTCTGACAGAAAATGCAGTACAGCTGTGCTCAAGGGAGATGAAGGAGTTCCTCGAAAGTCATGGGATAGCACACAAGCGATGTGCACTTTACCACCCGGAAACTAACGGGATGGTAGAACGTTTCAGTAAGACACTGAAGGATAGCATCCAACTAGCCAAGACTAGCGTCTTGAACTGGAAGGGAGAAATTATGAAACATCTGGAGGCCTATTGCCTAACTCCACACCAGACAACGGGTGTAACCCCGTTTGAACTACTCAAAGCGAGAAGACCTAACACCAAACTTTCACCAGGGTGGATGGGTTGGCAGAAAGGTTGGACTAATCACTCTAGAGAGGCTACAGCACTTGATAGATAGGACAAAGTCCTGCTAGAGAGGAAACAAAGATTTGATGGGCTGCACTCCACCCGAAAAGTGGGTTTCAGGGTGGGTGACAACATAAAAATAAGAGCACCTACAGGGAGGGTGAGTTGGTCGGGGTTCAGCAGACCCACCAAGGTTGTAAATGTTTTCAGGAATGCAGTGAAGACCCAGGAAGGGAAAATGTGGAACTTGGGAAGAGTAGTGAGGTACCACCCCCTGAAGGAAGTTTCTGTAGAGGAGGAAGTAAGGAGAGAAAGGCCCCCTGTACAAGGTGAACAGCCCTCTAGGGAGCTTGACGAATAACCCATCCAGCCAACCGTACTAGCCGAAGGGTGGTCAGACTGCCCAGACATCTGGAACAATATGTGACCTGATTTGAAGAAAATTGTCTCCGACATGATGTTTTACTGTTATATTGTTGTTGTGTAGGGAAGGGGGATGTGTGGTATCTCCCGCCCTGACCTTCTGTCACCCCCTGCCCCATCCCTAGCCTATTGGTGCACTCTGCGGTGATGCAATAGAATGCCACCGCCGCGAGCGTTCAGGGTGAGCGCCTACGGAGCAGGGGCTGAGAGACGTCGTGAGCCAGCCTGTCACCTGTGGCTGGGGTCGTGTGTCAGTTCCTAATTAAGTTGCCGTTGGCACCAATAAAGACTGTGTTACTCCTCATCTGGCTGCTGGTTCTTTTATCCCTTTTCACACAATGGCTGGAAGTATTGACGCCCTTCACGAAAGGGATATTGAGGAAGGATCGTGAGCATGGCAAACCTAAATATGAACTGGTCAGAGAGGGCATGGGAGCCGCAATCTTAGACCACCCTTCTTAATTGGTGCCAATGTACGCGTTCTGTTAGCTGTACTCTGAAGTGCCAGGCGTAGCTCGGGATCTGGGGTGGGAACATGAGTGGTACAGCACGCAGCTTGGTGTCTTCAAATGTTATGACCTATATTGTTTAAATAGAATATGTAGCCACGAGCAGGTTGGTGGAGATGATATATTTCAGGACCCTGTTCCTCATCTATCTGACGTTACAGAAACCTAAGTTGACGCTGAATGTATGGAACACGGATGCTGTCACTTCTTGTAAAAGACCAATAAAAACAGTTAAAAAAAATCCAAAATAACTATGAAAGACCCTGGCCAAAGCAACCACCTCAGTGCGCCAACTTGTGAGATTGTTCAGCGTCCTCTCTTTGTCAATACAGACCATTGTCCTAGGTCCTTTGCACTACAGAGCCCTCTAGAGGTTGGAGGCATAACTCATGAAAGGCCTTACAGATTCACAGAAAGTACTCTTGTCATTTAAAGCAAAGAAGGAGACAGCTTGGTGGCTCTCCCACATGTCACTGGCCCCTTGATGATACCGTGCTGGACCAAGGACAGCATACAGTGCCAAGTCCTCCTAAAGATGGCAGCGGATTGGCACGAGACACCTGTCGGACGTAAGCTTCTGTAGGTTGAAGATGGAGATATTCAAGCAGATCGCAATGTGCTGTGGTCCGTTCACCATCGATCTCTTCACCTCAATGTTGGATCACCGGTTACCACGATACTACAGTCTTGACCCAAATGTGGTAGCAATGGACGCCTTGCTGCAGAATTGGACCAAGGAAAAAGGGCTATTGTTTTCCACCTTTATAAATGATAAGGCAGATCTCAGCATAGGCGTGGCGAATACACACAGACCTAGTAGTGATAACCCCGATCAGGACATCTCAAGTGTGGTTTCCAGTTATAATGAAACTTTCTCCAATAAGTCAAACCCTTCTCCCAGTTCTGCTACTGCATCCACCGAGGAGCATGCATCATCGAGGAATGGAGGGCAGGTTACATCTTATGGTTCGGAGGATTACAGGGAAAGATGGAAAATCCAAGGACATATGTGCCAAGCTCAGTCACTTCTATCTAAAGGCTCTGCTTATGGAACAATTAGACAATACACATTGGCATGGTCGAGATGAATGGCATGGTGCTTGCAGAGGAACCAGGAGCCCCTGGCGCCAGAAGTGGTCTATATACTGGATTTTTTGGCAATCATGTCCTCTGACCGAATGGAGTGCAGGTCGGTGAATACCTTTATGATCATCAATCTCAACGAGGCACTCGACTATCGAGGACCAACCAGTGGATGAACACCGGTTACTTAGTAAGCTATTGTGGTGTATTTGTCTCTCATTAACTCCAGAGTCTTGGTACTCCTCACTATGGGATGCGAACAGGGTTCTCAATCTCTTCCTCTCAGGGCAGAATGACAAGGGACATATTTATCAATGGGTGCATCTCAATGTGATACGGAAGCGACGCAACCCTTGAAATGCGATGTTATCACACCACCAAGGCCACCTCGACTAATGCAACGCAGCACAAATCGCCGCATTGCATTACTCTGCCCCAGAGAGGCGTTCCATGGGCGTTGCGTGGGTGTGTCCACCAATCGCCCATGGATTTTGACGCATTCCCAGATTCCCCATTACTGGTAGACCTGGGTAACCGCCAACATGCGACGCCTTCCTAGGGGAGGCGTAATGAGGAGAAATATCTTTATTTCTCCAGGTTACTTCCTCCTTTTATGAAGAGGAAAATGTCTCACTGGAATCTTTTTGTGCAGGAACGTGCCATTTCCTGCACAAAAACAATCCTGCTTCCAATGCAGCGTGCCAGGGTGGCTGCGTTAACGCTAGGGAGCTCATTGTGCGCCAGCACTGGTAAAAGGAAGGAATGCGCAGCGTTGTGATAAATATGGCACATTGCTGCCCTGTAACGCAGCGCAGGGAGAGGACTTGCTTCACTGCAATTCTTTTTGATAAATATGGCCCTAAATATCTGGAACTGTCTGGCAAGTATCCATGATCCTGCGCTTAGTCTCAAGCAGGAGCGTCAAAGACGTCTGAGCTCTCAACCTAACAAGTAGGGTATTTACCCCGATGCGGTTACTTTTCACATACCCAGAAGGACAAAATGTAGTTCTAGAATTGTATCATACCTGGCATTTAGGGATTTCCCAAAATGGTGCGTGTTAAAATGAATAAAGGCATGCAATAGAATAACAGAGGAACCTCGCCCTCCAATTGCTCAGTGCCATAAAAACCTCATAAAGCGGTTACTTTCCCAACCATGGCTAGATGGGTTCACCGGTTCATGCAGGAAGCTTGGATCGAGACTAAAGAGTACGGTGCAGATTCGACTAGAGACACTACGGCGCCAAAAGCCTTCTCACTGGGTGCTGGATGAGAGGACACTCTTAATGCTGCAGACTGGTCTTCAGATTCAACCTTCAAGGGGTTTTACTTTAAAGCGGTCGCTGATGTGCTACTCAATATGCCTCAAATTACCATAATCCTCGCTTCCAGTCCGGGCATAGATGATAAATATCCTTGCTAACGTAACTGAATGTTTCAATTCTATTAAAGACACAGAGGCAAGGATTATCCCACCAAAGAACTGAAGGCCATTCACCCCACCAGGGGACATTAAATGGACCGAGGTAAACATGAAAATGTTGACAGTAGGTAATTTAGATTGTTGCTGATAGATGTTTCATATATAGGATTAGGTAAATGAAAGCATGAACAAGGCTATGGAGTTATCAATGTATGCCTGAGCAACATCTCATTACTGGTACATCTGCATTGTTAATAATCGAAATGAAAATGGATTTTATAATTGCGGAGACAGTGAAAAGCCCTGTTATTTTCAGGAAATGAAAGTACTAAACAGGATTAACTGGATCAACTGTATTGGTGCTCGTCGCTGGAAGAATGAGGGTCATGGAAAGTGTTGAGGGACCATTATGGACTGTGAAGCATTGTGATTTGATAAATCTGCCTTGCACCTTTGCCCAAGTTCTTATGGATTATTTATAAACAACAAGAGAGTGAGGAAAGGAATAAATGGGGTTACGTCCTCTTACCCAAGTAAGTTAACAAAGCCCACAAAGAAATGGGGTCACTTTAGGTGACGCATTAATTTGTACAGTGGATGTGTAAGAAGACCCCTCACCCACCAACCTAGTTGCGTCATCATCGGGGTCCAAGCTGGGCTGCCAAATGCAACCCAGCTGTGCTACAACGCCTGATTACAGTGGAGCGGGTATTGTGATGTGAGGGGAGTGCTCTATGTGATGTGACAAAGTGTTATAAATGCCTCTAAGAAGTGCCCCTATGAAAAACTGTAATAAAAGGGTCTTAGGACATGGTTAAAAACATAGGCGGGATATAGGCGAAAAGATAAAAATTGTACTTGAATATCTCTAGAATAAAGGTAAAGTAGTTTCAGCCTTCAACGGGGTTCGTGTGGCTTTCATCAGGACCAATGTGAAGTGGCTAAAAAGGTGAAGTACCCACAAAACGTAAAAATATTAGCACACGTACTAAAGTGTGATATGAGTGTGGTAGGTACGTTGTACTTACAGACCCATGAAAGGTAGGTATTTTAACCCTTTATTAAGCGGCCATACTGATCCTGCAAAGGGGATTCACCTATAGTCGCACATTCGTCTGGAATGGTTCCCTAGTCTCAAACCTGCATAGCTCTCGGTCAGGATCTCGCCGGAGACCCATTCCTTGACTTTATTCCGTAGACTATTGATTGATCATTGATGAGTGATAATGGTTCATTATAGGTGGTGTCTCTGGAAGGCTGCTATGGCTGGGACAGTCAATTACATATCAGTGAATACCTCAATTACATTGTTACATTGTTCCCCAGCATGTGATTGAATACACCTAAGCATTTCTGTCCTTTCATAGACCCCAAACTGTTATACAAAGTTCCTATTTTTAGGAACATTTTAAAATAATTCACTTATGTGCTATTTCATCAAACCTTTCCAGATATTTAACCAATTAGTTAATACACACTGTCACCAATCACCTTTTTTCAAGTTACCCTAAGAGAGAAACTACCTCCCTTGTGTAAAGATGCATTTATATGTGTCTCTGACAAAGTTGCTTGCTCTATATGCTTTAAACTGCACCACTGACCAGTTTCCCCACATTCTAAAGTGAATTTCCACTAGTCAACTATAAATTATTTTATTTTTAATTACCTTTATTCCTACATTGCTTCAAAGGGTTTTTGCCTTTTCATGTTCGTAAAATCATCCAATGAGGGTTCCTATCTTGGCGTAAATATTTTTCGAAATACTCTCTATTTTTGACCAGTGGGGGTCACAATGTGCTTTAAAATACAATGTTTCTTATGGATACTGGAAATCAATGAGACCAGCAATAGGGGTTTTCATCATTCTGAGACTGATAAAATTGGTACCAGTGAGATGACTAATATGAACACTTGACATAACATTGCTAGAAAACAGTAAAACATGCTTAAACAAACACTACATAAAACAAACAAGCATTTGCAATGCAATAGGCCTCGCATTAGGAAAGTTTGAGCTATTGGTCTTGTAAATTACAAATCTTTTATTTATGTGTTTGTTTTGAACATAGCGAAATGAATAGCTTTGTCATTTATAATGTCAATACTTTTAACTTTTCCAAATGTGACACCTTTAGCATTTGTAATGCAACATGTTTTGTATTTACGTGACTTAGATGTAATGATATTACAAATAACAATATCTTTTATTTTTTTTAAATAATTAATACTTAAATAAAAGTTATTGTAATTTATAATGGCAATAGCTTAAACATTAGTAAATAACGTTTGTGAAGATTATGTTCAGTGTATTTTAATGTGGCGAAAATCCAAGAACAGAAGTGAAATATTAACATCTTTTTGTGACATTTGTAATAAAGCTTGAAACATTGAACATAGTTGAACCAGTTGTTGTTGAATAGTTGCACATTTTGATGCTGTGGTGGCGCTGAGTGCTGTTGTGGTGGTGACGAGTGATGCTGTGGCATTCAGTGATGCTGTAGTAGTGCATAGTGATGTTGTGGTGCCCCTGAGTGATGTTGTGGTGCCCCTGAGTGATGCTGTGGTGATGCGATAGATAGAGTGCGATAGATAGATAGAGTGAGGGCAACAGATAGATAGATAGACTGAGGGCGATAGATATATAGGAGGGTAATAGACAGACAGATAGAGTGAGGGCGATAAATAGATAGAGAGAGCGCGACAGATAGATAGAGAGAGGGCGACAGATAGATAGAGTGAGGGCGATAGATAGAGAGAGGGCGACAGATAGATAGATAGGGAGAGGGCGATAGATAGATAGAGTGAGGGCGATAGATAGATAGATAGAGAGAGGGCGACAGATAGATAGAGTGAGGGCGATACATAGATAGAGAGAGGGCGACAGATAGATAGAGTGAGGGCGATAGATAGATAGATAGAGTGAGGGCGATAGATAGATAGAGAGAGGGCGATAGATTGATAGAGTGAGGGCGATAGATAGATAGAGTGAGGGCGATAGATAGAGAGAGTGAGGGCGATAGATAGAGAGAGGGCGATAGATAGAGTGAGGGCGATAGATAGATAGAGTGAGGGCGATAGAGTGAGGGCGATAGATAGATAGATAGATAGATAGATAGATAGATAGATAGATAGATAGATAGATAGATAGATAGATAGATAGATAGAGTGAGGGCGATAGATAGATAGAGAGAGGGCGACAGATAGATAGAGTGAGGGCGATAGATAGATAGATAGAGTGAGGGCGATAGATAGATAGAGAGAGGGTGATAGATAGAGAGAGGGCGATAGATAGATAGAAGGAGGGCGATAGAAAGAGTGAGGGCGATAGATAGATAGAGTGAGGGCGATAGATAGAGTGAGGGCGATAGATAGATAGAGTGAGGGCGATAGATAGATAGAGTGAGGGCGATAGATAGAGTGAGGGCGATAGATAGAGAGAGGGCGATAGATAGAGAGAGGGCGATAGATAGATAGAAGGAGGGCGATAGATAGAGTGAGGGCGATAGATAGAGTGAGGGCGATAGATAGATAGAGTGAGGGCGATAGAGTGAGGGCGATAGATAGGTAGATAGAGTGAGGGCGATATATAGATAGATAGAGTGAGGGCGATAGATAGAGAGAGGGCGATATATAGAGAGAGGGCGATAGATAAATAGATACATAAATAGAGTGAGGGCGATAGATAAATAGAGTGAGGAAGAGTGGAGAGGCCAAGACAGTGAAGGGGCAGGAGAGAGTGAGACAGATATAGAGGAAGAGTGGAGAGGCCAAGACAGTGAAGGGGCAGGAGAGAGTGAGACGGAAACAGAGGAAGAGTGGAGAGGCCAAGACAGGGAAGGGGCAGGAGAGAGTGAGACAGAAATAGAGGAAGAGTGGAGAGGCCAAGACAGTGAAGGGGCAGGAGAGAGTGAAACAGAAATAGAGGAAGAGTGGAGAGGCCAAGACAGTGAAGGGGCAGGAGAGAGTGAGACGGAAACAGAGGAAGAGTGGAGAGGCCAAGACAGTGAAGGGGCAGGAGAGAGTGAGACAGAAATAGAGGAAGAGTGGAGAGGCCAGGACAGTGAAGGGGCAGGAGAGAGTGAAACAGAAATAGAGGAAGAGTGGAGAGCCCAAGACAGTGGAGGGGCAGGAGAGAGTGAGACAGAAATAGAGGAAGAGTGGCGAGGCCAAGACAGTGAAGGGGCAGGAGAGAGTGAAACAGAAATAGAGGAAGAGTGGAGAGGCCAAGACAGGGAAGGGGCAGGAGAGAGTGAAACAGAAATAGAGGAGGAGTGGAGAGGCCAAGACAGTGAAGGGGCAGGAGAGAGTGAGATGGAAACAGAGGAAGAGTGGAGAGGCCAGGACAGTGAAGGGGCAGGAGAGAGTGAAACAGAAATAGAGGAAGAGTGGAGAGGCCAAGACAGTGAAGGGGCAGGAGAGAGTGAGACGGAAACAGAGGAAGAGTGGAGAGGCCAAGACAGGGAAGGGGCAGGAGAGAGTGAGATGGAAACAGAGGAAGAGTGGAGAGGCCAAAACAGTGAAGGGGCAGGAGAGAGTGAGACAGAAACAAAGGAAGAGTGGAGAGGCCAAGACAGTGAAGGGGCAGGAGAGAGTGAGACGGAAACAGAGGAAGAGTGGAGAGGCCAAGACAGGGAAGGGGCAGGAGAGAGTGAGACAGAAATAAAGGAAGAGTGGAGAGGTCAAGACAGTGAAGGGGCAGGAGAGAGTCAGACAGAAATAGATGAAGAGTGGAGAGGCCAAGACAGGGAAGGAGCAGGAGAGAGTGAGACAGAAATAGAGGAAGAGTGGAGAGGCCAAGACAGTGAAGGGGCAGGATAGAGTGAGACAGAATAGAGGAAGAGTGGAGAGGCCAAGACAGTGAAGGGGCAGGAGAGAGTGAGACAGAAATAGAGGAAGAGTGGAGAGGCCAAGACAGTGAAGGGGCAGGAGAGAGTGAAACAGAAATAGAGGAAGAGTGGAGAGGCCAGGGCAGGGAAGGGGCAGGAGAGAGTGAGACAGAAATGAAAGGCACATGGCGAATTGCGAACAAATGTGAACATTAACAATGCAAAAATACAACAAAGCAAGGTGAAGTTGTGGTGTGCATGGACCTACACTGCATGCAGCTCTGCCACACCCAAGAATACCCTCGCCCAAATAACAAACTGCAGGAAGAAGCTGCCTCAGCCATGTCTGGAGGATGTAAGAAGGGGTCGACAGAAGGCCATTCCTGGCGAGGCAGCCATTGTTCCGGTGTCGTCCCCTTTACATGGTCAGTAGGAGCAAGTGGGAGGAGGGAGTGGGAGAGGGCTGTGAGATAGATCAAAGCCTTTACCATGATCAGTGGCCGCAGGCTGCCATTGGGAGGGAAGGGAAGTCTGGTGTGAGGCGTGGGGGCCGGGGGAGGGGGGAGCAGGCATATGGTGGAAAAGAGAATGAATTAAAAATGTACAGGCGCAAGGTATCCAATGTCAGTTTTAGAAGTCATTGGATATACGCAAAATAAGTTGATATGGGTGTTCGCATTTCAGGTTATGGTTTAAAAAATGTGGCAGACTCACTTTTTTGCTTCTGTGTATTTTTTTTTATCCGTCTGCAGCTGGCGCGGACTGTGGTTTCTGGCCGCGCTCCATTTCTGAAATGCACGAGTATTGAAAAACTGCTCGCTCTACCAATAGCAGAGCAGTGGGAGGGCAGGGGTTTCAATCAGCTACAAAAGTGAGCGGAGAGAACTCCTGCACACAGCAAAGCCATATGCCCGTACTCGCTGGACAGTTTACCGAAAGATTTGGCACCTGAGCTTGTTGACTGTGAGACCTGGGGTAAGACTTTTGCAGCGGTCTATTCGAGGTGCTACGGCACCCCGTCTGTGACCAATCTGGGTGCGGTCCTTAAACGTGTTCAGGATGAACACGGACCGGAGTCGGCGGTCGCATTGGGTATGCGCCTGTGTGGCTCCTTTGATGTAGTTTGCGATCTAATCCTTGCAAATGTCAAGGGAGATGCAGTGAACTTTCAGGTTGCTAACGCTTTAGCGTTAATTCCCGAGGCCGAAAGACCCCGTCAGTTGGCAAGGATCATTGTGGCTGCTTATAAAACGGTTGGCCGCAATGCGAAGGGGCTTAAGGCTTTTCCTGATAAAGAGAAAAAAGCAGCCCCAGGGTCAGACATCGGAAACTAGTGGTCAACAAAAGTCCAAGAAACAAAATTGGCCTAAAAAGCAGAATCAGGGTAAGCAACAACAACAACAAACACAGGTTTCTGCTCCTGAGTCTCCGTTGCCTGCGCAGTCGGATCGTGTTTATGATTTGCGCGACCGCGCGATGATTAAATCGCCTGAGAGGTTTCAGGCTTCTGACCAACGCTCTCCTCGTTCCTTTCGGGACTCATCGGCTCCGTCAACCGGTGGTGGAGGGGGCGGCAGGGGCCGGGGTGGCCAGCAAGGACGTGGTCAGCCCCGCCCGCGTAACGGTGGAGATCAGCAGGAAGGCTCTACGCCCAAGAGACCACAGTTTGCCACAAAGAAAGTCGCAGCCCTGACAGCGCATCGTTATGCCCCAGATAGTGAGAACGAGGCTTCGGAATCTGACGTGGGCTCTGACCTTGCTGGACAGCGCGGCGGAGATTACCATAGTGAGAGAGGCCCTCCGTCCACTGTTGAAGGTGACAGCGACTGACACTTATGTTGTGATTGAAACTGCTGATACCCATGTTGCTCCCCCTGAACGTCTTTTTGAAATTGTCCTGTTAATTGAAGGTGACATGCAGCAAACTGTAAAAGGGGTATTTTGGGAAAATCTCTCGTCTACGTATGACATTTTGCTTTCGGAGGCTGATTGGCCCCCACCTTTTGTTCTCGCAGCTCCGCGAGGGGAGGAGGTAATCCTGCCCAGTTTCGCGCACACTGTACCAAGAGTAGAAGCGCTGCATTTTGCAGAAGAGTGGGCTCTGGTGCTTGCGCCGGCTGTGTACCGCAATCAGTGTGGCTGGGATAAATTGTCACCAAGCCACGAGATTCCTTTACGGTCTCAACCGCAGCCTCAACCTCAATATCCCATACGGCGTGAAGCAAAAGCTTCAGTCGCGGCTATCCTTGAACAATTGGAATATCAAGGGTTTAATTGAAACGTGTGTGTCACCGATGAATAACCCCCTTTTTACTGTAAACAAGCCAGACGGCTCATATCATTTGGTTTTGGATTATAGGCATTTAAACTCGCATTGCCGTAACTGCGCAGTACAGAATACTCATGGCTCTGCTTTAGTGAATAGTCTTGAGCGTAAACGGTTCAAAACCACGCTCGACATTTCCAATGGTTTTTATGCACATAGATTAGACGGTCTAAGTTCTCAATGGACCAGTTTTACATGCGGCGGTGTGCAAAAAATGTTTCGGCGTCTCCCTATGGGCTATAAGGACAGTCCAGGAGTATTCTCCGCCCGCATTGTCTCTCTTCTGGAGGGAATCGACCCGGTTGCTTGTTCGTATGTGGATGACATTTATCTCACAGACGACGATCTTTGGGAGCATCTGTGTCGAGTAAATAGCATAATTTGTAACTTTGCTGACATTGGTTACAAGTTTAACTTTGCAAAGTCGCACATTGCAGAGTACACAGTGTTGTTTCTCGGTTACGAGCTTAACAACGAGGGAAAAGGGTTAGCCCCTCACTTCCTGGAGAAATGCGCACAATTGCGCTCTCCGACAACACTGAAAAAATTACAGTCTTTGCTGGGATTTTTAAATTTCGGGAGAACTTACATTCCGGAATATGCCCAGCGTATCAAGCCTTTGAATGCTTTGATACAACCATCTTTCTCCAAATCATGCTGGCTGCCTGAGCATTCAGCCATTCTGCAGTCTTTGCAGGCTGATTTGCTCGCTTCTGAATACTTACAAACTTGTGATAACCAGACCAACCTGGTGATAAGAATTATCCCTGGGGCGGTGGGTTTCACGTACCTGACCTTTAATGTAGGAGACACAGTACCTATTGCTTACAAGTCACACTTGTACACTTCGGCTGAATTGCGTTTTTCCACTGTGGAGAAAGTTTTAACGGCTGTGCAGATGGCAATTCTTAAGGAACGTGCCCTGTCACAAGGAAAGCGCATGTTGGTTGTTACCCCGTGTCCTGCCCTAGAGGCGGTTACGAAAGCCAGTATACCTAATTCCAAAGCTTTGCACCCTCGGTGGATTCAATGGGCTGCATCCTTGACGTCACAAGATGTCACGTTTGTTTTTGGCGCCGCTTTACGGTCGCAGGAGTATTTACAGTATGAATTTGTTCATCCTGCTCCCTTAGCAATGCGGCCGTTGGAGGATTTCCATTGTATCATTTACACTGATGGTTCGGCGCAGGTTGCGCATGGCTCTAAACATGCCTACGTTTCCGCTTGCGCCATTGTGGTCGGTGCCATGGTGAACGATGAGTTCAAGTCCAGTGTCGTGCACACGCAGACGCTCGGGGACTGCACCGCACAATTAGCTGAGCTTCGTGCTCTGATGCTTGCATTGGAGTACGCAGATCCAAGTGTGACGACTTTGATCGTAAGTGACTCTTACTACTGTGTCCAGTCTTACAATGAAAACTTGTTCTTTTGGATTCAGAATGAGTTTCGTGATTCCAAAGGTAGTACAATAAAACATAAAATGATCTGGGTCCGAGTGGCGGAACTTAAAGAGAAGTTGC
Organism: Lissotriton vulgaris; assembly: GCF_964263255.1. Lineage (NCBI taxonomy): Eukaryota > Metazoa > Chordata > Amphibia > Caudata > Salamandridae > Lissotriton > Lissotriton vulgaris. The sequence continues at coordinate 130,372,428 of NC_141685.1, forward strand.
CACTCGTGTTTGTGATTCATACTCTCGGTCATCAGCGTGTGGGGGTCCACGCTGTTGGCAATTCGCTTGCTGATGAAGCAGCGAAGTCAGCGGTATCAAAATACTTAGTTGCAGTAGTCACGAGGTCCAAAAGCAAAATTGATGATGACATCTTGGCAGCAGTTGCTGCAACAGAGAAGGGAAGTAAATATCCTGCGGGGTTCCCTTCTAAATACACATACCACTTAAGTCCCGATAAGGTTCCTTATGTGAAAATCCCTGATGTTGGCGAACGTCTAGTTCCCAACTCGGATCGCAGGGCTGCTTTGATTACAGCGGCTCATGAAGGTGTGGCGTCTGCGCATGCGGGCGTCTCAGCCACTGTAACTCAGCTACAACAAAGGTTCTGGTGGCGGGGACTGTACAAACAGACGCGCGATTATGTCCTTCAATGTGACATTTGCCAGCAGATTAAGCCTTCAACTGCTGCGCGTCCGCCTCAGACACAGTTGTACATCTCGAATAAACCGCTTGGATGCGTTTATTTAGATCACTGCGGTCCATTTTCTTCTGATACTGCATACAAGTACATCTTAGTAGCAGTTGATTCATGCACACGCTTTGTGTGGGTATGGCCACATCGGAGCGCTGATTCACGTACTGTCATTAAGGATTTGCGAGTCTTTGTGGGAATTTTTGCCTGTTGTACCTTCCATTCGGATCAGGGTCCGGCTTTCGCCTCTAAGGCGTATAAGGATGCTATGGTTTCGTTGGGGGTCCTAGTCAAGTTTTCGAGTCCATACAGGCCCGAGGGCAATAGTGTAGTTGAACGAATGAACCGCGACTTAAAGCAATCTTTGACAGCTCGAGTTATAGGCACTGGCAGAAACTGGTTAGCCCACCTCATAGGCGTGCAGCGTGCGCTTAATAATCTCCCTAGAAGGTCTCTGGGTGGGCGGACCCCGTACGAAATGCTCTTTGGTATCAAGATGTATGTCCCTGACCTCGATGGGCTAGACTGCAAGGCCCAGGCCACGGCCTTTGACTTAGATGAACATTGCAACGTTTTACAGAATCTACAAAAGACAAGAGACAGTCTTGCAAAGGAACATTTGCCCTCCACATCGGATGATGCGCTGCAGATCCCGGTAGTTGGCTGGCTACCCCAAGTTGGAGAACTGGTTCGAGAGAAGATCGATAACAAGAAAGAGTTCGGTCCCTCATATCGAGCACCGGTTCGAGTTCTTGGAGTGAAGGGCACAAGAACAGTCATTTTACCACCACTTCCAGGTCGTAAGGAAAACAGATTTATTTCTATTGACAATGTCAAGGCACACAGGGTGGCCGATTCTTCATAGCATGACACCGGCTGTATCCTGTCCTTCCATGGTGAGGCACTCTGTGCTGGCTATTACATCTGGTGCAGAACAGGAGGTGTCCCTCGAGATGCCTGCCATATCCAGTCCTTTATTAAATACTGTTCCTGTTACTAACATTGATGAGCTGACCTACACCTATCCTGCTGATTTATCAATGCCTGATTTACAGACTCGTTTGGCCGACCAGTCCAGATTCTCTTTTGACTCTGTTTCGGAACCTTCTAAGAAACCCTCAACTATTGCAAGATATGCCACGTTGTTTAAAAAACATTTTTTAATTCCCCCTTGGACATACATTTGGTTGATCCTATTTTCATTTTATCTTTTTATGTCAATTGGTTTTGTGTTTTATTTTTTCCGCCTGATCGATGGTCACTACGTTAAAGAAAGAACAGGAATTCGGTACCTTAATGGAACATTGGCCCCTCTTTCCTCTTCACATTCAGCGCACAGACTGAAACGAAACTTAAATACAGTTAACATTACTGCTTGGCCTGTCCTTGATGGGATTGTGTGGGATGCGGTTAGGTTTCAGATACATGGGCCCACTGAAGTGATTAATGTTCCAAATGTGTTTAGAGTAAAACATGGGAGATGTGATTAAACAAAATATACGTTCTGATGATTGGGATATTCAGGCCGTAGAAGCATTATTCTCTGATTTGAAATATTATGCTGCCTTCGATGCTGAGGATCTGTATTTAGATTCTATTAATTATGGTGATTTGTTTTGTTTTCAACACTATGGTAATCATTTTTTGCATAAGACAAATTCAAGGAGGGTTGCTGTAAATTATACACAATGGGAACATTGCCCTGCTCCATTAGGAGGCAGCTCCAATACATTTCTGAAAAAATACACTTATTTCGAAGACTTTAACCAATCGAATCCTGAGTCATTTTATTTTAAAATGACACAAAAGTCCATGTCCAAAGTTAGACTTACCGATACAAAATTACTGTATTCGAAGTCCTTTCTAGACAGGTTGGCTGTAGATGGCTACGAGTTTTGGAAAGTAACAATTGACCTTAAATCGGTTTGGGGTACCAAGGATTGGCAGGTACAAGGCACTGAGGCTTTGCACCGCGCATGTCTCATCCCGAATCACATGTTGTTTTTAAATTCATCCATTTTCCAAACAACATGCTTTGGATTGACTACTTCTAAAAAATTAAATACACCGACCATCCCAGATTTAGAGGAATATTCAGGTTGGGGTAAATTTACTGAATTGTCCATTCATGAGTTGCAAGCTCTATTGCACAATTCATCCTTTAACGTGTCCAGTTTGGATTCCAAGGGTTGGCTGATGTGGCATAGGAGTGCTGATTCTTGCCAACGTCGTTTTCTGGGTTTGGCTGAAGGGTTCACAGAAGTCAGACCCGATCCCCGTTTTGAAGAAGATTATACTGTCACAACTTATTCTGTGGGGAAGCTGTGTCAGAATTGGTTGCAACATTCCACATTAGCTGCAGTTAAACTACATCTGTCTCAATTAAATGATAATGTGGATTTGAACGATTTTATAAAAGGCCCAGCTAAAGGTAGATCTAAACGGTGGCTTTATGCAATTTACAATGAAATTTGGAACGTTTCCCAAATTGAGGCTGCTAAGCGCCTGAGAGCTATTGATCAAGCAAATTTAGAAAAAGTGCTTGAAGTTGTCGATAACAGTATTAACACGCTTTCTTCCCGAATTTACACGTTAAACAATATTGTGTCTTCTGTTGTTGACATTGTACATGATGAAGTGTCCGTGTTATATCATGGTCAAAATCAATTGCGTTCTGTGATGCAGTTTGCTTGGACACTACAGACTCTGAAGTCTGGTCGAGTGCCTTGGAATTATATGAACGTCTCGTCACTATTTGCCCCATTTAATTTTACTGAAAAACAGCGCATGCTTTCAATGAGAGATGCATCATTTTCTATGTTACACATTGAAAAATTAGAATCCTTGCCCTTTTCTGTGGCTGAGGCGACTGCTGCTACATGGCTTATCCATGGTGTTATTACCTTACCTTTTGCTCTGTATAAATTTACAAATTGTATGAAATATATGGCTATAGGGCGATATGAACCATTAGGCAGTGCTTTCCTCCATGAGACATGGTCTTTACCATACACTTACAGATGCCTAAAGGAGGGGAATGAAGTGAATCTGAATGGTGAAGAATGTACACAGTCGCCTGACCGCTCACTAATATGCAGACACATCCAGTTGCATGGTTCTTGTAATCAGGACAAGCCTAATTTGGCCTGTGTTTTGAAGGGGACACCGGTTCCTGCAATAGTTCCCACGTTCACTTTATTGTCCAACGGTAGTTATTTACTTTTGAATAACGAACTGTGTTGTGGGTTACAGGTCGGTATCGCTTATGTGGTAACCGTTTCAGAGAGGGTGGTTTGTTGCAAGAATGTGTTATATCCACCCACGCATGGGAATTCAGATGTTTCAATTTGGCCATGAATACCAACCTTGAAAGCCGAGTTCAATGGTTTAAGCCGTATAAGAGCCCTATTGTCTCAGAAGCAAGTGGCCCTGAGCTCTGCCCACGAAACTTATGTCCTTCACATAGCTAACACACGCACAGAGGTGCAGGCACTTTTAAATACTGATTTGCCGTTTCATTTCTCCGAGCTGGTTCATCAAATCTTCAATGCCTCCTCCACAACAGGCCTGGCACATTTTTTTAAATTGGTTAGCAGTGGTCTCGTGACTACATTTGAAAAAGTATTTGGTATTATCCCTGCGTTCTTTCATTCTATATTCGCAAGCCTGTTTGGCGGATTTCCTGTTTTGCTGGCTTTGGCTGCAGGCGTTCTGGTGATATTTTGCTTTCTAAAACATGGATGCCCATCCTGCGCAAGGAAACGCTCAGCCCCTACTGATGCAGTTTCGCAACCGGATGCTTGATTACTATGGCTCCTTGCCGCTTGCGACTTTAAGCACGGCTTTTGGATTATCGTTCAGATTTTCCTATTTCACATGTGTCCAGCCCGTGTTTCATTGCCTGAGCTGTGATTTCGACTGGGCCATTGATTTGTGTCTCTGCTTACCGACTTCTCCTGACGTCAATTTTGATCAGCTGATGAGCACCGTAGTTGCTCATGAGTTGGTTTGTTCTGGCGAAAGGGTTATGGCTGTGGCAGCGATGCATGGACTAATGGGTCAGTGGGACATATTCGCAGCGGCGCATGACTTTCTGGCACATAGCGTTCTCGAGAACCCACTGAGTTGTCCTCTGATGTTGCTAGAGGAATCGGTGTTGGAGGAGCACGTATGTTCTTTCCCATTGCTTAATTGGATGGCTGAACTGTTTTCGGATGATGACAGTGATTTCATGTTGGAAGCTGTAGCTACCTATTTTGCATATTCATTCAACCCATGAATGACTTTGAAGACTTTCATTATTATGGCACGTGACTTTTTAGTAATTCTGAATGGTGCCTTTTTAATACGAACATTCGACTTTCATATGTTCTGGGCCTATGAACTGGGAGTAGGCCTTAAATTCGACTTTTATATTTTGTGTGGCCACTATAGGCATTCATACATATTTTTTGTTATTAAAATCTTATATACATTTACATACATTTAGCTTGGCTCAATATCATTGAACTCTGCTTTCATGTTTTACCTCTCATATGGTATTAGCTTATATTTTCTCTTTTTTAACCGTCCTCGGATCATTGGGGGGGTGTCATATGGTTACTACGTTTCTATATATTGTGTTAAGTTAGCATGAGCTTATTAAATGTTTAAACGCAATATTTTCTTTCAGCTTGAGTTTGCACACGACACCTAATTGTTATTGTAGCTTTCAACCTAGACGAAAGATGTGATTTATTTGAGAATAATATGTTATTGTTCTAGTATCAGTCGTGCTTGGTACACTTGGTACAACTGTCTGCACACCGAGAACTGCACACTCTAAGAATAACCTAACACAAGGTTGCTGAAGGCCTGATCCTTGCACCACGTTAGACATAACACAAATAATGTTGCTGCCAACATTGGGCTCTACGCGGGTTTAAGATAGAGTTACAGGGAATGAATCAACACACTTGATGCTTCGCATGCAGAGAGCTGGTAGCTGTTGATGTGAACCACTCCTACTGAGAATTAGAGGTATGGGCCCGCCCTGCTAGAACCCAAACGAGACCTTCTTAGATAAAATATAATATACTGAATAGGGTGCGCGAAATATAGGTGATACAGAATTCTATAGATTTTTGCATCATAACATGCTATCATCTTTTGCTTATTATGGATTAGTGACTATGCTGCTAACTCTGATTTTTATATTATGTATGTTGGTATTATACAAGATACTGCGTTTGAGAACCTTGCATTGAAAAATAAACATTTCAAACTTGCACGTGTGTTCTTTGCCTCCCAGTTTCGGTTTGTAATGATTATATAACGAAAGAGTGTTCATTTGTTCCACGATTCCTGAGGTACCCTAAGTTCATGTTCTGGATTGTCTAAGTCATTGGGAAGTTATTACTACCGATGAGACACTGTAGCTAGCTTGGTAAGGGGATTTCTGAAACAAAGGTGAGTTTTGGGTCACCCTAACTCACCCAGGTTCTAGATCTCTGTGCACAGTTCTGTGGGAGAACGGAAACCCTGCTACAACTTAAGACGTAAAATGGCACCATCTAAAAAAAAATACTACCTCACAGACATCCTTGAAGAAGGGCATTGCATCTTGCAAATGCTCGCGAAGTTGCTGCTCAACTCGATTTTTCTGGCAAAGTCAGACAGAACAGGAAGCAAAGCACAGGTTAAGATGGATTCCAAACAAGAGAAGAGGCATCATGCACATCAGCAGTCAGCGTTAGTACATGTTAGGAGTTGTTCTCAACAACAAGCTTGTCCCTGGTCACACCATTAATGATTGTGCAGATGTATCATAATAGTAAAAATGTGAAATGCTTTTGTTTATAGCATTGTAGGAAAAAAAATCTTGTTTTTACCAAAGCTTGTTTAGTTTGATCATGGTTGAGTAAAGGAAAGCTTTTCAGAAAGTATAGCACGTTATTTTCCCTTATGTAAATTAGGGATAGCTAGCTGTTGCAACTTACACGTTTCTAATATGTAAATGAGCTTCACACGTTTCCTTGATAAAGCTAGAGACTAAGCACTGCACGTTTCAACTGATTTTGGCAATAACGTGCAGCGTGTGGGAGTTAATGAGGTCCCCGCCTGTTCTAACCTATAAAAGCCCCTTCTGAGCAAAGCCGGTTGCTTGTGCTCGTCGGATTTTCTCCTTACCTGTTGTTCCTGTCCTGAGCTCCGGTGGTTTCCTTCGATCTGTTTCTTCAGTCCGTCTTGTCCTTCCTTCGTTCCGGCCCATCCTGTGGATCTTCCCCGAACTTCCGGTTACACCAGCAATCGAGTCCCTGATTACAAGGTTGTTCCTGCAAAACAAGAAGAAAGAAAGGTTAATCAGGTATCGTGCGCACACGCATCTAGCCGCAAGTAAGTGCAATTATTTACAAACAATAAAGACTGCAATTGTTTACATCTGACAACCGGATGATTTGAAAAGACATTATTTGAAAGACTTACAAAGGAAAAGAAGTATCTTTTTTGCTATATGCTCAATGGAGAAATTAGAGCATTATTGAAAACTGACTCACACTTAAATCCACGAAGAAAATGAAACTACAGAACTATGATTCGTCCAGCTGCATAAATAATTGAGCAGAGATAATTGTAAGCTTAGTGTGGATCCAAAATAAGTGAGTGTGTAGCACCACCTTATGGACAAAGTTATAATAGCCGAATACAAAGTATTTTCATGATTTAATGCATATAAGATAATAATGAGGTTTTGTTTCCTTTAAGGAAGAAGTTATTCTTTATAAACAGCGTCCACAACTCTGAAGAGACGTATATTCAGAGTAGAGAGGTATTTCAATGTTAAAAGTCTATTTGTGTATTATATGCTTGTTCAGCTGAGTTTTTAGGACTGATAAGTGATTATGTCTTTATTTATTTAGACATAACATCTGCTATTGATCTTCAAGAAGAAGTCAAGAAGAGATTCAGAAGAGGGTCAGAACTGTCTTTACTTTTCCCACAGAAGGAAACAGGAATACAGGTAAACGAGACTTGACAGTACACAGACCAAAGAAAGCTGCACACAGCTGTTGCAATGCTGGCATTAAAAGTTGTAAACGCACTGCACTACACACGTAAAATAAACAAGACGCATCCAAATTTGGCCAGAACTTCTTATATTCCAAAACTGCCTAGCTCTATTGAACATCAGTCAAAAGGCTTGTTGATGCTAGCTTTTTCCGTCTGTGGAACCTGTAAACGTGTTTGTCACTGTTTTCTATCAGGGTGAGTTATTCCCGAATTTAGGGGTCACGTGACAGCTTGAAAACACTTCAGAAGGAAGAAACGTTAGACTGCTCTCAAGAACAAAGCATCTTTGCTGCAAAGGTCGAAAGCTCGAAGACTCTGAAGCAATTCCAAAGTTAGTTTTTCAGCTGTTTAAAACAGGGCATAGTTGCTGCTTATTTATGTTACGTAACTAACAACCATTGACGATGCCAATAATACTGACTTGTAGGCATGATATTACTTGTTATATCATATTTTTGGATGCAATGACAGAAACAGCAACATACAAGTCGGGTGGCACACTATGCTAGGCACAGATTTGTAGTTTACGTGATTTTAAACCACGCCTTTAGGTACATTGCCCACGCCCCTTTAAGAGACCCCCCAGTTTTTTTATCCCACTTAAAGCCCTGCCTTCTCATCTGTCACTATAGCTTGCACTCTCCCTTGGCGCATATTCCCATTAACTTTTTCCCAGCACCAGTAAGCGAGGTAGGGAACGTTTAAGGGCAGCCAAAGTAACAGGAGGGCTAGCACTCTCCAGGCTCAATCCGCCTTTCCCGAGCCGTGGTGAGGCATGTGTACTCCAGTGAACATCCAGTACGCGGGATCACACCTCCCCCATGCCTCAGCTCCCTGCTCCAGGCTGGGTATTGCTCCGCTTGGTGTGGCTCGGCACATTCCTATCAGCAGGTGACAGGGGACAATAATATGGCGCAAATAGTATGGAACCCATAAATGTTTCATTCCACACTGCTATGTTAGATATAGTATGGCACTGAAATACAGTAGCTCTAATATCTGACAAAAGCATTGTGCACTGAATATCTTTCAAAAGAATTCCGCACCATTGCAATTATTTATAGGATCAACAGTATTGTGACAAACTGGGTCCGGGATCGGGTGCTTCACACTGCCAGGAGCTAGAAATAGAAGAAACAAAGGAAAACAGATAGAAAAAGCCACACAGCCGCTCTGTGAACAAAAGAAAGGCACTAAAGAACAGCTACAGTCCCGCAGAGTAATTAATATGTACCAACATGTGGGGTGAAGCGGGCATCGTGCTAATGAAGACGAATGTGCGCGAAGAGTTCCGAACAGCTGTTCAGAATTGCAAACAAACTTGCAGTGTGAAAGATTAAAATACTACTCCTGTTGTCTGCGATGACCGACCTGGAGGAACACGGGAGGAGGGGCCATCACGCGCGCTGTGCGAGGAGCATCAACTATTCAGAGCGAGAAATATCTATTTTTGTCTGATCTCTGCTCAGCCTCTTTGACATTCACGCCCATGTGGAATGCAGGGGATGGTTAGCTATGTCTAGGGGAGGAACCTGGTCTTTGTAAATGCGATAAACACCTGTAGGGGGACTACTGTAAGTGTAACAAGCTCTTGGCATTGCTGTGGGGAGGGGGGGAGGAGAAATACGAGACACGGCCTGGCGGCCGTGAAGTGTGAAGCAGTGGGCGGGGGAGCCCTTTGAAGTGAAGCTCTCGGAGGCAGGCGGCTCGGGAGTGAGGGAAAAGCGCATGCTTGTGTTCACGTGAACTGTCGGAAATCCGCCCGATGGTTTGAGAACTTATTTTGCCCACTAAAATTCTCCCCTATCCATTCCTTGCGGATGGGATAGGCGAGCCCGAAAAATACCCTATGTTTGGGAAGCTGAAGTTAAATTAGATATACATGGAAAAAACACACACAAAAATAGGTCTCAAAAGGTACTGAATCACATTAGTTAAGTTGCATTATTAATATTAAATAAATTGCACTTTTATTCTTTCTAAAAATGCAAGGAGAAAAAAAGAAGGCTCTAGGTGAGCCTTCTTCTTTAGTGGAGGAATGTTTTAGCACTCAAATTTGTTCTCTCAAAAACGACTTAACTGGTGTGTTTAGTATCTTTGAGATATATATTCTTAAGAGTTGTAGTCTGCACACCCTGTAGCTGTACCTCTTCCTCAAACCTTTCTATAATTGCATGATCGGGAGACCGGGTCCCGCCATCGCTTTTTTGGAGGTCTTTCCACCCACTGCCTTGGTGGCCTGGCCGATTTAGATGTTGGCGGGACCATAGCCGAAAGACCGCCACAGTGCAGCTGCCTCCACCAGGAATCTTGGGCCGCGTCGACGGCCGCACAGCCAGAATCGCATGGCAGCGGGAGTCCAGCCAAGAGTCCCGCCGAGCCGATTACAACGTACCGTCCTGCCTAGGCAACTGTGGCGGGAAGACCTCCAAGCTCTGGTTGGTGGAATTTCAGGGGAAAAGAAATTAAAACTTATCTTACTTCCTCTCTCGTTTCAGTCTTGTACCCCATTGTCTAGGTCCCTCCTTTCCTGATCTGAAGTCAAATGACTCCATTGTTGCGAGATCTCAAGTAAACTACTTGTACTATGTTCTATGTATAGTATGTTGACGATCACTGTAGGCTGTTGGTGGGTGTGTAGCATGCAATATGTGATACAAGAGGACATTTGACATTGCCTACATATCACTGCATACAAACATGTCATATATGTGTATTTAGGTGAAAATATGTTGCACTTCCAATCAACACACCTCCACAAACCTCACTCTGTCAGGACTCCACCGCCAGCAGAACAGGCACATCGGATCTGGCTTTGTGCAATCCCACCAGCCTGACGGTAGCAGAGTACTGTTCGCCAGCCGTGAAGCTCATTGCCACCGTGGTCTTCTGTCTCCAGCTGCAACATCTAAATATGGCAGGCAGAGCACAGAGTACACAGTACAGAGTTATGTAGTGCTCCACAGGGAGCGGTCAAGTCAGAATATGTTTCACTTCCTATATTTGATTATTAGCATCCTTCCCTATATTTTATTAAAAGCTCTTTGACATGCGCTTACTCAAAATGTATGAATGTGGGAAAGTTTAGAAAAACATACGAATTGGAAAGATGAGCTTGAATTGCAAACTGCGGTGCTGCTGTCAGATACCACATATCAGGTGCGCAGGGGGCCAGACGCATTTTAATGGTCCTAGTAATCCAAACGTTTCCCCTTCCTCGATGCTGGGAGCACCATGAGGGATAATCCTGTTCCTTGGTGAGGTGAGAATGAGACTCGTCTGACAGTGGCAATTTCCTTTTTTCCATGGTCACTTAGGGCTTAAAGCCTAGAGACACCAGGGGAATCAGGGGGCATATTAGCAAGAATCTTGTTAAAATTATCGCAGTTTTAGCGGCAGGAAACTGCCTCTAAAACGTTGATATTGGGCTTGTTAATATGCGTCCTGTCCTGCACATCTAACCTGGGCTTCTATTAGAATTCTAGAACACAAATTAGCAAGGCCATTATCGCCGTTCTAGCTGCAGTTGTCTGCCGCTAAAAGGGCGATAATTTTAACGAGATTCATGCTAGTTTTTATGCCACCAAGATCCCTGCACCTGGAGAAAGCAGAGGAACTTTGGTGTTTTTAAAACAGTACATGGGAATGGTCCGGCTTACCTCAGAAAAAAGCTGAAACCGTATATTGCTTTCCGAGAATTGAGGCATCGCGATCAGCGGCTGTTGTGCCCAAGGAGGATTAGTAAAATCAGAATGGGTAGCTGTTCAATTTCACATCTTGCTCCCTCCCATTAGAACAAACTGCTAGACAACATTTGCGCTTGTCCCAATTTCAGTTTAAAAAACTTCTTAAAACCTGGTTGTTCAGTCACTAAACAGTTGTCTCATCTCTGCTCTGCCTGATTTAGTGGCGGCGAGAGATCCCCTTGGGGATGATTCGTTTTGCGCCTAACAAATAATATTAATAATAATAAAGTGCAGAAAGTAGAACAGGGCTGACGCAAACCTAAGGGGCAAAGTTTATAATTCACACAACTGAGGTTCAGGATTGCTAATGCGGGGTTCCTGTGACAGATTAATCAGACATGAAGAGAGGTTCATGAAAGGCTCCATGGATTCATAGCATGTTATCGGTTGTGCGTGCTTTACGTAGCAGGAGAAGGTGTATTCGACACAGCATTGCATACAATACAGTATAACACTACTGTCCCGTCTTCTGATATCTAGAAATTCATAATGTAATTTTCTAAGTTGTAGCAAATAAATAATACATATTGTGAAACAATTCCTACTGCTGATAAACTATTCTAATTAGGATACAGAACCTAAAAACTTTGATTTTCATTTATGGTTGGATACGGTACCAAAGCGATTCATCTCTCCTGATCTTCAGACATGCCCTGTGTCCACGACACTCCTCCTGTGGTAATCTCTGGCCATGGCTGAGCCTGGCAGGCACTGAGCGGAGGTACTCTGCTGACAGTGCACAGGGGCCATGGCTGTTTCCAAAGGGCACTGAGCCTTGAGCATGGACTGTACCATTGCCCGGAGCATGAAGTGTACCATTGCCCGGAGCATGGACTGTACCATTGCTCAGAGCAGGGACAGTACCATTGCCCAGAGCATGGGATGTACCCTTGCCCAGAGCATGGACTGTACCATTGCCCAGAGCAGGGGCTGTACCATTGCCCAGAGCATGGGCTGTACCATTGCCCAGAGCATGGACTGTGCCATTGCCCGGAGCATGGGGTGTACCCTTGCCCAGAGTATGGGCTGTACCCTTGCCCAGAGCATGGGCTGTACCATTGCCCAGAGCATGGGCTGTACTACTGCCCAGAGCATGGGCTGTACTACTGCCCAGAGCATGGGCTGTACTATTGCCCAGAGCATGGGCTGTAGCATTGTCCAGAGCATGGGCTGTACCATTGCCCAAAGCATGGGCTGTACCATTGCCCAGAGCATGGGCTGTACCATTGCCCATTACCTCTGCATGCGATAAATACACAGAGGGCGTTGGGTACAGGGCACAGACAACAGTCTTATCCATTAGACCCAACATTATGGAAGATATTTAACTCTTACATGTTAGACATGACAGAGCTGGATAGATGTTCTTGGTGTCTAAACAACCAGTGTCTCATAACCATTTGTTGATTTTTGTATTCTCTCCCCCATTGGCCCAGCCCGGCTTCTTCATGGCCCTTCCCGATCTAGAATCCTGGAGCCGGGCTTGGCCGACATACCCCGTAGAGCTAGATGGATGCAATGGCGGTCTGTCTTTGGTGGGCGTAGGCCAGTCCTTGTCCCCGTACCAGACGCAACTGCGCCAGTCAGGTCACAGTTGCCTGGACCACTACTGGGCTGTTAATGACCTGTTCACAAGGGCACAGAGAGGCTCTGGGAGGCTGAAATGATGCTGCCTGTGATCTGCTGAGGTTTTACATCCAATTCATGAACAAATATCTGTCTCCGGAGGAGGAGCTTGGAGAGCACAGTTAATGACCAGATGGAGGAACCCCCGCCCACAGTAGAGCAGATCAAAAATATCGTTTGTAAGAATCTTAAACAAAAACAAGTAAAAATATAGTTAAAAAAAAATAAATATCGATCTGAAATAAGTGTTCTTTAAAACAGTTTTTTCTTTAAATGGAACATGAATATTTATTTATTTCAAGTATATTTTTTAAATTCGGGGGCATGGTTGGCCATGCTCCAAGATGACTGCTAGTCCGCGAGGGCTGCCGCATCGATCGCCGATCCCCAGCCATCCCAACAAACGGGAGGAGGTGACAACAATGCACGTGGCAGCCTGTGGGGGAGAAACTTTGGCAGCATTGATGGGAACATTGTAGTGCGGAGCAGAGTCCAGGCAGCAGGGCAGTGGCAACTAGGCAGAGCGGCACCGGGCCTGAAAAAAGGTGACACCCGGAGCCGACGAAGACTGTTGTTCAGGAACGATGCTGCCTTGTGACTGCCCCAGAGTTCTGCTGGCCCCCAGGGAAGAATTTTTGCTCCAGAGGGAGGCTGATGGACTATACTTACATTGAGGGACCTACCCAGAGGTCAGATGTAAAGATTGGGGTGTCCTTGGTGGGGTGGTAACGCCTCCATCCCTTGTGGCTTCCTCTATGGAGGCTGGACATTGCACTGCCGACCTGGGAGTAACCCTCTCCATGTTTTGCTCACGGCACCCAGACTTCCAGGTCCTCGTCAGGATGGTGAGGCCTCCCTCTGTTAGGGATACATCTAGTTTGCAGCAGCAGGGCCAGGGGACGCCACACCGCTGCAAGAGGGCCCGAATTGGCAGTGCAACAAGATGCACACAAGGCCCCCGCTCGCGATGATAAACTTGATCAGCTATTCTACATGGTTCACACCTCCAGGTCGGTGTTGGAGGGTAAAATACACAAGGTATCAATCAACCTGAACATTCTCCAGGAAGACAATCTAAGATGACGGACCAATTTGAACGTCTTAGGGAAAGGTCTATTCGAAGTTAAGGAGCTCTAAGACCAGCTACGCCACCTTTCCAGATGAGAGGCAAGTCTGGAACATAGAGTGGAGGATGCAGAGAAGTATATCAGGTGCAAAACATCCGGATCGTGGGCTTCCTTGACGAGACAGAGGAGCAGAGCTGGTTGCACACATGGAAAGTTGGCTGACAATAGCAGTGGTCCAGCATGGCCTCTTGAAGTTCCTTGTGCTGTAACAAGCCCACAGAGTCCCAGCGCACCCTCTGCCACCAGGGGCACAGCAGAGGCTAGTGGTTGCACATCGCCTGCACAGTAGGGACAGGGTCCTGGTGCTGCAGAGGGCATGCATATGTGGTCACATTCAAGAGGCTGGGGCCATGGGTGCCATGTTCCCGATCTACCCCCAGCAGTAAGAAGCAGATGTCATTTATGGCAACCCAAAAGGCCCTCCGGGACGCAGGAATCTGCTTCGCATTGCTCTTCTTTGCTCGCCTGAAAATCATAGTGGAGGAGAAAACGTGGTTCAGTGACAATCCGGAGAGTGATTGGACCTGCTTAGAATTGCACAAAGCAGGGACAGACACTGTTACATGCTCCAGGCCACTGCAACCAAAGCACAAAGAAACTTAGAAAAGCAAGGCCGGGGAGACCGACTCGGCTCTCTGAATCTCAGCGCTGGCGAGAGCTGCAGCTCTAAAAGTGCTGTCCATCTTTTGAGCCCAGTGGAAGGGAGTAGCACCCAGAGTCATCCCATGGTTTGATGAACAGAGAGCGCACGCTGGGATCTTTGCGATGTGGGCCAGCGGATACTCTGCAGACAGCAAAGGATATATAGCTTTATGGGGACTCTTACGCACCAGCCCCAAAACAACCTGACTTTGGGGAACGACCAGCGACTGGCTGAGAGGAGGTTGTCAATGATCGATACTCTGTACGGTCTGGCCTGCCATGCTGCCTGAGACAATGGCTGGTAGTCACATTTAAGATGGATCCAGGCAACTGCAAATGTTCGGCAGCTGCAGGAGAAGCCACCCCTTGCAAGAAGGCCCAGCAGACGGAGTAGTAGTGGTGGGGGTTTATTGAACAGTTTTATGCTACCAGGTATGCATCGGTTTGGCCAGCTGACTGTTGCTAGCTCAATCTGGGGAGGGAAAGTTAAGTTTTCTTCTTATACTTCTACCCAAGCTTATTAGGAGGGGACTGTGATGCCTATCTTCAGGGGATAGGAGCAGGAGAAGGGGGGGTTAACATATGAGCAACACACGTAATGCAGACACGACCATCTAGGTACAACTTCCTTACCTGGAATTTCAGGGGGATGTGCTTCATGGCCAGATGGTACAACGTCTTAACATGGGGCTCAGAGCACTCAATGGTAAGTCCTCCTCTGGCAGGAAGGTGGCCAAAACATACAATAATATGTCTCATTCTAGTCGCATGGACTACATGTTTCTAGACTTGAGACTTTGGTCACTCCTGATGGATACGTGTATCCTATAGAGATTGAACCATAATCCTTGCTGTCTCACTATGGAATCTTTTTGTATTAAAAAAGATGCCTAACTCACTTCAAGGATGGATACTGGTCAAACAACAAGCGGCGCATTAAATGGGCCCAAGTTGTTGACTCTTGGCCATTTTGCTTACAATTACTGAGGACCAAGCGTCCCGCTTAGAGGAGGTGTCCACTAGGCTATCTAGCGTTGGAGACATAGGGGCAATTATTGGCTCTAATAATAGCCTTACTTCCTCAATCCTGCATCATTAACTCACAGGCCCCCTTTCACCACAAAAAGTTGGTTTAATAAGGAGCACAGTAGAATTGTTCCCTATTGGTCAGGGCAATAAAAGCTAAAGATATGCAGCAGGTCCACTTCGCAAGGAAACTCTATAAAACTCAGGCCTAGGTGAAAAGAGAGAGGGATGAGGAGAGATGGAAAGACCTCCAAGCTGCTTCTTCTGCCAAGACTGTTAGATTTTGGACCCTAGTTAAGTGGGGTAGAGACGGGCAACCCCACCCACCCCATATTTCTATTGCCCTTGTCCGTTGCTCATTTTTTCCATCTATAGTCTGAGGTCACTTCCTCTAATGCTGCCAGGAGTGAGCTAAATGATCCATTGGCATCTTTCCCTGTAGCCTCAGTCTGAGATCTATATGATGCTGCAGATGTCGCTAAAGCTCTATATGCAGTTACCAGAGGCGGAGCGCCAGGCCCAGACAGCATTCCTGCTGATGTATTTTTGCAAGATTGGGCAAAGTGGTCTAAGTATCTACTCATTCTGGCGAACGCCATCTCGAGTGGGGTCCACATTCCTGCTTCCTCCAAGGGAACTGTACTAATTCCTATTTATAAAAAAGACTGATGCCTGCCTGGGAACTAGTGGCCTAGTTAATTGACTCTGCCCAAAAATCTTTGCCCGACTAGTTTTGTTTAAAATCCAGGATTGCATAATTGATAATTATATCATTTCACGCTTGCAAACAGGTTACCGCAAGATCAGCACTATCAATCCCATTTTCAGTTTCCTACTTCTATACTGGAGGGTGTGTAAATCGGCATGTATGCTACCTTCATAGACCTCAAACCGGCATTTGATTTGGTTCCCCATAAGTAGTTATGGTCATTCCTCCTTGACTTGGGCAGGACGTTAGATCTGCTTTCTCTGGTAATTTATATGCACCAAGGTAATTTTGCCCAGGTTCGTTGGGGTGGGCGTGTTTGCCAAAGCTGTGTTTTGGCCCCTACTCTGTTCCCATTGTTCCTAAATGGCACTGTTCATTTTCTCTCTTGCTTTCCTACCGACGCCCTTACTCTAGCCAATTCGGAAAACCCCATATAGTTGTTTGCAGGGGATACTTTGCTGATCTCGGAAACACCAGGATGTCTGCAACGTGACCTGCACCATTTCAAGGAGTTCTGCAGAGTGCGAGGTCTTGAGAGAAATGCCATCAAGACGAAATATATGTCTTTCAAACAACATAGATCTTGAATCTAACCTACTTGTATACTGCGATGCTCCGGCTCTCACATGAGAAAAATAATAATAATATTAAAGTATACATTACAAATCACATGCAGGCAATGGTATTAAGAAGGTGGACCTGACAGATGGTGTAAATGGGAATCATGAATCTTCTGGCACCAGCCTAAGGTTTTAAGAGCAACGTATGTCCTTGAATGTCATCACAGGCAATGATAGATCAATAAGTCAGAGTTGCAATCATTATTTTGCTTATGCTAATATGACCGAATGGCCACATTTCTCTTTGGATGTTTTTATGCATATTATGTATTTAATATCTTGCGTGTTTTTATTGCTTTCATGATTATATTATATTTTTAGCGATCAAATAAAGCTTTGGTGAATATATTTTCCTAGAACAAATATTCATGACATTTAGAATAATAGATAAAAGCCATCATAAAATGTTCTTGTTGATTGTCCTGATGCGTTCAATGACTTCATTTTGTGAGTGAGAGGAGCGCACGGTTGTCATGGTATGCAGATTTGTAGAGCGCACTATCACCCGGCAGGGTAGCCCGACGCAGAGTAGTTGTGAGTCTAGGCATCCCTTGGGCCTAGTGGGACTACTCGAAGGGTCTGGGTCTTCAGCTTCTTGCAGAATTCAACAACTGAGGAGGAGGTCTTTCTGTGTAGCAGACGTTTGTTCCAAGTTTTAGGATCTATGTACGGGACATTTCGACCCCGAATCTGGTTTTCACTATGCCTGAGATTTGTGCAAGTAGGAGTCTGGATGAGCAGAGGTGTCTGGGAGGTTTGTGAAAGCAGATGTGATTGTTGAGGTATTCTGGGCCAGTCTTATGTAGAGCCGTGAAAGTATGGGTGAGACGTCCGAATTGTGTTTGCCATCAGCGCGGGAGTAACTCGTTCGCTTTATACTGCACTGATTAAAAGGAGCCACAATACGTATATTGATGTATAAACTGTCAGCAAGTTGTTGCATCCGATATTTAATAGATGCAACTAAATCTACCTTAGCCCACAACTGACAAAGTTTACCAATGGTATGTATAGCGACAGAAACAAGAATAGATGTAGTATTTGGTATGTTTGTTGGGGATCAGGAAGGATATTATTGACATGCTTCGTAAGCTCATTCCATTTTATGAGCCAAAGGGTTCTGGCTTCGGAAGCTTAACCTGAGGTAAGGAAAGTGTCTCTATCACACACCCCATGACATCTGTATCTGAAAGTTCCAACAGCAAGGTCTAATCAGAAAAGTGAGAAGAGATTTGTCCTGCTGCTAAGTGTGCAAGTCCCAGAGTGAAGCAAAACCTAAACATGTTTCCTGAATTGTATGATTTATAAAAAAAGACATTTTGTGGATGCAGGTAAGTGGGGGAAAAGTATGTTCCTCGGGTATTTACAAGAGGAATAGCAGCTTTGCAAAAAGTATAAGCAGGAGTCACATCTTGGTAAATAATCGCAGCTGAATATGTAGCTGTATGGTTTTACCAAAAGAGGCTGGAATCATGACTAGAATTATGAAGAGAAATTAACTTTTTCTGCTAACTGCCTAGATGAGTTGTTGCACAAAGTTCCCATTTACTGTAATTATAAATTGCATGTGAGGCATACATCAGTGTATATAACAATAAGTGTAGCAGTTGTAACAATACACATTTTGTAATAATCAATGAACGAACATTGTTAATTATCTTCAATTGATCCCTATGACTAAGTTATACAATATTTCTTTAATGGCGCAGATATCACATGGGCCTGCATAAGGTGCTAGAGACAATATCATTCAAATTAGGATGAAAGCTGTGGTACCTGGCCCGTCTCTGGTAGTCCTCGGTCTGGTTGTTGACTTTAGGCCTGCTAAGACAAGCTCTTGCAGATTACAGTGCGGTTCACACAGATAGATGTGAAATGTGGAGCTTTGCAATGATTTGAACTAGAGTTAGACGACCTGACCAGTAATATACACTTACCATCTGACTAATAATCACACTTATAATTTGCAAGAACTCAAGAGGTGGTTTCCGAGAATAGTATTCCTTTTGAGTGGAGTTGTTAGGGCTGTGAGGACGGAACTAGCGACTTGTGGGAAATATTCCGTGTTGTGCATTCCTGGGCATTCTTGGGTTGCTGGCATCTCAACGAGAGGAATGTCTCAATAGGATTGATCTGGCGACTATCTAGTGTCAAATCAGAATGGACAGAATTGGCCACATGGTGAGATTTATGACAATAAAAGCCTTATGATTCTTCTTTCCTCCGGGAGTGGTGGGTGTTTGTAGTGGGAGGTTTTTTCTCCAACACAAACAATACAGTCATGAAATAAAGAATGTAATATTCCAGGCCAGATTCAAATTTAGCAAGTGAAAAAAATTATTGAATAAAAATAACACTTTGAGCAAATTTTTGGATTCCAAATTTAAAAATGTCTATACAAACAACCCCTGACCCGGGGTTACCACCTACAGACATCTTACGGGAGTAAAGCGCATTTGCACTTTTGATGGGGAGTGTTGTTCAGGTCGAACTGTAGTCCTGTGGATTGGGGGAAAAGATTTGTCCAAACGAGGGGGTATTCAATCTAGGTGTGGGTGGCAGAGAGTAGCCAGGCGGCTTATAGGTGCATGCCGTTTAGCTCAAAGGTGCCAAACAACATGTTTATAAAAGTATCCGCACCTCTGTGAAAGGAGTGGAAGCGGCTATTGGCCCTGTGGACTGAACGCCCCTTTGATTGACGTTCAAGACATGGGTGTGAACGAGCACCATTCAGTATGGCCCTCTGCATCACAGATGGAGTCCATCATTCAAAACTGTTGCTGGTGCCTGGCAGCTCATTGGCAAAGAAGCAAAGCTGTTGGCTTGGCTCAAAGTTGGCACAATAGGAGGTGGATCATGGCTCAACTTGCATGTTGTCACTGGTCTAAAATGGGTTGGCGATTTTAACATAATTCTCCTCTTCAGGAGAGTTCCAGGAGTTTCCAAACCTACAGCCCTTTCGGGGGTATTCTGTGATCATCTGTACTCCTCTGGTTACAAAACCCTTCCAACATCTCATCTCACAGCCTCTTGAAGCAAGTTCGTCTAACCGACAGTGTGTGCAACAGAATCTGGTCAAATAATCCTGTGAATCAGAATCAAACCCTGAAGGCAAAGATTCAAGCCACATGGAGAGAGACCCTTTTCAATGTTCCTCTCGATGCAACAACCACCTTTGACTCTAGCAGGGACTCTTCCCTCTTCTGCTTCCAAACTAGTCATAAAATGCCAGCGGGCCAAGCAGGAGCTTGTAAAAGGAGAACTAGAGTACACCGGTGAGTAACTCTAAGTCAATCTGTAAAGAGTTAAAACACGTCCAAGCTTTTCAGAGATGCAAATCTTTTGTTTAGTGGCATCAAAATGTTAGCATTTGTTTTGAGAAGGGGCCTGGTATGTAGAGCAAAAGGATGACTGGGCTATGCATCTACAAGCTTGCTGAAAGGGGCAAACAATGGTGATTTAACAGATCCTAGGGCAAATTAGGGCCCCGGCCACATCATGGCATGCCCGCAGCTGTGCAGATGCACTGAGTAGACAAAAGTATACAGAGCTCTCCTCAAAAGAAACAGCGGAAAGCGGTTGAGTAAATTCCAACACAGTGCAGCAGTTTAGCTGAGTGGGCGGGCCGTGTCGGCCAACAGACATGCGCAGCACTACCGAGGTACTGTTCACGACGGCTGTTGGCCGACAAACGCAGCGAATGCTTTAAGGGAGCAATACCAGAACATCTCCAGCATTGAAGGAAGCAGGCCACCAAAACATGTAATCATACCATATCTGGATGAGGCGCCACAAATGAGGGATCTTCTTGTGTGCAGAGTGTCACAATAGAAATCATTCTCCCATCCATATAGGGCAATGGAAATGGTTCCCCTCCATGTTGATGCCTTCAAGGGGAGGTTGTTTTATACACGACATGACAAAGTACAATTTCTAGGCTTTATTTGTTTCAAAGGACTGAAATGAAAACATTGTGCTTTACAACAGAAAGGCTTACAAAACAAAGTAGGAACACGGGGAAGAGCATATTACATAACACAGAATGGGGGGCAGAAACCCTAGTTAAACAACCTTCATCGTGTTAGACTGGATAATGTATACTGCTCAGCTTCTGGCATTATGCAGAAAAACCAGGGTAAAGGGTGATGAGTGGGATTTTTTTTTACAGTGGAAACAATCCCCATGTTCAGGGTCTGTGATATACACAATCAATATCATTTTTCAGAGTATGTGGGAGGAGTCAGATTTATAGGACGGTCACTCCAAGCCACACCACAGAAGCCAATATGTTCGGAACACTGTCTGGTTACCAAATGTAGAGTTTGACAGCCTTCCGGCGAATGTCTCACCTCTTGTGTGCTTCCTGAGTTTTTTATTTATTTTTTACTGAACATGAGTGACAAGACGTTCAAGGCAAGATGTCAGCTGCTCACTAGTGGCTGTAGCAGTGCTGCAGTGAGGACGCTGTAAACTGGAGCTCTGAAGGGTCAGGCATGGTGCGGGACACGTCGCATTAGCTGCCGAGTCTGCCAGCCGCGGAGCTGCGAAGTGAAATTTTGCGGAACTTGCCAAAACCTTACCAGTTTGTTGTCAATGTTGAGGATGGCTCAATGAACACTCCGGGACCCACAGCCTGGGCCATTGTTTGAACGGATGCTAAGGAAGACGCCTGTTGTGAGCAAAATTGATGCAGTCTATGCTTGCCTGCTGTGGTTCTGCTAGGCAGATTCTGCGGGACCTGTCAAGCATCCTCGCCGCTGTGCTGCTGAGGTGGAAGCGGTTCGATACAGCTGGGAGGCAGAGCAAGGGTAAGAGCTGTAAGCGTTCTCAGCTGAGGAACGCTGTATCTGTTGCAGACGCCGAGAGCTATTCAAATCAGAACCCGGCTGGGAGAGGCGGCGTTTGTCAGATATCGGAGAGGAATTCTACCTCTCACAAAGCTATGGCCCACAAAGTGAATCCCACCGTAAAACCCCCGGGTGCTAAGAAGAAACAGCAAGCACTAAGGGAGGAAGAATTGGTTGAGCCTGGAGGTGCGCATACACCCCATGCTGACGAGCGTGGCAAGGGGAAGCAGCCACAGATACAGCATCCAGCAGGAGCACGGACACGGTTAGCGACAGCGTCAATCGTGGAACTTTTCGCCAAAGCCGGTAAGGAGAAGGGAGCTGAAGAGGCTGTGAAGGGGGCTGAAGAGTCTGTGAAGGATGAAGAGCTTATATCAACTGAAACAAAGGTTGTTAATGGGGCTGAGATAGTGTACCCCCAGGACTGTCTAGCGCCTAACAATACCCCTGCTAAGGTCTCTCTAGAACTGGAAAATAAGTTGAAGGAGGGCGAAATACAAATAGCGGTGGATTGCACAATTATGAATATGGCTAAAAACATGGGCTCAAGTATAAATGAGACACATCAGGGGGATATTGAGCTATTGCAAAGTAATACGTTAAGTCTGGCCCCCTCAGAATTGGAGACATGTTTGGGTGTCACAAATGAGTCAGTAAACCAGTCAACTTCTGCAGCAGACGAAATGTGTGGTACAGATGTACCGATTGACGGAGCCCAGAATGGGGGTGTGAAGGAGAGTGCTCCAAGTGAGGCTTTTTACTCTGCTTCAGATGGCCAAGAATGGTCTGAGGATGAAGAAGTCGGCTCTTCCGATTTAGACTCTGAAAGCGATCCAGAATTAGATCAACCAGCAACGGCCTTAAGGGTTTCCGGTGTTACTAATAAGGGTGCGACATCCACTGTTCAATATGAGTCAAGTTGGGATCAGGCCAATGGTAATTCTCTACAGGATAGTTCTGGCCTGGAGTCCACCCAGATGTCACTTTTAGAAAGAATACACCAGGAGATTATTGCGCATAGAGAGGAAACTTGCAAGGACAATGAGAAAGCCCATACCGCTATGAAAAAAATGCAGGGGGTAGTTAGAAAATTATCAAAGGTCTGCGCTACCACTGGCGATAGAGTGGCACATTTAGAAGACAGGATTGTATCTACAGAAACTGAAGTGGCTGAAGCAGTTTCTAAAGTTGGCTCATATGGTGCTCAAATGACTGATGTCCATTGGAAGCTCGAGGAAATGGAAAACAGGCTGCGCAGGAACAATTTGCGAGTGCTGGGAATTCCTGAGGGAACTGAAGGGTCTGACATTGGAGCATATATAATCAAGTTATTTACTCAGGCCTTTCCCGAGCTGAATGGATGGAGCTGGTCCACTGAGGTTCAGAAAATTCACCGTACCCCTTTCAAGGCGAAAAGAAATACTAAGGAGGGGGATTACCCAAGAGCTGTCTTGATATTCATTTGAAATGTTATTTTACGGCAAGCTATATCAGATCTGGCAAGGCCAAATGCGAAACGAAGCGCTGAAGGGATTTCATTTTTTGTTAGGCCAGATTTCTGCCACACTACGGTAGAGAGGCGGTGGCGATTGAGAGGAATGATCAAGCCCTGTCAGGATAAGAATTTGCAGGCCTTCCTGCTAAACCCTGCGCAGTTAAAGATTATCAATAATGGCAAGACTCTATTTTTCTCTTCTGAGATTAAGGTGAAAGAATATCTGGACTCACTCTGATTGTTGGATGTTAATGCCTAAAATATGTGGCAGGGAATAACTGATTTAAGCGGCAGTGGTGGGGGCCCGAGTAATGTTTGATTTTCATTAGATTCTTGAATTGCTAAATTTGCTAATGATTTGAGTGTATTTTTGTTTTGGGCTCCATAATGCTGGTAGATAATTGTATTAGCTCACAAGTGTCCTCACTGTACTCACTGCGCTCCATCACTTGCACAGACCAGGTCTGTGTGCCTCACGAAGAGGGGAGAGGAGGGGTGGAGGGGTGGGGGAAGAGGAGGTAGAGGGCAGAAGGGGAGGGGGGTGGGACGAGGGAGGGGTTCGGGGGGTTATTGGGTGGAAAAAGGGGGAAAAAGGGAAGTGGTACAGCCCAGTGCAAAGATATGATGCAACGGATAATAACATGATAAAGGATTTGATTGTCGAGATGCAAGCACAATTTAATGGCAAATATTTGAATATGTACTATTAATGCGGGAGGCTTCAACGACTGGAGGAAGAGACAGAGGCTGGCATACCTGCTAAGACACAAAAGAATAGATATCATCTGTATACAGGAGACCCATCTTCCATGGGCTAAACGTAGACAACTTTGTCTTAGTGGCTTTGAACTAGCTGTATGTTCTACACAGACATCCACAATTCGTGGGGTCGCTATATTAATCTGAGGGTACTTAGGTAAAGTGAAAAAAGTGAAAGCAGATAGTAATGGGAGATGGGCAGTTGCCGAATTAGATCTGGGCTTTACGTTATGTGCAACGTATGGCTCAAACCTGGATGAGCCTGAGATAATTGATTTTCTTGAAGCTGAACTAGTGGGGTGGTCTACCCCGCTGATAATAGCAGGGGATCTTAATATCTCGGCTGACTGGGCTGGCTCCACACCATATATGGGCCATAAGCCCAAGGTTTTCCAATCTATACAATCTTTGTTGGGCTCCCATGGGATGCAGGATGTCCTCTGGACTATGGATTTACTTATTTTTCTAACCCAGCCCAAGGGTATACAACGCTAGATTATTTCCTCATCTCTTCATCTGAATTACCTAAAGTGGATATCACTAAACTCCCCAGAGTGGTCTCAGACGATAATCCTTTAATTTTATCATATAATTTAGGTCATAGGAAAAGGAAAATAAACTTGGTCTTTTGAGAAAAAGCTACTAAGTGATATTAGATCCACAGATCATTTGAAAAAATGGGTGACACAGTTTTTTGCGGCAAACAGGTACAGCACCTCTAGGACTATGGTCTGGGAAACTTTCAAGGCAGCTCTGAGGGGCGAGACCATCAGTTGCTCGGCCAGGCTGAGAAGGGAAGATAGGGGTAAGGTTGAGGCTTTAATGACAGAATTAGTGAAAGCTGAAGAACAACATGTGAAGGATATAGCCACAGGGGCGAATACTACCGTAAGCCAGGAAGCTCTTTTAGTAATTAAAGCTGCACTCCAGAAAGAGGTAGCCATGAAGGCCGTAGGGGAATATCAGTCGAATAGGGTAAAAAGGTATGAGAGCGGGGAGCAAGCAGGGAGAGCGCTTGCCCTCCGGTTAAGGCAGGAAAAGGCTAGGAATACCATTGTCCGTATTGAAGAGGATGGGGTTGGGTTTACGGAAGTTAAGGATATCCTCAGGGTATTTGAGAATTTTTATCAGCGGCTTTATGAGCATGAAGGACCTAGTAAAAAACCAGGGGAAGGATCCCCTATTCTCTTTGCCCTGTACATTGACCCCCTCATTCAGGGTATTCTTGCTTGCCCCGGAATAACTCCAGTAATTTTTAACGGCTACTCAAATAAGATCTTGGCGTATGCTGATGACCTTGCTGTTATAACAACTAACCAACAGCAGCCCCTCCCTATCCTGGTGGAGATGGCTAAAGTGTTTGGTAGCGAGTCAGGGTACCTAATAATTGAAACAAAAACGCAGGTCATATGCTCCAAGAATATTATTAAAACTGACTATAGATTTGTCGATTCTGCCACGTATTTAGGGGTTAAAATCAATGCCACTGTGGAAAAGATTGTCACTGAGAACTACTTGCCGCTTATTAAGAATATTGAAACAGAATTAAAGAGAATAGACGTGTTACATCTTTCACTGGTAGGCAGGGTGAATGCAGTTAAAATGTCTATGTTCCCCAGAGTGCTGTACCTGTTTCGCGCTATTCCTTTAGTAATAGAGGATAAGATTATGAAACATCTGGAATCCGTGTTTATTAGATTTGTCTGGCAATATGGAAGGGTAAGGCGCTCTACAAACTTAATGTCGTTACCTAGAGAACGGGGTGGGATGGCTCTCCCGAACTTAAGACTATATCATTGGGCATGTCTTTTGGTTCAAATGACCACCTTATTTCAGTCTGATCTCCAATTGATACAGGACCTGGGACTGTAGATGGGCAGCAGCCCCCCAGATTTATAGGATGTTATTGGGTGGCAAGGCTGCAGGTTTACTGCAGAGTGAACTAGAGCAACGCTTTTATAAAAAAACAAGGCTGAAGACACTGTATGGGACATGGCAGGTGTGGAAAGCTATCATGAAATTTTTTAATATTCCGAAAGTAAATCCCTATGTACAACTGTGTAACTCGTCTCTCTTTCCCAATCTGAGAACCGATAGAAATCTGCAGGTGTGGAAGAGAATGGGGATTAAATCTTTGGGAGATATATTGGAAGGAGGTGAAATCTTGGGATTCGAGATTTTGCAGGAAAGATATGGTATCCCAGATAGCCACTGGCTGGTATACGGCCAAGTTATCCATACGATCAGGTCTGTTATGCCCAGGATTTCATCGACAGCCGACTTTCCTACGATTGAGATACTTCACAGAGGTTGTAGGAAGATCAAGACTATCTATAACTGTCTATTGGAGCGAATTCAGGATGATATTGAGAAGGTGGAGTCTAATTGGGCTCTAGAATTGGGGGATCCTGATGTTGATGTGGATCTCGCTCTTTCATTGAACAAAAAGGTATTCCGGGCATCCAATCTTCGTGCCCAACATTATAAGACCATTTTTAATTTATATCATACACCTATGAAGCTACATGCCTGGGGTATAAGTGAAAATGACAGCTGCCCCAGATTTAACGAAAGCCATGCTGATATTACACATATGTTCTTATTTTGTAATCGGTTGGACGCTGTTAAAAATGAGATAATGAAATTTTGGGAGGGGCTGCTAGGTCATTCCATCGATCTAACCCCTACTCTAATGCTGCTTGGCATAGACTCTAAGCTGGGCCTGGGGGAAGATGAAAGAGCCTTAGTGTTTTTATCTGTTGCAGTACTTCGAATTTTAATTTCTGCTGCATGGAAGGACGCGATTGCTCCGTCCTTCCAGATGTGGTTGTCCAGATTGTTGGGAATCCATAATAAAGAATCATGCCTCTATGAATTTAAAGGTAATAGGAAGCGCAAGAAGGGTGTACGTCTTTGGGCTCCTGTAACAAACTGGAGAGCTGTCAGAGTGTGATGGGTTTTGTTGTAATTTTCTCTTTTATGGTCTGACAGGCTCGCTCTTTTAAGTCCCTTAAAGTGTCCTTTTCTCGTAATTTATTTCCTCTTTTTGTCAGGCCTCATCGCAAAATGTGTGTAAATATATTGATTGTTTGGCTTGTGCTGTAATTGTGTATGTAATAATTGATGGATTTTGTCCTTGCATGTACCACATTCCCAATAAAAATATAAATAAAAATTAAAAAAAAAGAGTGACAAGACTTTGCCTCAGACACACATTTTAATTTTATTTCGGCACATTAGAGTTCTGTAACGGAGGGTGAACAGGCCCTGGTAATTAACCCCTTATACTCAGCAGGCTGCAGCACTAACACTGCTTTGAGAAGGGACGGGGGGCAGGCAAACGCAGACAACCAATAAGTTGTCCGCCTTGATTCAGTAGATCACTTTGCCTTAACCAATGAAAGCAAACATTTATGGATGTGTGGACTTAATCACCTGAGGATTCAAGAACAAAATTAATTGATGTATTTCAGGTGTTTTTGGCAGGTTCAGGTGATATAAGAAGCAGTTTAGGGCCATATGTACAGATTTTAGGGATAGCGATTTCCTAATTGTGATTCTCTGTGAATCACAATTAGGAAATCGCTATCCCAAATGTATGAAATTCTTTCAGTTTTATTCAGCGATTCCTAGGTTGTTGCAAATCTCCCTACCTCATGAATATTCATGAGGTAAGTCACAGTTTGAGACCCACTGGGAATACCAGCCATCATAGATCACCATGTCTGTGATTGCTTATGAATGAAACAACATTTTTTTTTAATTAAATGCAGCCCGTTTTCTTTAAAGGAACACAGGATGCATTTTCAAAAAAACAAAAACTTGAAGTTTAATTGTTTTTTTTTTTTAGATTAGGCAGTGGTCCCCATAGGACCCCTCCCTGCTGTTAAAATATATTCTTTTTTTTATTCTCAAAGGGGAAGGAGTCCCATTGCGAATGGGTTAACACCTCCTTAAAGGAGTCAGTAAAACTTGAAAATGATGCACCTGTAATTTGGTCGCAAAACTTTCATACATCCCATTCAGATTCAGTATTTGGGTGGGACGTCCTAAACACACCGCTTTCAAATACTGAATCGCAAAGACAAATTGAAATTCGGAAATGTGCTACCGAATCACAACTTGTGTTTTGTACATGTGTAAAAGTATGTTTTGTACATGTGTAAAAGTATGTTTTGTACATATGTAAAAGTATGTTTTGGGGCCAGAAACGGCTAGACCAAAAAATGGTTTCTACATACGGCCCTTAGCTTCCAGTGAGTTAAGCTTCAACAACTGTCAGACAGTCTGGCCTCAGTCTCACTCACGGATCAGTTGATGAATGCTGATAATTGATGTCAGTCCG
Organism: Lissotriton vulgaris; assembly: GCF_964263255.1. Classification (NCBI taxonomy): domain Eukaryota; kingdom Metazoa; phylum Chordata; class Amphibia; order Caudata; family Salamandridae; genus Lissotriton; species Lissotriton vulgaris. The sequence goes on from NC_141685.1 coordinate 130,400,892, forward strand.
GGATGTTGTTGACTGATGTCAGCTCTGGTTGTTGGAAGATGTTAACTTATTGTGAGTCCTGGATGTTGTTGTCTAATGTCAGTTCTGGGTTTTGGTAACAGATGTCAGTTCGGGTTGTTGGTGCTGGATGACCCCCCCACCCCCACCCCTAGGCAAAGTTGCATCTATCATGAAAAATGACGGACCAATTTTATTCTGCACTATGAAACATTACGATCAGTATTGCAGTAGCTTTTTCAAACACCTGCACTACTTAATTTGTGCAGAGGGGCAATATTACCATATTTTAGATGTTTGCGTGATTTTATCTTTATAGATAGACTATTTATGTTTTCTTCTGATTCAGGTCTCTGAATAGGGTTTCATTTTACATACAGCAGGAGTCATAACAAAAGATTCCATGAGGAAGAATACGTTAGTGAAATCTTCTACATTACTACTCATTACACTACTGACCATACCATCAATATCATCCGTGCAAAAATAGATACATTCGTAGAATTGATTGTGTTTTCACTTTCACAGGCAATATCTTTGAAGTGGTTTTAATAGGCCATACTGGGCAACAATTGGTCGCAATCGATTACACTTGGTCGCAATGGTTTGTGATTTTTCACTTTTTGTCCCTAAAGGCATATTCCAACATTTGACACTCTTCAAAAAATCTCCATGCATTGTTCTCTGGTACATATTATACAATTCCCACACTAGAGTCCATACAACACTTGCCACATTAATATACTGTTCACCAGTCAGGACGTTTCAATAAGTATTTGTTTTACTAGTATGACAACGTGCCAAGGCTAGAGTCTCTTTGAATAGCAGCACATTTAAACTACCCTGTTGGCTTTCATTCATTAGCTTGTTGTAGGAATTTAGAGAAGAGCATTTGAGTTAACTGCTTCCACTTTTTGCTCATCACAATTTTCTTTTTTATATATGTAATCGCCTTGATCTTTTCCATGATCAAACTCACAGGAGGGAGCAGCTCTCTTACTACTGCAACTTATTTTATGTCAATCTGCTGAACGTTTGGCAAGGGAATGTTTATAAAACAGTGTGAGTGTGTTGGGGGTGGGATGTGTGTTGGGGGTGGGATGTGTGTGGGTGGGGGTGTGTGATTAGGGGTGAATGAGGTGTGTGGTGAGAGTGCATTGGGACTGGAGTGCGTTGGGGATGCGGGTGCATTGGGGGAGGCGGGGCGTTAAGGGAATGCAGTGGCGTTGGGGGATTTTGTAATTAAAAAAAAACCCTTACAAGTTCCACCTTAAACAGGTTTGCAACTAAGCTAGAATTGCGCTCACCCACTAAGTCAGATTACTATTCTCACTTTAGCTTTTCAAAGATATTATTTCTCATGCAAACCGGATATTTTCTCCCTCATACGCCTAGGCAGACTGAGTTACTCATACATTCAAACACTGTTATGACTAGCCGCTTGGTTTTGCAGCGCACTGCTAACTGTTTTTGGGCAATTCCATGCTATCTCATCAGTAAGACTGATTTCACTGCACTTGTAGGGGTTCAGTTCAGGTTAATGTCCATATGCTGTACTTTCTTTTAGTTTACATGGAATTATGTGAATGAACATCATTCCTGAGCGGAGGCGTGCCTAGCGTGCGTTCTCTCATGGTGAGTCAGGCTAATTTTGTGGTTGAATCCTTTCTGACATTCACTGCACCAGTAGGGTTTTTCCCCTGTGTGAGTTCTCTCATGCTGGGTCAGATGAATTTTCTGACTGAAGCTTTTTTGACATTCTTCACACGGATAGGGCTTTTCTCCTGTGTGGGTTCTCTCATGATGTACGAGATGGATTTTCTGACTGAAGCTTTTTTCACATTCGGTGCACTTATAGGATTTTTCTCCGGTGTGTGTCTTTTCATGCTGAGTAAGACTACATCTCTTAGTAAAACATTTTTGACATTCATTGCACTGATATGGCTTTTCTCCGGTGTGAATTTTTTCATGCTTAGCAAGAGTACTTTTATCGTTGAAGCTTTTCTGGCATTCAGTGCACTGATATGGTTTATGTCCCAAGTGTGATCTCTCATGTAATGTGAGACTGATTTTATGACGGTAGGTTTTACCACATTCAGAACACAAATACCGTTTTTCTCCTGCATGTGCACCTTCATGCTGAATTAAACTCGCTTTTTTGCTGAAACTTTTTGGACATTCAGTGCACCGATATATTTTTTGTCCCAAATGTGTTCTTTCATGTCGTGTCAGATAGTGTTTTTGACTAAATCTTTTCTCACAATCAGAGCACTGATAAGGCTTTTGTTCAGAGTGCGATTTCATATGTCGAGTCAAGTAGGATTGTTGAGTAAAGGTTTTCTCACATTCGGAACATTGATAAGGTATCTCTCCTGTGCACCTCTTTTTCTGTACTGTCCTGTTCAAATTACAAGCTAGGTTTGTCTCTTGTGAAGTGCATGGGTACACTACTTCTGCAATCTGCACAGTCTTATAAATAATGTACACTGTTTTTTGATTCAAATTGTGCTGTTGTTCTGGCTCTTGCTTAACAGTCACAAAACCCTCCATCTCCTCGATCATGTGTGTCCTTGCTGCCCCCAACTTAAGTGTTCATTGACATAAGAAATTAGAGAGAATCCAGAAACTGCATTTACAATCAGTCAGCGACTCTGCTCTGTATTGTCGTTACTTCCTGGCCAAATCCAGCTTTTAGAAATTGGTTTATTCTAAAATCTCTGGAACATCTCTCTCTTTGTAGTCTATTTGCAGCAAATGACAGAATCCTTAGGTTTTGTTCCTGTCCACACTTGAAGCCACCTGCAGTATATTAAAAAAAAAGAATTAAAGTGAAATATCTTTCAAGGTGAAAACTAATTTTAACGAAATTATTTAACAGTGAATGGCAGCATTCTGGAACTAATGCATGTACTTTTCTGATGGGATAGAGTTGGTAGTGCTTTGAGGCAAGGATAAATGAAACCAACATAAAATAAAGCAGATTGATATGTTAACAATAAGTGTGCACTCACTCATATCAGTAACATAAAATGATAAATCTATTTACATTTTGTATAGACCGTAAAAGAATTAAAAACAAATTGCTTTGCCATGTCGAATGATATCAAAATGAATAAACTAAATTTGAAAATTGCATAATCTTGTAAAAGGCAGACACAGGAAGATGGCTGAATGAAAGCCTTGAACGATTGCGCTGCCGGGCACCCAGCCTAATCCTACAGAATCCAGTACTCTCCCAAGGAGTTAGAGGTCAGACCCCTAGAGGAGGTCCCACGCATAGAGCCCTCCAGGTGGTAGAGGGGGCTCGGACTGACTTCCTACCATGATCGAGCGCACAGATGCCAAGGTGAGTGCCATACAGTGGCAGCCCAACAATTGCAAATTGAGTTCGGCGGACCAAGGGGGCCACAGACTCCACTTCCGAAGCCCCACAAAACCATGATGGGAAGAGCATAGACGCCTGCAGAGGCTTGGCTGAGATGTACTGGCACAGCCGGGCACACTGGGGCTGAATGGCTTACTAGAAATAAACTTATCGCTGGGGCACGCAATGCCGGTTGGAGCCTAGAAGCCTGGAGGATGGTTGCCACAATGACAGCGGCTAGATAATGCAGATGAGGTCAGCACAGTCCCCAGGCGGTAACTGTCCCTGCCCTTCCTGCGTTGCGGACTGCTGATGCAGAGAGCGTACACAGTTGCAGGATGCCTGCCTGAGAAGGCATAGAGGGCCGGGCCTGTGAAGTGCATACAAGTTGACATACAGGGAGGCTTGAGGGCTAGGTCCTTGCTCATGCCTTGGGGGACATTGCCTGGTTCTCCTTCATGTTCTTGTTCTGGAGGTAATAAGTGTCAGGCAGACCTGAAGAAGACAGTCTGACCTGCAGTGGGCTGGGCCGCTGTTTTGAGAGGGTACCCAGGGGATAGCAGAGCACCTGCTGAGACATATAATTTGAAGGAGCGGGATAGGTCCCTGTGGCAAACACTATTCTGTGTAGTTATGGGCCGAGATAGATCTTCTAGAACAGGCCAACAACCAGAAATGTACAGATATACAGAGGTGGGAGGAGGCCCTGCATGGAACTCGCAGAGCAGACAAGGCCTATTTCCACGGGCGGATGAAATGTCCACTCCCCAGATACTGATGGCTATTACCCAACTGAAACAGATGCTAGAAGAATAAATGGATTCCATATTCATTGATAGTAATATTTGGGTCGCCATAAGGTGAGGGAGCGACTGCTGCAGACAGAACTAAATGTGGTTGAGCTCACTGCAAAACTGGCTCCTAATCCTCATCCAGGATAAACTTCCATCATTAGCAATTTAGGGGTCCTGAGTTCCAATCGTTACCCTTCTTCCTCCCCATCCTCGCCCAAGGTGGAACCCAACCCATCCACCAGACCCCCTAACCATTGGGTCTTTACTGCCCCTCAACTCAAGAAGCCCATTGAGGACCACCCTTTCACCTATGAAGGGAACTGGCCTTCTCCTGCTACTCACATATCACCCTATGCTCACCCCCATAACAATAAATAACAGCACTCTAGATAACTAAGCCTACTAAACTCCCCTCCTCTCATCACTCCTACCTCAAGGAGCACCCCACTCACCCACTGTGCTTCCCAACACCTGGCACTCAACTGCCCTATAGCACATGACACATGGAGGAAAACTGTAGAACACCACTTCCCTCTACTCTCCATACCCCCTCCATGTCACCAACCACCAGCCACCAACCTCCAAGAAACCTCCACTTATACTTTCATCCGGGACTATGTGGAACCTACATTACCTACCTCTGTTCCTTTTACGAGGAGACATCACTCCCTTCCTATCACCAGACCAATTAACCACTCCTTATACCCCCGCACCCCCACTTGAGGTTGAACTGAAAGACATCAAGCAGGGTCTTCTGAACCTACTACACTTTTCTTCAATGATGGAGGAGCGCTGGAATCTCTACATGTCCTTCAAGAATAATCAATCATGCCTCCCCACTACGGCTAAACTCTGCCAAAGTCAAGACTCATCTTGGAAAACAAGACAAATTTTACCTGGAAATCTAGGCCTCGTTAACCATCACGCCAGTCCACATAGGATCACTGACCCTATGTCTGATGCTGACATTCACTCCTTTCTACTTCATTAAAATACCGCCCATAATAAACCTTCTCTCCCACCATCCAAGATCCAAACTATTTCCTCCAACTCATTTAGAGAATCCAGTGTCAATATCAGAACATTGTTGTTGGAGTCTCCTAAATATCTGATAGGGAGACTCCAGAGAATACAGTTGATGGCGGCCAAGTTTGCACTAATGAGACCATGCCAGTCTTCAGCGTCTCAGGCCTTGGCCGAGCTCCACTGGCTCTCAGTTATGCAGAGGGTACAGTTCAAGTCAATGTGCATAGTCTCTAAGGCTCTGTATGGCATTGGTTCCAAGCCATTACAGAGCAGATTTGAATGGTATGTCCCCCCACGTAACCTTCGCTCCTCTTCAGCTAAACTGGTGAGAGTATCCAGGTTTAGAAGAGTTAGATGTGGAGGAAGAGCTTTTAGTATTGCAGCAGCTTCGGCTTGGAACAAACTCCCAGACGAACTTAGACAGATAGGTAATCTGCTGCCGTCCAGAAAGAAGTTAAAGATCTGGCTCTTTCCTAGGGCGTAAGTATGTGGCCGTGACTTTCTTATCCTTTTTGACCCTGTACACGCTATTACACTCAAGGTTAATTGATCTCACGTGTTCAAGCGCCAGGATACCATAGGGTCACAGTGCGCTCTATAAATACGGAATACAATACATTCAATACTTTAAGCCTTGATAATTTACCACCAGTCTCCACATCTCCCCAAGAAGCTGATGTTACCAAATCCCACCTCAGGTCAATGCTTTTGAATTGCAGGTCAGCGGTTAGGCATGCTGCGAATACAGCCGACCTCTTATTCTTGCAAGATCTGGACCTCCTGATCCTACCACAAACTTGGCTTAATGTTTCCTCCTCACCAATTTTGGACATTCTAGTTCCCCCTGAATATAACCTAATCAGATTGGACAGACCTCACAAAGTTGGGAGAGGCGTAGCTTGCATCTCTCGCTCAACTCTCACTGGTTGCTTGTCTCTATTTGCATTTTCTCTCCCTTCTTCTTTTGCCTTCCTCTCTCTATCACGAGTCCGAAGCTGCTGGCTTCTGCTCTCCCTCTTGGTGCGGGTGGATGCATGATAATGCAGAGATGACTGCAACTGCTGACAAGACACGCACGCACCTGGAATGTGGAGGGCCTGAACTGCGGTAGAAAGATGTGGTTAGTGGCAGCGTTTCTTAATTGATATGGAGCAAACTCTGCTTTTTGCAAGAGCTGAATCTGATAGGAGCCTCGTGTTTGCGCCTGCGAGCGGGAAGGATGGGTGAAAAGTTCATAGCGGGATACTTCAACTACGCCAGGGGCACAGCCATCGTTCTCAGAAAGGGCTTCCCTTAGCATACGCACACTGCAATATGCAATCCCTAGGGTCGGTATGTGATAGTGGAGGGGGTTCTTGTAGGTCGCCCAGTGAGACTCATATCAATATACGGCCCCAACACCGAGGAGTGCAACAGGCCTTCGAATTATATTTTCCTCTACAGACCCTCAAATTCTTGCAGTAACATTTTTGCCTATGATTTTGCTTCTAAATCTCACAGTGCAATTAATCGATAGTTCGATGGATGAATGGTGGATCCCTTTTTTAGGTCTCGCCTACGCAGCACGCATGTGCTGCATAGGAGGACCTTTAGCCATCGCTCTACTGTTTTTGGAAGCACATACTTGTGCTTGTGGCGGCATCCCCCTTGCGGGAGCAAGCAGCGGCGCGCATGCTATTTGGCTGTTGCTCGCTCATGCAAGGCAGATGGTGCCACAAGCATGAGTGTGCTTGAAATCAGCTGCTGCTTCTTAGCGTGATCGCTTTCACTTTCGCGGCCGCGCCGCTTTCACAGCTGCGCGGCCAATGCTTGTTTATATTTGTTTTTAGTCATTTGAAAAGTGTCCACGCAATATGTATTCTTAGTTTCTTGAAGTACATCAACATTCTAGTAGGCAAAAAATCGCAGGATACAAGATTAAAAGCAAAAACATAAGTATGATTTTTGGGCCAGGAGCTGTGACTGTGTTATCTTGCTGACGGGACTGTCAAACATGCAGTCTCTTGCGTCACTACTTAGCCTCCATATGTCCAGGTCTTCTCGAGGCATCTCGTCCTTCAGCCTCACCAACTCCATAACATGCTAAACATTAGGTTTGACAGTCTCACTTGTGAACTAGTGCTTCGAAAACAGTCAAAGGCGCTCCGCATCTCCACCAGTGCAAAACCTGGTAGCCGGCGCAGATCCACCCCAGTGCACACACTAAAGCCAATCAGGGCTCCGAGAGGCCGTACTCTCTACAAATTAACATGAAAGCCAAGCTGTTGCAAACTAATGCATACAGAAGCAGTATTTCCTTTCTGCCGCTCACCAGTCAGGCTTCAGGAGTACAGACCAGCCCCTACAACAAAGGCCCACCCGAAAGGTACACAACTACCACCTTGGGTGGCATTGAGATGCGGAGGTGCCCCTGAGCAAACCTAGCACTGTCAATGGACACCAAATATTGGTTGAGATCAGTTCAACAGAACAACACATTTCAAGATTTTGAGGCCCATACGCTGGAAGGTGGAAAGACGCAGTGCGCTCTACAGTCGGCTGAAATCCCCTACAGGCTCAAGGGCAAATGAAAATATTCGCTGATCAAACATCATCTTGTTCGGGAGTTTAACTTTGTTATGAATTCTGGTATTCTCCCCGTGAACACCTTAGAGTGCTGCAAACCACTGCAATCTAGCAATTTAGTCCAATTGAGGTTAACAAAACTACAACCCACAGAGTGCATTTGGTTGTTTAAGCAAAAAAATCCGGGACTGGATATGACTTTCCTGAAAACAATAACCCCATCTATTAATTTTGATTTAAACGCTTTTCTCCCATCATACAAAACCAAAGTAACACTCATGTCTTGAGCAACTAGATGCTTAAAATGCACAAGTATATTATACGCAAGTAAACTTCTGGGTTCCTCTCAAGGAGAAATGGGTACATACTTTTTTATCGATCAGTCAGTCGTCCCTCTTTTACAGAGCTTCGCTGTAGCACGTGCAGAAAACACACGCTCACTTTCTGCACCGGCCTTATATACGCACACTAAGGCAGAGCTCGGCGGGTGCCCAGATAACGCGTTTTCCGCGGCGGCAGAAGATAGATATCTGTACTTTGAAACACTGGTTTCATAATATGTAAACAGCCACAAGTGCCGGACCCGCCCACCGCCTCGTGAGACTGGAGAAGTGAAGAGACACACCGCGCATGACAAAAGGCAAATACACCCCTGCACACAGGTGACGGATTGTAGGCCAGAATCGCACAGAGTCGTAGTTGTGAACATGCATGTTCTCACTGAAGAGGCTGACTTTTGACCTCTAAGTGTGTGTGTGCGTGAGTATGTGTGTATGTGTGTATTGTGTGTGATGCCGCGAGCTATCTCCTAACCACACTTCATCCCTTTGTAGGCCGGGCCAAGAATGATCCATCACACACGGTTTTATCTGTTGCTCAGGAATGTGTAATCATAAAAAAATCACAAAGGCTACGAACCCATAAATCATTAAAAAGTACTCCGCTTGAGTTTACAAGGCAATAAAGCACACTCAATATTAACAAGTTTCTTCCCCATCCTTGTACTAAAACTGCAGAGAGTAGTTGTGTATTGCAACAGTCGATTTTAAGCACGGCTCTTTTGTCAGTAGAATCCCAAAAAGGGTATGAAAGAAAGAGAAACTGTCCTCCTAAACCTCCTGCTAACCTGTTGTAAGTAATTCATATTCGAAAAATTAAAATCATGACATGCCTAGCATTACACATTGTAATTACGCATAAAATAAAACGATAAATAATACAGCCGGCATAGTATTGATAGAGATTTGAAAGAAATACAGACAATGGTATTTCATGGGTAGAGTTCTAAGCCAAGTTAACAGAAGCAGTTAAAACAAGGTCAAATTTATTTAAATGATTTTTTACCTTTACAGCAAGAGGAGAACCTTCTGGGGTTGTGGAAGAAAGAGAATAAAATGCAAAGTACAGAGTGCAAAATATTGAGGCCTCGTCCTGCTTGGGGCTCAAGCAAAATCCTGCTACTGTGTTTGGGGGGGAAGGGATAATGGGCCAGAAAAGGATATGGAAAACTCCCTAATTTTCAAAGGGACCCCTCTTCTCTCCAACCAAACGTCTTATTTATTACAAAAGATCCCTGGAATGTCCCGTAGGAGTTCTGCAGATGGGGCAGGTATTAAAGCCTGATTTGCCACTCCAGCCGGTTTACCACTGTCAGTCCTCTGCGTCCCAGTGAGCCGATAGCACTCAAACTTGATAAGGAGTATGCGCATGATGCGCCCTCCAGAAGCCACTCTGGGCATTAATCCATGTTACAAACAGACCCGTTGGCTATGCCAATGCTTGTTCTATAGATGATACCAGTTGGAAGAGGAGGCGTGTTTGCTCTCCAAGTGCTCTGTATTTCTGCTTCTTTAAAGTTTGATCCAGGCACTGGGGAATGGACTCTGAGGTTGACACACTACGCGGAGTATTCACAAAGATTTGCGCAGAGCGGACCCAGCTGCACTCTGTTGTGAGGGTCCAGTTCTATCAATGAACTTCCCTACTCTCTGGTTGCACGGGCCGATACATTCACGGTGGCCGCTACTGTACACAACTGAACGAAAAAGGCGCTGTTCCTACAGATATCCACCAGGCCATGATTGAGTGATTGCCTCCAAACAGATTACACGTGTCAGCTGGGCATCAGGACACCCCCACACCGCACGGCCCTCCAGCTGTAGGCGAGTCTGTGCCCAGCACCTGAGGTCTACCCTTGACCTCGGTGCTCCCTCGCTGCTGCTCGTTCTTCCTCCGTTTTAGCCCTCCTGTGCCTCTGTTTGGTTTGTTTTTATATTGCACTATAACTCTCTTTTTATTTTCAGTAGGATAGCGTTTTGCCTGTAACTCTGTTTTTACTTTATGTAGGGTAGCGTTTTGCCACTTGTGCCCCTGGTGTGACCCCCCCTACGCTCCCCGCTTCCCGCCGCAGTTACATCGCGGCCCGCCCCCTTTTCTTCTGTGTCCTCCCCGCTCCCGCCTCCCAGCTGCTCCTCCCTCCCACTTGGCCTTAAATGGAGACCGTGCGGCGCAGGTGAGTGTGTCCTGCCCTCAGGACAACCCCACATCGCACGGCCCTCCAGCTGTAGGCGAGTCTGTGCCCAGCAGCTCAGGTCTGCCCTTGACCTCGGTGCCCCCTCGCTGCTGCTCGTTCTTCCTCCGTTTTTGCCCTCCTGTGCCTCTGTTTGGTTCGTGTTTATATTGCACTGTAGCTCTCTTTTTTTATTTTCTGTAGGTTAGCGTTTTGCCTGTAACTCTGTTTTTACTTTATGTAGGGTAGCGTTTTGCCAATTGTGCCCCTGGTGTGACCCACCCTCCGCTCCCCGCTTCCCGCCGCAGTTACAGCGCGGCCCGCCCCCTTTTCTTTCTGTGTCCTCCCCGCTCCCGCCTCTCAGCTGCTCCTCCCTCCCACTTCGCCTTAAATGGAGACCGCGCAAACACGCAGCGGACACGCGCAGCGGGCGCGCCGATTGTGCGCCGAAGGCAAGCCCGTCTGCGCCTGGACCGTGCCCAGCGCCAGGACCCCTGGCCCCCGCCGACGCCAGACCTCACGACGGACCTACGACACCGCCACCCTCAACACACTCAACGCCGGCCGACCCCCGCCTGCTACCGAGCCACCCCGAAACGCACCCACGGACCCTTCACCTGCCAAGCCTGCAAGTTCACCTGCATCCGGACCTGCACCGCACCCGCCAAGCCGAGCACAAGCAGCAACCACCTCAAGTGCATCCTGCTCAACGCCCGCTCGGTCCAGAGACATGCCGTGGAACTCTGGAACCTGCTCGACACAACATCACCAGACGTCGCCTTCCTCACGGAAAGCTGGATGAACGCCTCCTCAGCGCCCGACATCGCCATCCCGGACGGATACAAGATCACCTGGAGGGACCGCGTCAACCAGACTGGAGGAGGCAACGCCATCGTCCACAGGAACAGCATCTGCATCACGACCAGCTCCGACGACACCTTCACTGCCGCCGAAAACCTCCACTTCCAGATACACACCGACCCCAAGACCACACTCAGAGGCACCCTCATCTACAGACCCCCGGGACCACGCACACAATTCAGCGAGGTCATCACAGACTTCATCAGTCCGCACGCCCTCCCCTCCGCTGACTACATCCTCCTAGGAGACCTCAACTTCCACCTGGAGAACAACAAGGACAGCAACACCACCATCCTGCTGGACAACCTTGCCAACCTCGGACTCAAGCAACTGGTGAACACTCCCACCCACTACGCCGGCCACACGCTTGACCCAGTCTTCTCCTCCAGCAAGAACATCTCCTTCAGCCACTCCACTGGACTTCATTGGACCGACCACAGCTGCGTCCACTTCAGCTTCAGAAAAACCACGATCCACCACCACCCGCAACAGGCTCCTCGCAGGAACTGGAACAAGATCACCGCCGACCAGCTCACCACCTGCCTCAGCCAGAACCCTCCCGCCAGCACAACGGACCCCAACGAAGGAGCCAGCAACCTCACACAGTGGATCACCAACTGCACAGACGACCTTGCACCACTGAAGACCCCCCCCCCCCCAGCAGACACAGCAGCAAGAAAGCCTCCTGGTTCACCGACGAACTTAAGAACTCCAAGAAGAACTGCCGCACCCTCGAGAAAGCCTGGCGCATCGACTAGACCACAGACAACATGACTGCCCTCAAGCACGCCACCCGCAATCACCACCAGCTGATCCGCACAACCAAGAAGACAGCATTCAAAGAACGTCTGGACAACAACACCCACAACAGCAAGGAACTCTTCAGCATTGTCAAAGAGCTCTCCAACCCCAGCACCAGAAACAACGAAATCACTCCCTCGCAAGACCTCCGCGACTCACTCGCCTCGTTCTTCCACCGCAAGATCGCCGAAATACACAACAGCTTCGGCACACCAACCACGCACCCAACCATCGAACCAACGCCCACCACCACCACCCTCTGCGCCTGGACCCCGGTCAGCACCGAAGACACCACCCGCACGATGAACACCATCCACTCCGGATCCCCAACCGACCCCTGCCCCCACCACGTCTTCAACAAGGCCGACTCCATCATCGCACCCCAACTCCGGTACATCATCAACGCCTCCTTCAACACCGCCACCTTCCCGGAAAGCTGGAAGCACGCCGAGCTCAGCGCCCTCCTAAAGAAACCTACTGCGGACCCCACTGACCTCAAGAACTTCCGCCCCATCTCGCTCCTCCCTTTTCCTGCCAAAGTCATCGAGAAGACCGTCAACAGACAGCTTGCCGCCTTCCTCGAGACGAACGGATCCCTCGACCACTCGCAGTCCGGCTTCCAAGCCAACCACAGCACCGAGACCGCCCTCATTGCAGCCACTGACGACATCAGATCCCTGCTCGACAACGGGGAAACAGCGGCCCTCATCCTCCTGGACCTCTCCGGAGCGTTCGACACTGTATGCCAACGCACCCTAGTGCAGCACCTCAACAACATCGGAATCCAAGAGAAAGCACTGGAGTGGATCATCTCGTTCATTGCCGGAAGAACCCAGAGTCCGCCTCCCCCCGTTCAGATTCGAGGCCACTGAAGTCATCTGCGGCGTACCACAGGGATCATCGCTCAGCCCCACCCTCTTCAACGTGTACATGAGCCCCCTCGCAGCCATCGCACGCCAACACAACCTCAACATCATCTCCTACGCCGACGACACCCAGCTGATCCTCTCCCTCACCAACGACCCAGCCACCGCCAGAACCAGCCTACACGAAGGGATTAAAGAAGTCGCCGAGTGGATGAAGAACAGCCGTCTGAAACTGAACTCAGACAAGATGGAAGTCCTCATCCTGGGATCATCTCCCTCCGCCTGGGACGACTCCTGGTGGCCACCTGCCCTGGGCACCACTCCCAAACCAACAGACCACGCACGCAACCTGGGCTTCGTCCTCCCTCTCGATAACCAGACAAGTCAACGCCGTCTGAACATCGTGCTTCAACACCCTGCGCATGCTATGAAAGATCTTCCGATGGATCCCTACCGAAACCAGGAAGACTGTCACCCAGGCCCTCGTCACCAGCCGACTGGACTATGGAAACACCCTCTACGCCGGAACCACAGCCAAACTACAGAAAAGACTCCAGCGCATCCAGAACACCTCCGCACGACTCATCCTGGATATCCCCCGACACAGCCACATCTCTGGCCACCTGATAGACCTGCACTGGCTCCCCGTCAGCAAGAGGATCACGTTCAGACTCCTCACCCACGCACACAAGGCTCTTCACGACCTGGGCCCCAAGTTCCTCAACAACCGCCTGACCTTCTACACACCCACCCTCCGGCTACGGTCGACAAGCCTCGCCCTCGCCTCCGTCCCACGCATCCGCAGAGCCACCGCCGGTGGAAGATCCTTCTCCTGCCTGGCAGCCAAGACATGGAACTCCCTCCCCAACCACCTCCGGCGAACCCAGGACCATCTCTCCTTCAGGAATCAGCTCAAGACCTGGCTTTTTGAGCAGTAACGGACCCCTCTCCCCCCAGCGCCTTGAGACCCTTCCGGGTGAGTAGCGCGCTATACAAATGTCTTGATTGATTGAACTAGGTGAAATGGCAATTTTTAAATGTATTAATGTGAGGTTTAATTTGGTATTGAAGAATAATGTTTTCACCAGGAACATTATAAAAATAAAAGCATGGAAAACATCAGTACACGTTTTCAACCTCCCTGTAAAAGAAAGGAGAGCTGTGCACACTTGCTACGACCTTTTCTTGTGGGGCGATCTGTAGAGCAAAGTCATGTGTGCTATTAAGGTGGAAACTATGGTGAATTTATTTCTCACGGAATTGTCATCGTTTGTTCCTCACATCCCTTTTAGTCCACCCCAAGTGCTCTTGTGGTATGCTGCTCGGTGAGTTAAACTCCATCCGTGATAAATTGTCAACAGGTTTCTAGTTGGGTCCCGCAAGATGTCGGGCCAGTCTTTCAGTCTTCCGAGGTCAATAAATTGAGCACCATTAAATTGGGTATTTATTTATTTATTTACGAGTTTATATAGCGCTGGAATCGACTCCAACTGGAGTATCTCTGCGCTTTTGGGCCGGTTTACATTACACAGGGGAGTGAGTACTGCTGAAGCTAGATCTCGTTTTTAAACAACAGGGTTTTAAGGTTGTTCCTGAATTTCAGATGTTCAGTGCATAGTCTGAGAGTCAGTGGGAGTCCATTCCACAGTGTGGGTCCTACTACAGATACTGCCTTGCCTCCGTGCCTGGCTTTTTTTGCGCGAGGTACTACCAGTAAATGGTTTGTACTGGATCTAAGTGATCTGGAGGGGATGTAGGGAGTGAATTTCTGTTCCAGGTAGGTAGGGCCTTGTCCGTTTATGCTTTTATGAATGATACAGCATATTTTAAATTTTGCCCTTTGTCGGATGGAAAGCCAATGTAGTTTGTTTAGGAGTGGTTTAGATGCTGTTCTTGGAGGGGCATTTAGGACTAGGCGGGCCGCTGTATTTTGGACTACCTGGAGTCTAGCCAGCACTCCCTCGTTAGCGGAGAGAAGCAAAAGAATGTTAATTCCGGCTTCGATCGCTGGGGACGTGAGGCATGGGGAGGTTGTACTAGGCGTGCATAGTGTGATGTGCAGGCTGGTTGGTAACTGGCAAGGTTGGTATCATAAATGACAACTGCTTTAGTAAGGCTGGTACGGTGGGGACGCGGATGACACACTGCAGATCCAACCTTCTCTGCCACCACCAACATTGTTTAAATTTGGTTTCATCGCCCAGTCTAGCCTATCCAGATGCACTGCGCCACAGGCCACCACTAGCGCACCAGTCTCCTTGTGACTACTTGTAAATCAGATACCAGATGACTAAGCCTGCAGGCTATTTGTGCAGCCTAATAGCAATATGAAAGAAAGGGGGTGAGCTGGGTATAAATCCTGGTTCAGTGGCCCGACCTGGCATCCGCCTGTGCTGCCTGCTCCGGTTTCTCCTTGGACGGGCTGGGTCAGCGCTGAGGCCTGGGTCAAGCTGCCTGCACAGAAATAGTAGTCTGGCTGCAGCTGTGTTGAGAAAGCGGGAGCCTAGTTTAAATAGCATTAGCGTTTATCCAGTCCATTAACGGACTGTGTAAGGTAATACCAACTCTACATAAACTACAGGACAGTGTAATACAATTACAAGCACTCGTTGACAGATGGGGGTATACGTGGCGGAAAAGTGATAATGTCGGAGGTTAAAGCAGACTGGGCAAAGTTTCCATGCAAGATGAAACTTAAAAATTTTGAAAAAATGTTTTATGCTGTACTTAACTGCACTTATATTTCAAGTTGAACATAAGGCTGACAAAGCTTCTGCCTTCACAAAAACAGTGCTATAATATTAAATGATGAAGCCAAAACTTAAAAATGATTGTGTGCCCCTTGGCCAACCACTATAGTTAGTGTCACATTTATCTATTCAATATTTTACCCTTCTCCTCCAAGTTAATTTGGTTAGAGCGTCTTTATGTGTTAATTTTATACCGTACTTGGTGTGTGTAAATCCAGGCAGCACACACGAGAACACAGAACAAACCAAACAACCAATCGTAGTGCTAGGTGTTCTGGCACTTGTATAGTGAAAATATTTCTAGGTCGTGTTAGTCAAGCCCTCTAAATGATACTCGATGTGCCTTATCCACCACACAGCCCATGCTGCGGGTGCCTCGGACATTGTTTGCAGTGACCTACATGCCTGTGTACACTGCCTTGTCCCTGCCCCAGCTCTTGTGCTGACTCTGTCCCACGAGCCCCCACCATGGCCAGATGAGTGCTCATTGGACACAAATTGAATTTGACGAACAAATTTGACTTATTAGTGCACAGTTCATCGATCGCCATTTTCTGCTTTGCTTTGTTGCGGGCTGTGGAGTGCTCGGCTGACGGCCCTTTAGAAATGCGCCTGCCACGATTGTTCCTGGACAGCAGGTTTTGTGTGCCCCGCCTGGGGTGTCGGGGGACAGTGTTCACTCCGGGGGAGAGAGCACGCGCGAGAGCAGGTGGACTAACTGAATGTGCCGTTAACAATAATGTCTAAAATAAGCTGCAGGCTTGGGTGGCCCGTTTGCTTCATATTGTGGCTCTGCCTTGCTTGCATGGAATGTGACATTGGCTGGTTCCGCGTGGCACTTAAATCCGTTGCGTGGGATGCGCTGAGCGGAAGCTGGAGTGTACAGCCTGTGTGGTTTGTCACTTAAGTACGATTTTGCTGCTTAGTTACTTCATGCAAGACATGTCTCAGCCATCGAACTCAACCGAAGCGCTAACCTCGTGACACTTTACAGCTCTGTGGTCTTTGTGGGGTGGGAGGAACCACGCACACTCAGGCAGAGGCGAGAACTCCGCTCCTGCGTGCCCTGATTAAAAGTGAGGGCGCTCGTCGAATAGCATAGCTCACTGCTTCATTTTATTCTTGGCCAATCTGCCCCTGACACAATAAAACAAGCTACAGTTATGCAGGGATTTAGCAATGAGTCAGAGGCAAAGAACGGGAGACGCAATACAAACAAGCAGCACTGAAAGCGTTGTTAAAAAAAAAACAAATGCCCAGAGGCGTCATGGCGCTATAGAATTCTGATCAGAAAGGTCAGCAGGGCCTTTTATTAAATGTAGCGGGATAACTTTTTATTTATCCTGTGTAAAAAGCCATGTTTTTAATGATTTCCTGAAGCTGAAAAGGGTGGTGGTTGTTTTTAGAGAGAGTGGCAAGCTATTCCAGAGCATTGCGGTTACCCTGTAAATACTTCTCCCCCACCCCAATGTGCTTTTTTAAATGGGCGGACCACCATATTCTTGGCTTCGAATGAGCGTAGTGTTCTTGTTCGAATATACCATTTGAAGTTTCTCATGAGCCGATCTGGCCCAAGGTCGTTCAGGGACTTAAAAGCCAGGCAAAGAGCTTTAAACTTGTACCTTTGTCTGACTGGCAGCCAGTGTAGTTTTCTGATGGCTTCATTTGCTGATTCATGTTTCGGTATTTTAAAAATGAAGCGGGCTGCCGCATTCTGCAGAACCTGGAGTCTGTTCAGGAGGCCCAATGCCAGGGTAAGATAGAGACCATTACAGTAATCTATCCGTGTGAGTACCAATGCCATAGTCGCTGTTTTTAAAAGCTCAGGGGGTAGATACGTTTTAATCTTTCTTAACATCCTTATGTAGCAAAAAGAAACTGATGTTATTTTATTGACTTGCTCTTTAAATTTTAACTCACTGTCCAGCACAACTCCCAGGTTCTTTAACTTGGTCGATGGTGTAGGCAATGTGTCAAGCTCAGGCGGACACCAATCTGGTGTCCAAAGAGAGGGTTTGTTGCCAAAGATGATCACCTCTGTCATTGAGGCATTCAAATTTAGACAATTACTATCCATCCAATTGCTCACACTTTCCATGCACGAGCTGAAGGCCATATCACTGCTATATCCCCTGTTGGTCAGAGACACCACAATTTGGGTGTCGCCAGCGTAAGAGGTCAGGGAAAAGCCCACGTTTTTGATAATCGATGCCAATGGTGTGACATATAGATTAAAAAGTGTCGGGCTTAACGCAGATCCCTGTGGAACACCACATGGCAGGGAGAATTGCCTAGAGATATAGTTGCCCAACGCTACGTTTTGTTGTCGGTTAGATAAGAATGATTTTATGAGATCCATAGATGTTCCTTTTAACCCTAGATCTTGGGAGTCGGCCGACCAGAATCTCATGGCTGACCGTATCGAAGGCCACGGAGAGATCGAGCAGCACCAATGCCGCCGTCCCTCCGCCATCAACAATTTCACATATGTCTTCCGTAGCTACAATTAGAGCTGATTCAGTGCTATGATGTTTCCTGAATCCGTGTTGTGTGTTATCTAAGAAAGAATTTTCTTCTATGTAGGATGAGATTTGTTGATTCATAACTTTCTCTGCCAATTTAGCAGCTAAAGGAAGTCTTGAAATGGGGCGATAGTTCCCCGGATCAGCAGAGTCCAGGTTGTCTTTCTTCAGAAGTGGAAGGATAGAGGCACATTTCCACTGGTCTGGGAAGACCCCACTAGTGAACATCTGGTTCCGAATAAATCCTAAGTTTTTGGCCACTTGGGTAGGCACCATATGGGGGCAGGGGTCATATGGCGAGCCGGATTTGGTGGTCAGAATTAGATCTCTAAGTTGTTCCTCCGAGGGGTTTATAAAATTGGAGAAAATCCTTCTGTCCTCTTGGTTAGTTATCATCTGTTACACCTGATGGTTATCTGTTAGATCTGTTTCTGTTTCAACATTCTTTAACTAATTTGGATTTTTATACTTTTCTCAAAATCAAAGTAGCACTTGCTAAGGTGCGTCTTCATCCTACTTCTCCTACGATTAATCTCTTTCAAATATGGACTAAATCTGGTCACGTAGCCTCTAAAATCTATACATTTTTATCATCCGTTTCATTACCTATGCATACGGTTGCTCAACATTTTGATCATGGAGTTACTGATCATATTTCTTCAGACACCTAGCAGCTGATTGGTAAACTTTCTCTTCGCAATAAAATCGCCCCATCGTTAATGCAATCTAAATTTTTTTCCGTCAACCTTCTTCATTGGACTCCTGTTTGTTTACATTCGCTCAATCTCAAAGATGATAACTTATGTTGGAGCTGTGGTTTATTGACGGTGATTTTCGCATATGTTTTTTGAATGTCAATACCACCAGCTTTTGCAAGAGGGGTTACCTGGGATTTTGGCCCCGTGCGAGACGGCCATCTAGGGAAACCTACCAAACCTACACATTTCTGAAAAGTAGACACCCAGGGGCTTCCAAGGAGGTATGGCTTGCGTGGATCCTCCAACGTTCCTTTACCCAGAATCCCTTGCAAACCTCAATTTTTGCTGAAAAAAATCAGTTTTTTCACACTTTTTTTGTGTGGGAAAGCGTGGCGTCACTGGGCTCACACAAATTTCCTCCCACCCAGCGTTCCCCCAGGTCTCACGATAAAAATGGTACCTCACTTGCGTGGGTAGGCATAGTGGCTTCAACAGGAAAAGGTCCAAATCGTACGGTGGAGAAATTACAATAACCAATAGCAACATTACCTTCTTTTCTGGGGGAGTGGGACTGAGTTTTTGGACCGGGGCTCGGCGGGCATCTTTGGAAACTACCAAACCCAAACAGTTCTGAAAACTAGACACCCGGGGGAGTCCAGGGAGGTATGGCATGCGTGGGTCCCCCAATGTTTTCCTACCCAGAAATCCCTGCAAACCATAAATTTAGGTTAAAAAAACAGTTTTCCATACATTTTTGCGTGGGATCTCCGTGTCGGCACAAATGTCCTACCACCCAGCATTCCACTTGGTCTCCCGAGTAAAATGATACCTCACTTGTGTGGGTGGGCCAAAGGCCTGTGTCTAAGGCAGGGGGGCTTAATTTGTAAAACTTAAATACTACTTTTTCTAAATTCATTTTCGGACTGTTCTGCTTTGGGGCACCCACACAAGTGAGGTATCCTTTTACTCGGGAGAACATGGTGAACGCTGGGTGGTAGGACATTTTTGCCGGCACGGAGATCCCACGCAAAAAAGTTTGGACAAGTGATATTTTTAGCTAATTTTAAGGTTTGCAAGGAGTTCTGGGTAAGAAAACATTGGGGGATCCATGCATGCCATACCTCCCTGGACTCCCCCGGGTGTCTACTTTTCAGAACTGTTTGGGTTTGGTACTTTCCAAAGAATACCACCGAGCCCCGGGCCAAAAACTCAGGTCCCCCCACAAAATCAAGGTCGTTTTGCAATTGGGTATTGTAAATTCACCACCAAACAATTTGTACCGTTTCCTGTTGCAGCCACTATGCCTACCCACGCAAGTGAGGTACCATTTTTATCGGGAGACCTGGGGGAACGCTGGGTGGGTGGAAATTTGTTGATCCACGCAGATTCCAGAACTTTCCACCACAGAAATATGAGGAAAATGTGTTTTTTTGGTCAACTTTTTAGGTTTGCAAGGGATTCTGGGTAACAAAACCTGGGGGTAGGCAGACGAGTCACCCCATCCTGAATTTCCCTGGGTGTCTAGTTTTCAAAAATGTATAGGTTTGCTAGGTTTCCTTAGGTGCTGGCAGAGCTAGGGCTCAAAAACAAAAGATAGTCTCTTTGTGCAAAGAGCGCAAGATTTCACTGGGAAATTGAGGTGCGACCACGTTGCGTTTTGCGCTGTTTCGTGTCGCAGCCACTATGCCTACCCACGCAAGTGAGGTACCATTTTTTTTGGGAGACCTGGGGGAACGCTGGGTGGGTGGAAATTTGTTGATCCACGCAGATTCCAGAACTTTCCACCACAGAAATGTGAGGAAAATGTGTTTTTTTTTGTCAAATTCTCAGCTTTGCAAGGGTTTCTGGGTAACAAAACCTGGTGGTAGGCAGTCGAGTCACCCCTTCCTGAATTTCCCTGGGTGTCTACTTTTCAAAAATGTATAGGTTTGTTAGGTTTCCCTAGGTGCCGGCAGAGCTAGGGTGCAAAAACTACAGGTAGGCACTTTGCCAAAAAAGGGTCAATTTGTAACTGCAAAATTTAGGTGTGACCACGTTGCATTTTGTGCCGTTTCCTGTCACAGGCACAAGGCCGACCCACACAAGTGAGGTACCGTTTTTATCGGGAGACTTGGGGTAATTCAGATTTGTAAATCAACTGTTATTACCAATTGAGCTTTCATGCATTTCTCCCTTTCAATGAAAGACATTGTGTGAAAAAAAAATATTTTTGAAAAATGACCAATAATTCTCATGCTAGTATGAGTATTCCCAATTTTGAAAATTAGCAATTATATACTGTTTCTGAACTCTATAATTTGTACCCAATTCAGAAATACATAGGTGTCTTTCATACAAATTTTTCCATGTATACATTTTCCAAGACAAAGTGCTCTATACCTAGTAAATAAAAAAATACCATTGCAAGTTGCTGCTCAGTTTTTGGATCTGGGTTCGTCGGGTTCCTGGTGAAACTACAAGTCCTATATATCCCCACAACCAGGAAGGTCTAACGGATGTAACGGTATATTTTTTTCCAAGAGCTGTCAAAATTAGAAAAAGTTATAGGTGAAAACGTTGAGACAAAAGGCTGTTTTTTTCAACACATTTTCAATTATTCCAATATTTAACTGTTAGTTTCTGTAAAGAAACCTTCATGGATTTAGACAAATGACCCCTTTCTGAATTCAGAATTTTGTCTACATTTCGCAAATGTACAGCTTTCCAGGATCCATTATTGCTTTCAAACTCATTTCTACCATTAACTGGAAGGAGGTGGAAAGCTCTAAAAATAGCAAAAATAGGCTATGTCCCAGAAAAATGCCAAAACTGTGTAAAAAATGTCGGTTCTCTGACAAAAGACTGTCATTCCCTAAAAGCTGAGAAAATGGAGATTTCAGCCCCACAAACCCTTTTTTGATAACTTTTTCAGGGAAAACCCCAGAGACTTTCATTTGCAGCCCGTTTTTCCCATTTTTCTGAAAAAAACAAAGAAATCACTATATTTTGGTTAATTTCTGGGACCCCTCCAAGGGAATCCACAAACCCTGGGCGCCTTTAGAATCCACATGATGTTGGAAGAAAAGGACGCAAATTTGGCGTCGATACCTTATGTGGTCAAAAACTTACAAGGGCCTAAGCGCGCACTACCACAAAACGCCAAAAAAAGCCTTAGCACAGGAGGGGGAAAAGGCCTAGCAGCGAAGGGGTTAATGTGCTCTGTGAAGTAAGTGGTTTTGGCTATTATGATGTTCTCTTTATGCTTGGCTGGTTTAGCTTTGTAAATAGTTCTTTCATCTACCTCATAGTTTTTTCTCCATCTCGTTATACCATGGTTGTGATTTCTTTTTTCCTTGTGGGTTTTTATAGGCAATAGGTGCTACAGTGTCTAACGCGATTTTTAGCCAGAGCAAGAAGAGCCCCACATTCTCCTCTATGTTATCACCTAGTTGACAAGGAGTTAAGGTAGTTGCCTCCCCTAACTCTGCTGGTTATATTTTGTGCCAGGCTCTACTTTTTACTTGTTGAGTGCGGGGCCTATGTTGGGTATTTGTTTTTATTTCCATCCGCCATTTAATCACCCAGTGGTTAGACCATGTCACAAGGAAGGATGGCGAGAATTTAATGGCCTCATCTGTGGAGAAGATACCATCTAACATATGTGCCGCTTTGTGTGGTTCACCCTGATTGATCAGTGTGAGTCCAAAGTGTCTATTAATTTTTGAGAATCAGAGTTGGTTTGTTTTTCTAAATGGAAATTGAAATCTCCTAGTACAGTGAAATTATCATTAATAATTGAGAACTCAATTGCCATACTAAGATTGCTTATAAAGTTGCTCTTTCCTCCAAGAGGGCGATAAATTAACATCCCCTTAATAGCTGATGAATCTGGTGGCTGTATCGAAAAGTTTAATGCATCAAAGCCTGGCGTTTGTAGTGGTTCAAACTTTGTTTTGTATTGGTTACGATAGAAAATTGCCAGTCCCCCTCCCTTCTTTTCTGCCGGTCTAGTCTGAAAACAGCATATTCAGGTGGAGTAGCAGCCACAATATCTGGGCCAGAGCTCTCATGCCCAGGTTTCTGTTACGAATGCCACATCGATGTCTTGCGTTTGAACAAGGTCATAAAACTCTAACTGATGTTTTATCAAAGATCTAGTGTTTAGCAGTAGGCAGCAGATATTGGGATCAAGGTTCTTCCTTAACGTTTGGCTCGGCTTTCTTAAGGAGGCTTTCAAACTTTCAGAGGGAAATGCGGATTGTTCCCTATTAATGACACAGTGAGGAGGGCGTGCAGGAATATTAGTATTAGTAATAGTGGGTCTTAACGCCAGTAATACTTCCCGGGAGAAGCAAATATTACCGGACTCATTTAGAGATTATGGACCAGGGGGACCGGCACTAGGCGCGGTCCAGGCGCAGACGGGCTCGCCTTTGCTGCGCCCGCTGCGCTTCCGCGCCGTCTTTTTAACCTTTCCAATCTGTGCAAATAGTTAAGAACTAGACCGCCTCTTCTCCAAGGTGGCGGCAATCTCACTGCACAACGGAAGTGGGTTGCTTTAACCACCTTCCTGAATATCTCCCTCCACTCAAACAGCCCGCTAATGGCTGCGGTGGACCGGGGAGATATCCTTCAAAGATCAGGACGCTGGGCTGAACAATGTTTAAGACCCAGGTCAGTGCCAATTTACTATTAGTGTGAGAGGTTTAAAACATTAAAAATAGCAGTATATTTAAACAGAAGACGGCGAGCATTTATATAGTTAGATACACAGTAAAAACAAAGTAAGACGCAATATAGTGCATCACGAGGGCTCGCCCTAAAAAGGTACACCCTATATACAGGTATCACATGAAGCCAGAAGTTAACACACACAACTTTAGAATTTCTTAGGCTTGTTGGTCAGACTACCAAATCTTCCCCAGTGGATACCTTCAGCCCCGGATGAAGACAGCTCTACCATAGACCACTGTGTAACAGATGACTTACTTTCGTCTGCCTCATCCAGTTCCACCCCTGATCCAAACTCCAGCACTGAATTTCACCGGCTTTACCTCCGTGCTTTGCATTATACCATAATTTATATGGAGATTACTCCTCTTCTGGTGACTATTCCACCTGTCTAACCTTTAGCCTCCACCCACGGTTGTCCATGGTAACTGGCAGCCACCCTTTCATCAAGACAAAAGGA
Organism: Lissotriton vulgaris; assembly: GCF_964263255.1. NCBI lineage: Eukaryota > Metazoa > Chordata > Amphibia > Caudata > Salamandridae > Lissotriton > Lissotriton vulgaris. The sequence goes on from NC_141685.1 coordinate 130,424,815, forward strand.
CTGTAGCCCATGACCTCACATGGTGTGATGTGGTATGCACAGGCCATACCCCCCACTTTCTATTACTCTTTGCCAGATTTATACCCTCAAACACACTACTGAAGTGCTCAACACTTCCATTTCCTTCTGGTTGATAAATAGATGTATTCCTGTGCATAGCAACATTCCTGCTCAAAAAGCTTTGGAATTTTTCCAATCAGAACTGTTAGCCATTACCACTCATGAGATACTTTGGCACATATTCCCTGTGAAAAACTGTATCCAGGAACCAAGAGTCCACAAACATCACATTAAACATTAAGACCTGGCTATTTATTCTCTGATCTCTTCATGGCCAAGCTTTGGAGCATTACTTAGCGCCAGGACACCTACGGGTAACCGTTCGCTGTATAAGTTTCAAAAATAAATAAATAAACTTCCACTTCAGGCCATTTTCAGAAATGACCATAGATCCCTAATATGCATTTCATTTACCGGCCATTCTTCCATATGGGTCTCATCACCTCAACACTAACTCTTTACCAAGACATACAGGGATGGTTTACTGGGAATTAAGTTGGACTGAATGTGAGTTGTGATTTTATCAGAATTTATGCTTCCACAGAATCCTTCATCTTCCTTGTCTATCCTAGGTCCCCCAATACAATATTCTTTAGTTAGCCCTTTGTTTTTCATATATCTAAATGCCCCCTGTGATAAGTGTCAAGAGTTCTCTTTCTCAAACTTTGAGAAATCACAAGTCCGCCCGCAACAATAATCCATCCTCTTCAGCCAATTCTTCCTTACCTCTCATTCAGTCCATCATTCATAAGCCAATAACATCTAATATATTCATTCATGCCTATCAATATTTTGTCTTCCATAAGTTTTTTTCCTCAATTTCTCATGGCTGAGGCCATGGATCTTTTTCCTTTTACAATCATGCATTAAAAAAAATCCCCATCATTCTTTGGTACTTTTTTGATAGGTAATGGCATCAGACTTAAGTCAGAAACTTTTTTTCCACACTTGGCACATATTGTACAGTGTCATTTAGACAAACAACTTAATGGCCATGTGAGCCAATGCAGCCACCGCCGCCCACCACAACCTCATCAGATAAACTAGAAGAAAGCACTCCAGGACAGAATCTCCACCCACGCACACAACAGCAAGGAACTCTTTGGCATCAAAGAGTTCGCCCACCCAACAGTGAGACAACCGACAGCCCCCCCCACCCCCCGGACCTCTGCGACAGACTCTGCACCTTCTTCCACCACAAAATCAAGACCATCTATGACAACTTCAACAACAATAACCTACACAAGGAACCTACACCCACCACCCCCATACACAAAGCAGCTTACGCTAGACAGCTGGACCGCTGTCACCATTGAAGACACCCTGAAGACTATGAAGTCAACCCACTCCGGGGTCCCCACGGACCACTGCCCCCACCAGATCTACCACAGACCAGCTGACATCCTCGTCCGAGCTTCGTCAAATCATCAACAGCTCCTTTGAGACAGCCTCCTTCCCCGACGACTGGAAACATGCAGAGATCAACCCACTCCTGAAAAAACCCACGGCGGACCCCCCACCGACCTGAAAAACTACAGACGGATCTCATAACTCCTGTACCCAGTGAAGGTCATCGAAAAAGTCATCAACAGCCAGCTCGCATCCTTCATAGAAGAAAACATCCCTGACTCATCCCAATCTGGTTTCAGGAAAAACCACAGCACCGAAACCACCCTTCTCGCTGCAACAGACATCCGCTTCCTCCCTGACAGAAAAGATACTGTGGCACTCATCCTCCTGGACCTATCCACAGCCTTTAACAGTCTCTCAAAGCACCATAGCCCACAGACTACATGACGCAGGACCTGGGGCATGCCCTCAGCTGGATCCGCTCATTCCTCTCTGGCAGGACACAGCGGGTCAGACTCCCGCCCTTCCACTAAGATTCCACACTGACCACCTGCGGAGTTCCCCAAGGATCCTCCATCAGCCCCACACTGTTCAACGTCTACATGGCTCTGCTCACACCCATCGCCAGATGGTCTCAACATTGTATCCTACACAGACAACACCCAACTCATCCTCTCCCTATCCAACGAACCAAACATCTCCATACAAAACTTTCAAAAAGGGATGGAAGGGGGAGGAGCTTCGCTGCCAACCAAGATGACCGCGTGAGCTCGGAGCTCCGAAGACCTCCCGATCCTCCGAATTAATCCTGCTCTCTATCCTGTCCCACGATAGTGGGAATCGGTAGTTAAGCCGGGCCTGATGCGGCGCCCGTTTTCGGAATGAAAATTGGACATTCCTGGCCTTCGTAGCGTCGACGATTCCCGGAGGCTCCTCCCGCATCGCTTGTGCAGAGGTGGGCAGCAGCGGTGCCCCTACTGAGTTCCTCCCTGCCAGAATTTCTCCGTCCAGGAGGTGTGCTCCTGAGCTCCGAACGCCTTGCTGGGCGATCCTGATCCTGAACCTTGGGAACATTGAGGTGCACACTGGACGTGCCCCGCGGGACTCCTCTGCCCCTGGCATCCCCCTTGTCCCGCGATTGCCAACATGGCGGGCAAGGGTGGCTCGGATGTGGGCAAGACTCCGCGGGTCAGCAGGAAACCTTCTCATTCCCAGTCTACTATTCCTGAGCGCTTCTCCCAGTTTAAGGGATCACCGGGGCAGGTGGTTCGCACGAAAGACCCGAGGGGGGATGAGTCGCCAGACGACTCCGAGATAACGCTCAGGGATGTCATGGGCGCGATCTCGGGAGTGAGGACGGAGGTGCACACACTTCGCGAGGAACTGTCCAGCAAGGTCGACTCCCTGAAAATTGAACTTAATCTCATCAGGACGGACCTCGGGAAAACAAATGACCGGGTGAAATCTTTGGACCTTAAGACATCCAGTCTGGTCACGGATGTATCCGACATCCAGACGGAGGTGCGCAACCTGAAGATGGCGAATGGCGTGATGGCGCGTCGGCTGGATGAGTTCGAAGGCCGCGCGCGGCGCCAAAATGTTCGCATCACCGGTGTACCGGAAAAGGCAGAGGAGGACTCGACTGAACTCTTTGTGGAAGACCTGGTGGTGAAGCACTTGCAACCGGGGGGCCTGAGCAAGTTCTTCTCGGTGGAGAGGGCCCACAGGATCCCTGGTGGGCCGCCTAAATCGGGAGCTACCCCACGCCCCATCATCGCGAGGCTGTTCAACTATAGGGACAGAGACGCTATCCTGCAGACATCGAGGACTGCGGGCCCTCTCCGTTTCCAGAACTCGGAAGTGAACTTCTTCCCGGACTTCACCCAGGCTGTTCAGAAACAGCGGCAGAGTTTTACAGGGGTGAAGCGGAGAATTCGGGAGATGGGCCTGCGATACTCTATGCTCTACCCGGCCAAGCTTCGCATCGAACGGGACCACCGGACTTTCTTCTTTGACTTTCCTGACGACGTGGGACACTGGCTCGACACTCTGCCACAAGAACGGCCTGAATCGACCGACCAGACGGAGGAAGCCACCGGAGGCGCGGCACCACAGGAGTGACTTTTTTGATTATTTGTTTCCGAGATCTGGGCAGCCGTGAGGTGCTTTGGCCTTTGCTATGGTTGCTTAAATTGACTCATTTTGTTATTGATATGGAGGGTGACGGGGGGGGATGGGATGCCTCCTTTCTCCTTCGTGGGCTTTTTGTAGGTTAGTTAAGGGGCGACAGGCACACTGCTAGTTGGGGTGGATTTTAGTCTGATGCAGGGGTGCAGGGTGGGGGGGTTGGGGTGTGTGTTTCTTTCATACTTTCTCTTTGTTTTGCCTCTTATTCTGGCTGAGCAGTCTACGGTTTGTCTTTTTGCAATGGCGGGCGCTGATGTGGGTGGGGGGGGGGACGCGGAGCGTCCTTGATGATGGGGGGTAAATTACTTCATTTGCTGAGCTGGAATGTAAACGGGTTGGGGGATCGTATTAAGAGGGGCGTTGTGATACAAATGCTTAAACGTTGCTCGCCGGATGTCATTTTATTACAGGAGACGCATTTGGTGGGACACGCTTGTAAGGCCTTGAATAGACGGGGTTACAAAATGGTGGCTCATGCGGGTTTCTCTTCGGGCTCCAGGGGGGTGGGCATCATGGTGCGCGCGTCTCTTCCGTTGGAGGTGGAGTCTGTCCTGGCTGATGATAGGGGCAGATACGTGGCACTGGTGGGTAAATGGGAGGGCCGCTCGCTAGTTTTGGTTTCGGTTTATGTTCCCCCGCGGTTGCAAGAGACCACATTCAGGGACCTGGGTAGCGCCATTTTAGGTCTTCCCGAGGGACTGTTACTGGTGGGTGGGGACTTTAATTCGGTTGTTTCAGGGGATCTGGACCGCTTTCCTTCCAGGGATCTTCGCCCTTCCCAGTCCTGGATGCCTGATTTTGTGTGTTCCATGGGGATGGTTGATTGCTGGCGTTTGCTCCACCCTACTCAGCGACAGTATTCCTTTTTCTCGGGCGCTCACGGCAGCTTTTCTAGGCTGGACTATGTTCTGGCCCCGGCGGCCCAGGCACAGTCTGTTTCTACCGCGCGCCTCCTGGCTCGCGGCATCTCGGACCACTCTCCGATCTGGGTCTCGTTCGACTTTCAGGTCCCCGCGTCCTCGCGGGTGGCCCCTATTAACCCCTGGTACTTTCGCGACCCGAAGACCCGGTCTCTCCTGGCCAAGACTATGGACCGGTACTTTGCTGAAAATACTGGATCCGTGGCCTCTGCCGTTTCCCTCTGGGAGGCCTTTAAGACGGTTCTTCGTGGCGAGGCCTTCTCCCTGATTGCTGAGGCACGCCGCCGCCGCGATGAGGACGTGGTGCGGCTGGAAGCTGATCTCGCAGATTTAAACGCCCGGCTGGCACTGGGCCCGTCCCCTGACCTGATCCATGCCATCTCGCTTAAACAGTCCGAACTCCGCGCCACCGCCACCGATGCAGCGAAAGCCTTGAGCAGGGAACAGCAGGGCAGAATATACGATTCCGGCGACAAGGCCGGTAAGCTCCTGGCCTGGTTGGACAAGCGGGAACTGGCGTCCCGGGTGGTTCCGGAGCTAGTGGGTGAGGATGGTTTAACCTTGACGGACCCGGCGGCCATAGCCGGGTCCTTCGCTGAATATTTTGAAAGGGTGTACACCTCCGCGACTCCCCTACCGGAGTCCGCCTCGGCCTCCTTTCTGGATGGCATTGACCTCCCCTGCCTCTCTGATCTCGAGCGTGAGGACATGGATCGCGATCTGACGGATGACGAGGTCGCCTTGGCGATCCGCTCACTGCGTTCTGGCAAAGCACCGGGCCCCAACGGTATCCCGGTCGAGTTGTACAAACTGAAGGCGGATGCGCTGGCCGCACCACTGCGCAAAATGTTCCTCGAGGCCCGCGCGCAGGGGGAACTCCCCCCCGACCAGAGACTTGCCACCATTGTGGTGATTCACAAGGAGGGGAAACCGCGAAACCTGTCCCGGTCCTACAGGCCCATTTCGCTGTTAAACGCTGAACCCAAGATCTTGGCGAAATTGCTGGCCAACCGGCTGGTAGGCGTGATCACGGACCTGGTACATCCGGACCAATCCGGGTTCATACCGCACCGGAACACTGCACTTAACCTGAGGAGGCTCCACGCAGTTATGTCACGCGCCCACTTGCTCAGCGAACCGGCGGTCCTAGCCTCGCTTGACGCTACTATGGCTTTTGATTCCCTAGAGTGGAATTATTTGTGGGCAGTTCTAGCCAAACTGGGCTTTGGGCCCTCCTATATTGATTGGGTCCGACTGTTATACTCGGCGCCGCTGGCTAACGTGGCTGTTAATGGTAGGCTTTCGGCCTCCTTTACGCTGCACAGGGGCACCAGACAGGGCTGCCCGCTCTCGCCACTCCTGTTCGCGTTAGCGCTAGAGCCCCTAGCGGCAAGGCTTAGAACGCACCCTGATGTTTCGGGGATCACGTGGTCGCCTGGTTTTGAGGACCGCGTGTCGCTTTACGCGGACGACATCCTCCTTTATCTCACCTCCCCCTGCCGCTCGCTCATCGTGGTCTTTGACCTACTGGGCACCTTTGGATCTTATTCGGGACTGGTGATTAACTGGTCTAAATCCTCACTGTATACGCTGTGTGGGGATACTCCACGCCTCCCCCGTGGGTGCTCGATTCAGGTGGCCCAGCAGGGCTTCCGGTACTTGGGCATCTACGTATCGCGCGACTCCCGCGTTCGGTACACGCGTAATCTTCTGCCACCGCTCGAGCGTTTGCGGAGGGATGTCGAAATCTGGAAGAAACTGCCCATCTCTTTGATGGGCAGGGCCGCATTGTTCAAAATGATGGCATTGCCCCGCTTCCTCTACGCTTTGCAGAACTCTCAAGACCCGATCCCGACCAAGTACTTCGGTGAGATCGAATCCCTGCAGCGGACACTACTGTGGGATGGTCGGCCGAGAATCTCACTGCTCAAATTGACTATTCCCTGTTATGACGGTGGTATTGCACTGCCGGATATGCGGCGGTATTACTGGGCATCCCAACTTGCGGCGGTTAACCATGGCCTTTATGGCCCCATGGTCAGTCCGGGCTACGCCATGGATCGGTGGTTGGTCAACGACGGCAACTATTACCGAGCTCTCTACTCCAGGTCGTTGGATCGTAGATTGACGGGCCCCACTAGAACGACGGTGCACGTGTGGCGTGCGGTCACCGACACCCTTGGCTGGAAGGATAAGGTTACTCTGGCCACTCCCCTGTATGATTCGGACGTGTTGGGGAAACTGTGGAAGACCAAGGGTTTTGACCGGTGGGATACCATCGGAATATCTAAAGTTGGAGATATGGTCGCGCGGGGCAGGATCAAGTCGTTTGCCGAGCTGCAGCTCGAATACCAGCTGGCATCGACGGAATATTTCCGGCACGCCCAACTCAAGCACGCTCTTTCTCCCCACGTACCGGATGGTGGTACCATTCCCGAATCGTCGCCCCTGGAGGATAGGGTGCTGGACGGCTACATGCCGGACAGCGCCATTTCCCTGACCTATAAGAAACTGATCAACGTGAGGGTGGACTTGCTTGAACGATTGAGGATGCACTGGGTGAATGATGGCATAGAAATGGATGATGAGGAATGGCAGTCGGCTGCCTCCTCTCCCAGGGAGGTGGCCATATCGGCGCGGTTCCGTCTGGTTCAGCTGAAAATCTTCCATAGAGTGTATGTCACTGGTCCCAGGCTCATCCATATGGGGCTTTCCGCGGATGGCCTGTGTCGGCGGGGTTGTGGTATGCTTGCTACTTTCTTGCACATCATCTGGGAGTGTCCTGGTGTGGCTCGGTACTGGGAGCGAGTGCATGAGGTGATGGAGGAGGTGACTGGAGTGACCCTGCCGGCCGAAGCTCGACGTTGCCTCCTCAATGTGTGGTGTCCGAATGATTACAGTGTGGCCCAGACCCGATGGGTCACCTTAGGCAACATGGTGGCTAAGAGGGACATTGCCCAGAAGTGGGGTGCACCCGCTCCCCCCTCCCTTAGCCTTTGGGAGACCAACATGGACTGGTGCATGTTGCGGGAGAAAACAGTGTACGTGGCCAGGGGCAAGCCTAAAATGTGGAGGTCAGTGTGGGGTGCCTGGAACTCGTATCGGGGCGATTTGTGCGAACCCCCGCTGGAGCCAGACCCGGAAGTCCAGCCCTCCCCATAAACAGCAACCCTTCCCGTAATTCCAGACGGACCATCCTGGTGTGCTACCCCCCCATACCTTTATGCTGCACTTAATATTCTGATTTGCGTTGGATGTGCGGCCCCCGGCCCCCTCCCGCTGTGCCCCTTCAATACTTATGTACTGTCCTCGGCCACTTTCTTCTTCTCTTTCTTTCTCTCCAACTTTCTTCGTGCCTAGGCACTTTGCTCCTTTAAGGCCTTCCGGGGCCCTCTTATTCTTGGTTCTCCTTTCCAAGTTGTTACTTCTTGAAAATTAAACCTGATTGCTTCTGCGCACTGTTTTTGTACATGAACCTACCTGCTACTGCAATGCTGCCTGGCCTCCGGGATGTATGGCTGAATAGCGGTGTACTTTTTATACAAATAAAGGTTTTTCAAAAAAAAAAAAAAAAAAGGGATGGAAACTGTTGTCAGGTGGATAAAGAACTGCTGGCTACAACTCAACACGGACAAAACCGAAATACTCATGAAGGGCCCACACCCGATGCCTGGAACGACAACTGGTGGACCCTGCCCTTGGGAACCCACCCTCCCACACTGCCCAAGCACGCAACCTTGGAATCACCCTAGACTCCAAATTCAAAATGGACCGTCAAATCAATGCTGACTCCTCCCGTTTCCATACCTTCTGCCTCCTACGAAAGACCTTCAAGTGGATTCCTCTTGAACACAGAAAGACAGTCATCCACGCCCTCGTCAGCAGCAGACTGGACTACGGTAACGCACTCTACGTCAGGATCAACAAGAACCTCACCTGCAAACTCTATAACGCCTCCGCCAGGCAAGTCCTCAACCTACCATGTCATTGCCACATCACCCAACACCTGCGGACAATGCATTGGCTCCCCGTGGAGAAGAGAATCACCTTCAAGCTTCTCACCCACGCCCACAAAGCCCTCCACAACACCGGACCCCCCTACCCGAACCACCGCCTCTCATTCCACGCACCCCAAAGATCCTTCCGCTCAGCCCAGCTCTCAATTGCGACGGTGCTGCGCATTAGGAAGACCAGAACAGCAGGTCGATCTTTCCCCTTCCTCGCAGCCAAGGAATGGAACACTCTCCCTCTCCACCTCTGGCAGACACAAACACTCTCCAAGTTCATGAAGGACCCCAAGACCTGGCTCTTCGACGAATCACCGTGAACTTCCAGGAGCCTCCCCAGCGCCTTGAGACCCTTTCAGTTGAGTAGTTACGCTTCACCAACCCGTTGATTGATTGAAACTGGTGAAAAGGTTTAAAGCCCTCTCTCTGGCAAGGAATATTTTGTTTCTGCAGGTCAAACACAAAGGTTATAACTAATTCACATCCTTTCTTACCACTTGGGTCAGGTACTGTTCCTAACCCATAACCAATTGCAGCAATAATTACTACACCTTTCAAGATTGAAACCACATTCAGGCGGTGCACTACAAAAGTCTTTAGTTCACTAAACCCTTCCCAACACTACTGGCAATTCAAATGTAGACGTATTCTTTATCAATTGCCGGACAGTGTAAGTATTTTCTAGAAAGATATTCACAAACTTTGTGTAAAATTCCACGAGGTATAAAAGCGCCCCTGTATCTTCTTCTCTTTTGGGATGAGAAGCAGTGTTAATTGACTCCATCAACTTCTCCTTTGGTTTAATACCTTGCCTGCCAACTTCTTGCCTCAGATAGGCTACATCACCCTTAAGTGGTCAAACCTTTTTGTTTGAAAACTCCCAACCAACTTCTTCAAATTTTTATCGTGCCCATTTTCATGGTAGTGATTTCGCGTGTAATGGCGAAAAAAGTGAAATTAAAAATACCTCCGTTCCTGCGTACCGTATTTTATTCGCCATGAAGGGATAAGGTTAAAAACTGCGTGAGGTGCTTGGGTGGATGCATTAATGGTCCACTGCACCTAAATGATTATTGTGTTGGTGAAAAGTACAGGTTGTCAAGGCCAGCCTGCTCCGCTCTCCAAAACGGACGTCAGGTAATTTTAAGTAGACGCATGCCCAAGAGCCTGTTGGCAGCATTGATGGAACTGAAAGTTAAGCAGTATGGGCTGAGCAGCTGGCAGCCCGAGTCTGAAATATTTGGGGTCCTCTGACAGGGATGTGGAATTCCGATAGAGCGGAGGAATAGATTATATGAAGTGGATTTTGTTACATGACAAGTGGATTTATAAGGCAACTTGTCCCATGGACAAGTATTGAATAGATTATATGAAGTGGATTTTGTTACATGACAAGTGGATTTATAAGGCAACTTGTCCCATGGACAAGCATTCTATTACTTTCTATACCCCTGCTCTGGACCCGCCCACAAGTTACAAAAGAGTCACATTCCAATGCAGCTCTGGGTGTATACAGCATCAACCCTGTACTCCCGAAGCCGCTTGTCAGCACTGGGTGTATACAGCATCAACCCTGTACTCCCGAAGCCGCTTGTCAGCACTGGGTGTATACAGCATCAACCCTGTACTCCCGAAGCCGCTTGTCAGCACTGGGTGTATACAGCATCAACCCTGTACTCCCGAAGCCGCTTGTCAGCACTGGGTGTACACAGCATCAACCCTGTACTCCTGAAGCCGCTTGTCAGCACTGGGTGTATACAGCATCAACCCTGTACTCCCGAAGCCGCTTGTCAGCACTGGGTGTATACAGCATCAACCCTGTACTCCTGAAGCCGCTTGTCAGCACTGGGTGTATACAGCATCAACCCTGTACTCCCGAAGCCGCTTGTCAGCACTGGGTGTATACAGCATCAACCCTGTACTCCCGAAGCCGCTTGTCAGCACTGGGTGTATACAGCATCAACCCTGTACTCCCGAAGCCGCTTGTCAGCACTGGGTGTATACAGCATCAACCCTGTACTCCCGAAGCCGCTTGTCAGCTCTGGGTGTATACAGCATCAACCCTGTACTCCCGAAGCCGCTTGTCAGCACTGGGTGTATACAGCATCAACCCTGTACTCCCGAAGCCGCTTGTCAGCACTGGGTGTATACAGCATCAACCCTGTACTCTTGAAGCCGCTTGTCAGCTCTGGGTGTCTACAGCATCAACCCTGTACTCTTGAAGCCGCTTGTCAGCACTGGGTGTATACAGCATCAACCCTGTACTCCCGAAGCCGCTTGTCAGCACTGGGTGTATACAGCATCAACCCTGTACTCCCGAAGCAGCTTGTCAGCACTGAGTGTATACAGCATCAACCCTGTACTCCCGAAGCTGCTTGTCCAATATCAGCTACCTTTTTACGACTCCTCCCTTTCCAAGTCTTCACACTGTGCCGACTTGGAAAGAGAGGGGATGCCGCATTTGCAAGATGGTCTTGTGCTCTAAACAGAATACACCGCACATGCTTCTGAGCCTCATGTATTCTGTTTACAGCATTAATGCAGAGAAAGAGCTACAGCTGGGCCTCTTTGGAAGGCAGCGTCGTGGACTGTTGGGGTGCAGAGCCTCCGGCCCCTCAAAACATACCCTCATAAACATCTGCTTCACTTGCACTACAAGACATTCACTGGTTTTACGCCTCACCACTTTCAAATTCCACCAGCCGCCACTGCACTGCTGTGTCCCCAACTGACCTCGGTCTTAAAATGGATGAATTGTGGAAACATGTGGAAGATTTTGGGAGAATTCATCATCTGACATTTGAACCCCAGATCTCTATGAAGCTAATCTGCACTGCACTGCACTGCACTGCACTGGCAGCATGCGGCCTGAAATTAGCATCTGGATGGTAAAGATCACTGAAGTGCATTACTACTGGGCAGTTATTCCCCTAATCTAATATCTGTCAGTAACCCATGAGACTCATGGGGAATAATGGCTTCCTTGCAAATTTAGAAAAGTACGAGGAGCATTGCTGACGGGATCATAGATCCATAATAACGTTAAAGGAGCTATGATGAATTGATATCTTTAATTTCAATATCGAAGTAACACTTGTCAAATTATTTCCCATCCCCAGATATGAACCACTTAAAACTCTGTACTGGCATTTGACACGCCGAAACAATGCCAAAATAAAGGTTATATAGGACTAGTGTGCAGAAAGCAGTGTCTCTATCCCTCTCAAAAAATAGGAAATAATTCAGTTGGGTAAATTAACGTGTAAGACAAATACTAACAGTTTTCTAAAGTTCTTTGCTCAAACGAACTCTGTCACTTCTAGGCACCTGCTGAGAATCAGAGTGTGGATTTTGTCTAGAATCACACAACTGAATCAAATGGAGAATCCAGGTTTCAAAGGATGTCTCCCTCACTGTCATCAGCAACCTGCCACATCTTGGTTTGATGTTCTTCCCGTACTGCATTATTTTGGCAAAAACAATGGAATAAGCCCTTTATGATTGTGAGCGAGATGTACTGAAAGTAAATAAATATTAATGTTCCAGGATAAAAACTGAAATGGATACCGCTCTACCTGTCACAATAGTTGTGATTGTTAAACACATTCTAGAGGTTTTGTCATAAACTTGACAGTTCACACAAATAAGTTGTAGTCGCCTTGAACATGCAAACGCCACTTGACACACACATAAATAACGATTAAGCAGAGGTGCGGACTCACAAGTATCTGCTATACATCTGCTGTAATCTTCAGCAGCTGTCACTGTTTCAAGTTAAAGGTAGAGGTGGGCGTCCACTGTGAGCCCGAGCCCGGCTCTGGCTCGGCTCGAGGTTCTGTTGGAACCTCAGGCCCACAGGGAGCCGGGGTTCTGCTGCCATCCTTGCTCCACCCTGAACGTGACTCTGAAACTTGAGAACCAGGTGCGACTCTCGGCAGCAGCTCCACATCCTGTGACTCTGGGCAAATACCTTATTTATTTATTTTGAAAGTTTCATAGAGCGCGAACAAGATCCTTGCGGATATCAGAGCGCTTTACAATTAGTGAGGCGAATTATACAAAAGATACATGCAGGTAAATCACGTATACGTAACATCTCGTGCAACGTAAAGCAATAGGGTAGAAAACAGGAAAGGCCCGTTGATTCATGACAATGGCAAATCTAATGACTAGGTTGTCTAGTTGGTCCCTGGTCATAGTAAGGAATACTGGTGAAGGGACGAGTGTGATCAGAATTTACTTAGCCTATGTTCAGGTGAATTTTGCCATGATCTTAATCGTACTCTGCCTAAAAAAACGAATGTGACCTTGTGTAATGTAACTAGTGGTCGGTACATAACTTTGGGTTGAGCTTGTAACATGTAAGAACTGCAGAAAAGGGTCAAAACAAATCATTAACACTAAAAGGAAAAACAAATAGTGGCTGATTTTTACACAGTGAAGCCAGTAATCCTGGACAAATCGCGGCTTCCCAGCTGAAATGGTGTGCTCTTAGGCACATATTTAATTTGACCAAAACTCCCTGTACTCCAACATTATGGATGAAAGTGTCTGCAGAGACTGTAGTGTGGACAGATGTTATAAGAAAACAGCTGGTGCAACAGAGACGGAGTTTAGGAGCCCCGCCGGATACCAACCTGCCTTTGATTTCATGGACCTGAAGGCTGCCTGATATCGGCCGGGTCCATGCACAGGGCTGACGTGGGAAGGGTCTTGCCTCTTAGTTTACTAATGACTCCATGAGGCAGGAGGGAGATTCTATAAAAATAATAATAATAATAATAATATGGATTAGGAGAATGTATTGTCCCTCATTAACTTGTATTGAACGGGGGCAATTTAAGGCGGGAGAGAGCCAGAAAGAGGTTTATTTTGGCTCGAGGAGCCGAGCCATAGACTGGGCTCGAGCCAGAGCCGAGCCAGGCACCGGGTTCTGCTCTCCCCGCCCCCCTCCAGGCCCCTGCACCCTCCCCGGACCGCAGCCGGTTGCACCAGCTCGAGGCCCGCACATGGAACCTCCTCCTCACCCCCGGCTGCGGCGCTCCTCACCCGGCGGCCCGGACGGCGCCTCGTTCTGCGTCTGTGACGCCTCCCAGCGGCAGGGCACCTTCTCCTCAGCGGCCGAGGAGGCCCCGCACGGGGCCCAACCGCCCCCGGATAATCACATTTCCAACCAATCACGGAGCTTCTTGTGGAGAAACCCTACAAAAATTAGAACAACTTCCGCTTCTCACGGCCACTCGGAGTGCGCGTGAACTGCGGACAATTGGAAAATCACCTAAGAAAGATCATTGTCCTGTTCGCCAATCACAAAACAATATAACTCACTACTGTTAGAGTGACTTTACACCAGTGACGTGCCAGTTACTTTAATGAATGCCTGTGTGTGCACAACTACAGGCGCTCCTTCTCCTATTAAACAAATGTCGCCTGTACTGATCAATCGGGTGTTTGCCGCAGAGGCTTCTGGTTATGCAAATGTTTGTGGCTGGCCACGCCCCCTCCAGTGACAGCAAGGCTCCTGCAGCAGCCCCATGAAGACTTGTGCTCTGGATCCAGGCTGTGGAGAGTCTCAAAATCCAGTAATAATCACACAGTCAACATTTCAGGACAGGGAGGGGGAGATTTAAAATAGAAAATCGGGAGAATGAGAATCCCCCAATGACTTCTGTTGTAGACAAGGCAATTTCAGTCAAGAGACGGCTAAAATAAAGGCATTTTTGGCCTGAAAAATCGGTAGTCTCCCGCCTGAATCGGGTCTATTGGCATGCATGAATAATGACCAAAGGCTCCGTGGGGTTAGGGTACTTCCACAATATACTCGCGTGCATACGTGCCAATAGGCCCGATTCACACAGGACAGTCCCGACTTTTGAGCCAAAAAGGCTGTCTCCGCCTGACATGGCAGCTTCTTCAATGCAAGTGTTAGAAATCAGGCAGAAACAGGAATTATCTTGAAGTATTTATTTCTGGTAATGCAGCACAGCAACTCAGCATCTGGCTGGCAGGCAGGAACAGTGGCAACTGACCTGGTGCCTAGCAGCAGTACAGGTTCTAAGAATAGTGGTAAGAACACTGAAAGATGCAATGCATTTAAAGGGACATAACATATAATGACAATATATATATACAGAATGTAACACATCTCCCTTCCATAAGAAGAAGATACAATAAGATAAAGCCTAAGTAACATAATCAGCAAATCTAGAAGGAGGACATCTAGAACGAGACGAAATCTTAACTCTTGAAGAGATGTCATCATTGGGATGCAATAGTACGGAAGGCTCAGAGTTATTTAGGCATGGGGGACATTTGGCAACACGTTTTATGTTCCATAACTTGCCATCCTGAGTGATAACACTGTTGGTAAAGACTTTAACAATCTTCATAGGCTTACCAAACTTGTTTGAACACTTTGTGATAAAACCAGGTTTTTTAATCCTGACCCAATCCCCAATGGCAAAATTGGGTTCTTTGGTCTTCCATCTGTTGTCATACCATTCTTTAACCTTACGCTGTTTACATTCAACTTTTTGTGCAACATCTTTTAACAAATTATCGGAAAAAGAAACATTTAAACATTTGTCTTTTAACCACCATGGACAAATTGAGGAAGCTGGATCTCGCCCTTTTAACAAACGGAAAGGACTGACTTCAGTTGTAGAATGGGGAGTTATTCTATATAACCATAATTTTTCTCTTAGGGAATTCTTCCAACTGGACCCAACTTTAATGACATCAGATACAAAACCTTTCAAAACTCTGTTAAAACGTTCGACCAAACCATTTTCATGTGGTTCATAAACAGAAACTAAAGAATGTTTAATGTTGAGTTGTTTAAGAAAATTTTCCATCTCTACAGACGTAAGTTGCACACCGTTATCAGTAACCAGCACTGACGGAGTGCCCTCCCTGGAAAATACCTCCTTGAAGAAATCTATCACAACATTGGTGGAGACTGAAGACACAAACCTGACCTCAGGCCATTTAGAGTGGTAGTCCACCAGAACCAAAGCATAGCGGGAATCAACTGGAAGACACATAAATGGACTAGAAATATCGAAAGAAATTTTCTTCCAAGGTTCACTTGGCCAAGTGGAACACTTCAAGGGAGGAACATTAACTTTTAACATTTTTTCACTTCCCATGCAAACCTCACATTCTCTTACCCTGCGATCTGCCATTCTATCGATACCAGGCCACCAAAAGTAATTTCTTATGAGACGCTTCATAGCCGACATTCCTGGATGCATATTATGTGCCAAATCCAAAATTACCTTCTGTATACCCACAGGAGGAACGCATTTGCCAGACTTGAAGATTAAATCATTTTCCAATTCTAGCTCATCCATGACAGAAAACATAGGTAACACACTATCTGACAAATTCCTTTTGTCAGGCCAACCTTCCAAAATAAACTTCTTAATACTCTGTAAGGTAGCATCCTGTTCATAAGCAAGTTTCCAAGACTGTTCAGAAATGTCATTGAAAGAACCTGACAAAACATCTTGTAAAGCCATCACAATGTCAGCATCCTCAGCTTTCCCTACACAACTACTCTTGCAAGGCATGCGAGACATAAAGTCCGCAATAACATTCTTCTTACCAGGAACAAACTCTGGAGTAAAACAGTATTCCTGCAATCTTGAAGTCAGTCTGGCTATGCGAGCAGTAGAACTCCATCCACCCCCGGTAGACAGAATATTTACGAGCGGTTTATGATCAGTCCTCAACAGGAACTTGCTGCCCCAAATATAGTTGCGAAAATGTTCTATGGCCCAAACACAGGCCAACAATTCTTTTTCAATTACAGCATATCGTCGTTCCGTTTCATTGAGTGTACGTGAAGCAAAGCAAACATTCCACTCCTCCTTCCCAGAAATTTGAGATAACACAGCTCCTAACCCATACATACTGGCATCCACAGTGATTATGCACATTTTGTTTATACAAAAAGGTCTAAGGGTAGGGGCTTGTAAGATGTCAGACTTGATAAGCTCAAAAGCTGTTTGTTGTTCTTGTCCCCAAGCAAAAACAGCATTATTTCTGAGAAGTCGTCTTAGAGGTTCCATCTTAGATGCAAAGTTATATACAAATTTACTGTAATACTCGCACATTCCTGCAAACGAAAGTAATTGTTCCTTATTCTCAGGAGGAGGTGCATTAGTAATACCATCAACATTCGATTTTTTTGGAACTACCCCATCCCCGGATAATGTATGTCCCAGATATTCCACCGAATGTTGGAACATTTTACACTTGCTAGCCTTTAATGTAAGACCATTCTCCTCCAACTTCCGACACACACTACGTAGATGTTGTAAATGCTCATCATGTGTAGTTGAAAAAATTAAAATGTCGTCCTGGAAACACTTTACAAAGTTATCAAAATCTCTAAACAAATTAAACATCACCCTCTGAAACACTGAAGCCGCCGAAGCTAAGCCGAACGGCATTCTGGTATACTGGTATAAACCTTGAGGAGTAATAAATGCTGTTAAACATTTTGAGTCATCAGTCAATGGAACCTGGTGATAGGCTGATCTTAAGTCCAAAGTGGAGAAAACTTTCGCCCCTTCTAGCATTGATACCACTTCATTTATATTGGGCAATGGATGACAGTCTACTATAATATTAGCATTCAGGGCTCGAAGGTCCACACACATTCTCAGACTTTTATCCGGTTTCCTAACTAAAACGATGGGCGAAACCCATTCTGCAGACTCTATAGGTTCAATAATTTTCTCTGAAACTAAATCATTAAGCATTTTCTTCAGCTCCTCTCTAACATTAATGGGAACGCCTCTCAATTTTTGTTTGAGAGGAATCACATCCTGTTTAAGTTTGATTCTGTGGGAGTAATCTTTAACCATACCCAATTTATCTGAAAACACATCTTTAAACTCTGTTTTAATTAACGTAGTTAAATTGGTTAATTTATCCTTTTCAACCAAAGCAATGTTACATACTTCTGCATTCACATCCAACATCACTGGATCCACTGCACGAGGATTGAGAGTAATCCCAAACTTCCATTGGTCTCTCCAACCCAGTACATTAATACCTTTGAGGGCTATATACAACTTGACACTTACACATCTTCCTTTGAACGTGAGATCTACAACAAAAAAACCTAACATATCAATCTTGCTTTCATTGAAACTTAAAGCACAAATATCAGGTGGTAAGATGTTTTCAAGACAGAGAACCGGACTTAATTTAA
This sequence comes from Lissotriton vulgaris, assembly GCF_964263255.1. Classification (NCBI taxonomy): domain Eukaryota; kingdom Metazoa; phylum Chordata; class Amphibia; order Caudata; family Salamandridae; genus Lissotriton; species Lissotriton vulgaris. The sequence continues at coordinate 130,442,562 of NC_141685.1, forward strand.
TATTAAAATATTCCTTGGTAATAATTGTCCATGGAGAACCTGAATCAGCCATAAGGTCCAGTTTGATATTTAACACTTCAACTTCACATAGAGGTTTTTTAATACCAAAAGAGTCAGTAGGATCATTAACATTCGACATAGCCTCTTTCAAAAACACCACAAAACCCTTATTGTCATCACAATGGTTACCCGCACATTCACACTTACATGCTTTGGAAGTCTCTTCCAGCACAGATGCCATCTTTACCTGTGCATTCGGAACTGATCTTTTTATGTCCTTACACATGTTGGAAAAATGTCCCATCCTACCACATTTCCTACATTCTCTGTTAATAGCAGGGCAACCACCATATGAGGCTAGATGAGTTTTACTACCACATCTAAAGCATATATATGTTTTGTCAAATTTTCTTACAGTACCATGAAAATTTGTCCTGCTGGAATTAAAATTGGAACTGGGATGAGACCCTACACTTGAATGAGGCTCTGTGCGTTTGAGTGCACAGACTTCATCCACACACTCAGTTTTATGTTCAGTATGTTTTTTAACTGTACTCATCGACTTCTCGGACTGTTCTAACGATTTAGCAATGGCAATGGCTTCGGACAATTTAGGATCTCCTAACTCCCAAAGTCTTTCTTGTGTTTTCTTGTTTTTGACGTGAACAATAATTTGATCACGTAACATCTCATCACACATAGTGCCAAAATTGCAATGAATGGATAAAGACCTGAGAGCAGTAATAAAATCATCAAACGATTCAGAATCATGTTGTGCTCTAGTATAGAACTTATAACTATTTAACGCAATATTTGTAACTGGTTTAAACCTTTTCTCTAGTCTCAATAAAGCTTCCTTGTACACATTAGTACCTTCACTCTCACCTTCAGCAGGTGGAATTTGTGGGAGAGCCCTAAAAACCATTTGTCCCTCTGATCCCAAACAGTGTAAAAGAATGCTCTTCTTCCTTTCAGCTCCCATGCGTTCCCCGTCAATTGCCTTCATATAATTAATGAACTCCTCCTTCCAACGTGTCCAAGGCAAAGAAGGGTCCCCTTTATTTTGCAAAAATTTGTCCGGTGGATCGAATTGCATGGCCATGACTTACAGTATGTGTGCCTTTATATATATACCATGTGAAAGAATATCCAGTAATATGAATGAGGTTCACCGTTGAATAAATGAATGGCAAAATAGAATCAAAACAATAAAAAAATAGTAAATGCACACTCATAGGAATTCAGTATTGTAGACAAATGTAAGCTGAAAAGAAAATAAATCGTAAGCGCCACCACTTACTTTGAGTCCATCCAAAAAGTAAAATTCACGAAGTAAATCCTAAAAATAGCGTAAGCGCCACCACTTACTTGAAGTCTATCCAAAAAAAATGAATCCGTGAAGCAACAGGCTCGAAAAAGCGGAGATCGAGTCGAAAACAAAACAAAGGTTAGCACTGATCGAGTCGGAAACTCGTTGCCGTGGTAACCGAAATAACAAAATGGCCGCACGTCGTTTCCCAAAGGACGTAGGACGTTCCGTTTTCCTTGCGTCACGACGTCCTAATGAGCAGTGTTCCTCTCGTGAATGCGCGCATGCGCCTTGTAGCAGTTAGGATTACTCACGCGGGTCGAGGAGGTGACGCAGAGGAGAGCGTCCTTGTTTTCCTTTAAGTTGTCCTCGAGTCCCACGATGACGGAGAGGCTCGCTCTACGAAAGGCACGCCGAGATCAGGTAAACAACCTCGCGCTTCAGTGCGCTGACGTTTCAAATGGTAACAAAAGTTTTAAAAGTACAAATACATATGAAAATGTATTTCTCCAGGATAAAAGATAGTGGAATTACCGGATTTTCAGTAAAGTAGAAGGAAACGTCTTCTAAAATAGTTCTTCTGGGTTCCAAGTTGCTTGAAAGTACACAAACGATTTTACTCCACACTTGTGCTGCTTCAAAAGTTGATGGAGTTGAATTTGGTTTCTTGTTGACCCTCGTCGCCAAATTTTGTTAGAAATCAGGCAGAAACAGGAATTATCTTGAAGTATTTATTTCTGGTAATGCAGCACAGCAACTCAGCATCTGGCTGGCAGGCAGGAACAGTGGCAACTGACCTGGTGCCTAGCAGCAGTACAGGTTCTAAGAATAGTGGTAAGAACACTGAAAGATGCAATGCATTTAAAGGGACACAACATATAATGACAATATATATATACAGAATGTAACAGCAAGTCAATGGGGAAATGCATCTACCCTTCCAAGTACCACGCATCAGGAGTGAGACTAACACATTTAACTGCTGGTGTCCGCATCAATAGACTAAAATGCATTAGTCACGCAATTATAGCGCTCGGGGACACTGCAGGAGCCGTGCTCGAGGAACTCAGCTGCGCAGCCCTGAGCGATCGCACTGGCATGCGCTGTGCTAGTAGAGCATGCTTTCTCACTTGTTGTAATGTTTACACACTGCAGTGCCTCCTAATGAAGGAACTCCGGTGCCCCGTGGAGAATCAATCAATCAATCGATCAGAGGGCAGGTGCCTCTGTCATTAAATATTCCAGACATGGATCCTGGAGGCAGCACCTTGCCTGTTGTTTATTCCCGGCAACGCACCCGCCCAACTGTGACCTCGCACAGGCTGATTGACCAGAGTCAGACACCTCCAGGCAGCAGCTTTATTTTAAGTTGCCGCAGCAGCACATTAAATCCAGAAATCACCCGCCTTCACCCGCTCCCAACCTGCTGAGGGTTTCAGATTGCTATGAGTAAAATATTAATACATTCAGTGTAATTATGAGTGACATTTCAATGGCTATGAGTGACACTTACTCAAAAGCAAAATCAAGCAATGAAGACGAGGGAAACATATAAATATCAGAAGTTACACCCATTTGAGCAACGAGAAACTCCAAGAAGATCTTAAAACTGCTGCAAAGAACCAGAAATGGAAGGGCAATAGCCAGAGACAGACTGCACTTCTCAGTCACAGAGGGCAGGGGGCACTACAGCTGCTCAGAAGATGCTCTCATTGGTCTGATCATTCATGGCCACGCACTACCCTAAAAAGCACATTTGATGGTATAACATAGCAAGTGCAACTAGGGGATTATACCCTGACGCCCAAGCACAGGCATATTTGTTATTATACCACCATATTGCAGAATCCATCATTCAAGTCTTAAGCCCACAAAGATATATTGATGCGTGTAAGTAAACACTGCAAAAACACTGCAGGCCTCATTTATGAGGTTTTGCCGTAGGGAAGCCCAGCAGGCCTTCCTGCTGCGCTTCCCTAAGGCTAAAGAAAAGGGCAGGAATGCGCCGTACGTATAAGATACAGCACATTCCTGTCCTTTTCGCCTGAGCCGGCGCACAGGGGGCTGCCAAGCGCCAACGCAGGACCACAATGGTGCAAGGGTGTCTGCTTTGCGGGGATGATTATTTTTGTACAGAAAGGGAAACCTCTCTGGACAAAAATAATTACAAGAGGCTTTTCCTCTTTCTACGTGTGCTGCAGAATGCAGCAGACATAGAAAAAGGAAAAATGAGGAGTAATAAAGATATTTCTCCCCGTTGCGCCTCTGTACTGGGGTGAATGTATGACATTGTCCTGCATTTTGTCCATCACCTGTTGTTTTTGCATTTGTCGCCCCGAGTGAGACGGGTATGCTCAGACGTGAGTCCCGTGTTCTCCATGCCACTGGAATCAAGCTATCCAGGCTGATGAGGGCTGAAAGCCCGAAACCGGTCCTTGGATCCTTGTTTCCAGTCCAGGGAGTCCCGTGTTCTCCATGCCACTGGAGTCAAGCTATCCAGGCTGATGACGGCTGATAGCCAGAAACCGGTCTTTGGATGCTTGTTTCCAGTCCAGGGAGGACCTGGCTTGGCAGTTCGGGCTGGACTGTTCCCATGGGGCACAGGGCCAAGACTGATTTGTATATGGCTGGATTCAAACTGGAATGGCATGGTGAGCAAAAAAACTATGGATTTAGGCCCAGATCTCTGTACTGGGGTGAATGTATGACATTGTTCTGCATTCTGTCCATCACCTGTTGTTTTTGCATTTGTCTCCCCTGGGGAGGAGGCGTAAGTTTTTGGCACTGCCTCAGATTCTCGAATTCTCCTAAACCTGGGGCAGTGTCAAATGGCCTTGGATGCTGTTGGGAACACCCCCAGCAACACCCATTGCACGAAGATTTAATGCAGAACACTGCGTTAAAGGGACTGATATTTATTAGGCAGCATTAGGCCAAAAAAAGTGGCTTAGTGCTGCCTGATAAATATCAGGCAGGCTTCTGTGCCAGGGAACGTCACAAAAAGTGACACTCAGATGGCGCAAGGGGCTCATAAAGGAGGCCCTGTGAGTGATACACCCATACCTTTACATTCTGTCCACGCATCTCCTGGCACCAAGGACAAGGTATGTGCTCGGCAGTGTTTGCTGGTTACCCCTGCATTTAGTAATAGAATAATGTGTTGTTTACAGCGTGTCTGCGTCTCCTCTTCCACCGCGCACTCACCTTGAGCAATGCAGTGCTGCGGGCTTATGCGTGGGTGCACATTAAACACACTATTAACAGATTCCTGAACACGTCCAATAGTGCAGTGTGTGCAGGCTTGTGTCATACTGTGGTGATAATAAGCGGTGCACTGCAGGTTAAGAATGACCCCACCTCCGATAGGTAATATTAACGTCAAAGTGTTTATTCATGGGTTCCTGGTTCCTCATACATAGAGAGCGATGCCAGCAATCCCCAGCACAACAGCTACTCCTGGCGAACTGCCCCCAATGTTCCTATTCTAATACCCAATCATGTCCCTCACCAACCTTCCACTCAGACCATTCCAATGTCCCACACACCTTCCCCTCAATACAAATAACAAACACAACAAAACAACAATAGATGAATGACACATGCCCTTTCCCCCCTTAGAACACCAACTACCAGGAAATAAATATGTACACTGTAAATAACTAAAATATAATATTAGCCCATCACAAACTCTTTAATATGACCAGGCAATTTACTGTCTCTCGCACTTCGAAGTACTCTCACATCTGGATCCCTCTGACCTCCACCATTGGCCACCCCACAACTCCCACACATCTCACTCACCCTAGCGTTTGCTTCAACCCTTGAACACACCTCATCACCCATCAAGTATCCACTTACAGTGTCATGCATACCACACTCCTGACCATTATGTCCGCTGTGAGAAGTTGGCCTGTCATATGCTTGCACCAGTCAAACGACCCTTATTGATGGTAGATTTAGACAACCTTTTTAGAAAGCTATCCTAGTGGTAGCTGTGGAGAGCAGCCTTCAGGCTAAGTCTTGGAGGAATGTAAAGCAGCTTGTTTTACCAGTTATAATCTCTTGAATAATCAAATGAAAGTATACCACACAAGGTATATATATAAAATATATATGTATTTATTCTAAACACAACACCTCTCGTCTCTTTATGAGGCTAGAGGCAAAAGTACAATACAAGAACTTAAATAGCACACAGTTAAGTAGCAGAGTATACGTTTTGCCCTAGGGGCCTCACAAACCATAAACTAAGAAAGTGGTATAAGTACCGCTCTCAACACAGAGACCAGGCCTAGAGCCTGTAGAACCACGGGAGCAACCAGGAACCACCCATGGTAGGGATGCAGGAGAACCACGGGGGACGCGTGCTGTGTCTAAACACGGACGCAAATCACCATTGACTTCCATGGAGAAAGTTAGAGTTACAGTTTTAAAGTTTAAGGACACTTAGGAGTGGACTACGTAAAACCCGTTCAGAACTGGACACTTTGAGAGTCAAGACCCACGGGAGCACAGGAGTACTCGTGTTACCTCACCCAGGGAAACCCGGTGCATAGGTGTCTTTTCGTATCGGGTTTCGTCGTTGATTCCAATGGAGAGAGAGCAGCTTAGAAATGCTGCAGGCGTCCAGGTGAAGAGAGTCCGGATGGATCCAAGAGTGGATCGGAGATCTGAAGAACCTGGAAGCAGAGAGGACACAGTGTGGGTCACTATCCAGTGGCCAGGATGGCGACAGGAAGATGCCAGCCGATGTCGGGGGATTTCAAGGGAAGTAGGTGAAGCTTGACTCTTCAGCCATGAGGTCCAGGAGCCATCGACGATAACCAGGAGCTAGATTCAAGCTTTCTCACAAAGGATATTGAGAGCTGCAGCATCGGTATCCGGATTGGACCTAACAAGCCTTGGCAACAGCAACCCACGCAAGATGACAAGATTGGCTTCGGTGCAGACCAGCAAGGTCTGAGGGACTCACCCTTTGGAGGGGAGGTAGGGCACGTCTGGGGCAACCAGGGAAGCCCTAGAAACAAAGTAGAGTCCTTTGTGGGGACCCACTAGCCAACAGACTAGGACTTGCAAAGGCACCTTGAGCGGAAATGCTGAAAGCGGGCCCACGGAACACTCGTGGAGCGTGAGCCCACAATCTTCAAGGCAAAAGGTGCTCAGGGCTTGGACTACAAGTAGCCCAGTGCACAACTTTGGGAAAGCTCGGGAAGTTGATGCACTAGCAAACGTGCAGGATGTCCAGGAGTTCCGGTCCCACGTCTCTCGTGATAGCTACAGGTCTCAGCTTTGCTGGGGACTCGTGTCAGCCTCAGAGATGTCTAGAAGTCTGTGCCATGTGTCCCAGATCCTTTGGGATCTATCAGGAGCCTTGAAAATACAGACCAGTAAGATGCTTCTTTGGTGACTGTTTGAAGAGGGGAGTCACTCCTTAACCCCAAGGGAGATTTCTTCCATCTTCCAGTCGATATGGAATGTCAAAGGTCCAAGATATATGTTGCAGAGTTTTGTACAGGGTAATCTAAAGTCTCAGTGACTGGGTTCCTATACTTATACTAAGTTTAGGGGTTGGTCTAACTCTAGGGTCCCACATATGGGAGGACATGGGGAGGGGTGGTTATACCCATTCCCCTTTGTCCAGTTTCACACCAGAGCTGGGGCTGAGGGCCCCAGCAACTGGTTTGAACTGGGAAATGCAAGGGCCACCTTGTGTGCCCCAGGCAGTGTCTGAAAAGCATTCACTGAATGCAACCCACCCTACCCCAATACACTAAATCCTGTCTGGGGAGGTGTCGGCATCTCACTGTACAGGAAACCTACTGTCCAGGCCTACCCTGCCGGAGTTTCGTCCAGCATCAGGAGGTCAGACTCGTGTCTGTGGCAGCAGGATCCATTTTGTGATGCTGAGGCTCTTTTAAACATTTACCGGGTATACCAGTGTGTACATGTCTTCTCCCTCTAGAAGGGTGGAATTCTACCCCCGCCACCAGAACTGGTGGGGAAGTAGGATTCCAAAGTGTTTGACACCAAACACAACATGTTTTGATCCAGCCAAACCAAAGTTAGCATTTACTGCGAGGTTATAATGCACTTAAGAGTATATGGTATGGCTGTATCATAGAACAGCTATAAGGAAGGGTTTCCGAAAGCTGCAGAAGAGCTCAGCTCATGCTAGGGCACCCTCACACAAGACCAAGCACTCTGCCTTCAGGATTGTCAAGGCCTGCCATAGGAGTGACTTATAGGTTTATATGTGTCTATATATTAAGGTAGATATAGGTATACTATATCTAAGTAAGGGGTGCTTACACCACCTTACCCAGGCTGCAAGTGCAGACCTTTGGTGTCATTTTGGAAAGCTTCCCAGGGGTGGCATGACATATGCTTCAGCCCTTGGTAGTCCTCTGGAGTACCTATGTCCTTGGTACCTAAGGTACGGTATACTAGTGAATCACAAGGTTAACCCAGTAACCCATCTGGAGTGTACCTAAAGTACATGTAACCAATTTAGAGAGAGAACAGCTAGGCTGTGGTCCTGATTAGCTGGGCCACAGCCAGACTAAAGTCGATAAACCAGTGAAACACAGCACAAAGTGGGGGCAACCATAGGAAGCAGACCCTACTCTCCTACATCCGCTAACCTCCTTGCACTCACTCACATGGCATAAATTCCGCACTCTCCCATCTTCAAGTTTCACTACACCTTCCAACACCTTTACGATCCTGAATGGATCAGACCAACGAGGTGCCCCCTTTTCCAATAGGCCTGGTTTCCTCACTCGCACATACTGACGTACCAAAATATTCAACATCTTCTTATTACCCGACACGCGTAGATGTAAGGCACTCGCGCTATTTGCATTTTAATTTTGAAATTGAAACTGATCTTTGTGATTTTAACTGTTTTTAAATCAATTGCTGGCACAGTGCACTTTTGGTTATCTTGTATGTAGGGCCCCTACCTCAGCCGCTCTTTGCCTCTTTTCCTCTTACTCCGGTCCACGGCGGGCGTGCCCGTTTGTAGTGGAGAGTATAGAGGACTGCCAGCTTCTCTACTTCTGGCTGCTTCTGGGGGTGGAACAAGCGGGTTCTCGCACTAGGACCCGCTTACTACTTAAACCTAGCATTTCCGTCGTGCAGCGGACGCGCACAGCAGACGCGCGCAGCGGGCGCACCACTGGCACACTTAAGGCGCACCAAAAGCAAGCCCGTCAGCGCCTGTTCAGCGGCCAGTGCCAGCAATGCTGCTGGGTGCCCCTCCGGTGCCCAAATCCTTTGGTCCAGGTCGCAACTGCTTGAAGTGCGAGATAAGTGCTGTGGTGCCCCGACCTTTGGTGAGTTTTCTGGGCCCCGTCTCAATTTAATTGTGCTGCTTGTCTATTCACTTTTAAGTTAGATCCCGCAGCCCCTCCCAGACTACACCCAATGCGCTTTGGACCCGCAAAGGGGCAAATTGGCCTTCACCCCCATTAACACCTTGGCTGCTAAGGCAATTTCCAGCCTGTGCTGGAAATTGCTATTTTCCTTTATTTATGACGAGCTCAGCTCGTCATCAGCACAGCTCCACTGTGCCTCATGACGAGCTGAGCTCGTCATGAGCAGGGAAGGGGTTAAAGCCCGTTTATTCATTTGTAGATCGCTACCCCGCAATTCGGATGACATTTTCCTTTCCCTTGCTACTCATGCCTGGGAAACGTGGATTACGGACTTTTGTAATCCCGACTTCAATCTTGGCATCCCCCCTGAATATCGTTTTGTAGGAATAAATAGGCCTAACAACAAGGTGGGTGGAGGGATAGCAGTGATCCTAAGTTCAGGCTGGGAAAATCCCTAACATCAGCCCCTTAGAAGCGATGTATTTCAGCATCTCTGCTGTATCGAATATAGCCATGGCTGGAATTCTTATTTATAGACCCCCTACCTCCTGCCTCAACATTTTACAGATTTTTATAATATTGCGGCTGATCTGTCGCTTAAACATACACATATTATACTCCTTGGTGATTTTAACTTACAAGTGGATGATACTCAGTGCACTAAAGCTGGCCAGCTCCTAGAAACCCTGGAAGGCCTTAATCTAATCCAGCGGGTTAGAGGCCCTGCCGATCGGGCCGGCCATACTCTAGATTTACTGTTTACGAACAACCCTAACCTGTCCACAGCTCCGCCTATACCTCTTACATGTTCAGACCATTTTTTTAATCCTGTTTAGTGTGTCTACTCTCTCTCAATCAACGAATTCCTCTTTGGCCCGGGATCACAGTAGGAAATGGTTTAAAATCACTTGTAATACTTTGGCCCCCTGCCCTTTCTCGCACCCATCTGCAGTTGGGGGGGGGATTTGGAACTAGATGTATCTAACTTTAATTATTGGCTCTCCTCTGCCCTTTATACGGTTGCCCCAGAGCAACCTATTGTCTCCTCTAGAAAAAAAAAATCTGCCACCTGGTTTACCCCTGCTCTGCGCGCTGAAAAAAGTCAGTGCAAGAAACTCGAACAGAATTGGAGACTATCCTATGAAACAGAGGCTAAATCAATTTACAGAGCCGCGATTAAGAATTTTCACAAACTTAACTGCCCAGTAATGTGAGAGTATTTTGTCAAGAAAATGTACTCCGCCAGTATTTTTTTCAATTTGACCTGGAAACAGGCCATGCTAATACCTATTTTGAAAAAACCGGATGCAGATCCTCCTGTTTTTAAAAATTACCGCCCTATTTCCCTGCTACTTAAACCAGCCAAAGTCCTGGAAAAAGTAGTTCAGGCGCAATTATCGAGCTATCTTGAGACGTGCTATCATTTACACGACTCACAATCCGGGTTAGATCCGGATATAGCACAGAGACTGTGCTGCTGGAGGTTTCTGAAACCATTTGTGAATGTTTGGACGCAGGTGAAGCAGCAATGCTGGTGCTTCTCGACCTGTCTGCGGCATTCGATACGGTCTCTCATGATATTTTGCTTGAGAGACTATACATTCTCGGGATTCAGGGTACCCCTCTAGCCTGGATCAGATCCTTTCTAGATCGCCGCACTCAACAGGTCTCCCTTCAGCCATTTGTTTCCGAGGAGAAACCACTGAACTGTGGAGTCCCTTCGGGCTCCGTGCTGGGCCCGCTATTTTTTAATGTATATCTCTCTCCTCTGGCCTCAGTGGTAGAATATTGTGGTGTCAGAGTGATATCTAATGCTGACAACACACAATTGGTGTTCTCATTTAAGGATCACTCGGAAGTAGCCTCCTTTAATTTTAGACACTGCGTGTGCAACATCTCCACCTGGTTGGCATCAAACACGCTTAGGCTGAACTCTCAGAACACTGTGGTGCTGTTTTTCATCAAAAAACCCTCCTCCACCTCTTTGATGGTAGCCAATGGAGTTGAACCCCCCTTCGGAACCTGTGGACTCAGCCAGGAATCTTGGATTCCGGTTCAACGCGAGTTATCCTCTCAATTCAACCAGGTTTCCTCAGTGTGTTTCGGTAAATTGCACATGATTCTCAGAATTCTCCCTTTTCTCCCTCGGGAATCTTGGCGGATCATTGTTCACTCCCTGATCACCTCACATCTGGACTATGCAAACAGTCTGTACGCTGGGGATCCTGCCTCCCTGATCAAACGCTTACAGATTGCTCAGAACGCGGTGGCCTGGTTGATCGATAACATCCCCTGGTTGATCGATAACATCCCAAATTGCCACTCGATTTCTCCCCAACTGAAGAAGCTTCACTGGCTTTCAGTGACCAGGCGCATTCAGTTTAAGTCACTGGTTTTAGCTTTTAGAGCAATGCTGGGTCAGGGACTGGCCTACTTTAGAGCCTGACCTAAGCATGCTCAGTCTAACCGCTCTCTCAGATCAAACCATCTCCACCTTTTGGTGACTCCCCGTTTTCGCCGCTCCAGAATGGGTGGCAGAGCTTTCGCAGTGATCATGGCCAAAGCCTGGAACAGCCTGCCAATGTCCTTGTGGATGGCTGAATCTGAATCTATTTTCAGATGCCACTTGAAGACCTGGCAATTTTCCAACTCTTAGCCCTCTATGATTACCCGCACCTGCCGCCTGTCTTAGAGCCGGGAAACGCCCGCTGGGGGTAGCTGTGTGCTTTACAAGCTTCAAATAATAATAATAATAATGTTGATTCTGTTAATGACCTTCGTTTGACTCCGTTCCACATTCCTCTTCATCAGAAGCTCAGCCTTTGACTTCCTTTTCTCTTCCTTCTTAATCCTCAACAACCAACGTACAAGTTTTGAAGAAGGTTTCCTTCCTCTTAACACCTCAAACAGCATTCTACCTGTTACTGAATGACGTGTAATCGTGTACAAAAACAACATACTTTGAAGAGCTTTCATCCATTATAACCTAGACTTAAGTGCAATTGTATTGCCTCTTTGACAATTCCATTGAACCGCTCGACCTGGCCATTACTTTCGGGATAATACAACGACGCCCTTACATGATTTCATTTTTCAAAACACGACTGCATCTTACTTGATTTAAGCACCACCCTATTATCAGACACCAACAACTCTGTTACACCTTTCCTGGAAAAAACATCTTCCAAAAAATCAATAACCACCTCCGTGGTCACACTACCAACCATATGAACTGCCGCCTACTTAGAGTAATGCCCGATGAGAACAATGGCATATGCCTCTTTGGATGGTAACGTGGCAAATGGCCCCATAATATCAATTGGTACTTTCCACCATGGCCATTCAGATGAATCTACATTCAAGGGACCATGATTGGTTTAATCACTTTTTCACTTGACATGCATGTACTACATTCCCTCACCCAACTATCCACCATACCATCCAAACCTGGCCACCTAATTGTGTTCCTAAACTTTCCGCCTCATGCTTGACATCCTCCAATTGCCTTCATTTCCTAACTTGATGATGTTCTTGTGAATCCTAATAGGAGGTACAAATCTACCTCCTTTAAGGACAATACATTTACAAAAGGATAATTCCTCATTTTCCTTCCAAAATGGGTTATGTTCAGCTTACAATTGCCATTGCAAAGGCCACACATTTACAATGAATTTTTTACACTCAGCAGCACCACATCTTTTTCCATTTCTTCTATCCCTTTCACCTCCAACAACTCTAACACATTGGCCACATCCCTATTCCTATGACACATCACGTCTTCATATGTGTACACCACATCACGTCCACTATAATCCATTGCCTGTGCTGTGCACAATTACACTGGTAACTGACACAACCTATCAGCAACACAATTATTTTTGCTTGGAACACATACAATATCATAATAATACATTTGCAACCTTGAAGCCAATCGTACTAATTGTGTTGTTACATTTTTCCCACCTCTTTGTTTTGAAATATTCACTAAAAAGTTATGGTCTGCATAGATTCCCAATTTCCTGCCCCAAACATACATCCTGAAACACTCTACAGCCCAAGTTGGAGCGAGTAATTCTTTCTCTGTCACTGAATAATTTCTGCTCACTTGTGTCAGGGTGCGAGATGCATATGCAACCACCCACTCATTACCATCCTTCTTTTGTGATAGAACAGCTCCTACTCCGTAACCACTGGCATCCACAGATATAGTAAATCCAATTCCATGGCGCATTTAATAATAATAATAATAATACGGAGTTTTATAAAGCGGAACAGCTACCTCACGAGGAGGTGTCCCGGCGCTATAAGAACAGGATGTTTTGACCATGAGGGCTAGAGAAGATGACGTCTAGTGCGGCTGAGCAAACAGCCAGGTTTTCAGCAAACGCTTGAGGCATAACTCGGAGGGGGCCTGTTGAAGAGCAGGGGGCAGGGAGTTCCAAAGTGTCGCCACATTGGCCGAGAAAGTTCGTCCTCCCAGCCGGGCTCTTTTTGCTCTAGGGACTGCAATCTGAACACGGTTGTTGGATCTGAGGGAGCGATCTTGAGTGTATCTTGGTAGTCGGGCTTTCAGATAGTTAGGACAGTTGCCGTATAGAGATCTGAAGGCCAGAGTGAGTGCCTTAAATTTTATTCTGCTTGACACTGGTAACCAATGAAGGGAGAGAAGGTGCGGAGAGACTGAATGCTTGAAGGGAATTCTCATTAATAGTCTCGCAGCCTCATTTTGGACCAGTTGCAGTTGCTGTATAAGGTACTTTGGTAAGCCCAGATACAGGACGTTAGCGTAATCCAGCCTGGATGTCACTGTGGCATGGATTACAGTTTTTCGGCAACTAACTGGTAAGAGTCGTAGAATCTTACGAAGATTCCTAAGCTTACTCAGACAGCAGCCAGCTACTTGCTGGATGTGTGATGCAAAGGACAAATTGTCATCCCACCGTACCCCTAAATTCTTTGCCAAATGGCTAGGCAAGGGGGCTTGTCCCATCTCTGCCGGCCACCAAAGTTCAGATGGAGGAGGGGGGCCTTTGCCGAAGAAGATCACTTCCGTCTTACTAGCGTTAAGTTTTAGTTTATTTGTGTTCATCCAGCAGGCCACATCTTGTAGACAGCCCTTAAAGCTCAAGAAAGATGCTTCCGACACTTCTGAATATGGAAACACCAGTTGGGTGTCGTCGGCGTATGAAATTGCCTTAATCCCCCAGTTGGCAATCAGCGTAAAAGAGTGGGGCCAGGTAAATATTAAATAAAAGTGGGCTAAGAGCCGAGCCCTGCGGAACGCCGCAGCTGAGGGCTTTAGGTGTTGAAGAAACGGCCCCTAGCGCCACCTTCTGTGTTCTTTGGGTCAGATACGACTGTAACCACTCCAGAGCCTGGTCCTGGATGCCTATTTCCGCCAGTCGTGACAGCAGTATAGCGCGTTCGACCGTATCAAAAGTGGCCAACAGATCCAGGAGCACCAGCATCGCCGAGTCTCCTGAATCCATCGACCACCTCACTGACTCTACCACCTCAATTAGTGCTGTTTCAGTGCTAAAGCCGGGTCTAAAGCCTGATTGGGTCTCGTGTAATATTTTATTGTCTTCGATAAACTGATTCAATTGGCGCTGGATAACTTTCTCAAGCATTTTGCCTGGTGCTGCCAGCAGAGAAATCGGACGGAGATTACTGAGGTCCTTGGGGTCCCCATTTGGTTTTTTCTTTAGGGGGAGGAGAGTCGCATGTTTCCAAATATTCAGGAATATCCTAGATGAGATGGACAGATTCCATATTTGCTGAATAGTGGGGGCTACGAAGTCAGCTATGCGATTCCACAGTTTAGAAGGACAGGGATCATCCGGCGAGCCTGACTTGCATCGACTTAGTTCTTGCATAATCGTATTTAGAGCTATTGGATCAAATTGTGTCAAAATAGCGCAGTCCGATATTTTGCCAGCTAGATCCGTTTTTACCGTGATCTTCTCTGGCCCAAAGGACTCATAGACTTTTTTAATTTTTGAGTCAAAGAAGTCAGAAATGCTATTGCACAACGAGATCGACGGGGGAGCCTCCCTCTCGACACACATAGGTTTGAAGAAAGACTGTACTATTTTAAAGGTTTCTTTGCTTGAGTGTTCAGCTTGTTGAATAGAGTTTGCATAGAACAGTTTTTTTGCCTTTCTAATGGCTTTATGCAGTTTTTTGGATGCTTCCTTGTTACGGGCTTTCTCTAGAGGTTCGTAGTTTAGCCTCCAAAGCCGCTCCAACCTTTTACAGTCCAATTTTTGTATTCTAAGGTCCTGAGAGAACCAGGGAGCGGAAGGGGAGTCTCGTTTAGATATTGCGGGTGTTGCCCGAGCAATAGATGCAACCATGTTCCCGATCCAATCATTAAGTAGCTGAGCGTCAGTGTTAACATTTGAAGTAAGGGTAGGAGAATTCTGGGCAAGAGCTGGTCCCATAACTTGTTCCATTGTCTCTTCATAAAAGAGCACTTGCTTGACACAGATTTGTCAGCCGTCACTTTTAGTTGAAATGGAATCAGATAGTGATCTGACCATATCAATGGTAACAGTGTTTCTGCCACCACGTAATTAATGTTAGAAAATATTAAGTCAAGCGTATGGCCCGCTCTATGTGTGGGGCCCTCATTAATGAGTCTCAGGTTGGCTGAATTCAGTGTAGACCTCAGTGTATCTGCAGGGGTACAATCTTCCCTGTCCATGTGAATATTGAAGTCCCCAACAACAAGAAACTGAGGGTGAAGGAGGGAGCTCTGGATGAGGATATCCATTAGAGTAGTCAGGTGGGGCTCCCGCCCCCCCCCCCGGAGGGCGGTAAATAACTAGTCCCGCTAGGGATAGCTGAGGTCCCACCTGAAAACAAAAGTGTAGTCCCTCTTGTCCCTGAATAGAAGTGGGGGCAGAGGAGGTAAGTGTAGGCTGCTCTTTGAATATGACAGCCACTTCCCCCCCTCTTTTTTTGCCAAGCCGGTTGGCGAAACATATTTTATACCCAGGGGGTATAGCCAGTGCAATGGCGTTCATGTTGTCTTCATTGAGCCAGGTTTCTGTTAGAAACAGGGCATCCCACTGTTGCCCTTCCAATAGCAGCCAGATGTCGTCTGCATGCTTTGCAAGGGATCTGCAATTCAGTAGTCCCACTCTGAGGTCTCTGCTGATCGGTGGCTTGGGTTTAGTAGACCCCTCAACCCTCCCACCGACCGATGTTCCTAATAGTATCCCACAAGTCCTACAGGCATAGGGGAGAGTGGAGGTCCCAAGGTCGGTGCTGTGAGTGCAGGTGTCAGCCATGGTATTTAAAGACCATAGGTTTTCCCGTGACCATACGATTCTGCCTTTATCTGTAGCCTCACCGCCAGCATTTACAACCTCATTCTTGATTGCTACAAAGTCCTCCTTGCGAACAACCAAATATTGCATTTTTCTTAAATAACGCTCATACATTTTCCACCTTCGAGACATAATTTTTCACAAAACGGGAATGAAACTCTGTTAGCCCCAAAAAATACATTAATTGTTCTTTAGGCTTGAGCTTAGGAGCATTCACGATAGCTTCAACATGACTGATGTTGGACGTACGGCTTCCTTAGATATAATGTGCCCCAAGTATTCCACCTGCCGTTTCCCAAAACCACATTTCTCTTCCTTCACACTCAGAAAAGTTTTCATTAGAGCATGTAAACCCTCCTTCAATGTCCCATCATGCTCTTTTTTGTCCTTTCCAAATATCAAAATGTAATCCTAAACACCTTCCCACCTGTTATGCCTGATAATACTCTGGACATCTCCCTCTGAAAATCAGCAGGTGCACCTGCCGGCCGTAAAGGCATTCTTCTAAACTGGATCCTGCTTTCAGTTGTTATAAAAGCTGTGCAGTGCCTAGAGTCTGGTATGCGCTGGCCAAATCAATTGTAGTGAATACAGTAGCCTCCCTGTGAGTCGTTGACCTGGTACATGCTGTCCACTGATTAAAGTGGGCACCTCGCCCCAGTCCAAACAGCCCTTAGGCTGATTTAAGAGGTCAAAGGTAATCATAGAAAGCTACCCAAGAGGTAGCTGTGGAGAGCAGCCTTCAGGCGTAGTCTTGAAGGAATGTTAAGCAACTTGTTTTACCAGAATGCAATCCTATTGTATTAATTAAATGAAAGGAGAACCAAACAGTAGTTATAAAAATATGTATTTATTTATAAACACTTTCTAGTACGACACAATATCTTCTACACGAAGATATTCACAAAGCAAACAATACTGTAGCACAGAAACAATAGTAAGTAGCATTAAAAGACAGTGGGGCATATTATCAAGCACCGGTGTTAAAATTATCACCGTTTTATTGGCAGGAAACTGCCGATAAAACAGCGATAATGGGCTTGATAATACGCCCTTGTTAATTCTCATAGAAGCCCATGTTAACACCAGAACATAGGTTTCTATTGGAATTAACAAGGGCAATTATCAAGCCCATTATCGCCGTTTTATCGGCAGTTTCCTGTTGAAAAAACGGCGATAATTTTGATACCGGTCCTTGATAATATGCCCCAGTGAGCCCAGAGAGGGACCAAACCATATATTAAATAGTGGTATAAGAACCACAACTCGAGTCAAGACAAGGTCTAGAGTAAGTAGAATCGCTGGAACCCCAAGGAACCGCCCAAGGTGAGTAAGTAGGAACCCCCACAGAGGACAGGTGCAGTGTAGGAACACGACAGCGTGATCCGTACAATTCTATGGGGAAGTTGTGGTTGAAGTTCTAAAGTTTAAGGACCCTTCCCAGTGTGCTTCGAAGAAACCCAGTGGAAGTTAGGAGGTTGGAGCGTCCCCCTATCTGTGAATACCGTAGAACCACAGGGGAGGGTTCCCCCAGGGGAGGTCTGGACAGTGGGGAGGATACTCCTCTGTCCTTTGTCCAGTTTTGCACCAGAGTGGGAGCCATCGGCTTCCAGAACTGGTTTGAGCTGGACTATGCACAGGGACACCAAGTGTGCCCCTCGTGCAGACTTTGGAAGTGCACCCACCAAGCCCCAATACAAAATCCTGTCTGTGTGGTGGCCACACCTCCCTGTGACAGGATGACTAATGTTCTGCCTTCCTCTGCTCGAGCTTGGCTCAGCTGCAGAAGGGCAGAAATGTGTCTCTGGTCGGCAGCAACCCTTGTGTGCTGTCTGGGTCGAGAAGGGTAAAATTGATACTTGTATAGCGCACTACTCACCCGCAAGGGTCTCAAGGCGCTTGTACGAATACCGCTGTGGAACCCGTCCTGGCTTTCCCTGTGAGGCGTCCACTCCTGGGTACCCCTAGGGTGAAGGCCAGGCATCCTTAGCATTGTGGGGGCCGTTGTGGAGATTAAGCAAGCTATTGCCCAGAGTTGCAGAGTGGGACTCCATGATTGGAATAGGCACCGAGGCGAGAATTATCAGGTCCGTGGAATTTTTGGCCCAAGACCCGCCGAGGCGGGGAATTGAGCCCTGGTCCCGGGCTAGACCTCTGCATCAGGGTCTGCCGCTCTAACCATTGAGCCACACTTCCCCACCGGGGAAGTGTGGCTCAAGACCAGGGACCCACAAAGCTCGCATCAGAATGGTGGAATCATACCTCCCACACCAGTTACTGGGGTGGAGGAATGATTCCAGGGTGTTTGATACCAAACACAACATGGTTTGTTGCAGCCGTTTTCGAGATAGCGTTTTACGCGAGCATACCATGCACCTCTACGTATATGTCTGGCTGCGTCACCATTAGCCCGGGAGAAGGGTCTCCCGGGCTAATGGTGACGCATGGTATGCTGCATGGATCCTCTGCTCATGCAGGGTCACCCTCGCACGTAAAACCCAGCACCCTGCCTTCAGGATTGTCAAGGTCTTCTATAGGGGTGACTGATAGGTTTTAAGTGTAGTGACCAATACATATAGTAAACCTATATCTTTCGTAAAATCTTACACAGACTGCGATGGCAAACATGTAGTTCCATTTTGCATGGACTCTCATGGGTGGCATAATACATGCTTCAGCCTTTGTGAGGCCTCTGGGGTACCTATGTCCTGGTGTACTGTATACTAGGGACTGACAAGGGTACCCCAGTATCCAATCTTTAGTGTACCTTGTACATATCAATCAATCAGAGTACTTGTAGAGCGTGCTACTTACCCGTGAGGGTCTCAAGGCGCTGAGAGGACGGGGTGCTGCTGCTGCTCAAAGAGCCAGGTCTTGAGGAGTCTTCTGAAAGCGAGTAGGTCTTCGGTCTGCCAGATGTGGGTAGGGAGGGTGTTCCAGGTTTTTAAAAAAAATTTTTTTTTTAAAACCTTTATTTTGAAAGAGCACACAGCTATTCAGCCCAACATCCCGGAGGCAAGGCAGCATGGTGAATCAGGAGAAAAATAGTGCAAGAACAATCTCAACAGAGCATTGAAGGTTGTTTTTTCGAGAAAGCCGTCAACAACCAGCTCGCCGCCTTCCTCGAAGCCAACAAATCACTCGACCCCTCACAATCTGGCTTCCGAGCCAAACACAGCACTGAGACCGCCCTCATCGCAGCAACTGACGACATTCGAACTCTACTGGACAATGGAGACACAGTCGCCCTCATCCTCCTCGACCTCTCCGCAGCCTTCGACACAGTCTGCCACAGCACCCTTTTACAACGCCTCAGAAACATCGGAATCCAAGGAAAAGCACTGGAATGGATCACCTCGTTCCTCACCGGAAGAACCCAGAGAGTCCGCCTCCCACCGTTCAAGTCCGAGGCATCTGAAATCATTTGCGGCGTACCTCAAGGATCCTCACTCAGTCCCACCCTATTCAACGTATACATGAGCCCCCTCGCGGCCATCGCCCGCCAACACAACCTCAACATCATCTCTTACGCGGACGACACTCAACTGATCCTCTCCCTCACCAAGGACCCCAGCACCGCCAAAACTAACCTACACGAAGGAATGAAAGAAGTCGCCGAATGGATGAAACAAAGCCGTCTGAAACTGAACTCAGACAAAACAGAAGTCCTCATCTTAGGTACATCCCCCTCTGCATGGGACGACTCCTGGTGGCCGGAAGCCCTCGGAAAAGCACCCATCCCGACAGACCACGCACGGAACCTTGGCGTCATCCTGGATTCTTCACTCTCAATGAACAGACAAGTAAACGCCATATCATCTTCCTGCTTTAACATTCTTCGCATGCTCAGAAAAACATTTCGCTGGATCCCCTCCGAAACAAGGAAAACAGTCACCCACGCTCTAGTCACTAGCCGACTGGATTACGGAAACACCCTCTACGCAGGTACCACCGCTAAACTTCAAAAGAAACTTCAACGAATCCAAAACGCCTCAGCCAGGATCATATTAGACATCCCACGCAACGAACACATCTCTGGTCACCTTAAAGACCTCCACTGGCTACCCGTCAATAAGAGGATCACTTTCCGACTGCTAACCCACGCACACAAATCACTCTACGACATCGGACCAGATTGCCTCAACTCTCGACTGTCCTTCTACACCCCCCCCCGCCAACTGCGCTCTTCCAGCCAAGCCCTCGCCACTGTACCTCGCATCAATAAGACCACCATGGGAGGCAGATCCTTTTCATACCTGGCTGCCAAAACTTGGAACTCACTCCCCTCTTACCTTCGCCTCACCCAGAATCACCTAGCGTTCAGAAAGCAGCTTAAAACGTGGATATTTGACAAATAATCCTCCTCCCCTTGACAAATAATCCTCCTCCCCTTCCTAATAATCCTCCTCCCCTTCCTAAGCGCCTTGAAACCCTCTGGGTATGTAGTGCGCTATACAAATTTTATGACTTATGACTTATGACTTTTTATATTTTATAGTGAAGAGAACAGAAACCAAAGGAAGAAAACGCCAAAAGGCGCCAAAGAGTGGCAATGGAGTAGAGAAATCAGTCAAGGTATTGGTAGCGGGTATTGGAGAGCAAGCAGAGAGTCACTGATTCAGGAGAGTGAAGCAGGATGACAGAAGGGGGGAGAAGAGACAGGATCAATCAGTTCAGCGTGTCACAGTTGGTGTCACAGGCTATGGTGACATATGTTCATCTAGAGAAACAGGTTCTGGCGCAAGGCATACATCGCCCCGGTAAGCATTCCAGGCTCCCCACACTTTACTCCATTTCTGAGGCCTACCCCTGGCAACATAGACCGTCTTTTCCCGGAACATACACCAATCCATGTTGGCTTTCCACTGTACCACAAGGGGAGCTGTGGCGGCACCCCACTTTTGAGCGATGTCCCGCTTGGCCACCATGTTACCCAGGGTCACCCACTGAGTCTGCGCCGTGTTGTGATCAGATGGTTCCCAGATGTTGAGGAGGCACCTCCGAGCTTCTGCAGCAGTCACCACTCCTGTCACCTCACTCATAATCCGGTGCACCCTTCTCCAGTAGTCAAGTCAAGTCAAAACCACTTTATTCGATTTAGTTAAAAATCATAAAAGCATTCTACAATCATATCAAAAGGAAGGGCAGTAAAAATTCATAAGTAATTACAAAAAAGCATCAATCAGTAATAGTTTCATATAAAAATACATGATATGAGGAAACAACAATAATAAATAATTAATATACATTGTAAAAACGCATCATATATGAGAAAATACTCAGTAAAATAGGCATATAAAAGTGAGAACAACATCCATTTCATTTATCTTCACACAACACTAATATTTACATCTTTAAGTCTTCTCCTCCTGATCCTAACCGCAGCCACAAGATAATTGGCCACGCTAAACATGGCTAACGTAGAGTCCATTAATTGGAGGTACAGGAGTGCAGGTTTTGCCTGAAGGAAAGCTTTTTCCTTCAATAATGGAACAAGGTATTTCTGTCTGGGCTCAATAAAGAAATTACAGAATAGCATAAAGTGCATATTATTTTGAGCAGAGAAGTTGTCACACTTACAGACAGGGGCATCCTCCTCCTTAAACCATCCATGACTATCACACAAAACTGTATAAATCTGGTTAAACCGAAGTTTAACCAGAAGCCACCTATGAAAGGGGATAGTGACGATAGTAAGATACGGTTGGATGGTAAGACGCGTAATGGTCAGGTAATGGGCTCTGACCGTGGGCTTGAGTAGTTGGCATTCTTCCCTCTCCACATTTTTCCTTGTTATAAAATTGGCCTTCACCCAAACTAAATCTGATTTCTTAAGGCTCAGGGGAGTAAGAAAAATATCAGGACGACCCAGATCCGAAGAGCACTTTTGTATGTGTGAAAGCCACTTAATGTTTTTATAATTGTCTAGTTTTAAACAGTCCGCCAGTATTTTGTGGTTAAGACCCAAGTTTTTATTGGTCCAAAGCCTTATCCATAGCAGGATAGGAGCCATAAGAAGGGTATCTGATATATAACCAAGCCCAACTTCCTGGTGGACTGAAAACGTGGCTGTAGATTGGGGAAGCCCTAGGGTGGAACGCAGGAATTTATTTTCTTCCCTTTGAATAGACTCACTGTTTACGTAGCCCCACAGACCCGAGCCGTACCTGGCTATTGCCACTGATTTTGCCCTGTACAAGTTAAGTAACGCGCCTGTTGGCTTCCCGCCCAGTCTCCTAGCGAAACTTAGAATAGCAGTGGCTGAGCTTCTAACCGCTTTGGTTTTAGCCACAATTTGCGGAGCCCAACTCCCCTTGGTGTCAAAAATTACACCAAGGTATGTAAAAATTTTAACATTGGTGATTGGGTCACCATTACAAAAGAACTGTCTGGAGTTGTTTTTACCAGCCCCAAAAGCCATGACGTGTGATTTGGAGTTGTTTATCACTAAATCTAATGATGACATAAAATCATTAAAAGCATTTAAAAGTTTTTGTAGACCTATGGGAGTCCGAGCTATTAAAGCGGCATCATCCGCGTACAGGAGAACCGGAATACGAGTTTCCCCTGCACGCGGAATATCCAAGGTCGCAGATAAAAGGGTTTCCTCAAGTGAGTTTATATACAAGGTGAATAGCATGGGCGCAAGAATGCAGCCCTGCCGCACTCCCCTGCTAGATTTGAACCAAGCGGTACGATTACCTTCTTGGTCCATTCTGATTGAGGCTTTCAGATCTTTGTGTAATTCTGCCAAAAAATATACAAGAGGGGGATCCAGACCCAGCTTTAGCAACATGGTCCACAGCCGAGCTCTATTCACCAAATCAAAAGCTGTGGACAGGTCCATAAAAGCAACAAAAAATGACCCTTTTTTAACAGTTGTGTGTTTCGAAATTAACAAATGAAGATTTAGGCATTGGTCCTCGGTCCCCCTTCCAGCACGGAACCCATATTGGGCATCTACTAAAATATTATTATCTGCGGACCAGGTGTTAATTCTAGCAAGCAGGACCTTGCCCAAAATCTTCATTGAAGAGTCCAATAACGAAATTGGTCGAAAACACTTTGGGTCGCTTCTTAGGCCCTTTTTAAAAATTGGTACTATAATGGCACATGACCATGTTTTTGGCAAACCCCCCTCATACACACAATTAAAAACGTTAACTAAAATCTCAGCCCAAAACTCGGAGTTAAGTTTGTATAGGTCCAGAGGGACCCCATCCGGGCCCGGGGCTTTGTTTGCAGCTGAGCCTAAAATTGCCAGCTCTACTTCTGATTTGGTAAAATCTAAATTAATGGGTGAAACAGAGGAGTAAGGTATATTAAATACCTCAGCAATTTCATTGGAACCATATATATTGGAGAAATGTTTAATCCAGTCGGCTTCAGATATGTTAATTTCAAGGTCCAGATTATTTGTGTGAGAGAACAAGGGATTATTAATTATACCCCAAAATTTGGAGCTATGTTTTAGGGTAATGGGGTCCATCAAAGAGTCCCAGGCTTCATCTTTGATGGCTTTTTTTCGAAGTTTGACTGCCAATGCGTATTGTCTTCTTAGGTCTGCTACCAAAGTCCTGTCTCTAGGTGATTGTTTAAGCCCTTTCAGCAGAGCTGAGTGTGCCTGTGAGCAGGAGTGGTCAAACCATCTACACACTGGGACAGAACCCCTCCCTGGTTTGACTCTAAGCTCTTTATCCACTCTGGCACAGATAGCTTCAAAGGCCCTCACAACTTCCCTTCCCCTCGTCTCTCTGTTCATACATTTCCCAAATTCAACTCCCATATCCTGCACCATACGACCATGAAAATCCTCTGGGCAAACTTTGCACCATTTGAGGCGTCTACCTTGGTCTTTACTCCTCAGATCCCTTATGGAGGTAGCCCTTACTACTCCTTTATACAAACCAGCGAGAGTGTCCAGAACCAATAACACAGGGTTGTGGTCACTAAATCCACTAACGATTGCATTATAAAACAAAACATAACGAAGGAGCCCTGGTGACACAAAAAAATAGTCAATAATGGATTCACTGCCCCTTGCGTTGTACGTGACCACACGGTTTAATGTATCTACGAACCCTGGTTCATATAGGTCATTTGATGAAAGCAGGTTTTCCAACGCCACACCCTTGGGACTATGTTCAAAGTGTGGCGGTGTAGTGTAATCAGGGCCATTTTCATCAATAATCTGGCAATGGGACTCACATAAATGAACATTAAAATCACCCATCATTATGCACTGAACAAAAGTGGTTTGCTTTGACATGTATTTAGTTAAAAAGTCTGATAGACCATCTAAAACAAAATTTGGGGGTCCCCCCTGCATGGAGTTGTAACAATTTATTAATACAATCTTATTCTTATCTGCCAAACAAATTTCCACCAGCTGAAAGTAGTGAGAAGAACTAGGGATTTCTCTAACATTACCTGCAATTTTAACTGAAACAAGGAATAGCAAACCCCCTCTGTCCCTGCCCGAAGTGGAACTCAGGGCATCAACAAAGAAGGAAATGTATCCTTCTACCCAGAAACTTTTATCTTTCGTCCAAGTTTCTTGAAGTGCGACAATATCATGGTTCTTCACTAGTTGTAACCAAATAGGGTCATCTTGTTTTGCCCGTAGGCCCGCGATGTTCCATGATACTAACCGTATGTGCCCTTCCCCTAACTGTAATGGGTCATTAATGACAAATTCACCTCTAACATCAGGTAGGGCCACATCAGTGTTAACTGGGAGTTGGCAAGTCAGGCTATCCTGTTCAGGAGCAGGTACTAGTCATTCAATATCTACTCTATCAGCTAATACTGAAAACCTGTTTGACAAATGTAGATTGGTAGAGGGTGTATTCCTTACAGCATTTACTACACCATTTCCTTTAATTGGCTTAGTCAACCATACGTTAGAAGGCATGGGTGAGATGAGATTGTCTTCAGCCCAAGTATTATCAGTAGACTGTACAATCATGTTCTCCTTTACAACAAACCTATGCGGACGGGGATAAAAGAAGCCCAAAGGCATCGCCCGAACCCCTTTACTTACAGGATCCAGAGGGGAATCATCCCAAAAAAGTCGACTTGCGACATTCTTAGATTTAAAATTTACAATGATGCAGTCTCCAGAAACCTCTTTCTTGCTTTTACCCACCCAGTTTACCCGTCTACTTGTTACAATATTGTCTGCGATGTTACTTTCTCCCGTGCAGTTGGCATTACACCATTTTTTAACGTGCCTAAGCAGAGACTCATGTTGTTCTATTGCTCCGTCTTCAAGTTTAGGCACGTTAACCAGAATAGCGACAAAAGGTGTTGCATCCGGAGGTAAATTTACAGGTGGTATCCTTTTTTCCGGAGCCCCCCACTGGCCTCTAGGCCTTGTGGAGCAACTTACACCGTGGCCAACCTCTGACGTGGGGATGTATATTCCATTGTCTACTTTACCTTTTGGTGGCACAGGATTGACAATAGGTAAAAGAGGGATATTGGCTGGTCTAGTTACAGGTGGATCTCCAACAATAGGGGTAGTGACCTGTACAACTGGGGGACATGGAGCCAAAGGCATAGAGAATGCAGGGGCCCGGGTATTAAGAACCTCATTTATACGATCACATTTTATCATAAGGTTCTTAACACAGTCCTTAAGAGTTTCATTAATATCCGAGGCAATCTGGATTAAAGCAGTCTCAAGTCTATCTGTAAACAGTTTTTCCAATAAGGCCATAATGACTTCCTCCGTCAGAAGGCCAGGCTGGGTAGAACCAGCCATAGTTACATCCGACCTTCCAGCATCCTCGGGGTTCAAAGGGGAGTTAAGTGTCACGATTTCCGGTATAGCCGGGCATGGAAGAACAGTAGCAGGAAGTGACACAAAGGGTCTACAGGCCTCAATAATGACCCGAGGCTCCAGAGGTATACAATTTATGGGGGAGGAGTTAGAAGTGTCAACAGTCCCAGGGCTATGAGCAAGGCCCAGTTCACGCTCTGAATCAGCAATCTGAGATGTAAGTTCCCCCACCTTGGTAGTTAGATATGTAAGTATACTTGTTGTATATTTAGGCACCTTCGCTTTGGCTTCATCAGCCGCTGGTGTTGCCAGTTTGCGCTTACCCATTGTGGATGATGTTAAGGACGTGGCCCGTCCCGTCCCTGGTCGTCCTTGGACGGCCTTAGACGGCCCGCCCTCTGCCCGGGCTCCGCCCGGCGTCCGCGCGCGTCCGCGACGCGGAGGGGCTGGCCCGCTTTTGAAGCGCCTCCGGGCGCGCTGTCAGCGGGGACCGGAAGTCCCGGAAGTGCACGCAAAGCCCGCTGGGAGCTGTAGTCTCCAGCCGCCGAGATGGTGATGGCGGCGAGACCTACAGCGTTCCTGGACCCAGGGGCGTGAGGCTGCGTGTGGTCAAGGTGGCGAGATGGCGTGGTGTTCCTCCAGGTGAGGTGCTGCTGTGGCAAGAGCCTCCCGCTCCGTCGAGGGGCTGGCCCGCTTTTGAAGCGCCTCCGGGCGCGCTGTCAGCGGGGACCGGAAGTCCCGGAAGTGCACGCAAAGCCCGCTGGGAGCTGTAGTCTCCAGCCGCCGAGATGGTGATGGCGGCGAGACCTACAGCGTTCCTGGACCCAGGGGCGTGAGGCTGCGTGTGGTCAAGGTGGCGAGATGGCGTGGTGTTCCTCCAGGTGAGGTGCTGCTGTGGCAAGAGCCTCCCCATTAGGAGGCCATGACGGGGCACTCCCATAGAATGTGCAAGAAGGTAGCAAGGGCACCACAGCCCCGGCGACAAAGTCCGTCGGGCGAGTATCCCATACGCACGAGCCGGGGGCCAGTCACATACACTCTGTGCAAGATCTTGAATTGCACCAACCGAAGACAAGAGGATATAGCTACCTCTTTAGGGGAGGACACTGCACTCTGCCAATCCTCATCGTCAATCTCCAGGCCATCTCCCACCCACTGATCACGCACGCCAAGGAGAAGGTCGGTGCGGACATTGATTAGTTTTTTATATGACAGTGAGATAGCACTATCGGGCATATGGCCATCCAATACTCTGTCTTCCAAGGGAGAGCTCTCTGGAATAGCCCCCGCAGTCGGTTTGGCAGAGAACAACGCATGCCGCAGCTGGGCGTAGCGGAAGAACTCCGAGCCGCCCAACTGGTATTCAGCCTGCAACTGAGGAAAGGTCTTGATTTCACCCTTAGAAATCATATCGTCCACCCTGGAGATGCCGATGAGGTCCCACTTATCGAAGCCCTTGGTGTGCCACAGCCTGCCCAAAATATCAGAGTCATACAAAGGGGTGAATCTGGTCAGTCTGCCCTGCCAGCCCTGCGCCTTGGTGATCGCCCGCCAGATGTGGACCGCTGTCCTCGTTGGACCCGACATCCGCCGATCTAAGGACCTCGAGTACAGGGCCCGGTAATAATTACCACCCCCAGGAGCCATCTGTCCATGGCGTAGCCAGGGCTTTTCACAGGTCCGTAGAAACCGTGATTGAGCGCCGCGAGCTGGGAGGCCCAATAATACCTACGCACATCCGGAAGTGCTATCCCCCGTCGTACCATGGAAGCGTGAGCTTCGTGACAGCGACACGGGGCCAACCGTCCCAGAGCAAGGCCTGTTGAAGACTCTCAATCTCCCTAAAGTAGCGGGCAGGAACCGGATCCTGGGTGTTTTGCAAAGCATACAGGAACCTGGGCAAAGACATCATCTTAAATAATGCCGCACGGCCAAGCAGGGAGAGTGGAAGCTTGCGCCAACTGTCCACGTCGCGCCGGAGACGCTGGAGAGGAGGGAGCAAGTTGTGGTCGTAACGCGCCTTCGAGCTCCCGGAGATGTAAATCCCCAAGTACCTGAAACCCTGTCTGGCCACCTGGATATGGCAGCCTCTAGGGAGGCGCGGCGTGTCCCCTTTTAGGACGTACAGGGAGGACTTGGCCCAGTTGATGACTAGGCCAGAGTACCGTCCAAAAAGTCTGAGTACGTCGCAGGCCACGATGAGTGACTTGCAGGGGGAGGTTAAGTACAGCAGAATATCGTCGGCATACAGGGACACCCTGTCCTCGAAGCCGGGGGCCCAGGTTATGCCATGTAGGTCAGGGTGCATGCGCAACATGGCCGCGAGCGGCTCAAGAGCCAGGGCAAACAGAAGAGGCGACAAGGGGCAACCCTGTCTAGTACCTCGGTGAAGGGTAAATGACGCCGATAGACGGCCGTTAACTGCAATGCTAGCCAATGGACTAGCGTAGAGAAGTTTCACCCAACTCACGAACACCGGGCCAAAACCGAGCTTCGTCAACACTGCCCAGAGGTAACTCCACTCAAGAGAGTCAGAGGCCATTGTGGCGTCAAGAGAAGCGAGGACTGCCGGCTCCTCGAGGGAATGGGCCATAGCCAGGGCGCCGTGGAGTCGACGCAGATTGAGGGCAGTGTTACGGTGAGCAATAAAGCCCGACTGGTCCGGATGCACTAAGTCGCCAATAACTCCAATCAGCCGATTTGCGAGTAGTTTGGCAAGGATCTTAGGCTCGACATTCAAGAGAGAAATGGGACGATAAGAACGACACATGTTTCTCGGCTTCCCTTCCTTATGGATGACCACAATGGTGGCCAACCTCTGGTCAAGGGGAAGAAGGCCGGCGTCCAGTGCCTTCAAAAACATACTACGCAGGTACGAGGAAACCACGTCTGGCTGGATCTTATACAACTCGACCGGGATGCCGTTGGGACCAGATGCCTTACCCGACCTCAACGAACGGAACGCAAGAGCGATCTCGTCAGCAGATATGTCTCTATCCAAATCGGCACGGTCCTCTTCAGAGAGACAGGGAAGGTCAACTGTCGAGAGAAGCGTTGTCGAGTCAGCCTCGGAGCACTCTGAGGTAGAAGTGTAGACACCCCGGAAGTAATCAGCAAAGGACTCGGCAATGGCACTGGGGTCAGTGACAGCAACCCCGTCGTCGCCCAAAATCTCGGGTACGACGCGGCTGGCCATCTCCCTCCTGTCCAACCAGGCCAGCAACTTCCCAGCCTTGTCACTAACGTCATAAATACGACCTTGCTGTTCCTTAGCCAAGGCCAGGGCAGCATTCGTGGCGAGATCATGGTATTCCGACTGATTGAGGGAAAGGGCATGTAGGAGCGCGGGGTCGGGTTCGGGCCCCAGCTGGGTGTCAAGGCTCATAACCTCCTCCTCAATGCGTAGCAGGTCGGCATCTCTGACTCTCCGGGCTTCCGCTATAAGAGCAAAAGCCTCGCCCCTCAAAACAGTCTTAAATGCCTCCCACAGAGTCCCGGCCGAACCAACCGAGCCCTCATTTTCAGAGAAATAAAGGTCGATGGCCTTGGCCAGGAGAGTGCGAGTTTTAGGATTACGGAAATACCACGGGTTAATCGCCACCGGTCGTTCCGACAGGACGATGTCAAAATCAAAGGAAACCCACAGCGGGGAGTGGTCCGAAATGCCCCGCGCCAGAAATCGGGCCTCAGACACTGCAGGCGCGTGTGCTGCTAAGGTGAGAACGTAGTCTATACGAGAAAGACTACCATGTGCACCGGAAAGGAAGGAGAAATGGCAGAGCGTGGGGTGTAGAAGTCGCCAGCTATCTACTAAGCCCATGGACTCAAGGAAAGAAGGCAACCACAGTTGGGAACTACGGAGGTCTCTAGGCGGATGACGGTCCAAGGAGCCAGAGCAGACTGAGTTGAAGTCACCCCCCACAACCAACAAACCGGCAGGCAGGGATAAAATGGCGCCACCAAGGTCTTGGAAAGTGCTACACTGTAGGCCTGGGGGAACGTAAACCGAAAGTAACGTCAGGGCACGCCCTTCCCATCTCCCCGCCACTGCGGCGAAGCGTCCTCTCTCATCAATCATGGTGACGTCTATCTCAAGCGGAAGGGACGTGCGTACAAGGACACCCGCCCCCCGAGAGCCCGAAGAGAACCCCGAGTGGGCCACCATCTTGTACCCTTTACGATTGAGTGCTTTGCCCGAGTTACCAACCAGATGCGTCTCCTGCAGGAGGACAACATCAGGCATATGGCGTTTAAGCAGTTGAATCACCACCCCTCTCTTGATACGGTCACCCAGCCCATTAACATTCCAACTGATCACTCTTAGTTTCCTACCCCCCATCATCTTGCCGCCCGCCCCACCCAACAGTATACAGGACCCATTGCCTAATAGAAAGAAGAGAGAAAGAACAAACAGACAGAGAAACTTGCCCAATCCCACCCCCCACCCTGCACCCCTGCATCAGACTAAAGAGCCCCCCCAACCAGCAGTGTGCCTGTCGCCCCATTAACTAGTCTACGATAAGCCCCCAGAGGAGTAAGGAATCCCCACGAACACCTCCCGCCACCCTCCTTGTAAACGACAGGAGAATTGGCAAAGTCAATTCAATACAGTATCGACAGTCACATATAGCAGGGCCACCAACCGCCAAAGTCATTACAGTAGAGCCAAGTCTCATTGATCGGAGCTACCAGTCGCGCCCCCAGTGTGTCCATCGCGGTCATCCCGGCGTTGCGGCAGAGTGTACAGCCATTCACTCACATTTTCGGGAACGTCAAAGAACAGGGCATGGCCATCGTGTTCAATCCGGAGCTTGGCAGGGAACAACATCGAGTACTTAAAGCCCATGTCCATCAGTCGCCGTTTCACTCCCGCGTAGCTCTGACGCTGTCTCTGAACAGCCCTGGTAAAATCAGGATAGAAATTTACTCCGGAATTCTGGAACTTAAGCGGTCCATGTCTTCTGGACGCCTGCAGGATCGCGTCCCGGGCCCGGAAATTGAGGAGCCGTGCAACAATGGGTCTAGGCGCCATGCCCGATTTCGGCGGGCCGCTCGGCACCCGGTGAGCGCGCTCCACTGAGAAAAAGTTACTCAGACCAGAAGGCGCTAGATGGGTCTGTACCAGTTCCTCCACAAAGAGGTCCGCTGCCGCTTCCTCTGAGCCTTCCGGAACACCAATGATGCGGACATTTTGCCGCCTGGCACGTCCCTCAAAATCCTCCAGCCTCCTGGAGAAGTGATCAGTAGTCATCCGCAAATTTCGGACCTCAGTCTGCAGGTCCGAGACGTCAGTGGTTAGGCTGGAGGTTTTGATATCCAACGACTTCACACGATCATTGGTCTTACCCAGGTCGGGTCTGATGAGGGTGAGATCGACTGCCAAAGTGTCCACCTTGTGGGTCAAGACCTCATGTTGTTTCTGCAGTTCGGCACGGATGCCCGCAATGGCCCCCATAATGTCACCGAGGGTGGGCTCGGAGCCATCGGGCGAGCCCGCTGAAGGAAGGTCTTTAGTGGAGGCCACTGCAGCAGGTGGCGTCCGCGGCTGAACATACCGCTCAATCCTGTTCAGTTGTGTTTGGGACTTGCCGCGAACGCCTTTGTTCGACGTCTTGTCGGGGTCCCCTCTGCCCGCCATGATGGGTCCGATGAGAACAAAGGGGCACACCACCGAAGACAGAGCCAAGCGAACCAAGGAAAGGGTTCGAAGCCAGATATTCAGGCCAGGCCGATGTAAGTGAGCACCGCAGTCACAAGCACTTCGCCAGTAGGGACCTCAAGCAGCCATTACGCAGTCCAGTCGTGCGGAGCGGCGGAGATCGGGGAGACAATGGCGCATCCCTGGCACGGAGTTTCACTCGACGTAGCTCAGCGTAGGAACCACCGATTTGGAGGCGGAAGGCGGCTCCCGCGTCAGTGATCCGTCAGCAAGTAGGATCCACCAACGTGGATCAGGATTTCGAGCAGGATATTTGCGGGGGATCGGAGGGTCCGCGGAGCTCCGAGCTTACGCGGCCATCTTGGTTGCCCGCGAAGCTCCTCCTCTCGGTGTTCCAGGTTTTGGCAGCAAGGTAGGATGTGGGTAGGGAGGTTGTTCGTTGGATGCGGGGGACAGTGGCGAGGGCGAGGCTGGCGGAGCGGAGCTGACGCGTGAGGGTGTAGAAGCTGAGTCTGCTGTTAAGGTAGGCTGGTCCAGTGTTGTGGAGTGCTTTGTGTGTGTGGGTGAGGAGCTTGAAGGTGATCCTCCTGTCGACGGGGAGCCAGTGTAGGTCTCTCAGGTGGGGGGTGATGTGGATGCGGCGGGGGACGTTGACGATTAGTCGGTGGAGGCGTTTTGGATGCGTTGTAGTCGTTGTAGGTGTTTGGCTGGGATTCCTGCGTAGAGTGCGTTGCTGTAGTCCAGTCTGCTGCTGAGGAGGGCCTGTGTCACCGTTCTTCTTGTTTCAGAAGGGATCCACTTTTAGATCCTGTGGTGCATGCGGAGGGTGTTGTAGCAGGAGGAGAAGACGGCGTTGACCTGCGTAGCCATGGAGAGGGAGGAGTCGAGGATAAATCCTAGGCTGGGTGCATTGTCGCTGGGTGTTGGTGCTGTTCCCAGTGTGGTTGGCCACCAGGAGTCGTCCCAGGCTGAGGGGGTGGGTCCGAGGATGAGTACCTCCGTCTTGTCCGAGTTCAGTTTCAGACGGTTGCTCCTCATCCAGTCGGCGACGGCCTTCATTCCCTCGTGGCGGTGTGTGGGTCCTTGGTGAGGGAGAGGATGAGTTTTGTGTCATCGGCGTAGGAAATGATGTTGAGGTCATGCTGGCGGGCCACTTGTGCGAGGGGGGCCATGTAGATGTTGAACAGTGTCGGGCTGAGGGATGAGCCCTGGGGGGCGCCACAGATGATGTTGGTGGCTTCGAATCAGAAGGGTGGGAGGGGTACACTCTGGGTTAGGCTGGAGAGGAAGGACGTGGTCCAGTCAAGGGCCTTCTCTTGGATACCTGCTTCTAGGAGGCGTGTCTTTAGAGTGCGATGGCAGACCGTGTTGAAGGCGGCTGACAGGTCCAGGAGGATGAGTGCTGATGTTTCGCCATTGTCTAGTTGGCGCCTGATGTCGTCTGTGGCGGCGATGAGGGCTGTCTCAGTGCTGTGGTTTCATCTGAATCCGGATTGGGACGGGTCCAAGATGTTGTTGTCTTCCAGGTGGCGGGCCAATTGCCTGTTAACGATTTTCTCGATGACCTTTGCCGGGAATGAGAGCAGGGAGATGGGCCGAAAGTTCTTGAGGTCCCGGGGGTCCGTCTTGGGCTTCTTGAGAAGGGCGTTGATTTTGGAGTGCTTCCAGCTTTCCGGGAATGTCGCTATTTCGAAGGAGATGTTGATGACCTTCTGTAGTTGGGGTGCGATGGCTGCGTCTGCTTTCTTGAATACGTGGTGTGGGCATGGGTCTGCGGAAGATCCTAAGTGGATGGAGTTCATGACCTTGAGTGTTTCGTCGTCGTTGACGTTGGACCAGGAGGTCAGGCGGATGGCGCTCTTGGTGTTCGCAGGGGAAGTGGAGTCTGGCTTAGTCGGGGCAGTTGTGGTGTTGAAGCTGTCATGGATGTCTGCGAACTTGTGGTGGAAGAAGATGGCCAGCGAATCGCACAGTTCTTGTGAGGGCGGGATTTCGTTGCTATTGGCGTAACAGTTTTAAGGAGAAAACAGATAGACTGGGGTCCTGATTACCATGATCCCATTCAGACTAGTAAAAAACCAACACAGCACTAGGAAAAAGGGAGACTCGAAATATCGGTGGGGACATCGACCCGCATTGACAAACACTGGCCACATAGTGATACAGAATCTCTAATAAAAGAGAGGGACCCAATCACCCAAAGGAGTAGGGTACCAAAAGACAAATGTCAGAAAATAAGATCCCCATTGGGCAGTATTGAACCTAGGCATTCATTCAGCTCACCAAAATAAACATAGAATCTTAATACATCACATGTAGAAAACAATGAGGAAGTGCAGAGATTGTAAATATATAAAAAAAAGAGAGTGCAATTTATGGAACAAGTTAAAAGCAGCTCAGGCTTGCATCAAGCAAACCCATTATGAATACAGTGTAAATCATAAAAATACACATACATATACAATAGCACTGGCCAAAATAAAATCTCGGGACAGAAAATAAGGAAGAATTAATTCCTATTAAAATAGGGAGAAATACAGAGGTAAACCAGAGATCAATTCTGATCAATATAATCACTCTTCCGTCAGAATTATTGTCTCCCAAAACTCAAAGTAGTTCTCCCTTTCTTGTGCATCGACGCGTTTCGGTGGGCAATCAATAAGTAGCCAACACCTTCTTCAGGAAAATAGTATAAACCATCCCATTTAAAAACAGAGCCTGAATCAAGAACATATAAACAAATAAGGGCCAGCTATTACATCATATCACAGTCATATGTTACATTCTGCATAACCTCTTTGTTAAAAACATACTACACAAAATACATAACAACATACACCTAAAGCAAATAATTGATAAACATATGTTTCTATTGACATCGTCTTAATGGAAGAACACTTTTTTCTCAAATTGCAGATAATATTAAAAAATAATTCAAGTGTATTGCTCATTATAGTCCATATATCCATAGCTAGCCACTCATTCTCACATAGAGATACAACGGCATAAGGGAAGAAACATAAGATAAATATGAGATAAATCATCATCATTATTCTCACAGAGTCAGAAAAATACAGTACATATCTAATTCATATTAATAAGCCTGCTTATGCAAAGTTCATATTCATAGGCATGTTTGTAGACCCCTTCATTTAGGCATATTAGATTGATTTATTGCATTTTAGTAACTATAATATTTACAACATTAGCATTCCACAGTAAGGTTCAACAGATTATCACCAGGATACCTCACGTAATTCTGCCAATATAGAGACACGACATACCTTTATTTTCTGTTCGCAATCATACGGCTAAAAACACCCCTTATCTGGTAGACAGCAAACTCTTTAAGGGCCTGAACAGTGTTTCAAAGATTAGCCTGTAGCGCTCTTTGCCAAATGCAAAGCGATCTGGAGCAGCCAAAAGATACGGACAAATAAAGTGATACAGCACAGCAAACGCCCACGGTGGGCGATGAACCGAGAGCACTCAATAAGCGACGATCCACTGAGGGGCTTGGTGAGGTGCACCCAACATATGGCTGCGGTGGGGGCCATGGACTGGGCGGACATTCCGCTTGGGACCCCTTCTCTCCAATACACCTGGGACAATTCTGAGCAGAAACAAACCATAAAAAGGGCTGTGCAGAGAATGCACTGCGCCTAGGACTAAAGTTCAGGGGTATATTCACAAGAAAGTGTGATAAACATCACCAAAAATTGGTAACGCAACTTTACACATCGTAGCCCATCGCGGGAAAATAACCCTGTGTTAACGTGGAATTCACAACATGACGGGAGCATGCGATAGTCTGCCGAAAATGTGGCCAATGTCAGAGATACAACCACCCCGACGGAGATAAAAACACAAACCACAACACCAGAAATCGTGCGATGAGCCCATTCGCGGTGAGGAAAGCAGGGATAAGCACCACCAGGACCACGAAACACACTGCAGGCAGGAATAAGCACAACAAAAGCCTGAAAAAGTTAGACAGGAAATCAGAAAACAACAGCCAAATACAATGGAGGCAACCTGAGACAGCAGATAACTCCACCAAACCCATTGGCAACAAAACATTGTACATGGCAGACCATCTTGGACAAGATGAATGCAGCCTGAGAGCGGAGGAGGACAATTGCAGAAAACCAGGACTCCAGAAATGATGCGAAAGGCACAAACAAGCAGGAAAATGACAATAACAAGAAGGTAGCAATGCACACTGAAGGTGGGAGTCCAGCGCCACACCAGGAGCTGGATGACATGAAGGAAATTATGTCCACCACATCAGACTAGAGACGGTGGCAGGACACGGGGAGCAGAAACTGCACCAAACAACAGACACAGCAGCAACAGGGAGAGGAACCAGCAGGGACTGAGGGAAGGGGGCAGAAGGGCACAATAGCACACATGCACACCTAAGTACAGCACAACTGCAGACAAACCATGCTCAAGAGTAACAACACCAACCAGGAGCACAAGTCACACAACACAGTAATGTCACACCACTGAACAAGCACAGAAGTGAAGACAACATTGCTTGATAGGGAGAAGGGTGAGCCACATCAGAGCAGAAGGAACATCTCACACACAATGCAGCACACACACATAGGAAGCAGAGCACACCAACATCGAACACAATGTGGTACAAACACCAACTTGTGCACAAACAAACACCGGACACAAGTGCACCCGCCTGTGGCCAGTAAACGGCCATACGCAACTGGAAAAGCACGAAATAGGGACATGATAATGCCCAGTACAAACACACAGTCCTGATGGTGTAGTAATGCACGTACGGCAGTGTCAGAGAGTCTGTAACACACACATTGGCATACAAATCAAGAAACGACACCGTTGGAGACAAGTGAAAGTGCGGAAACTTTATCAACAAGTGCGAGTCAGTACGGCCAAGAGAAGTGCAACGAAATGTAAACAACAACAGCAGCATGTCTGAATGAGGAAGGAGAACCTCCCTAGCACAAGTCAGCGCCAACCCGCTTTGGTTGTCCGAACCTGGAACATGAGTACTGGCCAATGCAGCCATGTCCACTGTCATCTTGGGACAGGTGACCATACCCACAACATGCAACCATGTGTCGGGACACATGTAATGGCTCACATCCAGTTGTGGCTGCAGGTACCTTGTCAGTCGTCCATGAAAGCGACTGCAGCTGCGTAGGCCAACATCTCCAATGAGCGATCGTCGTCCACCACATCTGACATGTTGCCGATGTAATCCATTAGCTGACCCGGACAGATGTGCTGACTCCAACCACTGAACCCAATGTGCACCAAAGCCCAATCGGGTAGTGGCTTAATGTGCTCCCTGCACACTACAACTCATGCAATCTCCAAGGTCCAGTTTTAAGCCTGCATGCCAAACATCCATGCATGCCATAAGCGGTCATCCTGGTGATACTCCTGGTCGTGGGCTAACAGGGGGTGCACACACACCTAGTAATCCAGGTCAGCTACCGTTACTTTGGAGAGGCGGACATCCATGGGCCACTCAAATATGCACGAGTGACAATGCAACAGAGGCTGCACGCAGGTGACGTGTTCAAAACGGAAGTTCAGCCGGTAACTGATCAGCAGCCCTGCCAACGGCAGTGCCCCCAGTACATTCAGCAGACTTGCACGGTACAGCTCCACGTGACTGGGGTCGAGAATGTGTCTGGGATGGTCTGCCATTGCGTCAGTGGTTCTGCATGAAGCGGCACTGGCTTGCCCTGAGACAGTCATCATTACCTTGTTAACCATAGTATAAAAAGCCCACACGCTGACAGGCTCATTCTACCGGAGGACGACGGCGCGACAACAGGTACAAGGCAGGCACTGACCAGAAAGACTGTGAGTATGACAAACCTGACAAGCCTCCAAACAACAAACTGGGTAAGCGCTTCTTTCCTCACAGGTCCCTAACCCCTACAGCCTATCTCTTTCTCTCCCATATGGTCATCCCCTTACCGCTTCCCTCCAGGAAGCCTTGGCTAATAACCCAAAGCGTAAGAACAATTTTCTTGCGCCCTGCCACACTAAGTCAACTCCTTTCAGAGTGATTTGCGTGTTTTAGCCACACCACGCTCCTAATTAGTGCCGTATTTTCACTCTGATGGCACCACCAGTACCATCACACCTAGCCGACTATAGTCCTCTCACCTTGCACTATAGATCCGGCCACAAAAGCATTGTTGACCATATGTCTAAATTGACTTCTGACTCTCTCTGTAAATGTTTTGTCCTTGTTCTTAATGTTTGTTTGTACAGGTATGCATGAGAAGGGAATCCCCCTCTCACATATAGAAAAACGCCTTAGTGTGTGTATCACATAGTCTGTACCACAACACTAGTCTGTTTTATTTCACCACACCTTTTTTAAAAATGGGTCCTGAGGAAAGCCAGAATACTTTAAGGCACTGGCTGAAACATGTCGACCATCTGAAGGTCGCAGGGGGCAGTAACTCGCCACCCTTACGCATCCTGTAGCCTTACTTTTAACCGCTGGTGACGGCCCAGTTATTAAAATGTAATTTACCCTCGGGTACTGGGACCACCACCAAGCCATTTGAAATCACAACTCACCCAACCTCACTGCACTCTCAGCAATATATTCCAGCTCCGCTGTAATCAGGCATCGTAGCACACCCGGGACATACTAGGTGTCACTGGGTGGGCCCTATGATGAAGCATGCCACCAACTAGGTTGGTGGGTGAGGGCTTCATGAATACACCAACAAGGTGCCCGTGATAGAACTAATTTGAGTACTGCAACACTTTGGTCAACTTAAGCTAGTCCTTTTTGTTTAATCACATACAAACCTGACACTAGACAGACCAAACTCCCTTTCAAAAGGGAAAAAAAGACAGGCCAAGTGGACACATCACAACCCGCGACCAGCCTAGACAACCCCTAGGAGGAAGACGCCCAAGATGTCGACATCAAAGAAATCTTGGTGGAAGTTAAGTCCAGTCTCTGTAACATAGATGCCAAACTAGACCTCATGGCCAGTCACCTCAACAGAATGAAGGAACAAGTGAATAAATATAATAATAGACTAGAACACCTTGAAACTAGAGTCTCTGACGTAGAGAATGACCAAACAAAGTGAAATGAGCAACTACTCAAGATGGAGAAAATACTTGAAATAATAAGAGCCAAAAACGAAGACCTAGAGGCACAATCTAGATGAAATAACCTAAGAATTATTGGCGTCCTGAAGTCCACGGCCATTAGCAATATGGAAAAATACGTAACAAACATGATCAAGGAACTGTTCGGAGAAGGGCTCTCTCCTGATTCATAATAGAGCGGGCTCACACAACGCTGGACCCCGGACCGCCCCCAGGCGCACCGCCCCGCCCCATTATAGCATGAATCCTAAACGTCAAGGATTGAGACACAGTGCTGCGGTTTTCAAGTGAGCGCGGCAACCTACAATACCAAGGAAATACGATTTCCTTTTACCCGGACTTCACGATTATAGTTCAGACTGACTGTAAGGAATTTTTACCAACTAAAAAATTACTCCAAAAAGCTGTGATAAAATCTGCTCCTCTCTACCCAGACAAACGACGCATAGCACATGGCGGTAGAGCTCATCAGTTTACTGATGCCAAAGCAGCGCTCAAATTTCCTGATTTACTGATTGCAAAGTTGTCCAGACACTCTCCAAGGGATCAAGATCATGGGAATCTTGACGAAAATGACTGAACTTTAAACTCAAACCTCTCTGATCCACTTCAAACAATCACCACAGTACAAAGCAGCACTGTAACTGGCGGGGAAGACCTGTGCAGAGCCCACTTCAGGGTTCCTTAACGCAGTTTATGTGATCTACCTCCAATGGAGCCATCCACAAGGCATGAGCCACTATGTCACCCACGAAGCTGGAGGAAGGCTGGGTGTACGCGAGGCTCCTCTTCGCCCCAGGAATGAGTCCCATGCTCTTCTATTCAGACCGGGGAGGGGGTGGGGATGGATTATTCAACCAAGTTCGGGGATTGGAGGGGGAAGTTGAGGGGGAGGGGGAGGGGGAAGGGGGAGGTAGGGGGTTTCATTATTCTACTCTTTTGAGAGTGTTAAATTTTGTCTACGTTTTAGAAGAGGCCCCTGTCAAATACACATAGGTAAGACACTGAAGCAGACAGTCTATAGGTCAGATCCCATACTACTGCCCTACTGTAACATGGTAGACACCAGACTGAGCTCACAACGACCCCAACCAAGTAGACGGCGCACCAAGTAGATGACCCTGCATAACAGCCCCCAGATACCCATACCATACCAATGGCACCCAGAGGACTTAGGCTTCTAACGTGGAATGTTAGATGGCTCAACAACCCCAGGAAAGCTTGCCTTGTTCACACATACCTTAATAGACACCACATAGATATCTGCTTCCTTTAGGAAATACACCTGACCCCACCCACCTCCACTCGCCTAGAGGTGCGCTGGTGTGCAGAGGTACACCACTCCCTGAATTCCAACTATGCCAGAGGCACTGCAATACTTATAAGGAAAGGTATCCCATGGAGGCTCACTCAGATTAAAAAAGATACTGTGGGGCAGTATGTTATAGCGGCAGGACAACTCCAACAGCAACCTCTCATGCTGGTTTGCATATATTACTAAATAGAATAGAGCCACCCAATAATCCCCTCGGGACTGGGTATATTCAATAACACTGTAGCAAAGTGTCCCCAAAGGAAACATTTAAAACAGATTTACAATTTGTATAGATGTCATATTCATAATCAATTTTTTATATAAGCACAGGAAATATATGCACAATATACGGAAATATATCAAACAGGTATATTTAATTCCACTTGGAATATCATCAAGGAATAGCTGGCAACAAACAAACTACTAAAGTTCATATATTATTTAGCAGTAGTATACAAAACACCTTTCGCATGAGTAATGGGTATTCAAAACACCATGTTGAAGAAAATTAAATACAGCATATAATCATATTTACAAACTGTAAAATCAATAAATGTGCGAATGGGTGTTAGGCGTCGACGTTTCGGTCCCATGTTGGTCTACCAGATCCTTGAGACCATCTTCAGGACGGAAGGGTTGCACATATACATCTAATGCAATAGAGAACAATACAAATCATCCCTGTGACTAAGAAGAAAATGTCAACACAAAAAGAAAACAAATAAGAAAATAAATCAATAAGAACAACCTCAGTGTAAACAGCTTGTGTAAGTCCCAACTAATCACTAATATGTCACCAACACCAAGAATGTGCAATAATCGTAGTGGCAACCAAAAAGAGGAAAGACCACCAGCCTAGTGAATCACCATACAGCTTACTCATTTTAGAGGCAGACAATACAGAAGTGAGTGATTATACCGCGAGTCTGAATACAAAAGACCAGTATGTGGGCATCACAGAAAGGAGTCACTCAGAACACCCTTAGAAACTCAACGAAATAACAACCTTACTCACATGTCCGGAACATCCGACATAGCGTAACCTATGCAAACAATCCAAGGGTAAACTACAATGAATAGCAAGATACCACCAAACAGTTTGTGTATACGTGGGGATTAGAAAACTACTCACGTAACAATCAGGCCAGAGGGCACCTATAAAATACCAAACAGCAAAGTATCAGCATCAGCTATCTAGATGAGGCCACAAGAACGGGATGACAATGCTTCCAAAACTAAAAATACTTCAATTTAAAGAAACTGAAAGTACTTACATTTAACACCGACCAGCAGCGCTTGAGCTCAATACGCCTCACTTATATAAAATTAAAGGACGGAGTCTCTTCACATGTACTCGAATAGTGGTACGATGCGTGTTGGAAACAAGCCAGAAATCACCTGAAAAGTGCCAAACACACTGTCGGCACACCAATATCTACTACGTGCCACAACAACTAAGAAACACTACCGGAAAAAATAAAAAATAAAATAAAAACCCTTACTTGTATGCAAGACCAACAGCTTTTGGTCTCAGGACGCCCGACTAGGAAGTTCAGGTGCGGCGTCTGATCGAGGGAGCTTGACTAATAAAAGGTGCTGCATGTGCCATGACGTAGTCTCGCCTACCAAAGTGGCGGCCATCTTTAAGCATATAGGATAGTGACACTACTCCTGCGTTACTGAAATAGTACAAAAAAATACACTGGTCCAATAATTGTCAGGCAGACCTATACGGGCGGAATACAAATATTTTGACCTACACTCAACGAGTGAAGGTCAAATATGTCCTAACAGTACCCAGATGCGTGATAGTGTACACGCGCATGTAACCTAAACGGCCATATTAGAATGGACCAGAGTCGCTATAATGAACATTAGATCAAATAAAAAAGCCAATATTAAAGGCTTATGTGTGCTACAGACAATAAAGTTAGAGTACCAATCAATAGCATAGAGTGGACCGAAATGATACTATAACATGCACATTAAAATCATATGCCCATAGGAAAGTTTAGACGGAAATCCATAGTCCGATCTGTAATACTGAATACAGTATTATTGGAAACGTCCATAAATCTTACAGTTAATGGAATCTATATCATAAATCAAGAAGTCATCTCAATGTAGCTAATCCATGCCATTTAATCAAAGAGTTCAGTCCCTTTTCCACCGTGTTACATAGCCAAATCCATTTATTTTCTTTCTGTGTGAGCAGACTGTCAACCTTCTGTAGCCTTTTTGTGTTCTTAACAACTTCCAGCACAAACCACTTCATTTCAGATGGCATATGTGACAATCGTTGATAATGTTCGACAAGAGGAGCAGTTAAAGTATTACAATGTATACATGACTGGTGTTGGAGGATACGTTTTTTGATTTATTGCGTTGTTCTTCCAATGTACGTTAAAGAACACGGACACAGACACTGAATACAATACAACACATTTTTGGTTAGACAATTTGAGTGTTGTCGTAATGTTATTTGTCTCCCATTTATAAGGCAGCTTTTTACTGAGTTCGTAGTTGCACAGGCAACACAATTCCCGCAGGGGTAGTGTCCTATTACTCGTGCTAGTCCCCATATATTGGTTATTGTCTTGGGTACTTCCTCTTTATAAGCCCTAACCAGATGGTCACGCAAGTTTCCGGCCCTCTTGAAAACGAAACGTGGTAATGCTAGTTGCGGTTCAACCTTCCTAATGAGGTGCCAGTTTTTTCTTATTATGTTCTTTTTTTGGTTAGACTCAGTGCCATATGTCATAACCCACATGATAGGATGTGTTGAATTCTCGGCCACAGATTGTGGTCCCTCTTTTTGTAGAAGAGCATGGCGATCGTAATACCATGCCCGTTTCATGGCATGCTTGACCAGTCTATATGGATATGATCTCATTACCAGTTTTGATTGCAGGATTCTTGCCTCCCTGAAACAATCCTCCCTCTTGGTGCAGTTAAGTCTGATACGTAAAAAAGTGCCCAAAAGGGAGGTTGTCTCGTAAAATGTGTGGATGGTCGCTAATGTATTTTAACAACGTATTTCTGGCTGTGGGTTTGGTATAGGGGCACATAGATAATACACCCTCATCATGCACAATTCTCAAATCAAGAAAACTAATGGAGCTAGTATTACTTTCCATCGTAAATTGTTAATTAGGATCCTTTTGGTTCAACCATACATGAAAATTGTTAAGTTCATCCTGTGATCCTTCCCACACTAAACACACATCATCGATGTATCTTAGGTAGCTCTGTAAGTGGGGACTGAAAGGGTTGCTGTTATAAATTACCCTCTACTCAAAGGCGGCAACAAAAAGATTTGCTATATGGTCAAATCACTCACTTCTGTATTGTCTGCCTCTAAAATGAGTGAGCTGTATAGTGATTCACTAGGCTGGTGGCCTTTCCTCTTTTTAGTTGCCACTACGATTATTGCACATTCATGGTGTTGGTGACATATTATTGATTAGTTGGGACTTACACAAGTTGTTTCCACGAGGTTGTTCTTATTGATTTATTTTCTCATTTGTTTTCTTTTTTGTGTTGAGCAGACATTTTCTTCTTAGTCACAGGGATGATATGTATTGTTCTCTATTGCATTAGATGTATATGTGCAACCCTTCCATCCTGAAGATGGTCTCAAGGATCTGGTAGACCAACAGGGGACCGAAACGTCGAAGCCTAACGCCCATTCGCACATTTATTGATTTTACAGTTTGTAAATATGATTATATGCTGTATTTAATTTTCTTCAACATGGTGTTTTGAACACCCATTACTCATACAAAAGGTGTTTTGTATACTACTGCTAAATAATATATGAACTTTAGCAGTTTGTTTTTTGCCAGCTATTACTTGATGATATTCCAAGTGGTTCGCATATATGGCCCTAACATAGACGACCCAGACTTTTACACTGAGCTGTGGCACCAAATAGTGAAAACGTGCCACGGAGCTATAACCTGGGGGGAGAGTTTAATGTAATCCCAGATCTGAACTAGAGAGATCAGGAGCTGCCCGGCAGCCCCACCCAACTCCATGCTTTAATGCAAGACTTCAACATAAATGATGTATTTAGATATAAGAACGGGATCCATGGGGAGGGAACATGCGTGACATTGGCACACAAAGCCTGGTCA
Source organism: Lissotriton vulgaris (assembly GCF_964263255.1). NCBI lineage: Eukaryota > Metazoa > Chordata > Amphibia > Caudata > Salamandridae > Lissotriton > Lissotriton vulgaris. The sequence continues at coordinate 130,486,609 of NC_141685.1, forward strand.
CGCATAGACTACTGGCTGACCACCAGAAACGTGACTACATGGTCAACAGCAACAGCCATGACACACCACCATCGGGCTCTGTCTGACCATGTTCTAGTGCTTCTAGAGCGTACCCTTCTCGCCACCTCAAACTGCGCCTTCACATGGCGCCGCACGCAGCGGCGCACTGCGTGATCAGGTATTCTATGCTGAAATACACTAGGACATCACAGAATTGTTTGTAGTCAATGAGGGCTCAGTCAGCTCTCCCCAGATTCTATGGGAGGCCTTCAAGGCGGTGGTAAGAGGGGCGTGTATCACAAAGCCGACTGGGGTGCTAAAAGCAATCCATTCCAGACCTTCTGGAAAAAGATCTGCGGGAACTTGAAACGCTACTATGTGACTTGAGATCCCCTGCTACACTAGCTCAATACGAGAGAAACTCACTGAATACGAGGAAGAAGCAAACCGCTAACTTCACTATTTAACCCACGAATCCCAAGCGAGACAGTACAGGGAAGGCAAAGGTGCTATCGAAATCCGGGGGCATATGCTGTGCAGACCTAGAGCGCAACACTATATTACGGAACTCCAGGATGAGCAATTAGCAAACCAGACTTCCCCACAGGCCATACTCGACACGATGACGTCCTTCTACTCTAATCTCTACCATACTACGGAAGAGATACCTGAGGAAATGCTAATAGAATACTTTGATACCATTGAACTGCAGTGGCTTGACAATGTGAGGTGACAGTACTTGGACTCACCCTTCACAAGTCAACCGCAGTCTCCCGAATGACGAAGCCTCTGTTTATAAAGAATATGCCACCCTGCTAGTCCCCCATATGGTAGTTATGTACCAAGCATCATTAGAGGCCCAAATGCTGCCACCCTCCTTAAGAGAAGCAATGATCATTTCCATACTGAAACCCAGGAAATCACCACATTTATGTGACTCTTATCACTCCTTGTCAGTGATTAACAGTGTTAACAAAATCCTAGCTAAACTGATTTCCAATCGAATATGGACCATTTTCCCACACATAATTCTCCCCGACCAATCAGACTTTGTCCCGGACCATTCGGCAGCACATAATCTCAGAACACAGTCCACAGTCATGCAATGTCTGGAGCCCATATTAGCGGTAGGCACCACCCTCCTAGGCGCCACTAAGGCGTTTGATTTACTGAAATAACCATTCCTGTTTGGTCTCCTCAGGTGATTAGGATTTTGCCCCAATTCCTCAGCCTCATTACTTTGATATATCAGTCGCGGATGGCACCCTTACACCTTAACAGAATGACATCAGCCCCATTCCAAGAGGTACCCGACAGTGATGTCCTCTTTCTCCAATTCTGTTTGCCATGGTAATGGAACCACTAGCAGCCCGACTACGACAACACCACATGCACAGAGAGAGCTTAACTTCAGACTCCGCAGAGTGCTGGTCTCAGTGTATGCAGATGACATAGCCCTTTACGTTCTAGAACCCCATATTAACCTTGATGCGGTTATCCCGTAGGTCATACACATCGGGGAATTGTCGGGCATCAAACTGAACTGGACTAATGCCATTATCTTCCCCCTCACAGAAAACACCCTACAAATTGAATCGGAATACTCACTAACATGGGTGACGGAACCAGTCAAATATCTGAGGGTATGACTTAGCCGCGACAGCGGAGACCTCTGGACAGAAAACTACGGTAGGGTCATCTGGCTAGAGGACAGACTCCCAATATGAAACCATCTACCGCTCTCCCTCTCGGGACTGTTTGCTATAACCAAGATGGTGGTTCTGCCAAAATTCCTGTATCAATTTGGCAACCTGACTCTATCCTCCAAATTCCAAAAAAAATAAGATTACTATTAATAACACTTGCATGGTCTGGGAAACAGCCCATGATAGCATGAGAAGTCCTCACCTGCCCCTCCGGCAGGGTGGATTAGATGCCCCAGATATGACAATATATGTTTTGTCACCCTTAAAATGCTAAGGAAATCTTTGGATATCCTTCCCGCCTCTGCAAAGAAAACTGTAGTCCACACTCTGGTGACCTCGCAGCTGGACTATGGGAATGTCCTATATTTGGGAGCATCAAAAGGAAGCCTGCAACGGCTGCAAGGCATTCAGAATGCAGCGGTACGCCTAGTTCTCAATCTACCTAGACGGGCTTGAGTGACGAAAGCCCTGGACTCCCTTCACTGGATTCCCATCAGTAAAAGAATTCTCTTTAAAGCTTTATGTTTCTGTCACCGGAGTCTACAGGGGAAAGGTCCTAGCTGCCTGTATGATCTCCTGACCCCCTACAAACCTGCTCAGAAGTTGAGATCGACAGGAGCACATCTGCTCAAAGTCCCGAAAATCAATAGGGCAAGGATGTGTGCAGGCTCATTTAACTATCCGGCAGCCAAAAATTGGAACACTCTGCCTGGAAGACCTGCACAGGTCATCTAAGACCAATGCCAGGTTCTCGCAGGACCTCAGGGTTACCAGGGACCTGGCCATTAAAAGGGGAGTTAGACAGGGTTGTATAATGGCCCCATTCTTATTCAACTTATATATAAATGATTTGGACAAAGTCTTCAGTAACCTTGAGGTAGATTTCCCATATGTAGGGCGTCGTGGACTTCCTGTTCTACTGTATGCAGTCGATGCGAGGACGGCATTAGGCCTCCAAACTTTATTGGAGGCTTTTTTTAGCTTTATGTCCGACTGGGATCTGGCTATCAACCACTCGAAATCGTACGTTATGCAAGTGGGACTACGCCCAAAAAAAAGCTTCCAATTTAGGGTTGGCTCTTCCCCCATCGCCCGTACAAATGTTTTCTCATACCTAGGGGTTCTCCTCGCTGATAAGTTACAATGGGGGCCTCAAATCATTAAGAACAGGGGGGCTCTGATCAGGGCTAATGTGGCAATTTAATTTTTCCACAAAGATAGGGAGGAAACCAATAGGTGCTATGTTAAAGGTATTTCGGGCAAAAAGCCTGGCTATAGCCAGTTACAGGAGTGAAATCTGGGGTCACACTATGGTGAGCCCCTTACAGGTGACAGAGAACACATTTTTAAAGCGCCTGATGTGCGCCCCACAAAACCTTTCTAATTTGTTGGCCCGCGAAGAACTTGGCGTTCCGTTTTTGTGTGATACTCTAGCCTCGTGCCCTATTGTATTTTGGTTTAAATGCTGGCTGAATCCTGAGCTAAATCTCACTCACATTATATGGAGGGAGTATTTGACTCTGGATAAAGCACTCCAAATTCCATGGCATTATTTCATCAAAGGAAGCCTGGAAGAGATAGGACTTGTAGAGCTATTTCATCAGCCTGAAACAATCACCAGAAGGGACGTGGAGTCAGTAAAATTAGCCTATTTGTCTAGACTAGATAGGGACAAGCAGGAACTTAAGAAAGTAAGTGTCCGCAGGTTTATAATGCTCAAAACAACCCTACTTACGGAGCTCTACCACCTGGGGTCCCTGTCCACTGACGAGAAGTTTCTTCTAACCAGGTTCAGGATGAATTTGTTTCATTTTTTGTTGGCTAGACCCAAGGGCTGTCCCAGAGGTCAAGTGGTAGCGTCCTGTGGCTGCGACGGCTTGTCTCCACAGGATTTGCTGCACTTTATGTTGTTCTGCAAATTTTACTCTGTTCCACGGAAACATTTCCTGGTACCTCTCTTGAAAAATTTGAATTTTAGACAACTTCGCCCAGCCCTCTTGTACCTACAACTGTTGAATGATGACTGTTTGTTCTTTGTTGTGGGTTTTCTAAAATCTACAATGAAACCAACAAATCACTCGACCCCTCACAATCTGGCTTCCGAGCCAAACACAGCACTGAGACCGCCCTCATCGCAGCAACAGACGACATTCGAACACTACTGGACAATGGAGACACAGTCGCCCTCATCCTCCTCGACCTCTCTGCAGCCTTCGACACAGTCTGCCACAGCACCCTTCTACAACGCCTCAGAAACATCGGAATCCAAGGAAAGGCACTGGAATGGATCACCTCGTTCCTCACCGGAAGAACCCAGAGAGTCCGCCTCCCACCATTCAAGTCCGAGGCCTCTGAAATCATCTGCGGCGTACCACAAGGATCCTCACTCAGTCCCACCCTCTTCAACGTATACATGAGCCCCCTCGCGGCCATTGCCCGCCAACACAACCTCAACATCATCTCTTACGCGGATGACACTCAATTGATCCTATCTCTCACCAAGGACCCCAGCACCGCCAAAACTAACCTACACGAAGGAATGAAAGAAGTCGCCGAATGGATGAAACAAAGCCGTCTGAAACTGAACTCAGACAAAACAGAAGTCCTCATCTTAGGTAAATCCCCCTCTGCATGGGACGACTCCTGGTGGCCGGAAGCCCTCGGAAATGCACCCATCCCGACAGACCACGCACGGAACCTTGGCGTCATCCTGGATTCTTCACTCTCAATGAACAGACAAGTCAGCGCCGTATCCTCCTCCTGCTTTAACATTCTTCGCATGCTCAGAAAAACATTTCGCTGGATCCCCACCGAAACAAGGAAAACAGTCACCCACGCTCTAGTCACGAGCCGACTGGACTACGGAAACACCCTCTACGCAGGTACCACCGCTAAACTCCAGAAGAAACTACAACAAATCCAAAACGCCTCAGCCAGGCTCATATTAGACATCCCACGCAACGAACACATCTCTGGCCACCTTAAAGACCTCCACTGGCTACCCGTTAATAAGAGGATTACTTTCCGACTACTTACCCACGCACACAAATCACTCTACGACATCGGACCAGATTGCCTCAACTCCCGACTGTCCTTCTACACCCCCTCCCGCCAACTTCGCTCCTCCAGCCAAGCCTTCGCCACTGTACCTCGCATCAACAAGACCACCATGGGAGGCAGATCCTTCTCATACCTGGCTGCCAAAACATGGAACTCACTCCCCGCTTACCTTCGCCTCAACCAGAATCACCTAGCCTTCAGAAAGCAGCTTAAAACGTGGATATTTGACAAATAATCCTCCTCCCCTTCCTAAGCGCCTTGAAACCCTCTGGGTATGTAGTGCGCTATATAAATGTTATGACTTGACTTGACTTGACTATAATGCGGGGCCGTTGGTCCACGGGCATTTCACAGTATGTTAACCTAGCTTTGTTTAAGGTGTAAAACGAAAGCAGGCCCAGTTTTTAATTTTTTTTTAACTTTTATGATTTTTATGGGGCGTCTGCTCTATATGAATTAGTAATTTTGTATATTTTGATATTTTTGGCATCTCGCACTTTATATCGAGTAGTATTTTGGAGTGGGCTTGTTTTTTATGCTGTTTTTTAATATGTCTGAATCTTTCTATGTATTGTAAAAATTTTACTTTCATGGCTGCCTTTGTGTAACCGAATAATGTTTATTTGGATTGGAACACTCTGCTACCTTTGCTGTGTGCATAAAAATCTGAGAACATCTTCCGCAGAGGCCTAAAAACCTGGCTTTACCAGTTATAAGAATAATGAACTTAGAGCGGAGTATCACTCTAACCGGACGCACAGCTGGATCACAATGACGCTCTCCAATATACCACAAAAATGCTTAATGTTCAAGAGTGTTTTTATTGTTGATATTCCATAATTTCATTCGATTACAAAATCCTTCTCCTGTCACAAGGGAGACGATTGTTTCTGCAAGGAAAGTTTCTAATGCGTCAGATATGCTATTCCGAGCCTTTTTCTGAGGCACAAAGTTTGCATGAAACATCCTCAGTAGTAGTAAAGCATGTTCCCAATGCATTTTGAGCTTTTTTTAGCTCTTCGTCAGGGGTTTACTGTAAATATTAACCCCTTCCATGCTCACGACGAGCTCAGCTCGTCATGAGGCACACTGGAGCTGTGCTCATGACAAGGTGAGCTCGTCATGAATAATGGAATCCTGCATTTCTCAGCACACAGCGGGAATTGTCTTAGCATTCAAGGTGTTAAAGACAACTGCCGGGATATCATGTTGCTGCTACAAGCTCCTTACCTGTGCAAGTTATCAGGATCGATGCAGGGGGCTGACCCAAACTAGCCACACGCTGGAGATCAATGACAAACACTGAAGAATGAACTGAGCTTCCAAGCTGGGGACCATTACACATTCAAGGTGTTAAAAACAACATATTTAGACTGTGTGATATATCCTAAAGACTAGCACAGAACTATTCAACATTTTATTCACACATTGGTGCTAAGATCTAATCATTAACTCGTAATCAATGTTTTCCCTCTAGCCGTGTTCCCATGCGCTGTCGACAATGCCCAAACTACCCTCCTCTCCCTGGTCAAACCCCTGATAACCATTCACCATTATCACATGGTCTTGCAATTATCCAGTCCCTACTACTTCAACCTTCCAACATACCCCCTTCAATCCTCAAAACCGTCTCTTTTCCACCAACTCCTTTCATTTCTTCTCACTGAACTCTCCTTTTTCAACTCACATCTCCTGCCTCCACCAATTACCTCCCTTTCCATACCCCACGTTCCACGTTCCCACGTTCGTGCTTTTGGACTTACTGCATTTCTTCTCTTAAAGGAGCACGGCTGCGGGCTGATTGTGGGCCATTGTGAAAATATTGATGTTAATTGCAGTGCATTGGTGCGCTACAATTAACAAATATTTTCACAAGGGCCCACCAACAGCCCCCAGCCGCACTTCATTAAGGAGGAAATACAGCAAGTGCAGGAGCCACCACAACCAGGAAATTATCATTTTTCGCGCCGTTCACGTTATGAAAACGGTGGCACAAGTGATCTCCTGGGATGTGCTGTGGGTGTGCGCTACCCATGAAGCACTGCGCGCTCGGAGGAACAGACGTGCGCGCCGGCTCGGGCACGCACGTTGCTGGGAACACTGCTTATAACCGTTTCAATAGCGCAGGGACACACCAGTCGGTGTAGCCAGGCACTTTACAAATGACTTTATTATTATTATTATTATTATTATTATTATTATTATTATTATTATTATTATTATTATTATTATTATTATTATATGCACTATGTGCACAGGCTTTATATGCCCACTACTGGACATATCCCACCAAATTTCAACCGCACGTGGCGGTTGAGGGAAACCTGGCACATCGCACCCCCCTATCCACGGCACTATATCATCCACCCTGACAGAAGGACAGATGTTACCACGACTGACTGTGTGCGATGGGTATGGGACGGCCTAAGACTTCGGGCATGGCTCCCATGCCTTTACGCTCCCTCCATTCTGATAACCAATAACCCACTGATACCGGCACTGGTGGACTCCAATACTAAAAACAGGCATTTGCAATGCAATAGGTCTTGCATTTGTGAGAGTTTAAGCCACTGGCATTATAAACGACAATGCCTTTAATTTATGTTTTAAAAACCAACACATAAATAAAAAAGTATTGTCATTTACAATGTCTATAGCTCAAACTCTTGCAAACGATTGACCTATTGCATGGTAAATGCTTGTCTCCCTGGGCGGCGGTGCTTCTTGTGAAGACTACTATTTTGTCTCGGCTGTGAGTTATTGCCATCCCTCCTTCTTTTTTTAGGTCGAGCCTAGGCAGCGCAGCTACCAGGTGATCCGTTGTATGTACTTTGAGGGGTCTGACCCATCACACTGGTTCGGATTGGTTTATGTCTGTGTCATTCCAAAATCATAGCCTACAATTGGTTAATGGTTGGCACATGCCCAACCTTTTCTTGCAAGTTTAATCAATCAATCAATCAGTCTTTAGTTAAGCGCACTACATACCTGCGAGGGTCTCAAGGCGCTGTGGGGGCCGCTACTGATCGAACAGCCAGTGCCCTCCCGAAGGTCAGCAGGTCTTGGGTCTGACGTAGGCTCAGTGAGAGGGTGTTCCATGTCTTGGTGGCGAGGTGGGAAAAGGATCTCCCGCCGGTGGTTGCTCTTCGGACGCGCGGGACGGTGGCGAGTGAGAGGTCGGTGGAGCGTAGCTGGCGGTTGGGGGTGTAGAAGGAAAGTCGTCTGTTGAGGTAGCCTGGACCGGTTTTGTGGAGTGCCCTGTATGTGTGGATGAAGAGTTTGAAGGATATCCTCCTGTTGACGGGGAGCCAGTGCAGGTCTCTCAGGTGGGGGGTGATGTGGCCGTGGCGTGGTATGCCGAGGATCAGTCGTGCCAAGGCGTTTTCAATGTGTTGTAGTCCTTTGATGAGCTTGGTGGGGGCTCCTGCTTAGAGGGCGTGTCCTTAATCGAGTCTGCTGCTGACGAGAGCCTGGGTGATTGTCTTTCTTGTATCTGTCGGTAGGAAGAGACGGCGTTGACTTGTTTGATCATTGAGAGCGTTGAGTCGAGGATGATTTCCAGGTTGCGTGCGTGGTCGGTGGGTGTCGGGGCTGCCCCCAGTGCCGTCGGCCACCAAGAGTCATCCCAGGCTGAAGGGTTGCAGCCGAGGATGAGGACCTCCGTTTTGTCTGAGTTCAGCTTCAGGCGGCTGATCTTCATCCGGTAGGCGGCGGCCTTCATTCCTTCATGGAGGTTGGCTTTGGCGGTGATGGGGTCCTTGGTGAGGGAGAGGATCAGCTGAGTGTTGTTGGTGTAGGAGATCATGTTGTGGTCGTGCTGTCGGGAGACGTCTGCGAGCAGTGCCATGTAAACGTTGAACAGTGTCGGGCTGAGAGAGGATGCCTGGGATACGCCGCAGATAATCTCAGAGGCTGTGGATTGGAAGGGGGAGGCAGAATCTCTGGGTTCTGCTGGAGAGGAAGGAGGTTGTCTATTCCAGAGCCTTGTCTCGGATCCCTGCGGCGTGGAGGTGTGCGCGAAGTGTGTGGTGGTAGACGGTGTCGAAGGCAGGGTAGAGGTCTAGGAGGATGAGTGCTGCAGTCTCACCGTTGTCCAGCATGGTCCTGATGTCGTCGGTGGCGGCTATTAAGGCGGTCTCTGTGTTGTGCTTGCTGCGGAATCCTGACTGGGAAGGGTCCAGGATTCTATTTTCTTTGAGGTATCGAGTTAGCTGTCTGTTGACGATCTTATCGATGACCTTGGCTGGGAACGGGAGCAGAGAGATGGGCCAGAAGTTCTTGAGGTCTGCTGGGTCTGCCTTGGGTTTTTTGAGTAGTGCGTTGATCTTGGCATGTTTCCAGCTCTCTGGGAAGGTCACGGTCTTGAGGGACAGGTTGATGACGTTGCGCAGCTGGGGTGTGATGGAGCTGCTTGCTTTGTTGAAGACGTTGTGCGGGAGTGGGTCTAACGGAGAGCCGAGTGGATTCTGATCATGGTCTTGATGGTGTCATCGGTACTCACACTGGCACAGGCTAGCATGGGGTTGTGGTCGATGATGTGCTGAGAGTCTATTGTGTTGCTGTCTGTTGGGGCTGTCTGGGTGTTGAAGCTGTCGTGTATGTCTGCTACCTTGCGGTGGAAGAAAGTGGCGAGGGAGTCGCACAGGGACTTGCAACGGTGGTATGTCTTTGGTGTTGGAGCTGGGGTTAAAGAGTTCCTTCATGATGTTGAAGATGCTCTTTCCTATTGTGTGCATTGTTGTCGAGTCGGTCTTTGAAAGATGTCCTCTTGGCAGCCCTGATGAGATGGTGGTGGTTGCGGATGACGTCCTTGTGTGCTGTGTGGCTCTCCAGGGTCTGTTCACTGTGCCATTTCATCTCTAGTTTGGAGGCTAGGAGTTCTGGGGTGAACCAGCTGGCCCTCTTGTTGGTGTCTCTGAGGGGGGTTTCTTCAGCGGGACGAGGGTGGTGGCGCAGTCCTCGATCAAGCGTCTGAGGCTGTGGGCAGCGTCATCGGTGTTGGAGGGTACAGTGAGTTGGCTGAGAGCGAGGTTTGCATGTAGTTGGTCTTCGACAGTGATATTGCTCCAGCAGCAGTGGGGAATGTGTTGGATGCGGTGGTGTGTGGTGGGTTTCCGGATGGTGAAGTGGATGCAGCGGTGGTTGGTCCAGAGGAGTTCGGTGGTGTGTTTGAAGGAGACGTGCAGGCTAGAGGAGAAGACGGGGTCGAGTGTGTGGCCGGCGGAGTGGGTGGGCGTTGTGACGAGCTGTCTCAGTCCGAGTTTGGTGAGGTTATCGATCAGGGTTGTGGAGTTGCTTTTGTTGTTGTTCTCAAGAATATGTTCAGGTCTCTGAGGAGGATGTAGTCAGAGGAGGTCAGGGTGTGCATGCTGATGAAGTCGGCGATGGAGATCTCCAGGTTGTGTGGCCGCACCAGGGGCCATTCCGACTGATGCGGTGATCCGGAGGGGACGCCCGCTGGGGTTCATCTGCGGGACCCGCGGTGACGACCTGCGGAAGGAGGCACCTACAGGGCCGGCACTGAGAGACACTCGAGGTCCCGGCTTGGGCCTACTCGACAGCACAAGGTGGCCACGGGCGGCGTCCGAAGGTGAGAGGCGTGGTATAGTGCGAGCAGGGGCGCACTTCCGGAGGCTTCCGCCGGGACCTCTGGCACCCGGGGTCCTAGTCAAGTGGAGCGGAGGCCCAGGGTCACACGATCAAACATTTGGGACAATGCCATAAGGCCTACTGCTGCAGGGCCGCCGGCCGCAGCAGAGATGCCGCCTCTGAAGTTGACCGAGGAGGGCGGCCTGGGGCACTGATCGGGCCCCCGGGGAGGTCCCACAGCCAAGGGCGATTGCGACGATCCCAGGGGGGGGCCCTCAGGGGGACTACAACGTCGGAGAGCGACCTTAGGGGTGGCTGGTGAACCCCTGAGGTAGCGCAAACCAGGACCAGGCCCGACTGCTGGAAAAAGCGGCTCGGAGGGCATCACGAGGGGGAGCAAGCACGTCCACGGAACCGCGTGAGAGCGGACAGCCACAGAACACCACAGACCAGCGAGGCCCGGTTCCCGGCCTCGGGGAGAGCACGACTCACAACGGCGCATAACATGCTGCGGAGCATCCCCCCCCCCTGTTTGACCACCATAAAGCGACTAGGTTCCCGCCCGACGACAAGTTCCAGAGCGGAAAAGGCAGGATCGCCCTGAGGAGAGAAGATGGCTTCCTCCAATCGTAAAGGGAACCGCACCATAACCGAACTGCTGGGCAAAGGCCCACCTAAAGCCGACAAAAGCCCTGACAAACCGACTCAGGCTCCCCCAACTAAAGCGAAGAATCAAGATGAGGGAGAGGCCCCAGCGACCAAGGCATTCATGGAGGCCCTCTTCGCCTCCCTCAAAGAGGACTTCCAAACCCTTAGACAAGACATGGCGGGGGAATTTAAGGAGCTGCGTCGAGATGTGGATGGCTTGGGGGAAAGGGTGGCCACCACTGAACTTGTGGGACAAACGAGGAGCGAGGAAGTGGAACTGTTAAGACAAGAAATTATCAGGCTCAACGACCAACAAACTGACCTCTAATCCCACACGGAGGATCTCGAAAACCGCTCGATGCGCGCTAACATCCGGGACCGGAGTGTGCCATCCAAAGCAGAGGGGGACGATATGGCAGGATACTTACAAACCCTGTTCCGATCAGTACTCGACGAGAGCGTGGAATTCGAAATCCGCATTGATAGAGCCCACCGGGTGGGCCCAGCTCGCCGAGCTCAAGGTCCCCCACCGGACATTCTGGCTTTCCTGCCAGGTTACCCCCTCAAGCAACGAATACTAAAGGCAGTCTCTCCGCTTCCAGGGCCACGAGGTGGAACTCTTCCAGGACCTTTCGGCTATCACCCTGCAAAAGCGGAGATCATTCAAAATGGCCACCACCTTCCTCCGCAACGAAGGGGTCCCGTACTCATGGGGGCACCACTTTAGGTTGATCTTTAAGTGGAACGGGGCACTCCACCAGCTGCGATCCCTAAGGGAGACATGTAACCTATTGGAAACACCGCACGAGGAGGACCGAACAGACAAAGAGTAGGGGGGGACAATCGCTGGGGGCCCTGTCCGGATCCCTTCGGGCGCAGGGCGACGGCTGGCAGAAGGTGAGAAGAGGACGCCCCTCCAGGAAACACCTCAAGCCGAATCCGGAAACAATGGCGCAAGAAAAAGCTGCGACAATTCAGGAAGTTTCCAGAGACACTGGCGCCGACTCTTGAAAATCTGAAGCTATGGTTCTGATTAGCTAAGTATGGTGACACGATTTGGGGTCGGGCGGGGGGTCTCGAGCCGTCGAGCCGCCACTGCCACATAACCCGTTTATTTCCTAATGTACCGCAGGCCTGGACAGAGTTTTCATAGGCCTGGAACAATGTACTATAGTTGGTGTTCTTGGTTTGGGCGTGTGCTTATTTTGTTCTTGTGGGGGTTTGGAGGGGGGGGAGGGGTAGGATGGATGCCGTACTGATTTTCACTGTAGACCTCTTGAGAGACATGAAGTGGACCGTTTGTGTAGGGCACCAGAGAGGGGGAGATGACACAGGTGGGGATATGGGAGGCCGCATTACCACCACTGAGGGACCGGGGTGGCAACCACGGGAGGAATTGGGAGGGCGCAGCTCCCCACGAGGGGGAACGGGACTGAGATTAGCTGCAGTAGAGGAAACACCAGGGTCTGACCTAATATGCCGCTTACTATAGGAACCTGGAATGTCAAGGGGTTTGACTCCCCGCAGAAGCGCCAGAAGGTCTGGAAATATATTCTAGACCATCATTTAGATGTAGTGGCCCTGCAGGAAACCCACCTATTGAAAACTGAAGATCACCGTCTTAAACACAAAAGATATCCCCTCATCTATAAAGCCTCTGCTTCCACTAAACAGAAAGGGGTGGCTCTCCTCTTTAGCCCGGGGGTACAATTTCAGCCCCTGGCCACCCAGGGCGACAAAGATGGAAGGTGGTTAATGGTTAAGGGCCGTTTAAAGGGTAAGCTGTGCACATTTGTAACACTCTATGCCCCCAACACGGGGCAAAAGCACTTTTTACACTTACTGTTGGGGAAGGTGATCAACTTCGCAGAGGGCCCCCTTTTTCTTCTGGGGGATTTCAACCTAGTTTGGCAACCAGCACTTGACAGCACACACAGGTATCTTTCCCGAGTCCTTACAGACACAAATTGGAGACATGGGCCTCCTGGACACTTGGCGAACCTTATACCCACTCACACGAGATTACTCCTTCTTTTCACATGTACACCAGTCGTATTCTTGGCTGGATTACATCTTTCTGAGTCAATCCCTGCAGGGTAGCCTCCGAGATGCCAAGATCCTGCCCATTTCGGTATCTGACCACGGTCTGTACACAGTGTGTCTCTCACGGCTGGGTAATGCCCCGAAACCTGCACGTTGGTACTTCCCGGAAGCCTTGACGAGGGACAAGGAATCGATTGCACAACTGAGGGAGGCTATCGCCGAATTTTTCACCCTCAATAGCCCAGATGAGACCTCTGAATATAACATGTGGGACGCCTTCAAGGCGATTCTGCGAGGTAAATGCATATCGCTCAACTCATCCCTGAATAAGCAACGGGCGAAAGAAAGGGAGGGCTTAGAGGAGGAGCTGGAGACAGCTGAACAGGCCCACAAACTTACGCCCACTAGGCAGACACTACGCACACTCACGGCACTCAGGGGCAAGCTACGGGCCATATATAATAACAGGGCAGAATTCACCCTTCTCAAATTGCGCAATCTATCCTACACTCAGGGCAACAAAGTAGGGAAACACCTAGCTAGACAACTGAAGGACAAACGAGAAAGGGAATACATAGGGGGAATTCAAGACGGGTCAGGGACACTACACCATAGGGACGAAGAAAAGGCAGAACTCTTTGAGTCTTTTTACAGTTCGCTGTACTCAGCTGACGCCCTCGAGACTGAACACCAGCAGGCCTTCCTCAAGGATCTGCCAATCCCGCAGGTCTCCCTGGAGTGGAACGAGGCCCTCATTGCGCCTATCACTCTTGAGGAAGTACAAACAGCTATTAAAGCACTGAAACCCCATAAGGCACCCGGTACGGACGGGTACACCGCAGTCTTTTATAAGACCTTTGCGACGGACGTTAGCCACCACCTGGTCCGGCTCCTCAATCGGATGGCCCTGGACGGCGACACCCCTGCCTCTATGGCAGAGGCGGTGATCTCAGTGATCCCCAAACCTGGTAAGGATGCCACTTGCTGTTCTTCCTACCGACCCATTGCCCTCCTGAACATTGACGCAAAACTGTACTCCTCTATTCTGGCCAGGCGATTGGCAGACCTCATGCCACTTATTATCCATCCCGATCAGTCGGGCTTTATTAAAGGGCGCCAAACACACGACAACACTCGTAGCATCGTCCATATAATCGAGAAAGCCAACAAATTGAAAATTCCTGCAATCCTGGTCGATTGGAGGTTTCTATGGGATACACTTGCGAGATTTGGCTTCTCCCCCACGTTTATAACGATGCTCCAGGCCAATTACATAATAATAATAATAATAAAGACACTTATAGAGCGCATGGATTACGCCATCCCGGCGTGCCCCCGCGCTAAAAGAGAGAAGAAAGACTCTCCAGGGGAGAAGATCGAGCGAGGCAGAGGACAGTAAAGTAGACTATGAGAATAGATGAGTTTTCAATTGACGTCGGAAAATAGTTTCCGAAGGCTCCAGGCGGAGACTGATGGGAAGTTTGATCCATCCTATGGCAGCCGCCACTCTAAAGGACCGACCTCCCATTTTTTCTCTCCTATAGCGGTGGGTCACAAGCGTGCCCATGCCGCCCGACCTAAGCGATCTGCGTGGTTCATACCAGGTAACCAGACCTGTCAGATAGCCGGGAGCTTTGTGCCACAGGATCCGATGACATATTAGGAGGGCTTTGTACATTATTCTTTTTTTCACAGGGAGCCAATGGAGGGCTTCCAGAGCGGTTCTGGAGTTGGCTCTTCTAGGGAGTCTAAGCACTAGGCGGGCTGCAGCATTTTGCAGTATCTGGAGTCGTCCTATGCTTTTACTAGAAGCTCCCAGGAAGAGGACATGCCCATAGTCGAGGCGTGACGTGATCAGTGCCTGGGTCATAGTTCGCCGAGCCTCCAAAGGAAGGAGGTCCAGGGTTTTATTGAGAGTCTTTAGGACTCCAAAGCACTTGCCTACTAAGCGGTTGATATGAGTCTCGTAAGAGAGTGTGGGATCCATCCATATCCCTAAGTTCTTAGCTTCGGGACAAGGTGTAGGCATATCGCCTAAACAACTTGGCCACCACTCACATGTCCAAAGTCGTTGATCACCACCAACCACCAAGACTTCTGTCTTGGAGCCGTTCAATTTTAGGCAGTGATTATCCATCCAAATGGCAAATGCTTGCATACAGGCTCGGAAGTTATTGGCTCCAGCAGCAGGAGTTTGGGTGAGGGTGAGTAGGAGCTGCGTATTGTCGGCGTAGGAGACAATCTCTACGCCGAACGATTGAACTAACTCAGCCAGAGAGGCCATATATAAGTTAAAAAGGGTAGGACTTAAAGCAGAGCCCTGTGGCACCCCCTGTTCCAATACCCTCTACTCAGACTTGAATGAGCCCCGTTGAACCTGAAAACTTCTGCCCGTCAGAAACGATTTTAGCCAACCGAGTGCTTTATCAGTCACACCGCCTCTGTTCAGACACTGTAGCAAGGTGATGTGTGCTACAGTGTCGAACGCTGCACTAAGGTCTAGCATGACCAGTGCCATGGTTAGTCCTGCGTCAGCTCCTTGACGTAGAGTTTCGGTGGATCGTAATAAGGCCGTCTCGGTAGAGAAGCCTCTTCGGAAACCCGATTGGGATGGGTGCAGGAGATTATTCTTCTCCGCAAATGCCATCAATTACCATTTGCAATTTTCTCTGCAATTTTCGCAGTATAGGGTAGCAGAGAGATGGGTCGTAAGTTCTCCAGGACATCATGGCTTACATTAGGTTTTTTTCTGATAGGTAACACAATTGCCTTTTTCCAGTTTATCGGAAGGGTCTGGGAGTCAAAGGATGTTACAAGGACGTGGCGGATGTAAGGTTCTAAAGCCACTATGCTTGCACCCAAGACCCTCGGAGGAGCGGGATCTCGAGGAGAACCCGATTTTATACTAGTACAGATGGTTTCAAGTTCTGTACTGGGTGGTACGGTAAAACATTCCAACCTCGGCTTCGAGTTCGGCAGCACCACTTCCTTCAGTTCTAAGAAGGTTTCTCCATCCGCAGGACATCTGGAGAAAGAGCTGTATATTTTTTTTTACCTTATTGGCAAAATATTCTGCTACCTTATTACATTCCATGATGGAATCAGTTTCCGGGACATTGGAGATTGAGACGACTGAGATTTCTTTATAGATTTTAAAGAGTTCTCCAGATGAACAGTCCGCCTCACTAATTCTGTTTCCGTAAAAAGTGGCTTTTGCAGATCTGATCTGCTTTTGGTAGCTTCTCTGGGCTGTTCTATATTGAAGTTTAGTGCCCTCATTCATATCCCTGCGCCAAAGTCTTTCTAGCTTTTTACATTCTGATCTGGTTGACTGCAGATCTATATTGTACCATAGTGCCGATTTCCTAACTCTGTTTCCCTGTTTGGACGTGGAAAGAGGGGCTACCTTATTCAAGGCATCAAGGATCCGGGTTTCTACGTTTTGATTAGCACTTTCACTATCTGTGCCTCCCGGCATCCCCCCTAAGCTTAGCATCTCGCTAAAGATGGGTTGAGAAAAATGTTTCCATTTGCGGTATGGGTAGCTATTGTTGCCACTCAACTGGGGGGCAGGCTTACCTAAAGTGCAAATTTCAAAAGGGACTAGAAAATGGTCTGTCCAGGGAAGTGGGTTAGGAGTACTCGTAGTTATGCCCTCCCAATTGGCAAACACCGGGTCCAATAAGTGGCCATGAGTATGTGTGGGTGTTTGATTTATTAGTACCAGATTCGTATTTCGTAATTCCTGCCTCATCTCCGTGGCTTCCTTTAGCTGGATATCATCAAAATGAATATTTAGATCACCCAGAAGGAGGACCTTCCTGTGCCTGAGCGCTAGGTGAGCAAGGTGTTCTTGCAGACTCGGCCTAAAATTTCCCCGGGTCCCAGGTGGTCTTTAAAGGAGGACACCCGAGATTTGGTCCTGAGGGCCAAGTTTCAGTGCGAATTTGCCGGCTTCACAGTTCTCTATTCGAAGAGGTTCGAGGGAGAATACCAGGGGGGCCTTGCTGATCACTGCAATCCCGCCTCCTCGGCCTGACGGTCGATCCACCCTGGCTATACTAAAGCCGGGTGGAAGGGATTCGATAATCTCGGGGTCGGACATCCTAATTCAAAGTCCTTGTCAACAGCGTGCAATCTACCTCATTCTGCCATTACAGGGCTGCCCCTTGTCCCCTATGTTGTTCGCCCTTAGAATAGAACCCCTAGCTATAGCAGTTAGGGAGCATCAGGGAATTGAGGGTCTTCCCTTCACTGGGGAATCCCATAAGATTTCCCTCTTCGCGGACGACGTTCTCCTCTCCTTGTCTAACCCGATAGGCTCACTCCCACGCCTACAGGAAGTACTTAGCTCCTTCGAAATGGCGGCAGGCTTCAAGGTTAATCTGGGTAAATCCCATATACTCAACCTTACCCTCTTGCACGCAGAGTCCTTACAACTCCAATCTCTAACGCCTTTGGCATGGGCGCCCTCCTCCATACAATACCTAGGGGTGCAACTCACACCCAAATTGGAGAAATTGTATTCAGCCAATTTTCCCCCAATCCTCTCCCGTATTCAAACGGAGCTGACGAGATGGAAACCGCTCTTCCTCTCCTGGTTGGGACGTATCCATGCTATAAAGATGACACTCCTCCCCAAACTACTATACCTATTCCAGGCGCTCCCCATAGAGCTAGACGAGGATTTTTTAAGGCGCACAAAAACAATGATCCTGCGCTTCATTTGGCAGGGCGGGCGGGCCCGTTTCGCCTTCTCCATACTCCGACGGCAGCAGAGGGAGGGGGGAGCAGGACTTCCTGATCTCAAACTCTATTATAAAGCGGCCCAACTACGTATCCTGGTCGAATGGGCGCAGATGGAGTCGGAGAAGCATTGGCTCCACATGGACCGCAGTGTAGCAGGCAGAACGATATGGGACTTGATTTGGCGTGAGAAAAAGGATAGGCCCCCAAACGCAGACCTCAGCACCCCAACACGCAATAGTCTTAAAGTGTGGGACACCGTAGCAACGAGGGAGGGTTGGACGTCCTTCCCCTCACCACTTACACCTCTCCACTTCTCCTCCCACTTCCCTCCTGCGCTCTTAGAGGGGCCGTTTGACGCTTGGAGGGAGGGAGGTTGCCTTGCACTGACACACTTATTCCACAACTATGACCCACTTACCTTTGAGAATTGCACAAGAGAATATGCGGTGGGGGAGCGTGAGCGATACCATCATGCACAGTTGCTACACTGGGCCCTCGACCCCTGGATCAGGGAGGGAGCCACCAGACTTCTCACTAAATTTGAATTACTCCTCCTTAAAACCAAATCCATGAAGGGGGCTATTTCGGCTCTATACAGACTTCTTCTCTCCACAGAGGCTAACCCCCGCCCGCGATATATGGCCTGGTGGGAGGGGATGGCCCAACGCGACATTTCAGAGGAAGACTGGAGCCATCTATGGACAGATATCTTTAAGTTTAATCAATCCATAGCACTGAGAGAAGCCCATCTGAAGGTAATGATGGACTGGTACTTGTACCCGTCCAAACTAGCCAAAATCTTTCCCGGCACGTCGGATCGATGTTGGAGGGGATGTGGCCTCCTGGGGTATTTCCAACACATCTAGTGGGACTGCCCATCCATTCAGCCATTTTGGGAGGAGATCCTGGCACAGATCAAAACCATCCTGGCGTACCCCATCCCAACCTCCATGACCGAGGGCCTACTTGGCGTTAGAGACCCCACACTAGAACATCAAACCAGGGCCGACAAGAGAATTATGTGGCTATGTCTAGGGGCTGCTAAACTGGCTATAGCGCGAGCGTGGAAGAGAAAGGAGGCACCGGCGATGTCCCTGTGGCACTCTCGCCTGTGGCAATTGATGAGCTTGGAGCGTATGTCTAACATAGCCCGAGAGGATTTCAAAAACTTTGAATACCGGTGGGGTCCCTTGGTATCCTTCCTTTCGAAGGACCTGCCATCGGCGGTTTGCCTTCCACGATCAGGGCCCTTCATCTATTCCAAATCTGAGATTCATTCTACGGTAGGGCACTCTATTGTGCCGCAACACCACCACTGGGGAGGGTAGGGGGGGTGGAGTTTGGAGGGGAGGGGGGCGAGTTGGGGTTCTTTTTCTTTTTTTTATATATATGTATATCACCTTTTTCTACTGTTTGACTCTGGAGGCATTACCCACTGGCGAGCTTCCTCGAGCTCTTTGGGGTCATGACGTGCTGGAGGCACATGCTGGCACTTGGGTGAAGGAGGGAGCATAGAAGGAGGAAACCACGAAGAGACGCTCAGGGACATGACATTGTTCTCGATGATGATCCCTTGTAATGGGCGTGACGATTGCTCTCCATTCACCCCGACACTGACCCCCTTTAAGTATGATATGGACTAAGCTTGGGTGCACTGTAGCTAAGGGGCACTTCGATTTACCATTTGCCAGTGATGCGACTGTTGTGTATTGCATTTCGGAGGAATGTCTGACATAATATCGACAGACAGATTATCGAAATACAAAAATATTGGCACAAAAATATCGAAATCAAAAATATCGGAGTCATATCTTCATAAAGGTAAGTACAAAAATATCGAAAAATTAATATCGTAGTACAAAAATATCGAAATTAAAAATATCGTTTTTTTAAATGTATTAATAATAATGTAAAAATAATTTTAAAATACATATAATTTTACAAATATTAAATAAAAATATTAAAACAAAATTAAAACTAATACATATATATTTAAAATAAATAAAACACTTAATAATTTAATGTAATTTTATTTTTTTTAATTTCATTTAATTGATTTAATGTAAATTTATTTTATTTTTACCCTGTACGCCTGTACCCCAAAAACCCAAAACTGACCCTGAACCCTAAAAATATCCCTGTACCCCAAAAACCCAAAACTGACCCTGAACCCTAAAAATATCCCTGTACCCCAAAAACCCAAAACTGACCCTGAACCCTAAAAATACCCCTTTACCCAAAAACTGAAAACTGACCCTGGACCCAAAAAATACCCCTTTACCCAAGAACTGAAAACTGACCCTGAACCCCAAAAATACCCCTTTACCCAAGAACTGAAAACTGACCCTGAACCCTAAAAATACCCCTTTACCCAAAAACTGAAAACTGACCCTGAACCCTAAAAATACCCCTTTACCCAAAAACTGAAAACTGACCCTGAACCCTAAAAATACTCCTTTACCCAAAATTAAATAATATTATTTAATTACCAATTAATTATTAATTAACAATAACAATAAAGTAAATATATTAGCACATTAGCTGTAATTAATTTAATTTAATAATTAATATTATTTTTTCCCAAATAATTAATTAAGAATAACAAAAAATTATATATAAAAAAATTACTCTAATTAATGTAATTAACTAATTAATACTAATTAATTACCAACTAATTAATAATTAAAAATATGTACAAAATTATAATAATTAATTAACTAATTAATATAAATTAATTACCAATTAATTATTAATTAAAATATTTACAAACATATATTAATCAATTAATTATTATTAAATTACTTCCCACCCTATTCCGCTATAAACCCATAACCCGCTACAGAACATATTTATCAATTAATCAATTAATTAAAATTAATTAAAAATTAATTCTCAACTAATTAATTAATAATTCCTACTAATTAATAATTAATTTAACATAATTAAATTACTTCCCACCCTATTCCCCTATAAACTCACAACCCGCTACAGTACTAAAAGACAATATTTAATTAAATTACATTAAAAATAAATAATAAAACATAATAAATACAATATAATATACACTAAATGTATTTAAAAATTGATATTAGTAACATCGAAATTATTTATTTCGATATTATTGACATCGATATTTAAAACTTCGATATTACTGATATCATACTAATATTGATATTAAGACTGTCGATATTACTTACCTTCTATATTTTGTCCCATCGATATTTAAACTTCGATATAATTGTATATCGAAATTTAAAACTCGATATTTTGTCTGTGTACCATTTCGGAGAGCCCCTGCAAGGGCATGTGGGCGGATTGTGCCTTGCGTCGTGTTTTGGAAACCACAATAAAAATTACTTTGAAAAAAAAAAAGGACTTTACGTAAGCTAACCATCTGATCTTTTAGCTGTTATCAAGTAGCATGCATTCCCCTACAAGGGAACGGGTTAACTCACACTGTTCAGTGGTCCAGATTCGCCGCCACAGCATTATGGGCTGGATCTTGATAGTGTCTTCGATATGGTCCAGTTCTAGTTCTAGGTGGCAGCCATATTTCGTTGTGCTTTGGGGGACTGACAGGAGGTATCTGATGAATGAATTCTCTACCTTCTGTAATGCTTCGATGTTTGAAAACCCCCATAGCCCTGAACCATAGCTTGCGACACTGGTGCATTTTGATTGATATATTTTCAGCATCTCTCCTGGCGATCTTTTGCCTAGCTTTTATGCAAAAGCCACCAGTGCTTTCGTAGTCCTTAAGAAAGATAGCTTCCTGGCTTGGATTGCCTTTACCCAGTATATCTTGTTGTCTATAAGGAGCCCTAAATAGGGGTAAGAAGTTGTAGTGTCTAGGCTAGAGTTGTTGACATATATAGCTTTACTTTTTAATGTATTTTTCCCTGAACCAATATGCATTGGAAATGTTTCTTTTATATTAATTTTAAGATTCAGGGAATCCATGAGTTTACAATAGGAGTTCAACGAGCGTTGTACCTGTACTGGGGTTCTGGCCAGGATAACAGCGTCGCCAGCATATAAGAGAGCTGGTATAGGACGCCGTATTGATGGTAGGTCTTGGCTCTCTTTGACCATCTCGTGCTCTAACCCGATAGTGTACAATGTAAATAGGAAGGGGGCCAGGACGCACCCCTGTCTGACCCCCCTCCCAATGCTAAATGGCTTGGTCAGCTCGCCCTGAACCTCATATCTTACCCTAGCCGATGCATCTGAGTAAAGCCCTCTTAGGAAATTCACCAAGTGAGGATCTGCCCCATGTCTAAAATTAGTGCCCACAACTTTGAGTGACTGACGCAGTCGAAGGCTGCAGTTAGGTCTACATAGACCATGTGCATAGCTCCCCCCTTCGCTGACACGTACTTTCCTATTAGTCGTGCTAGGTTCAGCGCCTGGTCGACCGTGCCCAGACCGTCTCGAAACCCATATTGTAGGTCAGATACTATCCTATTGTCAGAGGCCCAGGTCTGAAGGCGATCTAAAAGGATTTGTCCAATGGTTTTACCAAGGGAATCCAAAAGTGATATGGGCCGATAGCATGCCGGGCTTTGACGGTCGCCCTTTTTAAAAATTGGAACCAAGATGGACGTGGACCATGACTCGACTAGTCCTACATTGATTGCTGCCTCTATTACCTTTGTTAAAATGGGAAACCACAGGTCCAAGTTGTATTTAAAAAGGTCTGCCGGGACCCCGTCCGGGCCTGGTGCTTTGCCGGATTTTGACATTTTTAGGGCACTGATGACTTCTTTAAGTGTGATTTTTAACTGAAATGTGTAGCTGACTGATTTTAAGGACTCTGTTGGACTCGGTAGGCTCTCATCATCCTTCCTAAAGATATTAGACAAGTGTTTGACCCACTCGGCGGCATCTATCGCTACTTCTATCTTCGGAGAGCCATTGCTCTCACAGAGGAAGGGGGATTTAACTATCGTCCAAAAGGTGATGTTATCATTCACGAGACAGCTCTCATGTAGCTGTTTCCATAGGTTGTCCTTGATCTGTGTTTTGCGGTTTTTTAGGGCTAACTTGTAGCTTTTCCTTAATTTCACTATTTCATTCTTGTCCCTTGTTTCCCTTGTTAAGGCTACTTTTAGTTTTGTGTAGGCTTTTGTACAGTCTGTGCTAAACCAACCCTCCCTTTAGGGGCCTTTTAATTTCTTTTTATGTGTCAGTTTATCTCTAATGGTTGTAGTGATGGTCTCATAGTTGGATAATATCACGTCTGGGGTAGTAGACAGATCTAAGAAGGCAAAGACCATAGGGAGGGATTTCTTTAGTACGTTGGTCATTAATAGATTTTTGTCAATCTTGCCCCATTTCAAGTAAAAACCATTTTGCTTATCTATTTGAAGAGATTGCTGATCTAGACTACTCAAATATATTTCCTCTGCCTTTGCAGAGAAAATACTCATTGAAAATTGGTTTGGGAAGTGGTCGCTAACTGCATTAATTATTGTTTTTAACTTTCCTGATCTCGGTATGATGGTTTTTGAGGTAAGTATAAAATCAATTATGCTATTCATACCTCTGCCGTTAAAAGTTCTGGAAAAGGGTACAGGTGGATTGATTATTTCATTTGCAAAGCCCAGATTTGAGGCTGACGTTATTTCGTTCATGAGGTCTCCGCCAGTCGTGTGTGAGAAGTGTGACAAATTGTTCCCTCCCTCGTCCTCAATACCACATTTTTTGGACCCACTTTCCTTACACAGGGTCAAATTGAAGTCCCCTCCCCATATTTTAATATGTTTCTGGGATAAGTCCTGAATTAATTGGGAGATCTTGTTTAAAACAACTGTTAGTTCTTGTGCGTATCAAATTATTATAGAAGTTTATGATGAGAGAGATGATGGGAGTTTTGTGAGCTATCATTAGAGCCTGATAATTGGTGCCTAGCTTTATAACTTCGAGTTTGTCGACGGGGAGGGTATTGGATATAAACGTTATCAGACCCCCCTTAGCTCTTCGAGATGGTGATGCAATTGGTTTAGAAAAGTATGTTTTGTAACCCAGCAAATGAGCTGGGGTGCAAAGCCAAGTTTCCTGTAGAGCAATAATGTTATGTGCCATGGCTTCTGTCCTCCAGTTAAGATTCGTAAGTTTATTCTGGAGTCCCGCTACGTTCCAGAAGATGAAGTCTAATGTTATATCCCTACTATCAGCTTCAGGTAAAATTTTGGGGTTCATTAGGGAAGGTACTGCCTTAGGTGTACTTGTTGTATGAGTCGGTTTAGTCTCTCCCTCCCTGGTTGACCTACTCTGTCTTCAAAGATTCTGGGTCTTCTTAAGGTTGGAATATTTGATAGCGGGCTCTTGGGAATACTTAGTTGGTCTGTTGTGTTTAATACACGTAAGACCCCCGGCAGTGGTGTGGTAAGTCAATCTATCCCCATCTAGGCCAGTGAAAGCTGCAAATCTGTTTGAGGTCTGGATGCTAAAGAACGGGCCCCCCAGGGTAGTACAATTTGGATTAAGTAGCCTTCGCTGCTGGGGTAGAAGCGACCTGGGATAGAAATAGCTCAGGTCGTGTATCTTGATTCCCTCCCCTCCACTCTCGTGGTACCAGTCGTTAAGGAACGAGATAACTCTGTGGTCCCTAAAATTAATAATTATCGTGTCACCCTGCGTGTCTTTGGGCCTCTGTCCAACCCATCCAATCCTTCAAACATTTAAAATTTCCCTGTTAATATTAGGTGGTAAGGGCCTGTTGTTCTCTAACCAATATATTACTTTAAGGTCAGAGAACCCTCTATTTTTTCTGGTTTCAGTTCTGGGACCCTTGTCAATATAGCTACATAGGGGGCTGCTTCTGGGGGCAAGTCAATCCATACATTGGAGGCATTGGAATTCCTGGAATACACCTTCTCCTTATCACTTTTTCCTTGTGCGTCCAGTCGGTTGCTATGATGTGTAACAAACCCTTGCACCTCAGATGTTTTAGATGTTTTTTGGTCAGTACTTATGTTTATAGGGGCCTGTGTTTTTTCTGGTAGTCGGGGTGTCAATTTTAATGATTGTTTCCCTTTGTTTGCATTTTGCGTCGCTGGTTTTACTATCGGTGCTAATTTTCTATTATCTTCAGCTAGACCCTTTAATAAAGTTGTGTTTGTAATAACAGCTTCCTCTATTGACCCCAGCTGAGTAGACAATCTTTTGATTCTTTCGACAAGGGGCAGTATTAAAGATTTTACTAGCACCTCAATGTTCCCCAGTAGATCTTGATTTGGGGGTGGGGGGGGATTCGGTGCCTGGCGTGGAGCTGTGATCCAGGGTCCTGTACTATAAGTAGTTTGAATAGTAGGGGAGTGTCGGGAAATATTAGGTAATTTAGCTTGCCTCCCCTTATGACTGTTTCCTCCCCTCTTTCTCTTTCCTGTGGGCCTTGTAGTTGGTGGTAGGGGTTGAAGGTTGCTCATTAAAGGGTGAAGTATCAGGGATTCTTCTGGAATTATTTCTAGCTCAAGATCTGTGCTGGAATCCCTGTTACTCTGGGAGCTTCTGGGGTCTGATCTTGTTGTGGCATCAAGGGATAGAGAGGGAACGGTGATATTGCTGGTGTTTATATTGCTATTTATGGATATCTCCTTTCCGTTGACCAAATTGGGAGTTGTGGCTGTTGAAATAGCCCTAGCGAGGAGCGTCTGTTCTGGAGTTCTGTGGACAGGCGGCGCTCAGCGTTGGCAATCTCTAATTCCTGCGCTGAGGCAGCCTTTGTGATGTATTGATCAATTGTGCCCCTCAATGATCCTCCCACTGGGGGTTTCCTTCCCTTAGTTCCCTTGGCACCCCTTGGGGACACGATTTAAAGCGTTCCGGTAGTAACTTGTGTGATAAACTCCTACACTATGTACACAGAAGCAGTCAAGGGGACTGTAGCAGTACGTCTATAAGTGTTAATGCCAGAATTCGAAATACCCTTCTTTTGCTGGGAGGCTGGTGTTCCGGGATGTAGGTGTGAGGGACCGGGCCCGGCCTGGCCTCCTCCGGCCTCTGAGGGCCACAGAGGGCCCGCCCTTTGCCCGGGCTTAGCCCAGCGAGTCCCGCACGCGGTCCCACGACGCTGGGGCTATGCGATCTTTAAAGCGCCTCCGGGCGCAGGGATGACGAGGTCGAGCTGCGCCACAAAGGATGCTGGGAAACCGAGTCCTCAGCTCGGCGGCCGCAGGTGTAGAGAAAGCGGCAGTGGGAGGTCTCGCAGGGCAGGGCAGCACTGTCAGCATCAGGAAGAAATGCAGGCAAGCACAGCATTCAATGTCCCCAAGAAGTGTAGTACAGAACCCCTTTCACATGGGGCAATCCCCATGTGAAAGGGCCTGCGTCAGTCTTATGCCTGCTGTGAGGCAGGCGTAAGAAATTGGCGCATTTGAGTCCTAGAAGTGGCGCAATGAAATCGTATGGATTTCACTGCGTCACTTCTATGACCCTTTCTTGCGTCAGAACTACCCCATGCATACATTATACCTTGCGTAGGTATAATGTAGCGCAGGGGTTTACAAAGTGACGCATCTACCTAGATGTGTCACTTTGTAAATATGGTGCAACAAGGCACATTTTTTACGCTGCTGGTGTGTCATAAAAAGTTAGGCACTGGCGGTGAAAAGTGACGCACGGCCTCATAAATGAGGCCCCGTGTTTTTAGCTATTTGTGCGTGCACGCAGGGATGTCAGTGTGCAGCAACACACATGTCTGCTCTTTCTGGGCTGCACATTGTTCCTTTCCATACCCTGTCCAGCTGGTGTTGCAAACTTTAACCTTATATTGAATAGTTTTTTGTAAATCAACAGTCCTTGACACTTTAAAGGCCGGGCGTAGAATACTTTATCTAGACTAACACTCGCTTTGGTATCTATCGGTCAGGTTACGAAATGTATAATTTACGTCTAGAGTCAGTTTCTTATACATGGGGGCAGATTTATGCGCCTCTTTTGCGCTGCCGTTGTGTCACTTTTGTGACGCAGCGGTGGGGCAAAAGATGCGCCATGGTGCCGATTATTACGAACGTGACGCATCTGGAGATGTGTCACGTTGTAAAGTCTGCTTTTTATCGTTTTCAATGCCACATAGAGCCCCGCGATGAAGGTTCCACTGAGCATCCCGACCTCTAGCGACAGGAAGGAGCGGTGCACCTTACGCACGGAGCTTCGTTCTGCTGTTACGCCTCCTGTTACCCGGTGACGCACGCGCTGCGGAAGCAGTGGGCGCTCCTCTTCTCAGCGAGGCCGATCCGCCCCCGGATATTCACATTTCTCACTAGTCACGGAGTTTCTTGCACAGAAACCCTTCAAAAATTTCAACAACTTCCGATTCTCACGGCCCCTCGAAGTGCGCGTGACCCGCAGAGGTCCTATTTCTCTTGTGAAGAATTGTTCTATCCACGTTAATACAATAAAAATTTCCCTTTTCATCGGTAGGGTGTTTTTACAGTGGTGACTTATCAGTCACCCTCATGAATGTCTGTGTGTGCACAGCTACAGGTGCTCTTTCTCCTATTAAACAAACGCCAGTGTCGCCTGTAGTGATGAATCAGGTGTTTGCGCAGAGGCTTCTGGGTATGCAAACGTTTGTGGCTGGCCACGCCCCCAACAGTGACAGCAAGGAAAGCAGCCCCATGGTGACTTGTACTCTGGATCCAGGCTGTGAAGAGTCTCAAAATCCAGTAATAATCACACAGTCAACATTTTAGGACAGGGAGAGGGAGATTTAAAATAGAAAATCGGGAGAATGAAAATCCCCCGTTGACTTCTGTTGTAGAAAATGCAATTTCAGGCAAGAGACGGCTAAAATAAAGGCATTTTTGGCTTGAAAAATCGGTAGTCTCCCGCCTCAATAGGGTCTTTAGGCATGAATGAATAATGACCAAAGGCTCCGTGGGGTTAGGGTACTTCCACAATATACTCGTGTGTATACGTGCCAACAGACCCGATTCACACAGGACAGTCCTGACTTTTGAGCCAAAAAGGCTGTCTTCGCCTGACATGGCAGCGTCTTCAATGCAAGTCAATGGGGAAATGCACCTAGCCCTGCCCAGTACCACGCATCAGGAGTGAGACTAACACATTTTACTGCTGGTGTCCGCATCAATAGAATAAAATGCATTAGTCACACAATTATAGCGCTCGGGGAACACTGCAGGAGCCGTGCTCGAGGAACTCAGCTGCGTAGCCCTGCGCGATCTCACTGGCATGCGCTGTGCTAGTAGAGCATGCTTTCTCACTTGTTGTAATGTTTATACACCGCAGTGCCTCCTAATGAAGGCGCTCCGGTGCCCCGTCAATCAATCAATCAATCAATCAATCAATCAATCAATCAATCAATCAGAGGGCAGGTGTCTCTGTCTGTAAATATTCCAGACATGGATCCTGGCGGCAGCACCTTGCCTGTTGTTCATTCCCAGCAACGCACCCGCCCCACTGTGACCTCGCTGATTGACCAGAGTCAGAAACCTCCAGGCAGCAGCTTTATTTGAAGTTGCCGCAACAGCACATTAAATCCAGAAATCATCGCCCTTCACCCGCGCTCAAATGCAACCTACCTGCTGAGGGTTTCAGATCGCTATGAGTAAAAATTGAATATATTCAGTGTAGTTATGAGTGACATTTCAACGGCTATGAGTGACACTTACTCAAAAGCAAAATCAAGCAATGAAGACGAGGGAAACATATAAATATCAGAAGTTACACCCATTTGAGCAACGAGAAACTCCAAGAAGATCTTAAAACTGCTGCAAAGCACCAGAAATGGAAGGGCACTAACCAGAGACAGACTGCACTTCTCAGTCACAGAGGGCAGGGGGCACTACAGCTGCTCAGAAGATGATCTCATTGGTCTGATCAATCATGGCCTCGCACTATCCTAAAAAGCAAATTTGATGGTATAGCATAGCAAGTGCAACTAGGGGATTATACCATGACGCCAGAGCACAGACATATTTGTTATTATACCACCATATTGCAGAATCCATCATTCAAGTCTTAAGTATTGATGCGTGTAAGTAAACACTGTAAAAACCCTGTGAGTGATACACCCATACCTTTCATTCTGTCCTTGCATCTCCTGGCACCAAGGACAAGGTATGTGCTCTGCAGTGTTTGCTGGTTACCGCTGCATTTAGTGATAGAATAATGTGTTGTTTACAGCGTGTCTGCGCCTCCTCTTCCACCGCGCACTCACCTTGAGCAATCCAGTGCTGCGGGCTTATGCGTGGGTGCACATTAAACACACTGTTAACAGTTTCCTGAACACATACAACAGTGCAGTGTGTGCAGGCTCGTGTCATACTGTGGTGATAATAAACGGTGCACTGCAGGTTAAGAA
The DNA here is from genome assembly GCF_964263255.1 of Lissotriton vulgaris. Classification (NCBI taxonomy): domain Eukaryota; kingdom Metazoa; phylum Chordata; class Amphibia; order Caudata; family Salamandridae; genus Lissotriton; species Lissotriton vulgaris. Next base: position 130,515,733 of record NC_141685.1, read on the forward strand.
CGACTTCACCTCCGATAGGTAATATTAACTTCAAAGTGTTTATTCATGGGTTCCTGGTTCCTCATACATAGAGAGTGATGCCAGCAAGCCCCAGGACAACAGCTACTCCTGGCCAACTGCTGCCCCCAATGTTCCTATTCTAATACCGATCATGTCCCTCACCAACCTTCCACTCACAACACTCAGCCAGGAATCTCGGATTCTGGTTCAACAACGAGTTTTCCTGTAAATCTCAATTCAACCACGTTTCATCAGCGTGTTTCGGTAAATTGCACATGATTTGCAAAATTCTCCTTTTTCTCCTTTATGGCTGCTGGTAAACTGTTTTGTGAGCCAGATGCTGGAATCATGGAAGGAGGTTTATGCAAAAGTTTTTGAGTGAAATTATCGATTCTGCCTTTCCATAGGAGTGGTTTTAGAGCTGATCTCCTTTAAATAGTTCGTTTTCACTCCTTCCAAGCCCCTCTCGTGGCTTATCCTGTCACTGTGCCCTGTCACTGTGCAATACACTCAGAAAACCCACCCATGCAAATGCACTGTCACTTTCATCCCATTAGATCCCAATACAACAGCTAAGGAAATAGCTTACAGCCAATGCGTTTTTAACGTGCTACTTATTTACTATGATATATAGGAAGGCCAGCCACAAAAAACATAAAGGCCAAATACCTTTAAATGCCCTGTGTAGCATTTATTGTGTCACCGCACTGGTGCCGTAATCAAGCACTTCCTTGATCAGCAACAAATACTCACCTAACCTCTTCTACTTTTAAACTCCAGGCCTTGAAGCCTTCAACGGCAGCATCTTGCATCAGACCCTGTATATCACTGAATGAAACTGAAAGCAAATCCCGGCCAATCCTTAGCAACAAAACAGATGCACAACCTGAGCCTATGCAGCCAATTGAAACATGTATTTTAATGTTAAAGGCCAGAACCACCATTCTCTCCCGCACTTCTGATTATGGTGGGACGCTGTTTAACCCAACAATCAGACTGTTTTACATGTCCCCCAGCCAAAAAGACCCCCCTGTTCAATAAAAGCCCAACAGAGACAATACCTTCCCGGGATTTGATCTAAACCTCCCTCTTATCTCTTCCCAGATATTGGCATGTACGGACTTGAATTTTATAGTCAGATTAACCAGCGGTTCCACCTGCTATTCAGTGGAAAAGAAATAGAAGATTTTAAAAAAGCAGACATTTCCTAAGAACATAGGGGTTTCAGCAGATTCCAAAACCTGCATGCCCCTCTCCCCTGCCCCCCACAGCACAGGAAAAGTGTTTATTATTTGCCACATATGGCATACCTGGCTCAAAAGACAGCCTGTGGCATTACACCGTCAATCCTACCTTCGAGCGTTTTAAATAGCTCTGGCAGACAGAGAGAGGATAAACATAATGCAGACCTCAGTGAGGAGTGTAGTGAACGTGGACTTGGCGCTGGTTATGCACATCACGCTGGAAGATGGTTTGGTAACGCTTCCTAGTTCAGCAAGTGTCTATAGTGAAGTCGAAGCTGCCTGCGCTTTGTTCAAAGTCATTGCCTTTTTGAGCGAAACATTTTTTTCCTCAGCTAAGCTTTTATTTTTTGCATTCGAGCTCCATGCAGTGGTTCACAAACTGTGGGGCATATTATCAAGGGGGTTTATCTCCGCTTTTTTGGCTTTAAGATCCAAGAAAGCGGAGATAAAATTATCTCCCTATTACCTAGCTGTCGCTAACAGCAGTTAGCGACAGCTAGTAGGAGATAGCGACCATCTTGGGCCCCACTTTGCATGTCAGTGATATTTATCACTAATGACATGCAAAGTGGGCGTGCCAAGATGTTCGTGACTGGAAACAGTCGCTAACATCGCTATCTCCTATTACCAACTTTAGGAGATATTCGCGCTAAGCGCGAATATCTCCAAAAGCTAACACCTGCTCCTGAGCAGTTCTTAGCCATGTTATCCAAAAGGAGGTGGATAACATGGCTAAGAGCAATAGCTCGGTAATGCATGAACATCGCGGACTTTTCTGCGATATTCATGCTTTGCAGCGATTTTTATCGCATTTGCGATAAACCTTGGTAATAGCAAGTTTTATTTGCAGTAAAAATCGCCGCAGCTCAGCTGAAAATTTTTGTCTCTAACCAAGCAATAGCGATACTTATCGCTATTGCTTGGTAATATGGCTACTTTCTATCAGATATTAGCGCCTCTCAAGCGGCCTTTACATTTGCCACCTACCCATTTACACACATTTGCATTTCTTTGGAGCAGCGGACACCTTGGGCTGGTTTCTTTTCACCATCTGCCCCTCCCTCCGGAATGCAGCAGAGGAGACTCCCTTGCAGGTCAGCTGGGGAATCTGAATTGTGCAAATCAGCTTTTGTTATTTATCCGAGTAGCTATAATGAAATTTATGGACAGTTGGTCACCCTAGCAGCAGCCCCATGGGGACTTGTGCTCTTGGGATCCCTAATGTATAATTTACGTCTAGAGTCGGTTTCCACCAATGGGGGTGGGGGCGGATACACGTTATTGGTTTCTTCCTGGTCAGGGCGTCATTTCCGACTCCGATCCATCAGTTACACTCACTATTGAAGTTCCCACTATTGGCTTTGCCAGTGCCAGGGAATTTCCCTTTAAAACGTAGTATGCCGAGTTCCGTACCTTCCCACTAGAGGGCTGATACTCTGCCCCCTTTGTTCTTGAATGTCCGCTCTTCATTGTTTTCAATGCCACAAAGAGCCCTAATCTTAGAATGAAAGTAAAGCAGCATTATGAGGCGCGCACAGGATTGTGGGTATGCAGAGTGCTGGTGATGCGCTGTAGGTTCCTCTGGAGCCTCCCGGCCTCTAGCGACAGGAAGAAGCGTTGCACCTCCCGCTCCTTCACGCAGAGGCGCGTCATCACGTGACCCCTGAGGGTTCATCTGCAGCCTCACGACCTCTAGCGACAGGAAGGAGCGTTGCACCTTCCCGCAGGGGTGAGTCATCATGTGAACCGCGGACGAAGCGGCTGAGGACGAGCCGCGCGAGGCTGACCGCCCCAGTAAACTTACATTTCAACCACTCACGGAGTTTCTTGTACGGAAACCCTCCAAAAATTTTAAAGGGTTTCCGCCTCTCACGGCCCCTCGGAGTGCGCGTGATCCGCGAAAAGAATTGACACGATAGATGAAGACGTGCGCTGACCGCGCAATCACGATGAAAATATAACTTACTACTAGTAGAGTGCCTTTACAGCGGTGACATCTCCGTCACACTCATGGATGCCTCTGTGTGCACAACTACAGGCGCTCCTTCTCCTATTAAACAAACGCGTGTGTCGGCTGCACTGAGGAATCGGATGTTTGCCACAGAGGCTTCTGGGTATGCAAATGACTGTGGTAAGCCACGCCTCCTCCAGTGACAGCAAGGCTCCTGCAGCAGCGACTTGTGCTCTTGGGATCCCAAATGTATAATTTACGTCTAGAGTCGGTTTCCAACAATGGGGGTGGGGGCGGATCCACTTTATTTGTTTCTTCCTGATCAGGGCGCCATTTCCGACTCCGATCCATCAGTCACACTCATTATTGAAGGTCCCACAATTGTCTTTGCCAGTGCTTCATTATTAACAGCATATAGTACAATACACTAATAACCCGGAATTTCCCTTAAAAACGTGGTATGCCGAGTTTCGTGCCTTCCAACTTGAGGAATGATACTCTGCCCCTTCGTTCATGTCCGCTCTTTATCATATTCAATGACATAAAGAGCCCTGCATATATATGAAAGTCAAGCAGCATTTGAGGCGCGCACAGGATTGTGGGTATGCAGAGTGCTGGTGACGCGCTGTAGGTTCCTCTGGAGCCTCCCGACCTCTAGCGACAAGAAGAAGCGTTGCACCTCGCGCTCCTTCACGCAGGGGCACGTCCTCACGTGACCCCGCGGAGGAAGCGGCTAAGAACACCCCGCGCGAGGCCGACCGCCCCACTAAACTCGCATTTCAACCAATCACGGAATTCCTTGCACTACAACACTCCATTTATTGAAAGGGTTTCCGCCTCTGAAAAACATATTTGATAGTACAAAAATCGTGCTGTCCGCGCAATCACCATGAAAATATAACTTCTTACTAGTAGGGTGCCTTTACAGCGGTGACGTGCCGTTCACTCTCATGAGTGCCTGTGTGTGCAAAACTACAGGCGCTCCTTCTTCTATTAAACAAACGCCTGTGTCGGCTGTACTGATGAATCGGGTGTTTGCCGCAGAGGCTTCTGGGTATGCAAATGTAGTAGCTGGCCACGCCCCCTCAGTGACAGCAAGGCTCCTGCAGCAGCCCCATGGTGACTTGTGCTGTGGGTCCAGGCTGTGAAGAGTCTCAAAATCCAGTAATAATCACACAGGCAACATTTCAGGACAGGGAGGGGAGATTTAAAATAGAAAATCAAGAGAATGAAAATCCCCCATTGACTTCTGTTGTGGAAAATGCAATTTCAGGCAAGAGACAGCTAAAATAAAGGCATTTTTGGCTTGAAAAATCGGTAGTCTCCTGCCTGAATAGGGTCAATTGGCATGTATGAATAATGACCAAAGGCTCCGTGGGGTTAGGGTACTTCCACAATATACTCGTGTGTATACGTGCCAATAGGCCCGATTCACACAGGACAGTCCCGACTTTTGAGCCAAAAAGGCTGTCTCCGCCTGACATGGCAGCTTCTTCAAAGCAAGTCAATGGGAAATGCATCTACCCTTCCAAGTACCACGCATCAGGAGTGAGACTAACACATGTTACTGCTGATGTCCGCATCAATAGACTAAAATGCATTAGTCACGCAATTATAGCGCTCGGGGACACTGCAGGAGCCGTGCTCAAGGAAATCAGCTGCGCAGCCCTGCGCGATCGCACTGGCATGCGCTGTGCTAGTAGAGCATGCTTTCTCACTTCTTGCAATGTTTACACACTGCAGTGCCTCCTAATGAAGGCGCTCTGGTGCCCTGTGGAGAATCAATCGATCAATCAATCAATCAATCAATCAATCAAACAGGGGGCAGGTGTCTCTGTCAGTAAATATTCCAGACATGGATCCTGGAGGAAGCACCTTGCCTGTTGTTCGTTCCCGGCAACGCACCCGCCCCACTGTGACCTCGCACGGGATGATTGACCAGAGTCAGACACCTACAGGCAGCAGCTTTATTTTAAGTTGCCACAACAGCACATTAATAATAATCCACATTTTGTAAAGCGCACAATCACCCGTAAGGGTCTCTAGGCGCTGGGGGCCATCAGGAAGATTAAGCAAGCTATTTCCCAGAGTCACATGGTGCTGGGCTAATCTGCCGTTGGTGCCGGGGATCGAACCGTGATCCCCAGATTCCGGAGTCAGTCGCCCTAGCCGCGGTGCCACACCTCTTCCTCGCGGCGCCACACCTCTTCCTTAAATCCATTAAATCCAGAAATCACCGGCCTTCACCCACGCCCAAATGAAGCCTACCTGCTGAGGGTTTCAGATCGCTATGAGTAATAAAAATTAATAAATTCAGTGTAGTTATGAGTGACATTTCAACGCCTATGAGTGACACTTACTCAAAAGCAAAATCAAGCAATGAACACGAGGAAAAACTAATAAATATCAGAAGTTACACCCATTTGAGCAACGAGAAACTCTAATAAGATCTTAAAAACTGCTGCAAAGCACCAGAAATGGAAGGGCAATAGCCAGAGACAGACTGCACTTCTCAGTCACAGAGGGCAGGGGGCACTACAGCTGCTCAGAAGATGATCTCATTGGTCTGATCATTCATGGTGCAACTAGGAGATTACATCATGACGCCCAAGCACAGGCATATTTGTTATTATACCACCATATTGCCGAATCCATCATTCAAGTCTTACGTATTGATGCGTGTAAGTAAACACTGTAAAAACCCTGTGACTGATACACCCATACCTTTCATTCTGTCCCTGCATCTCCTGGCACCAAGGACAAGGTATGTGCTCTGCAGTGTTTGCTGGTTAAGGACGTCTCCTCCTCCGATAGGTAATATTAACTTCAAAGTCTTTATTCATGGGTTCCTGGTTCCTCATACATAGAGATGATGCCAGCAAGACACAGCACAACAGCTACTCCTGGCCAACTGACCCCAATGTTCCTATTCTAACACCCGATCATGTCCCTCACCAACCTTCCACTCACAACACTCCAATGTCCCACACACCTTCCCCTCAATACAAATAACAAACACAACAAAACAACAATAGATGAATGGCACATGCCCTTTCCCCCCTTAGAACACCAACTACCAGGAAATAAATATGTACACTGTAAATAACTAAAATATAATATTAGCCCATCACAAACTCTTTAACATGACCAGGCGATTTACTGTCTCTCGCACTTCGAAGTACTCTCACATCTGGATCACTCTGACCTCCTCCATTGGCCACCCCACAACTCTCACACATCTCACTCACCCTAGCGTTTGCTTCAAGCTTTGACCACACCTCATCACCCATCAAGTTTCCACTAACAGTGTCATGCATGCCATACTCCTGACCACTACGTCCGCTAACTCTCTTGCACTCACTCACATGGCATAAATACCGCACTCTCCCATCTTCAAGTTTCACTGCACCTTTCAACACTTAAGCAATTTTAAGCTTTTTTAAGCAATTGTACTGAAAGTTTTAACTTTCTCAAAGGTCTGATGGATAGGAGATGACAGGGCAGATTAACAAGCCCTTTGCACCACTTTTGTGTCACTTTTAACATTTAAAAATTGACGCAAGGGGCTTGTAAATTGCCCGAGATGTTTAAAGTAACCCTTAAGTTCATCTAAGCAACGTTATCTTCCCCATTGTTATTGAATGGCATTTTTGCATGAAGCTAAATCCCTTAATTCACTGCATAGAACGTGACTAGGAGAGTTGTCACAGGAAACAAAGTCACAGTCCCTTTAGGAACAGCGAGCAAAAGCGTCATAGGCGGTAGGGATACGTGTGGGAGAGACCAGAGAAGTGGCTCCCTTGACCGCAGACATCACAGGTATGGGTGTGCCGTTTGTTAGCTTGCACCAGTGAATAGATGTAAATGTAAATGTAAATGTATTGGCATTTATATAGCGCACTACTTACCCGTAGGGTCCCAAGGCGCTTCGACCGCTGCGAAACCCTTCCTGGCTTCCCTGAGAAATGGTCCCTTAATGGGTATCTCCAGGTTGAGACCAGGCATCCCCGGCGGTCTGGTGGGGCCGTTAGTGAAGATGAGGCAAGCTAATGCCCAGAGTTGCCGAGTGTGATCGCTGATCAGAGTGGGCACCGAGGCGAGAGAATTATCGAGTCCGCTGACCCCGGTCCAGAAACCTGCCGCGCCGGGAATCAAACCCTGGTCCCGGGCCGACCTCTGCTCTCGGGTCTGCCGCCTCTAACCAGTGAGCCACACTACTTCACTAGATGGGGCAACCACTTTATGTTTCACCGGTGACGAGTTAGTCACCCTCATGAATGCCTCTGTGTTCACAGATACAGATACTCCTTATAATATTAAACAGATGCCCGTGTCGCCTGTACTGATGAATCGGGTGTTTGCCGCAGAGGCTTCTGGGTATGAAAATGCGGTGGCTAGCCACGCCCCCTCAGTGACAGCAAGGCCCCTGCAGCAGCCCCATGGTCACTTGTGCTCTGGATCCAGGCTGTGAAGAGTCTCAAAATCCAGTAATAATCACACAGGCAATATTTCAGGACAGGGAGGGGGAGATTTAAAATAGAAAATCGGGAGAATGAAAATCCCCCATTGACATCTGTTGTAGAAAATGCAATTTCAGGCAAGAGACAGCTAAAATAAAGGCATTTGTGGCTTGAAAAATCAGTAGTCTCCCGCCTGAATCGGGTCTATTGGCATGTATGAATAATGACCAAAGGCTCCGTGGGGTTAGGGTACTTCCACAATATACCTGTGTGTATACGTGCCAACAGGCCCGATTCACCCAGGACAGTCCCGACTTTTGAAGTCAAAAAGGCTGTCTCCGCCTGACACGGCAGCTTCTTCAATGCAAGTCAATGGGAAATGCATCTAGCCCTGCCCAGTACCACGCATCAGGAGTGAGACTAACAGATGTTACTGCTGGTGTCCACATCAATAGACTAAAATGCATTCGTCACGCAATTATAGCGCTCGGGGAACACTGCAGGAGCCGTGCTCGAGGAACTCAGCTGCGCAGCCCTGAGTGATCGCACTGGCATGCGCTGTGCTAGTAGAGCATGCTTTCTCACTTGTTGTAATGTTTACACACTGCAGTGCCTCCTAATGAAGGAACTCCAGGGCCCCGTGGAGAATCAATCAATCAATCAATCAATCAATCAATCAATCAATCAATCAATCAGAGGGCAGGTGTCTCTGTCAGTAAATATTCCAGACATGGATCCTGGAGGCAGCACCTTGCCTGTTGTTCATTCCCGGCAACGGGCCCGCCCCACTGTGACCTTGCACGGGCTGATTGACCAGAGTCAGACACCTACAGGCAGCAGCTTTATTTTAAGTTGCCGCAACAGCACATTAAACCCAGAAATCACCGGCCTTCACCCGCGCTCAAATGAAGCCTACCTGCTAAGGGTTTCAGATCGCTAAGAGTAAAATTTTAATAAATTCAGTGTAGTTATGAGTGACATTTCAACGGCTATGAGCGACACTTACTCAAAAGCAAAATCAAGCAATGAAGACGAGGGAAACATATCAATATCAGAAGTTACACCCATTTGAGCAACGAGAAACTCCAAGAAGATCTTAAAACTGCTGCAAAGCACCAGAAATGAAAGGGCAATAGCCAGAGACAGACTGCACTTCTCAGTCACAGAGGGCAGGGGGCACTACAGCTGCTCAGAAGATGATCTCATTGGTCTGATCATTCATGGTGTAACTAGGGGATTATACCATGAGGCCCAAGCGCAGGCATATTTGTAATTATACCACCATATTGCCGAATCCATCATTTAAGTCTTAAGTATTGATGCGTGTAAGTAAACACTGTAAAAACCCTGTGACTGATACACCCATACATATACATTCTGTCCATGCATCTCCTGGCTCCAAGGAAAAGGTACGTGCTCTGCAGCGTTTGCTGGTTAAGGACGACTCCTCCTCCGATAGGTAATATTAACTTCAAAGTCTTTATTCATGGGTTCCTGGTTCCTCATACATAGAGATGATGCCAGCAAGACCCAGCACAAAAGCTACTCCTGGCCAACTGCCCCCAATGTTCCTATTCTAATACCGATCATGTCCCTCACCAACCTTCCACTCAGACCATTCCAATGTCCCACACACCTACCCCTCAGTACAAATAACAAACACAACAAAACAACAATAGATAAATGACACATGCTCATTTCCCCCTTAGAACACCAACTACCAGGAAATAAATATTCACACTGTAAGTAACTAAAATGTAATATTATTCCATCACAAACTCTTTAATATGACCAGGCAATTTACTGTCTCTCGCACTTCGAAGTACTCTCACATCTGGATCCCTCTGACCTCCACCATTGGCCACCCCACAACTCCCACACATCTCACTCACCCTAGCGTTTGCTTCAACCTTTGAACACACCTCATCACCCATCAAGTATCCACTTAGTGTCATGCATGACACACTGCTGACCACTATGTCCGCTAACTCTCTTACATTCACTCACATGGCATAAATACCGCACTCTCCCATCTTCAAGTTTCACTGCACCTTTCAACACCTAAGCAATTTTAAGCTTTTTTAAGCAATTGTACTGAAAGTTTTAACTTTCTCAAAGGTCTGATGGATAGAAGATGACGGGGCAGATTTACAAACCCTTTGCACCACTTTTGCGTCGCTTTTAACATTTAAAAATTGACGCAAGGGGCTTGTAAATCTGCCCGAGATGTTTAAAGTAGATCTTAAGTTGATCTAAGCAACGTTATCTTCCCCATTGTTATTGAATGGCATTTTTGCATGAAGCTAAATCCCTTCATTCACTGCATAGAACGTGACTAGGAGAGTTGTCACAGGAAACAAAGTCACAGTCGCTTTAGGAACAGCGAGCAAAAGCGTCATAGGCGGTAGGGATACGTGCGGGAGAGACCAGAGAAGTGGCTCCCTCGACCGAAGACATCACAGGTATGGGTGTGCCGTTTGTTAGCTTGCACCAGTGAATAGATGGGGCAACCACTTTATGTTTCAGTGTTTCATACCAATTTATGTGAGATATCAGGTTTTTCTTTTTACACCTGTCAGTAGCAAGATTTTCTCGGCGGGCTTTAAACCGCTATCAACTTCGATGTGCAGAAGTCCCGTTGGTGTTCTAGAGCATCTATCCCAGGTGCTGTATTATTTCTTCTGTAGTAGTCTTTTCCCATTTACTATACACCATGTGTGAAACAGTAACAATGATGGCACTGAAGACCCAAGGCCCCAGTGCTTTGCCAACAAACATTGGCACCTGAGTGACCTCTGAAGGGAAACATCCTTTACAACGCGGTGTTTACACCGCTGGGCCTTTACGACGCAGCCATCACAACGCAATTCGTTACTAGATTCAAACACCTTCCCTACTGTTACGTGGGCTGGAGTTGGAATAGAAAATTAAAATAATCCACAATCCAGCGCCCTCCAACGCAAGTCGTTTTAACGACTTGCTTTGTGATAGCTGCGTTATAATGGTAGCACGGTGTAAACACCGCGTCGTAATGACATACATTCCCCCTGAAGGCTCCTTGAAGCCTGACCGCTACTTCAATACAGTTGCAATCATTAATACGTTTTTTTTCCGTTTTGTACTTTCTTAAATGTGATTGGGGTCAAAAATCGTAAATTATTTCCCATACTCACCACTTTATGTACTCTGTCACTTCAACCAAAAACGCATATTATTTGCATAGTGGACGTTGCCCGTTTTGCTTGTGATAAACTGCTCACACTGTAGTTCATTGCAACATTCCCGCTAACTTCTGCAATAAGAACTGCTTGCCTACAGCTAGCACTGGACATTTCGAGGAGTCTAAATGAGTCCAGGCAAAGCACTGTTTTTCTGAAATCCTGTCTCATGGTCCAGTTGGGGAGAGGAGGCATTTTTACTTCTGATTCTTCTCAACGTGCTCTACATGTAACAGGTTTAGCTAAAAAGCCTCATCTAGTCCATCTCCAAGGCAATCAGTGAAAATCTAGATTTAGGCATCATGAGAACTAAGAAGTATTAAAAGAAAATCTCATTCACCCCATCCCATTATGCCACCTTTTCCATGAGCTAAAAAGACTAAGGTAACAAAAAATAAAAACATTAACACATGACTGTCATTGGGCCATACTTGGAGTCTGAGACCAACCAGCATTGAGAAAAAGGACAGCCTTAACCAGATTTGTATAGCTTCTCCACGAGGCAGCCATGTCTCTGAGTGCCCAGCTGTAGCGGGACAGTATCTTTTTACACCTTTCCTAGCTGAATGATGGTCTATCAGCCATTGCATTTCCTTCAGCTGTTACTGTTGTAGAGCTAATGGTTTGGATTGTTTGACACAGCTTTTGCCTGTGTGGAAAGATTGGCTTTTGCCTGACCCTGTTTGGTGACTTGCACCATTGGGCTAATTTGTTTATAAAAATGCAATCAATGCAACACATGGCCAATACTGGAAATGTTAAACTAAAGGAATGTTTCATGATTACATTCCGTGTTTATGATCCTTTAGACATGATCCAGTTCACCAGGTGCCACACTAACCTGGATGTTGTTTGATTTAGATTTTGGTTTGCCAAGAAAGAGATAATTTCAGTGATCCTCTGCTGACTTAATCTGTTTTCATCCAAAAGGCAATCTCATAATATAGCAACCTGTATGTTGGACTTGGCCTTTTTCCCCCAAAAGTTTTCGCTTTTGACCCCGTTACCTAGGATGTCTCCCCCATGGGATTAAACCTGTATAGGCCATGAGTGGTGTGAGACACCTTGTAGAAAATGTAAAATTACATGTCATAATGTGAGCACTTGTAAATATCCCCCATTTTGAAAATGTACCTGACTAAAATGCTCTGTGATTTTAAAATGGATGCCATGGCCCTGGGTAGTACCACCTGACTGCGTTAGGTTGGCGGTCTAGTTAATATTACCCAGCTACCCCTAGCTTTTGGAGGGAAAGCCTGGCACCCAGGGTGCTCACCCCCTTCCCTAGAACCAGATTAGGCCAGATTTGCCAACATTCTAGAAGGTCCTGGCACTGCCTGGGAGGAGGGTATAAATAGGGGGAAGTGTCCCCAGAGAGTCAGTCAGCGCTGGGACAAGGAAGGGAGGGGGACCTGCTGTGAGGTGCTACCGCCACATGGGCCTGTGAGCTGGGCCCTGCACCCCTATAAACCCCCCCGCTGCTGTCCCCATGGGCCACTGACAAGGGAGGACCCTTCATAGGTCCCTGACGCCGTGGGACCTTGAACTACGCCAGCGCTGAGGGAAGAAGGTGCCCAGAAGAGGAGGAATGCTGTGGGCTTGAACCCCCCAGGAGGTGAGGAGTGTGCCCCTGGGGCTGGCTGTGGAGTTGTTCGCCCCCCCCTCCGTGAAGAGTCTTCTTGGAAGCCCTGGTTTGCCTACCTAAGCGCTGTAAATTCCAAGACTGTTGCTGCCCTGACCTGAACTGTCCTGCCTGGGAAGCGCTATACGTTGGAAGCGCTAGAGAAGGACTGGGAGGAGCTGCGTGTCCCTAGAAGCCCTGAACTGCCTCTATTCTGTTGGGCTAAGAGGGAGGAGCAGTGCGCTGTAAATAGCGTCATCTGCTGAGGAGAATCGCGCTGTGGCCTGAGGGCACTGTGAGGAGGATCGAGTGTGAGGAGCCTACCCTCGTTTTGGCGCTGTCCGCTATTTAATTAATTAATTGAAAAGGGACCCTCCCCCTTGCACCGCCGATTTCACCGCCGCAGCCCGGCGCTGCGAGGAGTCCTTTCCCCGCTGTGTGGCACATCGTCGCGGCGGCCCCCGGTGCCAGGAGAGGGCCGCCGATGTGAAGTGGAGGCCGCGCTGGGCCCTGAAGCCGTCCGGGCCCGCGTCACATGACTGGGGCGCCCGGCCGCGTCATTGGCCGCGCCCCCGTCCTTGCCGCGCACGGATTGGCTGCCCAGTCAGGCAGCAGGAAGAAGCCCACGGAAGCCCCGGGTTCCCGGGAGGCCGAGGGAACCCGGGCGAAGCCGACGCGAAGCCCTGGGTCCCCGTGAGGGAGGGGGACCCAGGTGACGTAGTGAAACGGGGCCCCCGTGGTCAAGAGGGAGCCCCGATTTGAAGTGACCGGAGCGGGAGCCCACTCCGCCGGTCTGAGTCCCTAATTGTGGGGCCGGGAGGATAGGCGGGGCCGGGGCACACTGCCGGTGCCAGCCCCGCCTCCCCAACCAAAGCCGGGAGAGAAGCCGGCTAGAAGAGTGCCTCGCCCGGCCGGGCGCCCACCAGAACAGCGCGTCGCCTGCAGGGCTCCGTGAGGAGCGGGAGCCCTGCCATCTGCAGCACATACTGCAGCCCGCTGGAGCCACCGAGTGAAGGCCGGTGAGTGGGGCCTTACTGAGACTGTGAGGGGGGGCTGGAGAGAGCAAATCGGGGCATATATCGGTGCCCACCCCCCAGGACCAGTGTTGCGTTGTGAGGACACTCCTTGCCAATATGGCCACTCTAAGGAAAGGCTTGTGAACTGGGCGGGAGCCCGAATTACCAGATTGAGGACTGTCTAGGAGGGAAAGAACCCCTGGGTAGGGGAATAGCCTAGCTTGCCTGGCCCTGTTAGGACCCTGAGGCCAGTAGTGAGGCCTAAGTGTTGAGGTAGTGAGTATTAGGCCCCCAGGTTCCCAGTTGTTTAGGCCTGGTTTATGTTAAGTGTTCCAGCCGGGGCGAAAGTTGTAGATGCCCCGGCGAAGCGCCATGGATCCGGCCGCATGAGTAAGGCCTATACCTAATGTTGAGGTCCTCATGCTGCCCCATATTAAATCTGTTTGGTCCTATTGCTATTGTGACTGATACCTACCCCCTGAGGTTACTGTTGGGTTGCTAAATATTCAGGCCCCAGGTTAAAGGTGATACCGGCCTGATCAATCTTAGGAGTATCTCCTGTTGCTAATGCAGTGGTTACCCCTACGGGAAAGGTTCCAACGGCTAATGAAATGTCTTACATTTAAGGAAGTGATTTACATGTATTGAAGTGTTTATTCTCATTCAATGCCCTGCGGATTCCTGCTAAGGTGTGTGCCGAATGGTAAATGCGTTTAGGCTGATGTGTTAGACCCACAGGGATGATGGAGTAAACCGGGTTGTGCCCTTTTATTACAGGTGTGCCCCTATGCTGGCCTGACGAGTTATTCCAGGCCCCTGGCTACGCCCCAAGTTTGTGAGCTGTAGTACTGATTTCTTACAGGTGCTCCTGTCTAATATGTGCTGTGATGCTCTGTTGTACCTCCCTTACAGGGGTTGGGATTGGCGTCATAACGCCTGAGGTGTATTGTTGCATGATGTGGGATTTTGAAATTACAGCTTCCCTAAGGATGAGAGCCTGAGTTGGCCCCGCCAGATTGGCCCCAGGTCTAATGTTCATTTAACCATCCTTTTTCTTTTCAGCTATGGACTTTGGACTCAACCCCTTTTTATCCCCTGTAAATAATCCCCCTTTGAAGTACTTGGCTCTGGTGCCAGTTGGCGCCGTGTTATGATGACACTGTTAATGCATTTTTGCCTTGCAGGTTGGAGATACTAAACTGCTTAATTTTCCAACTCAAATTGGTGTCCTGCCTCTTTTATAGTGTGCCTGGTGTGTTGACTGAGGGTACTGCGTGAATGCTTCACTTGTCCTCGAAGTTTGGCCTGCCCGCTTGATGCCATGCTACCCCCTTTGAGACTTGGGCAACCCCCATTTCCAACATTTGGTGGCAGAGCGGTGGGATAGGACTTGTGTTTGCGCAGTACCACAGCGGCCACGGGTTACACTGCAAATAGAGCTTTGGATGTAATCCGAGCCTTGTTGTGGGGATTATTGTGTTTTTTGATTGCTTCCTCCTGAAGAGTGTTCTGAATTGTCCCCTTGTTCCACTGGGAGGGTGTGTCCCGGGTGTACCTTGCCACAATGGGGTTGATCTACCAGGAAGTGGAACTGATGGAGTACACCGAACAGGAGGTGATAGACTTCCTCCTGGAGAGAGGGATACCCCCAGTGGGGAACATTAGGAGGAATTTGTTTCTCTATGAGGCCCTCAAGAGGGGAGAGCCCTTAGAGATGGATGGGGACTTGTCCGACTACCCCCCCGAGGTTTTAAAGGGTCAGTGGGTTAGAGACCAGAGAGAGGGCTCCCCATCCAGAACCCTGGGAGGTAGTTATTCCGATGAGGAGGAAGAGTTTGAGAGGGCGGAGACGCCAGTAGCTGTGGAGGACACCGAAGATAGGGAGTCTCGCACTGGGTCCAGTCCTGGGGGCACTGCCACATCCCTTTCCCTGTCCCCAGAAGAGTGGGTAGATAGGAGAGAAGAGAGGGAGTATCAGCTGGCGCTGGCAAAGCTCAGGCATGCCGAGGGCTTAGCGCAGCTGAGGGTAGAAGAGCAGCGACTAGAGACTGAAAAAGTCCTAGCGCTGGAGAGGATGGCGGAGGCGGAGAGGGCCTTCGCCAGGGAGAGATCAGCTCAGGTGGGTAGTTTGTCCCCTGAGAGTGGTTTTAGGAGTCTGGATTCACCGAGGTGGGTGGGATCCAGTGGTGGCAGCGAGTGTAGGTCCAGTGCAAGGAGTCCCACTCCCGAAGCCCAGGAGACTGTGCCTGATTCCCCGGAAGAGGAGGACGGGTTAGTGTTCAGGGGCAGGGGAAAGCTGTCCCATCAGTCCTGGGGAGAATTCGAGGAGGAGTGTTGGACTGTACTGGAGGATTGGGTGGTGAGGAGAGCAGTGGAGGATTGGGAAGGGCTGTGCCATGCCATTATCCGGGAGCACATGCTGAGGAGTTGTTTCCCAAGACTGCGTCACCATCTGTTGCAGTGCGGGTTCTCAGACCCCAGGGAACTTGCACGGGAGGCAGACCTCTGGGTAAGTGCCAGAGCGTCTGGGAAGGCTGAGGGGAGTGATCCTGAAGGGAGTGAGACGGGGAGGTGTCCCGAGGTGCCCCAGCTTCGGCCACCGGGCCTGGAGTGTTCTTTAAGAGAACCCCAGCTTGGGAGGCTAGGCTGCCCCGATGTGTCATCCAGAGGGAGGGATCCCCTTATGTCAGGAGAACCCAGAGCATCATTAATCAGAGCTCCAGTGGTTCGGGGGTCTGACCAGTCACAGGGTCTAGATCCTGGACTGGGGTTCCAGGTTCAGGGGTTGCCTGACCTGGAAGGTGGGGTTCCTGTAAGGCAGGTCCCTACCAAATCGACTCCCAGGGGTACCACTTCCAGTGGGAGGGTGCAGAACTCTGGGAGGGGGTGCAGAGGGAGGAAGGTCTCTTCTCTGTCACCGGCTCAGCCACAGGGCATAGATCCTGGGTTGGGTGGCCAGGGACAGGAGTTGCCTGCCCTGGTGGGAGGGACATCAGTAGCCAGAGTCCCCCCGGAAGTGACTCCCAGGGGTACTTCTCCGGGTAGGAGGGTGCAGAATTCTGGGAGGGGGTGCAGGGAGAGGGAGGACTCGCCCCTGTCACCGGTTCAGCCTGTGAGTTTCGACTCCAGGTTGGGGAGAGAGTTGTGTGAGGGTGTCCCCAGGCGTAGGAGATGGAGGAACCCAAGGAGGAGAAGTAGGGGGAGGGGAGCCTCGCCCCTAAGGGCTGGTCATTCTGAGGGTGTAGACCCCAGGTGGGTGGACCAGTAGAAATTTGGAGAGAAGAGAGTGGTTCAAGAGAATTACGAGCCTGAGGCTAGAGCCTCCCACTCTAGGAAAGAGAAACATCCCACTAGGGAACACCAGTGGGGTGGTTTTGTTGGTGAAGGGAGGGTTGCGAAAGAGAACCATTGGGTTCCAGAGTGGAGGAGAGACTGCAGGTGCTCCTGTAGTTGCAGGCCTGCGTCCACCTTTTTCCGCCCCAAGCAGGGAAGCCCATCAAGGCATTGATCGGTCTACCCTGGCTTTTGGCTGGGGGGGAGTCGTGTTGGACTTGGCCTTTTTCCCCAAATTTTTTTCGCTTTTGACCCCCTTACCTAGGATGTCTCCCCCATGGGATTAAACCTGTATAGGCCATGAGTGGTGTGAGACACCTTGTAGAAAATGTAAAATTACATGTCATAATGTGAGAACTTGTAAATATCCCCCATTTTGAAAATGTACCTGACTAAAATGCTCTGTGATTTTAAAATGGATGCCATGGCCCTGGGTAGTACCACCTGACTGCGTTAGGTTGGCGGTCTAGTTAATATTACCCAGCTACCCCTAGCTTTTGGAGGGAAAGCCTGGCACCCAGGGTGCTCACCCCCTTCCCTAGAACCAGATTAGGCCAGATTTGCCAACATTCTAGAAGGTCCTGGCACTGCCTGGGAGGAGGGTATAAATAGGGGGAAGTGTCACCAGAGAGTCAGTCAGCGCTGGGACAAGGAAGGGAGGGGGACCTGCTGTGAGGTGCTACCGCCACATGGGCCTGTGAGCTGGGCCCTGCACCCCTATAAACCCCCCCGCTGCTGTCCCCATGGGCCCCTGACAAGGGAGGACCCTTCATAGGTCCCTGACGCCGTGGGACCTTGAACTACACCAGCGCTGAGGGAAGAAGGTGCCCAGAAGAGTAGGAATGCTGTGGGCTTGAACCCCCCAGGAGGTGAGGAGTGTGCCCCTGGGGCTGGCTGTGGAGTTGTTCGCCCCCCCCCCCCTCCGTGAAGAGTCTTCTTGGAAGCCCTGGTTTGCCTACCTAAGCGCTGTAAATTCCAAGACTGTTGCTGCCCTGACCTGAACTGTCCTGCCTGGGAAGCGCTATAAGTTGGAAGCGCTAGAGAAGGACTGGGAGGAGCTGCGTGTCCCTAGAAGCCCTGAACTGCCTCTATTCTGTTGGGCTAAGAGGGAGGAGCAGTGCGCTGTAAATAGCGTCATCTGCTGAGGAGAATCGCGCTGTGGCCTGAGGGCACTGTGAGGAGGATCGAGTGTGAGGAGCCTACCCTCGTTTTGGCGCTGTCCGCCATTTAATTAATTAATTGAAAAGGGAGCCTACCCCTTGCACCGCCGATTTCACCGCCGCAGCCCGGCGCTGCGAGGAGTCCTTTCCCCGCTGTGTGGCACATCGTCGCGGCGGCCCCCGGTGCCAGGAGAGGGCCGCCGATGTGAAGTGGAGGCCGCGCTGGGCCCTGAAGCCGTCCGGGCCCGCGTCACATGACTGGGGCGCCCGGCCGCGTCATTGGCCGCGCCCCCGTCCTTGCCGCGCACGGATTGGCTGCCCAGTCAGGCAGCAGGAAGAAGCCCACGGAAGCCCCGGGTTCCCGGGAGGCCGAGGGAACCCGGGCGAAGCCGACACGAAGCCCTGGGTCCCCGTGAGGGAGGGGGACCCAGGTGAAGTAGTGAAACGGGGCCCCCGTGGTCAAGAGGGAGCCCCGATTTGAAGTGACCGGAGCGGGAGCCCACTCCGCCGGTCTGAGTCCCTGAGTGTGGGGCCGGGAGGATAGGCGGGGCCGGGGCACACTGCCGGTGCCAGCCCCGCCTCCCCAACCAAAGCCGGGAGGATAGGCGGGGCCGGGGCACACTGCCGGTGCCAGCCCCGCCTCCCCAACCAAAGCCGGGAGAGAAGCCGGCTAGAAGAGTGCCTCGCCCGGCCGGCCCCCACCAGAACAGCGCGTCGCCTGCAGGGCTCCGTGAGGAGCGGGAGCCCTGCCATCTGCAGCACATACTGCGGCCCGCTGGAGCCACCGAGTGAAGGCCGGTGAGTGGGGCCTTACTGAGACTGTGAGGGGGGGCTGGAGAGAGCAAATCGGGGCATATATCGGTGCCCACCCCCCAGGACCAGTGTTGCATTGTGAGGACACTCCTTGCTAATGTGGCCACTCTAAGGAAAGGCTTGTGAACTGGGCGGGAGCCCGAATTACCAGATTGAGGACTGTCTAGGAGGGAAAGAACCCCTCGGTAGGGGAATAGCCTAGCTTGCCTGGCCCTGTTAGGACCCTGAGGCCAGTAGTGAGGCCTAAGTGTTGAGGTAGTGAGTATTAGGCCCCCAGGTTCCCAGTTGTTTAGGCCTGGTTTATGTTAAGTGTTCCAGCCGGGGCGAAAGTTGTAGATGCCCCGGCGAAGCGCCGTGGATCCGGCCGCATGAGTAAGGCCTATACCTAATGGTGAGGTCCTCATGCTGCCCCATATTAAATCTGTTTGGGCCTATTGCTATTGTGACTGATACCTACCCCCTGAGGCTACTGTTGGGTTGCTAAATATTCAGGCCCCAGGTTAAAGGTGATACCGGCCTGATCAATCTTAGGAGTATCTCCTGTTGCTAATGCAGTGGTTACCCCTACGGGAAAGGTTCCAACGGCTAATGAAATGTCTTACATTTAAGGAAGTGATTTACATGTATTGAAGTGTTTATTCTCATTCAATGCCCTGCGGATTCCTGCTAAGGTGTGTGCCGAATGGTAAATGCGTTTAGGCTGATGTGTTAGACCCACAGGGATGATGGAGTAAACCGGGTTGTGCCCTTTTATTACAGGTGTGCCCCTATGCTGGCCTGACGAGTTATTCCAGGCCCCTGGCTACGCCCCAAGTTTGTGAGCTGTAGTACTGATTTCTTACAGGTGCTCCTGTCTAATATGTGCTGTGATGCTCTGTTGTACTTCCCTTACAGGGGTGGGGATTGGCGTCATAACGCCTGAGGTGTATTGTTGCATGATGTGGGATTTTGAAATTACAGCTTCCCTAAGGATGAGACCCTGAGTTGGCCCCGCCAGATTGGCCCCAGGTCTAATGTTCATTTAACCATCCTTTTTCTTTTCAGCTATGGACTTTGGACTCAACCCCTTTTTATCCCCTGTAAATAATCCCCCTTTGAAGTACTTGGCTCTGGTGCCAGTTGGCGCCGTGTTATGATGACACTGTTAATGCATTTTTGCCTTGCAGGTTGGAGATACTAAACTGCTTAATTTTCCAACTCAAATTGGTGTCCTGCCTCTTTTGTAGTGTGCCTGGTGTGTTGACTGAGGGTACTGCGTGAATGCTTCACATGTCCTCGAAGTTTGGCCTGCCCGCTTGATGCCATGCTACCCCCTTTGAGACTTGGGCAACCCCCATTTCCAACACTGTACATCTTGGCTTTTTTGTTTCCTCCCAAGGAGCACCGGCCAAGTACTGTATCCTTATGCTTTAGGTGTTTATGTGTTCCTTTGGTGACTCCTTTTTTATTTCTTGCCTGCTCATGTTTAACCGTGGGTGTGTGCTCTCTACTCCAGAAGCACTTCTTATAAGTCTTCTGTTTTGCCTTTTGTTTTCCTGGCTCATCGCAGCGCTCACTTCACGTCTTCCTCGCTTATTTCTTTTGTGTTCCTCATGCTTAGCACACTGCACACTTCAAGTCTGCTGTGCTTTACATTCGTTTTGTGTTCCTAATCCTTTACATGCTCATGTTACACTGAGGGTGCATGTTAAGCTTTTGTGCCTGTTGCAATTTACTTAATCTCGACCGTGCTGCCCTCCCACCACCACCTCCTCCGGCCCGGATTAGATCTAAATTCATCCCAGCTGCACAATGTTTGTAGCTTATTTGGAGAACAAACCCTACTGTGTGGTTCGCTAATAAACCCGCCATCTTAAAACAGCCAATATTCTCACTTTCAAAAAACACTAAAGCAGGAAAAGTGCATACATAAAAAAATGAATCGGAGTTAGACAATCATATTAAAAATTTCTTAGATTTATTCATCAGAATTTTGTGATTTATGGCACTTTGTTTGCATACAATATACCTCCCACTAAACCAGAAAAAAGGATTCATATAAATAGTTATAAAAATATAGACGCATATTTTTTAAATATGCGTTGGCAGCAGGCATTATTAACAGCGATATAATGAAGGAACAAGGTACACATCTTACTGGCTAGACGTCCAATGTCAGAATTACATTGGTGGGAGTTCTCTTTCGAGGCGGGCTAGGAGTGAGGTCCGTTCAGCAGTTTTCTTGCACTTTCTTGGTGCTGCAATGCTGCAGAAACTTGCCCTGGAATTGATCTAGCGGTACAATGGGGGATTTGGAGCCTTTCGGCACTGCTCAAAACAAACAAATTCAACAACCTAAAAAGTGAGCATCTGGGGCTTGGGTAAGCAGAGGACGTGATTTGTAAAAGTGGGGGGAGTTTTAGGGTTTGATTAACTGGTGTGGTTGAAGTGGAATATAGGTAACTTGTTTATAACACTTCTTGCCACTTGGTGCTCCCTCTTTATGCATCTGTAGCATGCTCTCCCCTTCTTTCTCTCTCCCTCACACACTTTCTGCTACTCCATCTAGAGTTCCTTCATCACTTCTTGCATAAAATACCTATCCCTCTATATCTTAATTTCTATCTATTCTATACAGCTCTCACCCACGTATTCAACATGTGACGTAATTGCACGACATAAATATTCTGCACACCACAAAATTCCACCCCATAAAATTCAACAACTAAGAATTCCAAATCAGCCCAAATAGTTCCACTCCAAATCACATACATCCACTCCACTCCAAACCAAAACACATAGATAAAATACATTGTCATTCAGTTCCAATAGCTCTAACTCTCACAAATGCAAGACCTATTGCATTGTAAAGGCTTGTTTAAATAGTGAAAGATTTTACTAAACCGTTCGCATTATCTAGCATGATTCCCCCTACTCAGGAACTCTGTAACGGACTATCGGACTTCTTTTAAGATAACATTTTAGACATTTACTCTACCTTCGGCCCTACTCTGGATTGCCCGGTTCAAAACTCAGTGGTAACCAATAGTGAGCCATTCACCACCTTTCACCCGATCTCCACTCATTTAGCACTCAAGAAATTGCTTGCCTGTAAATCAAGCTCCACAAAGGACCCCTGCCTGGCATTATTATTTACCTCTTTAGTCCCCCTCATTATCTCTCCTTTGAACTTGATTTGGAACACCTCCCTGTGAACTGGGGCTTTCTCTCGACCTGGAAACAGGCCATGCTAATGCCTATTTTGAAAAAAACAGATGCGAATTCTTCCGTTTTTAAAAAAACACCGCTTATCTCCCTGCTACCTAAACGAGGCAAAGTACAGGAAAAAGTAGTTCAGGAGCAATTATCGAGCTATCTTGAGACGTGCCATCATTTACACAACTCACAATCCGGGTTTAGATCCGGATATAGCACAGAGACTGCGCTGCTGGAGGTTTCTGAAACCATTTGTGAATGTTTAGACGCAGGTGAAGCAGCGATGCTGGTGCTTCTCGACCAGTTCGCGGCATTCGATACAGTCTTTCATGATACTTTGCTTGAGAGACTATACAGTCTCGGGATTCAGGGTACCCCTCTATCCTGGATCAGATCCTTTCTAGATGGCCGCACTCAACAGGTCTCCCTTCAGCCATTTGTGTCCGAGGAGAAACCACTGAACTGTGGAGTCCCTTCGGGCTCCACGCTGGGCCCGCTATTTTTGTATGTATGTCTCTCTCCTCTGGCTTCAGTGGTAGAGTCTTGTGGTGTCAGAGTGATTTCTAATGCTGATAACACACAATTGGTGTTCTCATTTAAGGATCACTCTGAAGCAGCCTCCTCTAATTTTAGAACTGCGTGTGCAACATCTCCACCCGGTTGGCATCAAACACGCTTAGGCTGAACTCTGATAAAACTGAGGTGCTGTTTTTTCATCAAAAAACCCTCCTGCACCTCTATTTTTATTTATTTTTATTTACGTTATTTATAAAGCGTCTGAATCACCCCGAATGGGGCTTGTCCGTGCTAAGGACAGCTGATGCGCTGGGTAACAAAATTAGAAGAGTATCGTTTAGAGTTCTTTCTGAAGTCTAAGTAATTGGTGGTGAGACGAATCTCAAGAGGCAGTTGATTCCACAGTTTAGGGGCGAGGTAGGAGAAAGATTTTCCTCCCAACCTGGTTTGCCTTATGCGCGGGACCGTGAGCAGGCCATTCCCTTCTGAACGAAGGGAGTGGGCTGGTAAATATTTCACTAGCTTATCTGCGAGATAGGCAGGGCCCATCTGGTTCATGCCTTTAAAAATGATGCAACAGATTTTAAAATGTATTCTTTTGCGAACCGGCAGCCAGCGAAGCTTACGCAACAGGGGAAGTGAAGGGGCACTGTGGGGGGCGCAAGTTACCAGGCGAGCAGCAGTATTATGGACCACCTGAAGACCTTGCAATGCTGATTCCTTAGCGGCAATCAGCAAAGCATTGCTGAAGTCCAGACGGCTGAGTACCAGAGCGTGAACAAGAGTTTTACATGTGGATACGGGTAAAAAATTAAAAACCTTACGGAGGAGGCTAAGTGCATAGAAACAACCATTTTTTTAAGCTATGTTTTTATCCATGTTAAGATCTTTGTCCATTAACACCCCTAAGTTTTTGACAACTTTCTTTGGCAGAGGCGATGGTCCCAAGTCATCAGGCCACCAACTAGGTGACCAACTGGTGATCGCGTCTTTGAAGAGTATGACTTCAGTCTTTCCTGCATTCAGCTGCCGGAAGTTGCTGCTCGTCCAAGAAGTTGTGGCTCTCATCCCTTCTCTGAACATGTTTCGGATGACAGGAGTATCTTTCTTGTAAGATAGGATGAGTTGAGTGTCATCCGCGTGGGAGATTGGGATGAACCCAATCTTCCTAAGCAGAGCTGAGAGAGGAGCAATATATACATTAAATAGGGATGCGCTCAGGCAGGACCCCTGCGGTACCCCTTTGGTGACTTGGGTGGTCTTAGAAAAAAAAGGTCCAAGTTTGACTGTTTGCGTCCTGAAGCCAGGCCAAAGCAGAACCCTGGATGCCTTTAGAGCTCAATCTGTCCAGCAGGATTTGATGAGAAATGGTATCAAAAGCGGCGGACAGGTCAAGCAGTACAAGAATCACTGCTTGACCATCGTCCGACAGCATACGAATATCGTCAGTTACGCTCACCAATGCTAGTTCAGTGCTGTGCAAGGGGCGAAAACCCTGACTGGGAATGATCAAGCCAGTTGGAAGCTTCGTTAAAAGTAGAGAGATGGACGTTAATATGCTTTTCCAATAGTTTGCTACATAGAGGAAGTAAAGAGATAGGGCGGTAGTTGGACACCTCACTAGCAGATAGTTTTAGATTTTTCCTAATGGGCATGATCGGCGCATCCTTCCATTCTTTAGGGAGACGGCCCTGTTTAATGGAGCAATTGAGGATGGAGCAGATAGGCTTCTTTGGTGGGTAATAAATATATTAGAGAGCCCGATTTGGCTCCGGGTGACGAAATGGCGCGGGCGCGCGCAGACGGGCTTGCCTTTGGAGCGCTGCTGGCGCGCCCGCTGCGCGCGTCCGCTGCGCGCGTCCGCTGCACGGCGCCCCTAGCATCTGCTTTTAAAGGGAAAGATGTTAGAACGCTAGAACGCTCATCTCTTCCTACCGGAAGTGTGTAAAATGCCACTGAGGAGAAATAGAAAAGAAGGAGAGACTCCCTCCACAACAATCGAGCAATGCTCGTGATGGACCGGGGAGTTTGGAGCAGAAGAATAGAACTGAATAAGTAAAAAAGATTTTCTATTTAAAAATGCCACTTGTTAGCCGCTCTGACTAACAAATTACAAAGTGCTAAAAAACGAACCATTAAAACATTATTGCTGCATCCCAGTGTCAGCGCATCCATGATTTATGATGGTGGCCATTGGAGTTAAACCCCCTCCGGAACCTGTGGACTCAGCCAGGAATCTCGGATTCTGGTTCAACAA
Source organism: Lissotriton vulgaris (assembly GCF_964263255.1). Classification (NCBI taxonomy): domain Eukaryota; kingdom Metazoa; phylum Chordata; class Amphibia; order Caudata; family Salamandridae; genus Lissotriton; species Lissotriton vulgaris. The sequence goes on from NC_141685.1 coordinate 130,540,517, forward strand.
CGAGTTATCCTGTAAATCTCAATTCAACCAGGTTTCATCAGCGTGTTTCGGTAAATTGCACATGATTCGCAAAATTCTCCTTTTTCTCCTTTGGGAATTTCGCCGGACCATTGTTCACGCCCTGATGACCTCACATCTGGACTATGCAACCTGTATCTACGCTGGGGCTCCTGCCTACCTGATCAAACGCTTACAGATTGTTTAGAACGCGGCGGCCAGGTTGATTGATAACATCCCATATCGGCACTCTATTTCTACCCACCTGAAGAAGCTTCACTGGCTTTCAGTGACCAGGCGCATTCAGTTTAAGTCACTGGTTTTGGCTTTTAGAGCAATGCAGGGTCAGGGACCGACCTACCTTAGAGCCCGACTTAAGCATGCTTTGTCTAACCGCTCACTCAGATCAAACCAACTCCGCCTTTTGGTGACTCCCTGTTTTCGCCGCTCCAGAATGGATGTCAGAGCTTTCCCAGTGATCACGGCCAAAGCCTGGAACAGCCTGCCAATGTCCTTGCAGATGGCTGAATCTGAATCTATTTTCCGATGCCACTTGAAGACCTGGCTGTTTTCCAACTTTTAGCCCTCTATGAGTAGCCGCACCTGCCGCCTGTCTTAGAGCCGGGAAACGCCAGCTGGGGGTAGCTGTGCGCTTTACAAGCTTCAAATAATAATAATAATAATAATGTTGATTCTGTTAATGACCTTCGGTTGACTCTGTTCCGCATTCCTCTTCATCAGAAACTCAACCTCTGACTTCCCTTTCTCTTTCTTCTTAATCCTCAACAAGCAAGGTACAAGTTTTGAAGAAGGTTTCCTTCCTCTTCACCCCTCAAATGGCATTCTACCTTTTACTGAATGAGGTGTAATCGTGTTTGATAACAACATACTTTGAAGAGCTTTCTTCCATGATGACCCAAACTTAAGTGCAATTGTATTGACTCTTTGACAATTCCATTGAACCGCTCAACCTGGCCATTACTTTTGGAATAATCCAATGACACGCTTACATGATTAACACCACACTTTTACAAAAGCGACTGCATCTTACTTGATTTAAGCACCACCCCATTATCAGACACCAACAACTCTGGTACACCGTCTCTGAAAAAAACATCCTCCAAAAAATCAATCAATATCCACCTCCGTGGTCACACTGGCATCCATATGAACTTCCGCCCACTTAGAGTAATGCCCAATGAGAACAATGGCATATGCCTCCTTGGATGGTAATGTGGTAAATGGCCCCATAATATCAATTGCTACTTTCCACCATGGCCCATCAGATACATTTACTGTTTGCAAAGGGACCACCACTGGTTTAATCACTTTGTCATTTGACATGCATGCATTAGATTCCCTCACCCAATGATCCACCATACCATCCAAACCTGACCTCCAAATTTCTTCTTAAACTTTCCACCTCATGCTTGACATCCTCCAATGGTCTTCATGTCTTAACTTGATGATGATTTGCCCTTCCCAATAGGAGGTACAAATCTATCTCCTCTTAGGACAATACCATTACAAAATGATAATTCCTCCTTTACCTTCCAAAATGTGCAAAATTCAGCTTGCAATTGCCATTCCAATGGCCACCCATTTACAATTATTTTTTTTACATCCAACAGCACCACATTTTTTCCATTTCCTCTATCCATTTCACCTCAGACAACTCCAACCCATTTGCCACATCTCTGTTCCTACAACACATCACATCTTCATACATGTACGCCACATCACGTCCACTCTCCTCCATTTCCTGTGCGTTGCACCATTCCGCTGGTAACTGTGACAATTCATTAGCAACACAAGTATTTTTGTCTGGAACACTTACAGTATCATAATAATACATTTACAACTTTGAAGTCAATCGTGCTAACTGTGTTGTTATATTTTTCCCACTTCCTGGTTTTGAAATATTCACTAAAGTGTTATGTTCTGCACAGATTCCCAATTTCCTTCCCCAAACATGCATCCTGAAGCACTTTACAGTCCAAGTTGGAGAGAGTAATTCTTTCTCTATCACTGAATAATTTCTGCTCACTTGTGTAAGGGTGCGAGATGCATGGGCAACCACCCACTTATTACCATCCTTCTTTTGTGATAGAACAGCTCCTACTCCGTAACCACTGGCATCCACAGATATTGTAAATCCAACCCCATGGCGCATTTACAACCTCATTCTTGATTGCTACAAACTCCTCCTTGCCAACAACCAAATGTTGAATTTTTCTTTAATAACGCTCATAAATTTTCCACCTTCGAGACATAATTTTTCACAAAATGGGAATAAAACTCTGTTAGCCCCAAAAAAGACATTAATTGTTCTTTAGGATTGAGCTCAGGAGCATTCACAATAGCTTCAACATGACTGACGGCTTCCTTAGATATAATGTGCCCCAAGTATTCCACCTGCCGTTTTCCAAAATCAATTTCTCTTCCTTCACACTCAGAACATTTTTCATTAGAGCATGTAAACCCTCCTTCAATGTCCCATCATGCTCTTTTTTGTCCTTTCCAACTATTAAAATGTAATCCTAAACACCTTCCCTCCTGTTATGCCTGATAATACTCTGGACATCTCCCTCTGAAAATCAGCAGGTGCACCTGCCGCCCGTAAAGGCATTCTTCTATACTGGATCCTGCTTTCAGTTGTTATAAAAGCTGTGCAATGCCTAGAGTCTGGTATGCGCTGGGCAAATCAATTGTAGTGAATATAGTAGCCTCCCTGTGAGTCGTTGACCTGGTATATGCTGTCCACTAATTAAAGTGGGCACCTCGCACCAGTCCAAACAGCCCTGAGGCTGATTTAAGAGGTCAAAGATCACATTAGAAAGCTATCCAAGAGGTAGCTGTGGAGAGCAGCCTTCAGGCTTAGTCTTGAAGGAATGTTAAGCAGCTTGTTTTACCAGAATGCAATCCTATTGTATTAATTAAATGAAAGGAGAACCATACAGTAGTTATAAAAATATGTGTTTATTTATATAACACTCTCTAGTATGACACAATATCTTCTACATGAAGATATTCACAAAGCAAATAATACTGTAGCACAGAAACGATCGTAAGTAGCAATAAAAGACAGTGAGCCCAGAGAGGGACCAAACCATATATTAAATAGTAGTATAAGAACCACAACTCGAGTCAAGACAAGGTCTAGAGTAAGTAGAATCGCTGGGACCCCAAGGAACCACCCAAGGTGAGTAAGTAGGAACCCCCACGGAGGACAGGTGCAGTGTCAGAACACGACTGCGTGATCCGTACAATTCTATGTGGAAGTTGCGGTTGAAGTTCTAAAGTTTAAGGACCCTTCCCAGTGTGCTTCAAAGAAACCCAGTGGAAGTTAGGAGGTTGGAGAGCCACCCCATCCGAGGATACTTTAGTACCAGAGTTACCTATCCCAGGGAAGCCGGGTGCAAAGGTCTGAAGTGGCGTCGGAAACCGCCCATCGATCTCAGTGGGAGACTTCAATGAAGAGTCACTGCTGGAAGGATGAAGAAGGTCCGGTGGAATCCAAACATGTATTTAGGATGAAGTGTTCCTGAAAGCAGAGGGGACAGAGTCTGGGTCACTGGGAGTTACCATGGGCTCGGTAGACGAATGCCCACCGATGTCGGGTGCTTCAGGTGCGTTGACTGTGTTTTTGACTCTGCAGCCACGGGCACCCATAGATGTTGAAGACAACCAGGAGCTGGATGCAAGTTGTCCCATAAAGGATGTCAAATGCTTGGGGTTTCGGTGTCCTGCATGGGCACCAACAAGCCTTGGCAATGGCAACCCACGCAGAAGGTCAAGAAGAGTAACGGTTTGGACCAGCAAAGTACAGGAGATTCACCACAGGAAAGGGAGTCAGGGCAAGCCTGGAGCAACTAGGGAAGCCAATGGAAAACAAAGTTGACCCTCAAGTGGATTCACAGACTCGAGGCAAAGGAGTCACAAAAGGACCTCAGGTGGATTCACAAGATGACAGTCCATGGAACACTCAATGTGAGGAGGAGAAAGATCTTGGTAAAAAATGTGCCCAGAGATTGGGGCTATGAGTAGCCCAATGCACTTGTCTGGCAACAGCCAACAAACATATGCACTTGCAAAAGTATACAGTGCACAGGGGTTCAGGTTTCGCAGCCCCCACAAGGGATTCTGACCTGAAACGTGGTGAAAGGGCACCTTGGGCTTTAAGAGATATAGGCACCTACCTCCTGTGTTGCTGGGATCTTTAGAGTCCATAGGAGCTCAGGAACAGCAGACTGGTACTTTGGTATGTGGTGCCTGTGGATGCAGGGGAGTGACTCCTTCCCTCATAGGGAGATGTCTTCAGTTGTCCATGATGATCCACAGGTCCTGCACAGATCCTGTATGGTGCACGGGCACAGATAATGCAGCAGACTGAGTGGGAGATGAAGTCGGGCCCAAGCAAAGTCCAGCGACGTCGAAGTGTCCAGATGGTCAAAGTTCAGTGGGTTCTGGTTCAGAATCTTGTCCACGTCGAATCTAGGATCCTACAGCCAGGTACACCCCTTTGTACCCACAGGAGAGGGTTGGACAGATTCTGGGGATCCTCCCAGGGGAGGTCTGGACAGTGGGGAGGATACTCCTCTGTCCTTTGTCCAGTTTCGCGCCAGATTGGGAGCCATCGGCTCCCAGAACTGGTTTGAGCTGGACTATGCACAGGGACACCAACTGTGCCTCTTGTGCAGACTTTCAGACACTTTGGAAGTGCACCCACCAAACCCCAATACCAAATCCTGTCTGAGAGGTGGTCACACCTTCATGAGACAGAATGGCAGACCTGTATTTCCATTTTGCATGGCCTCTCATGGGTGGCATAATACATGCTTCAGCCCATGAGAGGCCTCTGGGGGTACCTATGCCCTGGTGTACTATATACTAGGGACTGACAAGGATACCCCAGTTTCCAATCTGGAGTATCTAGTACATATCATAACAGTTTTAAGGAGAAAACAGATGGACTGGGGTCCTGATTAGCAGGATCCCAGTCAGACTAGTCAAAATCAGCACAGCACCGGCAAAAAGGGAGACTACAAATATCGGCGGGGGCATTGACCCGTAATGACAAACACTGGCCACACATAGTGATACAGCACGGCAAATGCCCATGGTGGGTGATGAATCGAGAGGACTCAATAAGCGACGATCTGCTGAGGGGCGGGGGGAAGTGCTCCCAATATAGGGCTGCGGTGGGGGCCAGGGGCTGCGTGGACATTCCGCTTGGGACCCCTTCTCTCTACTGCACTGGATTTGCGGCAGTCTGGGACAATTCTGAGCAGAAGCAAACCAGGCTAAGAGCTGTGCCGAAAATGCGCTGCGCCTAGGACTAAAATTCAGGGGTATATTCACAACAACGTGTGATAAACATCACCAAAAATTGCTAACGCAACTTTAAACATCGCAGCCCATCGCGGGAAAATAACCCTGTGTTAATGTAGAATTCACAACCCGGCAGTAGCATGCGATAGTCTGCCAAAAACGCGGCCAATGTCAGCGATACAACCACCCTGATGGAGATAAAAACACAAACCACAACACCAGAAAACGTGAGATGAGCCCATTCGCGATGAGAAAGCAGTGATAAGCACCGCCAGGACTGCAAAACACATGGCAGCCGGGAGTAAGCACAACAAAAGTCTGTAAAAGTAGGACAGACCAAATAGAAAACAACTGCCAAACACAATGGAGGCAACCTGAGCCAGCAGACAACCCCACCAAACCCATTGGCAACAAAACATTGTACATTGGAGGCCATCTTGGACAAGATGAATGCAGCCTGAAAGCGGAGGAGGAGAATGGCAGAAAACAAGAACTGCAGAAATGATGCGAAAGGCACAAACAAGCAGAAACATGCCAATAACAAGAAGGCAGCAATGCACACTGGAGGTGTGAGTCCAGCGCCACACCAGGAACTGGATGACATGGAGGAAATGGTGTCCACCACATCAGTCTGGAGACGGTGGCAGGACTCGGGATCAGGAAACTGCACCAAACAACAGACACAACAGTAACAGGGAGAGGAACTAGCAGGGACTGGGGGTAGGGGGAGGTGGGCACAATGGCACACATGCACACCTAAGCACAGCACAACTGCAGACAAACCATGCCCAAGAGTAACAAAACCAACCAGGAGCACAAGTCACACAACACGGCAATGTCCACCACTGAACAAGCACAGAAGTGAAGACAACACCACCTGAAAGGAAGAAGGGTGAGCCACATCAGAGCGGAAGGAACATCTCACACACAATGCAGCACACACACATAGGAAGCAGAGCACCCCAATATCGCACACAATGTGGTACAAACACCAAGTTGTGCACAAACAAACACAGGACACACGTGCACAAGGCTGTGGCCGGTAAACGTCCATACGCAACTGGCAAAGGACGAAACAGGGACATGATAATGTCCAAGTACAAACACATAGTCCTGATGGGGTAGCAATGCACATATGGCAGGGAGCCAGAGAGTCCGTAACACACACATTGGCCTATAAATCAAGACATAAGACAGTTGGAGACAAGTGAAAGTGCAGAAACTTTATCACCAAGTGCGAGTCAGTACGGCCAAGAGAAGTCAATAAACAACCTGTGGAGACCACGAAATATTGCAACATCACATAAACAGGAGATGGAGTGGGTTAATTTCCTCAGGGAGAAATTTAAAGAAGAACAACCACATGACCTGGACAACTTCCATTTACCAACTGTGAAGCACATTAGTGAAAAAGGAATACAATGGCAGATCACTGGAGTAAATTACTCAACAGAAGAAATAACAAACATAATAAAGAAAGGCAAAAGTGATGGTGCTCCCGGTCCAACTGGCATTCCCCAGGCTACTTTTAAATATGATTCGGAGTACTGGAGCCCAATACTAGGGAAACTATACACTGATGTAGAATTAATCAATCAAATCTCAGAAAGCTGGCAAGGATCAATCATTATTCCCATTTTTAAAGGAGGGGACAGATCGAGTCCAAACAATTATAGGCTAATCGCCTGACAGGATGTTGAAGCCAAATATTTTGCCTCATTAATCCTTAAGGATCTATCTGAATGGTCTAGTGATAGAAACCTTATACCAATCAATCAAACTGGATTTAGGAAGGGCATCGGAATACCTACAAACATATTGTTGCTTTTGTTGATCGCAGAAAGATGTAAAAACAGAAAACAAGATCTCCATCTGTGTTACATCGATCTAAAAGCTGCCTTCGACAGTGTCGATCAGAAACTCTTGTAGTCCAAATTAAAATCCTGGGGTAAAGCTGAAAGGATATTGAAAGGTCTACTACATTTTTATATAGATACCTGGGTATGTATGAAACTTGGAAATGGAGCCAGACTATTGCGGAAAGTGTACACCCACATGGGTCTAAAGCAGGGGTGCGTACTAGCACCACACCTTTTTAATTTATTTTTTTCAGACCTTTCAAGAAAACTAGATGGAATTAACTCACACCCACCTAAAATAGGAAAACTTTTATTATCGCACCTGGTCTACGCAGATGATATTGTTCTCTTAAGCCTGACTAAGTTAGGTCTGATAAGGCTATTAAATGAACTCTCCGATTTTCTGTTGGCAAACAACCTGGAATTAAATCTCTCAAAAACCAAAACGATGCTTATTACAAATCGGACAGCTACGACTCAACGAATTAGACTAAAGGTAAACCCGCTGGAGAAAGTATCATACTATAAATATCTGGGATTTTTCATTGACGATAAACTTTTGTTTCATGATCACCAAAAGTACACGAAACAATGAGAAGGGGCCCTAACATTCGCCCTCAAAACCCTAGCAAAGAAGTTGGAGGGTCCGTCCTTGAAACTATTACTAACGATAATGTCAGCCAAAGCGCTACCAACATTATCATACGCCAGCGCTGCAATGCATGGAAACGACGCAGAGACCCTAAACAGTCTAATAACGCGCATTTACAAAAAGGTTCTTCTACTTCCAAAGACTGCCTCACCAGCTCAGGTGCGCTTGGAGTTCAGGCTAATGAACGACACATTGGGTATCAAATAAAACAAAATGTAGAAAAAAACGGCCTTAATGAATCCCTATGACAGGAAATGGATCAAGATAAATATTCGCCAGCACACAAATTTCTTGAACACTCCTTAAAGATCACAAGCACAAGGGAGCTGTGGAGTAAACAAATGCCTAACCAAACATTCAAATTAATAATAAGTAAACTGCAAGGTTCCACTCATTACTGACCGATAAAGATCTTTTTCGCACAAGAAGTCACTCGTGGACACTGATCAACACCTATGAAACCTTGAAACAAGCAGCCTATCTGGACTCTGCTTATTCCATCTACATAAAGAGGAAATTAATAACGTTAAGGTTCCGGCAGTTCCCTACTCTTGCGGAAGCCCCTCACTGGAAACTAAAAGAAAGCGAAAATTGCCGGCATTGTGGTTATAAAAAAGAAGATTAATCTTGTATGCCACTGTAAGACATTGCAACCAGCCCGAACCACAATATTGCGGCGAGCAATTCAGGACAGAGGCATAAGATCGTGCAGGTCAGCTATCATATGTGGACTAGACTCCAACGACCCCCAAATGAACTGCAAATTGATTACATTTTTACGGATCCACGAGCACGAACTGCATGTTAAATCACAGTAATAATCTGATAAGCATTTTACAATTATATAACTTTCTAGGATTTTATGCTTTTACAGAGATGTAATTTTTATGTAACTCAGACTTAAAATTTGAATTTGGTATATTGTTATGGTTTTAACTAACTGAACAATAAAATAAACAAACAAACAAACAAACGACTCTACATTAAGAGAAGTGCCACGATATGCAGACAACAGCAGCAGAATGTCAGAATGAGGAACGTAGGAAAGCGCCCATGTCCACCCCGGGAGAGTAATTCACCAACACAAGTCAGTGCCAACCCGTGTTGGTTGTCCGCGCCTGGAACATGAATCCTGGCCAATGCAGCCATGTCCACTGTCATCTTGGGACGTGTGACCATACCCACAACATGCAACCATGTGTCGGGACATGTGCAATGGCTCACATCCAGTTGTGGCTACAGGTACCTTGTCACTCATCCATGAACGCGACTGCAGCTGCGTAGGCCAACATCTCAAATGAGCGATCATCGTCCACCACATCTGACATGTTGCGACATAATCCATCAGCTGACCCGGACAGATGTGCTGACTCCAACCACTGGACCCATTGTGCACCAAAGCCCAATCGGGTCGTGGCTCATTGTGCTCACTGCACACTACAACTCGTGCAATCTCCCAGGTCCAGTTTTCAGCCTGCATGCTAAAGATCCATGCATGCCATAAGCGGTCATCCTGGTGATACTCTTGGTCGTGGGCCCACAGGGGGCTCACACACACCTAGTAATCTAGGTCAGCTACTACTACGTTGGAGAGGCAGACGCAGGTGATGTGCGCAAGGCGGCAGCTCAGCCGGTAACTGTTATGCAGCAGTGCCAACGGCAGTGCCCCCAGTACATGCAGCAGACATGCATGGTGCAACTCCACATGACTGGAGTCGAGCATGTGTCTGGGATGGTCTGCCATTGCATCAGTGGCTCTGCTTGAAGCGGCACTGGCTTGCCCTGAGACAGTCCGGTGGATGAAATGGCACAGCTCGGTGCAATGAGCAGTGTCTGTGTGCAAAGGGTGCAGGCCTTGGTTGGGGTGGGATTACGTGTGAAGGCCATTTCACACACGCCAACTATGACCAAGGACTACTGCGTGTGGGATGTGTACACGTTGGACTCATGTCGGGCAGTGCGAAGTGTGTGAGTCGCAAACAAATGCTATCGTATCTGTCAGGGGGTGCTAGGCACATGCAAGTTTCTGCTCGGAGCTGCAGATGTGCTACCGCCTGACAGAACAGACAAAGGACCTTTCAACCCTACAATAACTTCAACAGCTGCATGCATACCGGAGATGTACAGAGGACGGTCGTGGGTATGGTGGGACATCTGGGACCCTGGGATTTATGGATGACATGCCCAGCACGATGCACATGAGCGGACTCTATGTGTCCCGTTGCCACACAGCCTCACCTCCCTGCAAAGGGCACCCTCACTTGTGTACGATGCACGGTTGCATCATGTGCACTCCTATTGGACACCATTCTAATGTCCGTCCGTGCATGTCCAGTGCCCTGCCAACAATAACGTTGGCCTTCGAAGGTTTGCGCCCAATTGGGTGTAGGGCAATGGTCCGGGCAGGTCAGACACAGGTGTTCAGCACATGGCTGACTGGGATCGCGCTGCGAATGAGGCCAGGCAACAGACTAATGCATCTGCAAGACTGATACACATGACACCTGGCATGCATGTGCCAAGAACCCAAGCATCCTCGCGCTCCTACATGTCCCCGTCCCGGCGGGCCCGCCCTCCTGGTACATGCCACATTGCAAAATCGCGTACTGTGGCCCTGGTGGCAACAATACCCCAAAACAAAGACACACTTACCATACTTCATGCACCAGTACATGTCTGGACCACACCCTGCCCCCCGCCGAACCAACACACGCAGCCTGTGCATGCAGGGGGGCAGGTGTGGGGCTACATATCAAGGATCACTGCCAATGCAGAGGTGACATGGCAACGTCCACAGAAGACAGAAAACTGTGATGTTGCAGGGCCCGTGCCCATAATGCTGACACAATGAACACACGGGCACACTTTCTCCGATGTTTATGTTTATGGGATTTGGAAAGCCCTTGACTACCCTTGGGCATCCATCTCAGCGCTGGGGTGATTCAGAGGTAAAGACAATCAACACTCGGTCCTACGGGAAGAGCTATGTCTTAAGTCTTTTCCTAAAGGAGGCTTCATTTTCAGTGAGTCCGAGCTCTTGGTCTAGGCTGTTCCAGAGCGTGGGTACCAGATGGGTGAAGGATTTTCCACTCCATCTGGTTCTTTTGATTGTAGCCGCTTTCATCAGGAATTTTGAACTTGATCTGAGATGTCGGTGGGGCGAATAGTGAGGAACCAGCTTTTGGATAAGGGCAGGGCCCCTCCCATACTTGGCTCGATGGGCAAGGCTTAAGGACTTACATTTGATTCTGGCTTGGATCGGGAGCCAATGCAATTCCCTCAATCCTGATTTGACTGATTGACGTCAGGGTATGTTCAGAAGCAGTCGGGCAGCAGCAATCTGAACAATGTGTAGTCTGTTTGTTACATATTTAGGAGAGCCCAGAGAGAGAGAGTTGCCGTAGTCCAGTCTCGATATAACTAAGGCCTGGACTATGGTCCTCCTTGCGTCCTCTGGGAGTAGGGATATGATTTTTCTAATCAGGCGAAACATCCCGAAACAGGTCCCAGACAATTTGTTGGCCTGTACCTCCATAGTTAAAATCTGGTCCAGCCACATGCCTAGGTTTTTTATGGCTGCTTTGGGGGTGGAGATGGCCCCAACTTGCTAGGCCAGAGGATCTCTAATCGAGGATTGAAATTGTTACCCAGAATCATCAGTTCTGTCTTATCCCAGTTCAACTTGAGTCTACAGTTCAACATCCATTATCCAATTTTTTCGAGGCAGGGAACAAGTTGCCGGTGATCTGAGTTGAGAGAGTCTGAGATTGAAAACACTAGTTGCGTGTCATCTGCATATGACACAATAGAGATACCGAATTCCTGTATTATATGGGCAAAAGCACTAGGGGTAAATATTAAAAAGAGTCGGACTCAGGGAGGAATCCCTGCGGGACTCCCCAAGGTGCAGAGAGAGTCTGACTTAAAGCCAGCCTCCATACATTGGAAGGTCCCGTCGCTCAGGAATGACGCAACCCATTGCTTCACTGTTCCTCCAATTCCAATGTTTTCCAACCTCTAAGTCAGTACTGAGTGGTCTACCGTATCAAAAGCGGCACTCAAATCTAAGAGTACCACAGCCGCAGTTCTTCCTTGGTCAAGGATAGATTTGAGTTTTTTGGTGACTACTAACAGGGCTGACTCAGTACTATGTTTGGGTCTGAACCCCATCTGAGTCTGATGAATAACGTTATTATTTTCGAGAAAGGTCGAGATTGTGGTGTTCACATGTTTTTCTGCGATCTTTCCCACTATGGGCAGTAGCGATATTGGGCGGTAATTTAATAGGTCAGCAGGGGCCTAATGATTGCATGTTTCTACTCTCTGGGTACCTTGCCTTTTTCAAAAGAGAGGTTAATTAGGTTGCATAGTTGGGTGATAACAGGTTACCCCCCCTGTGCAAGGATATGCGGTGGGGCCGGGTCCAGTGGGTATCCTGACTTAATTTTCTTTAGTAGAGAAGATATATGATCTGTATTCAACGGCGGGATGGACATGAGAGCAGGTGAATTGATTCCCTATGCTCACTTTGTGACTTATTATAAGGGTTTTGTGGGGCTCCTAAGGTCATCATTGGATTGGGGGGGAGAAAGTTGTAGATATGTTCCACTTTGCTTTTAAAGAAAGTGGCCAACCCATTGCAGCTTTCTTTGGAATATTAGGGGCTGTTTACTCCCTGGTCTACGGTGGTAAGTGATTTAACAATTTTAAAGAGCTCCTTAGAGGAGTTGGTAGATTTTGTTATTTTTTCTTCATAGAAAACAGCCTGAGCTTTCCTAATGTTCTTATGATAGAGCTGCATGGCTATTTAATAAGATCTTTTTAGTTCAGGGTCATAAGACTTCCTCCAGTCTTGTTCCAATGTTTTACAGTTTTTTTGTGCAACCAGCATAGGTGAGAACCAAGAGGATATATTCAAAGTTTAGTGAGTTAGAGGGCATGGCTTCCTAAACTTCCTGTCAATAGAGCTATTGATCTATGTTAGCCAGTTGCCATGGGCCTCTTCTAGGTCTTTTGTGTCTGGAGGCACAGAGGACTCCAGGTCGCAGATCCAGGCAGATCCAGGCCTCCGGAACTATCCTAGGCCATTTTCTTCCTACTATTGTGTGTTCTTTCTTTTGTTCCCCTACCAAAGGTATCCGGAGATGCAGCGGAATCAGGGCATGATCAGTCCACGGCAACAATACGGGATTTAGTACCTTCAGCCTCAGTTCATTTGAGAAAATAGAGTCTAACATGGCCTTCCTCATGGGTGCAAATAGAAAAAGTACAAATTGTGAAAGCTGTAAAGCTTCCATATAAGCTAGGTATCTCCTGGCTGCAGGATCATTAAGCTCATCCAGGTGGATGTTAAAGTCGCCTAACACTGTAATGGCACTCTTCTCAATGAGCATGCTTGCCAACAGGTCCCGGGCTGATTCTAGAAACTACCCGCATGATCCTAGGGGGTCTGTAAATCAGTCCCCCTGAGAAAGAACATGTCACGGAAAGAGAAATTCTAAAGCTGAGGGCCTCAGATTTGACGATATTAAAGGGGGGTGTTGTGCATCCTAACTGCGCCTTGTGAATAATTGCTATGTCTCCCACTGTGGCTCCTGCTCTATGAAGGCGGGAAATTTCGTAGCCCAGGGGTAAAGCCTCTACTATTTCAGGGGCTGAACTTTCCGTAAGCCAGCTTTCGGTTAGGAAATAGGACCTTCAATTCCTTATCTTCTATTAAGAGTATGATTTCCACCGCGTGCTTGGGTAAGGATCTGCTATTAATTAATCCCAATTTATTTTATGACTTTACATTGAGCCATTCTGGCATCCAGTCCCTGTACGTGGTGCTCCCTGGTTATTCCTGTGAACCCACAGGCCGGGCAGCACAATGGTTGTGCTTACACTGTGGCTGGGCTGCTGTGTTTAAGGCTTGAAGCTCCGTGTTAGTGTAGATAAATATGTTTCTAGGGAGTGAGGCAATTAGGGCAGGGTTCCTGGCCCCTGCTCCCGGATGGACGCGGACGGGTACAGACGCGCCTTTGGCACGCCCGCTGTGCGTCAGTGCCATGCTTGATGTGATCTGCCCCCTAATGCGGTGATAGACTAGAGCGCCGATTTCAAAGATGGCCGTTGCTTGATGGCCACCAGGAAGTCGGGAAGTTAGGAAAGTGAGCCTCCCTCCACAACAAGCAGCTCTGAAAGCTGTGGTGGAACGGGGAGTCACAAGTAGTATATCAAAGCCCCAAGGTATTTAAAAGCAGGTTTAGCAAGTAAAAACTATTAAAAGATGTGAGCGATCGCGCTGTGCAAAATGAGCTAGCAGCAAGAATAAAAATCCAAATAGCAGCTAAAACAATATTAGACAGCGTATCGCTTTCCCTGGCCAGCGAGCAATTGTTAGTGGCTGCCTCTACCTTGTAGATGGAGAAAATGGCTACGGACACGTGCGTACTGCCACATTTATTATCAGGCACACTTACTGAGTGAAACCTGTGTTGGTTGTGTGTGGGGTGTGTGCACACCAGTCAGCAAGAGTTAGTAGCTACGGATGCAGTGGGTCCTGCATGGGCCTGCCGCCACGGGCTGCTGACTCGCGGTGCACTGGGGCAAGGTCACAGGTGCAGAGCAGGTTCACGGGATGACAAGGGGCCTTGTCGCAGAGTGTATCGATGGACAGTGGAAGGTGTACCCCAGGGCAGAAAGCAGAGGGCAGGCCCCCTCTGATACAGTCACCATGGTGGAGATGAATGGGACAGATACATGTCGGACTCCAAGTCCAGTCCAGCCAGAAGAAGATGCAGAAACCCACCAGGCCATGGGCTCTGATGCCAACAAGGTCCAACCAGATGGCGCCCATGGCTCATTGCACACAGAGTTAGTGACACCAGTACTGTTAGGGGATGCCTCCTGCAATGGGGCGTGTCCAATGGTGTGGAGTCCCCACATCTTACCCTAGACACAGTTCCACATGTGTGACCTATTGGACCGCGGTGCAGGCCTGTGGCAGTGGTCAGCACAGGCCATTCATCGAGTGTCGCCAGCATAGGATGGATGGCTTCACCAGCTGGCGTAATTCAGCTTCAGTGGCACCACGGGACGCAGACTTGCGATGAACAGGGTTGATGGCACCAGGTCAGTTGTTGATAGTGTTCGGTACCCTCCGTGACTGTGACCCGGCTTTCATCTGAATGAGCCGCATCTTCCTCTTACTCTTCTCGGTGCGACCACTGGTGTGGACTCTGCCATTCGTGATTTGCAACTAGGTGCTGGATGTGGGTCCTACTGGTCTGCAGGGTCGTCCTGGCCCTTCATCCACGTGTTGCCGGGTTGCGTTCAACAGGGTTAGTGGCACCACGTGTCGCAAGATGCCCATATGGAACTATGCCTCACTGATCGGGGGTCTGGTGCTGTAGCCACAGCCTCGGCTTTGGGGTCACTGCCATCCAGGCCTCAGGACACAGCTTCACATATGGTACCTACTGGGCTGAAGATGATGCCGGTGTAGTATGTGAATGAGGATGGAGTAATGTGGGACAGCGTTGGGGGCCAGCAATGGACTGAAAGGCTGCCAGGGTTGCGGCCCTCTCGCTTGTTGCTTTCACCTGCACGTGGTCGGCCCTACGTGACACACACTGGTGTCGGCAGGTAATCAGTGTGGCCTGGCTGCGCAGGGGCGAGCCTGACGGGGTTGGAGTCCAGCTGGTCGGGGTAAGGCAGGTGCACAGGATCGCATGCAACTCCGCTCACGTGGATGGCATCGGCCTCGTGGAGCGGCACCACCCTGGCAATGACATTGGGCTTTCCGGAAGAGGACCACGCCCAGGGCCACATGCTATTTATTCACACCCCTACGCTGACCTGGCATACGCCGGGCCATCCCACTCTACGCACGCTTAAGGGGAGGACATAACAGGCAACATTTCTGCGTACTCCCCCACTGGCCGGGATGACATAGTTGCGTCAACTGTCCACCACACTACATACACCAGAGGTGTGTATGTCTCCATGGATATGGGTGTGTTCTGCATACTGCAGTCTGTCTAGCACATCTATCCCACACTTAGCATTGTGTACTTTCCCAATCATAGTTCTCGTGTCTCCTTCACACATGCCTGGTTGCCACCTCTCAACATATTCGGCTAGTGTGAGGCTGAGGTGCCATGCCGTTGATGGCTCATGTGCAGGGCTTGCCCAGGTTACCATTGTTCTGTCATTTCTGGTGGGTGGGCATGTTGTTTTGCATGTTGGTTGTGAATTTGTGATGTGCGCATTGCAAGGGTTGTGGGTTGCATGGTTGTGGAGTTGAGGTGAATGGACTGTTAATTTGGAAATTGCCACGGGGCTGTGCATTTCCCTTGGTGCCATCCTGGGAACGCTGGTTGCTGATGGACTGTCGGAAAATGGAGGAATCATGCACACTGGCTGGGTAGTTGGAGGCGACATTGGTGGAGGTTCCATAGGGTTCTGTTATTGCCTGCATATTGATGTGAGACGTGTGCTTTCTGTTGCGGCGATTATGTGCTGTGTTGGCAGGGGGCACAGGTATGACATGTGTGCTGTTGATTGCCCTGAGACGTGCATGCATCCAGCTATGGCGTATGGTCCCTGCTTGGTGTCCATCGGATCCTGCGCATTGTGTTGGCCTTATAGGGACTGGGGTACCAGGCTGTGCTGATGTCCAGGACAGGTGTGTGGTACTTGGATGTGGCTGGCTGTGTGACTTCTCCGACTCTTGCAGGTGTTGGTTGAGGGGTACCAGGGGCCAACAGGTGCAGCACAGCCAGCAGCTTTGTGTGGAGTGGGATGTTGGTTGTCCGCTGTGTTGGTTCAGTCGGCCTGTTGGGCCTTGTTGGCCAAGATGCGTAGGACGGCTGTTCTTTTGGGCCTGTAGTGGGCAATTACATTGTCAGGTGTTGGGTCTATGAGGCTGGTGCATTTCCTGGGGGACCGTTGTCTTTGTCTACGCTGCCTCTGTGGTGTTCTGGAGGAGTGTTCCGGGTGTGCGTTTGGGTCCTGGGGTGGTGGCGGTGAATGTTGTGGCCCTCTTGGGTGTCCAGGCAGCATGACCCGTGGCTCCATGGCATCTGTTGCCCTTCCGATGTGGCTGTGGGCTGTTCTCCCTTTTGTGGTGCAGGCTGTGGTCCGACTTTGCACCAGGTCAGAGCAGGTGTTATTTTCCTGGTGCTAACGCGCCTTATCGCCTGTTTTGTGTTCTTATTGCAGTTCTCTCTGGTCTTTGTGAATGTTGTGGAGTGGTGTTGTCGCGGCTTTGGGCACAGGAACGCCTACTCTGCATCTCATTAGCGATAGTTGCAGGAGTCATCTGTGTCGATGTGTTTTGCGGCTGCTATCGCGGTTGAACTGGTACTGTGGGCTGTTAACACCGGCTTGTAAATGGAGAGATACATTTATCAATACTATGGCAGCGATAAAGTGACGTTAATTACGCGATAGCTCCTTGAGAATATGCCCTCAGTGTTGCAGATAGATGCTGTGGCTGCCCACCGCATTCTGTTGAGAACCCACTGAATACCCCCCAACACTGATGCCGGGGAGAGACGACCTGCTATACTAACATACAAGCCGGCCCACTGCAAAAAGTACACAAGAGGGGGCTGTGAATCTGAGTTTGAGCAACAGGCCTGACGAGGTTGGGTCTTGCAAAGACCAGAGACCGGCCAAAGAGGAAGCCGAAGAGGGACGGGCAAGGCCCCTTATAACTCCTTCTACGACACAACATCTCTAGGAGAAGACAGAGGTCTGGGAGCTCACCCTGATGGGGCTGCACTTGAGGAAAAGCTGACTCTCCCGGTGCAGCGAGCATACACTTTCTTGGGCCCCCCCTCCCTGGGAGCGCAGGCCCCGCGGGACTCTGGGACGGCCCCCGGGTGAGACAGAGATCGATCAGAACAATGGCGCTAGCACACCAAACTCGACCTGCGAAACTTGAGTGTCTGTGGAAGCCCCCTGCTGATCTTCATACAGAAGACGCGATACCTGCTGCGGCTGGAAAGTGAAAGCAATAACTAGAATATTCATCCACAAGGGCAATGCTGACACTAGACAGACCAAACTCTGTTTCAAAAGGGAAAAAAAGATAGGATAAGTGAACATCCACAACCCGCGACCAGCCTAGAGAACCCCCAGGAGGAAGGAGGAAGACGCCCAAGATGTCGACATCAAAGCAAATCTTGGTGGAAGTTATGTCCAGTCTCTGCAACATAGACACCAAACTAGACCTCATGGCCAGTCACCTCAATAGAATAAAGGAACAGGTGGAAAAATACAATAATTGACTAGAGCACCTTGAAACTAGAGTCTCTGACGTAGAGAATGACCAAACAAAGTGGAATGAACAACTACTCAAGATAGAGAAAATACTTGAAGTAATAAGAGCCAAAAATGAAGACCAAGAGGCACAATCTAGATGAAATGACCTGAGAATCATTGGAGTCCCGGAGTCCACGGCCATAATGAACATGTATGGAGAAGGGTTTCTCTCCTGATTCATAATAGAGCGGGCTCAAAGAACGCTGGACCCCAGACCGCTCCCAGGTGTACCAGCCCACCCCATAATATTGTGAATCCTAAACATCAAGGATTGAGACACAGTACTGCGACTTTCAAGTGAACACTGCAACCTACAATACAAAGGAATTATGATCTCCTTTTACCCGGACTTCACAATTATACTTCAGACTGCCCGTAAGGAATTTTTACCAGCTAAAAAATTACTCCAAAAAGCTGAGATAAAATCTGCTCCTCTCTACCCAGCCAAACGACGCATAACACATGGTGGCAGAGCTCATCAGTTCACTGACGTCAAAGCAGCGCTCACATTTCCTGATTTTCAGATTGCAAAGTTGTCAAAGTCAAGTCAAGTCAAAATATCTTTATTTCGATTGTTGGAAGCAATCATAAAAGTACGGATAAAAAAACACATTCATTACAATATTAAAAATACATATATACAATACAGGAATTCATTAATTTCAAGGGATTCAAACTCAAAAAGAGAATTTAAAGTTAAGAGTGCGTTCAGATATTCATGCTTTTCCTAGTACGCATCACATTTTTTAAATACAGTGTTGTTGTTGCTACACATAAGTGGTTGTCAAGACATTGAATATTGAGCATCGCCACCCGACACTGACGATGTCCTAATTCTCTTAAAAATGATAATGAAACATTCTTTCTTATTACATCATTGTGGGAGTGCGGCTCTAATATACAGGCGAGGAGGATGGATGAGTTTGCGAACAGGCAAAGTTTTATTTTGAACAAGAGTAGGGTCAGGTAACACAGATGTCCGGGCGTCACAATAGTCCTCTTCCTGTGAGTCTTCTTCTTTATTTAGGGGTACAGAGGGCGATGGTTCTGGCTCCTTGTCTTCGGAGTCGAAGGGTGTTCCCAGGAGGCTCATAAAAGAGGAAAGAGAGGGAGCCGTCAGAACACTAGTTTACCTTTTTATCAAGAAAGTCTTAACCCGTCACCGCACCTCGGTTGTGTTCAGTACTAGGCAGATTTGGGCGTGAAGTCAGTGATTATGCCAAAGTAGGGAAGCAGGGAGGGTAAGGAATCATGGGAGGGGGAGTCAAGGAAAATCAAGAATCCAGTGAGGAGCCCACGCCTTAAAGAGATGCCTTTAAACTTATCAAACATAGATTCTGGTTATCTAGGCACATGAGTTCAATAACCAATATCACGGGTCAAGTTCAGGTTTACAGCGAAATTAGTGGTGGTATTCAATCAACAAGAAATGTTACTCCTCCCGCCACCCTCCGGTACCTTCCGGCCACCCTCCAGTTCTTTTCCCCCACTCCTCAGTCCACGTGGTAACCCCTCACTCACCGGCCCCTGCCGGAAACTCTCCTGAGTCCGCGGCCGCTCTTCAGCGTCCTCCGGTGGGATCCACCACTCCTCACTCCAGGGCTCGTCCGATTCCTTGTCCTGGGCCTCTCCACGCAGTCTCCTCCCTACGGTTTCTCTTCTTGCGCCGCTCCTCCTGATGTCTTCTCCCGCTCTCCTGCTTCGTCTGGATGCCCGCCCCTGTCCTCGCAGTCCGCTGTTTTCATTGGTCTCCTTTGACCACTTCCGGGGTTGCCGCCGTCCTCTTCCGGGTTCTGCCTCCCAGCTCTCTGTAGGGAGAGGAAAAGACGACATGGATCCGGATTGGGAGTTGCTGTATCGGGAGTCCGCTCATGAAGGTTATCGGCCCACGGGACCGCATCGGTGAGTACTTCCTCACAATCATAAAATTTACAAAAGAGAAAAACATGGATAGTACTCTGAGGTGAAATATTGTCACAGGGCAGGGAGGTAAATCGTGCGTCCAATTATTAATCATAGGAAAACTAACTAATCTGTGGAAAATACCAAATCTGAAGCGTGAAAGTAAAAAGCGTTCATATTTATTAGATACATAAATTAGATAGGTCTGAATGTTAAAAGTCATTAAAACCTTTTGATGCTGCAGAACAGAAGGTTTTAGGACCTCCGTTGCCATTCTATGAGAGTCCAGAAAGGCTAGACCCTCCCTCTTCAAATCTTTCCGTGAGATAGCTGAAACATTGGTAGGGTTCAAGAAATAGGCTTCTCTCCCAATATCCTTTAGAAAGTTACGAACATAGTTCACCCATGGTATCCTTGTAGCTCCCTCTAATTTTAAAATGTCTGTCAGAACATCTCTATTTAGATGTGTTGCTTCTTGCGTCCGGAGCCTGTGCCATAGTAGCACAGACTCTAGCTTAATTAGGTCAGATATGTAAGAAAGACCCAGTTCTGCGTGGCAATTATAATTAGGAGAGCTTTTGGGAAGTGCCAAGATATATTTTAAAAATGAGTTTTCAGCCACCTGGATGGGTGCATGGTTTACAAAACCCCAAACCCCACTACCATAGGTAGCGCCAGCCACACGCTTGGTAGATTTTAATTAATTCTACAGGTGGTCTAGTCCCTAATTTATTTGAAAAGATTTTAAGAGCAGCAGTCGATCTTAACAGCTCAAGTTTTTTTGCAGACACAGCTTGCGTCCACGTCTCATTCTGAGCGAAGAGTATCCCAAGATACGAGAACTGCTTGGCAAATACGAGCTTCTGTCCTGCTATAAATATGGGCCTCTTAGGTTTACGTTGCCTACCACAATACATAGTGAACGTTTTTGAAGTGTTAACTTTTAGGCCCAGCTCATTCATAAAACGGTAAAAGCTATCAACCACACGCTGCAAGCCCACTTGAGTACGCGACATAAGTACAGCATCGTTCGCGTACAGAAGTGCTGGTATTGGGCGGCCACCTACATATGGGGGATCTAAGCTATCTTTGCACAAGACGTCTTCCAATCCATTTATATACAAGTTAAAAAGGAAAGGGGCCAGGACACAGCCCTGCCTGACCCCACTCCTAATTGGAATTTTGTCAGTGCGTTCTCCCTTTAGCCCAAAGCGAACGTGGGCTGAGGCGTTGCTATAAAAATGTTTAAGATCATAAATAATGTTAGCTTCAACCCCAAGTTGTTCTAGAAGGAACCACAGCTTAGAATGGAACACACAATCGAAAGCGGCTGAGAGATCAACGAAGGCCAAAAACAAGTTGCCCTGTTTTGCCCTCGTGTATTTCTTGACCAGCATTAAGAGGTTCAATCCCTGCTCCACTGTCCCCAGGCCAGAGCGGAAGCCGTACTGAAGATCAGACAGAACAGAGTTTTCCTCTCCCCCCTCCAGAAGCCGGTCCAAGATTATTCTGCCTGCTATTTTAGTAAAGGAATCCAGAAGGAAAATAGGCCTGTAACAGCCCGGGTCGTGTCTATTCACCTTCTTGTAGATAGGAACTATTACAGATTCCACCCAAGTGGGCAAGAAATTAGCAACACAGCTGGCGTTAAGCACCTGGACCAGAAGGGGGGCCCACAGGGAAGAGGTGGTCTTTAATATATCTATGGGGACCCCGTCTGGGCCAGGCGCCTTCCCGCTCTGACTTTTACACAGAGCTTCTTCAACCTCCTCGAGAGTGAAATGCAGATTTCTATTGGGGGGGTACTCAAAAGCAGGAATCAAGGATCCTGCTTGTTGCTCACCCTCATATACGCTCGAGAAGTGTCTAACCCAATCTGATTCAGGGATTGCTTTTTCTATTTTCGGGCCGGCCTCTTCCCTAAGAAAGGGAGTTCTCACAAGTTTCCAAAAGCTCGCACTATCATTCCTTATAGAAGCAGAATAAAGAGCCTCCCAAGCTTCAGACCTCAGAGTATTCTTCCTTTCTTTATTTGCCATTTTGTAATCCTTCCTACATCTACTAACCTCCTCAGCAGATCTAGGTTTTTTGTGCAGCACCTTCTTTAGGAGCGCATAGGCCCTGGTACACTTAGAGTCAAACCAACCTCCCCCCTTTTTTGATTCTTAAATTGCCTCATAAGGGAAGCCTTAATTTCGTTTGAGATTGAGAGGAAAGATACAAGACGACTTTGAGGGGATGAGTCTGCCCTTAAACACATCATCATTTCTGAAAAGCATTTATCAACCACTGATTTGATTATCTCTGCCTCATTTACCATAGCCCATTTTAGTGTATAGCCATTAACGCTACCAATAGCTAAATTCATGTCCAAACTGTCACATTCTTTCTCATTAATCAGAGTGGATGCAGTAGGTAGCAGGACAGTCACACAGAGCGGAAAGTGATCGCTCGATACTATATCAGAAACACTAAAAGAGTGGATTCTAGTACCATATTTATTAGAAACAGTAACATAGTCTATAGTTGAAGAGCAACCCCTACCATTGAATGTTGTAGATGACACCGACGGTGAGGTACACATTTCGTTTGCAAACCCCAAATCAAATTTAGCTAGCAGACTATTAAACTGTTCCCCTAAAGAGGAATGATTAAAATGTACCCGGCCTTCACCTTCGTCCTGTGCTAGGCCACACCTATTATCCTGTGTTACATCACACAAATTACAGTTAAAATCCCCTGTATAGTCAAAGTATTACTCAGTTTTCTTAGAACAATCAATACATCACCATAGTGAATATTATTATATAGATTGACAATAGCAATTGGAGTATCACAAACCAGAACAAGTACCAACATTTGGAAATAAGTGTCTATAACAGGTTCAATAACTCTTACAAGATCTAACTTGTTGGACAAATAGACACTCCAACCACCCTTTGGTCTTCCGTCCAAAACAGCAAGGGCCGGAGTATGAAAGGTCCTATAACCGTTCAGGTGGACAGGTTCAAGACTCCACATTTCCTGGAAACAGAGCAGGTCTTGTGTTTGGATAAAATCCCACCAAATTGGATTTGTAATTTTAGATCTAATTCCGGCTATATTCCAAGATGAAATTTTAAAAACCAATGGATCTGTCAAGGGAATAGGCATGAGAGCAGGAGTCACAGTAGAGGGGCCAGTTTGTAAGAAGGGGGCCATTTGATCAATTCCCCCCTCTGTGCCCTCATCTGCTATCAGAACACCCTCCGCAGGTTCCTGAGCCTCACATATGGCTGAGACTACACATGATAGTTTCTCCCCGGTTACACCTGTATTTTCTCTTTTACAAGAGTCGGGAGTAAGGTCTACCTCTATATCAGGTGCACTAGAGGTACTAGTGTCTAACTGTAGTCAATCATTATTTTCTAGACCGCTAAGAGTTTCATAGTAATTAAATGTTGGAATACCATATCTTCTACCCCATGGTTCTTCCAAGTTCAAAGGCGGGCAAGGGAGGGCAGGACACCTAATTGGTCGAGGCGGAGGATAAAAGTAACCAAGGGGAAGAATATTAACAAAGTGTGGATCATGTATCCCCATGGCTACTCTCTCGAGCACTGTATGAACCAGTTGTAGGGACCGGAATGATAGAACTACACAGTCACCCCTCAGCGTTTTGTTTGAGGTGTCTACCCATCTCGCTCTTCTAGCCATTTTGAACTCCGAGAAAAGATGATTTTTAAGTCTGATCCTAGAAGATAGGAAATAAAGAGATTTGTTTCTTAGGGTCGACCAATCTTCAAAGGCATTGGGGGGGTAATGATCGAACATTCGCCAGAACCACAGTATATGGTGTTGCTTCTGGGGGCAGATTTAAATTAAATAAATTTGATGTTGCTCTTGTCTCCAATTTATCCTCTGCTCTTCCGTTTTGATGAGGTGGTAAATAGGAAGATACATTAGAAGCTACCGAGACTGAGACAGGTGGTCTACTCTATTGTCATTAATTGTAATATGCCTTCTTGAGTCTTTATGCTCTAGTCGACCGGTAGTCTTTGTGTTAGGATTTTCGGCTTTGTATAGTGCTTTAGCTGGAGCTGGTGCATTAGCTGAAGCTGGTGTAACAATTTTAGAGTTTACATCCGAGCAAGTGGCACTAAGTTGAGGTAATTTAAAAGTTGAATTTTCCTCAGTTGGTCTCTGCTTCTTATCAAGCTTTCCCTCAATGTTAGTCAACCTTGATTCTATGGTCTTAACTTTTAGGGTGAGGGGTTCTAGAAAAGTCATTAGAAGGGTTTCCATTCTTTCCCAAAAGCAGTCATCTTTTGTTGGGTCCCTAACAGTAGTTGGTGGAGCTACAGTTTCGGATTGATTATTCTCCTCACTTCCTCTACTTCCACTTAACTTGTCAGCAACATAATTTTGTTTATTTTTGGTATTCCTTTTACTATTTGTAACAGTTTTAGTAGTTTGCCTTTCCCTAATAATATGTTTTTGCTTACATCTAGCCTTCTGCCCTCTAGTTCTCACACACGGGCTATCACTGACATTTAGGACAGAAATTGGACTCACATAGATACCTTGTCCCTCCTTATCTGGGACGTCCTCATGTAGAGGAGCAAGATCACCTATTTCATTACTGGTAAAAATTGTGGGGGTCACAGATAGCCTCGAGGTCAGAGGCAAGAGTTAAGTTATATCAGTGGGTGCCCCAAGAAGTATCTCATGTGTTGACATATTAGGATGTGCCCCAGGCAAAGCAACAAAGGATGGGGCTAATATGGAATCCCGGGAGTTAGTAGTTAGCATTGAGATGTTTGTATTGGGTAAAGGCGGAAGGGTACCAGGTGGGAGTGAGAAGCGTCTTTCTATGCTTTCAATTGCAGAAGCGACCACCCCAATCGTCTTCTGCAGCATTCGAT
Organism: Lissotriton vulgaris; assembly: GCF_964263255.1. Classification (NCBI taxonomy): domain Eukaryota; kingdom Metazoa; phylum Chordata; class Amphibia; order Caudata; family Salamandridae; genus Lissotriton; species Lissotriton vulgaris. The sequence continues at coordinate 130,565,473 of NC_141685.1, forward strand.
CTATTGCTGTCAAACTAGGTAGGGGGGTGTGAAGACCTACGCTTTGTTTCCCATTGGAGATCGGTTGAATGGGAGTATTCTTCCCCATTTTTCTGTGATGAATGTAAGTATATTTAAGTGATGGCACAATCAAATTATAAAACCATGAACCTCCAAATAGAAGTTAAACCTTCACAATATTAGAACATTAATACTCATATAAAAATGATTGCTTCACAAATTAAAATAAGATACGCCTATGACTATTTAGTGGCGTATAGTATTTAATATACATCACACCTAAAAGGTAAGGCCAAGAGGGGTGCTGGGATTTGTAGTCTCTTGTACCTGGCGCTCTCCCCCACTCAGCGGCCGCTATGCGATTGAAGGAAGCAGCGGAGGGGGGTGAGTGGGCAAGCAGCATGAGGCGGCGTCTCAAAATCAAGGGCGACCCCGAGGAAGGCAGGTAGGGTGTCACGAAGGTTAACAAAGTTTTTAGAAGGCGTCCCCCCAAACTTCCTAATTGCAAAGTTGTCCAGACACTCTCCAAGGGATCAAGATCATGTAATCTGGACGAAAATTAGTGAACTTTAAATTCAAACCTCTCTGATCCACTTCAAACAATCACCACAGTACAAAGCGGCACTGTAACTGGCTGGAAAGACCTGTGCAGAGCCCACTTCAGGGTTCCTTAGCACAGTTTATGTGATCTACCGCCGATGGAGCCATCCACAAGGCATGAGCCACTATTTCACCCACGAAGCTGGATGAAGGCTGGTGTGTACGCTAGGCTCTTCTTCGCCCCCAGGGATAAGTCCCACGCTCTTCTATTCAGACTGGGGAGGGGATGGTGAGCGGGTGGCGATGGATTACTCAACCAATTTCAGGGGTTCAAGTGGGAGAGGGAGGGGGGTTCATTTTTCTACTGTTTTGAGAGTGTTAGATTTTGTCTACGTTTTAGAGGAGGCCCCTGTCAAATACACATAGGTAAGACACTGAGGCAGACAGTCTGTAGGACAGATCCCATACTACTGCCCCACTGTAACACAGTAGACACCAGACTGAGCTCCCATATACCCCAACCGAGAAGACAGCACACCAAGAAGATGACCCTACATACCATCACCTAGATACCCATAACATACCAATGGCACCCAGAGGATTTAGGCTCCTAACGTGGAATGTTAGACTGCTCAACAACCCCAGGAAAGCTCACCTTGTTTACACATACATTAATAGACACCACACAGATATCTGCTTCCTTCAGGAAATACACCTGACCCCACCCACCTCCACTCACCTAGAGGTGCGCTGGTGAGCAGAGGTACACCACTCCCTGAATCCCAACTATGCCAGGGGCACTGAAATACTTATAAGGAAAGGTAATCCATGGATGCTCAGTCAGATTAAAAAGGATACTGAGGGGCGGTATGCTATAGCGGCAGGACAACTCCAACAGCAATCCCTCATACTGGTTTGGATATATGGCCCTAACATAGACGACCCAGACTTTTACACTGAGCTGTGGCACCAAATAGTGAAAATGAGCCACGGAGCTATAACCTGGGGGGAGATTTTAATGTAATCCTAGATCTGAACTAGACAGATCGGGAGCTGCTCGGCGGCCCCACCCTAAAGCAGTGGCACAACTCCATGCTGTAATGCAGGATTTCAACATAAATTATGTATGTAGATATAAGAACGGGACACGTAGGGAGGGAACATGCGTGATATTGGCACGCAAAGCCTGGTCACGCATAGACTACTGGCTGACCACCAGAAACATGACTACATGGTCAACAGCAACAGCCATGACACACCACCATCGGACACTGTCTGACCATGTTCTAGTGCTTCTAGAGCGTACCCTTCCCTCGACCTCAAACTGCGCCTTCACATGGCGCCACACACAGCGGCGCACTGCGTGATCAGGTATTCTAGGCTGAAATACACCAGGCCATCACAGAATTTTTTGTAGTCAGTGAGGGCTCAGTCAGCTCCCCCCAGATACTATGGGAGGCCTTCAAGGCTGTGGTAAGAGGGGCTTGTATCACAAAGCAGACTGGGGTGCTAAAAGCAATCCATTCCAGGCTTGCTGGAATAAAATCTGCGGGAACTCGAAACGCTACACTGTGACATGAGATCCCCTGCTACACTAGCGTCAATACGAGAGAAACTCACTGAATACGAGGAAGAAGCAAACCGCTAACTTCACTATTTAACCTGCGAATCCCAAGCAAGACAGTACAGGGGAGGCGAAGGTGCTAGCTAAATCCTGGGCGATATGCTGCGCAGACCTCAAGCGCAACACTATATTACGGAACTCCAGGATGAGCAATCAACAAACCAGACTTTCCCACAGACCATACTCAACAAAATTACCTCCTTCTACTCTAATCTCTACCATACTACGGAAGAGATACCTGAGGAAATGCTAATAGAATACTTTGATTCCATTGAACTGCTGTGGCTTGACGATGTGCGGTGACAGTACTTGGATTCACCCTTCACTGAAGAGGACGTCCGGCAAGTCAACCGCAGTCTCCAGAACGACAAAGCCCCTGGTCTGGACGGCCAACCTGCCTCTGTTTATAAAGAATATGCCACCCTGCTAGTCCCCCATATGGTTGTTATGTAGAGGTCCAAATGCTGCCACCCTCCTTAAGAGAAGCATTGATCATTTCCATACCGAAAACCAGGAAATCACCACATTTATGTGACTCGTATCGCCCGTTGTCAGAGATTAACATTGATAACAGAATCCTAGCTAAACTGATTGCCAATCAAATATGGCCCGTTTTACCAGACATAATTCTCCCCGACCAATCGGGCTTTGTCCCAGACTGTTCGATAGCACATAATCTCAGAACACAGTTCACAGTCATACAATGTGTGGAGCCCACATTAGTGACAGGCGCTGCCCTCCTAGGCGCCACAAAGGCGTTTGAGTCACTGGAATGGCCTTTCCTGTTTGGTCTCCTCCAGCAATTAGGATTTTACCCCCAATTCATCCACCTCATAACTTTGCTATATCAGTCCCCGATGGCACCCTAACGCCTTAACGGAATGACATCAGCCCCATTCCAAGAGGTAACCGACAGTCATGTCCTATTTCTCAAATTCAGTTTGCCATGGCAATGGAACCACTAGCAGCCCGACTACGACAACACCACGAGCACAGAGAGCTTAACTTCAGACTCCGCAGAGTGCTGGTCTCCATGTATGCAGATGACATAGCCCTTTACGATCTAGAACCCCATATTATCTTGATGCAGTTATCTGGGAGCTCAAACACATCGGAGAATTGTGGGGCTTTAACATTAATTGGACTAAGTCCATTATCTTCCCCCTCACGGAAAACACCCCACAAATTGAATCGGAATACTCACTAACATGGGTGACCGAACCAGTCAAATATCTGGGGTTATGGCTCAGCCACAAGAGTGTAGACCTGTGGACAGCAAACTGCGGTAGGGCAATCACCTGTCTAGAAGACAGACTTTACCACTCTCCCTCGCGGGAATGTTGGCAATAGCCAAGATGGTGGTTCTGCCAAAATTCCTGTATCAATTTGTCAACCTGACTCTATCCTCCAAATTCCTAAAGCGCCTAAGATCACTATTAATAACATTTGCATGGGCTGGGAAACAGCCCATTATAGCATGAGTAGTCCTCACCTTCCCCTACGGCAGGGTGGATTAAACGCCCCAGATATGACATTATATGTTTTGGCACTCATAAAAAGCTAAAGAAAATCTTGGACAATCTTCCCGCCTCTGCAAGCAAAACTCTAGTCCACACTCTGGTGACCTCGCAGCTGGACTATGGGAATGTCCACTAATTGGGAGTATCAAAATGAAGCCTGCAACGGTTGCAACACATTCAGAATGTAGTGGTAACCCTAGTTCTCAATCTACCCAGATGGGCTTCAGCGACGAAAGCTCTGGACTCACTTCACTGGCTGCCAATCAGTATAAGAATTCTCTTAAAAGCTTTATGTTTCTGTCACCGGAGTCTACAGGGGAAAGGCCCTAGCTACCTGTATGATCTCCTGACCCACTACAAGCCTGATCGGTAGTTGAGATTGACAGGAGCACATGTGCTCAAAGTAACGAAAATTAAAAGGGCAAGGATGGGTGCACGCTCCTTTGGCTATCTGGCAGACAAAAATTGGAACACTCTGCCACCTTTACTGCATGTAGAAAAATCAGAGAAGATCTTCCGCAGAGGCCTAAAAACCTGGCTTTACCAGTTATAAGCTGTGCCTCTCGGTTTGACTCCTGCATATAACAGTTTCCATAGCGCGGGGACACACCAGTCGGTGTAGCCAGGCACTTTACAAATGACTTTATTATCATTATTATATGCACTATGTGCGCAGGCTCAATATGTCCAAAACTGGACATATCCCATCAAATTTCAACCGCACGTGGCGGCGGAGGCAGACCTGGTACATCGCACCCCCTATCCACGGCACTATATCACCCACCCATACAGAAGAACAGAAGTTACCATAACTGACTATGCAATGGGCATGGGATGGCCTAAGACGTCGGGCATGGCTCCCATGCCTTTAAGCTCCTTCCATTCTGATAATCGATAACCCACTGATACCGGCACTGGTGGACTCCATTACTAAAAACAAGCATTTGGAATGCAAAAGGTCTTGCATTTGCGAGAGTTGAAGCTACTGGCATTATAAACGACAATGCCTTTAATTTATGTTTTAAAAACCAACACATACATAAAAGGTATTGTCATTTACAATGCCTATAGCTCAAACTCTTGCAAACGACAGACCTAATGCATTGCAAATGCTTGTCTCCCTAGACAGCGGTGCTTGTGAAGATTACTATTTTTTCACGGCTGTGAGCTATTGTCATCCCTCCTTCTTTTTTTAGGTCGAGCCTAGACATCGTAGCTGCCAGGTGATCTGTTGTACGAACTCTGTGGGGTCTGATCGATCCCAACGGTTCGGATTGGCTTATGTCTGTGTCATTCCAAAATCATAGCCTACAATTGGTTAATGGTTGGAACATGCCCTACCATTTCTTGCAAATTAATTCCCATGGAGTATTGCCTCTGGAACGAGCAGCGCCATGCTTGCTGCTTGAATGCCTTTATCTCCTTTCCTTTCTTTGTCCTTACGAAGAGCTCATATTTTAAAGTGTTTTATTGTTATCCTAGCCATGAATCCCCAAAGCTTTCTTTGCTATTTGGGGACTTGGAACCCCTTTTTTGTCTCTTGTTATTTTCTGTGAGCAAGTGTTTGGGAATAGCACTTCAAGCACATATGAAAACATGCAATTTAGTGCTGTATTGAACATTATGTTGTGGATAATTACCTTTGATGCTACTTAAAACACTCTCAAATGGGCCTGTCGACACCCTCAGCACCGCCGAAAACCTTCACTTCCAGATCCACACTGATCCCAACACCACCTTCAGAGAAACCCTCGTCTACAGACCCCCCGGACCCGACCACAGTTCAGCGACTCCATTGCCGAATTCGTCAGTTCACACGCACTCGCCTCCACAGACTACATCCTCCTCGTTGTCCTGAACTTCCACCTCGAGAATAACAACGACACCAACTCCACCACCCTGATTGCTAACCTTGCCAAATTCAGACTTCGACAACTCGTCACAACACCCAGCTACTCTGCCAGCCACACGCTTGACCCCATCTTCTCTGCAAACTCCCATGTCTCCTTCAACCACACCACCGAACTCCACTGGACCAACCATTGCTGCATCCACTTCACCTTCCGGAAACCCACCACGCACCACTGCACCCAACAGATCTCCCGACGCTGCTGGAGCAAAGTCCCTGAAGACCAGCTAACCACCACCCTCGCCCGGAGCCCACCTAGCGGCCCCACCGACCCCGCCACCGCCACTTGCAACCTCAGACAATGGATCGACGACTGCACCAACAGCCTTGCACCAATCAATAAACCCTCCAACAGACACACTAGCAAGAAAGCCAGCTGGTTCGCTGAGGACCTCCAGGCCTCCAAGCAAACCTGCCGAAAGTTAGAGAAGAAATGGCAACGTGAACAGACACCGGACAGCTACGCAGCCCACAAGAACGCCACCCACAGACACCATCACCTCATCAGATCCGCCAAAAGGACCTCCTTCAAAGACCACCTAGACAGCAACGCGCACAACAGCAAAGAGCTCATCAACATCGTGAAGGAACCCTCCAACCCCAGCTTCAACACCAACGACATCCCACCCTCGCAAGACCTGTGCGATTCCCATGCCACCTTCTTCCATTGCAAGATCGCAGACATCCAGGACAGCTTCAATGCCACGACCACCCCAAAACCCGCTGAGACCTCCGTCCCCACGGCCGCCATCCACACCGACCCCCTGTTCACCTGGATTAACATACGCGACGAATACACCATCAAAATCATGAACTCCATCCACTCTGGATCTCCATCAGATCCATGCCCACACCACATCTTCAACAGAGTCTGCACCACCATCGCACCGCATCTCCAGAAAACCATCAACCTCTCCTTCGAGACAGCGGCCTTCCCGGAGAGCTGGAAGCACGCAGAGATCAAAGCCTTACTCACAAAAACCAAGACTGACCCCAAAGACCTGAAGAACCTCCGGCCCATCTCCCTCCTCCTGTTCACGGCGAAGGTCATCGAGAAGACCTTCAGCAGACAACTGACCCGCTACCTTGAGGAGAACAGTATCCTGGACCCTTCTCAGTCCAGGTTCCGCAGTAACCACAGCACCGAAACTGCTCTAATCGCCGCCACTGATGACATCAGGGCCCTGCTGGACAATGGAGGAACCACAGCCTCATCCTCCTGGACCAGTCAGCTGCCTTTGACGCCATCTACCACCGTACCGTACGCGCACGCCTCTAAGACGCTGGGATCCAAGACAAGGCTCTGGACTGGACCACCTTCCTTTCCGGAAGAACTCAGAGCGTCTGCCTCCCCCCATCGGCTCCGAAGCCACCAAGATCATCTGCGGCATACCCCAAGGCTCATCCATCAGCTCTACATTGATCAACATCTACATGGCACCGCTCGCCCACGTCGCCCGACTACACAACCTCAACATCATCTCCTACGCTGACGACACTCAGCTGACACTCAGCTGATCCTCTCCCTCACCGAGGACCCTCTCACTGCCAAAACCAGCCTCCACGAAGGGATAAAAGTCATCGCTGAGTAGATGAAGAACAGCCGACCGAAGCTAAACTCAGACAAGATGGAAGTCCTCATACTCAGTTCCACCCCCTCAGCCTGGGATGACTCCTGGTGGCCAACCGCACTGGGAACTGCTCCAACACCCACCGACCATGTACGTAACTTGAGTTCATCCTCGACTCTGCATGCTCCGCAATATCTACAGGTGGATCCCCACCGAAACAAGAAGAACAGTCACCCAGGCCCTTGTCTGCAGCAGGCTGGACTACGAAAACACCCTCTACGCAGGAGCGTCGGCCAAACTCCTGAAACGACTTCAGCGCATTCAAAACGCCTCTGCATGTCTGATCCTCGACATCAATCACCGCAGCCACATCATCCCCCACCTGAGAGACCTGCACTTGCTACCCAACAAGAGGATCACCTTTAAGCTCCTCACCCACGCACACAATGCACTCCACAACACCGGAACAGCATGCCTCAACAGGCGACTTAACTTCTACACCCCCAACCGCCAGCTCCGCTCCGCTGACCGCGCCCTTGTCTCCCACCACCTCACCGGCAAGACCTGGAACACCCTCCCCATCCTCCTACGGCAGACCCAGGACCTGCTAACCTTCAGAAGACTCCTCAAGACCTGGCTAATCGAGCAGTAGTAGCGCCCCCCCAGCGCCATGAGACGCTCACGGGTAAGTAGTGCACTCTACAAATGTTTTGATTGATTGATTGATTGTCGGAAATCACACAGGCCAAGCCTCAGTTTTATAGCTTTAGAAGACCAAGGGCCACATGTATCAAGCATTGAATCAGCCCGTTTGCGAGGGCAAAAAGGACTTTTCTGAAGCATTAAAAGCCTTGGCATTTGCAAATTGGGTAATTGCAATTTTTTTGCGATTACCTATATTTAGGAAATTGCAATTTGTCATTCCCTAATGCGCTGCAAGTTGCCTTTCCTATATGCGACCTGTGCATTTAGAAAATGCTGATTACCATCAGCTTCAAGTTGATGGTAATTTACGCATGCATTGAAAAATGCCCCAAAATGCATTTTTCAAAGTGCTATTAGGTAATATTAACCCCTTGTGTGCTTCAGTCGCCAATTGTCGTTGCGCGCACTACTTTTGTAGTGCTGTGCACATCCCTTGGCTGGTTTGGCCCGCCCACTCATTAAACCCGCCGCACCTTGGCTGAATCGCCGCCGCGGTAAACGGGGTAAGGAATCACAATTTATTTTGCGATTTCTACATGCATAAGGATTTGCAATTCCAAAATTGCGATTCCTTAAAAATCGCTATTTGGGAATCGCAAATCCTAATGTTGATGCATGTGGCAGCCAATTAAGAAAAAAAGAATTATAAAAGAAAAAAAGATGTAAAATCTTTCAGAAACGTTTAAAGTTTCCGTTTGAGCAAGCATTATGGCGCAGAAAGAAAGACAAGCGGTGTTTTTAGATAATTTCCGAAATGTGTTGGTTTTTCTTTGCGGAGGCCAATTTGAAAATTGTCAAACATAAGACCACCAGAAAGTTTCTCCGAAAATGCAATATTATATGGAATAGCGTTGACTAATTCCCCATAATTTTTTCTATTTGGTGTTTTTATCAGAACGGAAAACATGATAAAACTGATTTGACTCCGTTTGACTTTATTGCCCTAAAAAGTTCCCCGGGGCGAAGCTTCCCGCTGCCTTCACACTTCCGTCCACTTTAGAGAATTCACGCTGCTTGTTCCCCTTTGAAGTGGAATGGGGGAGTAGCTTCACTGGGTATTACTTTTGAGCCTTGACTCAGTGAAGGCTTTTAAGTGTGTGACGCTGTGTTGCGTGTTATGAGGTGATGCCTAGGCTGCTTCTTGTAACGTCCTTGAGGACTGGATAGTCTGTGCTTCTTCATTTTACTGTTCAGTGGGATGGGGAGGTTTATTCGTTTTACTGGGAGACTCCCAACTTAGCTCTGTTTCTCTTCTGCATTTTTTGGGTTACTGTGTGAGAGTGATGGGAGAAGAGGTTAAACCGTTGCGGCCCTAACACAAGCCCCTGCGGCTCATGGGGTCCCACATTCCTGCAGGACCCTCTACTGTCATGGAGGCCCCCCACTGAATAGCTGTTAAATCTGGTATAATCTGGGTACACTCATTACATTCTGCAGGGGGTGGCCCGCCCGCAGCATGCTTGGCCAGTGCATGCTTCCCGTCTCACTCAGTGCATACTTTCCATGTCACTCAGTGCATACTTCCTGTGTCACTCATTGCATACTTCCTGTCTCACTCAGTGCATACTTCCTGTGTCACTCAGTGCATACTTCCTGTGTCACTCATTGCATACTTCCCATCTCACTCAGTGCATGCTTCCTGTCTCACTCAGTGCAAACTTCCTGTCTCACTCAGTGCATACTTCCTGTGTCACTCATTGCATACTTCCCATCTCACTCAGTGCATGCTTCCTGTCTCACTCAGTGCAAACTTCCAATCACACTCAGTGCATACTTCCCGTCTCACTCAGTGCATTCTTCCCGTCTCACTCAGTGCATACTTCCAATCACACTCAGTGCATTCTTCCCGTCTCACTCAGTGCATACTTCCCATCTCACTCAGTGCATACTTCCTGTCTCACTCAGTGCATGCTTCCCATCTCACTCAGTGCATACTTCCTGTCTCACTCAGTGCATGCTTCCCATCTCACTCAGTGCATGCTTCCTGTCTCACTCAGTGCATACTTCCAATCACACTCAGTGCATTCTTCCCGTCTCACTCAGGGCATACTTCCCATCTCACTCAGTGCATACTTCCCATCTCACTCAGTGCATACTTCCTGTCTCACTCAGTGCATGCTTCCCTTCTCACTCAATGCATACTTCCAGTCTCACTCAGTGCATACTTCCTGTGTCACTCATTGCATACTTCCAATCACACTCAGTGCATTCTTCCCGTCTCACTCAGTGCATACTTCCCATCTCACTCAGTGCATACTTCCTGTCTCACTCAGTTCATGCTTCCCATCTCACTTAGTGCATGCTTCCCATCTCACTCAGTGCATACTTCCAATCTCACTCAGTGCATACTTCCTGTGTCACTCATTGCATACTTCCCATCTCACTCAGTGCATACTTCCTGTGTCACTCATTGCATACTTCCTGTGTCACTCAGTGCATACTTCCTGTCTCACTCAGTGCATACTTCCTGTGTCACTCATTGCATACTTCCAATCACACTCAGTGCATTCTTCCCGTCTCACTCAGTGCATACTTCCCATCTCACTCAGTGCATACTTCCTGTCTCACTCAGTTCATGCTTCCCATCTCACTTAGTGCATGCTTCCCATCTCACTCAGTGCATATTTCCTGTCTCACTCAGTGCATACTTCCAATCACACTCAGTGCATTCTTCTTCTCACTCAGTGCATACTTCCCATCTCACTCAGTGCATACTTCCTGTCTCACTCAGTTCATGCTTCCCATCTCACTTAGTGCATGCTTCCCATCTCACTCAGTGCATACTTCCTGTCTCACTCAGTGCATTCTTCCCGTCTCACTCAGTGCATACTTCCCATCTCACTCAGTGCATACTTCCTGTCTCACTCAGTGCATGCTTCCCTTCTCACTCAATGCATACTTCCAGTCTCACTCAGTGCATATTTCCTGTGTCACTCATTGCATACTTCCCATCTCACTCAGTGCATACTTCCTGTCTCACTCAGTGCATGCTTCCCTTCTCACTCAATGCATACTTCCAGTCTCACTCAGTGCATACTTCCTGTGTCACTCATTGCATACTTCCTGTCTCACTCAGTGCATACTTCCTGTGTCACTCATTGCATACTTCCCGTCTCACTCAGTGCATGCTTCCTGTCTCACTCAGTGCAAACTTCCAATCACACTCAGTGCATTCTTCCCGTCTCACTCAGTGCATACTTCCCATCTCACTCAGTGCATACTTCCTGTCTCACTCAGTGCATGCTTCCCATCTCACTCAGTGCATACTTCCTGTCTGACTCAGTGCATGCTTCCCATCTCACTCAGTGCATGCTTCCTGTCTCACTCAGTGCATACTTCCAATCACACTCAGTGCATTCTTCCCGTCTCACTCAGGGCATACTTCCCATCTCACTCAGTGCATACTTCCTGTCTCACTCAGTGCATGCTTCCCATCTCACTCAGTGCATACTTCCTGTCTCACTCAGTGCATGCTTCCCTTCTCACTCAATGCATACTTCCAGTCTCACTCAGTGCATACTTCCTGTGTCACTCATTGCATACTTCCCATCTCACCCAGTGCATACTTCCTGTGTCACTCATTGCATACTTCCTGTGTCACTCAGTGCATACTTCCTGTCTCACTCAGTGCATACTTCCTGTGTCCCTCATTGCATACTTCCAATCACACTCAGTGCATTCTTCCCGTCTCACTCAGTGCATACTTCCCATCTCACTCAGTGCATACTTCCTGTCTCACTCAGTTCATGCTTCCCATCTCACTTAGTGCATGCTTCCCATCTCACTCAGTGCATACTTCCTGTCTCACTCAGTGCATACTTCCAATCACACTCAGTGCATTCTTCCCGTCTCACTCAGTGCATACTTCCCATCTCACTCAGTGCATACTTCCTGTCTCACTCAGTTCATGCTTCCCATCTCACTTAGTGCATGCTTCCCATCTCACTCAGTGCATACTTCCTGTCTCACTCAGTGCATTCTTCCCGTCTCACTCAGTGCATACTTCCCATCTCACTCAGTGCATACTTCCTGTCTCACTCAGTGCATACTTCCTATCTCACTCAGTGCATACTTCCAGTCTCACTCAGTGCATACTTCCCGTCTCACTCAGTGCATACTTCCCGTCTCACTCAGTGCATACTTCCTGTCTCACTCACTGCATACTTCCCGTCTCACTCCGTGCATACTTCCTGTCTCACGCAGTGCATACTTCCTGTCTCACTCAGTGCATACTTCCTGTCTCCCTCAGTGCATACTTCCTGTCACACACAGTGCATACTTCCTGTCACACTCAGTGCACACTTCCTGTCTCACTCAGTGCATACTTCCTGTGTCACTCATTGCATACTTCCTGTCTCACTCAGTGCATACTTCCTGTGTCACTCATTGCATACTTCCAATCACACTCAGTGCATTCTTCCCGTCTCACTCAGTGCATTCTTCCGGTCTCACTCAGTGCATACTTCCCATCTCACTCAGTGCATACTTCCTGTCTTACTCAGTGCATACTTCCCATCTCACTCAGTGCATACTTCCTGTGTCACCCATTGCATACTTCCCATCTCACTCAGTGCATACTTCCTGTGTCACTCATTGCATACTTCCTGTGTCACTCAGTGCATACTTCCCGTCTCACTCAGCGCATACTTCCAGTCTCACTCAGTGCATACTTCCCGTCTCGCTCAGCGCATGCTTACTGTCCCACTCAGTGCATACTTCCTGTCTCACTCAGTGCACACTTCCTGTCTCACTCAGTGCATACTTCCCATCCATACTTCCTGTCTCACTCAGTGCATACTTCCTGTCTCACTCAGTGCATACTTCCAGTCTCACTCAGTGCATACTTCCTGTCTCACTCAGTGCACACTTCCTGTCTCACTCAGTGCATACTTCCCGTCCGTACTTCCTGTCTCACTCAGTGCACACTTCCTGTCTCACTCAGTACATACTTCCCGTCCATACTTCCCGCCTCACTCAGTGCATACTTCCTGTCTCACTCAGTGCATACTTCCTGTCTCACTCAGTGCATACTTCTCATCTCACTCAGTGCATACTTCCCGTCTCACTCAGTGCATGGTTCCTGTCTCACTCAGTGCATGCTTCCTGTTTCACTCATTGATACTTCCTGTGACACTCAGTGCATACTTCCTGTCTCACTCAGTGCATACTTCCAGTCTCACTCAGTGCATACTTCCTGTCTCACTCAGTGCACACTTCCTGTCTCACTCAGTGCATACTTCCCGTCCATACTTCCCGCCTCACTCAGTGCATACTTGCTGTCTCACTCAGTGCATACTTCCTGTCTCACTCAGTGCATACTTCCCGTCTCACTCAGTGCATTCTTCCTGTCTCACTCATTGATACTTCCTGTGTGACTCGGTGCATACTTCCTGTCTCACTCAGTGCATACTTCTAGTCTCACTCAGTGCATACTTCCTGTCTCACTCAGTGCACACTTCCTGTCTCACTCAGTGCATACTTCCCGTCCATACTTCCCGCCTCACTCAGTGCATACTTGCTGTCTCACTCAGTGCATACTTCCTGTCTCACTCAGTGTATACTTCCCGTCTCTCTCGTCTCACTCAGTGCATGCTTCCTGTTTCACTCATTGATACTTCCTGTGTCACTCAGTGCATACTTCCTGTCTCACTCAGTGCATACTTTCTGTCCCACTCAGTGCATACTTCCTGTCACACTCAGTGCATACTTCCTGTCTCACTCAGTGCATACTTCCCGTTTCACTCAGTGCATACTTCCCATTTCACTCAGTGCATACTTCCCGTCTCACTCAGTGCATACTTCCTGTCACACTTAGTGCATACTTCCTGTCTCACTCAGTGCATACTTCCCGTCTCACTCAGTGCATACTTCCTGTCTCACTCAGTGCATACTTCCCTTCCCACTCAGTGCATGCTTCCTGTCTCACTCAGTGCATACTTCCTGTCTCACTCAGTGCATACTCCCTGTCTCACTCAGTGCATACTTCCTGTCTCACTCATTGCATACTTCCTGTCACACTCAGTGCATACTCCCTGTCTCACTCAGTGCATGCTTCCTGTCTCACTCAGTGCATACTTCCTGTCTCACTCAGTGCATACTTCCCGTTTCACTCAGTGCATACTTCCCGTTTCACTCAGTGCATACTTCCCATCTCACTCAGTGCATACTTCCTGTCACACTTAGTGCATACTTCCTGTTTCACTCAGTGCATACTTCCCGTTTCACTCAGTGCATACTTCCCGTTTCACTCAGTGCATACTTCCCATCTCACTCAGTGCATACTTCCTGTCACACTTAGTGCATACTTCCTGTCTCACTCAGTGCATACTTCCCGTTTCACTCAGTGCATACTTCCTGTCACACTTAGTGCATACTCCCTGTCTCACTCAGTGCATGCTTCCTGTCTCACTCAGTGCATACTTCCTGTCTCACTCACTGCATACTCCCTGTCTCACTCAGTGCATACTTCCCGTCTCACTCAGTGCATACTTTCTGTCTCACTCAGTGCATGCTTCCTGTCTCACTCAGTGCATACTCCCTGTCTCACTCAGTGCATATTTCCGTCTCACTCAGTGCATACTTCCCGTCTCACTCAGTGCATACTTCCTGTCTCACTCAGTGCATACTTCCTGTCTCACTCAGCGCATGCTTCCCTTCCACTCAGTGCATACTTCCTGTCTCACTCAGTGCATACTTCCCGTCTCACTCAGTGCATTCTTCCCATCTCACTCAGTGCATACTTCCAATCACACTCAGTGCATTCTTCCCGTCTCACTCAGTGCATACTTCCCATCTCACTCAGTGCATACTTCCTGTCTCACTCAGTGCATGCTTCCCATCTCACTCAGTGCATACTTCCTGTCTGACTCAGTGCATGCTTCCCATCTCACTCAGTGCATGCTTCCTGTCTCACTCAGTGCATACTTCCAATCACACTCAGTGCATTCTTCCCGTCTCACTCAGGGCATACTTCCCATCTCACTCAGTGCATACTTCCTGTCTCACTCAGTGCATGCTTCCCATCTCACTCAGTGCATACTTCCTGTCTCACTCAGTGCATGCTTCCCTTCTCACTCAATGCATACTTCCAGTCTCACTCAGTGCATACTTCCTGTCACACTTAGTGCATACTTCCTGTCTCACTCAGTGCATACTTCCCGTCTCACTCAGTGCATACTTCCTGTCACACTCAGTGCATACTTCCTGTCTCACTCAGTGCATACTTCCCGTCTCACTCAGTGCATACTTCCTGTCACACTCAGTGCATACTTCCCTTCCCACTCAGTGCATGCTTCCTGTCTCACTCAGTGCATACTTCCTGTCTCACTCAGTGCATACTCCCTGTCTCACTCAGTGCATACTTCCCGTTTCACTCAGTGCATACTTCCTGTCAGACTTAGTGCATACTCCCTGTCTCACTCAGTGCATGCTTCCTGTCTCACTCAGTGCATACTTCCTGTCTCACTCACTGCATACTCCCTGTCTCACTCAGTGCATACTTCCCGTCTCACTCAGTGCATACTTTCTGTCTCACTCAGTGCATGCTTCCTGTCTCACTCAGTGCATACTCCCTGTCTCACTCAGTGCATATTTCCGTCTCACTCAGTGCATACTTCCCGTCTCACTCAGTGCATACTTCCTGTCTCACTCAGTGCATACTTCCTGTCTCACTCAGCGCATGCTTCCCTTCCACTCAGTGCATACTTCCTGTCTCACTCAGTGCATACTTCCCGTCTCACTCAGTGCATTCTTCCCATCTCACTCAGTGCATACTTCCAATCACACTCAGCGCATGCTTCCCTTCCACTCAGTGCATACTTCCTGTCTCACTCAGTGCATACTTCCCGTCTCACTCAGTGCATGCTTCCCATTTCACTCAGTGCATACTTCCTGTCTCACTCAGTGCATACTTCCCATCTCACTCAGTGCATACTTCCTGTCTGACTCAGTGCATGCTTCCCATCTCACTCAGTGCATGCTTCCTGTCTCACTCAGTGCATACTTCCAATCACACTCAGTGCATTCTTCCCGTCTCACTCAGGGCATACTTCCCATCTCACTCAGTGCATACTTCCTGTCTCACTCAGTGCATGCTTCCCATCTCACTCAGTGCATACTTCCTGTCTCACTCAGTGCATGCTTCCCTTCTCACTCAATGCATACTTCCAGTCTCACTCAGTGCATACTTCCTGTGTCACTCATTGCATACTTCCAATCACACTCAGTGCATTCTTCCCGTCTCACTCAGTGCATACTTCCATCTCACTCAGTGCATACTTCCTGTCTCACTCAGTTCATGCTTCCCATCTCACTTAGTGCATACTTCCAATCTCACTCAGTGCATACTTCCTGTGTCACTCATTGCATACTTCCCATCTCACCCAGTGCATACTTCCTGTGTCACTCATTGCATACTTCCTGTGTCACTCAGTGCATACTTCCTGTCTCACTCAGTGCATACTTCCTGTGTCCCTCATTGCATACTTCCAATCACACTCAGTGCATTCTTCCCGTCTCACTCAGTGCATACTTCCCATCTCACTCAGTGCATACTTCCTGTCTCACTCAGTTCATGCTTCCCATCTCACTTAGTGCATGCTTCCCATCTCACTCAGTGCATACTTCCTGTCTCACTCAGTGCATACTTCCAATCACACTCAGTGCATTCTTCCCGTCTCACTCAGTGCATACTTCCCATCTCACTCAGTGCATACTTCCTGTCTCACTCAGTTCATGCTTCCCATCTCACTTAGTGCATGCTTCCCATCTCACTCAGTGCATACTTCCTGTCTCACTCAGTGCATTCTTCCCGTCTCACTCAGTGCATACTTCCCATCTCACTCAGTGCATACTTCCTATCTCACTCAGTGCATACTTCCAGTCTCACTCAGTGCATACTTCCCGTCTCACTCAGTGCATACTTCCCGTCTCACTCAGTGCATACTTCCTGTCTCACTCACTGCATACTTCCCGTCTCACTCCGTGCATACTTCCTGTCTCACGCAGTGCATACTTCCTGTCTCACTCAGTGCATACTTCCTGTCTCCCTCAGTGCATACTTCCTGTCACACACAGTGCATACTTCCTGTCACACTCAGTGCACACTTCCTGTCTCACTCAGTGCATACTTCCTGTGTCACTCATTGCATACTTCCTGTCTCACTCAGTGCATACTTCCTGTGTCACTCATTGCATACTTCCAATCACACTCAGTGCATTCTTCCCGTCTCACTCAGTGCATTCTTCCGGTCTCACTCAGTGCATACTTCCCATCTCACTCAGTGCATACTTCCTGTCTCACTCAGTGCATACTTCCCATCTCACTCAGTGCATACTTCCTGTGTCACCCATTGCATACTTCCCATCTCACTCAGTGCATACTTCCTGTGTCACTCATTGCATACTTCCTGTGTCACTCAGTGCATACTTCCCGTCTCACTCAGCGCATACTTCCAGTCTCACTCAGTGCATACTTCCCGTCTCGCTCAGCGCATGCTTCCTGTCCCACTCAGTGCATACTTCCTGTCTCACTCAGTGCACACTTCCTGTCTCACTCAGTGCATACTTCCCATCCATACTTCCTGTCTCACTCAGTGCATACTTCCTGTCTCACTCAGTGCATACTTCCAGTCTCACTCAGTGCATACTTCCTGTCTCACTCAGTGCACACTTCCTGTCTCACTCAGTGCATACTTCCCGTCCGTACTTCCTGTCTCACTCAGTGCACACTTCCTGTCTCACTCAGTACATACTTCCCGTCCATACTTCCCGCCTCACTCAGTGCATACTTCCTGTCTCACTCAGTGCATACTTCCTGTCTCACTCAGTGCATACTTCTCGTCTCACTCAGTGCATACTTCCCGTCTCACTCAGTGCATGGTTCCTGTCTCACTCAGTGCATGCTTCCTGTTTCACTCATTGATACTTCCTGTGACACTCAGTGCATACTTCCTGTCTCACTCAGTGCATACTTCCAGTCTCACTCAGTGCATACTTCCTGTCTCACTCAGTGCACACTTCCTGTCTCACTCAGTGCATACTTCCCGTCCATACTTCCCGCCTCACTCAGTGCATACTTGCTGTCTCACTCAGTGCATACTTCCTGTCTCACTCAGTGCATACTTCCCGTCTCACTCAGTGCATTCTTCCTGTCTCACTCATTGATACTTCCTGTGTGACTCGGTGCATACTTCCTGTCTCACTCAGTGCATACTTCTCGTCTCACTCAGTGCATACTTCCTGTCTCACTCAGTGCATACTTCTAGTCTCACTCAGTGCATACTTCCTGTCTCACTCAGTGCACACTTCCTGTCTCACTCAGTGCATACTTCCCGTCCATACTTCCCGCCTCACTCAGTGCATATTTGCTGTCTCACTCAGTGCATACTTCCTCTCTCACTCAGTGTATACTTCCCGTCTCTCTCTTCTCACTCAGTGCATGCTTCCTGTTTCACTCACTGATACTTCCTGTGTCACTCAGTGCATACTTCCTGTCTCACTCAGTGCATACTTCCTGTCCCACTCAGTGCATACTTCCTGTCACACTCAGTGCATACTTCCTGTCTCACTCAGTGCATACTTCCTGTCTCACTCAGTGCATACTTCCCGTTTCACTCAGTGCATACTTCCCGTTTCACTCAGTGCATACTTCCCGTCTCACTCAGTGCATACTTCCTGTCACACTTAGTGCATACTTCCTGTCTCACTCAGTGCATACTTCCCGTCTCACTCAGTGCATACTTCCTGTCTCACTCAGTGCATACTTCCCTTCCCACTCAGTGCATGCTTCCTGTCTCACTCAGTGCATACTTCCTGTCTCACTCAGTGCATACTCCCTGTCTCACTCAGTGCATACTTCCCGTCTCACTCATTGCATACTTCCTGTCACACTCAGTGCATACTCCCTGTCTCACTCAGTGCATGCTTCCTGTCTCACTCAGTGCATACTTCCTGTCTCACTCAGTGCATACTTCCTGTCTCACTCAGTGCATACTTCCTGTTTCACTCAGTGCATACTTCCCGTTTCACTCAGTGCATACTTCCCGTTTCACTCAGTGCATACTTCCCATCTCACTCAGTGCATACTTCCTGTCACACTTAGTGCATACTTCCTGTCTCACTCAGTGCATACTTCCCGTCTCACTCAGTGCATACTTCCTGTCACACTCAGTGCATACTTCCTGTCTCACTCAGTGCATACTTCCCGTGTCACTCAGTGCATACTTCCTGTCACACTCAGTGCATACTTCCCTTCCCACTCAGTGCATGCTTCCTGTCTCACTCAGTGCATACTTCCTGTCTCACTCAGTGCATACTCCCTGTCTCACTCAGTGCATACTTCCCGTTTCACTCAGTGCATACTTCCTGTCACACTTAGTGCATACTCCCTGTCTCACTCAGTGCATGCTTCCTGTCTCACTCAGTGCATACTTCCTGTCTCACTCACTGCATACTCCCTGTCTCACTCAGTGCATACTTCCCGTCTCACTCAGTGCATACTTCCTGTCTCACTCAGTGCATGCTTCCTGTCTCACTCAGTGCATACTCCCTGTCTCACTCAGTGCATATTTCCGTCTCACTCAGTGCATACTTCCCGTCTCACTCAGTGCATACTTCCTGTCTCACTCAGTGCATACTTCCTGTCTCACTCAGCGCATGCTTCCCTTCCACTCAGTGCATACTTCCTGTCTCACTCAGTGCATACTTCCCGTCTCACTCAGTGCATACTTCCTGTCACACTCAGTGCATACTTCCTGTCTCACTTAGTGCATACTTCCCGTTTCACTCAGTGCATACTTCCCGTCTCACTCAGTGCATACTTCCTGTCTCACTCAGTGCATACTTCCCTTCCCACTCAGTGCATGCTTCCTGTCTCACTCAGTGCATACTTCCTGTCTCACTCAGTGCATACTCCCTGTCTCACTCAGTGCATACTTCCCGTCTCACTCATTGCATACTTCCTGTCACACTCAGTGCATACTCCCTGTCTCACTCAGTGCATGCTTCCTGTCTCACTCAGTGCATACTTCCTGTCTCACTCAGTGCATACTTCCTGTCTCACTCAGTGCATACTTCCTGTTTCACTCAGTGCATACTTCCCGTTTCACTCAGTGCATACTTCCCGTTTCACTCAGTGCATACTTCCCATCTCACTCAGTGCATACTTCCTGTCACACTTAGTGCATACTTCCTGTCTCACTCAGTGCATACTTCCCGTCTCACTCAGTGCATACTTCCTGTCACACTCAGTGCATACTTCCTGTCTCACTCAGTGCATACTTCCCGTGTCACTCAGTGCATACTTCCTGTCACACTCAGTGCATACTTCCCTTCCCACTCAGTGCATGCTTCCTGTCTCACTCAGTGCATACTTCCTGTCTCACTCAGTGCATACTCCCTGTCTCACTCAGTGCATACTTCCCGTTTCACTCAGTGCATACTTCCTGTCACACTTAGTGCATACTCCCTGTCTCACTCAGTGCATGCTTCCTGTCTCACTCAGTGCATACTTCCTGTCTCACTCACTGCATACTCCCTGTCTCACTCAGTGCATACTTCCCGTCTCACTCAGTGCATACTTCCTGTCTCACTCAGTGCATGCTTCCTGTCTCACTCAGTGCATACTCCCTGTCTCACTCAGTGCATATTTCCGTCTCACTCAGTGCATACTTCCCGTCTCACTCAGTGCATACTTCCTGTCTCACTCAGTGCATACTTCCTGTCTCACTCAGCGCATGCTTCCCTTCCACTCAGTGCATACTTCCTGTCTCACTCAGTGCATACTTCCCGTCTCACTCAGTGCATACTTCCTGTCACACTCAGTGCATACTTCCTGTCTCACTCAGTGCATACTTCCCGTGTCACTCAGTGCATACTTCCTGTCACACTCAGTGCATACTTCCCTTCCCACTCAGTGCATGCTTCCTGTCTCACTCAGTGCATACTTCCTGTCTCACTCAGTGCATACTCCCTGTCTCACTCAGTGCATACTTCCCGTTTCACTCAGTGCATACTTCCTGTCACACTTAGTGCATACTCCCTGTCTCACTCAGTGCATGCTTCCTGTCTCACTCAGTGCATACTTCCTGTCTCACTCAGTGCATACTCCCTGTCTCACTCAGTGCATACTTCCTGTCTCACTCAGCGCATGCTTCCCTTCCACTCAGTGCATACTTCCCGCCTCACTCAGTGCATACTTCCTGTCTCACTCAGTGCATGCTTCCTGTCTCACTCAGTGCATACTCCCTGTCTCACTCAGTGCATACTTCCCGTCTCACTCAGTGCATACTTCCTGTCACACTCAGTGCATACTTCCTGTCTCACTCAGTGCATACTTCCCGTGTCACTCAGTGCATACTTCCTGTCACACTCAGTGCATACTTCCCTTCCCACTCAGTGCATGCTTCCTGACTCACTCAGTGCATACTTCCTGTCTCACTCAGTGCATACTCCCTGTCTCACTCAGTGCATACTTCCCGTTTCCCTCAGTGCATACTTCCTGTCACACTTAGTGCATACTCCCTGTCTCACTCAGTGCATGCTTCCTGTCTCACTCAGTGCATACTTCCTGTCTCACTCAGTGCATGCTTCCTGTCTCACTCAGTGCATACTTCCCGTCTCACTCAATGCATACTTCCTGTCTCACTCAGTGCATTCTCCCTGTCTCACTCAGTGCATACTTCCTGTCTCACTGACCAAGGTTGGTCCCTGGCAGCTCTTTCCTGAACCTCAGCACTTGGTATTCCCTAGTGGTGCCGAGTCCTGAGGCAGGCGAGCGGCGTTGAGACCGCTCCATCAACGCCAAGGATCACAGAGCAGGAAGGTCTCTATATTAGGCGCGATTTTTCTTAATTTGAAAGTGCAATACTATAATAACCCGTAATATCCCTTAGAAAAGTAGTGTGCCTAACTACGTTTCGTGCCTTTCTACTAGCGCAGTGGTTCCCAAACTTTTTAGACCAGCGGCTCCCTAGACTTATTGGCCGTTGGCCGTGGCTCCCCATTACGTTACTTTTTTGGGGTTGGGGGGGTTGGGGAGGGGTCGTTAAGCCCGGCCTCAAGAGACTTTTACTCCCTGAAAATTATTGAGATGTTTGTGTGTTGGGCGAAGCACGCGTCGAGTGTAGATGAGCGCTGGGTGATGTAGCAAGTAGTAGTTGGAAGGTAAAAGGTGACTGCGCGCACACCTTGACTCAGCTTGTGGCCTCGTATAAGTCCACATTATGTTTATTTGTAAGCCGGGGAATGTGGTCTCCTCAGTTAAGGTACTGCGGTACGCTCTATTGGTTAGGAGGCATATCTGAATACTGGCTGCTCTGCTGATGAGAAGGGTTGTTAATGCAAACGATGTTCTTGATCAAAGCGCCAGGATGCCCTTTGGGTGACAGGTTTTGCGCTCTACAAATATACTAAAAAAAATTTTTAAAAAAATGCATTACATTTGAAGGATGCACTTAATATTCCATTCCTTACCTGGGCCAATCCCTTAATATCCCTCTGCCTATCGAAAAATGAATGCTTCCTTGTTTAGCATAGCTGGTACTCATGTACAGCCCGATATAAAATAAAAAAGATAACTGCAGAAAAAGAAGGTTTCTTGTATGTACTGCGCGCCAGACAGGCTGGCAGTTTGACCCCACTTCAAATGCATTACTCTCTGCCTTCCCCTAAACTCTGCCACGTGTGTATACTTCACAGAGCTCACACGTCCCTGTTTCTGTTGTTGAAGGAAGCAAAACTTCAGTGTCCTATGCTGCCCGTTTATTTGACAAACATTTGTTACCGAGATTTAAATGACCTCGTTTGAAAGTACAATACTATAATAACCCGTAATATCCCTTAGAAAAGTAGTGTGCCTATCTACGTTTTGTGCCTTCCTACTAGCGGACTGATACTCTGGCCCCTTCGTTCTTAAATATCGGCTCTTTGTCGTTTTCAATGCTACAACGAGCCCTGCATTCAGTATGAAAGTAAAGCAGCATTACGAGGCGCGCACAGGATTGTGGGTATGCAGATTAAGAGTGACGCACTGAAGGTTACTCTGGAGCACCCCGACCTCCCGCTTCTTCGCGCGTTTACGCACGGCGCCTGTTTGTGCGTCATGGGACGGCGCTTCCCTGAGAAGAGCAGCGGGCGCTTCTCTCCTCAGCGGCCGAGGGGGCTCGACCGCCCCCACAACGCTCACAATTAAATGAATCACGGAGTTTCTTCCAAAGAAACCCTACAAAAATTATCAAAACTTCCGCCTCTCACGGCCTTTTTTTTTTTTGTTGTAAAAATATACTTTATTTAAAATTATTTGTCAGGTTTAAATTTTAAGCAGTCCCTTATATTTGGGTGCTGTACATTTAACCATTCTCAAAGTAGCGCATTAGGCTATCTTTGGTGGTTTTCCATCAAGATTTCTCATTTTACCCATCCAGACCAACTCCTGATTTTCCAGGTTTCCTTTGCCCACTCTTGTCCAAATCTATGGGTGTCTATGCACATGTAAGAGAACATTTTAGTGAAAACAAGTTTTTGGCATTCTTTTTCCGTGATTGCTTGGTGTTTGTACAAGGAAAGGTTCCTGTTTTCCCACATCGCCTCTTTCACACAGTTTATTATTCTCCATAGTGTCCTTTCTTTATTTGCATTGCAATTCATGCCCAACCCATATAGAACCAGTTCATAGGACAGGGATGCCTGTCCTGTTAATTCTTTAATGAGCTGTCCCATTGCCTTCCACATGCTTTGTGCTCCGCCGCAGTTCCAAATGAAGTGCATCAGGGATTCATCTGCTGCACAGCCTGGTGTTGGGCATCTTGCTGTTTTTGCCAGTTTCCGTGCATGTTGGAATTGTTTCACGGGTAGGCATTTGGATACCATCATCCATGCCAAGTCTTTCTGGGAGTTTGTCAAGTCTTTGTGGTTCACCATCTCCCAAACCTTCCCTGATTGCTTCTCTGATAAGTTGTTTACCATTGCCACTGAGTCTGTTTCTTTCAGTTCTTTGCTTAAGGCCATCTGGGGTGTGATGTCCTTCGCTTGAATTTGTCTCTCTTTCAGCTTCTTGAAGAAAGGCTTGATGCCTTTGTACGCAGGGGGGGGTTCTAGTAAAAAAGGCTTTGTATTGTCCAGATTACATATGCCCTCTCTTGATAAGATGAAACTTGTAGCAAACAGAGTGTAGGCAGCCACATGTGAGTCTTTCTTTGCATTCCCCAGTACGTTTTTAACAAAATGTGACATCAGGAAGTCATGGAGGTTTGGCAGGTCTTTCCCTCCTTTTGTGGGTAGTTTGAAAACTGTGTCTCTTTTTAGTTTTTCAATTTTTGACCCCCAAAAGAAGTTTGCAAAAAGTCTCTGTGTCACTTTTGTCCACCTGTATGATGGAGGGAAAATCATGGCAATAAACATCAGGATTGGTAGACATATTGCTTTCAGCACCAAGACTTTCCCTTCCAGGGAAAGTTTTCTTGTCGTCCAGAGCGCCATTTTCTGCTTGAGCTTTGTCTGGATCTTCTCCCAGTTTATTTCTCCCTTCATGTCCTGTGAAAAAAGTATCCCCAGTATTTTTACTGGGTCTTTGGAAGGTTTCACTGGGAGCTGAGACAGTTTGTCCCATTGTCCCACCGTCATGCAGTGTGTTTTCTCCACATTCACCTGTAGCCCAGCTGCTAGGGAAAAGAGTTGGGTTATAAGGAAAATTCTTTTCATGGATCTAGCGTCAGTGCAAGCAATGGTGACATCGTCCATGTATGCTACACATTTGACCTGTTTGCCTTGGCTGCCCGGTACCAGAGGGCCAGTTATGCACTTGTCCTTCCTGATGGCACATAGGAGAGGTTCAATTGCACATACAAAGAGTGCCGGTGATAAGGGGCATCCTTGTCTGACCCCCGATTCAATGTGGAACCCCTCAGATAGTGTACCATTTATAAGGACCTGGCTTTCACATTCAGTGTATATTAAGCCAATAGTTTTGATGAAACCTTCTGGGAATCCCATTTTCCTGAGCACTTTGAAAAGGTATTCTTGACTTAGGGAGTCAAAGGCTTTCTGGAAATCAAGGGCCAAGATAGCTAGTGGATTCCCCCTGTCTTTCGCTAACCACAAGGTGTCTCTAATGATGGTCAAGCTGTCCCAGATTTTCCTTCCTGGGACCGCACATGTTTGGTCTGGGTGCACGATGGAGGCCAGCACCTTTCTGCATCTTCCTGCCAGGACTTTACTTAGGATCTTACTGTCCACATTCAAGAGGGTGATTGGCCTCCAATTGTTGATGTCCAGATTGTCCCCCTTTTTCTCCAGCAGTTTGATGATGCCCTGTGGAAAGGAGGGGGGTAAAAAAAATTTTTCCAAGCATTCTTTCAACAGACTCCAAAAATCCTTTGCAATAAGCCCCCAGAAAGCTTTGTAAAACTCCCATGGAAGGCCGTCTTGCCCAGGGGCTGATCCTTTTGGGGCTTCCTGAATGATTTGGAAGAGTTCTTCTCCTGAAATGGGGGTGGTTAGAAATTGTTGTTCCTCTTGGGATAAAGAGCTCTGCAAAGACCCTAGAAAATCTTCACATGCACTTATATCTGATGGCTCTTTTTTGTACAATTGGGAAAAAAAGGCTGTTGTTATTTTCCCTACTTTCTCTGTGCCCTTTTGTGTTTGTCCATTTGTGTCCTTCAGTTCATTCATTACCTTATGCACTTGCTGTGCCTTTTTGAAAAAAAACCTTGAGCACTTTTCATCTTCCTCAAAGATCTTGACCCTGGAGTTAAAAATGTGTTCTTTCCCTCGTTGTTTCAGCCATTCTTTCAGTTCCGTTTTTGTTTTTTCTCTTTCCTCCCCTACTTCCATTCCACCCCTTTCCAGGTTTTCTAGCATGATCATTCTTTGTTGTATTTCATCAAATTTTTGAAACTTTTCCTTGCTTTTGATCATGCTCTGTTTTCTGAAAAAAAGTTTTGTTTGTTTTTTTACCTCTTCCCACCATTCTGCTAAGGATGGGAAACTTTCCTTTCTGGTTTTTAAGTTGTTGTACATATCACTGTAATTTTTACATATATTTTTCTCTTGTAATAACAAGGTGTTCATTTTCCACACACCCCTCCCCATTTGACACATGTTTGAGATTTCAACGGTTGCTTTCAAGATTTTGTGGTCTGACATACCACTCTCGTTTGTTTCATAATTCCTTGCTTTTATATTTTTGGAGGTGAAAATGAAATCAATTCTTGATTTGACTTTGCCACTTTCTGCTTCCCATGTGAACCTTTGTTTTGCCCCTGATTTTGCCCCTGTATCTGACAGTTGCAAATCTTTACACATGTTTTTGAGACATTTTGCAGACTTATCAATTTCGTAACAATTTTTCTTGCCACATCTGTCTGTGGGGTTTATGATGCAGTTGAAATCCCCTGTTAACACCATTGGGGTTGCACCTGCAATAAAAAGTGGGAGCATTTCAAACAGGGACATTCTTTCATTCTTGTCGGTTGGTGCATAAATATTACAGACCTTAAAGGTGGTGTTTCTGTATTGTATGGTGACCATCATAGCCCTGCCTGGCTGTATGATTTTAGTATCCAGGATTGACATTTCTTTGTTTTTTATGAGAATGCCTATTCCAGCATTCTTGTTTCCACCCCAGACCATTTGGAGGGGCCTTCTTCCCAATATTTGGATATGTGACTGTAGTCCGTGGAGTGGGGGATTGCAAATTCCTGTAAACATATAATGTCCCCTTTTTGTACTTTGCAGAGCTCAAACACTGACGCTCTTTTCACTTGTGAGCCCATTCCTCGGGCATTCCATGATATGATGTTAAACATTATATTTGCAATGGTGATTACTTTGCACGATATACAATACATGTTAAACCTGAACATTTTCAAAGCTCAATGGCGACCAGATGCTGTCACATATTTGCTGATTGCTTTCACTATTTTGTGTCTCTTGCCCGCCAATTTCTTCTGCTCCCCCTAAGTATGGGGACTGTAGAAAAAGGTCTTTGTGGGGGGTTACTCCTACCTCTTGTGAGAATAAGCTATATCCTAGGTCTTCTGAGTCTGAGAGGTCCCCTAGTACACTATACCTGGACCCTGAGCAGTTCTCTCTTGGTAGAGTTTTCTTCCTATTTTCTTTCTGTTCTGTTGCGGCCGGACCACTTGGGTCCACCGTTGGTTAATATTTAATAAACATGTGCATGGTTTGTTTTACAGAAGAGGGCACGTTTCACAATGGGCAGTTATCGTTGACGCTTCCAAATTTTGCAGTGTTTTTAAATGGGCCAAAAATAATGGAACATTATTGCAATGTATGCCATCCCACATTCCAAGCGAAACAGCACCAATATTGAGGGGTACAGAAATGCTAAGCCCCCTGCCTCTCCTCACTCTGCAAGGCCTCCGTGAATGTATTTGTTCCCCTTGTCAAACCGGTAATGCTGTGTTAAATGCACGTAAAATGTGGCACAAGTGCCCTTGTGTTCACGTGACACAGATTCCGTTCCGCGCCCCCTCCTACAAGAAGCTTCACATGCAAGGACATTGAATCACCACCACCTGCCAGGAAGCGGAAACCTGGCACTGCCTCAACACACAAGAACAGCCTGCAGATTTCTGAACGAGCCAGAATCAGCTGAGCGGCACCCTGCAGCCGACCCAGAAGAAAGGCGGGCAACCTTTTATAATGAGGAAGCAGCTAGCGGCGCGAAGCTGGACGCAGGCAGAGCCAGCGGAACGACAGACAGACAGCAGCGGGCGAGATGGAACCCTCGATACACTCTTAAACTTTCTTTGTGTGAACATTCAACAAAGTGTAAACGCTCAGAAATCCCGTCAACTGTATTTAGATGTGGACTTCACATAATAAAAATAATCAGCGATTATTTGCAAGACATATTTCAACTAAGTTGTGCTCAACCATAGTTTAACCTTCGGCTGGCGAGTACCCAATAGTTGCAAATCCTCTGTTCATAAATGGAGCAGATCAAATCCAGTGGTGTGTGTGGCAGATGATACTGCCTACTTGTGCTTTGCTTTTACATACTATGTCATTCCTGCTCTGAACACGCCTTTCAAAATGGACACCGCTATAAGCTACTAACTCAACCTTACTAACGGCAAACATTGTTCATCTCTGCCAGGGATGTGGTGCTTAGTTTTACAGTCTCATCTGTGTCTAGGTAAGAAAACTATCAATGCCCTTTTGGCATACGCTCTTCGAAGTGAACTACAAACAGTAAACCTCTTACTGCTGCAAACCCAAAGCCATCAAGTCCCAGGACACGACTGGTGTGTTCACATTAGTGCACCTCTGGCCTGCTTCTCCTTTAGTCTCTTAGTTACCAAAATCTATGCAAGTTAGCAAACAGCAACATTTTGCATATTCATTTTAGAAGACAGGGGTCGGGGTTTAAATGACATGTTCTATCAGTAATAGTATATGTGCGTCTACCACAGTCTCTGCTGACTTTGGGAAGACTTGTGACATTTTCATTACTTCTAAGAACATTTCTGATATTTAATCGCATTTAGTGAGATTAAGGACCGCAAACCGAGTGACAGCGGGAGGGGGGCGGGAAAGGCACGGACAGCGGGAGGGGGGACGGGAAAGGCAAGGACAGCGGGAGGGGGGCAGGAAAGGCACGGACAGCGGGAGGGGGGCAGGAAAGGCACAGACAGTGGGAGGGGGGCGGGAAAGGCACGGACAGCGGGAGGGGGGCAGGAAAGGCACGGACAGCGGTAGGGGGGCAGGAAAGGCACGGACAGAGGGAGGGGGCGGGAAAGGCACGGACAGCAGGAGGGGGGACGGGAAAGGCACGGACAGCAGAAGGGGGGCGGAAACGGCAAGAAAGGCAAAGCAGAAGGCAGCAATCACCTGAACTTCTTCCGGCGGCGGTCGGCCTTCAATTACCAAAACAAACCCCCCCCCCCCAAAAAAATAGGAACCACCGCAATGACGTTGTGAAAGGGGTAGGATGAGTAAAAATGGCCGGAACGCCCACGAATCTGCTCCGGCCATGACGGACAGATCTTTGTTCCAATGGCTAGCCTCCATTTATGGAGCTAGCCAATGGAACAGAGGGCGGATTCCCAAGCCACATACTGTAAACATTAGATTTCGCCTGCGCCGAAAAGCTGTGCGGCGCAGCTTTCGACGAGGCGAAACCTAAAAAGGGGGCGAGTAATTATGTCCCAAAAACTCTTACACTCTTTCAGGGCACTGGCTCTTTCCAAGTGCTCCCAAGCCAAACTCCTAAGTTCCTCTTGTCTTGGTTTAATGGTGCCCTTGTAGGTCTGCCTTAAATTTTGCATTAGTGTTCAATCACGGGGATTGGCATGGAGGGCTATTTTAAGATTCTTATGCGCTCTGGAACTCTCAGCATTAAACCATTGCCCCTCCTGAAATTCCCCTTTTCTAAATGATCTGGTCAGATCTTTTGCCACATCTGCACAGATCAGTTCAAAATCATGAACCACCTCATCAGGCAGGGAGTCCGCATGGGGACAACTCATGATGAGATTTTAATTTGTCGTGGCGGTTTTTGCTTCACATTGGATGGGATCAACTTTACCCGTGCTTAGTCTCAACCGTTTATTTTGATTAAAATCAATAGGGTCCATCCCTAGCTGTTATATGAAAGAGAACGGTTTAAGGGATATGCAGCCACATGCATCATTGTAGGAATTTGCGATTCCTAAATTGCGAAAATTAAGGAATCGCAATTTAGACTTCGCAAATTCCTATGCATCAAGAAATCGCAAAAGTTTTTGCGATTTCTTAATTTTCCTTAATTGCAATTAAGGAATCGCTTTACATTGATTCCTATGGGCCTAGAAGCCCATAGGAATCAATAAGAAGGCCTTCTCATTTTGCGAATTCGCAATTAAGGAATAGCAAAATGAGAATGCAATTTCAAGAGTGCAGGGGGGGTCCAAAGGACCCCCCCTGCACCCCTGAAATGTCACGTAAGTACGTTTTACTCACACACATGTCCCAAGGGCATGTGTGTGTAAAATATAGGTTTAAAAAATGCACTTTTGTGCATTTTTGAAACTGTTCGCAAATTACCACGAAGGTTTACTTCATGGTAATTTTCCCCTTCCTAATTGTGAATTCGCAAATTAAAAAAAATCATGCATAGTATTTAAGAAATCGCTAAATTTGCGATTTCTTAAATGCTATCGAAATTGCGATTTCTTAAATTGTGAAAAATGAAAAAAATGATGCATCCCAAAAAAGGTTTTTGCATTCGCAAATGGCCGTATTTTGCGATTCGCACCGTTTGCGAATGCAAAAAAGCTTGATGCATGTGGCTGATGGTCACTTGCAGTATTTGGTGCTACCTCGAAGTCACCAGCTAGCAGGGAGTACTTCCTAGTAATAAACATAAAAGCAATAGTGCTATTTCTGCCTCCTTCAACATGGGTGGGACGCTGTGGTATAGAGCTGCAGGCCACATTACTAGTGTTATTAAAGAACAGGTCCAGGTCATGTCAATAACATTAATGTTCAAGGCGCTCCACTTTTTTTAAGTTTAAAAGAATTTTATTTTTTGTTAAGTTCAAAAGAATTTTATGCAGGCACTCCACTTTTAACGAGGCCACACCGCACCCATATTCAATCAATCACGGAGTTTTCTCCAAATTTTTTCCAACATCTTCCGCGGCTCGCGGCTCACGTCCCCGCGAGCTGCGCGTGACCCACGGAGTGATATACTTGGCCGCTAGTACGTTAATCTATCCGCGCAGCCACAATAAAAATATAACTTCCTACTGGTAGGGTGACTTTACGCCGATGACATGATATTAACGCTCATGAAGGACTCTGGGTGCACAGCTACAGATACTCCTTCTGCTATTAAACAA
This sequence comes from Lissotriton vulgaris, assembly GCF_964263255.1. Classification (NCBI taxonomy): domain Eukaryota; kingdom Metazoa; phylum Chordata; class Amphibia; order Caudata; family Salamandridae; genus Lissotriton; species Lissotriton vulgaris. The sequence continues at coordinate 130,596,189 of NC_141685.1, forward strand.
ACGCCTGTGTCACCTGCAGTGATGAATCGGGTGTTTGCCGCAGAGGCTTCTGGGTATGCAAATGATTGTGGCCGGCCACGCCCCTCCAATGACAGCGAGGCTCCTGCAGCAGCCCCTTGTGCTCTGGGTCCCAAATGTATCATTTTCGTCTCGTGTCGGTTTCCAGCAATGGGGGGGGGGGGGGGGGGCACTTCATTTGTTTCCTTCCTTCTCTGGGCGCCATCTCTGACTCCGACCCCTCTGTAAGACTTATCATTCAAGGTCCCTCTATTGGGCACTATTGGCTTTACCAATGCTTCGTTTTTAATACCATGTAGTACAATACACTAAAAACCCGGAATTTCCCTTAGAAACCTAGTATGCCTTCCAACTAGAGGGCTGATACTCTGCCTCTTCCTTCTTAAATGTCCGCTCTTTATCGGTCTCAATGCCACAAAGCGCCCTGCATTGATATGAAAATAAAGCAGCATTATGAGGCGCGCACAGGATTGTGGGTTTGCAGAGTGCTGGTGACGCGCACGATGGCGCCTTCCTGAGAGAAGGAGCGGGCGCTCCTCTCCTCGAAGAGGAACCCGGAAGACTCACATTTCCAACCAATCACGGAGATTCTTGTACAGAAACCCTCCAAAATTAAGTCCATTTCCGCTTCTCACGGCCCCTCGGAGTGCACGTGACCCGCGGAGAATTGTTAAGCGTTGTTGATAGTGATTTATCCTGTCCGCGCAATCACAATAATAATATCACTTATTACTAGTAGGGTGACTTTACTCCGGTGACGTATCAGTCACCCTCATGAATGCCCATGAGTGCACAACTACAGGTGCTCCTTTTCCTATTAAACAAACGCCTGTGGCGCCTGTACTGATGAATCGAGTGTTTGCGCAGAGGCTTCTGGGTATGCAAATGTTTGTGGCTGGCCACGCCCCCTCAGTGACAGCAAGGCTCCTGCAGCAGCCCCATGGTGACTTTTGCTCTGGATCCAGGCTGTGGAGAGTCTCAAAATCCAGTAATAATCACACAGGCAACATTTCAGGACAGGGAGGGGGGAGATTTAAAATAGAAAATCAGGAGAATGAGAATCCCCATTGACTTCTGTTGGAGAAAATGCAATTTCAGGCAAGAGACGGCTAAAATAAAGGCATTTTTGGCTTGAAAAATCTGTAGTCTCCCGTCTGAATAGGGTCTATTGGCATGTATGAATAATGGCCAAAGGCTCCGTGGGATTAGTGTACTTCCACAATATACTCGTGTGCATACGTGCCAATAGGCCCGATTCAGACAGGACAGTCCCGACTTTTGAAGCCAAAAAGGCTGTCTCCGCCTGACATGGCAGCTTCTTCAATGCAAGTCAATGGGGAAATGCATCTAGCCCTGCCCAGTACCACGCATCAGGAGTGAAACTAACACATTTTAGTGCTGGTGTCCGCATCAATAGACTAAAATGCATTAGTCACGCAATTATAACGCTCGGGGACACTGCAGGAGCTGTGCTCGAGGAACTCAGCTGCGCAGCCCTGAGCGACCGCCCTGGCATGCGCTGTGCTAGTAGAGCATGCTTTCTCACTTGTTGGAATGTTTACATACTGCAGTGCCTCCTACTGAAGGAACTCCGGTGCCCTGTGGAGAATCAATCAATCAATCAATCGATCAGAGGGTATGTGCCTCTGTCTGTAAATATTCCAGACATGGATCCTGGAGGCAGCACCTTGCCTGGTGTTCGTTCCCGGCACCGCACCAGACCCACTGTGACCTCGCACGGGCTGATTGACCAGAGTCAGACACCTCCAGGCAGCAGCTTTATTTTAAGATGCCGCAACAGCACATTAAACCCAGAAATCACCGGCCTTCACCCGCGCCCAACCTGCTGAGGGTTTCAGATCGCTATGAGTAAAATTTGAATATATTCAGTGTAGTTATGAGTAACATTTCAACGGCTTACACTTACTCAAGAGCTAAATCAAGCAATGAAGACGAGGGACACATATAAATATCAGAAGTTACACCCATTTGAGCAAAAGAAACTCTAAGAAGACCTTAAAACTGCTGCAAAGCAGCAGAAATGGAAGAGCAATGACCAGAGACAGACTGCACTTCTCAGTCACAAAGGGCAGGGGGCACTACAGCTGCTCAGAAGATGATCTCATTGGTCTGATCATTCATGGTGCAACTAGGAGATTACATCATGATGCCCGAGCACAGGCATATTTGTTATTATACCACCAGACTGCTGAATCCATCATTCAAGTCTTATGTATTGATGAGTGTTAGACCTGTCTGGCTTTTTGCGTAGTCCCTCCAATTTATTATTTATTTTGTCCCCTTTTTGCCCCTCATACTTTTATTAATTTTTGTGTCCACTAGCTTTTTCAAGGTGTTGGTCAAGGGGATAGGTGTTCTTTTCCCCCCTCATAGTTTTTCACCTCAGGCCTAGAGGCCTGTCCTGACAGGAATATAGTTGGAGTCACAAAATGGTGGCTACCAACTGCCCTAACTGCCAAACCCAGAACCTGTCCCATAGAGTAGAATAGGGCGTTCCAGAACCTTCTGGTCCCTTCTGGACTCCTGAGGGTCAGCCTATAAAAGGCGGAATGCTGGACAGCCATTTTGTCTCACTGGAGAGAGTCAGCTGGAGGACAGGCTGTAGTTGAAGGTGGGGGGTAGGATAGTCAGAGGGTTGACCTATTGATTCACCACCCTTCCTCCCTTGGGCTACCTGACCTGACCCTGCTGAGTTGGATAGCTGGAGACCCTGGGCGCCTGACCAACCCCTAGTCTAGAGATACAGGGGTGTGAAAAGGAGAAGGAGACTGCAGTGCTGCGGTGCGCAGTCCTCTGTCCAGTAGAGAGGCTTTTATTGAGCAGTGTTCAGTAGAGGAAGGGTTAATCTTTGTGGCCCCCTCGTGCAGTGGACAACTGAATCCTGCCTCTGGTTGCCATGACTTCCCTTAGTGACAGAACCCCCCCTCCAGAGTTCATCACTTACTGGCTGGGCTGAATCTAGCTGTGGAGAGGAGCCAACCTTAGGAGGGGCGGAAGCAGAGTGAGACTGTGCAGACTGACCCCCAAGCCAGCGCCTGTGGAGCAGCGCAGGATTAGCGCTGAGGTCGCTGGTAGTGTGAGGAGAGAAGAGAGGTAGCGAGGTGGTCGCTGGTCGCAGGAGCAGCCCTGTGGTGTTTTCCCCGGTCCCGGAGGGTGAGGAGAGAGAGGGGAGGCGTCGACACGAGTGCGCGATCTCCAGTGTGCAGACACTGCTCCTTCGCGCATGCTCCGTTGAACCGCCGGGCTCTGTGAGGCGGAGCCGGCTGAGAACTAGAAGCGAAAGCGGCGCTCTCCCGCGCAGGACAGCCTCGGCGGTGCCTGATGGTAATTGTGTGGCCTGAAGCTGAGGAGCCGGCAGCGGTTTCGTCCGGTGACAAAAGGGGGAATTGGTATCCCCGTTTTTCCCCGCGCCAGCACCGAGTGAGCAGCTGGCTGGGCGGGAAGTAGCGGACTTGGCAGTTGAGACTTCTGTGGAGCCTCCGGATAACAGCGACACGTGGAGACTTGGGAAGCACTGTCTCCACGTTACAGTAAGGAGAGGGTCCTTAAGAGCTCTGACAAAGAAGGGGGAAAGTGGAACTAGAGCTGGAAAGAAGTAACTAGTACACTGATCATTTTCCCTCAGCTGTGTACAGGAGGTGGGGAGCAGCTGGAGGACACAAGCTGTGAAAATAGTGCTGAAGGTGCCTGCTGTCTAAGTAGAGGTATCAGTTCCTCATAGAAACTGTGGGTGCCTATGTGAAATCTTGTGTATTTAAACCCTCTCAGTGGCTGTCTACCTCTTGTTGGGGATGATAGGTGCTGTGGGAGAAAAGTTTAGAGCACTTCATAGTAAACACATCTAATTAATTCTGGAGTCTGATTAAATGCACTATTGATGTTGATTACTGATTTAAGTTAGCAAATCTGAGAGTGTTACTACGGATTTCATGACAACTGTATGTACTGAGCTGTAATTTTTCCTAAGACATAAGAGTGATATTATTTCTCCTGACAGGATGTATAATGCTAAACGGTGAATACTAAGAATAAGAGAACAGAGAATATTTTTATAAAACAGCTCATATTTTTCCATACATTGGTGTAGTGTCATTTTTGGGTGTTATTGCGTGGATTTACTGCTGGGTGGTTTGCAACCTTCACACTTGTGCCTCTAATATTTGTGTCTTACCCTAGGCCAGGCTACCCTAGGTGACCTGACATCCCAGGTTCCAACAATGAGTGTAAGTAAACACTGTAAAAACCCTGTGAGTGATACACCCATACCTATACATTCTGTCCCTGCATCTCCTGGCGCCAAGGACAAAGTATGTGCTCCGCAGCGTTTTCTGGTAACCCCTGCATTTAGTAATAGAATAATGTGTTGCTTGCAGCGTGTCTGCGTCTCCTCTTCCACCACACACTCACCTTGACCAATGCAGTGCTGCGGGCTTATGCGCGGGTGCACATTAAACACACTATTAAGAGTTTCCTGAACACGTACAAGAGTGCGGTGTGTGCAGGCTCATGTCATACTGTGGTGATAAAAATAGTGCACTGCATGTTAAGAACGACTCCACCACAGATAGGTAATATTAACTTAAAAGGGGCAGATTTACAAGGCCCTTGCGCCTCTTTTACGCTGTCATTCCGTCACTTTTGTCATCTTTTGTGCAAAAGATGCGCCATGGTGCGAGGTATTTACAACGTGATGCATCTGGGAGATGTGTCACATTGTAAAGCCCTGCGCCAGAAGGAGGCGTTCCTGTGCCGGAACGCCTCCTAAAAGTGGCTGAGTGAAATCTACAAGATTTCACTCAGTCACTTTTGAGCAAATGCTGCGTCAAAACCCTGCGCCTGCTTGAAGCAGGCATAAGGATTGACGCAACATTGGACAGATAGGGCCCCCCAGAGCATTGCTGGAGCTGCGTCACGCTTGCGACGCAACTCCAGCAATGCGCCGCCTTTACAGCACAGAAGCGTCACGCATCTGTGCCGTTTTTGCCCCATGATGCGCCGCATTGTAAATGTGGCGCATCCATGGTAGCGGAGCTGTGGCGCACAATAACTGGCGCATCCCTGCTGATATGCAGGGATGCGCCAGTTATTCTAAATCTGCCCCAAAGTGTTTATTCATGGGTTCCTGGTTCCTCATACATAGAGAGCGATGCCAGAAAGCCCCAGCACAACAGCTACTCCTGGCCAACTGCTCCCAATATTCCTAGTCTAACACCCAATCATGTCCCTCACCACCCTTCCACTCACAACATTCCAATATCCCCCACCTACCCCTCAATACAAATAACAAACACAACAAAACAACAATAGATGAATGACACATGCCCTTTCCCTCTTAGAACACCAACTACCCGGAAATTAATATGCACACTGTAAGTAACTAAAATATAATATTATCCCATCACAAACTCTTTAATATGACCAGCCAGTTTCCTCTCTCTTGCACTTTGACTTACCCTCTCATCTGGATCACTCTGACCTCCACCATTGGCCACCCCACAACTTCCACACATCTCACTCACCCTAGAGTTTGTTTCAACCCTTGAACACACCTCATCACCCATCAATTATCCACTAACAGTGTCATGCATACCACACTCCTGACCATTATGTCCTCTAACCCCCTTGTAATCACTAACATGGCATAAATTCCGCACTCTCCCATCTTCAAGTTTCACTGCACCTTTCAACACCTTTACGATCCTCAATGGATCAGACCAACGAGGTGCCCCCTTTTCCAATAGGCCTGGTTTCGTCACTCGCACATACTGACGTACCAAAATATTCAACATCATCTTATTACCGACACTCATAGATGTAAGGCACTCACGCTATTTGCGGTTTAATTTTGAAATTGAAACTGATATTTGTGATTTTAACTGTTTTTAAATCAATTGCTGGCACATTGCACTTTTGGTAATCTTGTATGTAGGGCCCCTACCTCAGCCGCTCTTTGCCTCTTTTCCTCTTACTCCGGTCCATGGCGGGCGTGCCCATTTGTAGTGGAGAGTATAGAGGACTGCCAGCTTCTCTTCTTCCGGCTGCTTCTGGGGGCGGAACAAGCAGGTTAGCGCACTAGTGCCCGCTTACTACTTAAACCTAGCATTTCCGTCATGCAACGGATGCGTGCAGCAGACGCGCGCAGCGGGCGCCTCACTGGCACACTTAAGGCACACCAAAGGCAAGCCCGTCTGCGCCTGTCCGTGCCTGTTCCATGGCCAGCGCCAGCCATGCTGCTGGGTGCCCCTCCGGGCCCGAATCCTTTGGTCCAGGTCGCAACTGCTTGATGTGAGAGATAAGTGCTGTGGTACCCCGACCTTATATGAGTTTTCTGGGCCCCGTCTCAATTTAAGTTAGATCCCGTAGCCCCTCCCAGAGTACACCCAAAGCGCTTGGACCTGCAAAGGGCAAATTGGTCTTCTACCCCCATTAAAGCCTGTTTACTCAATTGTAGATCGCTACTCCGCCATTCAGATGATGTTTTGCTTTTCCTTGCCACTCATGCCTTGGAAATGGGGGTTAGGGACTTTTCTAATCCCGACCTCAATCTTGGCATCCCCGCTGAATATCGTTTTGTGGGAATAAATAGGCCTAACAACAGGGTGGGTGGTGGGATTGCAGTGATCCGACGTTCGGGCTGGGATATTTCTACCAGGAAAATCCCTAACATCAGCGCCTTAGAAGCAATGTATTTCAGCATCTCTGCTGTATCGAATAGACCCCTAGATCCCCGCCTCAACATCTTACAGATTTTTATAATATTGCGGCTGATCTTTCGCTTAAACATACATATATTATACTCCTTGGTGATTTTAACTTACATGTGGAAATACTCAGTGCACTAAAGCTGGCCAGCTCCTAGAAACCCTGGAAGGCCTTAATCTAACCCAGCGGGTTAGAGGCCCTACCCATCGGTCCAACCATACTCTAGATTTACTGATCTGTCCGTGGCTCCGCCTGTACCTCTTACATGGTCAGTCCATATTTTTAATCCTGTTTAGTGTGGCTACTCTCTCTCAATCAACTAATTCCTCTTTGGCCCGGGATCACAGTAGGAAATGGTTTTAAATCACTTGTAATACTTTGTGACCCGCCCTTTCTCACACCCATCTGCAGTTAGGGGGGATTTGGAACTAGATGTATCTAACTTTAGTTATTGGCTCTCCTCTGTCCTTTATACGGTTGCCCCAGAGAAACCTATTGTCTCCTCAAGAAAAAATCATCTGCCCCTGGTTTACCCCCGCTCTGCGCGCTGAAAAAAGTCAGTGCAAGAAACACGAACAGAATTGGAGACTATCTATGAGACAGAGGCTAAATCAATTTACAGAGCCGCAATTAAGAATTTTCACAAACTTAAGCGCTCAGGAATGTGAGAGTATTTTGTCAAGAAAGTGAACTCCGCCAGTAATTCTTCGAAAATCCTTTTTAAAATAGTGATAGATATTGCTAAACTGTTCGCATTATCTAGCATAATTCCCCCTACTCAGGAACTCTGTAATGGACTATCGGACTTCTTTCAAGATAACATTTTAGACATTTACTCTACGTCCGGCCCTACTCTGGATTGTCCGGTTCAAAACTCAGTGGTAACCAATAGTGAGCCATTCACCACCTTTCACCCGATCTCCACTCATTTAGCACTCAAGAAATTGTTCGCCTGTAAATGAAGCTCCACAAAGGACCCCTGCCTGGCATTATTATTTAGCTCTTTAGCCCCCCTCATTATCTCTCCTTTGAGCTTGATTTGGAACACCTCCCTGTGAACTGGGGCTTTCCCTCTTTCCCTTTGACCTGGAAACAGGCCATGCTAATACCTATTTTGAAAAAAAACGATGCGGATCCTTCCGTTTTTAAAAATTACCGCCCCATTTCCCTGCTACCTAAACGAGCCAAAGTGCAGGAAAAAGTAGCTCGGAAGCAATTATCGAGCTATCTTGAGACGTGCCATCATTAACACGACTCACAATCCGGGTGTAGATCCGGATATAGCACAGAGACTGCGCTGCTGGAGGTTTCTGAAACCATTTGTGAATGTTTGGACGCAGGTGAAGCAGTGATGCTGGTTCTTCACGACCTGTCCGCGGCATTCGATACGGTCTCTCATGATATTTTGCTTGAGAGACTATACCTTCTCGGGATTCAGGGTACCCCCTAGCCTGGATCAGATCCTTTCTAGATGACCGAACTCAACAGGTCTCCCTTCAGCCATTTGTGTCTGAGGAGAAACCACTGAACTGTGGAGTCCCTCAGGGCTCCACGCTGGGCCCACTAATTTTTAATATTTATCCCCCTCCTCTGGGCTCAGTGGCAGAATCTTGTGGTGTCAGAGTGATTTCTAATGCTGACAACACACACTTGGTGTTCTTATTTAAGGATCATTCTGAAACAGCTTTCTCTAATTTTAGACACTGCGTGTGCAACATCTCCACCTGGTTGGCATCAAACACGCTTGGGCTGAACTCTCAGAACACTGAGGTGCTGTTTTTCATCAAAAAACCCTCCTCCACCTCTTTGATGGTGGCCATTGGAGTTGAACCTCCCTCCGGAACCTGTGGACTCAGCCAGGAATCTTGGATTCCGGTTCAACATCGAGTTATCCTGTAAATCTCAATTCAACCAGGGTTCATTAGCGTGTTTCGGTAAATTGCACATGATTCTCAAAATTCTCCCTTTTCTCCCTCGGGAATCTCAGTGGATCATTGTTCACGCCCTGATCACCTCACATCTGGACTATGCAAATAGTCTGTATGCTGGGGCTCCTGCCTCCCTGATCAAACGCTTACAGATTGTTCAGAACGCGGCTGCCAGGTTGATCGATAACATCCCATATCGCCACTTGATTTCAACCACCTGAAGAAGGTTCACTGGCTTTCAATGACCAGGCGCATTCAGTTTAAGTCACTGGTTTTAGCTTTTAGAGCAATGCTGAGTCAGGGACCGGCCTACTTTAGAGCCTGACCTAAGCATGCTCAATCTAACCGCTCACTCAGATCAAACCATCTCCGCCTTTTGGTGACTCCCCGTTTTTGCCTCTACAGAATGGGTGGCAGATCTTTCGTAGTGATCCCGGCCAAAGCCTGGAACAGCCTGCCAATGTCCTTGCGGAAGGCTGAATCCGAATCTATTTTCCGATGCCACCTGAAGACCTGGCTATTTTCCAACTCTTCGCCCTCTATGAGTACCCGCACCTTCCGCCTGTCTTAGAGCCGGGAAACGCCCGCTGGGGGTAGCTGTGCGCTTTACAAGCTTCAAATAATAATAATAATAATGTTGATTCTGTTAATGACCTGAGTTTGACTCAGTTCCACATTCCTCTTCATCAGAAGCTCAGCCTCTGACTTCCCTTTCTCTTCCTTCTTAATCCTCAACAGCCAACGTACAATTTGTGAAGAAGGTTTCCTTCCTCTTAATACCTCAAACAGCATTCTACCTGTTACTGAATGACAGGTAATCGTGTATGATAACCACTTACTTTGAAGAGCTTTCATCCATTATAACCTAGACTTAAGTGCCAATTGTATTGCCTCTTTGACAATTCCATTGAACCGCTCAACCAGGCCATTACTTTCGGGATAATACAACGACGCCCTTGCATGATTTCATTTTTCCCAAAACGACTGCATCTTACTTGATTCAAGCACCACCCCATTATCAGACACCAACAACTCTGGTACACCTTTCCTGGAAAAAACATCTTCCAAAAAATCAATAACCACCTCCGTGGTCACACTACCAACCATATGAACTGCCGCCCACTTAGAGTAATGCCCAATGAGAACAATGGCATATGCCTCTTTGGATGGTAACGTGGCAAGTGGCCCCATAATATCAATTGGTACATTCCACCATGGCCCATCAGATGAATCTACAGTTTGCAAAGGGACCATGATTGGTTTAATCACTTTGTCACTTGACATGCATGCATTACATTCCCTCGCCCAACTATCCACCATACCGTACAAACCTGGCCACCGAATTTTGTTCCTAAACTTTCCGCCTCATGCTTGACATCCTCCAATTGCTTTCATGTCCTAACTTGATGATGTTCTTGCGAATCCTAATAGGAGGTACAAATCTACCTCCTTTTAGGACAATACATTTACAAAAGGATAATTCCTCCTTTACCTTCCAAAATGGGTTATGTTCAGCTTACAATTGCCATTGCAAAGGCCAGACATTTACAATGATTTTTTACACCCAGCAGCACCACATATTTTTCCATTTCTTCTATCCCTTTCACCGCCAACAACTCTAACACATTTGCCACATCCCTATTCCTATGACACATCACGTCTTCATATGTGTACACCACATCACGTCCACTCTAATCCATTGCCTGTGCTGTGCACAATTACACTGGTAACTGTGACAACCTATCAGCAACACAATTATTTTTGCTTGGAACACATACAATATCATAATAATACATTTGCAACTTTGAAGCCAATCGTGCTAACTGTGGTGTTATATTTTACCCACTTCTTGGTTTTGAAATATTCACTAAAGAGTTATGGTCTGCACAGATTTTGAATTTCCTGCCCGAACATACACCCTGAAACACTCTACAGCTCAAGCTGGAGCACAGAAGTGAAGACAACACCACCTGAAAGGAAGAAGGGTGAGCCACATCAGAGCGGAAGGAACATTTCACATACAATGCAGCACACACACATAGGAAGCAGAGCACCCCAACATCGAACACAATGTGGTACAAACACCAACTTGTGCACAAACAAACACAGGACACAAGTGCACCCGCCTGTGGCCGGTAAACGTCTATACGCAACTGGCAAAGCACGAAACAGGGACAATGATAATGCCCAAGTACAAACACACAGTCCTGATGGGGTAGCAATGTACGTATGGCAGGAAGCCAGAGAGTCCGTAACACACACATTGGCATACAAATCAAGACACAACACAGTTGGAGACAAGTGAAAGTGTGGAAACTTTATCAAGAAGTGTCAGTCAGTACGGCCAAGAGAAGTCAATAAACAACCTGTGGAGACCTCGAAATATCGCAACATCGCATATAAAGGAGCAGGAGTGGGTTAATTTCCTCAGGGAAAAATTTAAAGAAGAACAACCACATGACCTGGACAACTTCCATTTACCAACTGTGAAGCACATTGGTGAAAAAGGAATAAAATCGCAGATCACTGGAGTAAACTACTCAGCAGAAGAAATAGCAAACATAATAAAGAAAGGCAAAAGTGATGGTGCTCCCGGTCCAAATGGCATTTCCCAGGCTACTTTTAAATATGATTCGGAGTACTGGAGCCCAATACTAGAAACTATACACTGATGTAGAATTAATCAATCGAATCCCAGAAAGCTGGCAAGGATCAATCATTACTCCCATTTACAAAGGAGGGGACAGATCGAGTACAAAAATGATAGGCTAATCGCCTTACAGGATGTTGAAGCCAAATATTTTGCCTCATTAATCCTTAAAGATCTATCTGAATGGCCTAGTGATGGTAACCTTATACCAATCAATCAAACTGGATTTAGGAAGGGCATCGGAATCCCTACAAATATATTGTCACTTTCGTTGATTGCAGAAAGATGTAAAAACAGAAAACAAGATCTCCATCTGTGTTACATCGATCTAAAAGCTGCCTTCGACAGTGTTGATCGGAAACTCTTGTGGTCCAAATTAAAATCCTGGGGTATACCTGAAAGGATATTGAAAGGTCTACTACTTTTTTATTGCGATACCAGGGTACGTATGAAATTGGAAATGGAGCCAGACTATCAAGGAAAGTGTTCACCCACATGGGTCTAAAGCAGGGGTGCGTACTAGCACCGTACCTTTTTAATTTATTTATTTCAGACCTCTCAAGAAAACTAGATGGAATTAACTCACACCCACCTAAATTAGGAAAACTTTTAATATCGTACCTGGCCTATGCAGATGATATTGTTCTCTTAAGCCTGACTAAGGTAGGTCTGATAAGGCTATTAAATGAATGCTCCGATTTTCTGTTGGCATCTACGACTCAACAAATTAGACTAAAGGGTAACCCGCTGGAGAAAGTATCATGCTATAAATATCTGTGATTTTTCATTGACGATAAACTTTCGTTTCATGATCACCAAAAGTACACGAAACAATGAGAAGGGGCCCTAACATTCGCCCTCAAAACCCTCGCAAAGAAGTTGGAGGGTCCGTCCACGAAACCATTACTAACGATAATGTCAGCCAAAGCTCTGCCAACATTAACATACGCCAGCGCTGCAATGCATGGAAACGACGCAGAAACCCTAAACAGTCTAATAACGCGCATTTACAAAAAGGATGCGCTAGGCTAATTCCAGAATGGGTGGACTGCATTGATTGATCCCCCATTTCTTTCCTTTACGATGCAGAGGAGACACTCTTGAAGGAATTGAACGAGCTATCTATCCTTGGACTAGGGTAAGTGGCGCCTAATTCAGGCTTTGGGCTACACTACTAGTTTAAATGGGTCAATACATTAATATGCCCTTATTTATATACATACATTGTTTTAGGATTCCGGTCCCCGTTGGAACTGAAAGCAATTTGCCTACCAGATTCAGCACAAGTCAAGTCTGGGTGTGACCCCTCAGGGTCCCTAGAGGCGAGTCCTGAATCACCAAACTAATAATCCCTTTTGACCTGGATAAAATGCATATCCATACCTGATGCCTTTTTGATTAACTCAACAGGCGACATCACCCTTCCCGCACCTCCTCGTCCTGATGAAGACACGCTCTGACCCGAGAATCGGGCTGTACTAGGGTCGACACATCGATAAACCCCTGGACCAACAGACAGTATTCCATAGAACCCGCCAAATATTGTGGCACAGAGGAATAACTCCAATTAAATATAACTTTGGCCAATATTCTTCTACCCCACTCCCTTAGTTCTCTCACTTGTATATAAGTTACTTATCACAACTGCACGATAGATTACTGCACTCAATATCACAATCACCTTGTTCTGATGCGTCGTTTTGTAAAAATACTGAATATGTAAAGTATGTATTGAAACGGGGTACTTATGAATGCAAGTTAAATTCATAAAATAATTTGTTTATGCCCCAACCTTCGTTTTTGTTTTTGTCTTGGATTTGCATTGGGTCTATATGTATAGCATCGCAACTTGAAATCATTCTGTGAATTTAATTCTGTATGCTCGAATCACTCGTTTTTACCAGACAGAACTATTGTTTATATGAAAAAGCTTTGCCCAAGTTCTGAGGGATACTGGGTTACCCCATAGTAACGTACTGGAACTCCGGGATGAGCAATCAACAAGCCAGTCTTCCCCACTGGCCATACTCAACACGATGACCTCCTTCTACTCTAATCTCTACCATACTACGGAAGAGATACCTGAGGAAATGCTAATAGAATACTTTGATACCTTTGAACTGCTGTGGCTTGACGAAGTGAGGTGACAGTACTTTGATTCACCCTTCACTGAAGAGGAAGTCCTGCAAGTCAACCACAGTCTCCCGAATGACGAAGCCCCTGGTCTGGATGGCCAACCTGCCTCTGCTTATAAAGAATATGCCACCCTGCTTGTCCCCCATATGGTTGTTATGTAGAGGCCCAAATGCTGCCACCCTCCTTAAGAGAAGCATTGATCATTTCCATACCGAAAACCAGGAAATCACCACATGTATGAGATTCTTATCGCCCGTTGTCAGTGATTAACATTGATAACAAAATCCTAGCTAAACTGATTGCCCATCAAATATGGCCTGTTTTACCTGACATCATTCTCCCTGACCAATCACACTTTGTCCAAGTCCGTTCAACAGCACATAACCTCAGAACACAGTTCACAGTCATGCATTGTGCGGAGCCCACATTGCGGTGGGCACCGCCCTCCTAGGTGCCACAAATGCGTTTAATTCACTAGAATGGCCTTTCTTGGTTGGTCTCCTCAGGCTATTAGGATTTTGCACCCAATTCATCCACCTCATAACTTTGCTATATCAGTCCCCGATGGCACCCTTATGCCTTAAGTGAATGACATTGATGGCGTGCGGAGTTACCTGCTCAATTACCATAATCGCCTGGGCCCATAAACATACACACTTTGAACAGGTAACCCTGACTTTTTACTCTTTTGCCTATCAGGATTTTATTCACTTCAGGACCTTTACCTTTGACTTACCAATCCTTGTCACCTGCAGTTAAAAATCCTAAGGGATCGAACAGGGTGTTAGAATAATGAGTAGCATATATCATCACCTTTATAAAATAACCACAGACTCTGGAAAAGTTTGAACTCTTTATCTATGAAAATTCTTATTTGCAAGAGTCCATAAAAGTTCAGTTAAAGACTCTTCAAGCAAGAAAATAATAATCAAAGTGTTGAGCTGTAGGAATAATGCGAGATTACTATTAGACATTGATACCTTGGAAGGGTGAGAAAGGGAAATAGCACAAGGACATACCCACACAGATTATATTTACCTAGAATGGTGAGAAGACCAACCCTGGCCACGGACTGGGACAAGATACAGGAGTCCCCAAGGTTCAGATGAAACGAACAAGGCAGGTGAAGATCAGGACAGGACAGGTGCAGGTCAAGACAGGTACCCTCAGCTAAGTCCATGCCAGCGTCACACCCCTCTCTGCGCTATGAGTCGGACCCCGATTCTTCTCCCTCATCAATTTCCCAATTCTTCTGACAGAGTGCTCTGCCAGCACCTCTGCTCTCGATCTCCTACAGCATACGTTGGATCAGTGACAGGTCAGCTATTCTGACAAGTCGGACAAACAAACTAGCTAAGCCTACCTTAGTTATACCATTTTCCAGGGCAATGTACCACCCGCAGTGTTGCAAATTCATGTTTTCCCTTGATTTGATTGGACAAAAGGCAAGGAGAGGTCATCACACCATACCAGTATGAGATCATTTTCATTCAAAATATAAATCAATGTTCCCGCCCATAATTTACTTTCCCATGTTTTTATTCCGCCCAGCATTACTGTAGCAAAATGATATACAAAATATAAAAAATTATATTTTCTCTTCCTCTGGAGAATTCACGAGGTCGGGTTCCCAGGCGCATTGCAGGCATCACTGTCACTGGCATAGGTTCAATGCCATTGCTTGAGGACTCTCGGAATTCTGGCACCTGTGCGTGTGGGTTTCAATATGGCGTTACAGTCCATTCTCCAGGCCCAAATATGAGCTAACAGCAAAGTCAAAGAGAAACAATTTAGAACAAAGAAATAAATGAATGCACTGTATCCCACTCATCTCTACTCTATTCCCATTACTTTAATATAACTATAGCATTAATAGTTAAGCAGAATGAACATGGTTTAATTAAAGCAGCAACAGGTGATTTAGTATGTAAAACATGAATCGGCCATCTTTAATACTAGTGCGCAGCTGCAAAGATTTCCCACCAAAGCGAAAGACGTCGCACCACGTGAGTGTGGCAGACGCATGCGCAGAAGAGTTCCCGCATTTTTGCCGGCCATTTTAATGCACTCGGGTTACTGTTAGTAAAAGCACATAGAAAAGCTTCCCCTAGATAAAAATGTTGTGTGGTGCAATTATTAGTAAGACGAAACATTGATTAATACTGTTAGAACTGGGGGTCTCTAGTTGGCAATGGTGTACACCTTTGACCAAATAGGGACCCTTGCTTCTAAGTCAGGACAAGGGGATTACACTCCTAGATAACCCCTTGCCCACCCCCTTGGTAGCTTGACACAAGCAGACAGACTTATCTCAGAGGCAGTGTGTTAAGCATTTATGAATATACACTGTAATACAGTGTAAACACTACAGATGGACGCCACACAGGTTTTATAAAAATAAGTATTTTTTATATAGACTTAACACAAGGCCACAAACGACAAACACCCACAATACTGTAATTAAAGTTGACTTAAAGATGATAACAGTTGCTTAGTTCAAGTTGATGATAAATGCGACACAGTTCTCAACAAAGTACCTGGATGCGTCATGCACAACAAACAAAAGGCTCGCAGAGTGGGAGATGCATCGGTTCCGTGATCTGGGGGAGATAATGCGTCGTGCCTCAATGCTTGCACAGAGTAGGGGAGGCGTAGTTATCCTTAAGGGTACGGAGGTGATGCGTACATTATTTTCCTGCAGCCTGGTTGGGATGCACAAGATGGCGCCTCGATGTGATGCGATACCCCCGGTGCGATGCGAGAAGATGGTGTCCTTGATGCGACGATGCGATGACGATGCGATCACGCCCTGGCAGCCTTGCGATGACTCTGTACTTTGGAGCTGTGACAGGCCCTGCGACACGCTTCTCCGGTGATATGACAGCAGGCAGCTTCGACGAAGACACCCTTTCTGGGAGATGTGGCGGCGGCGCGCTTCTCCGGCGATGTGACGACTTTAGCTGCACTGGCGTCACGCTTCTTATTGTTGCGTCGTGCTTCCAGCTCCCAGCGACACGCAGGCTTTTGTAGACAGAAATCCCAGCAAGGAAACTCTGCGGGGAGATGGAGATGAAGTCTATTGTCCCTGAGACTTCAGCAGGAGGTGTTGCAGGGATTCTGCTCCTACACAGATAATATGCCCCTCCGTTATTATCACGAGTTTGGCTGCGATAAAGTGTTGTTAACTCGGCGATAGCTCCTTGTGAATATGCCCCTCAGTGTGGGTGAACCGAGTAATGAAAAAGTTTGCTAAGCCATAGTGGTGGCCACATCTCCCCTACTGTCAAGATCATTTACATCACCAATCAAACCACCTACCGCAATAACATACATTTTTTGCAAATGGTTCCTTCAAATGTACAGTGGGCCTCATTTATAAAAAGTGACGCATCGCTGCGTGAAAACAGCGATGCGTCACTTTTCACTGCGCCCTCCTTGCGACACCAATGATGCGTTATATTTACAGTATGACGCATCATGGCGCAAGGAGTTACATATATGTCAGTATTTCTGACGTATCTTTGTGGCGCAAAAGTGACGCATTGCTGAAGTGTGTCACAAAAGTGACGCAACTCCAGCAATGTGTCCTTTCATATAGGGTAAGCCCCATGTGAAAGGGCCTGCGTCAGTCTTACGCCTGCTGTGAGGCAGGCGTAAGAAATTGACGCATTTGTGTCCTAGAAGTGGCGCAATGAAATGTTATACATTTCACTGCGTCACTTCTATGACCCTTTCTTGCGTCAGAACGCACCCCCGCATACATTATACCTGGTCAGGAATAATGTAGCGCAGGGGTTTACAAAGTGACGCATCTAGATGCGTCACTTTGTAAATATGGTGCAACAAGGCACATTTTTTACGCTGCTGGTGCGTCATAAAAAGTGACGCACCGGCGGCATAAAAGTGACGCACGGCCTCATAAATGAGGCCCCGTGTTTTTAGCTATTTGTGCGTTCATGCAGGGATGTCCGTGTGCAGCAACACACATGTCTGCTCTTTCTGGGCTGCACATTGTTCCTTTCCAGACCCTGTCCAGCTGGTGTCGGAAACTTTAACCTTATATTGAATAGTTTTTTGTAAATCAACAGCCCTTGACACTTTTAAGGCTGGGCGTAGAATACTTTATCTAGACTAACACTCGCTTTGGTATCTATCGGTCAGGTTACGAAATGTATAATTTACGTCTAGAGTCAGTTTCTTATACATGGGGCAGATTTA
This sequence comes from Lissotriton vulgaris, assembly GCF_964263255.1. Classification (NCBI taxonomy): domain Eukaryota; kingdom Metazoa; phylum Chordata; class Amphibia; order Caudata; family Salamandridae; genus Lissotriton; species Lissotriton vulgaris. The sequence continues at coordinate 130,613,862 of NC_141685.1, forward strand.
CAAGCCCCTTGCGCCTCTTTAGCGCGCCGTTGCGTCACTTTTGTGACGCAGCGGCGGCGCAAAAGATGAGCCATGGTGCAGGGTATTACCAACGTGACGCATCTGGGAGATGTGTTGTAATGCCGTGCGCCATCAGCGCAGGAACGCCTCCTAAAAGTCTACAAGATTTCACTCATTCACTTTTAGGCCAATGCTGCGCCAAAACCCTGCGCTTGACACAGCATTGAAAGAATAGGCCCCCCAGAGCATTGCTGGAGCTGTGTCGCGCTTCGACGCAACTTCAGCAATGCACCGCCTTTACGTCACCGATGCGTGACGCATCTGTGTCGTTTTGGCCCCATGGTGCGCCGCATTGTAAATGTGGCGCATCATGGGTGGCGCAGCTGCTGGCGGCTCTCTGTTAATTTGCAGGGATGCTTCAGGTATTGTAAATACACTATTTTTTTTTTAATGCGCAGCCAAAACCTGGCATACTACCCCATGCCAATCAGTGCCATTCAATGTAATCAATGTATAGCCAAACGGTATGCTCGAGAGCTTCGTCTGCGAAACCGCTAACGAAGGCATTTCAGCCAAGTGCATTGTTGCCCTGTGAAGTCATCTCGCAGATCAGCCGGCTTTAATCACCAGCCTCCCAGCTGTCAAACCCCATAAGCACCCATGCTTTGCACGAGACTATCATCTGCCATTGATGTGCAAATGAAGACTTCTCTGCCGTGATCTACATTCCCCACCCAATGGCCGACCAAACATAACACACAGTGGTCAATATTGGCTTTGCCAATGTTTAAGTGATTATAATTGGCACTATACAATAACTACGAATTTCCCTTAGAAAAGTAGTGTGCCTAACTACGTTTCCTTCTAGTGGACTGATACTCTGGCCTCTTCGTTCTTAAATGTCCGGTCTTCATCGTTTTCAATGCCATAAAGAGCCCTGCATTTATATGAAAGTAAAGCAGCATGATGAGGCGCGCACAGGATTGTGGGTATGCAGATTAGGAGTGACTTGCTGAATGTTCCTCCGGAGCCTCCTGACCTCTAGCGACAGGAAGGAACGTTGCAACTACCGCTCCTTCGCGCAGGCGCGCGTCAGTCCTTACGCACGGCGCTTTGTTCTGCGTCACGAGATGCTGTGACGCCTCCCGTCAGCCGGTGACGCACGCTCTGCATTGGCGGCTTCCTGAGGGGAGCAGCGGGCGCTCGTTTCTTCAGCGAGGTCAAACCGCCCCGGCAACATTCTAATTTCCAACGATCCACGGAGTTACTTGTACAGAAACCTTATACAAATTTTAGTCCTTCTTCCGCTTCTCACGGTCCCTCGGAGTGCGCGTGAACTGCGGAGTGAATTCTATTGTTGATTATAAGTCTTGCCCTATCCACGAAAACACAATAAAAATATAACCTTTTACTAGAAGGGCGACTTTACACCGGTGACGTGGCAGTCACTCTCATGAATGCCTCTGTGTTCACAGATAGAGATACTCCTTATAATATTATACTGATGCCCGTGTCTCCTGTACTGATGAATCGGGTGTTTGCCGCAGAGGCTTCTGGGTATGCAAATGTATGTGGCTGGCCGCGCCCCCTCAGTGACAGCAAGGCTCCTGCAGCAGCCCCTTGGGGACTTGTGCTCTGGATCCAGGCTGTGAAGAGTCTCAAAACCCAGTAATAATCATACAGGCAACATTTCAGGACAGGGAGGAGGGAGATTTAAAATAGAAAATCGGGAGAATGAAAATCCCCATTGACTTCTGTTGTAGAAAATGCTAAAATAAAGGCATTTTTGGCTTGAAAAATCAGTAGTCTCCCACCTGAATCGGGTCTATTTGCATGTATGAATAATGACCAAAGACTCCGTGGGGTTAGGGTACTTCCACAATATACCCGTGTGCTTACGTGCCAACAGACCTGATTCATACACGACAGTCCCGACTTTTGAAGCCAAAAAGACTGTCTCCGCCTGACATGGCAGCTTCTTCAATGCAAGGCAAAGAGGAAATGCATCTAGCCCTGCCCAGTACCACGCATCAGGAGTGAGACTAACACATTTTAGTGCTGGTGTCCGCATCAATAGACTAAAATGCATTAGTCACGCAATTATAGCGCTCGGGGAACACTGCAGGAGCCGTGCTCGAGGAACAGCTGCGCAGCCCTGAGCGATCGCACTGGCATGCGCTGTGCTAGTAGAGCATACTTTCTCACTTGTTGTAATGTTTACACACTGCAGTGCCTCCTAAAAAAGGCACTCCGGTGCCCTTTGGAGAATCAATCAATCAATCGATCAGAGGGCAGGTGTCTCTGTCAGTAAATATTCCAGACATGGATCCTGAAGGCAGCACCTTGCCTGTTGTTCATTCCCGACAACGCGCCCGTCCCACTGTGACCTCGCACGGGCTGATTGACCAGAGTCAGACACCTCCAGGCAGCAGGTTTATTTTAAGTTGCCGCAGCAGCACATTAAACCCAGAAATCAACGGCCTTCACCCGCGCACAAATGAAGCCTACCTGCTAAGGGTTTCAGATCGCTATGAGCAAAATTTTAATAAATTCAGTGTAGTTATGAGTGACATTTCAACGGCTATGGGTGACACTTACTCAAAAGCAAAATCAAGCAATGAAGACGAGGGAAACATATCAATATCAGAAGTTACACCCATTTGAGCAACGAGAAACTCCAAGAAGATCTTAAAACTGCTGCAAAGCACCAGAAATGAAAGGGCAATAGCCAGAGACAGACTGCACTTCTCAGTCACAGAGGGCAGGGGGCACTACAGCTGCTCAGAAGATGATCTCATTGGTCTGATCATTCATGGCCACGCACTATCCTAAAAAGCACATTTGATGGTATAGCATAGCAAGTGCAACTAGGGGATTACACCCTGACGCCCAAGCGCAGGCATATTTGTTATTATACCACCATATTGCCGAATCCATCATTCAAGTCTTAAGCCCACATAGATATATTGATGCGTGTAAGTAAACACTGTAAAAACACTGCGGGCCTCATTTATGAGGTTTTGCCGTAGGGAAGCCCAGCAGGCCTTCCAACTGCGCTTCCCTACGGCAAAAGAAAAGGGCAGGAATGCGCCGTATGTATAAGATACAGCGCATTCCTGCCCTTTTCCCCTGCGCCGGCGCACAGGGGGCTGCCGAGCGCCAACGCAGGGAACTTTGCACAATGGTGCAAGGGTGTCTGCTTTGCGGGGATGATTATTTTTGTACGGGAAGGGAAACCTCTCTGGACAAAAATAATCACAAGAGGCTTTTCCTCTTTCTATGTGCTGCAGAATGCCGCACACATAGAAAAAGGAAAAATGAGGAGAAATAAAGATATTTCTCCCCGTTGCGCCTTCCTTACGCCTCCCCTGGTGAGGCGTAAGCTTTTGGCACTGCCTCAGATTTACGATTTTTTGTAAATCGAGGCAATGTCAAAGGCCATGGATGTTGCTGGGAACGCCCCCAGCAACACCCATTGCACGAAGATTTAACACAGAACACTGCGTTAAAGGGACTGATATTTGTCAGGTAGCATTAAGCCAAAAAAAGTGGCTTAGTGCTGCCTGATAAATTTCAGGCAGGCCCTGCGAGTGTTACACCCATACCTTTACATTCTGTCCCTGCATCTCCTGGCACCAAGGACAAGGTATGTGCTCTGCAGTGTTTGCTGGTTACCCCTGCATTTAGGAATAGAATAATGTGTTGTTTACAGCGTGTCTGCGTCTCCTCTTCCACCGCGCATTCACCTTGAGCAATGCAGTGCTGCGGGCTTATGCGTGGGTGCACATTAAACACACTATTAACAGTTTCCTGAACACGTACAAGAGTGCGGTGAGTGCAGGCTTGTGTCATACTGTGGTGATAATACACGGTGCACTGCAGGTTAAGAACGACTCCACCTCCGATAGGTAATATTAACTTCAAAGTGTTTATTCATGGGTTCCTGGTTCCTCATACATAGAGAGCCATGCCAGCAAGCCCCAGGACAACAGCTACTCCTGGCCAACTGCCCCCAATGTTCCTAGTCTAACACCCAATCATGTCCCTCACCAACCTTCCACTCACAACACTCCAATGTCCCACACACCTTCCCCTCAATACGAATAACAAACACAACAAAACAACAATAGATGAATGACACATGCCCTTTCACCCCTTAGAACACCAACTACCAGGAACTAAATATGCACACTGTAAATAACTAAAATATAATATTATTCCATCACAAACTCTGTAATATGACCAGGCAATTTACTGTCTCTCGCACTTCGAAGTACTCTCACATCTCACTCACCCTAGCGTTTGCTTCAACCCTTGAACACACCTCATCACCCATCAAGTATCCACTTACAGTGTCATGCATGCCACACTCCTGACCATTATGTCCGCTGTGAGAAGTTGGCCTGGCATATGCTTGCACCAGTCCAAATGACCCCTTATTGATGGTAGGCTAAAGACAACCTTTTTAGAAAGCTATCCCAGTGGTAGCTGGGGAGAGCAGCCTTCAGGCTAAGTCTTGAAGGAATGTAAAGCAGCTTGTTTTACCAGTCGATAATCTCTGGAATAATCAAATGAAAGTATACCACACAAGGTATATATATATAATACATGTATTTATTCTATACACAACCCCTCTCGTCTCCTTATGAGTCTAGAGGCAAAAGTACAATACAAGAACTTAAATAGCACACAGTAAAGTAGCAAAGTATACGTTTTGCCCTAGGGGCCTCGCGGACCATAAACTAAGAAAGTGGTATAAGTACCGCTCTCAACACGGAGACCAGGCCTAGAGCCTGTAGAACTGCTGGAGCAACCAGGAACCACCCATGATAGGGACGCAGGAGACCCACGGGACGCATGCAGTGTCTAAACACAGCCGCGAATCGCCATTGACTTCTATGGAGAAAGTTAGAGCTAATGTTTTAAAGTTTAAGGACACTTAGGAGTGGACTACGTAAAACCCATTCAGAACTGGACACTTTGAGAGTTAAGACCCACAGGAGCACCGAAGAACTCGTGTTACCTCACCCAGGGAAGCCAGGTGCATAGGTGTCTTTTCATATCGGGTGTTCGTCGTCGATTCCATTGGAGAGAGAGCTGCATAGAAATGCTGCAGGCATCCAGGTGAAGAGTTTCCGGATGGATCCAAGAGTGGATCAGAGATCTGAAGAACCTGGAAGCAGAGAGGACAGAGTGTGGGTCACTAGCCAGTGACCAGGATGGCGACAGGAAGATGCCGGCCGATGTCGGTGATTTCAAGGGAAGCAGGTGAAGCTTGACTCTTCAGCCACGAGGTCCAGGAGGCATCGACGACAACCAGGAGCTGGATTTGAGGTGTCCCACAAAGGGTATCGAGAGCTGCAGTGTCGGTATCCGGATTGGACCTTACAAGCCTTGGCAACAGCAACCCACGCAAGATGACAGGATTGGCTTCGGTGCAGACTAGTAAGGTCTGAGGGACTCGCCCTTTGGAGGGGAGTCATGGCACATCTGAGCCAACCAGGGAAGCCCTAGAAACAAAGTAGAGTCCTTCGTGGGGACCCACTAGCCAACCGACTAGGACTTGCAAAGGCACCTTGAGCGGAAATGCTGAAAGCGTGCCCACGGAACACTCGTGGAGTGTGGGCCCACAATCTTCAAGGCAAAAGGTGCTCAGGGCTTGGACTACAAGTAGCCCAGTGCACAACTTTGGGAAAGCTTGGGAAGTTGATGCACTAGCAAACGTGCAGGATGTCCAGGAGTTCCGGTCTTTGCTGGGGACTCGTGTCAGCCTCGGAGATGTCAAGAAGTCTGTATCTTGTGTTGCAGATCCTTTGGGATCCATCAGGAGCCTTGAAAATGCAGACCGGCAAGATGCTTCTTTGGTGACTGTTTGAACAGGGGAGTCACTCCTTGACCCCAAGGGAGATTTCTTCCATCTTCCAGTTGATATGGAATGTCACAAATCCAAGATATATGTTGCAGAGTTTCGTCCAGGGTAATCTAAAGTCTCAGTGACTGGGTTCCTATACTTATACTAAGTTTAGGGGATGGACTAACTCTAGGGTCCCACCTATGGGAGGACCTGGGGAGGGGTGGTCATACCCATTCCCCTTTGTCCAGTTTCACACCAGAGCTGGGGCTGAGTGCCCCAGCAACCGGTTTCAACTGGGAAATGCAAGGGCCACCTTGTGTGCCCCAAGCAGTGTCTGAAAAGCAATCACTGAATGACACCCACCGTACCCCAATACACTAAAGCGTGTCTGGGGAGGTGCAGGCACCTCCCCAGACAGGAAACCTATTGTCCAGGCCTACCCTGCCAGAGTTTCGTTCAGCAGCAGGAGGTCAGACTCGTGTCTGTGGCAGCAGCATCCATTTTGTGATGCTGAGGCTCTTTTAAACATTTACCGGGTATACCAGTGTGTACATGTCTTCTCCCTCTAGAAGGGTGGAATTCTACTCCCGCTGCCAGAACTGGTGGGGGGGGGGGGGGTAGGATTTAAAGTGTTTGACACCAAACGCAACTTGTTTTGATGCAGCCAAACCAAAGTTAGCATTTACTGCGAAGTTATGATGCACTTAAGAGTATATGGTATGGCTGTAATGTAGAACAGCTCTAAGGAAGGGTTTCCAAAAGCTGCAGTGGGGCTCAGCTCATGCTAGGGCACCCTCACACAAGACCAAGCACTCTGCCTTCAGGATTGTCAAGGCCTGCCATAGGAGTGACTTATAGGTTTATATGTGTCTATATATTTAGGTAGATATAGGTATACTATATCTAAGTAAGGGGTGCTTACACCACCTTAACCAGGCTGCAAATGCAGACCTGTGGTGCCATTATTGAAGTCTTCCCAGTGGTGGCATAACACATGCTTCAGCCCCTGGTAGGCCTCTGGGGTACCTATGCCCTTGGTACCTAAGGTACCATATACTAGGGACTCACAAGGGTAACCCAGTAACCAATCTGGAGTGTACCTAAAGTACATGTAACCAATGTAGAGAGAGAACAGCTAGGCTGTGGTCCTGATTAGCAGGGCCACAGCCAGACTAAAGTAGATAAACCAGCGAAACACAGCAAAAAGTGGGGGTAACCATAGGAAGCAGATCCTACTCTCCTACATCCGCTAACCTCCTTGCACTCACTCACATGGCATAAATTCCGCACTCTCCCATCTTCAAGTTTCACTGCACCTTCCAACACCTTTACGATCCTGAATGGATCAGACCAACGAGGTGCCCCCTTTTCCAATAGGCCTGGTTTCCTCACTCACACATACTGACGTACCAAAACATTCAACATCTTCTTATTACCCGACACGCGTAGATGTAAGGCACTCGCGCTATTTGCATTTTAATTTTGAAATTGAAACTAATATTTGTGTTTTTATCTGTTTTTAAATCAATTGCTGGCACATTGCACTTTTGGTTATCTTGTATGTAGGGCCGCTACCTCAGCCGCTCTTTGCCTCTTTTCCTCTTACTCCGGTCCACAGCGGGCATGCCCGTTTGTAGTGGAGAGTGTAGAGGACTGCCGGCTTCTCTAATTCTGGCTTTTTCTGGAGGTGCAACAACGGGTTAGCGCACTAGCACCCACTTACTACTTAAACCTAGCATTTCCGTTGTGCAGCGGACGTGCGCAGCAGACGCGCGCAACGGACGCGCCACTGGCACACTTAAGGCACACCAAAAGCTAGCCTGTCAGCGCCTGTTCAGCGGCCAGCGCCAGCAATGCTGCTGGGTGCCCCTCCGGTGCCCAAATCCTTTGGTCTAGGCCGCAACTGCTTGAAGTGCGAGATAAGTGCTGTGGTGCCCGACCTTATGTGAGTTTTCTGGGCCCCGTCTCAATTTAATTGTGCCGCTTGTCTATTCACTTTTAAGTTAGATCCCGCAGCCCCTCCCAGACTACACCCTATGCGCTGTGGACCCGCAAAGGGGCAAATTGGTCTTCACCCCCATTGAAGCCTGTTTACTCAATTGTAGATAGCTACCCTCCCATTCGGATGACATTTTGCTGTCCCTTGCAACTCATGCCTGAGAAACGTGGGTTAGGGACTTTCCTAATCCCGACCTCAATCTTGGCATCCCCCCTGAATATCGTTTTGTGGGAATAAATAGGCCTAACAACAAGGGGGGTGGTGGGATTGCTGTGATCCGACGTTCAGGCTGGGAAAATCCCAAACATCAGCCCCTCAGAAGCGATGTATTTCAGCATCTCTGCTGTATCGAATATAGCCATGGCTGGAATTCTTATTTACAGACTCCCTACCTCCCGCCTCAACATTTTACAGATTTTTATAATATTGCGGCTGATCTGTCGCTTAAACATACACTATTATGATCCTTAGTGATTTTAGCTTACATGTGGATGATACTCAGTGCACTAAAGCTGGACAGCATCTAGAAACCCTGGAAGGCCTTGATCTAACCCAGCGGGTTAGAGGCCCTACCCGTCGGGCCGGCCATACTCCTGATTTACTGTTTACCCTAATCTGTCCACGGCTCCGCCTGTACCTCTTACATGGTCAGTCCATTTTTTGAATCCTGTTTAGTGTGGCTACTCTGTCTCAATCAACTAATTCCTCTTTGTCCCGGGATCACAGTAGGAAATGGTTTAAAATCACTTGTAATACTTTATGTTATGTTAAATGGGCTTGTATAGCGCATGGCTGCCCCAGCAACGGGGCGTCCCAGCGCTTGCAGACAACCAGACAGAAAGAACGATAGAGTACAGCAGAGCGGCCTAAGAATTGGACCCCAGGGTAGAAGGAAACAGCCAGGTTTTGATACATTTCCGGAAGTGCCAGTGGTTTTGAGTGGCGCGTGCCTCAATAGGCAGAGGGCAGGATCAAGGGACCTAAAGGAGCGACCACCCGCTCTGCTTTTGCGAACTCTGATGGTCCGGGCAAGGTGGAGATCAGCAGAGCGTAGGGTTCGGGTGGGGACATAGGATGTGCAGAGATCCTGTAGTATATGTGGGCCCTGGCCGTGTAGAATTTTGTGGGTGAGGCAGAGGGTCTTAAATTCGATTCTCTGTTTCACCGGTAGCCAGTGAAGCCGGTGAAGAAGATGGGAAGCATGGCAGTGTTTGGGGAGAGCAAAAAGAATCCAAGCCACGGCGTTCTGAGCTCTCTGAAGTCTATTGACCACTGACTTATTGGCCCCCAGCAGGAGACCGTTGCAATAGTCAAGGTGGGAGAGAACCAGGGACTGGACTTTGACTTGGCGGGTGGATGGCTCAAAAAAGCCCAATATAGGTTTAATACAGCGGAGGCGCCCAAAACAGGTGCCTGCGACCTTCTTAGCATGAAGCTCGAAGGACAGAGACCTATCCATTAGGACACCCAGGTTCTTGACGGCCTCTTTAGGGGTAGGTGGGGGGCCCATCGAAGGGGGCCACCACTGATGGTCCCACTTCTGAGAGTCACCTCCCAGCCAAAGTAGCTCTGTTTTGGAGGAGTTGAGCTGGAGATAGTTCTCCGCCATCCAGTTAGAGATGGCCAGGATGTCTTCATGCAGTTTATTCTGATCAGGCGAGGTATCCTGGGGAAAAGTAAAAATAAGTTGTGTGTCGTCCGCATAAGATATCATTTTGATCTTTCGTTCCCTGGCCAGAAGGGCCAGTGGGCGGACGTACACGTTGAATAAGGTGGGGCTAAGGGCAGATCCCTGAGGGACGCCGCATACCAGAGGGATTCTGCTGGATGAGTGCGGTGGGGCATGGATCTAGAAGGAGCGGTCAGAGAGAAAGGCGGCGAACCAAGCCAGGGCCCCGTCTTTGACCCCGATCTCCCCGAGACGCTTAAGTAGCATCTCGTGAGAGACCGTGTCAAATGCCGCACTCAAGTCCAGCAAGACCAGGGCAGAAGTGTTTCCTAGATGTTGTGCGGCTCTAAGATGTTCCGAGACGGCCAGGAGGGCTGACTCCGTGCTATGATTAGCCCGGAAGCCATTTTGGGAGTTGTCTAGGATACTATTAGACACCAGGTGGTCAGTCAGGATGGTGTTCACATGAGCTTCCATGTTATTGGCCAAATATGGTAGGAGGGAGATAGGTCTAAAATTTTCAGGGCGCGAGGGATCAAGAGAAGGCTTCTTCAGCAGGGGAACAACTTTTGCATTCTTCCAGGACTTAGGAATGATGGAGGACTGGAGAGATCTATTAATCAGAACCAGTCCTTCTTTCAGAATGGAGTCCTGGAGGAGCCGGAAGATGTTGGGTTTAACAGGGTCATGAGGAGATCCGGTTTTAACGTTAGTGGCCAGGGAATCAAGATTTTTGTGAGAGAAAGGAAGAAGAGAATGTAGAGGGACGAAGGAAGCCGGAGGGGGGATACTAGATGGGGAGTGGGAAGGGGCTTTCTAGCTTCCAGCAAGATGTAGATCTCCTGGATTTTATTTGTTATTAGCTCCGCCCTTTCTCGCACCCATCTGCAGTTGGAGGGGAATTTGGAACTAGATGTATCTAACTTTAATTATTGGCTCGCCTCTGCCCTTTATACGGTTGCCCCAGAGCAACTTATTGTCTCCTCTAGAAAAAAAAAATCTGCCACCTGGTTTACCCCCGCTCTGCGCGCTGAAAAAAGTCAGTGCAAGAAACTCAAACAGAATTGGAGACTATCCTATGAAACGGAGGCTAAATCAATTTACAGAGCCGCGATTAAGAATTTTCACAAACTTAAGCGCTCAGAAATGTGAGAGTATTTTGTAAAGAAAATGAACTCCGCCAGTAATTTTTTCCCTTTGACCTGGAAACAGGCCATGCTAATACCTATTTTGAAAAAAACAGATGCAGATCCTTCTGTTTTTAAAAGTTACCGCCCCATTTCCCTGCTACCTAAACCAGCCAAAGTCCAGGAAAAAGTAGTTCAGGAGCAATTATCGAGCTATCTTGACACGTGCCATCATTTACACGACTCACAATCCGGGTTTAGATCCGGATATAGCACAGAGACTGCGCTGCTGGAGGTTTCTGAAACCATTTGTCAATGTTTGGACGCAGGTGAAGCAGCGATGCTGGTGCTTCTCGACCTGTCCGCGGCATTCGATACGGTCTCTCATGATATTTTGCTTGAGAGTCAATACAGTCTCGGGAGTCAGGGTACCCCTGTAGCCTGGATCAGATCCTTTCAAGATCGCCGCACTCAACAGGTCTCCCATCAGCCATTTGCGTCAGAGGAGAAACCACTGAATTGTGGAGTCCCTTCGGGCTCCGCGCTGGGCCTGCTATTTTTTAATGTGTATCTCTCTCCTCTGGCCTCAGTGGTAGAATCTTGTGGTGTCAGAGTGATTTCTAATGCTGACAACACACAACTGGTGTTCTCATTTAAGGATCACTCTGAAGCAGCCTCCTCTAATTTTAGACACTGCGTGTGCAACATCTCCACCTGTTTGGCATCAAACACGCTTAGGCTGAACTCTCAGAACACTGAGGTGCTGTTTTTCATCAAAAAACCCTTCTGCACCTCTTTGATGGTGGCCATTGGAGTTGAACCCACTCCGGAACCTGTGAACTCAGCCAGGAATCTCGGATTCCGGTTCAACAACGAGTTATTCTGTAAATCTCAATTCAACCAGGTTCCCTCAGTGTGTTTCGGTAAATTGCACATGATTCTCAAAATTCTCCCTTTTCTCCCTCGGGAATCTCGCCGGACCATTGTTCATGCTCTGATCACCTCACATCTGGACTATGCAAACAGTCTGTACGCTGGGGCTCCTGCCTCCCTGATCAAACGCTTACAGATTGTTCAGAACGCGGTGGCCAGGTTGATCGATAACATCCCAAATCGCCACTCGATTTCTACCCACCTGAAGAAGCTTCACTGGCTTTCAGTGACCAGGCGCATTCAGTTTAAGTCACTGGTTTTGGCTTTTAGAGCAATGCAGGGTCAGGGACCGACCTACCTTAGAGCCTGACCTAAGCATGCTCAGTCTAACTGCTCACTCAGATCAAACCATCTCCGCCTTTTGGTGACTCCCCATTTTTGCCTCTACAGAATGGGTGGCAGATCTTTCGCAGCAAACAACAGACAAAACAGCAACAGGGAGAAGAACCAGCAAGGACTGGGGGAAGGGGGAGGTGGGTACAATGGCACACATGCACACCTAAGCACAGCACAACTGCAGACAAACCATGCCCAAGAGCAACGAAACGAACCAGGAGTACAAGTCACACAACACGGCAATGCCACACCACTGAACAAGCACAGAAGTGAAGACAACATTGCCTGATAGGGAGAAGGGTGAGCCAAATCAGAGCAGAAATAACATGTTATGTTATGTTATGTTATTCTAGCTTGTATAGCGCATGAATCACCGGGGGGCATCTCGTCGCTTTTTGTTTCTTAGTCGCAAACACAAGAAGGCATAACAGGAGTTTCCTAAAGGATTGGTAGGAGGAGATGACTCGAAGAGTCATAGGGAGACTATTCCAGTACTTAGGGGCCAAGTAAGAAAAGGCCCTACCCCCAGTCCTACTTAATTTGATGAGCGGGATAAGCAAAAGATGCCGCGAACTAGATCTCAGTTGGCGGTTGGGCGAGTATTTTTCCAGTTTTGATTGGAGATACAATGGACCGCGGCCCTGAAGAGCCGTAAAGGTAAGGCAGCAGACTTTAAAAAAGGATCTTTGCTTCACTGGAAGCCAATGTAGGGTTCTCAGTAGAGCTATAACACATACAATTACGGGGGACCCTAGGGCTAGTTTAATGACCGTGCTCTGGATACACGCCCTACCGAACATTCACTACAACAAGAGTACCAGAGGGTCAAGGTATTAACAAGGAATATTTAGATAATGGTTGAGAATTATTACCACTAGCTATACCACAACTCTTCTTTGTAAAATAGACGTGAGCCAATCAAGTGTATGGTCTCTAACACCCATCAGTCACCACTCGGAACCGCCCTTCATCATTTGGGGTTCTGTGGACCCACACACCACATTGTCTGATCTCCAACAGGAAAGGGCCTAATGGATGATAAACGGTCCCTCCTGTGGGCAGGGTGGGGTCACCTCTTGTCAAAAGTAGTTGGTTATATGAGAGTGATGTGGCTGACGGAGTAACTTGAAAAAGTGCAGTGCAGAGGAAATGTGATACCAAATAGTGAGGATAAAGTGAGTAAAATTGGTTTAGGAAGCAAAACAATTAATGTAATTGGGTACAGCTTCCAATGCCAATATTAAAAATAGCCAAGACAGAGAAACATTTATAAACTGTCTAGTAGTGGAACGTGGTCAACATGTTTCAGCAATTCGCGGCCAAGTGGCCTTGCTTTCTTCAGGACCTTGTCATAACGACTACTGCTACTGCAAACAAAACCAAAGTGTAAATGAATAGTGTTCTAAAAGAGTGAAACAACTTAGATACTGGTATGTAAGTCACCTGGACCTCCTAGGTGTACTGTTCCGTATCTTCTTACAGATTCGGTTGTTCACTAAAAAGAGTTAAAAAGAATAGCATGAGTACATCACACAAAACCTGTCTCCAAACATCCTTGTCCACATCATCATGAGTAAATTCCATCATTAATAAGGCCTATAAGAGAATTAAGGCCGATTGCACTGTATATACTAGTGCCTCCCAATGTTCATAGAACTTGAAGGTTTTCACATTTCATATAGTACATCTTACCCGATTTGTAAGATGTGAAGACCTCACCCCACCTGGCTGCTGCTCAGGACATAGGTGAAGCACCGCTCTGTTGAGGTGAATAAATACAAGAATGAATCACCCACCGCAAGCGTGTTCGCACACAACATAGACTTCGCTCAAGATCTCCGTTTACAGATGGTGGAGATCATTACCTTCCATTCAGTATGATAGTACGATGATGGTAAACGCAAGTATCGTTATGAAGATCTCATGATCCTCCACATTTGTATGAACTAGCCTGATAAGTTGAGCGATACTGTTATAACTGTATCAGCTCTCCGAGGTATAATTCCTTAAACCTTAATGATAGTATAAAGCGCCTGGAAGCACCTGTACTAATGCAGCATGACACCGACAGGAAGAGTAATGCTATCATAGCTCTGCAAGCCCATCTTATCTCCCTATGATGATTAAAAAGTGTGCCCAAGACAACTACACGCTTATACCAAATCGCTGGGATGTCACCAAAAACCCTACCTTTCCGTCGGTACTCCAACGCGGCATCTGTGCAGTCTGGGGAGGTAACGCCAGCTTGCTGAATATGGGTTTAAGTTAAACTGCCCTAGATAGGCTAGATACATCACATGGCACACGGCCAAACCTCGCCATAGGTCGTGTATAAGCCGGCAATGCATCGAGTGCTGTGATTGGTTGGGCACTCGATGGATTGTCCAATCACACCTCGGTTGCTCGTAGCCATGGTTTCATTAGTAAACAAACAACGGCGTGATACTAGACCCTCTGGTACTCTTGTTGTAGTGAGGGTTCTCAGTAGAGGCATAGATAGGGTACCCGCCGGTTGGTTCAGAACAAGCATAGCGGCCGTATTCTGAATGACCTGCAGTTTCCTTATATGTGTTGCACTTACTTCAGCAAGCAGAGCGTTTCCATAATCCAACCGGCTGATAATAGTCGCCTGGGTCAGCGTTCTGCGATGTGTCATGGGAATAAAAGGAAGGATCTTCCGTAATAATTTCAACCTATAGAAACATGCCCCAGCAACCGAGGAAATGTGATCTTGCATTGTAAGGGTGTGGTTTAATTTGATCCCCAAAATTTTCACACTCTGAGATGGCGAGGGGGGCGGGCCCAATTGTGTCGGCCACCAATCCGGGGACCAAGATTCTTCAGCTTTTCCCAACAGCATGACCTCTGTCTTGCTTGGGTTCATCTCACACACAATGCAGCACACACACATAGGAAGCAGAGCACCCCAACATCGAACACAATGTGGTACAAACACCAACTTGTGCACAAACACAGGACACATGTGCACCCGCCTGTGGTCGGTAAACGTCCATACGCAACTGGCAAAGCACGAAACAGGGACATGATAATGCCCAAGTACAAACACACAGTCCTGATGGGGTAGCAATGCACGTATGGCGGGGAGCCAGAGAGTCCGTAACACACACATTGGCATACAAATCAAGACACAACACAGTTGGAGACAAATTGAAAGTGTGCAAACTTTATCAACAAGTGCGAGTCAGTACAGCCAAGAGAAGTCAATAAACAACCTGTGGAGACTTCGAAATATCGCAGATGATATTGTTCTCTTAAGCCTGACTAAGGTAGGTCTGAAAAGGCTTTTAAATGAACTCTCTGGTTTTCTGTTCGCAAACAACCTGGAATTAAATCTCTCAAAAACTAAAACGATGCTTACTACAAATCGGACAGCTACGACTCAACAAATTAGACTAAAGGGTAACCCGCTGGAGAAAGTATCATGCTATAAATATCAAGGATTTTTCATTGACGATAAACTTTCGTTTCAAGATCACCAAAAGTACACGAAACAATGAGAAGGGGCCCTAACATTCACCCTCAAAACCCTAGCAAAGAAGTTGGAGGGTCCGTCCTTGAAACTATTACTAACGATAATGTCAGCCAAAGCTCTGCCAACATTATCATACGCCAGCGCTGCAATGGGGGAACATCCTTTTCTACGCGGATTTTACTCCGCAGTACTTTTACAACGCATCCGTTACAACGCAAGTCATAACCACAACTAGCGCTGGAGGGCGCTAGAGGATAAAGAATAGTATATTATCCAACACCTTCCCTAGTATCCACGGGGACTGGTGTTAGAATAGTAAATTATACTAATCACTATCAGCGCCCCCAACGCAAGTCGTTGTAACGACTTGCGTTGTTAAAGACGCGTTGTAAAAGCACACGTTGTGACGATACGAGTCATACCGTCATACATCCGCTGCAATGCATGGAAATGACGCAGAAACCCTAAACAGTCAAATAACGCGCATTTACAAAAAGCTTCTTCTACTTCTGAAGACTGCCTCACCAGCTCAGATGCGCTTGGAGTTCAGGCTAATGATTGAAACATTGGGTAGGCTCTACTCATACATTGAAGTATGGTATCAAATAAAACAAAATGTAGAAAAAAACGGCCTTAATGAATCCCTATGGCAGGAAATGGATCAAGATAAATATTCGCCAGCACACAAATATCTTGAACACTCCTTAAAGATCACAAGCACAAGGGTGCTGTGGAGTAAACAAATGCCTTAACAAGCATTCAAATTAATAATAAGTAAAGCTGCATTCAAATTAATAATAAATAAAGCTGCAAGGTTCCACTTATTACTGACCGATAAAGATCTTTTTCGCACAAGAAGTCACTTGTGGACACTGATCAACACCTATAAAACCTTGAAACAAGCAGCGTATCTGGACTCTACTTATTCCATCTACATAAAAAGGAAATTAATAATGTTAAGGTTCGGAGACTTCCCTACTCTTGCGGAAGCCCCTCACTGGAAACTAAAAGAAAACGAAAATTGCCGGCATTGTGGTTTTAAAAAAGAAGATTTGATTCATCTTGTATGTCACTGTAAGACATTGCAACCAGCCCGAACCACAATATTGCGGCGATCAATTCAGGACAGAGGCATAAGATCGTGCCGGTCAGCTATCATATGTGGACTAGACTCCAACGACCGCAAAAAGAACTGCAAATTAATTACATTTTTACGAATCCATAGGCACGAACTGAATGTTAAGTCACAGTAATAATATGATAAGTATTTTACAATTATATAACTTTCTAGGATTTTATGCTTTTACAGAGATGTAATTTTTATGTGACGCAGACTTTTTTTAAAATTTTTATTTTATTTTTGTAAGACCTTTATTTAGAAAAGGGTGCACACAGCTATTCAGCCAAACATCCCGGAGGCATGGCAGCAAAATTAGAGCATCAAACTGTTTCGGCACACCCAGGAGAGCTGCTCAGGATAAGAGAGGTCCATTTTTAAAATTAAAACAGGATATACACGGTAAATACGTAATACAGTTCCATATGTTAACGAAAAGAAGAGAGAGAAAAGAAAACAGGAGGGGGCCGGCTACGGGATCTAAAGTAGATACAATCACCGGGTGGGCAGGGAAGCGTGTCCAACTGCAGAGACACCCACATTTTGAAGCGAACAGTATAAGCAAGCATACATTTCTGAAGACTCCCGAGTAATGCCCCACCCGATGAATCCAATGACAGGAGAGGCTGAGCGGCCACAGTCCCAGCACCGCCCAAAAAGTCCAAACAGTAACCCGATACACTGACCCCCAACCCAGGGAGAGAGGAAAAATGAAAAGTCCAGTCAAACTAAAAAAGAGAAAAAGGCCATAGAAACAGAGAACGGAAAAACAAAAATACCCCACCCCTTACCCCCCACCCTGCACCCCTGCAGATGGCTACGGCCTACCCCCCTAGCAGCGTGCCTATCGCCCAGCATCCAAAAACCCGAAATATAGTAGAAAAGAGATTTATAAAGGAAGGAAACACAGAAAAAGAAAGAAAAGAAAAGTTAAGGGAGGAGGAGAATCACACATTCCCGGTCACACTGCCCCCCTCCTGCGATGTACAGTCCTGGTCATTAAACAATAAGCAACAAAGCAAAGTAGATTCGGTAGAACCCAGGAAAGACGTCCTACACCGCCCGCCCCCAATACAAGAAAATGGCGGATCCCGGGTCCCTCACAAACCCCTAACATCCGAGTCGAACACCAGTCTCACCCTTGACCTCTACGAGTGTTCACCATGAGTTCCGCACACCGGATCCGCCTATTCACAGGATAAATCAAAAGTCCAGCCAAACCACGAATCTGTGCGACGAGTCCAACAGATATCCACAGTCCACCACAATCCTCAGCCGCCATGACACTCGCCACGGTACGACCAGATCCCGACCGTCCCATACTCCACCACACTGCACAGCTCACACGATCGATAGATGTTCGCTGTTTCCGTCGGGTCACAGTTTCAATAAAGTCATTGGGGGATGAGCTTGTGAACACGACCACAGGCGGACTCTTCAACGTGGGCGGGCGATACACCATGGCGGCGGATTCAGCCTGCGGTACAGACATTGCTATCCATGCTTCGACACTAGATGGGCCTCGAGTCGTAGATTCCGGGATCAAAGTCGGGGAAACGGCTCGCTTAGGGGGACCAGACAGATCAGAGTCATTATGCGATCGGGCAGTTTCGGTGGCATCCGCAATCGACTTATGTGAAAGAGCAACCATGTAGGAGCACAGACCCTGAATGGCGGCCATCACGGTTCGCAATGATGGCTCTTCTTCACCCCGCACCGCCGCAAACTGATCGACTCCAGACATCATTGCGCCCTTCGGGTCACCCGATTCTCCCAGGGACCGAAGTGCGATGAGGGCAGGCGGGGGCAGGAGGCACACAGTCCAGCAGCGATAGGGCCTCTCGGACGGGGGCCCCACCCCGGCGGGAAGGGAACGCCAAGAAGGGGACCCCCGGCCACTCAGCCACTCACAGGATCATTACACCTCCCCAATGCGGGTAGAACCGCAGGCTCGCCACCAGTCCAGGGGCAGGTTGCTCTCCACTTCTATCGACCGGACCGTGTCTGGGTCCCCCGGCCGCCGTTGTTGCACTGCAACCCGGCAGGGTCCGTACTCGAGGTCCTGGCTCTCGGTCAGCGTTAGGCCAAGAACTTCCTCTCGATGTAACTCCGGCAATCCGGGTCGTAAGTTTCCCAGGACCACACCGCCAGTATCAGTAACAGGTCACCCACACGGGGGCGAGGCGAAAAAGCAGGATTTGTAGCAGGATATTCAAGCAGCAGGAGGAGGTCGACGGAGCCGAGAGCTTATGCGGCCATCTTCGTTCGTCGCTAGGCTCCTCCCCCGACGCAGACTTTTTAAAATTAGAATTTGTTATATTGTTATGGTTTTAACTAACTGAACAATAAAATAAACAAACAAACAAACTACTCTACTTTAAGAGAAGTGCCACGATATGCAGACAACAGCAGCAGAATGTCAGAATGAGGAACGTAGGAAAGCGCCCATGTCCACCCCGGGGGAGTAACTCACCAACACAAGTCAGTGCCAACCTGTGTTGGGTGTCCGTGCCTGGAACATGAATCCTGGCCAATGCAGCCATGTCCACTGTCATCTTGGGACATGTGACCATACCCACAACATGCAACCATGTGTCGGGACACGTGCAATGGCTCACATCCAGTTGTGGCTGCAGGTACCTTGTCACTCATCCATGAATGCAACTGCAGCTGCGTAGGCCAACATCTCAAATGAGCGATCATCGTCCCCCACATCTGACATGTCGCGACATAATCCATCTGCTGACCTGGACAGATGTGCTGACTCCAACTACTGGACTCACTGTGCACCAAAGCCCAATCGGGTAGTGGCTCAATGTGCTCACTGCACCTACAACTCGTGCAATCTCCCAGGTCCAGTTTTCAGCCTGCATGCCAAAGATCCATGCATGCCATAAGCGGTCATCCTGGTGACACTCTTGGTCGTGGGCCTACAGGGGGGAAACACACACATGGTAATCCAGGTCAGCTACTAGTACGTTGGAGAGGCAGACATCCTTGGGCCACTCGAATATGCATGAGCGACAATGCAACACAGGCTGCACACAGGTGACATGCGCAAGGCGGCAGCTCAACCGGTAACTGTTATGCAGCACTGCCAACGGCAGTGCCCCCAGTACATGCAGCAGACGTGCATGGTGCAACTCCACGTGACTGGAGTCGAGCATGTGTCCGGGATGGTCTGCCATTGGGTCTGTGTCTCTGCTTGAAGGGGCACTGGCTTGCCCTGAGTCAGTCCGGTGGATGAAATGGCACAGCTCGGTGCAATGAGCAGTGTCTGTGTGCAACGGGTGCAGGCCTTGGTTGGGGTGGGAGTACGTGTGAAGGCCATTTCACACACGCCAACTATGACCAAGGACTACTGCATGTGGGATGTGTACATGTTGGACTCATGTCGGACAGTGCGAAGTGTGTGAGTCGCAAACAAATGCTATCGTATCTGTCAGGGGGGTGCTAGGCACATGCAAGTTGCTGCTCGGAACTGCAGATGTGCTACCGCCTGATTGGACCTCTCAACCCTACAATGACTTCAACAGCAGCATACATACCAGAGACGTACAGAGGCCGGTCGTGGGTGTGGTGGGACATCTGCGACCCTGGGATTTATTGATTGACATGCCCAGCACGATGCACATGAGCGGACTCTATGTGTCATGTTGCCACACAGCTGCACCTCCCTGCCACGGGCACCCACACTTGTGTGCGACGCACAGTTGCATCACGTGCACTCCTATTGGACACCATTCTAATGTCCGTCCGTGCATGTCCAGCACCATGCCAACAATAACACTGGCCTTCGAAGGTTTGCGCCCACTTGGCTGTAGGCCAATGGTCCGCACAGGTCGGACACAGGTGTTCAGCATATGGCTGACTGGGAACGCGCTGCGAATGAGGCCAGGCAACAGACTAAGCATCTGCAAGACTGATACACATCACACCTGGCATGCATGTGCCAAGAACCCAAGCGTCCTCGCGTTCCTACATGTCCTCGTACCGGCGGGCCCGCCCTCCTGGTACATGCCACATTGCAAAATCATGTACTGTCTGTCGCCTTGGTGGCAACAAAAAAACAAAACAAAGACACACTTACCATACTTCATGCACCGGCACATGTCTGAACCACACCCTGCCCCCCCCGCCGAACCAACACACGCAGCCTGTGCATGCAGGGGGGCAGGTGTGGGGCTACATGTCAAGGGTCACTGCCAATGCACTGCCAATGCTGAGGGGACATGGCAACGTCCACAGAAGACAGCACACTGTGATGTTGCAGGGCCCGTGCCCATCATGCTGACACAATGAACACACGGGCACACTTGCTCAGATGTTTATGTTTATGGGATTTGTAAAGCGCCTGACTACCCTTGGGCATCCATCTCAGCTCTGGGATGATTCAGAGATAGAGACAATCAGCACTCAGTCCTACAGGAAGAGCCATGTCTTAAGTCTTTCCCTAAAGGAGGCTTCATTTTCAGTGAGTCGGAGCTCTGGGTCTAGGCTGTTCCAGATCGTGGGTACCAGATGGGTGAAGGATCTTCCACCCCATCTGGTTCTTTTGATTGTAGCCGCTTTCATCAGGAATTTTTAACTTGATCTGAAATGTCGGTGGGGTGAATAGTGAGCAATCAGCTTTTGGATAAGGGCGGGCCCCTCCGATACTTGGCTCGATGGGCAAGGCTTAAGGACTTAAATTTGATTCTGGCTTGGATCGGGAGCCAATGCAATTCCCTCAATCCTGATTTGACTGATTGACGTCAGGGTATGTTCAGAAGCAGTCGGGCAGCAGCAATCTGAACAATTTGTAGTCTGTTTGTTACATATTTAGGAGAGCCCAGAAAGAGAGAGTTGCCTTAGTCCAGTCTCGATATAACTAAGGCCTGGCCTACGCAGATGATATTGTTCTCTTAAGTCTGACTAACCTTAGTAAGGCTATTAAATGAATATTAGGGGCTGTTTACTCCCTGGTCTATGGTGGTAAGTGATTTAACAATTTTAAAGAGTCCCTTAGAGGAGTTGGAAGATTTTGCTATTTTTTCTTCATAGAAAACGACCTGAGCTTTCCTAATGCTCTTATGATAGAGCTGCATAGCTATTTTATAAGATCTTTTTAGTTCAGGGTCATAAGACTTCCTCCAGTCTTGTTCCAATGTTTTACAGTTTTTTTGTGCAACCAGCATAGGTGAGAACCAAGAGGATCTATTCAAATTTGTGTGAGTTAGAGGGCCTGGCTTCCTAAACTTCCTGTCAATAGAGCTATTGATCCATGTTAGCCAGTTGCCATGGGCCTCTTCTAGGTCTTTTGTGTCTGGAGGCACAGAGGACTCCAGGTCGCAGAGCCAGGCCTCCAGAACTGTTCTAGGCCATTTTCTTCCTACTATTGTGTCTTCTTTCTTTTGTTCCCTTACCAAAGGTATCCGGAGACGCAGTGGAATCAGGGCATGATCAGTCCACGGCATCAATATGGGATCTAGTACCTTCAGCCTCAGGTCATTAGAGAAAATAGGGTCTAAGAAGTGGCCCTTCTCATGGGTGGCCGACGGTACAAATTGTGAAAGCTGTAAAGCTTCCATATCAGCTAGGCATCTCCTGGCTGCAGGATCATTAGGCTCATCCAGGTGGAAGTTAAAGTCGCCTAACACTGTAATGGCACTCTTCTCAATGAGCATGCTTGCCAACAGGTCCGGGGCTGATTCTAGAAACTACCCGCATGGTCCTGGGGGTCTGTAAATCAGTCCCCCTGAGAAAGAACGAGTCACGGAAAGAGAAATTCTAAATCTGAGGGCCTCAGATTTGACGATATTAAAGGGGGATGTTGTGCATCCTAACTGCGCCTTGTGAATAATTGCTATGCCTCCCACTGTGGCTCCCGCTCTATCAAGGTGGGAAATTTCATAGCCCAAGGGTAAAGCCTCTACTATTTCAGGGGCTGAACTTTCCCTAAGCCAGCTTTCGGTTAGGAAATAGGACCTCCAATTCCTCGTCTTCTATTAAGAGTATGATTTCCACTGCATGCTTGGGTAGGGATCTATTATTAATTAATCCCAATTTCATCACTTTACATTGAGCCATTCTGGCATCCAGTCCCTGTACGTGGTGTTCCCTGGTTATTTCCGTGAACCCACAGGCCGGGCAGCACAATGGTTATGCTTACATGGTGGCTGGGCTACTGTGTTTGAGACTAGAAGCTCTGTGTTAGTGTAGGTAAATACGTTTCCAGGGAATGAGGTCATTTGGGCAGGGTTCCTGGCCCTTGGTCCCGGATGGAAGCGGACGGGTGCAGACGCACCTTTGACGCGCCCGCTGCGCGTTGGTGCCATGCTTGATGTGATCTGCCCCCAATGCGGTGATAGACTAGAGCGCCGATTTCAAAGATGGCCGTTGCTTGATGGCCACCCGTAAGTCGGGAAGTTAGGAAAGTGAGCCTCCCTCCACAACAAACAGCTCTGAAAGCTGTGGTGGACCGAGGAGTCACAAGCAGTATATCAAAGCCCCAAGGTATTTAAAAGCAGGTTTAGGAAGTAAAAATGATTAAAAGATGTGCGCGATCGCGCTGTGCAACATGCGTTAGAAGCAAGAATAAGAATTCAAATAGCAGCTAAAACAATATTAGACAACGTTGCGCTTTCCCTGGTCAGCGAGCAATTGTTAGTGACTGCCTCTACCTTGTAGATGGAGAAAATGGCTATGGGCACGTGCGTACAGCCACATTTATTATCAGGCACACTTACCGAGTGACACCTGTGTTGGTTTTGTGTGGGGTGTGTGCACACCAGTCAGCAAGGGCTGCCTGGTGCAGTCAGAAACCGACAACGGTGTACAACATAAAGGACACAACCATTCAACCATAAAGGCCCCATGATTTGTGCTGCACAGAGTTTGTAGCCACGGATGCAGTGCGTCCTGCATGGGCCTGCCGCCACGGGCAGCTGACTTGCGGTGCAGGGGGGCAGGGTCACAGGTGCAGAGCAGGTTCACAGGATGTCAAGGGGCCTTGTTACAGAGTGTATCGAAGGACAGTGGAAGGTGTACCCCCAGGGCAGAAAACAGAGGGCAGGCCCACTCTGATACAGTCACCATGGTGGAGATGAATGGAACAGACACATGTCGGACACCAAGTCCAGCCAGAAGAAGATGCAGAAACCCACCAGGCCATGGGCTCTGATGCCACCAAGGTCCAACCAGATGGTGCCCATGACTCATTGCGCACAGAGTTAGTGACACCAGTACTGTTAGGGGATGCCTTCTGCAATGCGGCGTGTCCAATTTTGTGGTGTCCTCCACATCTTACCCAAGACACAGTTCCACATGTGTGACCTATTGGACCGCGGTGAAGGCTTGTGGCAGTGGTCATCACAGGCTATTCACCGAGTGTCACCAGCATAGGTTGGATGGCCCGACCAGCCGGCGTAGTTCAGCTTCAGTGGCACCACGGGACGCATACTTGCGATGAACAGGGTTGATGGCACCAGGTCAGTTGTTGTTGTTTCGATACAGAGAGGTCGGTGGTAGTGTCCCCCTAAAAAGCAAGGAGACGGCTCCTGTTAGTGTTCGGCGTTTACGGATGTGACTCTAGACTTATCAGGGTCTGGTGCAATCACTATACAGGGGGGCATACACTGGTTACAGCGTGTTCCTTATACAGCATGTTTATACTGTATCGTTAATTTTACTGAAGGGCATCCCATTATTAGCATGATGTTGTGCTAAGCCGCAATGCCATATTGATGACCTTTGACTATTTTCCAAGTAATTGAACCACCTTTTGCTACATGACGCCAAAGTAGTAGGCTACTATTATTCCACTACACCAATATTTGGTACTTCCTTACTGAAAAGCATTAGAAGTGGTATCCCTGTTGGAAAATTCATCATTCCTCTCGTCATGTATGAAACGAACGTTGTGTGATTATTAAGTCAAAGCTATCAAGTTTGAGGGGATCAACGTTTGGACACAGGGAACCCGGAAGGGCTGGCCTACTGCATATCACTAGAAGACCATCCTTTAACTTCTGCCTTGAAAAAGTCTCTGCAAGAGACGAAACATGTGTTGGTTGTGTGAGCTGAGAAGTCTTATTTATACATGAACTTTTAATAAAGAATGTGAAACAACACTACCTGGTTTGGATCTCTGAATCCGTTGATACAATACAATAATTGGACATTGTTCATATCTAACTGCTAAACATTTATTAGATGATTGTTGGATTCTATTGTTTTTAAAGAGAAATCTATGATTATCTAGAATCTACAATACACTGAACACTAGTTGGTGTGCTAGTTAAGCTTGTGCCCTGTCCAGTTGTTGATAGTGTTCGGTACCCTCCGTGACTGTGACCCGGCTTTCATCCGGACTGAGCCTCATCTTCCTCTTACTCCTCTTCATGCCACCACTGGTGTGGACTCTGCCCTTGGTGATTTGCAACTACGTACTGGATGTGGGTCCTACTGGTTTGCAGGGTAGTCCTGGTCCCTCATCCACGTGTTGCCGGGTTGCGTTGAACAGGGTTAGTGGCACCATGTATAGCAAGATGCCCATATGGAACTATGCCTTACTGATCTGGGGGTCTGGTGTTGTGGCCACTGCCCTGGCTTTGGGGTCACTGCCATTCAGGCCTCAGGACACAGCTTCACATATGGTACCTACTGGTGTAGTATGTGAATGAGGATGGAGTAATGTGGGCCAGCGTCGAGCCAGAAATGGTCTGAAAGGCTTCCAGGGTCGCGGCCCTCGGGGTTGGAGCTTTCACCTGCACGTGGTTGGCCCTACGTGACACACACTGGTGTCGGGAGGTAATCAGTGTGGCCTGGCTGCGCAGGGGCGAGCCTGACAGGTTTGGAGTCAAGCTGGCTGGGGTACGGCAGGTGCATAGGATCGCAGGCAACTTCGCTCACGTGGATGGCATCGGCCTCGTAGAGCGGCGCCACCCAGGCAGAGACATTGGGCTTTCTGGAAGAGGACCACACCCAGGGCTACGTGCTTTTTATTCACACCCCTACGCTGACCTGGCATACACTGGGCCATCCCACTCTATGCACGCTTAAGGGGAGGACATAACAGGCAACATTTCTGTGTACTCCCCCACTAGCCGGGATGACATAGTTGCGTCCACTGTCCATTACACTACATACACCACAGGTGTAATGTTGCCATGGATATGGGTGTGTTCTGCATACTGCAGTCTGTCTAGCACATCTCTCCCACACCTGGCATTGTGTACTTTCCCAATCATAGTTCTCCTGTCTCCTTCACACATGCCTGGTTGCCACCTCTCCCCACTTTCGGTTAGTGTGAGGCTGAGGTGCCATGCAGCTGATGGCTCATGTGCAGGGCTTGCCCACGTTACCATTGTGAGTTGTTCTGTCGTTTCTGTGTTGTTTTGCATGTTGGTTGTGAATTTGTGATGTGTGCATTGCAAGGGTTGTGGGTTGCATGTTTGTGGAGTTGAGGTGAATGGAGTGTTAATTTGGAAATTGCCAAGGGGCTGTACATTTCCCTTGGTGCCACCCTTGGAATGCTGGTTGCTGATGGACTGTCAGAGAATGGAGGAATCATGCACACTGGCTGGGTAGTTGGAGGTGAGGTTCCGTGACGATTTGAACCCGTGTTTTCAATATTGTCGGAAATACATAATATTGGTATCAGCGAACCGCAAATGATCCATTTAGCATATCCTGGTGTTTTCGCTATGCTACGAGCAAGAGCACTCCTGTTATGAACACATTTCTGATCTACCCACGGCATCCATCTTAGATCATGGCAGCCATTTTGTGTTTCTTGCCCTCACATACGCAATAACCTCTGATCACTTCATTTCGATTAAGGACACGTAGCCTTAGCCGGAGATTCACCTCTTTCATGACACGTGCACCTTAAACCAGATCACGCTGTAGTTGCATGACTCGACAAAGGCTGCCTCCTCTGCCCGAGGCCAGTCCTGCTAAACTGGTCTTCGTGTCCATTGTCCTGATCACGATTAGGCGGCCGAAGCCGGTAGCCTTGCCCATTTACAACCAACAAACATCTCTTATCCCGCTTTCCTATCTTCCACACCTGGCTCCGTTCCTTTCTTTCTGAATCTTTATTAGGGGGAGGTAACGAAATTTACGATGAGGCGGTCCGGCTCTTGAATGCAATATTGACAAGGGATTGTGATGAACTAGTGGGAACCCCTCTTCGTGGATGTTTGGTATCAGATTTTATCGACGGTTCCTGTGTAACGCCAAATATTTATTGTTTTAGACACAAAGGTTTTGGGAATGTACCAACATGTAAAGAATTCGCATGAAGGCCAAAATTTAGTATATAAGGAGCAACCCTCTTTGTACAATTTGAACAGGCTCCTAGAATCTGCCCATGTGTGGTTTCTGTGACTTCTGTGTCCCTGCAGTAATAAACCTTTGGTCTTTGACGCCACCATCGAGAAGCCCGTGTTTCTGTTCATTTGCGCACCAAGGCAGGTAGAACTCCGGGGTCTTTGGGTGTTGTTCCCTGACACCTCTGGACGGAACCAAAAAGTCCAGAACTCCAGAGGCGAAATTGGTGGACGTTCCACGGTGTGCTGTTATTGCCTGCACATTGATGTGAGACGTGTGCTCTCTGTTGCAGCGATTGTGTGCTGTGTTGGCAGGGGGCACAGGTATGACATGTGTGCTGTTGATTGCCCCCAAGACATTCTTGCATCCAGCTATGGCGTATGGTCCCTGCTTGGTGTCCATCGGATCCTGCGCATTGTGTTGGACTTATAGGGACTGGGGTACCAGGCTGTGGTGATGTCCAGGACAGGTGTGAGGTACTTGGATGTGGCTGGCTGAGTGACTCCTCCGACTCTTGTGGGTGTTGGTTGGGGGGTACCAGGGGCCAGCAGGTGAAGCACCGTCAGCAGCTTTGTGTGTGATAGGATGTTGGTTGTCCGCTGTGTTTGTTCAGTCGGCCTGTTGGGCCTTGTTGGTCAAGATGTATAGGATGGCTGTCCTTTTGGGCCTGTAGTGGGCAATGACATTGTCGGGTGTTGGGTCTGTGAGTCTGGTGCATTTCCTGGGGTTCCGTTGTCTTTGTCTACCTTGCCTCTGTGGTGTTCTGGAGGGGTGTTCCGGGTGTGCGTTGGGGTCCTGGGGTGGTGGTGGTGGGTGTTGTGGCCCTCTTGGGTGTCCAGGCCGCATGACCAGTGGCTCCATGGCATCTGTTGCCCTACTGATGTGGCTGTGGGCTGTTCTCCCTTTTGTGGTGCAGGCAGGTGTTATTTTCCTGGTGCTAACGCGCCTATCACCTGTTTTGTGTTCTTATTGCAGTTCTGTCTGGTCATTGTGAATGTTGTGTAGTGGTGTTGTTGAGGCTTTTGGCAGGGGAATGCCTACTTTGCATCTCATTATTGATAGTTGTAGGAGTCATTTGTGTCGATGTGTTTTGCGGCTGCTATTGCAGTTGAACTGGTACTGTGGGCTCTTAACACTGGCTTGTAAATGGAGAGATACATTTATCACTACTATGGCAGCAAGAAAGTGACTTTAACTCTGCGATAGCTTCTTGAGAATATGCCCCTCAGTGTTGCAGATAGATGCTGCGGCTGCCCACTGCATTCTATTGAGAACCCACTGAATATCCTTAGACACTGATGCCGGGGAGAGACGACCTGCTATACTAACATACAAGCCGGACCACCACAAAAAGTTCACAAGAGGGGGCTTTGAAACTGAGGATGAGCAACAAGCCTGACGAGGTTGGGTCTTGCAAAGACCAGAGACCGGCCGACGAGGTAGCCGAGGCGGGACTGGCAAGGCCCCTTATAACTCCTTCTATGATACAACATCTGTTGGAGGGGACAGAGGTCCGGCTGCTCACCCTGATGGGCCTGCACTTGAGGAAAAGGTGACTCTAGGACGGCCCCTGGATGAGACAGAGATTGATCAGAACAACGGCGCTAGCACACCACACTCAACCTTTAAAACTTGAGTGTCCGTGGGATCCCGCCTCTGATCTTCATACAGAAGACGCGATACCTGCTGCGGCTGGAAAGTGAAAGCAATAACTAGAATCTTCAACCACAAGGGCAATCCTGACACTAGACAGACTAAACTCCGTTTCAAAAGGGAAAAAAAGACAGGCCAAGTGGACAAACCACAACCCTTGACCAGCCTAGACAACCCCCAGTAGGAAGGAGGAAGACCCCCAAGATGTCGACATCAAAGAAATCTTGGTGGAAGTTAAGTCCAGTCTCTGCAACATAGACGTCAAACTAGACCTCATGACAAGTCACCTAAACAGAATGAAGGAACAGGTGGATAAATACAAAAATAGACTAGAGCACCTTGAAACTAGAGTCTCTGACGTAGAGAATGACCAAACAAAGTGGAATGAACAACTACTCAAGATAGCGAAAATACTTGAAGTAATAAGAGCCAAAAACAAAGACCTAGAGGCACAATCTAGATGAAATAACCTGAGAATTATTGGAGTCCTGGAGTCCACGGCCATTGACAATATGGAAAAATACATAATGAACATGTTCGGAGAAGGGCTCTCTCCTGATTCATAATAAAGCAGGCTTACAGAACGCTGGATCCCAGACCGCTCCCAGGTGCAACAGCCCACCCCATATTATCATGAATCCTAAACATCAAGGATTGAGACACAGTGCTGCGACTTTCAAGTGAACACAGCAACCTATAAAACAAAGGAAATACGATCTCCTTTTACCCGGACTTCACAATTATAGTTCAGACTGCCTGTAAGGAATTTTTACCAGCTAAAAAATTACTCCAAAAAGCTAAGATAAAATCTGCTCCTCTCTACCCAGCCAAACGACGCATAACACATGGTGGCAGAGCTCATCAGTTCACTGACGCCAAACCAGCGCTCAAATTTCCTGATTTGTTGAAGTTGTCCAGACACTCTCCAAGGGATCAAGATCATGGAATCTGGACGCAAAATGACTGAACTTTAAACTCAAACCTCTCTGATCCACTACAAACAATCACCACAGTACAAAGCGGCACTGTTAATGGCGGGGAAGACCTGCAAAGAGCACACTTCAGGGTTCCTTAGCACAGTTTATGTGATCTACCGCCGATGGAGCCATCCACAAGGCGTGAGCCACTGTTTCACAAAGCTGGAGGAAGGCTAGTGTGTACGCGAGGCTCTTCTTTACCCCCAGGAACGAGTCCCACGCTCTTCTATTCAGACCGGGGAGGCGGTGGGGATGGATTACTAAACCAAGTTCAGGGATTGGAGGGGGAAAGGGAGGGGGAGGGAGGGGTCTTTCATTATTCTACTCTTTTGAGAGTGTTAGATTTTGTCTAAGTTTTAGAGGAGGCCCCTGTCAAATACAGATAGGTAAGCCACTGAAGCAGACAGTCTATAGGACAGATCCCATACTACTGCCCTTCTGTAACACGGTAGGCACGAGATTGAGCTCATAA
Organism: Lissotriton vulgaris; assembly: GCF_964263255.1. Classification (NCBI taxonomy): domain Eukaryota; kingdom Metazoa; phylum Chordata; class Amphibia; order Caudata; family Salamandridae; genus Lissotriton; species Lissotriton vulgaris. Next base: position 130,643,806 of record NC_141685.1, read on the forward strand.
TTACCCCTACATACCAGCAACCAGATACCCATAACATACCAATGGCACCGAGAGGACTTAGGCTCCTAACACTGAATGTTAGACTGCTCAACAACCCCAGGAAAGCTCGCCTTGTCCACACATACCTCAATAGACACCACAGAGATATCTGCTTCCTTCAGGAAATTCACCTGACCCCACCCACCTCCACCCACCTCCACTCGCCTAGAGGTGCGCTGGTATGCAGAGGTACACCAGTCCCTGAATTCCAACTATACCAGCGGCACTGCAATACTTATAAGGAAAGGTATCCCATGGATGCTCACTCAGATTAAAAAGGATACTGTGGGGCAGTATGTTATAGTGTCAGGACAACTCCAACAGAAATCTATCTTACTGGTTTGTGTATGTGGCCCTAACATAGACGACCCAGAACTATACACTGAGATTTGGCACCAAATAGTGAAAATGGGCAACGGAGCTATAACCTGGGGGGAGATTTTATTGTAATCCTAGATCCTGAACTAGACAGATTGGGAGCTGCTCTGCGGCCCCACCCTAAAGCAATGGAGCAACTCCATGCTTTAATGCAAGATTTCAACATAAATGATGCATGTAGACATTAGCACATGAAGCCTTGTCGCGCATAGACTGCTGGGTGACCACCAGAGACGTGACTACATGGTCAACAGCAACAGCCATGACAAACCACCATTGGACACTGTCTGACCATGTTCCAGTGCTTCTAGAGCTCACCCGTCCCTCGACCTCAACTGCGCCTTTACATGGCGCCAGCCGCAACGGCGCACTCCGTGATCAGGTATTCTAGGCTGAAATACACCAGGCCATCACAGAAAATTTAGCAGTCAATGAGTGCTCAGTCAGCTCCCCCCAGATACTATGGGAGGCCTTCAAGGCTGTGGTAAGAGGGGCTCGTATTCCCAAAACACACTGGGGTGCAAAAAGCAATCCTTTCCAGACTTGCTGGAAAACGATCTGCAGGAAAACGAAACGCTACTCTGTGACACGAGATCCCCTGCTACACTAGCGTCAATATAAGAGAAATTCACTGAATACGAGGAAGAAGCAAACCGCTAACTTCACTATTTAACCCGCGAATCCCAAGCAAGACAGTACAGGGAAGTCGATGTTGCTAGCAAAATCCTGGGAATATGCTATCAATCAATCAGTCAATGAACTTGTAAAATGCACCATTTACCCGTGAGGGTCTCAAGGCGCTGTGTGGGGGTGCTGCTACTGCTTGAAGAGCCAGGTCTTGAGGAGCCTTCTGAAGGTGAGCAGGTCCTGGGTCTGCCGTAGATGGGTGGGGAGGGTGTTCCAGGTTTTGGCGGCGAGGAAGGAGAATGATCTGCTGCCGGAGGTCGTTCTTTGTATGCGCGGGACTGTGCAAAGGGCGAGGCTGGCTGAGTGGGGCTGGCGGGTGGAGGTGTAGAAGTTGTGTCTGTCGTTCAGGTAGGCTGGTCCGGTGTTGTGGAGTGCCTTGTGTGCGTGGGTGAGGAGTTTGAAGGTGATCCTCTTGTTGACGGGGAGTCAGTGCAGGTCTCTTAATTGGGAGGTGATGTGGCTGTGGCGGGGTACGTTGAGGATCTGTCGGGGTGAGGCGTTTTGAATGCGTTGTAGTAGTCGCAGGTGTTTGGCCGGGATTCCTGCATTGAGTGCGTTGCCGCAGTCTAGCCTGCTGCTGATGAGGGCTTGGGTAACTGTTCTTCTTATTTCAGTCGGGATCCACTTGTAGATCCTGCGAAGCATGCGGAGGGTGTTGTAGTGGGAGGAGGAGATGGCGTTGACCTGCTTCGACATGGACTGGGAGGAGTCGAGGATGAATCCAAGGTTGCGTGCGTGGTCCGTGGGTGTTGGACCTGCTACGCAGGCCTAGAGCGCAACACTATATTATGAAACTCCAGCAAACCAGACTTCCCCACAGGCCATACTGGAAACGATGACCTCCTTCTACTCTAATCTCTACCATACTACAGGAGAGATTACTGAGGAAATGCTAATAGAATACTTTGATACCATTGAACTGCTGTGGCTTGACGATGTGAGGTGGCAGTGATGTCCTCTTTCTCCAATTCTGTTCGCCATGGCAATGGAAGCACTAGCATCCCATTTACAACAACACCACGAGCACAGAGGGCTTAACTTCAGACTCCGTAGAGTGCTAACCTCCATGTATGCAGATGACATAGCCCTTTACGTTCTAGAACCCCATATTAACCTTGAGCGGTTATCTGGGAGGTCAAACACATCGGGGAATTAACGGGTGTCAAAATTAACTGGACTAAGTCCATTATCTTCCCCCTGTATGATCTCCTGACCCACTACAAGCCTACTCAGCAGTTGAGATCGAAAGGAGCACATCTGCTCAAAGTACCGAAAATCAAAAGGGCAAGGATGGGTGCACGCTCATTTGGCTATCAAGCAGCCACAAATTGGAACACTCTGCCACCTTTGTTGCGTGCATAAAAATCTGAGAACATCTTTCACAGAGGTCGAAAAACCTGGCTCTACCAGTTATAAGCCGTGCCTCTCGGTTTGACTCCCGCTTATAACCATTTCCATAGCGTGGGAACACACCAGTCAGTGTAGACAGGCACTTTACAAATTACTTTATTATCATTATTATATGCAATATGTGCGCAGGCTCTATATGCCCACTACTGGACATATCCCATCAAATTTCAACCGCATGTGGCGGTTGAGGCAGACCTGGTACATCACACCCGCCTATCCACAGCACTGTATCACCCGTACAGAAGAACAGAAGTTGCCATGACTGACTGTGTGCAATGGGTATGGGACGGCCTAAGACGTCAGGCATGGCTCCCATGCCTTTACGCTCCCTCCATTCTGATAATCAATAACCCACTGATACCGGCACTGGTGGACTCCAACACTAAAAACAAGCATTTGCAATGCAATAGGTCATGCATTTGCGAAAGTTTAAGCTACTGGCATTATAAACGACAATGCCTTTAATTTATGTTTTAAAAAGCAACACATAAATAAAAAGTATTGTCATTTACAATGCCTATAGCTCAAACTCTTGCAAACGATTGACCTATTGCATGGTAAATGCTTGTCTCCCTAGGCTGCGGTGGTTCTTGTGAAGATTACTATTTTGTCTCGGCTGTGAGTTATTGCCATCCCTCCTTCTTTTTTTAGGTCGAGCCTAGGCAGCGCAGCTGCGAGGTGATCTGCTGTATGTACTTTGTGGGGTCTGTCCCATCCCACTGGTTCGGATTGGTTTATGTCTGTGTCATTCCAAAATCATAGCCTACAATTGGTTAATGGTTGGCACATGCCCAACCTTTTCTTGCAAGTTCAATCAATCAATCAATCAATCAGTAATTAGTTAGGCGCACTACATACCCGTGAGGGTCTCAAGGTGCTTGGAGGGCTGCTACTGATCGAACAGCCAGTGCCCTCCCGAAGGTCAGCAGGTCTTGGGTCTGACGTAGGCTCAGTGGTTCCATGTCTTGGCGGCGGGGTGGGAGAAGGATCTCCTGCCGGTGGTTGCTCTTCGGACGCCCAGGACGGTGGCGAGTGAGAGGTCGGTGGAGCGTAGCTGGCAGTTGGGGGTGTAGAAGGAATGTCGTCTGTTGAGGTAGGCTGGACCGGTTTTGTGGAGTGCCCTGTGTGCGTTGATGAGGAGCTTGAAGGATATCCTCCTGTTGACGGGGAGCCAGTGCAGGTCTCTCAGGTGGGAGGTGATGTGGCCGTGGCTTGGTATGTCAAGGATCAGTCATGCCAAGGTGTTTTGGATGCGTTGTTGTCGTTTGATGAGCTTGGTGGGGGCTCCTGCGGAGAGGGCGTGTCCGTAGTTGAGTCTGCTGCTGATGAGAGCCTGGGTGATTGTTTTTCTTGTATCTGTCAGGATCCATCCGTAGATCTTGTGAAGGGTGTTGAATAAGCATGGGCGAATTTTGCGAATTGGCAATTCGCGAATTTGCGAATTGGCAATCCGCAAAATTCGCGAATTCGGGCGAATTTGCGGATTTTTTAATTTTTGCGTGTTCGCGGGTGTTCGCGAAGCGCTTTGCGTGTTCGCTGGTGTTCGCGAGAGCTTTGCAATTTTGCTGGTTTTTTTTTTGCCTGCTTAATCACTGCCACCCTGTTGTTTTTTATGCCCATCTGCCCTCTGTACCACTTGTTTCTGTGCCCTTCTGCCCTCTGCCCCACTCATTTTTTGTCCCCTTCTGCCCTCTGTCCCACTTTTGTGCCCTTCTGCCCTCAGCCCCACTTAGAAGGGTGCCGGCAAGCTGCCAGCGCCGTTCTAAAATAGCTAGAAATAGCTTCAACAGGAAGCACTAATAGATAAAGTAAAGCAGGTGCTCCAGTTGAAGGTCAAATTAAGTTACACAATCATTAATCACCCCAAGTTTGGGGGTGATTAATGATTGTGTAACTGAATTTGAGCAGCACCTACTTTACTTTATCTATTATAGCTTCCTGTTGAAGCTGACTTTTGTAACTATTTTAGAATGGCTCTGGCAGCTTGCTGACGCCATTCTAAAAGAGTTACAAAAGTCAGCTTGAACTTTTGACCCAATCCCCGTTCGTGGATTTCCATTCGTGGATTTTGCGGGAAATTCGTGAATCTCGCGGATTGCGAATTTACCGAAAATCTGCGAAATCCGCGAGCGGAACGGATTTTCCGCCCATGCTTAGTGTTGAAGCAGGAGGAGGAGACGGCATTTTTTTTTTTTTTTTTTTTTTTTTTTTTTTTTTTTTTTTTTATCCTCATTTGCCTGGACCCTCCTCTTATTCAGCCTCCAACTGCCATGCGCGTGTTGACTTAAGGTGCAAGTTTACCCCTGCTCCTGAAAACGCGATTTATGAGAATCGGCAGGAGATGGCCCGAAGAGAAAGCGGGTAATGACTCCAGACTTAGTGTTTAACCAGTTGAACTAGCCTTGAGACCAAATGAGGGGGGCCTAGTTCTTGGAGTTCTAAGGCATAATCATTGGACCGGGGGAAAAAAATAAAAAATAAAAAAAACCCCGGTTATTGTCTCCACTGAACCAAAAAGTTCCAAAAAGCCCGGTTGCGTGGGCCACCTGATCTCAACAAGTCTGTTTTAGAGGTTGCATAGAGAGATGATAACCAGTTTGCATGCGTTGGTGCCGAGTTTTCTATCCAGACCTTGCATATTTCCCTTCTTGCAAGCAGTATTGCATAAAACAGAAATGTCCTTGCATGACCCTTAATGCTATTATCCCATCCAAATATAATCAAGGGGAGTGAAATAGAAATCGAGATGTTGAGGATAGAGTCCAAAGTCACTTTTACCTCATTCCAGAACTGTAGTATGTTTGGACAATCTTTAAACATGTGAATGTCCGAAGCTGCGATGCAGTTACATTTATTGCATTTCTTCCCTGGGATGAATTTAGACAGTTTTAGAGGCGTAAAATAAGCTCGGTGTATCGTAAAAAAATGGTTACGCCTAAGCCATGCAGGTTTAACGCATTTATATAGCAGGGTGCAGGATTTCTGCCAGAGTTCAATACTCTGGGCTCCAAGTTCTGTACCCCATAGTTGTTCCGGGAGGATGAATTCTCCATCTATCTCTTCTAACAGGCTCCAGTACCACTGCGAGACTTCTTTGCCTCCTCCTGATCTAGCTACCAATTTCTCTTCAGTGATACTGCACTTCCCAAGAGTTACTCCAGACCTGACCAGTGCTTTGAACCAACTGTCTAATTGTAAGAACTTAAACCACGAAAACTTTGAACCCAGTTGATCCCGTAATTCCTCCCAGGGCCTCAAGGATTCGCCTACCAATAAATCTCCCCATGTTAATATTCCTCCTAGTCTCAACGAGTTTGCAAGCCTGTCTTCTAGACAAAGCGGCAACCCTGGAGAGTCCCAAATGGGTGCAGAGTTAGAGTAATATGGTAAGCCTAGTTTCCTCCTTATATGTGACCATAACTTCGCTTGGGACATAAGAATTTTTAATTTTACTTTTTTGAAATATTTCTGATCACCATATTTAAACATGAATCCATTAGTTGGTAACCCAGCACCAATCAGCATGGCGTTAAACATGAGACCAATAGAGGTATTAGATGGATTTTTTAGGAGCATTCTTGAGTGAGACAGTTGGAATGCCCACGCATAATATTGCAAATCGGGCAAAGACAAGCCCCCCTTTTCCCTCCTCCTTCTCAATTTCTTCCATGCCACTTCCAGGAGACGGCATTGACTTGCTTGATCACTGAGAGCGTTGAGTCGAGGATGATTTCCAGGTTGCGTGCGTGGTTGGTGGGTGTCGGGCTGCCCCCAGTGCCGTCCGCCACCAGGAATCATCCCAGGCTGAAGGGTTGGAGCCGTCACCGTGGACGAAGACCTCCATTTTGTCTGAGTTTAGCTTCAGGCGGCTGATCTTCATCCAGTCGGCGACGGCCTTCATTCCTTCGTGGAGGTTGGCTTTGGCGGTGATGGGTTCCTAGGTGAGGGAGAGGATCAGCTGAGTGTCGATGGTGTAGGAGATCATGTTGAGGTCATGCTGTTGGGTGACGTCTGCGAGCGGGGCCATGTAAACGTTGAACAGAGGAGGGAGGATCCCTGGGGTATGCCGCAGATAATCTCAGAGGCTGCGGTTCGGAATGGGGGGAGGCGGACGCTCTGGGTTCTGTTGGAGAGGAAGGAGGTGGTCTATTCCAGAGCCTTGTCTTGGATCCCTGCGGCGTGGAGGCATGCACGTAGTGTGCGGTGCCAGACGGTGTCGAAGGCAGGGGAGAGATCTAAGAGGATGAGTGCTGCAGTCTCACCGTTGTCCAGCGTGGTCCTGATGTCGCCGGTGACGGCGATGAGGGCGGTCTCTGTGCTGTGGTTGCTGCGGAACTCTGACTGGGAAGGGTCCAGGATTCTGTTTTCTTCGAGGTATCGAGTTAGCTGTCTGTTGACAATCTTCTCGATGACCTTGGCCGGGAATGGGAGCAGAGTGATGGGCCGGAAGTTCTTGAGGGTTCTTTGGTCTGCCTTGGGTTTTTTGAGTAGGGCGTTGATCTTTGCATGTTTCCAGCTCTCTGGGAAGGTCACGGTCTTGAGGGAGAGGTTGATGACGTTGCTCAGGTGGGGTGCGATGGAGCTGCTTGCTTTGTTAAAGACGTGGTGCCGGAGTGGGTCCAACGGAGAGCCAAGTGGATTGTGCTCATGGTCTTGAGGGTGTCATCGGTGCTCGCGCGCTGGCCCAGGCTAGCATGGGGTCATGGTCGATGATGTGCTGAGAGTCTGTTGTGTTGCTGTCTGTTGGGGTGTTGAAGCTGTTATGGATGTTTGCTATCTTGTGGTAGAAGAAAGTGGTGAGGGAGTCGCACAGGGCTTGCAACGGTGGTATGTCGTTGGTGTTGGAGCTAGGGTTAAAAAGTTCCTTCACGATGTTGAAGAGCTCTTTGCTATTGCGTGCAGTGTTGTCGAGTCGGTCTTTGAAGGATGTCCTCTTGGCAGCCCTGATGAGGTGGTGGTGGTTGCCGAGGGCGTCCTTGTGTGCTGCGTGGCTGTCTGGGGTCTGTTCACTTTGCCATTTCTTCTCTAATTTCCGGCAAGCTCACTTGGAGGCTAGGAGTTCTGGGGTGAACCAGCTGGCCCTCTTGCTGGTGTCTCTGTGGGGGGGTTTCTTCAGCGGGATGAGGGTTTTGGCACAGTCCTCGATCCAGCGTCTGAGGCTGTGGGCAGCGTCGTCGGTGTTGGAGGGTACAGTGGGTGGGCTGAGAGCGAGGTTTGCATGTGGTTGGTCTTCGGTGATATTGCTCCAGCAGCGGTGGAGGATCTGTTGGATGTGATGGTGAGTGGTGGATTTCTGGAACGTGAAGTGGATGCAGCGGTGATCGGTCCAGAGGAGTTCGTGGTGTGGTTGAAGGAGACGTGCAGGCTAGAGTAGAAGATGGGGTCAAGCGTATGGCCAGCGGAGTGGGTGGGCGTTGTGACGAGTTGTCTCAGTCCGAGGTTGGTGAGGTTATCGATTAGGGTTGTGGAGTTGCTGTCTTTGTTGTTCTCAAGGTGAAAGTTCAGGTCTCCGAGGAGGATGTAGGTCTTGGTGTGCGTGCTGATGAAGTTGGCGATGGAGTCGCTGTACTGGGGGCGGAGTCCTGGGGGTCCGTAGACGAGGGGGCCTCTGAGGGTGGAGTTGGGGTCTGTGTGGTTCTGGAAATGCATGTGTTTGGCGGTGCTGAGAGTGTCATCGTACTGTACGAGACACTGATGGTGTTCTTGTGGATGATGGCAATTCCTCCTCTGAGTCCGTTTGTGCGGTCTCTGCGGTTGATCTTGTAGTCGTCTGGGATGGCTATAGCAATGTCGGGTGCGGAGGAGTCGTTCATCCACGTCTCTGTCAGTTAGGCGACGTCTGGGGATGTTGTGTCAAGCAGGTCCCAGAGCTCGATGGCGTGTTTGCGTGCAGAGCGGGTGTTTAGGAGAATGCATTGGAGGTGGTTGAGGTATTTCTTGGCAGGTGGTTCGTTGGGTCTGAGGCTGGTGTAGCTGCAGTTCTGGCAGGTGAAGGGGCCTCGTTTGCGTTTCGGGGCGGCCTTGAGGCAGGTGTGGGTCCATCCGGGGTTGAGGGTGTGCAAAGTGCTGTCATTGTAGTGGCAGCATTCCTTGTGGTGGGTGCGGGGACCAGGGGTTCTGGCGCTGGGCGTGGTCCAGGCGCGAACGGGCACAGACGGGCTTGCCTTAGGCGAGCCTTTGGCGCTCCAGTGGCACGCCCGCTGCGCGCGGCCATGCAACAGCCGGCATATATGGGAGGTGGGAAGGAGGAGGCAGCTGGGAGGTGGGGGCAGCGAATGGGGCGGGGCCACAGGGGATGCAGCAGCGAGAGCGGGGCGACTAAGGGAACAGAAAGCAAAGGGCACAAAATAGTGGGGCAGCGATTGGAACAGAAGGCAAAAGGGCATGAAAATGCAGTGGCAATGAATGGACCAGAAGGCAAACAAGCATTTGCAATGCAATAGGTCTTGCATTAATAAAGTTTGAGCTTTTGGCATTGCTAATAATAATGCAACACCAATAGCTCAAACATTTAGTAATACGATACCTATTGCATTGTTAAAGCCATTTGCTTTGCTATACAATGCCATTAGCAAAGCAAATGGCTTTAACTTAATCAAAGGCGAGACCTATTGCATTTTCAATTGTTGTTAATGGCATCCATCAAGAATAAAGGCCTGGCTTCACATAATTAATCTGCATTATTTATCCTCTGAAAAATGTATAGGCCATTTTGCTCCCTTGTTTATGGCGCTTAGGATCTGCTACATATGTAAATTTGCAACTTTTATTACTGATGAGTTTTCATTTGTGAGCTTTAGAAGTTAAAGGCAGATGGCTGATATTATTATGGTTGAAAAGATTGTGTTGCTTGTGCGACGAAGAAGTAGAAACTGCTGTACGTATGTTATTTTCTGCAATGTACTATGTGCATGACATATGTACAATGTCACAAAGCACAGAACTGTCACCATCCCTACCAGAATGTAAGCATTTTGCGGAGAGTGTGCTGTTTTTCCTTTTCTGGAGCCTTAAGTGTAATCATGCATATTCGGCTGTAGTGGTTTTTTAGATGGTTTCCAAAAATGTACATTAGAATAATGTTTTGTTTTCTTTTAGTAAACAGTTGCATGAATTAGAACATCGCATAATCTCTTTTGCTCAATTTGTTCAATGATCTTTTAAAAATGTAAATAATTTCACCTATTTCATTAAACTTTGTTGAAAGGGATTATTTTTCAGCGAAGCGTACGATACTTCTCACTCTTAGAGAAGGAAATTATTTTAAAGCCAAACAATATATGTATGTTTACTTATCCTGTAAAAGAACTGCTTGGTGCCTGCAAGAAAGAAATGTACATATGCGCAAACAAGCAAGCACACAGACACATACTCTCTTACTTCGAAGTGCGCCTTATTTTCAAGAAAATATGATTTGCTGACACTCCAGTCCTGAATTGGCAAATAACATTTTCGGCTTTATACTGATATTAAATATGATTTAGGTGTTATGCGATGACGTCATCAATTCTGCTCTGAAAAACACATTCCTCCAACGGGAAGTGTAGTTCTCTCTGCAACAAACACGTGACTTGAGTGGAAGGAAGTGGACGGGAGTCAAGGGAGCCAGGAAGAGTGGATCAGCCCGCACTGGCCAGAGGCTGCGGTGAATGTCAAAACACTGGCCCATATACTGACCTTTCAGATCAGCCCATCAGGCACTGATTTCCCAATAGGCCAGTCCGACCCTGATTAGAATTGAACAGTGCTTAATTTGAGCCGGAGGTTTCCAGTGCTCAGCACCAGAACTTAATTGTCAACACCAGCAGCGCTCGTAGCAGTGTGCCACAAAGTGGTGCTGTCTGAGATGACCACAACAACAGTCAATGATTAATTCAGTATACAATAAAAATGACTATTACTTGCCGCCCAAACCATTCTTATAGCTTTGGGGGCCTGGAATAGTCCGAATTGTCACGCTTGTAAGACTGTGATAGTTAGCAGTTGTGTTGTTACTATCATAGGCAGCACCTGCAGGGGCAATGTGTGGTGCAGGCTGCAGTGGCCTCCTGAGGAGAGCCCTGGCACTATTTTTTTTAATACAAATTAAGCACTGGAATTGAAAAGTCTCTTAAGAGCAGCAGATGAGGATCTTTCCTGTGGAATTCATTTTCTGTTCTTAGTGTTTATTAGTACTGATTAAAGCCGGCCTTTTCCAAACTTTTCGTCGTGTCACTTGTCTCTCCAAAGGGCCCTGAAGCAAACGCTCACTGGAAAGACGCTGTCACTGACTGTGTGCAATGGGTATGGGACGGCCTAAGACGTCGGGCATGGCTCCCATTCCTTCACGCTCCTTCCATTCTGATAATCAATAACCCACTGAAACCGGCACTGGTGGACTCCAATACTAAAAGCAAACATTTGCAATGCAATAGGTCTTGCATTTGCGAGAGTTTAAGCTACTGGCATTATAAACAACAATGCTTTTCATTTATGTTTTCAAAACCAACACATAAATAAAAAGTATTGTCATTTATAATGCCTATAGCGCAAACTCTTGCAAACGATTGACCTATTGCATGGTAAATGCTTGTCTCCCTAGGCGGCGGTGCTTCTTCTGAAGGTTACTATTTTGTCTCGCTGTGAGTTATTGCCATCCCTCCTTCTTTTCCTAGGTCTAGCCTAGACAGCGCAGCTGCCAGGTGATCTGTTGTATGTACTTTGTGGGGTCTGATCCATCCCACTGGTTCGGATTGGTTTATATCTGTGTCATTCCAAAATCATAGCCTACAATTGGTTAATGGTTGGCACATGCCCCACCTTTTCTTGTAAGTTAACTCCCATGGAGTATTGGCTCTGGAACCAGCCGCACCATGCATGCTGCTTAAATGCTTTTATCTCAGTTCCTTTCTTTCTTCCTTACGAAGAGCTTATATTATTGTTAACCTAGCCACAAATCCCCAAAGCTTTCTTTGCGATTTGGGGATTTGGAACCCCTTTTTTGTCTCTTGTTATTTTCTGTGCTCACGTTTTGGGAATAGTACTTCGAGCACATATGAAAACATGCAGTTTACTGCTTTTCTGAACATCATGTTGTGGATAATTACCTTTGATGCTACTTAAAACACTCTCAATGGAACTGTCGAAAATCACACATGTCAAGCCCCAGAGTTATAGCTTTAGAAGACCAAGAGCCACATGCATCAATCATCTTTGCCCTCGCGAGGGCAAAAAGGACTTTTCTGAAGCATGAAAGGGCTTTGCATTTGCAAATTAGGTAATTGCAATGTTTTGCGATCACCTATATTGCGAATGTATTTAGAGAATTGCAATTTGTCATTCCCTAATGCCAATGCACGTAGCCTAAATGCGAACTGTGCATTTAGAAAACGCTGATTACCTTCACCTTCAAGTTGATGGTAATTTGCGCATGTCTTGAAAAATGCACAAAAATGCATTTTTCAAAGTGATATGTGGCACACACATGCCATGTGTGTTCGCAACATGTGCACACTTACCTTTTTGGGGGGTGCATCATGGGAGCCTTAGGAGCCCTGGCACCCTTGGAATTGTATTCACAATTTGCGATTACCAATTTGGTAATCACAATTTGCTAATGCATTACCATCCTTTCCTATGGGCCTATGTTATCTATATGGGCCTATATTATCTCGAATTGGGGACGGGCAGGTGCGCCTGAACCCTTTTATTGGCTGAACCACATGTATTCTGACGCCTGTGCTGGATGTGTATCGGGTGAGTGCAAGCCAGCCCTCAGGGAGTTGTTGGTGCTGGCAACAAATACAACAGTGAACACAATGAATACGGAAACAGTCAACATCAGCACTACATGGACACAAGGTCACACAATGAGCAAACAGAAGTGTCCGTGAGTTGCAGTACGCTGAGTTGGTGGCACCTGGAGTGCTGAGCAGGGGACCAGGCAGAAGATGGCTTCCACGACAGGTACGTGCAACTCCGTCAGTGTGTCAGTATGACTATTTTGACACGGGCAGTTGGTGGTTGGATGGGACGGTGACTTGCGGTGCATTCAGATGGGCCATGGGACCTGAGCGGGTCCTCATCAATGTCCAAGGTGTATGTGGCGGAGGGTTGCGGGGGACAGCGGAAGGTATCCTCCAGGGCATGATGCATCGGGTGGAGGCTGTCCGGAAGCAGCAAATGGAGGAGTGGAATGCCACAGCATCGTTTTCGTCACAAAGTCAATATCATGGCGATGAAAACCCCAAGTCCATGGACTCAGTCGCCCCAGAGTCCAAACAGAATGTGTTGTAGGTCTCGGGAAACAGACTTAGTGGCACTGGGGCTGAAAGGTGATGCAGTCTGTGATGAGGCCTGGATAATGACATCAAGTTAGCCTTAAATGAATCAAGGCTGAATTCAAAATTGTATGTGACCTACTCGACTGCAGTGTAGGCCGGAGGCAGTGGTCAACAGGTGCCCACAGCCACGTGTCGTGGTCTTCTGATGCACAGTGTCACCAGGGCAGGTGTCGGAAGTGTTCGTTCACCTCCGTAATGATGGCCATTATTTTCCTCCTGACTGAACCGCGTCTTCCTTTCACGCCTCTCCTTGCATGCAATGATTCTTGCTCTGCATCAGAATGAATGATTTTCAGTTCCAAATCAGTGTCCTACTCAAGCGCAGCGAAGGCTGGGAACAGTGGTCCACGTGGGTCACAGCCACATGTCATTAGGATGTTATGCTCATGGTTGCTGCCCATGATCGAAGGGAGTACAGTAAGCTAAAATCTGCCACAAAGTGTGTACTCTGCCATTGCATAATCAAGACTCCGTTCCAAATGTGTGACCTACTTGACCATAGTGGAGGCCGGAGGCAGCAGTCGAGTAGGTCAACAAGTAAGGAGTAAAGCAGGCCTGTGTCGCTGAGGGCGAGATGGTCTGAAGAGGTAGCCAGGGTCACGGGCCTTGGCCTTGGGCTTGGAGCTTGCACAGGGACGTGGTGGTCTGTCCTTGACACCCGGCGTTGTTGGCAGGTGATCGGTGTGTCCTGGCTGCGCATATGCGAGCCTGATGGGTTCGGTGTCCAGTGGGCCGGGGTACGGCAGGGGCACAGGATCGCTGGCAACCCCACTCACGACGACGGCTTCGGCCTCATGGCGGAGTGAGAGGTGCCGCCCTGGGGGGGCGTCACAGGCAACATTTCCATGAACTCCCCCACTGGCTTGGGTGACAAGGTTGCGTCCACTGTCCACTACACTCCATACACCAGTGGTGTATGTCGCCATGGATATGGGTGTGTACTGCACCCTGCCAAATCGTGGCATTGTGTACTTTCCACAACATGGCTCTCCAACCACCTTCACACATGCCTGGCTCCACCTCTCCCCACATTCCGCAATTGTGTGGCTGAGGTGCCATGCCGTTGATGGCTCATGTTCATGGCTAGCCCAGGTTACCATTGTTAGTTGTTCTGTCGTGTCTGGTGGGTGGGCATGTTGTTTTACATGTTGGTTGCGATTTTGTGACGTGTGCATTTCTAGAGTAGTTAGTTGCATGGTTTTTTAATTGCAATTTGTCATTCACTAATGCCGATGCTCGTAGCCTAAATGCGAACTGTGCATTTAGAAAACGCTGATTACCTTCACCTTCAAGTTGATTGTAATTTGCGCATGCCTTGAAAAATGTAAAAAAAATTCATTTTTCAAAGTGATATGTGGCACACACATGCCATGTATGTTCGCAACATGTGCACACTTACCTTTTTGGGGGGTGCATCATGGGAGCCTTAGGACCCCTGGCACCCTTGGAATTGTATTCGCAATTTGCGATTACCAATTTGGTCATCACAATTTGCTAATGCATTACCATCCATTCCTATGGGCCTATATTATCTATATGGGCCTATATTATCTCAAATTGGCAACGGGCAGTTGTGTGGGATGTACATTAGCAACTTGCCAAGGGCGTGTGCATTTTCCATGGTACCATCCTGGGCGTGCTGGTTGATGATGGACTGTTGGAGGATGAAGGACTCAGGTACACTGGCTGGGTATTTTGTTGCAACATTGGTGGCGTTTATACAGTGGTCATCTGTTGCTTCCACATTGATGGAATGCGTGTGCTTTCTGTTGCAATGCTTCTGTGGCTGTGTCACTAGGGGTTACTAATATGACACGTGTGCTGTGAATAGCCACCAACACGTGCGTGCATCCAGCTATGGCATATGGTCTTTGCTTGGTCTCCGGCGGATCCTGCGCATTGTGTTGTACGTATAGGGACTGGTGTACCAGGCTGATGATGTTGTCCAGGATAGGTGTGTGGGAATTGGATGTGGCTGGCTGTGTGACTCCTCAGACTTTGGCAGGTGTTGTTTGGGGGGTACCAGAGGCCAACATGTGCAGCACAGCCAGCAGCTTTGTGTGTAGTGGGATGTTGGTTGTCTGCTGAGTTGGTGCCATCGGCCTGTTGTGCGATGATGGTCAGGATGCCTAGGATGGTTGTTGTTTTGGGTCTGTATGGGGCAATGACATTGTCAGGTCCTTGATCTGTGATGCAGATGCTTTTCCTGGGGATCCACTGTCTTTGTCTGCGCTGCCTCTGTGGTGATCCGGGGGGTGTTCGGGGGGTGTTGGGGTCCTGGGGAGAGGGGGGGTGGCGGTTGGTGTTGTTGCCCTCTTGGTGGTGTGAGCTGCGTGATCGTTGGCTCCATGGCATTTGTTGTTCTTCAGGTGCGGCTCTGGCCTGGGCTCCCTTTTGTGGTGCCGGCTGTGGTCCGACTTTACACCAGGTCAGAGCAGGTGTTAATTTCCAGTGTGCTGGCATGCCTTGTCGCCTGTTCTGTGTTCTTAGGGCCGATCGGGCTGTTCGTTGTGAATGTTGAGGAGTGTTGTTGTCGCGTCTTTTGGCACGGGAACGCCTACTCTGCATCTCATTAGCGACAGTTGCTGTTGTCATCTGTGGCAATGTTTATTGCGGCTCCTATTGCTGGTAAACTGGTGCTATGTGCAGTTTGCACGAGCTTGTGAATGGGATGATGTTTTTTATTGCGAGTTTGGCTGCGATAAAGTGCAGTTAACTCAGCGATAGCTCCTTGTGAATATGCCCCTCAGTGTTTATGAACCGAGTAATGAAAAAGTTTGAAGGATGGATTACAGCTTGGCGAGTCAGCTGCATGGATTGCTAAGCCATAGTGGTGGCCACATCGCCCCTACTGTCAAGATCATTTGCATGACCAATCCAACCACCTACCGCAATAACATACATTTTGTGCAAATGGTTCCTTCAAATGTACAGTGTTTTTAGCTATTTGCGTGCACTCAGGGACGTCAGTGTGCAGCAACACACATGTCTGCTCTTTCTGGGCTGCACATTGTTCCTTTCCATACCCTGTCCAGCTGGTGTTGCATACTTTAACCTTATATTGAATAGTTTTTTCTAAATCAACAGCCTTTGACACTTTAAAGGCCGGGCGTAGAATACTTTATCTAGACTAACACTCGCTTTGGTATCTATTGGTCATGTTACAAAATGTATAATTTACGTCTAGAGTCAGTTTCTTATACATGGGGCAGATTTACAAGCCCCTTGCGCCTCTTTTGCGCTGCCGTTGCATCACTTTTTAAAAGATGCGCCTTGGTGCGGGGTATTACTAACGTGACGCATCTGGAGATGCATCACGTTGTAAAGCTCTGCGCCATAAGGAGGCGTTCGTGTGCAGGAACGCCTCCTAAAAGTGGCTGAGTGAAATCTACAAGATTTCACTCAGTCACTTTTAGGCCAATGCTGCATCAAAACATTGCCCCTGACACAGCATTCAAAGAATAGGCCCCCCCAGAGCATTGCTGGAGCTGCTTCGCGCTTGCGACGCAACTTCAGCAATGCACCGCCTTTACGTCACCGATGCGTGACACATCTGTGCCATTTTGGCCCCATGGTGCGCCGCATTGTAAATGTGGCATAGCTGTGGCGCACAGTTACTGGTCCATGACACATCTGTGGTCTGTCATTTGCAGAGAAGCAGTTAGCCAAAGCATTTCTGGCTCAGATCTATCAGTTACATTTATTAACCAAGATCCCTAAAGTGGACACTATCTTTCTATTATTATCGGCACAATGCACTAATAGCCCGGAATTTCCCTTCCTTCTTAAATGTCCGTTCTTTGTCATTTTCAATGCCATGAAGAGCCTGCATTTATACTAAAGTAAAGCAGCAGTATGAGACGCGCACAGGATTGTGGGTATTCAGATTGCTGGTGACGCGCTGAATGTTCCTCCGGAGCCTCCTGACCTCTAGCGACAGGAAGGCTATAATGGCGCCTTCTTGAGGGAAGCAGCGGGCGCTCGTCTCCTCAGCGAGGATCCCGGGAGTCTCACTTTTCTAACCAATCACGGAGCTTCTTGTATAGAAACCCTACAACAATTTCAACAACTTCGACTTCTCACGGCCCCTTTTTTTTTTTTTTTTGTAAAAATATACTTTATTTAAAATTATTTATCAGGTTTACATTTTAAGCAGTCCCTTATATTTGGGTGCTGTACATTTAACCATTCTCAAAGAAGCGCATTAGGCTATCTTTGGTGGTTTTCCATCAAGATTTCTCATTTTACCCATCCAGACCAACTCCTGACTTTCCAGGTTTCCTTTGCCCACTCTTGTCCAAATCTATGGGTGTCTATGCACATGTAAGAGAACATTTTAGTGAAAACAAGTTTTTGGCATTCTTTTTCCGTGATTGCTTGGTGTTTGTACAAGGAAAGGTTCCTGTTTTCCCACATCGCCTCTTTCACGCAGTTTATTATTCTCCATAGTGTCCTTTCTTTATTTGCATTGCAATTCATGCCCAACCCATATAGAACCAGTTCATAGGACAGGGATGCCTGTCCTGTTAATTCTTTAATGAGCTGTCCCATTGCCTTCCACATGCTTTGTGCTCCGCCACAGTTCCAAATGAAGTGCATCAGGGATTCATCTGCTGCACAG